>NC_064827.1:81873634-83123634 GCF_024166365.1 Elephas maximus indicus | reverse complement strand
GAAAATGGATCTTAGTTTTTGAGTTACCCAGAACAGCTCTCCACACTGCTCCACTTGCCCAAATTTTGAGGTGAAAAGGGAGCTTTAGGCCTTTTGTTTCAACCCTGCCCACAATTGACCACCTTCTAGAACCTTCTGTGACTAAGACTGAAGTCTAGGAGAGCAGGGACTGGGTGTCACCCACTTTAGCACCATATTTCCCGAAACTAGTTGCCATCAAGTCAACTCCGAATCACGGTGACCCCCTGTATGTCAGAGTAGAATTGTGTTCCGGGGGATTTTCAATGGCTGGTTTTTCACGAGTAGATGGCCAAGGCTTCTTCGAAGGCAGCTCTGGTTGGACTCGAACCTCCAACCTTTCTGTTAGCAGCCGAGCATGTTAGCCACGTGCACCACCTAGGGGACTCCTTGCACACAGTAGCATTTGATAAACATTTCCAAATTGTGTGAGGACCTTAAAAAATGGGATACAATGATGTTTGCTGAGTGCTTACTATGAGCCAGGTATGGTACAGTGCAGTACAATAAATTTGCTAGCTCTCACTGTATCTCCATCACTCTGGTGAGGAGTTGAAGCTCAGAGAGGCTAAGCCATCAGCCCCACATCACCAGGTAGGACTGGGTGGTTAATAGGGGAAGTGAAAAGCAGCCAGCTGTGGGGTCATGGATGACCTAAGATCTGAGGTCTGTTTCTGGGATTCTGGACTAAGAGCCCAGTGGAGACTCCCCAGCTCCTCAGAGCTCCTTGCCCTAACTTGGGCTTCCTGAACACCCCCAGCCAGTAAGCCTTTCTGACAACCTGGGGGTATTGGGCTGCCTCAAGGGAACCAGCTGTCCATGAAAGGGCCAGAGGGGAAGTCAAGGTCAGGGGCAAAATCCTGCGTGGGTATGCATGGCCTACAGCAGAGCCAGAATGGCTGTCTTTCCCCATCAGCTGAACAGCAGGTGGGGGAGAGAAGGGTGAGAAAACAGGGGGTATCTTGCCATAGGTAATGGCTAGACGAGGGTTAATCTCTCCAGGAACTTAAAATTTTATTCTTCAAAGAAAAAAAAAAGGATAACTTCTGCTTTGCCCTGGGCATATGTGGATTCTTCCCACAGCCAGATTTCCAGGAATGTTTGGGGTGGGAAATTCTATCCCAGCTGAACAGTGCCTGTGCCAGTCCCTCCGGCCTCCCACAGCCCCTATTGCAGTGCTCACATAACCAGCCAGACACACAGGAGCCTCTATCTCAGACAGGGGATGATGCCCGCTCCATTTGCATACCCCCAGTGACCAGAAACTCACTACTGTACGAGGCAGCTAGCCCACCCTGCACTGCTCCCTTGTTAGAAAGTTTGGGGGTTTCCTTCAGCTTGCACGCCTCATGTATCGTCTGTTCCAGGTTCCTTTCTTTAATATTTTTGGGTCCTGCTTTCTCTTTGGTTATGCTGTAAACATCTTCTACTTGATTAGGAAAAGAAGAGAGGGAGGTCGGGATTAGCCCCTGCCCTTCTCCTCCTCCAGCCCAGGAGCTCAGTGATCCTCAAACGCTTCCCTGCCATCGGCAGCGGGGGGGGGGGGGGGGGGGGGGTGCTCAGCCACTTCCTAGTGTCCTCCTCCCCCCACAGGCTCACTCGCTCAGCCTGTGAGCGCCCCAGCCTCTCTCCGCTCCTCTTGCCCAGCCCCACTCTCCATTCAGGCAGGGCTGGCCACCCAACAGCGCCACACTTTTGTTTAAGACTTAAAAAAAAAAAAGGAAAGGAAGGAAGGATGAAAGGAAGAGAGAGGGAGAGGGAGGAAGGGAGGGAGGGGGAGGGACGGAGGGAGGGAGGGGCACGGAGAGGAGGAGAGAAGCGGTATCCAGAGCAGCCCAGTAAAGTGCATTATTGATTCAGGACTTAGAAAATGCTTAGAGAGTAGGAAAATCGTCCTGCTCTTTAAAAGCTTGTGCAAAGCATAAGCTAGACACAGGCAGCCTTCGCAAAGAGGGCCTGCTCTGCTGACATAAATATTTTATCATGGAGGAAAAAAAAGTGGCTTGGAGGATTTCATTGCAGGGGGGAGGGGGCTGGGCAGTAGTGGCCCCTCCAAGGGGGCTGGTTGGAGTGCTCAGGGCAGCTGCCCTTCCTGGGGTCCCTGGGGCCTCTTCAGAGTCCCCCTCTTTTCCCCTCTGGGAGGGCTGGGTGAGTTTGAGCCTGATAGCAAAGGGAGAGAGAGAGAGAGAGAGACTGAAACTCAGTCCCCAGCAGCCCACTCTCCAAATCTTTCCCCTCTGCCCACCTCTGCCCTGCTCCTGAGTCCCTTCTCCACCTGCTTCCAGAATGTTCTTTGTAAAACACCAATCTGATGTCCTTCCCTTGCTGAACCCCCGCATCCTTCTGGCAAAGTCCAATCTCTGATGCTGGCTCTGCTCACCTCCCTCTCCCCCGCCACCTCCCATGTCCCCTCCCCAGCTCATGCCCCTTCCCGCCTTGTTTTCTACCCTCCAGTCTCTCTCCTTTCTTTTTTAATGCCTACCCCTTCCCACCCTGAGCTTTCACAATGGGGTGCCTTCTAGCTGGAGGTTCCCCACCTGTACTCCATTGCACGCTTCTGCTTAAACATTCCTTCCTCAGGGAACACTTTCCTGCCACCCTCACACCCCAGACCCGTTTCCCTCAGTGACTTCTCTGGATAATGCCTGGTGTGGTCTGTGTCCCCTGCACACTGTGAGCTCCGTGGAGCAGAGGCGAAGCCTAGACATGCAAGATGCTCAATGAAGGGTCCTCTCTGAGTATACCCCACTCATAAGGACATCTCAGGAGTGGACACCACACCTGGATGGATAAGGCCTACCGGTGCGAAAAACCACAAGCTAAGATCCTTGAGGTCTCTGGGAGTTAAGAGGTCACTGAGTAGAGGAAAGAGTAAGAAGTTGCACACCTGGGCTCACCTGGTGCGTCACTCTATGGATGAAGTGTTTCATGGGGGTGGGAGTGGCAAGGGCAGGCTGGTAACGTTTCATTCATTTATCTAATCAGTTATTCATGAACTCTACCCGAATGTCCTCTGTGGGCAAAGTAGCACTGGAGAAGCAGCTTCTAGACCTCATTGCTCGTGAAAATACCTGGGATGGGTAGGGGCGTTAAACTAGTCCTGGCCCCTAAGGCCAGAATTCTCTCCAGATTGAAAGCAGATCAGCCAACTAACCAAAACCCTCTGGAGGTGATTCAATCGCCAGCCAGGTTTGGGGGTCTGTTATGGTTGATGCAAAGAAGAGTATCAAAGCCATGACATGGGCCCTGTTATTACCATCATGTCCACTTTACAGGTGAGGGAACTGAGGCCCCCAGCAGCTCAGCCACTTGCTCAAGGCCACGTTTCTAACTTGGGCACCTTACCTCCTTAGCAGGAGCATTGAACGCTAGGCTGTGATCACAGGAGAAGTCACCTATAGCCTGGTCCCTGTGGACCCAGCAGGTAGTCAGGAGGGCTTTTCAAGGGAGATGGAATTTCAGCTGGGCCCAGAAAGATGTGTGTGTTGGGGGGACAGACATGGACAGGTCAGGTATGAACAGGTGGAAGGATATTTGGCAAGGTTAGGAGGAAGAAGAAGCCCTAGGTAGAGGGACTGAGCAAAGGGTTAGGCCAGATGAGATGTGCAAAATGCTCCAGGGAGTAATGGGTTAATGCATTTGGCTGGGCCAGCGAGCAAGGTAGATAAGGCTAAAGGGGAGGCCAGGAGCCAGACCTTGACATTTAGCAGCTCCAGGGAAGGCCCTGACTCTGGCCAACCAGCCTCCTTCCAGAAGGAAAGGTTAAGAACCCAGGAACAAAAGGTGACCAGCTTGGAGGGGGCCCCCTCCCTGAGTCTGGGGGCACCCCTCAGCTCCCAGGAACCCAGAACAAGGACGGTACAAACAGTGCAGGGGAGTGGCTGCAGCTGAGATATTAGGATGGACTATGAGAGTGAAGGCCCTGGAATTTTCTCCCCCTCCGGTCTCTGAATGTGAAAATGACAAAATGCTTATGGTCAGAATGAATCCAGTGCAGTCCCCAAAAAGACTTGAATCAGAGATTTTCAAACTTGGCTGCCCCCAGGGACCACCTGGGAATTTACACTAAATCCTGATGCCCAGACCCCACCCCCAAGACTGATGTTGCAGGTCTGGGATGTGGCCCGGTCAGGGGCCATGTTAAAAGCTCCCAGGTGATTCCAAGGAATGAATGCTCACACCCATGACAGTGCTGAGGGCACTGGCAGAGCCAAGAATCTGTACAGCTCCCGGGCCTGCCCTCCCCACTCCTCAGGGTCACAGCTGTGTGCTACCCCTGGGGTAAGGAGAAAACCACAAAATCCGACCCCCCTTTTCCACTGTGGAGACAACCTTTACCTAAGACAATGGTTCTCACATTAGATGCACTGGGGAGCTTTGAAAAATCCGCAGCCCATGTTGCACCCTGACCAACCACCTCGGACTCTTAGGGGTAGGTCCCAGGCTGCTTATGGCTCCCCAGGAGCCCCAGTGTGCAGTCAGGGCTGAGGTCACTGCCTTGAGGGCCCTGAGCTGGCACAGCTCTCCATTTTGGGGGTGGGCTGTGGCAGCAGAAGAGGGTACCTGGCTCCCCTTCCTGCTCCCCCCCCACCTCTCCCCCATTTCCTATGCCTTCTCTTGTCCATCCCTCCCCCCAGACTGAGAGGCAGCCAACCCCTTCTGGACCAGTTGGCGGTGGGGAGGGCTGCTCTGTGCCAGGCAGACAGGCCTGGAGCCCTTTGCTAGATGCGGGGCTGAATGGAAGGCAGACGCTACGCTCTCTCTCCACACTGGTGCCCTCCACCTCTCTATTTTTAGGTCCATTATTGGGTGTATTTTTTTCCCCCACTCCTTCCCCAGAAAACAGATCAGGTTCCTTCAGGCAAAGCCATTTTGCCTTCCGTGGTGCTGGTGCATGGGTGCTCACACACTGCCAAATAGACATGAAATAAGTGAATTATCAAGTAAGTGGATTAGCAGACTCCCTCATGTCTCAAAGGGCAGGGGGGTGGGTGAACGCCACCGTCACTCCTCCCCAGCCTGCCTTCCTCCAGGCTGTCGGGTATGCTGGGGGAGGAGAGGCTGACAGGCACAGTATGCTCACCCAGCAATGGCAAGCACACACACACACACACACACAGATGACAATCTCCTCAACCCATCAGGCACTTTCTGAGATACTTGGAGTGCCTCACATCAGCTAAGTGGCCTGGATAGGAGCCTAGGTGCTGGGTTTAGGCAGTGCCAGGTGGGGGCCTGGGCTCCTCTCCTTGGAAGGTGTGTGACCTTGAGCAAGTGGCTTAACCTCTCTGAACCTCAGATTTCTCATTTTCAAAATAGGGGTAATAAGATCTACTGTCCTATAGGGTCGCTATGAGTCGGAACCGACTCGATAGCAACGATAGGTAGTAGGTAGAAGATCTACTGCAAGTCTTCTATGAGGGTTTAATGAGCTAGTTTAGGTCAAGTGCTGAAAACAGTCCTTGGTATACAGTAGGCACTCAAGAAATGTAAGCTCCTGCTGCTCAGAAGGGGAAGAGGAATATGGCAAACAGAAAACCCTCAGATAACAGGACTAACATTTACATAAAGACAAATACAGGTTTCTCTGACCTTTGAGCTTCCAGAGGGCAGGACTCCCCCAAGCAGGGTGCTTGAGCAAAGCGGCCATGAATGGACTTGGTCTGGGAAGTCCACCATATGTGTGTCCACCGTGTGTGTGTGTGTGTGTGCACGTGCACGCTTGTTCTAGAAAGAGGACCACGGAATTTCAAAGGCGGCTATGACTTCCAAAAGTCAGGAGCCCCTACTCAGGGGTTTTCTTGCTGAAATGTGGGTTGGTCTCCTACCTTTATTTGTCCCCACTGGTTCTTCCTGGATGCCTGGGAGCTTATTGCTCTCTCCCTCTCTTCATCTTCTCTCCCTCTCCCCTCTCTCCTTCTCTCCTTCCTCTCTAAGTCTGAAAGTCACAAAGGCCAGAAGCAGAACTGGGAAATGCAGTGGGACTCTGAGGTGGAACACAGAGACCCCTTGTTTTGCAGGCAGGAAATCTGGATCCAGGTCACCCAGCTCCTGGCAGCCAATCCAGAGGGGAACCCGGTCCCCAGGATCCCAGGCCCAGGACAATGCCAGCCCCAGCACTGCTTGGCAAAGGTTTTCAGATGGTGTCTGGGATGAGGACAGAGACCAAGTGCCCTTTGGCCTGCTGGTTTCTCTTCCAGGGCTTCCACCTGTGCTCGGCCAGAGAGGGAGGACGTGCCGGGAACCTGCAATCCCACAATGGGCCCAGCTCGTCCCCCGCAGGCTGGTGTCAGAGAGAGGGGCCTGCAGAGCTGACGGAGCCATTGCGGATATCTCCATCTCTCATGGCCTCCTTCTCACCTTCTGCCCGACAACAGAATTCTGTTACAACCAAGGGAAAAAGCCCTGGTCGTCTTTCATTTCCTTTCATTTCCCTGTCTGACGTTCAGAGTCAGGTGGTTAAATGACTTGGGCAGCAGAAGCAGATGGAATAAGGGACTGAGGAGGCAGCAAATGGTCTCCGAAGGACCCCAGACAAACTGCTGAAGAAGAGGGATGTCAGATCCTTTAGGAGGGGGCCTGCGTCCCTTCACATTGTAGGGGCAGTCCTAGACCCCCCAACTCCACATCTGGAGGGGACCAAAAATGCAATTAGTCCAATGCCTTTCTACAGACATGACCCTGAGTGGGGAGATGACCCCTCTGAGGCCACACAACGAAATCCCAGGTCCTCTCTACCTGCCCATTTCAGGACAACCATCCAGGGCAAGGCAGGATAGCAAAGAAGTCAAGGCCCTGGTGACAGATCTTGGCTTTGCCCTGGCTGTGCAAACTTGGATGAGTCTCTCCACCTCTCTGAGCCTCCCCTTCCTTCTCTGTAATATATATTACTGAGAGGATGTAAAGAGATAAGCACATAAAGTGCTTTGCCCAGTGCTTGGTACAGAGTGAGACCTTGAAGAAGCACCGGCACATGGAAGAGTACATGCCCCCTGCTTTTGTTTCATGAAGCTCCAAGTTGAGGGCTGGGGTTCAACCAGCATGGCACCTGAACCTGATGTTGGAGAATAATGGCAGATGCTGACTTGGCAGCAATGGCTAACATCCCTGCCCACCCTCCTGCCTCACCCTTGGCCTTGTCCACCTGTCACTGAATGACCCTTTCCTGTCCACCTTTCATAGCACTGCCATAGCAGGGAGAATCAGGACTTGTAGTTGGACCATGGGTATCTAGGTCCCCTGGGGCCTGAGAGAGCCAGCTCTGAGTGGTACTGAGGCACCAGTGGCTACACACACAGAAAGCAAGTGTATTAACCTCAGGGCCACCCTGACCCTGAAGGATAGCTCCGGCACCCAGCTGGCTGCAAGAGACTTCCAGGCAAGCAACCATATGCCCCCTCTGAAAGCATTCATGCAAGGTCAAAGCCAGGATGTGAGTGGATGGATGGGGACCTGGTGTGTAGTCCCTCACATCCCCAGGGCTCCAGTACACCCTTTTGGGGGAGTTCATGACCTATACTTGAGCCCCTCCATCTGCTGCTCCTTCAGGCAGGGCCCCAGGAACTGAGTGCCATCTGGGCCTCGGTTTCCCCATGTAGAAATGAGGGGAGTTGGATTCTATCAGTGGTTTACAGGAGGCCTAGGACTTCCTGGGTCAGGGGCTCAGAGGCCTGGGGGCTGGGGAACACCAGCAGCCAGAACCCAGGTCCCCCTCTTTCACCTGTGCAGTTAGCTCCACTGTAACGTGTGTGTGAATATCAGGGCTCTTCTGCCCTAGTCTCTGACGATCTCTAAGACCCCTTCTAAACTGCACTCTCTATTTGAGTTGAGGAATAATTACCACCAGCATTTGTTTCAGGTGGGTCTACCGTGCTCAAGGACCACCTACGGCAAAGGTGGAGACAGACTCTGGGGCCTACTGTGGGGGAGGGGAGGAGGTGAAGCAGAAGCTGGAAATATTCTGAGAAATATTCTGAGTCACAACACCCCCTCCCCAATTACCCTCCTCTGAGAGGCAAACTTAGCATCTCCCCCTAGAAAATGTGTTAGAGAAAAAGGAAGAAAAGAGAGAGGGAGGGAGGGTGAGTAAGAAGAATTAAAGGAGGGAAGGAGGGAGGGAGAGGAGGGAAGGGTGAGCATTTGGGTTCCCTCCTCCTCATCAGAATTTTGAAACAGGGGCAATGAGGATAATAGTAGTTTCTAACATGCTGAATATTGGGGAGGGTTTGATGACACACTCCATGTAGGATGCCCAGGGCTACACTGAATACAGGGTAAGTGTTCTGAGCCCCACTCTGATTGGAATCCCCGTTTCGCCTGTGGTTAGTCATTGCTGAACCCTGGCCTCCATCCCCCAAACTCCCAGAAGACACCTGGCAATCACTCAGAAATGCTGGATGAACTGGTTAATCCAGACGTTGTACAGTTGGGGAAACTGAGGCTAGGGGACTTGGCCTCGGTCTCCCAGCAGAGACGCTTTGCCAAAGGGAGCCTAGAAATCCATGGCTCCCATTCAGCATTGGTCTGTTCTAATGCGCTGCGGCCCCCCCTCCCCCCGCAGTTGGCGTGTGCTTGGGGAATTAGAAACGCATTTTCATATATTTAAGCAAATCTGCTCCTGGTGAAAAACAAATCAGATCCTGCAAACCAAAGCTGAACAGAACCGGTTTCCGCATCATCTGCTGTTTCTCATAGCCTTCATCATTCGGGTTCCCCCCAGGAAGGAGCCAGTGTTCTCATGGGCCATATGGGCACTGGCCAGGCCAGAGGCAGGGGCACCCTGGCCCTGGGTGGTGTGGTAGGAACAAAGCTTCGCAGCCTGGGCTCATTCCTGGGGGATGGTGTCTGGCGGGTAAGGGTGACAGGTGGCAGCTCAGAGTCCCCTTTGTTGAGCCTGGCAAGCTCTGTTCCCACCCCAGGGCCCAGGACTTCCATGCCCTGTGTGCTGTAATCTCTGCCCTTCATTGTACTCCCTTCTTCCTCTGCCTTTGGCTGAGCCCTTGGCCTTAGCCCCTCTAACCCTAAAGAGTGGTTAGGAGCCAGACAGAGGAAGGTTGGAATCCCGGCTCCAGCACTTAGTGGGACCTTGTAAAATGGGGCAACAACATCCCTGCCCCACAGACTATGGGGGCTTCAGTGAGACAAGCAGGTGGAGCGGCCTGTCCCCTCCTTGTCCCCCATACACCATTTGCACACGCTGTGCCTTCTGCCTGCACTGTCACCCAGGCATCTCTGAACCTTTCCCCTTTTTCAAGACCCAGCCATAGATTGCCCCGGAGCATCCAGCAACCGGCACCCATGCCTGAACTCCTGCAGCACTCGCTGCCTATTCCTTTCCTTGGACACTTGGCCCATGGGATCCTCTTCTGTCACTTTCTATTTCTACTGCTTTTATCCCTGGAGCTAAATTCTAGGATAAAAAAAAAAAAAAAAAAAAAAACTCTCCTTTTTGGTTGTGCCTAGTATTATTCCCATATTCAGATGTGAAAGCTGAGGCTCAGAGCCACTAAGGACTTACACAAAGCCCCACGGCCGGAACATGGTGGGATAAGTATGAGCCCCTATGCCTGATACTAAATCTCAAGTTCTTAGCCATGGCATGTTACAGCCTGCCTGCCTGTCTGTCCATCCATCCCCCTGCCTCATTACATGTGGGATTTCAGGCAGCTTATGACAATACATGTAATTAAAGAAAAAAAATGACATCATGTTAAGAATTAGGGGACTATAGAGATGGAGGAGAAAGACGAGCCCACAGAAAGGCAGGAAGGTGAGAACCCTCAAGGACATGCGCCGCTGAGTTCTAGAATCTTTGGGAAGATGTTCCCTTTAGGCCCTTTTCCTTCTTCACTGCACCCCAGTTGTACTGCTCCCTGCTCTCCACGGGTCTCTGGCCCCAAACCCATTCCCTTCAGGACAGTTGGGGCAGGCTCTCCCTGGAGCCAGCTGGCGGCAGCCCCAGCAGCAGCCCCCTGGCCCACGCCTCCCAACAGGCCTGGACTTCTGCAGGCAGCTCTGGCCCAGTTCTCTCCTGTCAGCTCCCCAGGAAGGAGCCTTCACTGTGCAACGAGATGTCATTGCTGGAACTATTCCTGTCCTAGACTGGGCCCTGCCTGAGGCGTTGCAGGAGGCAGCAGCTTTGACTAAGGATTGGGCAAAGCTCAGGCTCCAGACTCAGAGGTAAAGTTGTGCCATCGGTTGCAAATCCCACAGAACAGACTCCAATGGAGAGAAGCGGGAGATTTTGGTGCCTCTTCCATCCTGATCCAAATCTTAGTTTTTCCTTCAAGGCGCTAGCCCTAAGCCCTCCTCCTCCAAGTAGCCTTCCTGGATCACGCCACCCTTCTTTCTACTCATCCATCCTTTCATTCCATGGACACTTATTGAGCAGTGACTGAGCCAAGACAGGGTGCTGGGGGACACAAAGGTGGATAAGACATCTCCTGCCTTTCAGGAGTGCACAGTCCATGGGGGAAATGAACATCAGGGGTTATAGAGCTGATGGAGTCCCTGGGTCGCACAGAGGGTTAATGCACTCAGCTGCCAACTGAAAGGTTGGAGGTTCGAGTTCACCCAGAGGTGCCTCAGAAGAAAGGCCTGGTGATCTACTTCTGAAAAAATCAGTCACTGAACACCCTATGGAGCACAGTCCTACTTTCACACACATGGGGTCACCATGAGTTGGAATCAACTTGATGTCAACTGGAACTGGTACAGAACTGATACTAATAGCCTGCTTGTGAAAGTTCCGTATGTGCATTCTATCCAGAGCCCAAATTTGAGGAAAAAAGGCTCAGAGAGACTAAGTCAAATGCAGAAGGTCACACAGCTCGGGATTACGGCTCCATCTCTGTGCCCCTGGGCCACGTCAGTGAGCACAACGGCAGGGATGTGAACAGCCTTCTAACCCACCTGGGTTAGGGAGTTCAGGGAGGACAACCTCCTGGAGGAGGTGAGGTCCAACCTGGGCCTTGAAAAATGAATGGTAGGTATGCAGGTAAAGAGTGGGAGACCAGGAAGGCAGGAACGGGAGGGGCTTCTGGACAGAGGAGACAACAGAGGTAAAGACAGGGAAGCGGCAAACAGCATCCAGGGCTCATCCTTCAAGCCCCTGTTCACTGGGTCTCTCTTACCCACCTGTTGGTAATGGGATGTTGTGGTCTTTAATGTCTGTTCTGTTTCTCTTGTTCTATACTTAAATTTTCCCAAGTCATCTCACTTGCCCGGCGCAACTGCAAGCTTCTTGCAGCCAAGAACACATCTGACATGAAGTCAGACCCTGGAAATGTTTGCTGAAGAGCAGGTGTGGTGGGGAGAGTCAGGAGAGGGGTGTTCTGAGCACACTCCACTCTGGGTTTGGGGGCCAGGAACCGGAGGGGGAAGCAGTCCTGAGCCAGTGGGCCCATCAGCTCTGCATTGCTGGATGGGAACCTTTCGTGAACATCAAGGTCTGGCATGAGGTAGGGTATTTGTAACCTTGATTCTGCACAAGGTGTTCAATGTCGGGTGGGGAGGGGCTTGTAGAGCTCCAGGACCCTTCTACCATCTACGTTAATCAGCCCAGCAGATCCCCAGGGGGAGGTGTGGGGCCATTTGCTCTGCAGCTGCGTAAACCAAGGCACAGAGCAGGTAAAGTAGGTTCTAATCGAGTAAGAAGTAGCATTCAAAGATGGCCTTCTCTTGATTTTCCTGTTCACCAACACCAAGGCCCCTGTGTATCCCAGAGTCTCCCTTACATAAAAAGCTAAATGTTTATCCATTTCAACATAGAAAAATCAAGGACATTGGAAAACTGGTAATATTAAAACCTCATGCTAGAATAGAACTTACACTCTTAACTAAGTACTTTCAGATATTGAGAGGCATGTCCTTCTCCCAGGAAGTTGGTGGGGTGGGCAATCATCCACAATCATCCCCCTTGGCAGAGGGAAAATGAGGCTCAGAGAATTTAAACAACTTGCCTAAGATTACCCAACTAAGCGGCAAAGGTGGGATGTGAACTCAGACTCTAGGTCTCTGGCTCTTGCCAGGATATCATACTCCTTCCAACTGGAAACTTACATTGGGTCTCACTCAAATTAAAGCGCCTGCCCTGGCCTTGGCCTCAGCTCTCAGCTCCATTCCCTCCCTCCTAGCACTCCCTGGGCCTCTTCTGCCCTCCACCTTTCTTCCTTCAGCAGTGACTCTCCCCTTAACCTGCAAATATCCCGTGGGAACTACAGCTTTCTCACCCCTTCATCACAATAGGTGTCACCCACCACAGAACAATTATGTCAAACTGCATTTCTCAGACCATACAGTATGAGCATCCAAATCACCAGGATTTCTTGTTAAAATGCAGATTCTGGCTCTGCAGGTCTGGGGCGGGGCTTGGGATTCTGCTTTTCTAACAAGGTGATGCCAATGCTGCTAATCCAAGAACCATGCTTTGGGTAGCATGGCCGTAGGCTGGTTCTAAATACCATCCTGCCTTCTCTCCTTCCTTTCCTTCCTTACCATCTCTCCCCTGAGTCTCTAGCTCTTAGCTTTTGTCCCAGGAGCACAAAGAAAGGGCTTCCCCTTGCTTTCAAGAG
The DNA here is from genome assembly GCF_024166365.1 of Elephas maximus indicus. Lineage (NCBI taxonomy): Eukaryota > Metazoa > Chordata > Mammalia > Proboscidea > Elephantidae > Elephas > Elephas maximus. The sequence goes on along the minus strand of NC_064827.1, from coordinate 83,111,044 downwards.
CAGCACAGGTGGCTGGTGAGTGACCTTTCTTGAGGGGAACTGTGGAGCTGCTCCCCATGCCCAGCCATGCCCCCCATCCCGAAGGGGTCCTGGGAGCAGCAGCTACCCTGTAACTTTGCTGACACTGCCTTTCCCTCCTCCACCTTGGCTCTGCAGCTCCCCAGGCCAGCTGGGCCTCTTGGATCAGGCCCTGGAACCCGAGGGAGGAGGGGGTGCTGCTGCTTCTCTCCTGCGGCCCTCAGTGAAATTTTGCCCTTGCCCAGGAGTCCTCGGTTGGGAGCTCATCCCTATTAATTCTCATTGTGCATTTAGAGCCAATAGGTTTTTATTTATTCATTTATCTTGCCTTCCTTCCCCCTCCCCTTCTTCACCAGGTTGGAATTTACAATTCAGTTCTTAGGTGGCCTTGCAGTGGGATGGCAAGCCTGGGGAGAGAGAGGGTCACACCCTCAGCCCCCAAAAGGGTAGCCACCCCGTGTGTGCTCTAGGGCTCATGCTCTGATTGGCTGTGGGGACAGGCCTATTGCCTGCTGTGGAATGGGTCTGGGGAAGGGCTGGTAGAGGCCTCAGAGGATCAGTCAGAAGAATGGGGCAATTGCAAGGCTAAGGGGGCAGTGGAAGGTCTGCTGCCGTTAGGGTGCCCCCTGGTGGCCAGCCAACCTCCTGACGGGTCGTGGCTGGAGGAGTTTAAGGTTCCTGGGCAGGTAGCACCTGCTGCCTAAACACTAGAAATACAGGGCGTGGTGTCCTAAAGGCTGAAGAGGGGAAAAGAACTCTGGGAAGAAGAAAAGCTAGGGAAGCCACCGAGTGAGTAATATAACAAGTGAATAAAGCCAGTGCCCCTTGAGCACCTGCGATGTGCCAGCCCCAGATATGCCCAGGACATGCATGGCAGGGTTACATCCTCCCTCCAGCAGTGGGACACTCAGACATGAGTATCTCTGTTTTACATATGAAGACACTGAGTCTCAGAGAAGTCAGAAGCTCAGAGAGGGAAGGCTGTGCCACCTGGTAGGTAAGCCCTGGCCTCCGCCACAGACACGTTCCCTGCTGGCTCTGCAGAGTCTAAAACTGAGTGACCTTGGCCGGATTTAGCCAACCCTTCCTAATCCCTCAAATGGGATTAGCATAGGGCCAACCTCAGAGCATTGTAGGATGATTCAATGAAACACACGCATGGACCTGCTCAGGGGAAGCTGCAATAAATGGGTTTGAATCCAGGTCCATCTGGATGTGACCCCCTCTTCTCTGCAGAATCCAGTCCCTTAGAAGGCTGCCCACCACCTGCCGAGGCAGCATTTTCACCCTCCTTGGCTGCGCATTTGTAATCAAAGGCAGAGCTGGATGGCAGCCGGGAATGAAATATTTAAATCCATCAAACAGGTGGTGAGACACTGTGGACCTATCTAGGCAGATCTTGAAGATGCTGGTCTTCCTCTCCTGTCCCCCTCTCCTGTCTTCCTAGGAGGGAAGAAAGGAGCCCCTCCTAGACTCCAGGGCTCCGCGGACACCTGCCTGGGCTCTGTCTGAGGGTGGGGGCAGGGGGACGTCCAGGGCCAAGGGCATCCTGAGAAGGCTTTGGCCAGGAGAGGGCCTTGGACCTGCATTAGATGGTCATCTCCACCTCTCAAGCCCTTGATGTGAAGCTGGCCCAGTGCATCAGCGGATATTCTGATTTAACTGCCCTGCCTTGCCCTCCCTCAGAACACCAAAAAAGGTAATGCTAACTATTTAAGAGAAAAAATACAGCCAGGACTTTGAATATGAGAAGCAGAAGTTGACTGCCCCTGGGAGGGCGTAGAATGGACAGCTGGCTTGAGATGCAGAACAGAACTGGGCTCCCATCCTGGGCTTGGCCCTGACCTTCGAGGTCCTGCTCCCTTGCCCATCCCTGGGAAAGAGAGATCCTGTGGTTCCCAGTGCAGTAATCTCCGTGGACGATTCAGCCCCTGGCTCCCTGCCCTGTGCTGTCCTCTTCTTCCTTCCCTCCAGCTCCTTCCTTCTCTCCCTAGGTGGCTTCTTGGCAGCCTGGCCAACACCCACAGTGACAGCCTTATCTCTGCTGATAAGTGTAAATGTAACACACCCTCCTGGCTGGCTGCTCTGTGATATGACAGAAGCTGCCTCATGGGATTGAGGAGCCCGGGGTGGGAGCACCGCAAGGCCTCACCATAAACCCGGAGCTGGAGGCTTCCCCAAGGGCAGGTCACGGTACCACTGGCCATTCCCCCCCCACACACAAAAAAGCTCCTGCAGCCTGGTTGCCCTGCCCAGCCTCTTGCCAGGCGTGGAGCCTCCAGAACAATGCGAATAGCAAGGTGCCCCTCTGGAAGAGTTTAGCTTAGTGACTTTGGAACCAGACACATTAAGCTTGAATTGAATCACAGCTTCACTACTTCCTAGTGTGTGACCTTGGGCAAGTGCCTTCGTGCCTGCTGCCTTAGCTTCCCCATCTATAAGCCGGGAATGACAACAGCTAACACTCGATGGCACTAGTTTTTTTTTTTTTTAACACCTATGGGGCACTTGCTCTGTGCCAGATCCTACTCTGAGTGCTACAATGACCCTATGAGTATGCACTATTAGTGTCCCCATTTTACAAGTGAGGGGACAGAGGCCCAGGGATGCCACTGGTCAAGAGCTCCCATCATAATACTCCTACTTTACACACACAGGCTCAACCTGGCTGAGCTGAGGACTCAATGGAATGACATGTATCAAGCTCTTAGCCCCCACAGATGGAGCTCACGTTAAATGATCCCTGCTATTATCATTGTTGCTATTCATATGACTTGAGTACTGAAGCTACTCAGGGACTCAAGTGATGACACTGGAGTGTCTGCCTCTCCTCTGACTTATCCAGTGATAGCGGTGGCCGCACGCAAGGATGGAACTGGAAAGGGCCCCAGCCTCATTGTCTGTTCTGGCTTAATCCTTACAGCCCTCCCTTACAATTACCCTCTGTGCTTCCATCAAACCTTCCACTGCAAAGTGCCAGCTCAGTACTTGCTGTACCTTGGCCTGGAAATGCTGTTTGCTGGATTGTACTGGGTGGGGTAGGAAGTTGTGCCATAGAATGGATCAACAGAGGGAGGTTGGGGTGCAGCATTGCAAACAGTACCTTACTCGCTCGCCCAGGACCACTCATTGCCTACCAAGGAAACAGGGCTTATCTGCAAGGCTGGGGAAATGTGATTACTGTGGTCTTTCTGTTGTTCAGCTGGCCCAGAATGCCCCTACCCTAGAGGACAATGTCGCATGAGCCCAGAGTCTTTTGGGGTGGCTTTTACACTGGCACAATTCCAAGATGGGACAAAAACCTGGACCCAATCCAAGTCACCTTTGCATCTTGACCCTCACACTCTGTTCATTCATCCCAAGGGTGTGTCCCAGGCTCCCTCCCTCTTGGCCAAGGGCATACAGAACAGCAATGGGCTGACTTACATGGGAGCAGAACCTCTCAGGTGGGTCTCCACACGTGATGCCCGAGGGCTCCACCTTCACTTTGACATAGTCCTTGAGGCGCATCACCTTGGGCTGGCAGGCATAGAACTCCCAGGTGGGGCCCTCATCCGTGGTCACCCAGGATTTGCAGATGTCGTAGTCGCCAAAGGCCAGTGGGAGGCAGTGCAGAAAGAGCACCAGCAGGTGCAGCATGACTGCGAAGTCCGCAAGGGTGTGGCCCAGAGAGGCCCTGGAGAGGCAGCGACCGGGTCAGGTGGGACTTGCGGCCTCAGCATGGAAATGCCACATCTACCGAGCAATGGTGGCCGGGATGTCCCAGGGACTTGAGGACTGCAGGTTTGCAAACAGCGAGGAACTTGTTTTTTTCCAAAAGGCTGATACAGAAAATTCAGAGCCAGCGTTTCTCAGACTGCTGATGGGCAGATCAAAAAGTTGCCCATAACCTGGTGTCTTCCTAACCTTGGCATTACACCTCTCCCAGAAGGGAATCTGATCAAATCAGGCAGATTCTCAAACTGTGACAGTGGATGGAAATGGGATAGGGAGAAAATCCGCAGGGATCTGGCATGAGGCCGGATCAGATTGCTTTAATTTTTGTCCTTCCAATCAATCCAGGTCTTTAAAGGGCCCTGAATGTGTGATATGCTCAACACAACTGCAAAACAACCCTCCGGCCTGCGTTGTAAAGATAAAATAAAATCAGGAGGTGTACATGTTAGCAGGAAACATGTTCCTTTTTGGGACTGGGCTTGGTGTCTCAGACCAATCAAAGAGATTTCTTTTCATATGTGTTAAAAGTAACAACAATTGTGCGAATGAACTGAAAAATAAAAATGCTACTGAGGCGTTAACTGGGGAGAAGGTTATTTGGCTCTACTTTGGTGGGGATAGGCACTAATGGGGGCCCGCTGACCTTGGCCAGTAGCCATCAGCAACTTATTATGGAGTTTCTGAGGCCTCAGCTCCCAATCCATCCAGGCTTGTCTTTCATTGTCCGAGGGGAGGAGAGAGAGCTTATTAGCAACAACACCTGCAACAAATTAAAACAAAAGGGGGGGATAAAGATGCATAAGGACAAAAGCTCTCTGGCAAAATGTGCAAAAAATGAGATTGCATTAGCAAGGTCTCCCGAGAAAACTGGGTTATTTTTTTTAATACCAGAGTTGCACATTTGGAGATTGAGCATATTATTAAAAAAAAGTGATGGATTTTCGCATCCTTTATGGGGCGTTAGGTCAGCAGCCATGCCCCCATTCTGGGGCTGGTGACTTTCTAAAACATCCCCAGGAGCCAAGATTTAATAGTTGCTTTAAAATCCCATGACTGACGAGTCAAAAATGTCATAGCTGTTAAAGGCACGGCTGAGACTGTAACGAGGAGTGCAGACAAACAGAGTGGGCCACATGGAGGCCAACAATTAAGAACCAGGTGCAGATAAACATCTCCTCAACCATAGGCACAACCTGAAATGGAAAATCTACTTTTTTTTTCACCGTAGGAAACTAGGGAGATTGAAGCTTTTCACAGAGTGACAACGTTTTCTTATATTAGATTTCTGACCAAGGCTGACAATTTGCCACCATCTTCAGAGGCTATGCTTGCAAATGGATCGCTATCATGATTATTGTTTTATTATTTTAAGCTACTGGAAATTATTTAAAAGCCCAAATAGATATAACTGGTATGAATGTTACATGGTCAAATGCATGACTCCACTAATGTGGTGTTCCCAGACACTTGATACATCACCAGAATTCAAGTCCAAGACCAGCATGGGATTCTGGCCAAAAATACCGGCTAATGGGGCAAAGGTTACTGCAATGAGTCCCAGCAGATGTGCCTACATTGTTAATTTTTCTGGTTATTATGCCTATGATTTTTGCATTTAAATTCCCAAACCCGGCCGGCATTGGTGCGGACCCTCAGTCTGACTCACCTGGCATTCTTCCGCCATTGTAAATGGAAGGTCCCTCAAGAGTTAACTGCATTTCCCCGAAACCCCATTCTCCACCCAGGCACAAACAGGCTCCTGCTAAAAACGACAAACCTGAGGGGCTGACTCTGCCCGGCCAGGGCTGGCACGCAGCACCTCAGCTCTAGGAGAAGCCCCTAGCCGCTGCCCCTGTGGCCACAAGCCGGGGGATTCATACATCTGCATTAAGGCGACCTGTGCCCCTCTGTCTGGCTGAAGGGCTCCTGATGGAGATGAATGAGGAGCCAATGGGGACCACGTTTTCGTACCTCACCTCTGGCTGTTTAGAGAGAAACCTGCTTTTAGAGGCTGCCCGGCCTTGAATACGCTCCTTTGCTAGATAACTCTGAGAAAGAACCCGCCTGGCGTCTATTTTTACAGCCTGAGAAAATGTTGTAAAAATAATATAGCTCGGCCGGCAAAGGTTTGGATGGCTCTACCGAGTTCTGTGCTGCCCAGAAAACAGCACGTCCTAATTAATTCTTCCAACCGCGGACTCCCAACTGTTCCCTAACAGGTAGGGAGCTCCTGACGCCCGGGGACAACCAGGGAGCCGGGCTGCAGCTCGCAGGGAGGACCCAGCTGCGGGCTTCCTTCATCTGCAGGACCAGCCGCTGCTCCCGGCTTGGAAGGCGCTGAACACCGGCCGGGCGCGGGGAGGCTGCGAGGCGGTGAGGCCCGGACGAGTCGCGCGCCGGGCAAACCTATTAATTGCTTTGCAGTTCTGTTGGCTTAAAAGCCACGCATTTTCTGGAAAATGGGCGGGGGGAGGGGTAGCCAACAACAACAAAATCTGCCAGGGGGAAAAACGTGTTTACAGTCACTCAATCAACTGGGCGTTGCTGGCATCGTAGGGGAAATTATGAGCTCAACACGCGAATATTACAGTTGGTTTTTGCCAAAAAGAAAAAAGGGGAGGGGGAAGACTCAAGAGTTCCCCGAATAAAGAGGCGGAAAGCAGGGAGTGAGAAACCGGCGGGGGAAATTTCCGAGTTAGAGGTTGTATCCCGGTGGATTGTTTTCTCCTTGGAAAATAAATCTTCACCTGATATTATTAAGAAGCTGCAGCTCCCAGAAACAAATAGAATCAATACGCTTTATTTTCTTTTAAGAGTCCTCAGGAATCGAGGGGGGCTGATAGCCAGGGTATTAAAACCCGAAAATTAGATTTTATCAAGATTTCTGAACTCAGATTTCTCTGTCTTATTGAATTAGCGCCTCTTGGAGCAGGCTGGGCTCGCGAGCAAGCGCCTCTCAGAGTTGCCGGCTGCGCCCTCGCCATGTGGGACACTTGACGCGGCGGGTGCCGGTGCGGGGCCTCCAGGGATCTTCGGGGTCGGGGGGAAGGAACTGGGTGTATCTCGGGGGGCCCAAACAACCCCGAGGTTCCTCCTCTCTCCCCAGAGGGGGCGGCAAAGGGGAATAAAATCTGCTGGGGGAGGGGGCGAAGACGCAAAGGAAGCCCATGTGGGCCGAGGTCACCTTCCAGCCCTCCGCCGTGGGCCGGGTCCTGGAAATGCCCAACACTCACCGCCAGCCCAGAGGGCATCCCCGTTTCAAAGGCACCGGTGCCTTCCGCACCCGAACCGGCACCTTTTCCCGCCCTTAGCGCCCCCCCTTCAGTGGCGGGGGAGACGAGCAGGATAGCAGGGAGCCCGGGAAAGTTGGGCGCGGGAGGCAGGGCGCCCGAAGACCGCCTCTGTAGGGTAGCTGGGGCCGCGGGGGTGGGTACCGGAAGACCGATGGGCTAGGGCCGCCGGAGACGCCCAAGGGTTGGAGTCGAGTCCGCGCTCAGGGCCGGCTACAAACCGCGTGCATTGCGCAAGGATGTGCTGGGCAACGCCACTGCTTTTTGCTTTTTCCAAAGTTGCGTGCAAGACACGGGAGCAACTAATAATCACGCCTTTAATAAAGCCCCGGCCCGCACTGAGGTTGCCCCTTCATTTGGCACCGCCTCCCTTAATTAGAAAACAACTGAGCAAAGCGCCCGGGAATTAGTTGTATCCTTTTTCCTCGCGTTGCTGCCAGCACCTGCCCGGCGGCCACGGCCGCCCCCCGCCGCCTGGCCAGGCAACTTACTCCGGAGCGGGCAGACACCGCGAGCCTTCCGTCCTCTTCTTCTTCCCGCCTTCTCTCTGCCTCTTCTACCCCCTATCTGCGCGCCATCCAGTTCGAGGTTCCACTGCACTTTGTCCCTAGGCCGGTGCCTACCCCGCCCCCCTCCATCTACCCACCCCTCCACAGCACGGAAAGAAGTTTCCAGCCCTGACTGGCCCAGAGTTTCTCCGTGCAACTCACATTCCCGTTTGCGGAGGGATGGGAAGGAGGTGGCTCTAAGTAGTGGCGATTAAATCGGGGTAGGGAGTAGAGCCAAGGGAAGGGTTAATTCCCTTTTCACAAACAAAATATATCCAGGCAGTCTTGCGGTTGAAATCCCCAACACACACACGTAGACAGACACACACACCCTAAGAAAGGATGGAAAGAGATCCAGGGATGGAGGGAAAGCCAGCAGAAAGACAATCTGCTCCTTTAAGATGCTGCTACAAACGCACACTCGCACACCCCTCTCCGGGCGGCTCCAGCCCTCTGCTAGTAACAGCGGCTACCAAATAACTTTTGCATCCGATCGTTTGCTGGGCTGCTTTAACTGGCTCCTGGCCACGGAAAGCCTGCATGGTCACTGAAGCCCTTTAAAAATGAAAGCAGGCTGGCAAAGCTGCAGCATCTGCCCGCCCCCCCCCCCTCCCCGCTCGCCTCTCGGGCTCTCCCCGCCCGCCTTACCCCGGCTCGGAGCAGCTTCCCGGAGCGGAGACCCGGGAAGCCAAGGACCGCCACCCTCTGGCGCTCTGCCTCCCCCGCCCTCCCTGGCTGGTGCTGGGTGGGGGCGAGGGCCGGAGTGCTGCCAGCCGGTGCAGGGTCCCCGCGCCGCTCCCGCTGGTGCTGTGGCCGCCGCCGCCGTCAGATTGGAGCTGGGGAGCCCTCCGGCTGCCGGGGGGGCCGCCCGGAGCCGTCCCGGAGACGCGGGCCAGGGAAGGGGGCAGCTCGCACCGCCCGCATCGCCCGCCCCGGCCCAGCGGGAGGTCGCCGCTAACAAGTGCAAACTTTTTGGCCCCCCTGGGCTGCTTGGAGAGGACCCGCGCTCCGGCGCCGGGCAGCCCCTGGCGCGGGTGGGCTTCGCCGCTGCTCTTCTGAGCGCCGGGGCATCCCCCCGAAGCTGCAGGAGCCAGATGGCAGGGCGCTTCACTGTCCCCCTGCACTCCGCTCCAAGTTAATGCCGAGGCTAAATCCTCTTGCCATCACTCACGATCAACATCGGGGCTTTTATCTCTCGGTCTGATCCGGGCTGCGTAACTTCCTCTGTGTGGCTTTAACACACCATCCCACCACGGAGCAACGGTCTTCTTAAAGGTGCAGGAAGGAAATACTGCGAGATTCGGAGGACGTGCCACTGCCTGGGGAGGGGGGCCGCGATCAGGGGCGTCCCGGCGGGCCCGCTGCCAGGATGGCCCCAGGGGCGGCCGTGGGAGCGAGCCTGCTCTAGGGGGTCGCTGCCTAAACATCTCCTCCCAGCCCGGGGGCCAGAGTGTCCCTGCACGCAGAGCGCATCCTCAGCCGGCTCGGGTCAGGGCGCCGGGGGAAGGGCACCGCGGGACTGCTGCTTCCTTTACCCCCAAGAGCTTGGCCAGGGTGCCAACGCCCATGGGTGTGGGGGCTGCCCCATCGGCACCAGGGAGGGCGCCAAGTGAGTCAGTCTTTCCCCGCCCTTCAGCAGTCAAGGGATCAAGGCTGCTCCCCTGCCTCCCTCTGCGGAGTACTGCCACCCAGAAGGCCCCAAGCAGTGGGTAAAGGGGTGGGTGGGTGGATTTGGGGAGATGGGGAGGGGGAGCGATCTGAGCGCACAACCAGAGCCTGAATACCAGCTGACACATGCCGCCTCCACCCTGATGGGCCCTGCTTTTGATGAAGCCAAGCCAGCTCTGCAGGGAGTGCAGAGTAGGGGGGCAGGTGGGGCCTGGCTAAGGGACTTATGGCCTCCCGCCTTAACAAGCAGCCAAGGAGGGGTGGGAAGACTCCTTCAAAGGCCAGGGGAGAGGCCACGGAGTTGGCAAGACAGGGCAGACCTGGCTCTATAATCCCCTGGTGGTTTCCTGCCAGGCTGCCTCCTGGGCTGTTCCCAGAGCTTCCTTGGGCTCCAGGGGGACATGGGGTTTTTGGGTGCTCCCAGCCTCCCCCGTGGGGTGGGTTCTCACTGCTGCTCTCAGGCAGCATTGTCATTTGGATGCATCAAGAACAAAGGGCCTGAGGACAGAGGGGGAGAGGGACTAGTCCAAGGTCACAGAGGGCATCAGAAATGGGAGCAAGATTTGGCACTTCAGTGTCCATGTCCCAGTCACCTTTTACCTCCACTTTAACCCTTCTCTGCTCTTGGCTCTTTCTGAACCTGGAGAGGGGGCTGTACTGCCTGATAACATTTAGAATCCTATGATAAAGCAGAGAGAGAATGCAGAATTAAATACCGTCATCTGCTTCAACAACAATAATAATAATTTAACATTTATTGAACACTTGTTTTATGCCAGGCTCCATGTAATCCAGTTTACAGACATTATTCACTGGCTCCTCCCAATGACCCTGTGACTTAAGTGCTATTAGCAAATCCCCCTGTTATAGATGAAGCTTAGAGATGTTCAGTAACTTGCCCAAGGTCACGCAGCTAAGGAAGACTCTGGCCCGGGAGGCAGGGCTCGCAGATTCACAGCCAGTGCTCTGCTGCTGCCGGACCTACTGGTTAACTTGGGGCATGGCACAGATTGCTTCTGGGCCTCGTTTTCCCCGTCTGTGAGATGTGAATGGTGAGTCCTTTCTTTTCCAAGGAAGGGTCATAATAAGGCCATCAAGATCCTCCTCCAGCATCTGCACCCATCAGCGCTGCACTTAGATCCCTCCCACCAGAGAAGGACCACCCACCCTCAGGCTGTCCAGAGGAGCAATGCATTCTAGCCTCAAAGTCTCCAGCAGTAGGACTCTCCTTGGAGAACAGGTCTCAGTGATTTTATTTTTAAACATTCAGCCTGCAGGCACAGTGTGGGGCTCCCTGGGAGGGTGAATGATGACCTGGGTGGGCCCTCAGCCTGCTGTCACCCCCTAGGCAGGGCTATCAATCCCCCGGAAATGCCCTGCTCCTCCATCATCACCACCGGCTGGATGCCAATGAGACCTGGAGAAGGATGCCTTTTATTTGTAGTTTATCTAAGCACGGTATAGGGACCTGGGATATATCCTCCCTGCTATTGCCAGGGTGGTTTTTGTGACCCATATGTAAAGCTATGTGCCACTAGACCTATATTTAAAATGCCTCTTCAGCCTCCCTCCCCCAATCTCCAACAAGCTGATGCCAACAGTCTTTTTCAGAAACCTGTTCTTGAAGTTGTCTTCTGGCCTCTCCCATTCCAGACCCTGGAATTTATGGGATAGTGGAAAGAGCAGGGGACTGAGAGTCAGGCTAAAGACTTTTCTGGCTCAGTGCCTAACTATCCGTATGGCCTGGGGGTTGTCACCTCCCTGCTCTTGGCCTCAGTTCCTTCATCTGCATGATGAGGGGATTTGCCCTGGAAGATGGTCCCTGTGTTGACAGCGTGCCACAGCAGGTTCTAGGAGACAGTGTTCCATTCAAGTGAACAATAAAGTGCTCATTTCCCAAGATGGGGAACAAATAGGAGGCCATCCATGTAGGGACCAGGTGGTCTGGGGATGTTCATTTTTAAATGTCATTACAGTACCCTGTGACAAATGACCTTTTCCTCGGAATGAAAAGAAGCTGAGCACTAGGGGCAAGAAAGTGTTAATGGATCTCCCCCAGAATAATCTTTGGCTCCCCTCTCGCCAGCAGCCTAATCACCCTCTTCATCGGTGGGATTTTGGCTTCACTGCACGGTTTTAATTTGAATTGTGTTTATGGAATCTACTATCAAAAAGCGTCTGCAGAACAATGGCTTTCGTTTTATTCCATCTATGTTTTTTTAAAAAGGATTTGCGTGTGTGTGCGCGCATAATAAACATACACAACAAGACATGAACAGGGGAGATGAGGGGGGCGTACATGCTTTATATATATGCTTTCTGCAATGCTCGACTCCTTTACAATGAGGAAATATTCATGGGATAGATGAACAATAGCAAATCATACAGACAAACACACAAAAATAATCTGCTAGCTTTGCAATGAGAGGTAACAGATGAGGTCTAGGCCCTCTGGGGGTTTCTGAGAGAAGGCAAACCCTGATGCAGACAGACAAAAGGATGGACAGATGAAATGAACACACATCCCTGATTAAAGTCAAGTGTAAGCTCAAGAGCCACCCCCTGCCATGTTCTCACCATTCGCCTGTTTCACCAGACCAAGATTGTGATTCTTCAAGAGATTCTTTGTCCTCTTGACCTTGAGCAGTTGAGATGCGGCTAGAAGTAGATGGTAAGATCCTGTGAACAAGCTAGGACCACCTAGGGATTTCAAGGATCCCCGGGGGCTCTTACTTATGCAACCAAGGCAGGAGCAGGGGGAGAGAGACCAAGACCCAAGTCCAGCCTCCCCCCTACCCCAAGGTGACACCTCTAGGCAGTGGCAGAGGCGGCAAAAAGCACCCCGACTCCTCCCTGCCAGTTCTCAGCTCTAATCTCTAGACCATACTTCCATTAATTATTATTACTGTATTAATCATACATGTGATTAATTCAGTAATGGTGATTCATAATTGATTGCATTTTATATGGTGCCTTTCATCCACACATCTCTGAAGATGTGCACTGCCTACAACAAGAGACACATAAAGCAGGATGTGTTCTTTGCTTGCCTGCATTTTGTTGGATACACTTCTCCATGCAGAGGCAGGGGGCTAATGGTCTGTGGGCAGATAGGGTTGCCAGCCCCAGCTCCGTGCCCACCTCTCTGGGTTGTGCAGCCCAGGCAATGATCTCCCTGCTGGGTACTCCAGCTGGGCCCTCCCTTGCCTGATGGTGGTGGTGCCCTAGGAACCCTGGAGACCCCATTCCCTTGGCATACAAGTCTGCCTAGGCCCCAGGCTGCTGGGCAAGGCAGTGCAGCAAAGTAGTACTGCATGAGGGCTCTAGAGACTGACTGTCTAGGCTAGGATCCTGCCTCTCCCACTAATTAGTTGTGTGATCTTGAGTAAGCTACTTCCCCTCTCTGCCTCATTTTACCCAAATGAAAAATGGGGCTCATAATCGTCTTTATCTCCTAGGGTTATTGTAACAACTAATGCAATGATGCACTGTCTCCCTCTCCCGCCCCTGCGTTGGCTGCAGAAGTAAGGGCATAGGGATGTCTTAAAATCCCTAGAACCTGCTCTGGTTCATAGGATCTTACCTCCTACTTAGAGCCGCATCTCAATGGCTCAAGGTCAAAGGGACAAACAGTCTCTTGAAAAATCAAAATCTTGGTCTGGTGAACCAGGAGAATGGTGAGAATGTGGCAGGGAATGGCTCTTGAGCTTGCTTAGAACCTGGCACACAGTAAGCACTCAGTACACATGAGCAGTAATTGTGGGAGTTCTAGGCCTGGTTCCATCAGCATCAGCTCTGTGACTAGATTAACCCCTTCCCTTCTCTGGGCCTCAATTTTTTCAGCTGTAGAATGGGATGGCTGATGATAATGACCTACGGGGTTCCTTCCAGATCGTAAGTGAACACTTTCTACAGTAAATGTTGGGACTTGGGGTTTCAGAACCAAGCAATCCTGGGCTCAATTCCTACTTGCCATTTCCTACCTATGTGACCTTGGGCAAAGGTTTACCTTGATAAGCCTCAGTTGCCTCCTCCGGAAAATGGGGATAATAATAGTATCCAGGACGTAGGCTTGGTGGGAGCATTTAATGAGCTAATGCTTGAGACCTGTCTGGTTTCTAGAAAGTGCTTAACTCAAGGTGACTCTTGGATTAGTATTGCACACCAGGACCAGGCAAGATACACAGAGGTTTACCGAAGCTCTCACATTTCTACTCTACCACCACTTTGTGAGAGACACTATTATTCTCCCCATTGTTCAGATGAGAATACTGAGGTTGAGGGATTTGCTCTGTGTTATTCAGTTAGACAAAAGCAGAGCCAGTTTGTGAAGGCGGGCCTCTCTTATTTCAGAGCTGGGCTCTTCACTGTGCTAATGTACCATCTCTGTCCTAAAGCTTATTATTCGAGATTTGTTTTCTTTACTGTTGGTTTCTTCCCAAAGACCCTGGGAGATAACTGGTATCACAATCCCCATTCATCAGCAGAAGTCATGGGGACTCAGAGGGGTTCATTGCCTTCTTCAGGACGCACAGCAAGCAAGTGCCTGGGAAGTTAGGACTGTTGAATGGGTTGGAAATGACACTGGGTTACCCTGCCTTGGTTTGCTAAGACCCTTCCCCCAGAAATCAGAAGCCCAGCTGGGCTTTCTTCCCTCTGTGGGTCCCCTTGGGAGTATCTGCTTCCTGACATCCAGGCAGCGTTTCAGGGAGAGGACCCCAGTGAGGCTCAGCTCAAGAGGAAGAGCCCAGCCTCCTCCAGGTGGTGCTGCTTGGCTCCTTTGGGAACAGGACTGCTTGGAGGAGGAAGCTTGTGGTCTCCCGGGGACCAGTGCCCTCAGCAGGTCTTTGGTCCAGGGTCCCTACAGGCAGGACCAACTGCTGCTCTCTCCTGTAATTCCAGAGTCTCCAGGGATTACTTGGGTCTTAGTCTTGGGGTGAGGGCACTGGGCCCCTCTCTTTCAGCAGGGCCAGGTAACTACCATGGCCCTGCCAGCTCTGATCTCAGGGGACTTATCCCTGCAGGTGACTCTATGTTATCCATTAAGGACCTACTGTGTGCCAGCACCCAGCCAGGCCCTGGGGACAAAAAGGCAACAAGCCCACAGGGTCCTTGCCTTCATGGTATGGCAAGTCTAGTAGGACATTCCATGTTGCAGGCACAAACTGCCTGTGTACCTCACCAACATTTCTTAAGCACCTACTATGTGCCAGACACCTGGTCAATCTGGCGATGAAGTACAAGGTGCGGGAATGTGAGACTGCGTGTGAGTGTATGGGTGAGTGTGTGTGTGTGCGTGCGTGTGTGTAGGCCATTGGTGAGTCTGCCTGCCTGGCAGCATTGCTGAAAAAGACCTGATAACCCACAGTTAACTGCAGGGGCAAGTCTAACTACCAGGATAGGGACAAGAAAAGTACAAACTATGAGAGCCAAGAATAACAACACCCGGGCTCTGTGGTGAGCAAACCTCAACTACCAGCTCCTCCACTTCTCTGAGCCTCAGTTTCTTCATCCGTCAAGTGGGGACAATAACAACACCTACCTCCTGGGGTGTTGGGAGGATTCACTGAGAAAATGTGTAGGAATCATTGAGCACAGGGTCTGCCTGGTAAATAATAAGTGCACAATAAATGTTCTTTCAATTAATCACTGTTCACATTCACAGAGAGTCAGCCTCCTCTGAGCCAGGGCCTCTGTTTGGTGATGGAGGGTCTAAAGCCCTTTAGGAGCCTGCGGCCCAGCAGAGGAGATTGCCCTAAAAGGCCTCACCTGTCCTGTGAGCCTGAAATACAAATGGGGTACTACTAACTCCAGCTCTCCGCCAAGCCTAGCCTGCTCCTCTCACAAAACCGAGATTTGGAATCAGCTCTTGGGAGGTTGGGTCCCCACCCTCACTTCTCAACGCCTCCCCTGCTCTGAGGAAGGGGACTGTTTCTCCCAAGGTGGGGAGCAGGAGGTCCAGATGTGGAATCCTTCACGGCCCTCCCCACCCTCTCGCCAGGTGTGCAGGCTTCTAATGGGGCTGCCAGGGCACTGCGGGGAGCAGGGAAGATGTGCCAGCAAGGAGGGAAGGAACTGAATAAATGTGGCAATCAGAAGGGAAAAGGCATTATCAGCTCCAGGAAGCCACTTCCCCCTTCCACGGCCCCCTCCCCGCCCCATGACACCTCACCTAAAGCATTTTTCTTCCTTACCAAGCAGGTGATCTGGGCCTCTAGGACGACACAGCAGATGTGGCCTTCCTCTCAGACATGTGCTGATCACAAAATAATTGACCCAGTTATAGAAATACCTGCTTCGCCTCCTCAGCCCTCTCCCTCCCAGTTCCCAGGTAAGCCAACCCTGGAGTGGCCTGAGAACCACACGTCCAGTCTGGCCCCCACTCCATATCTCCTGATCACTAGGATCTTCTGAGGAAATCCCACACAGGTCCCAGCCCAACAGCATCCACATGTAAACATGCAAAGCTCTGCACATACATTTGATCACCCATGGGCAAGCTAAGGAACAAACTCCCCTCTAATGAAATGCAGCCCAAAATTCTGAAAGTCCAGAGAAGTAAACAAAGAGAAAGGCATTCCCTCTCACTACCTCTTTCCTGCTCTCTCTCTTTCTCTATTACACACACAAACACACTCATGCTGTGTTGCATTCAACGATTTCCTCATTAAATTGTAGACTACGAGGCCACCGTGGCATACAAACTTCTCCACCACTCAAAACACTGTATTGGTAGAAACCTGCTACCCTTGGCTCTTGCCTCTGTTCTGTCTCCTGCCAGAAGGGCACACTGTGATACTTCCCCAAACAGCCCATAGCCTGTGCTTTCGGGCAATTCTGGATGCTTCTGAGACAACGTCCCCCTCCTGCCTCCTCCTCCTCCCTCTCCTGGTTCAATCTGTTCTCCTCAGAGTAGAGCCTCAGAGTCAGGGTTCCCTAGAATGCTGCAGGTACCATCACTCATGAAGTTCGACTCTTGGTCTTGGGAACTAGCTTCGATTTCTTGTTTAATGGCACTTGGCCTGATGGATGGGGACAGATCACAGCTGCCACTGCTCCCTGGCTCTACTGACTTTACCAGCATCACCTGCAACTTGTACGGTGTCCACGCTTAACCGGCCTGCTCCTACTCCCAGAAGGGCTCCTCTAACTTCCCTTACAAGGCCTCGGTCTTCACCCTGGGACTCCTTGTTGGCTCTGCTGCGCATCCCCACACTTCTTCTCCCATTTCACTATTGGTTGAGCAAATGCAGATGTGTGCAGGGCAGGAAAGGAGTGGCCAGTTGATGGAACACTTTGCTTTTTACATCATCTGAAAGTTGGAAGGCCATGGCGCCTAACATCCCATGCAATGGAGGACTCACTCCCAGGATTTTTTTTTTTTTTTTAATATCTGGAAAAACAAAAGCTCCAGATTTGATGTCTCTCTTCTTGGCCCTGGTGATGCCTGGATTCAAATTTTCCAGCATGATGTACTTCTGTGGCTCATCAGAGACCCTCTCCATAGCTCTGACAACCCAGCTCCTTCTACTGCTTGGGAAGACCGCTGTAGGGCCCCTGGGATCCTGTGCCTAGCATCTTACTGGGGAAGCATAGATGGTCCAGGCTCGGTCCTCAAAAAGCTGCGGGAGGATCTTTGGCCACATTTGCAGTAAGCCTGGTGGTTACAAGCTTGGCCCCAGAGTCTGACAGCCTGGATTTAGAGTCCCTGAGCTCAGTGATGTCACTAGGTAGATGGGGGGTGCAGATTGTACCAGGTGACATTGTCAGAGGGGATGACACCTAAATGACTGTCTATAAAATTTTTGTGCAGTATTTCAGCAGAAATTTATCGTTTTTTTTAATAAAAATAATCCTGTAATTAGTTAGAATAACAAAAACATTTCTTGTTTAATGGCCCTTGGCTTACATGTATCAATATACCTACAAGGCTAAAACTCTGTGCTAATTTACTTTTTGAACCTTCTAATGCCTTTTAGTCAGAGTTGTCATTATTACCCAATTACAGTGATGTTGTTTTCGTTGCTGCTGGTGTGTGTGGAGTTGATGATTTTGTCAAATTTTCTGGTTTTTAGCTACAATATTATGGTAATTAGTATTTGTGAACCTGTATTGGTAACTTTTTTGAGAATGAAGTAGTAATTAAAGAAAAACAAGTGGTGATATAAGGCAATTACTATTTACGAGTAACATTAGGACAAAAAAACATTACTGAGGATTCTATATGGTCTGGTACAGGAGGAGGTCCATGGGGTGGGTGACACCAGGAGTTACCGCACTGGGTGACACCAACCCTAGTGACACCACTGCCCATGCTGCTACTTGTTTCCTTGGACACACCTCTGCGCCTCAATTTTCTATCTGTACAGTGGGGATCCCAACAGCACCCACTTTGCAGGACTGTTGCATGTATTTAATAATGAAATGTTTTTGGAGTGCTCAGAGTAGTGCTCAGAACCTTCACTATGATTAGGCCGCCGGGAGAAGGTTGACTGTTGACCCTGGACAATCTGTCCTTGTCCAGGCAGAAGACCCTCCCTTTCCTCAGAGGAGCCCTCTGGGCCTCCAGGAAGTACTTACCCTATCTCAGAGGGGAAATGCCACCTTTGGGTTTGAACTCATGATACTGCTCAAAAAGGGCAACAGCAGAAGCCGAAAGAAACGGAATCTCATGTCAGGTAAGGCGATGCACCCGCGTCCTTCTATTCAAATTAACTCGTTTTCCGAGCCAGCTTAAACCACCCCTCCACTGTGAAGCCAGAACCTCGATCCCTCTCTCCTCCAACCTTCCATCACCCCCCTACCCCCCACAACCGATTCCTACGCTCACAGTTGGCTCATACAATGCAGCCACCCTTGGCAGTAGCGTGCAGGCGGACAGCTGGGGTTTCTTTAAAAAATAAAATACGATCAACTGGTAACAGACTGTGTGCCAGAGCTTGGGGCAGGTACTCTTATTTGCCCCCACCTGCTGTATGCTACTGACCTTACAGATGGGGAAACTGAGGCTCAGAAAGATAAAACAACTGCTCAAAGTAATGCACCAGGATTCAAACCTAGACCTGTCTGACTCTAATGCCAGTGTCCTTGATTGCCCTCCACCACCATCACCACAATGACTTGATAGAGTTTCTCATCCCAGTCTGCCTCCTCTGAGCTTTGGGACCCTGCTGGGTTCTCCCTCTCCCCTTCTAAGCCTCGGGGGGTTTTTATCTATCAAGTGAGGGAGTTGAACTGGGTGCTATCTGAGTCTCCGTCCAGTGCTGACGTTTTAAGATGAACCATTGGCCTTCTGGTCCTTTCCTGATGCAGGAGTCTGAGCTTGCCCAGTACAAATGTTTCCCTGAACAATCGACAGAATGACAACTCCCTAAGAAGAGGAGAGACACGTGCGGAGGGCAGGCTTGTTAGAAGCCTGACATTAACATACCACACACCCGGCACAGGTGAAGCCCCAGCAGCAAGCAGCAAGGTTGCAGGGGAATCCAAAGATGGCAGGGCCCAGGTACACGGGAGTCTGCACCTCAGAATAATTTATTTTATTATTATTATTTTGGGCAATGTGTGCTCTAGAAATGCTTTTAGGGTACACTATGGGGAGCTCTCCTCTTGTATTTAAAATGTCAAATATGTACCAAGCAACTACTATGAACCAGCAGCAGCATCGTGGACATCCAAGAGTGAGACCGTAACTCCTTAGCCTTAGGGTCTTCCCAACAGGACTGGAAGGGGACTTCTGGTCCTGCAGGGGACTCAGAGTGCAGCACTCATCCACAAAGATGTCTCCCCTTGCTGACACTGTGTCCTCTCTTAGCCTGTGCTCTCCCATTCACCTCAATTCTCTCCCCACTCAAGCCCACCCCACCACACGGCATCTTATAACCTGGGAGAATAGTGGTTTCTGCTTTTGGAGGACAGAGCTCTCCTCTGGCTGTCCTTGTCTGCTTTTTCTCTCAAACTGACTCTAGAATGCAAAAGTGCATGGGACAGAGACGGTCAAGAGGGAGGCTGATTCCAATCAGCAGTGTTGGCTACCTAGAGAGCTGTGCTGAGCAAGATTTCAGATTATCAGGATGGAGTGCGATGATTGATTAGTCATGTCCATCCGGGACAGGGGCGAGGTATGGTGGAGCTCATGTTGTTATCCTTGTTCTGGAGGGTGGAGATGAGTTTGTGTCCATTCCATAGAGAACCCAGAACTGTACCAGACAAAAATAAGCGCTTGGGAAATGCTTTTAATTGGGAGCAGTGTTAAACATGAGCCAAGCAACACATATTTATTGAGCACATATTATGTGCAACCACTCAGATGTTAAAATAGGGAGACGAACCGGTAGCAACGTTTCTGGAAAGTTTGAAGGTCAATTTTTTTTTTAATCCATCTTTCCATTCATTCATTTGCTCAACAATTATTTATTGAGTGCCTACTGTATGCCAAGCTCTGTGTTGGGGGTGGAGATACAGACCAGTATCTGCTCCAAGGTGCTTCCAGCCCATGTGGGGAGACAGGCAAGGTGAGTACAGGTGGTGTGTGAGCTGTCATGGGTCTCAGGGAATGTGGATAGAGCCCTGCTGTTCTCCTCATCCTTGGCAGAGCTGCCCTCCGAGGACCGGCCAGAGTTATTAATATCCCGCTGAGTCAGGGGGCTCTTGAGTTTCAGCATCACAAGATTCAGAGACTGAGTATGTTAAATATTCTTGACTCCAGAGTGCCCTCTTTCCCTCCTCCTTCACTCCTGCCCTTCCTTACTCAGACTCTACCTGCCTCAGGCTGTTGAGAGGGCAGCAGGTGCTGATGGAAGGTCTGGCTTGGGAAGAAAGCTGTGTATGTGTGGGGGGGGGGGGGCGGGGTGAAGGGGTGGGGGGGTGGGTGAGTGAGACCTTGAGAGAGACTTGACTTGTTTGATTCCTCACTTTGTCACTCATTAGCTGGGTGGCCTCCTGTGAGTAACTTCACCTCTCTGAGTTTCCCCATCTAGAAAAGGAGATAAGAGCAGCAGCTACACAG
Organism: Elephas maximus indicus; assembly: GCF_024166365.1. Classification (NCBI taxonomy): domain Eukaryota; kingdom Metazoa; phylum Chordata; class Mammalia; order Proboscidea; family Elephantidae; genus Elephas; species Elephas maximus. The sequence continues at coordinate 83,090,795 of NC_064827.1, read as the reverse complement.
CATTAAATGGGCTGTTAATGCAAACAGCTGACCATTAGCTGTATCCGTTTCAGTGCTAGAATTCTTACCTCCCATGTAGGGTACTTAGGTTTGAGCCCTCGTCAATGCACCTCATATGCAGACACCACCCGTCTGTCAGTGGAGGCTTGCATGTTGCTACTATGCTCCATAGGTTTTAGCAGAGCTTCCAGGCTATGATGGACTAGCAAGAAAGGCCTGGAGATCTATTTGTGAAAATCAGCCAGCAAAAACCCTCTGGACCACAAGGATCTGATCCAAAAATGATCATGGGGATGGTGCAGGACCAGGCATGGGGTAGCCATGACTCATAGCAGCTAACAAGAACAATCTCTCCAACAGTTACTCATTAAGGCTGTTCCATGTGATTTGTCTTGGGGAATGACAGTAAACAGGGCTGATATATTTCTACCCTCATGAAACTCAGACTGGTGGGGAGGCAGACGGTGATTTGGGGGCAACAATGACGGGCCCAAGAACTCTGTGAATCATACAGAGCCCTCTCCACACCATATTGTGACTTCCTGGTTACCGGTGCCCCTTTGGAAACCCTGGTGGCATAGTGGTTAAGAGCTACAGCTGCTAACTAAAAGGTTGGCAGTTTGAACCCACCAGGCACCCCTTGGAAACTCTATGGGGCAGTTCTACTCTGTCCTATAGAGTCACTATGAGTCGGAATAGACTCAACGGCAATAGGCTTGGTTTTGGGGGTTTCTTTTTTCTTTTTTTTGGTGTCTTTGGAGTCCTGGTGGCACAGTGGCTAAGTGCTTGGCTGCTAACCAAAAGGTCCGCATTTCAAACCCACCAGCTGCTCCATAGGAGAAAGATGTGGTAGTCTGCTTCCATAAAGATTTACAGCCATGGAAACCCTATGGGGCAGTTCGACCCTGTCATACACAGTTGCTATGAGTCAGAATTGACCCTATGGCAATGGGTTTTGTTTTTTTGGTGCCCGGTTCCCACACCCCTACTGGACTGTATGTGGGAAGGTTTAGCCCATCTGGTTCAGTAAAGACCTTCCAGTGCCTAACCCATACCCATTGACATTGAGATGATTCCAACTCAGAGTGACCGTAAAAGAGAGTCAAACTGCCCCATAGGGTTTCCAAGGAGCAGCTGGTGAATTCAAACTGCTAACCTTTTGGTTAACAGCCGAGCTCTTAACCACTGTGTCACCAGGGTTGGCTAGTCCATAGTAGGTGCTTAATAAATGTTTGCTAGCTGAATTAATGAACAAGCCACAAGTAACAAGAGGAATATGATGCTGTTGATTTTAGATGACTCCTGTGTACACAGGTAAAGCTGAGTAATTAGTGGATTAATAAGATCAGCAGAGTTGCTAACTGGAATATTTAAATCAAATTTCTTTCTAGTTCTTGCTAGCATGTATGCTTGTGTTCTCTCTTTTTCCTGGATAGAATTGTCTCAACTGTCAACTCTTCCATGTACACACGCTGAGCCTGACAATCACAACTCTGAAACATATTCCCAGTGCTCTGGAAAAAAAAAAAAAAATTTTTTTTTTTTTTTCTGAAAAGAAATGGAGCAGTCTATGTCTAATCAAAACAGTCCACACGAACGCTCCCACTCTGCCCGGAGTACCCACAGCAGATAAAGAGGCACAAAGACAACAGAACACCATTGTGCACAGCCCTGTGCCCACCGTATCCACAGCATGGGGTTCTCTCATTGCACTTCCAGGCATTCCTCATGATTTCAAGAGGAGGAGAAGGGAGAGGAAGAGAAAGAAAGGACAGAAGCCATCAAACGCCAGAGGATCAGGCGTTGAGGAGCAGAGTGGTATTGACACCACCAAGCAGCATCTGATCATCAAACATAGATGACCCTGACAGCCCTATGAGCACCAAAGCAACATGGGCCTGCACGTGGCCTCAGTGAGATTATGCTTTAGTTGGGGAGATGGAAAAAGAACTTAATAGTTCAAAGATGTATCCAACGAATAAAGGGACGATACATGCAAAGACCTTCAGAGGAAAGTTTAATTCTTGAAACATTAAAAAAAAAATTTTATTATGATAAAACATGTAACAAGATTGCCGTTTTAACCATTTTTAAGTGTATCATTCGGTAACATCAGTTACATTCACCATGTTGTGCTACCATGACCACTACTCATTTCCAAAAGTTTTTCAGAAATTCAATGCCCCTTAGCCATTCCTCCCTACTTCCCCTTAGCCCAGCCCTCAATAACCACTAACAACCTTTGGTCTCTACGCATTTGCCTGTTCTAGATATTTCATGTAAGTGATAGCCTGCAATATTTGTCCTTCTGTGACTGACTTATTTCTCTCAGCATAATGTTTTCAAGGTCCATGTGGTGGCATGTATTAGAACTTCATTTTTCCTTAAGGCTGAAGAATCTTCTGTTGTACGTATATACCGAACTTTGTTTATTGATTCATCTGTTTAGGGGCATTGGGTTGGTTTCACCTTTTGGCTTTTGTGAATAATGCTGCAGTGAACCCTGGTGTACAAGTATCTATCTGAGTTCCGGGTTTCAAGTCTTAGGTATATGCTTAGGAGTGGAATTGCTGGGTCATATTGTAACTCTATGTTTAACTATTTGATAAATCATCAAACTGTTTTCCACAGTGACTGCACCACTTTACATCCCCAACAGCAATGCATGAAGGTTCCAATTTCTCCACATCCTTGCCAGCACTTATTTTCCATTTTTCTGATGACAGCCACAGAGGAAGTGGATGCGAAGTGGCATTTTATTATGGTTTTAATTTCCATTTCCCTAATGACTAAAGACACTGAGCATCTTGTGCTTATTGGCCTGCATATCTTCTTTGGAGAAATGTCTACTCAAGACCTTTGCCCATTTTAAAAATTGGGTTGTTTGTCTTCTTGTTGTTATGTTGTAGGAGTTCTTTATATATTCTGAATATTAAATATTTATCAGATATATAGTTCCTAAATATTTTCTTCCATTCTGTAAGTTGTCTCCTCACTGTCTTGATAAAGTCCTCGATGCACAAAAAATTGTTCATTTTGATGGAGTGCAACCTACCTGATACCCTGTCTCATTGCTTGTACTTCTGATGTCATATCTAAGAATCCGTTGTCAAAAACAAGGTCTTAGAGTTTTACCCCTACGTTTTCTTCTAAGAGTTTTATGGTTTTAGTTCTTATATTTAGGTCACTGATCCATTTGAAACCTATCTTTGATTCAGTCATCTCCTCATCCTTTTTTCTCCCTTTCATTCCATGCCCTGGTCACAACTCAGTAGCTTCTCGTTGCCTAGAAAATAAAGTTTTAAAGTAGCACTTATGTCCTGGTTCAGCTTACCCCAATCACCTCCTTCAGGGAGCGCACACCTGTCCCCAAGCGTCAGTCAGTGGGGGCCAGGCTATTTCCCCAAACATGTCCCATACCCTGAGTCTTTCTCCCACTGGTTAAAAAAAAAAAAAAAAGAAGTAGCCACTTAACTGATGAATTTGGGCCTCAGCCCAGGTCCTCTGCTTCCGTAGGTCTCCAGGAAATCTTACATGGCTTCAAGGGCTGACACCAGTACCCCTCCTCTGAGAAGCTGTCCCTGGCCCTCCTGCCTGGAGGAACTAACCCTAGTCCCTGACCCTATGGCCCCTGGACTGCTCTTCTGGGAAGATAGCCGAGCATGGTGATGAAGCTCATGGCTCTACAGACAACTGGTTTGGAATCCCAGATCCCACCCTTAGTATATGCATGAATTTGGACAAGTTAACCAAATCTCGGAACCTCAGTCTTCACTTCCAAAAAATGGGAATAAGACTATCCCCTTCCTCATGGATTGTTCTGAGGGTTGGAGGAGATCATGCACATAGCTCACTTTAAAGGGATGTGTAATGCATAGTAAGCACTGAGCCAACATTGGCTGTGGTCATTATGTTCCCATTCTAGCCTGCATTAGAGCTACTTGGATAGGCATCTCATGTCCTCTAAAAAAAAAAAAAAATGTCCTCTACTAGGCTCCAAATTGCTTGAAGGCAGGGACCAGTTAGTCTCATTTTAGCCTTTTATATCCTATCCACCACCCCACCCTTGTGCCCCCACTCCCTTCCTCCAAGAAGGAGGGGAAGGAGGAAGAAAGGAATGAAGGAAGGAAAGAAAAGACAATAGAAAAAAAAGCTGTTGCTATAACCAGCCACGTTACCAAGCAGTCAGTCCATGCCAGGGACTGTGGTTTATAGTCTTTAAAGTCCATTACTTTTATACTCAGTACCCCTGTGCTGTAAGCATACATTCTCCTTTATTTCCAGATGAGAAAACTGAGGCCCAGAGTAGTTAAGTTACTGGTCCAAGGTCACCCAGCTAGTTGGAAGCAGATCCCAGCTCTGTTGACTCCAAAGTCAGTGCTCCTGAGCACCACGCACAGCTTGGCTCTCCACAGAGCTCGTGTGTGCACACACCAAGCCAAACACTATCAGGGATCCCCCAAGTCATCTGTTTTTAAGAGACTTTTAAAGCCCGTTTTAACAGGAGCTAAGGGTGGTGGTAGAGGAATGATTTGGGGATCGCCATCCTATTGAAAATGAGGGGTTGAGATCTGGCATGTTGGACCAATCCTGTTTCACTCTTGGATGCTATTTTCACACATGGTGGGAAAATAACACTTCAATATCCCCCTCCCTTCCTAGAAGGGGTAGATTGTAAACATACGGAGAGTGGGGAAGATAAAGCGCTGAGCTCCCTGACTCAAACTGCCATCATGTGCCAGTTTTCAATGCAGACTAAAATGAAAATCAGTGGTGAAACACACAGAAGAAAATGAAATTTGGATAAAGGGAAAAACCCAACCCAGAGCGGCTCCTCCTCCCCGTAATTCCTGCTCCCTGGGTATAGGGCTGCATTCCATGGCAACAGCATTCACACTTCACTAAAATAAAAGCTCCTACCAGCTGGACCCATTATTAAAGTGGAGCCCCAGGATTAGCATATTTCGTACGAGTGCCAAAGTGGCACTGGCTGCCCTGTAGCAGCTGAACCGGGCCACTGTAGACACAGAGCCTCGGAGGCAGAATAATGAGCGGCCTCTGGCTATTCAACCCAGCATTCTCAATAGTCACTGAAGGAGGATTCAGAAAGACAGTGGGGACCCTCTAAGCTGGAAAGCGAGTTGGACTAGTGGTTAAGAATAGGGGCAGTGGGGGCAAAAAGAGTGATGTTCAAATCACAGCTCGATGAGTAACTGGCTGTTCCACCTGGCATGAGTCAAGTCCCCTCTTGGTGACTCAATTTTCACATCCATAAAATGGGTATGACAACCTGTGTAATGATGCCTCCTGTGTAAAGGTCAAATGAAGAAATGTATGCAAAGCACTTAGCACTTGGTAAGCAATTAGTGCACGGTTACTTCCTAGTGAATTCTTCCAGAGAACTATGGTTATTTAACTTTTCAGGAATGTACCTGTTGGGCAAAGTGAAGGATTGTTGTAACATTTAATACTTTGTGAAAACTTTTTCTATTACCTAGTTACTAAATATGGCCATAAAATTGTGTGCACATGTGTGCGTTGTCTCTGTGAGTGTGTGTGTGTGTGTGTGTGTGTGTAGAGAGAGAGACAGAAAGGAAATGTGGCAAAATGGTAACCATTGGTGAATCTAGGTGAGGGATATACAGAAATTAATGTTATTATTCCTGCAACTCTTCCATAGGTTTGAATTTTTTTTTCAAATTAAAAAGTAAAAAAAAAAAAATTTTTTTTCCACTTAATTTCAAAGAATCTAGTCCCATGCTTGTCTTGGAATAAGCACAACCAGAATGCTCCTTAGAAGCAAGGATGGCGAGACTGCATCTTACATACTTTGGACATGTTGTCAGGAGGGATCAGTCCCCTGAAGAAGGACATCATGGTTGGCAGAGTACCAGGTCATTGGAAAAAAGGAAGACCCTCAACAAGGTGGATTGACACAGTGGCTGCAACAATGAGCTCAAGCATAACAACGATGGTACGGATGGTGCAGGACCCGGCAGTGTTTCGTTCCGTTGTACGTAGGGTCACTATGAGTCCGAACTGACTCCACAGCACCTAACAACAACAACAACAACACAACAGTCTCATGCTTGGTACATAGGAGGCTCATTCAATAAATGGTAGTTATTACTATGTAAGGGAGTCTGGTGGTACAGTGGCTAAGTGCTCAACTGCTAACCAGAAGGTCAGCGGTTCCAACCCACCAGCTGTTCGGAGGGAGAAAGGTGTGGCAGTCTGCTTCTGTAAAGATTAAAGCCTTGGAAATCCTGTGGGGTGGTTCTGCTCTCTTCTATAGGGTCGCTATGAAACTGAACTCTATTAAATGGCAATCGTTATTACTATATACACAGAGCCTGTCAGAATTGTACGTTAGTACGTATTATTTATTTTTGTAAATATATATTGAATCCCATTCTGAGTGGGGCTCTGAGCTGGGCACCTGGCAGGAGCAAGGATGCACAGCAGCCCACCCTCAGGCGGTCAGGATGAAGGCCAGGCCCTGGGAATGTGGCGGGTGACAGTAGGCCTCATCTTCCCATGCCCAGCTCCTGGCAGTGTGCCTGTGCACAGGAGATGCCCACTAGAGAATTCCAGAACGAATATCCAAATGAACCAGCAGATACTGAATTTGAATATTGTAGATGCCACAGAGAGGTCCAAGGAGCCACACCCAGAGTGATGGCGGAACTCTGGGATGGATGTGGCCCCTTACCCGACCTTTGCGCCGTAAGTGAGTGGAGAGGCAGCCACCCAGACCCAGGGCAGGGCAGCCGTGGGGCTGTTCTTTATTTAGGATAATGTCTGATTAGCTTGGTAGCGGGTAAGTGGAGTGGGGTGGGTGTGGGAGGGGCGTGGCTGTTGGGCCACATCAGTTACTACTTATTGACGCTGGTTCCCGTTGAGCCCCATCAACACCTGAGTCGCCCAGTGCCTCGTGTTAAGTTAACGATAGCAATCAGGTTAGGAGGGCATAATTGGATAATTCAATTGCTTTCCGAGGAGAGTTGCTATTTAATTAAAGGGGACTGGAGACAGAACAAGGAGGCTGGGAACACCAACCTGCTAATCTGGCAAGATGAAGAGTGCAGAGCGGAATGAAGCCAGGGCAGCGTGGTGACTGCTGGGTGCCGAGCATGCCAGGCTATGCCCCCAGATGGAGAGAGGGTGTCAAGAGCAACAGCTTGTTTCCATCAAAGTGATGGGAATGGGTCACGTGATAGAAAATCCGAAGGAGAGCCCATTATCCTGAGAAGATAACAAGATGCTTTTGAATAAACTTTTAGCTTTGGAATCAAAAAGGGTTTTGAATACATTTTCATTTACACATACGCCAGATCCTGTAGTCAGCCAGTTTCTGGCTGTGCGACCTCAGAAAATTGCTTAACCTCTCTGAGCCTCGTTGTCCTCAATCAAGGTCATGAGGCAAGTAGCAGTTAGGAGGAGGGGTGCGTGTGCACCTGCAGGTGTGTGCTTGTGTGTTTACGTGTGTGGGGCGGGATAATTGTCTATTATTTGCGACATATCTGATTAAGTTGTGCATGTTGTTGGGTGCCGTCAAGTCAATTTGGTTCCAACTCATAGTGACCCCATAGGACAGCATAGAACTGCCCCATAGGGCTTCCTAGGCTATAATCTTTGCAGGAGCAGATTGCCAGGTCTTTTCTCCCATGACAGGTTCGAACTGTCGACTTTTCAGTTCACAGCTGAGAGCTTAACCATTACACCACCAAACCGAAAACCCACACCCACTACTGTCGAGTTGATTCTGACTCATAGCGACCCTATAGGACAGAGTAAAACTGCCCCATAGGGTTTCCAAGGAGCACCTGAGGGACCTGAACTGCTGATCCTTTGGTTAGCAGACATAGCTTTTAACCACACGCCACCAGGGAAATGGGCTCAAACATAGCAGAGGACTATGTAACGTTTCATTCTGTTATACATGGGGTTGCTATGTGTCAGAGCCTACTCAGCGGCAATTGACATAGTTAGAGGAAAAAAGGCGATTAACACAACTTGGACCTGGGAAAGAGAGACTTCTACTCACTTCCTGATTTTCATGTATTGTGAAATATAAGTACAAGAAACTCACCCCCAAGTCAAATATAGATGCTTAAACAGTCCCTTCTTCCCAACCATTTTCAAAGACAACCGAAAGTTGCCTGTTGTTAATTAGGGGAATGAACCAAGCAGAAAAATTCAAACCTTAAGTTACAATATTGAAGGATTCTATGGGCAAAATATTGAACAATGCAGGAAGCATCAAAAGAAGAGGGAAGAAATACACAGGGTCACTGTACCAAAAAGAACTGGTCAACATTCAAGCATTTCAGGAGGTAGCGTATGAACAAGAACCAATGGTACTGAAAGGAAGAAGTCCAAGCTGCACTGAAGGCATTGGTGAAAAATATGGCTCCAGGAATTGACAGAATACCTATCGAGATGTTTCAACAAACAGATTCAATGCTGGAAGCACTCGCTTGTCTCTGCCAAGAAACGTGGAAGACAGCTACCTGGCCAACTAATCAGAAGAGATCCATATTTGTATCCATGCCAAAGAAAGGTGATCCAACAGACTGTGGAAATTATCGAAAAATATCATTAATATCATACACAAGTAAAATTTTGCTGAAGATCATTCAAAAGCAGTTGCAGCAGTACATTAACAGAGAATGGCCAGAAATTCAAGCTGGATTCAGAAAAGGACGTGGGCTGAGAGTTATCATTGCTGGTGTCAGAAGGATCTTGGCTGAAAGCAGAGAATACCAGAAAGATGTTTACCTGTGTTTTATTGCTATGCAAAGGCACTCGATTGTGTGAATCGTAACAAATTATGAATAACAATATTAAGAATGTGAATCCCAGAATGCTGAATTGTGCTCATGCAGAACCTGTACATAGACCAAGAGGCAGTCTTTAGAATAGAACAAGGAGATACTGTGTGGTTTAAAATCAGGAAAGGTGTGTGTCAGGGTTGTATCCTTTCACCATATTTATTCAATCTGTATTCTGAGTAAATAATCAGAGAAGCTGGACTATATGAAGAAAAGGGCAACAGTATAGGAGGAAAACTCATTAACAACCTGAGATAATGCAGACGGCACAACCTTGCTTGTTGAAAATAAAGAGGACTTGAAGCACTTACCAATTGATGTCAAAGACCACGGCCTTCAGTATGAATTGCACCTCAACATAAAGAAAACAAAAACCCTCACAACTGGACCAATACGCAACATCATGATGAGCAGAAAATATATTGAAGTTTTCAACGATTTCATTTTACTTGGATCCATAATCAATGTCCATGGAAGCTGCAGTCAAGAAATCAATCTATGGGCAAATCTGCTGAAAAGACCTGTTTAAAGTGTTAAAAAGCAAAGATGTCACCCTGAGGACTAAGGTACGCCTGACCCAAGCCATGATATTTTCAATTGCCTCATGTGTATGCGAAAGCTGGACTATGAATAAGAAAGGCCGAAGAAGAACTGACGCATCTGAAGTATGATGTTGGAGAAAAATATTGAATATACCATGGACTGCCAGAAGAATGAACAAATCTGTCTTGGGAAGAAGTACAGGCAAAATGCTTCTTATAAGTGAGGATGGTGAGATTTTTCATCTCATGTACTTTGGACATGCTATCAGGAGGGACCAGTCACCAGAGAAGGATATCATGCTTGCTAAAGAGGAAGGCTCTCAAAGAGATAGATTGACACAGTGGCTGCAACAATGGGCTCAAACATAGTAAAACACGGGACTAGGCAGTGTTCTGTTGTATATAGGGTCACTATGAGTGAGAACCAATTCGATGGCACCTAACAACAACAACCAAATGATCATTCAACAAGTATTTGTCAGTGCCTGCTATATGCAGGCTCAGTGCTGAGCACCCAAGAGCAAGGTGGGCTCCATCTCCACCCTCATGTGGCTCTCCTTCTGGTCAAGTTCACCTGATTTCATATGCAGGGAACCCTTCATAAATGACAGATGGGCGATAAAACTACAACAGGCAAAAGGTGCGAGGGTGTGATTTTTGCTCTCACCAAGACAGATAAAACAGCGGACAAGATTGAGTTCTCACCACTTCCTCCCCCAATCACCACAAGTCTGCTCTCGCTGTGACCAGACCCTAGGTCCAAAGCCCTGGCGTTGGTGGTTAATATTTTAATTGGCATTTTCTCAGGATGCAGTCATAGTGTCCCCCAGCTGGGGCTGCCTTTGAGCTGACGGGCTCCTGGGGCGTCGGACCCCACTGGCGTTTCTCTCTGCTTCCCACGTGAATGATTATCTTTCAGCTCCCCTATTGAAGCTGTCCCTTCATTCTATCTGTGTCATCTCTTTGCTGCCATCTTATTAGGGAAAGCTTAGCCCTCTCCCCTGGGGTCAGACATTGTCCTCCTCTTCCCAGAAACCACTGTGGCATTTCAGCTACAAAATAGAACTGTAAAAAAACACATCTCGCCTGTTTCCTGGCTGGACTGGGAGGACACAGCACTTTCTAGCTGCCTAGCACATGTGACTGGGTCAGGTGAGCAATGGCGACAGTCCTTGAACAAGTGAGTGGCAGGAACTCTGGCCTCGTGCCTCTGGAGGGGGACAGTTCTGGGAGAATCCAAGTTTTAGAGAGCTTAAAAGTAAGGGACGAGACTATGCCATAGTAAATGCAGAAGTAAAGCATGCCTGTATGTGAAGCGTTTTTAAGCGCCATCAATATTAATAGCGTTGTTCCAAATAGAACAATGAGCAGGTTTCTAATTAATCATTTTTAATGGCAGCTTCGCTCCCATTTTCATACTGCACTTCTATCAGCAAGGCTCCCAAGGGGACTTTTGAAACTAGGAATAATAACTGAAGGTAGCCTGCTCCCATCCCCCAAAGGAACCCCACTCTGGTCTCCAAGGAGACGATTGTAGTTTATTCTAGGTAAGAAAACTCATGAGGCCCACCCCAAAGACCTGGCAAGTGTGGAACTAATGGTCATGCATTCATTCAACAAACGTTTATTAAGCATCTACTACAGGTCCAGCACTGTGCTAGGCTCTGAGAATTCAATGGTGGTCACAGTCATCACAGCCTAGACCCTGTCCTCATTAGGGAAGACAGGCACATGATCAAGAACAACCATGGGTATGGGTTGGAATGTGTGGCTAATTTTCTCCATGATTAACTGCCTCCTTTCCTGTGAGACCAGAAGAACTGGGTGGTGCCGGCCAACATTACTAAACATCTTGATCAAAAATTCTATTGAAGAATCCTGATCAAAACGGGGGAAATGCAGAAGAGAATTTAAAATTCTCATGGACTTCAGACTTTCCGGAGCCATTGAGGCTGGGTGAACCCCTGAAACTATTACCCTGAGATAACCTTTAAACCTTAAACCAAAAATGTCCCCTATGAAGTCTTCAATCAACAGTTTAGCTTAATTAGTAAAAAATGTCAACCTCAAGCATTATGCTGTTTTAAGAACTGTCTATACGGGATCAAACTGACAATAGCAACTCGGAAGATTAGAGAGGAATTTCAGGGGGGCAGTAAGTGTATGTTAACGGGGGAGGAACAACTCAGAAAAGGAGGGTGAGAATGTTTGCACACCTCAAAGAATATAATCGATGTTACTGAATTGTATGTGTAGAAACTGTTCAATTGGTGTGTTTTGCTGTGTGTATTCTCAAGAACAACAAAAAAGGAAAAAAAAACAACCATGGGTGAGGAGGGTTTTGCCTGGAGATGGTCAGGGCTTTGCCTGATGGGAAGGGGAGCACCAGCTGTGTTCAAGCAAAGTGAGGAGGCTTCCTGGAGGAAGTGGTATGAAGCTGAACCCTAAAGGGTAAGTAGGAGTCAACGAGGGGTCGGGGGAACACTTGTGCCAGGGGAGGGACAGGCCCAGGCAGAGGCCCAGAGCTTGGAAGAGAGAAGGGGACAGGTTTGAGAACTGTACATCTGGCCAGAGTACAGATCAAGAGCCTATGGGTTGTACACACACGTTCATAGCAGCACTATCCACAACAGCCAGAAGGTGGAAACAACCACATGGCCATCAACAGATGAAGGGATAAACAAAATGTGGTATATCCATGCAGTGGAATACTATTCAGCCATAAAAAGGAATCAAGTACTGATTCATGGTACCATGTGGATGAACCTCAAAAACATTATGCCAAGTACAAGAAGCCAGACACAAAAGGTCACATACTGTGTGATCACATTTATATGAAATATCCAGAATAGGTAAACCCAAAGAGACAAAATGAATATAGTGTGGTTGCAAGGGGCTGGGGGAGGGAGGAATGGGAAGTGACTGCTTGACGGGTACAGGGTTTGGTCTTGGGATGATGACAACGTGTTGGATCGACAAAGAAGTAGTGGCTGCACAACGCTGGAAATGTGTTAAATGCTATCGAAGAGTTCATTTTAAAATGGTTAATTAAAAAAATATTGCGGTATGGCAAAATTGTCACGAAAGGAGAGACTGGAAGGAGGGAGCGGGCTGACTCATTAGGGGGAGAGTAAGTGGGAGTATGGAGTAAGGTGTATATAAGCTTATATGTGACAGACTGACTTGATTTGTAAACTTTCACTTAAAGCACAATAAAAATTATTTAAAAAAATATTGCAGTAAAATACATATAACATGCAATTTACCGCTTTAACTATTTTTAAGTGTACGATTCAGTGGCATTAATTTTATTTACACTGTTGTACAAACATCACCACTATTTTTTCCCAAAACTTTTCATCAGTCCACACAGAAACTCAGTACCCACTAAGCAGTCACTCCCTAAGTCTTCCTGCCCCCCATCCTCCCCCAGTCCCTGGTAACCGCTAATCTTCTTTCTGTCTCTGTATGCAAAATGATTAATTTTATGTTATGTAAATTTTACCTCAATTAAAAAAAGAAGGAAAAGCATGTGTGTGAGGAGCCAGGCAGAGACACAAGCCAAACGTGTCTGTCCCCTTTAAGTGGCCTCCAGCACAGAGTTCTCAGACACTCACGTTTTGGGATCCCAGCCCCAAGTTGTTTCTAATCTCACCTCCGCCATCACCCTCTAAGAGGAATATCTATACATCAGCACTGATACCAGCCAAGCTCTCAGATCTGCAAGGGATTTTCTAGAAATCTTGTGACGGAGGGCTAGCTATCTCATTATTAAAGATTAAATGACTTTACATAAAGAAAAATACTTTAAACAGATCCTGGCACAGAGTGAGGGTCTGACATTTTACAGTAAAAATAACACGAGCCAGTAAGGACTGAGTGCTTTCTTTGGCTAAATATGTGACCAGGTTTCTCACCTGTCTTACTCTGTGTAACCTCTCAGCAGACCCGCCAATAAGGCACTATTTAAAAAACTAATTGCTGTTGAGTTGACCGACTCATGGCAACAGCATATGTGTCAGAGTAAAACTGTGCTCCATAGGGTTGTCAGTGACTTATTTTTTGGAAGTAGATCTCCAGGCCTTTCTTCCAAGGCATCTCTGGGTGGATTCAAACCTCCAACCTTTCAGTTAGCAGCCAAGTGCATTAACTGTTTGCAAGGAAACTGTGGTTCAGAAATGTTAAGTCATTTTTCCCAAATCATACAGCTAAGAAGTGGAGGAACCAGGCTCCAGAATTCAGGTCGGTCCAGCTCTGAAGTCCGTTCTCTTAGCCATTATGCTCTGCTGCCTCCTAAATTATAAACTATCTAAGAGAAAAACAAAAACTTATCACTGAAGAGGAGCAATGAGGCTATAAAAGGGCAACGTAAGGGATCCTCGTGACGACGGAATGTTTTGTATCTTGACTGTTGGGTGCCGTTGAGTTGGTTCCAAGGCATAACAACCATATAGGACAGAGTAGAACTGCCACATAGGGTTTCCTAGGCTGTAATCTTTAAGGAAAGAGACCTGGTGGCACAGTGGTTAAAGTGACTGGCTGCTAACTGAAAGTTGGTGCTTCGAACCCACCAGTAACTCCACAGGAGAAAAATGTAATGTGTCATGGATTGAATTGTGTTCCCCAAAAATATCTGTCAACTTAGCTGGGCCATGATTCTCAGTATTGTGTGATTGTCCACCGTATTATGTGATTTTCCCGTAGGTTGCAAATCCTATCACTATAATGTAATAAGATGGATTAGTGGCAGTTATATTGATGAGGTCTGCAAGATTAGGTAGTGTCTTAAGCCAATCTCTTTAAAGATATAAAAGAGAGAAATGAGCAGAGAGACAGGAAGACCTCATACCACCAAGAAAGCAGCACTGGGAGAAGATGCTTCCTTTGGACCTGGAGTTCTTGCACTGAGATGCTCCCAGACCAAGGGAAGATTGATGACAAGGACCTTTCTCCAGAGCTGACAGAGAGGGAAAGCCTTCCACTGGAGCTGACACCCTGAATTTGGACTTGTAACCCACTAGACAGTGAGAGAATAAACTTCTCTTTGTTAAAGCTATCCACTTGTGTGGTATTTCTGTTATAGCAGCACTAGATGACCAAGAGTCAGTGCCTGTTTCCATAAAGATTTAGAGCATTGGAAACCCTATGGGAAAGTTCTACTCTGTTCCTTAGGGTCACTGTCAGTCGGAATCGACTCGATGGCAACAGATTTGGTTGGTTTTCAATCTTAACGGGAAAATGGAGCTGCTGGTGGGTCGAACTGTTGACCTTTGGGTTAGCAGCCAAGCACTCACCATTGCACCACCAAGGCTCATTATCTTGACTATACCAGTATTAATATACTGGTGTGATATGTACTATAATTTTGCAAGAAGTTACCATTGGCAAACACTGGGTAAACAATACACGGAATCTGTTATTTCTTACAACTGCACGTGAATCTACAATTGTCTCAAAATAAAAAGCAAAACATACACACCTGAATAACTAGCTTCTTCCTTGACCCAACTCTGCTCCCTTTGCCATGTCCTCATGACACTTTCTCTCTGCTTTGAAAGGCTGGAGAGCCATTTCTTTTATCCCCATTGCAACATCATCCAGACAAAGGAACGGACAGCAGCGAGGGCCACTGGCCTGGTTGTGGGCATTTATGACCCTGCCACAGAAGACTTGTCCTTGTGTGGATGCAGAAGTCTAGGCCGTTGTCAGCTGTGTTCCCCTCAAGGCCACAAGGAGAACTGCCGGTGCCTTGGAGGCAGCCTGGAGCCTGCGCAGAGTTAGAAATGACCCCTCTTTACCACTTTACTGACAGCTGGAGGGGGTTGGTACTGGGAAATGCAGACTGAGGGCAGTTGACACAGTAACGTGTTCATTGATCCGCCATCAAGCCTATTGCACATCCCACCTAAGGTAAGTTCTCATCCCTGGCTGACCAGGAACAGGCGATCCAGCTTTCTTTGTGTGCCATGAGTTGGGCCCTTGCCCAGGAGCCATCTGCTGTGTGAAGATACCCCCTCGGGAGTAGTTATAAAAGATGCCAGCACTCGGTCACTGTCCACCCTTCAGGACTAGTTTCCTGGCGAGTACTAGAGGCCACTGTGGAGGGCTTGTGACAAACAGGTGCAACTTGTCTGGATGCAGAGCCCCAAAGTGTGGGAATGCAGTCCCCAACGTCGCGGGAAAGGCAGCTGGACTGTAATAAAAGAGGTAGACTTCGAAATCGTGTAAAAAACACCGGTTTTACTGTTTGTGAAAAGACTCAACTCCTTCTACCAGCGACTTGCCTGGATCCCTCTCAGAACCAGCCTTTTTAGTACTGTACCTTTTTGCAGCTCATCGGAGGGTAATCGACAGGCTTCAGGCCTCACATTGATCTGAAATATAAATACTAAAAAGAGGAGGGTGAGGTGACACTTTTATTGACTTCATCGTAAAGGAAGCTAGAGAACCAAAGGCAGGCGGCCAACACAAGAGTACAAAGTTGCCACGAGTTTGAATTCCATAGCAACAGACCGGCCCAAAAACCACAATCATCATCCAAAGACAAGGAAACCCGGGAACGAGGTGGCGGTACAGTCACAAATGACTTTTTGGGGGCACTGTTTGGCAAGAAGAGCCTGCCTGCCCATGAGGGGCACGGTGCCTTCCTGCAGCAGCTGTGCTCAGGAAAGGGCCCGAGGACTTGACCCGGACATGGGCATCCGCCAAACAGCCAGCAGCCTCCCAGGCATGGCATATAGCAATTAGCCATCCTTTGTGGCTCAGAGTCCCCAGCCCCGTGAGCAAGAGTAGGTTGGTTTGTTTGTCTCCTCATTCCCTCTCCTCAGAATCAGGGCCCAAAGGAGGCCTGAAGTAGTGACAGTCCAGAGTAATGGTGGCTGGAGTAGGGCAGGCGGGCAGAGAGCGCAGAAGAATCCCATTAAGGAGCAAGGCTAATCAATACTCAAAGCAACCACGAAGGTTTAAAAGCCTCTCTGCAAAGCATGCTCTCCCATCAATGGGTGAAGTGGCTGGAGAGCTATTTGGACTCTTCTCTGGGAAGGACTAGAAAGGGGCGCTGGCAGTGCCATGGAGGAGAGCCTTGGGGGGAGCCACAGCTGCCGGGTCAGCTGTCCCCGGTGGATCTGGGGACACTTGCCAGCCTATGGGAGTCCATTCTAAGATACTGACACTCCAGCTCTGGAAGTTGTTGTTAGGTGCCGCTGAGTTGGTTCCAAGTCAACGACCCCATATACAACAGAACGAAACACTGCCTGGTCCTGCGCCATCCTCACAATTGTTGCTGTGTTTGAGCCCATTGTGGCAGCCACCATGTCAATCCATCTCATTGAGGGTCTTCCTCTTTTTCGCTGACCCTCTACTTTACCAAGCATGATGTCCTTCTCCAGGGACTGGTCCTTCCCGATAACATGCCCAAAGTACGTGAGACACATTCTCGCCATCCTCATTTCTAAGGAGCATTCTGGCTGTACTTCTTCCAAGACAGATTTGTTCGTTCTTCTGGGAATCCATGGTATATTCAATATTCTTCACCAACACCATAAATCAAAGGCATCAATTCTTCTTCAGTCTTTGTTTTTCATTGTCCACTTGGAAGGGACCTTGAAAATCACCTCTGGGTTCTTCTCTCCTATTTTACAGGTAGGGATACTGGGACCCGACATGGAAAGGATTTACCTGGGGTCATGTCGCTAGAAGGTTCAAGACCTCTGCCTCCTGGCACAAATGACTTTCCACCTTAAGGCCTGTTAACATATTCTTCTCTTTATTATCATTAATGATACCAGTGATATTAAAACCCACTATTAACTGATTAAAACTTCCTCTTTGACCAGGTGCTTGCTGTGGCTGGGCAGGGTGATTATTGCCTTATGTGAATTAGCATGAATTGTGTGAATTGATGTGACTGCAACGTGGATTGGTCCTAGTATGGTCCCGTTTTGGAAAGAGGAAAGAGAGACTCAGGTTTCATAACTCGCCTGGGTCACATCTTCAGGAGGAGGCAGGGCAGGGCTAAAGCCCACCCCTGGAATTCCTAAATGCCACATGGGGATGCCCTTGGGATGATGTCCAGTAGAGAGGAGACCCAGCATGAGTCTCAGAAGAAGAGGAAACTGCTCTTTGATTTCCTCTGTGGCCACAGGGATGGCCAGCCAGTTACTTCAGCCACCCCTAGGCTGCACCTCCCGTTGCTGCTGCCTGGGTTGAGTGGGACCAGCTGGCTGAAGGTGTGGGCGGCTGAGGAGGGTCCATCCTCTGAACAGATTCCTGGAGTCTGTGGAGGAGGAAGGAGCTCTCACCAGCACCTGCAGGTCTTACTCATCACACCTCTGTCAGGGTTAAGGCCATCAGGAAAGGGAGGCAAGTGATACCTGCCTGTATTGAGGCTGACACATCAGTTGACCCTCTCCAGGCCTTTGTGTCCAGAGTTGGATACAAGGTTTTCCCAGCTCTGACACTCTAATTTTCAGCTATAATTATCCTCATTGTCATCTGAACCCTACGGCAATTTTTTGAGGGCTCATCACGTTCCAAGCACTGGATTAAGTACTTGACATGTATTACCTCATCCAATGCTCTCTACTGCCGTAACAGGTGAGTTCTGTTTTACTAGTCCCACTTTACAGAGGATTAGACTGAGGCTTGGAGGAGTTAAATAAAGGGCCCTGGGTTTCACATTTGTAAATGGCAGGATGCAGATCTGTGTGATTCCAGGGATGTGATGACTCCAGCAACCACTCAAGGAATTTTCTGCTTTCAGTATCACCAGGAAAGATTAGGTGTGGATTTTGATGCTGTTTAGGTCTCCCAGTAATGGTAGGGGTGGGGTGGGGAAGTGCAGGGTTAAAAGTTTAAGTGAGGGGACTGTCTTAGTTATTTAGTGCTGCTATAACAGAAATACCACAAGTGGATGGCTTTAACGAAGAGAAGTTTATTTCCTTATAGTGAAGTAGGCTAAAAGTCCAAATTCAGGATGTCAGCTCCAGGGGAAGGTTTCCCTCTCTCTGTCAGCCTTCTCATCAATCTTCCCCCAGACTAAAAGCTTCTCCGCGCGGGGACCCCGGATCCAAAGGACACGCTCTGCTCCCAGCACTGCTTTCTTGGTGGTATAAGGTCCCCTCTCTCTGCTCACTTCTCTTTCCTTTTTGTCTCTTGAGAGCTAAAAGGTGGTGCAGGCCACACCCCAGGGAAACTCCCTTTACATTGTATCAGGGATGTGACCTGCGTAAGGGTATTACAATCCCACCTTGATCCTCTTTAACATAGAATTACAATCACAAAATGGAGGCAATCACAGAATACTGGGAATCATGGCCCAACCAAGTTGATACACACGTTTATGGAGGGACATAATTCAATCCATGACAGAAGGAGAGCCGGATCTGAGGTGGAGTTGGACTAGAGAAGGCTGAGTTGGTGAGAAGAACCCTAAAGTCTTAGATCTTGGAGCTAGAAGGGACCTAGAGAGAGCTTCTGGCTCATGTCCTCACCTTCAGGCCACCATTTAATAATAATAATAACAACAACAGCAGCAGCAGCTAGGAGGGAGGCCAGGAGCATCGTGTGACCCAATGAGACCTCCTCTTCCCCAGCCTCTCCACCTTACCACATATAGAGAAGGAACTCTTAGTGCCCCTGGTGAGCCCCACCCCTTCCTCTGCACCAACACTACCCACCACTGTCTACCTGAGACCATTACGCAAATCTGGTTCCACTCCAAATTCCTGTTTGCGTCAACTGCCCCAAAGCCCAGGGTTCCAGGCCGTCCCTTGGATCCTAGACTATGACCCCCAAATGGCTTGTGGGCAGAGGTAACCCAACCCCACCGGTGCTCCACTCTGATCCCCTATCCCCTTTTCCTCTTGATTTTCCCTCCATCACACTTATCACCCACTGTCTGACGAACTACACATTTTATTTTTTTATGATGTTTATTGTCTGTCTCTCTCTACTAGACTATTCTTGAGGGGTTTTTGTCTGCATTATTCATTGCTGTATCCCCAGTGCCTGGAATGGTGCTTAACACATAGTAAGTGATCAATAAAGATTTATGGATGAAGGAAAGAATGAATGAATGATGACTTATTGAAGCAATCACCAGATATTGTGTTGGGTATCTTACATTCATTTTTTCATTTAACCATCACAATCATCCTGTATTTTCCCCACTTTCCAGATGAGGAAACTGAGACTCAGAGAGGCTAAGAAACTTATCTGAGGTCACCAGCTAGGGGGTGGTGTTGAAAGGATTTAAATCCAGGTCTGCCTCTACCCTCAACCACCACATTGTCCAGTAAGATGGTGCTATTGACTGTATTGTGTCCCACCAAAAGATATGTCGAAGTCTTAACCCCTGGTACTTGTGAATGTGGCATTGCTTGGAAATACAGGTTTTTGAAGTGATTACTATCTAAAGAATGAGGTCATACTGGAGTAGCAAACCAAACCCAAACCTATTGCTTTCCAGTCGATTAGACTCACAGAGACCCTACAGGACAGAGTAGAACTGCCCCATAGAGTTTCCAAAGAGAGGCTGGTGGATTTGAACTGCCAATCTTTGGGTTAGCAGCCGAGTTCTTAACCACTCTTTATAAAGGATGAGAAGAGACATAGAGAGACAGACTACTCTTTATAAAGGAGGAGAAGAAACACAGAGACAGACAAGGGAAGATGGCCATGTTAGGAGGCAGAAATAGGGGTGAGGTAGTGCAAGCCAAGGAATGCCAAGGATTGCTAGCCACCACCAAAAGCTAGGAGAGAGGCATGAGACGGATTCTTCCTCAGAGCCCTCAGAAGGACTCACCATGGACGATACCCTGATTTCAAACCACTGTCTGGCCCCCAAAACTGAGAAAACAAATTTCTGTTGTTCTAAGCCACCCTGTTTGTGGCATTTTGATACAGTAGCCCCAGGAAATGAATAAAGTGGGATTCACCTTATTTTACAGCTGAGGTAATGGAATCCCAAAAATGTGTATCTTGATCACCAAAAAAAAAAAAAAAAGGCAGATAAAAACACCCAAAGCAGGGGAAAAATGGGGTGAGCAGTTACCCAGGTGAACCTAGGAAAGAGGAAGAAGTACAGTGACAGAGCCCACTGCAGGGCAGGGAGCAGAAGCAGGGGTGGTGGAGCTGTCTTCTGCTAAGGGCTTCTCTTTCTGGATAGTTTCTTCCAAGCGCATCTCCAACTTGACTTAATCCCCGACCTCTAGCCAGCCTGGCACACCCCATGCACGAAGGCTCAAGGGGCTCCTTCGATCCTTGGAAATACTACCAGGCTCTGAGGCCCAGGAGTGGGGGTGGCTGCAGGTGGGAAGGGTCCCTACTTGGGCATAAGGTAAAAACTGCCCCATTGGGCAGTCCACACACAGCAGGTCCCTGGGGAGTGACCAAGTGCTTGGAGTTCTGCTTCTGTGCTTGCCACACTGCCTCAGAAGCACTGCCCCCATGCCCATATCCCCTTGTGTGATGGCTTCTGGCAGTGACGCTGAAAAAGCCTGTAGCCAGGTGCTGCCACACTCTTTCCTTTGCCGGAGATTTCCAGGTGTGCAGCACATTGTCATGGTGCCTGTAATCTGTCTTCCCGAACAGCATGCGCATCTTTCTGGGGTGGCTGGGACATTTGAAGGACCTGTCCCTGTCCAGTGAAATGTACCAAAACATGTTTATGAGGAAATCCACAGGAGACATTCTCTGAGCTCATGGTCTACTCAGCCTCCGGTCCTACCCACCTCTCTCCCTGATCATCGTCCACAGCAGTGGGCACCTCGACTTCCTGTGAAAGGGTCAGCCAGACCTAAGTCACACCAAAGGCTCTAATTAGCTTGACTCACTTATGCTTTGGTTATAGTCTGCACTTCCAAGCCCAGCCAACCCCCTCCAAAACGTGGGCACTTCTGGGTAAAATTGAGAACCATTCAATGCTGGGAACTTGGAACCAGGGCATATGCATTGCTGGCTCCCAAAGCTTTACAGGACCACCCAGGCTGATGAGACAGGCACTGGGTTCCTGGATTGTCCTCCTCTCATTGTCACTGAAAGGACGGTTGAGCTTCTTAGGCAGGCGTCACCAGGCATCTGGTTCCAGGCTGAATGTGAGAGGGTTGGGCAGCAGCCAAGTATGTTTCACTGTGTTTCCACTGCACACAGGACTTCAGTAGGGCCAGATGAGCACACCTTAAACAAGGCGCCAAGAAAGGTTCATCTCACCCAGTGTTTCCCAGATGGCCTGGGTCCTGACCCCCCCGCCCCATGTTCAACAGATGTCTGCTGTTTTTCCTGCCTTCCTACTTCCTTTCAACCTCCCCTGCTGCTGTCAGAAATTGGACATCTCAGTGACACACCAGTAACCCTTTCCAGTAGAGAGGAAGGCACCATCAAATCCAATGGTTCCCAAGGCTGGCGGAGCATTTAGTCCAGTCCTTCATCCATCCATTCACTTATTCGGCTCCGGTGAGCCAGGCACTGTGTTAGGTGCTGGAGATCTGGCTGTGAGTGAGAAAGATACAGTCCTTGCCACAGGGAGCTTACACTCCAGTGGAGAGAAGCAAGAAATGAAGAAGTGAGCAAATGAATATACAAAATAATTATTGCTTGTGATAATGCCTGTGAAGAAATACTGATTTCTAGGCTCTGACCCTGGAGATTCTGCCTCAGTAGGCCTGGGCTAGGCTCTGAAACCTGAATTGTCACCAAGTCCCACAGGGAACTCTGATGTCTGGGCAGATGTGGGAACCACTAGTCTGAGTCAGCCTACTGCCTACAGACACTATTGGTAATTTACCCTTTTGTCCAACAATTCTAAGTCTGGGAATCCACCTACAGGTCCACCTGCACAAGTAAGAAATAGCAGGTAAAACATCATTCATTGAAGTACCGTTTGTTAGAGCAAAAGATTAGAAATAACCCTGTGTGCGTCAGAGAGAACCTGGTTGAATAAACTATGCTACAACCATATGATGGAATACTATGCAGCTATGAAAAAGCACAAGAACCATCTATATATGCTGCTATGAGAGAATCTCCAGGATATATAGGTAAGTAGAGCAACAATAACAACAAAGGGATAGATCAATGTTTATAGTATGCTATCTTTTGTATAAGAAAAGTATATCCTTATTTGTGTTTGCATGTAGAATCTAGAAGGATAAATAAAGAAGTAATAAAGTCCTCGCCTGCAGCGTGGGGAGGTATGAAGTGGATGGAGGGGTGGAACCAGATTTCCCGGTGCCCACCTTCCTTTGATTTTGGAACCATGTAATCACCTAATGTTAATATCAGGCAGGAATCCCTGGGTGATGCAAATGGTTAATGTACTTGGCTGTTAACTGGAGTTTGAAGGTTCAAGTCCACCCAGAGCACCTCAGAAGAAAGGCCTGGTCATCTTTCTTCTGAAAAATCAGCCACTGAAAACTCTACGGAGTGCAGTTCTACTCTGACATACTTGGGGTCACCATGAGTCAGAGTCGACTCCATGGCAAGATAAAGTAAGATAAGGTAGGAGAGTGTTGGGGGTAGGAGAGTGTTTGTGTGTGTGTGTGTGTGTGTGTGTAAAATACATGTAACAAAATTTACCATTTTAACTCTACAATTCAGTGGCATTAATTGCATTCACAATGTTGTGCAGCCATCACCACCATCTATTTCCAAATTTTTTTTATGACCTCTAGCATAGTCGTTAAGAGCTACAGCTGCAAATGAAAACGTTAGTGGTTCAAATCTACCAGGTGCTCCTTGGAAACTCCGTGGGTCAGTTCTACTCTGTCCTATAGGGTCGCTATGAGTCGGAATTGACTCGATCGCAATGGTAAAAAAATAAAAACTCTGTACCCATTAATAACTCCCCGTTCTCCCCTCCTTCCAGCCCCTCATAACCTTTCATCTTCTTTTTGTCTTTATGAATTTGCTTATTCAGGTATTTCATGTAAGTGGAATCATACAATATTTGTCCTTTTGTGTCTGGCTTATTTCACTTAGCATAGTGTGTTCAAGGTCCACCCGTAATGTAGCATGTTTTAGAATTTCATTCCTTTTTATGGCTGAATAATATTCCATTGTGTTTTGTTTATCTGTTTATCTGCTGATGGACACTTAGGTTGTTTCCACCTTTTAGCTACCGTGAACAGTGCTGCAACGGGCATCAGTGTACAACTATCTGTTTGAGTCTCTGCTTTCAACCTTCTGGGGTATGTACCTAGGAGAAGTCTTGCTGGGTCATATGGTAGTTCTGTGTTTCACTGTGTGAGGAACTGCCAAACTGTTTTCCACAGGGCTGCATCATTTTACATTCCCATCAGCAATGTACTAGGTTTCTAATTTCTCCACATCCTCACCAACTCTTATTTTTTCTGATTTTTTTTTTTTTAATATATAATAGGGTGGGGTTTTGACATCAGACTGCTGGCTGTGAGCCAGGCTCCCCTACTTGACAGACATGAGCCTGGGAATGAGTTACCTTCCCTCTCTAAGCCTCCTGTCTTTATCTGAAGGACACAAACACCCCTTCCCAGGGTTGCTGGGAAGATAAGAGGGTAAATAGCCATAAAGCATTTTGCACAGAGCCCTGCACCAGTGTTAGCCCACTTCATCTTCGGATCCTAAATCTTTTCACTCCGTTCAGGAAGAAACAAGCTGGGAGATTCATGGGCAGCTGGTAAAAGGAAATATGGGTTATGACATCATTAACTGTACCAATTCCTTACCTTTCCATAGCACTTTATCATTTACAAGAACTTTCACAGAATTTTTCTCATTTGTTCCTGAAATAGTCTAAACATCCCCATTTACAGATAGGAAAACTGAGACCTGGGAGGCAAAATGAATGTCCTTTGCTCTCTCCCCTGCCCTGCCCCAGCCTCTCCCCATGCTGGAAGCCAGGCCTCAACTGTGCTGTGACCCAGCAGGGTCACATTCCCTGGGGATTGCTGAGGTAAGAGAGGCACAGGCCAGAGAAGAAGAAGCGAGACCCGCAGGAGGCTCCAGGGAAGGCTGACCCAGAGGACAGTGCTCTGTGTAGTGCAGGGGGTCCTGTGACTCGTGACACTCAGCAACAGGCATCCCTAACGTGACATGCTCGTGCTGACAAGGCATGAAGAAGGAGGGGGTACGTGTTACAACTTTGGAGTCCCACAGATCTGGGTTTGAGCCCCAGCAGCGCTACCACTCACTGGTGACCTTAGGCAAATCACTGGAGGTACTTAAATTTTGCTTCACACCCTCATTTGTAGAATGTGGGTAAGGAAAGCCACCTTACAGGCCTCTCAGAAGGGCTCCCCAGATAATCCAAATACAGCACTTGGCACCATGCCTGGCCCTTAATAAACAATGAGCTGATATTATTTTCTACCCCCTTTCATCCGTGTCCTATAGGAAATAACACGTTAGACCTACAGGGGAATCGGAAACCCTGGTGGAGTAGTGGTTAAGAGCTACGGCTAACCAAAGGTTGGCAGTTCGAATCCACCAGGTGCTCCTTGGAAACCCTATGGGGCAGTTCTACTCTGTTCTAGAGGGTTACTATGAATCGGAATTGACTCAACGGAAACGGTTTTTTTGAGGGGGGGCAGGGGAATCACCAAACAGACCATTGAGAATCAATACACTAATTAACACATTAATAATCGGTCAAATTATTTAAATTCTCTGTGCCTCAGTTTCTTCATTTATAAAATGGGAATAATACCCACCTTATGCAGTGCCATGAGGATTCAATGAGACAAAGTATGCGTGTGTGAGGCACAGAGAGGGAACTAACAAATGTCAGCTATTGTTATTATTATTATTAGCCAGTGAGGCAGCTGGTCTGATTCCGTTTAATCCAAAAGTTGTTTTTCTACCAAGTTCACCACATCAGCCCACATACTGGCATCATGTAGGATGTATACATCCTGCTTCCTTATGCGGACATAAAGATAAGACCTTAAGACAACTGGATCAAATTTCATTCTTGGTAGGAGTTTAACTCAGATCCCTAAGAGATGACCAGTCAGCCAATGTTCTTGGCAGCCCCACTTGAATCTCATGAGCAGTTTCCTGAAGAAGGTGGATTTTTGATACCAGGAGAATAGGGGACGGTGCCAGGCAAACAAAAAGTGCATACTGTATGTTCAGTAAGGAGCCCTGGTGGCTCAATGGTTAAGTGCTCAGTTAATAACCAAAAGGTCAGCTGTTCGAACCCACCAGGGGCTCCATGTGAGGAAAGACCTGGCTATCTGCTCCCACAAAGATAGAAACCCTATGGGGCAATTCCATCCTATAGGGTCACTGTGAGTCAGAATTGACTCGATGGCACACAACAACAACAACGTATGTCCAGCACAGCCACCCACCCTGTGATGAAGATGCGTGAGAGGAGGAGGAAACAGCAACAAGAGAGATAAATTAGCTTGTGATCTTCAGTTTCCCTGGGTGGTCCATCTCTCTTCCCCCTCCCATTCCTCTTCCACCCAGCCTGGGGCAGGTTTCATATGACACCTTATCTCATATGATATCTCAAACAGGCTCAGGGTTCCTAAACTCCAAGCATACATATGTCAGTTTCATATGTTTTGCTGTATCTATATGCCATCCAGATTACTGCTTATTTAATATTTTTATTTTGAATATCTGATTTTTAACTTGAATACATGTGCTTTCAAAGGAAACTTTATATCACCATGGTAAATGGAAAATCAGGATAACTGGCTACAAATATAAGGTAATTATAAAAATAAGTATGCTGAAAACCAAACAATGCTGTCAACTTCTAGAGATACTGCTTCCATCGGAGGCCCAGGAGCCTGAGGGCAGCTCTCCTTGTAAAGAAGGGAGATTAGCAGGTATTAGGGAAGTGTTAAAGGCACAGGAGCACCCAAGTCAGAAATATCCCTTTAAGCAGCATGAAGGTTGAAAGAGAATCAGAAAGGGAGTAATTCTCACTGTGTGACTTTACATTATTCAGCACCATGACTGATGCCACAAAAACCCTTCCACTTACCACCAGGATCTCGTGTCCCACATGTTGGCAGACAGTGAAATAATCCATAAGGAAACTCCACTGGGGGTCCCTATGCCAGATTCAAAACTCCCAACCATTATGTTTGCTATACCATTCAACTCTCACCCCCCTTGGTCCCTGGGGGCATAATGAATTCCATGGTCTTATTGAAAGTCTTCCCTTAAGGGTTCCAGGACAGGCCACACACAGAAGGGGGGGTGGGGGGGGTGGCCTGCGTTTGGTCCCACAGAGGTTACCGGCTGGCCAGGGTCTTCCCAGTTATAATATGTCCACCTCCCCCACAACTACTACAAAAAAAAAGGGGACTGATAAATCAGTAGCATTAGTATTTTGATAACTCGAGGCCCCAAAGCCGCTCACCAGCGGAGACAACCCTACGCTGGGGCTACAACCCTACCCTGGGGCTATGTTATTTACCAAAGAACAATGAGATTGGAGAAGCCGTCCTTCCGTGGGCCTTGCTTCAAGAGACAGACAGCCCATGGACAATTACAGACCTTCTGTGAGGCAGTGGGCTGGGTTGCCTGCGGCTGTTTTTTATTCATTGCAAAGACAACAGCTTTCTGATTTATATTTCTGTAACAGGGGCTCTCGCGAAGGAGGCAAAGGAAATCCCCATTTAAAAAAAGAAACTCAAGTCAGCATTGAGAGCACAGAAGCAATGGGGGGGGGGTGCTTTTAATGACTGGCTGTTTATTTGGGGGGATGGTGGAGAGAAGGGTAGAATATGAGACTTGCTTATTGAAAAGAAGTTATTGATTGCTGGAAATCAATAGCTGTAAAGAGCTCTGTCTGAATCGTTGGCTTTGAAGGACTCCGATATAGCTTCCTTTCCTTGCCAGGACTTTGAGAGCTTTCCTCTGCTGACAGGTGAGTTCAGAGTTGAGACAGTGCTCAGCGCAAACAGCGATCTGGCTCTCCTGCATCCAAACAAGAAGCCTTCAACCAGCCATCCGATGGCCCAGGAGTCTTTCCGGATGCAGATGGGCTGTTTCCCTAAAGAAATCTAACACTGAGTTTCCTGATAAGGGATCTCAGTGGTCGGGGGGATGAGGGGTCTGGGAGGAAGTCGGGGCAGCCGCCCTAAATGATGAGTTTCTAATGGACTCGGAAAAGCTGTGTTGTGTCTCTGGTGGTCTCCTGAAACCAAACCATCTGCTGGGGATTGGCTGAGGAGAAGGAAGAGCAGAGGCCCCGGAAGTCTGCTAATAAGCCAGGAGGGGCTATGAGATGCTGCCAACGCCGAAACAGCTGCTACGCTGACCTCATTTCCAAATGCTTGGGCCTCTAACAACAAAAAGCTGCATTTAGCCAGAAATGAAGACTGTTGGGAGTTAAGAAAGACTTGATGAAAATGAGGAATTAAGCGGTTATGGGCCCTGATCAATACTGAGATGATGCCAATAACGGCCCGTGTCTCTTGTGATAGGCCCAAATCCTTTATGTGGGTTCTCAACTTTTCTCTCAAAATCCCTTTGTGAAGGGCCAGGACGGGGGTGAGAGGGGCAGGCTGAGGTCCTTCTCCTGAATTGAGTAAATCGAGCAACTTCAAGGCTGCTGGTGCTGGTGGAAGGGGTGGGAGCACTGGAGCGGAGGGGTTTGGAGGGCAAAGGGGCTGAAGAGGGGCCAAGGCTCTCCCCTCACCTGAATTCCTCCAGGTAAACAATTGCACCATCAGCGTATCTGGGCAATGAACATCCTTGGGCCCTGGAGGAACTACTAACCTACTTAGTACTTTGGGAAAATAATAGAGGCGAAAGCTGAGACTGGAAATGCTAACTGATCCGAATGGGGTGCAAATATCTCAGAAAAGACAGAGGCATTATCTTCAAGTCACTCCCCCAAACTCCTAATGCCAGCAGTAAGGCCACTGTCCCGCAGGACTAACTGATCGACCTGCTCGCCCCCTTTTTTGCTTAGCCTAATGTTGTTTTTCCCCCAATCAACCTATTACTAGAGCTGATCAATTCGATGGATTTTCCCAATGGAACGACCTGCTGTTGAGTGAAATGACAGGTTATCTGGCATGTTACGGGCTGAGTTTATCTCGACAGAATACACAAAACGCCAGCTCTCACCCTGGCAATGCAGCCCTGTGCCAGCCACAGGGTGCCAAGCAGTTGACAGCATCATGTGGCTTCACGCACACAGTGACCACAGAGATAAGTGTTATCCTTCTCAGGTCATGGAGAAGACTCGGGTTCAGAAAGTCTAAGCCTTTGTTCAAAAAAGAGGCAGGATTCACTCCCAGATAAGTCTGATTATGGAGCCCCATTACATTTGGGGGGTCCCTGGGAGGTGCAAATAGTTAATGTGCTCAGGTGCTAACTGAAAGATTGGAGGTTGGAGTCCTCCTAGAAGTGCCTTGGAAGAAAGGTCTGTTAATATACTTCCAAAAAATTAGCCATTGAAAACCCTATGGAGCAGAATTCTACTTTGACATACCTGGCGTCACCCTCAGTCAGAGTCAACACCATGGCAACTCGTGATTATATCTCGACTGGGTATTAAACAGCCTGGCCTTGCCTCCCCCTCAACTCCAATGATCCATCCAGTCTTAGATGCAAAAGAATTTAGAAATGGTAGGACCATGTTCTAGTCCAGCAAACTTTAGTCATCTTCTGCTTTTTCTACCACCCACCCTTGGTCTCCTAAATGTCTCTAATTCTGGCTGGAATTACAGCCCCTAGTCTCTGGTCCCTAGTTTTGTTTTGTTTTTGCTTTGCCTTATTTTTTTCTTCCCCCTCTTTCTCTTCCCTTTCCTCAACTCTCCTCCCCTCTCCTTTCTTCTCCCTTGTCTTCTGTCAAGGAGCCCTGGTGGGACAGTGGTTAAGA
The DNA here is from genome assembly GCF_024166365.1 of Elephas maximus indicus. Classification (NCBI taxonomy): domain Eukaryota; kingdom Metazoa; phylum Chordata; class Mammalia; order Proboscidea; family Elephantidae; genus Elephas; species Elephas maximus. The sequence goes on along the minus strand of NC_064827.1, from coordinate 83,061,588 downwards.
GCTTAGCTGCTAAGTGAAAGGTCTTCAGTTTGAACCCATGAGCCACTCCTCAAAAGAAAGTCTGCTTCTGTAAAGATTACAGCCTTGGAAACCCTATGGGGTGGTTCTACTCCATTCTATAGGGTTGTTGTGGGTCAGAACCGACTCAGTGGCAATGGGTCTGGCAACAGGTGTCTTCTTTCTGTTCCTTCTCTTTCAAGACTCTTTGCTAGGGTCCTTCTAGACATTACACGTTTTAGGAAGTAGATGTTTGCTAGAGATTTGTATAAATATATTTTGTAATTGTTGCTAAGTCGAATAATACTTTTAGCTACATATTTTATTATGTAAAAGACTCCCAAGTGGATTCCTCTGCAAGGTGAAGAGGATGGACATCTATCAGGGTTATTGCTGACAAGGCTCCTGCATTTGGGGTGGGGGGTAGGGATCGGGTGGGGGCAGAGTTAATAGGAATAACCTATAGGCTTCCTTCCAACGCTAAGATTCCATGCCTCAGATGTTTTGGCATCCTTAGTCATTACCCCATCCCTAGCTCATCTCCTTTCTGTTCATATTCTAAATAACCTATGTCTTTTAAAATGGGCCACACTTTAAATTCTGCAGGATAAATGATTTCATTTCTTCAACAACGACAACAACAACGAAGATACTTAAAAAGGCTATGGTACAGATTGAGACTTAAAAGCCATGTCCACCAAATACAATACGTAGTCCTTGTTTGCGTCTTGATTCAAATGAACTGACTGTAGAAAGACATTTTTCAGACAATCAGGGAAAACTGGAACATAGACCAGGTATTAGATGATCTGTTACAAGGAATTATTTTTAATTGTCTTAGGTGTGATAATAGCATTGTGTTTACCTTTGTAAAAAGAAGGTCTGTATCTGTTAGAGACGCATTCTGAAGTAAATACTGGTCTCTGAGAGTTGCCTTAAAGTGTTCCAGAAAAAAAAGAGGAAAGGCGAGGAGATGAAATAAGAATGGCAAAATGCTGCAGCTGTTGAATCTGGGTGATGGGGTCTCATATTCACTGCACTTTTTGTCTATATTTGAAATTTTTCATAATAAAAATTTAGGCAAATAAAGTTTTAATGCAAGAACCATGCGTGCATATTTTAAAAAGTGACCTGTACATAATTGCATGTTCCTTTCATCAGAATTGTCTGTTCATGTCTCTCTGTGTGATGGGTACATGTGTTGAAATGCTCTCCCTCTCTCCATGGGGCTGCAAGATTTTCAAGGGCAAGGATCACTTTTTCCATCTCCTCTCAGTACAGGTGGAAGCCCTACCTCCAGTAGATATTTAATACACATTCTAGGCTGTCCGACCTAGTGATGCAGAGATGTTCAAGGAAACTCAGCTAACATCTCAAAGAGCACAAACACCCCAGCAAGGTGAGTTTCTATTGAAAGCAAGCAGGTTGCTAAGCTTATTCATTCTATTGGGACTATGTATGCAGGGGTACCGTGGCTAGCTATAAGATGAGATTCTGCCATAATATAAACTTTGCTTACAGAATGAATTCAAACCAGGGGGGAAAAGAACCTTACTTTGCAAATGGAATAGTGCCCTCACACAAACCAAAGACAAATGAGAGAGCAAGGGCTTTGCTGGAGGTGTGTGGGCCTAGTGTTTGTTCTGCTCTTATTTAACATCTTTAATAATGTTCTGGAAGACGGAGTAAACAGCACACTAATGAAATTTGCTTAAGATCCTTAACTGGGAGGTACAGCTATCACCAAGAAGGGCAGAGAAGTAATGCAGATGCCTCAAAGGGGGTTAAAGATGTCTATGGAAAATAACAAAATAAGATTTGGCTCGGAGGGAGAAAGACAAATTCAATTGGGAGGAAAGTCTAAAACAGGATAGTCCCTGGAGAGAAGAACAATGCAAAATAATGCTGAAAGAGGCTCAGGCAGAGGGCAATCTCAGCTGGAAGTGTGATGTGGGGGGAAAAATGATCAACATGATGGAGGGCATTCAGAAAGGAGATATTACAATGGTGAGGGTCCCCAGAGATACCTTCCTGGGCCACATAGGTCACTTGATCCCAGACCTTCTGGCTGGGAAAGTGTCTTTAAAAGGCAATAGAGGGTTTCCTTTGTGAGGTCATCCTTGATCCCTTGGGGACCAAATGTAAAATTCCCAGAATCCTCTTCCTCTGGGAGGTCACTGTGGGCCAGGAATGGATAGCTTCTGGAAGGCAATCAACTGGCTAGTCAGGTTGACCCAAAAGGCGGGGTCTTTGTCTTCCTACTGCCAGCCTTGCTACACCTGTTTTCTCTGCAAGGAGTGGCCTTCCCTTCTTCTCTGCCTGCTGAAACCTTGCCTACACTTTTTTTGGGGGGGGAGCGGGGAGGTAATAACATCTTATTAAGATGTAACTCACGTATCATACAATTCACCTATTTGAAATGTACAGTACAGTTCAATAGTTTTTAGTGTATTAACAGAGTCGTACAACCATCACCACAATTAATTTTAGAATATTTCCACCCCCAACCCCGCCCGCCAAAACCCATATCCCTTACCATCACCCTCCAATTCTCCCATCTTCATCAGGCAGTCACTAATCTGCTTTCTGTCTCTATGGGTTTGCTTATTCTGGACATTTCATATAAATGGAATCATACAACATGTGGTTTTTTGAGGCTGGCTTCTTTCATCTTGTGTAATGTTTTCAAGGTTCATTCGTGTTGTAGCATGTATCTGTATTTCATTCCTTTTCATTGCAAGTAATATTCCACTGTATAGATATACCACGTTTTATTTATCCATTCACCAGTTGATGGATATTTGGATAGTTTCCACATTCTGGCTATTGTGAATAATGCTGCTATGAATATTTATGTATAAGTTATTGGGTGAACATATTTTCATTTCTCTTGGGTATATTAATATACTTAGGAGAGGAATTGCTAGGTTTTATGATAATTCTATGTTTAATTGTTGAGAAACTGCCAAACAACGGCTGTACCATTTACATTCCCATCAGGAAGTACGAGGGTTCCAATCTTTCCACATTCTCACCAAGATTTGTGATTGTTTTCTTGATTGTAGTCATCCTAGCGAGTATGAAGTAGTATCTTATCGTGGTTTTGATTTCCATGCCTACACTTTAATAAAACCGTTGCCATCAAGTTGATTCCGGCTCCTAGCGATCCTGTAGGACAGAGTAGAATCGCCCTATAGAGTTTCCAAGGAGCGCCTGGTAGATTTGAACTGCTGACCTTTTGGTCAGCCGCCGTAGCACTTTACCACTACGCCACAAGGGTTTCCTGGTTATACTTTAATACCCTTCTAAAATACGACTTCTGTGATTTCTCCCAACCAGATGTAAAGTCTCTTTTGTTTGATTCACTTATTCATGCATCCATTTAACAAATACTAACTGTGCTCTCGCTGTGACAGACACTGATTCCCTCATGTCATGATATATCTTCCTTACAGTACCAATAACACTTACTTTACATTAGAATTTTTTTTTGTCCTCAGGCTAGATTTTTAGCTCCTTAAAAGAAGTGCCTGGTGCGTTTTTCATCTTTCTATCCACAGTTGCAACTGGGACAGTGCCTGGCAAAGAGCAGGTTCATTCAACAAAAGGTGCTCTGTAAAGTGGATGTTGAATTGAACTGGGCTTCCACTCATTAGGGTCTTCATAGGAAAAAGAATTCACAGCAGGTGGTTAAAATGAAGAGAGTATTACGGAGGTGTGGGGAGGGGTTAAAGGAATAAACAAAAAGTACAGTCCTACTCTGAAACATGTGGTGTCGCCATGAATTGGAATCCATGGCAACTGGTTTGGCTGGTGTCATGGATTGAATTGTGTCTCCCCAAAATATCTGTCAACTTAACTGAGCCTTGAGTCCCAGTATTGTGTGATTGTCCACCATTTTATGTGATTTTCCTATGCGTCGTAAATCCTATCACTCTGATGTAGTAAAATGGATTAGCAGCAATTATATTGATGAGGTCTACAAGATTAGGTAGTGTCTTAAGCCAATCTCTTTTGAGAGAAGCGAGCAGAAAGACGGGGGACTCATACCACCAAGAAAGCAGCGCTGGGAGCGGAGCACTTCATTTCGTCCTGAGTTTTCTTGCACTGAGAAGCTCCCAGACCAAGAGAAGACTGGTGACAAGGACTTTCCTCTAGAGCCGACAGAGAGAGAAAGCCTTCCACTGGAGCTGACACCTGGAATTTGGACTTCCAACCTGCTTTATTGTGAAGAAATAAATTTCTTTTTGTTAAAGCCATCCACTTATGGTATTTCTGTTATAGCAGCACTAGGTGACTAAGACCGTTGGTTTTTTGTTTTGCTGATGAAGAACCCAGACTCCAGCAGCAAGTGGGGAGCTATTACCATCCCAGTACTGAAGAGGCAAGAGGAGGAAATGGTGACACCCAAACCAGTGAGAACTGGATCTGTGGCAGAAGGGCTCCCCACAGGCCTGGGCTACTCTCAGAGATTCAGCATCCAGTAGTGTAGGAGTGGGGAATAAATTCCCAGATTACTGCTCTCTCCTGCACCTGCCAGTCATGTGCCAGTGCCTCCCACAGATCAAATCCAACAAGAAACCTAAGGGCAAGGGAGCCAGGTGGTGTAGGTTTGAGCCTCCTGGGGGCCCAGGGTGGGGAAGGGAAGGTAGAAGGGTGGATCTGGGGAGGCACATGGAGAAAACTCAACACACTTTATAACTGCAGTTTTCTGGACCAGGCAAAAGGAAATAGTGGCTTCTAGAAATGCTCTTCAGAGCCTGGGGAATCCTGGAGATCGGGCTGCTTTGCATTACAGAAGTCACCTTACCCTACTTGGAGATGCCAATACCATTTCTGCTCAATGGAGATACGAAATTCATTTACTCAACAAAGATTTTGTGAGCACCCACTATTGTGCCAGGCATACTGGCTACATAAACCAGTAGCCGTTGAGTCAATTCCAACTCATGGAAACCCCATGTGTGTCAGAGTAGAACTGTGCTCCATAAGGTTTTCAGTGGCTGAGTTTTCAGAAGTAGATGCCAGGTCTTTCTTCCAAGGCACCTCAGGGTGGACCTGAACTTCCAACCTTTTGGTTAGCAACTGAGCACATTAACTATTTGCACCACCCAGGGACTCCTCTGGGTGGATACTAAACCAAACCCAAACCCGTTGCTGTTGAGTCAATTCCGACTCATAGCGACCTTATAAGACAGAGTAGAACTGCCCTATAGAGTTTCCAAGGAGTGCCTGGTGGATCCGAACTGCTAACCTTTTGGTTAGCTGCCGTAGCACTTAACCACTATGCCACTGGGGTTTCCTCTGGGTGGATAGCAGGGAACAACTCTGACATAGTCCCTGTCCTCCTGGGGTTATAATGTAGTGGATGTTGCACAGGTGCTACCTGCCTCTAAAGGAATCCAGAGGGTGGTGATGTGACTATATTCTTTTCTAAGAAGATACCCTCCAAGTGATTGCCCAAACTCAAGATGTTGTACACAGAAAAAATGGGAGTCTAGCAGGTGAAAGGCAGTGATTAAAGAAGTTGGGAGAAGGATCTGGAAAGATGATTAAGACAAGAATAAGGAAGTAAGCTGTGCGTCAGAGTCATGTTCTAATATACTGATGCCAAACAATATTTTTCAAGTGGTGACTCCCAGGCTAATGGCTGTTTGGGATCTTGGGTCTGTAATTCAATGCATCAGTAACTTCAGGTTAACTGGTTGACTTGGAGTTCACCGATTTTTGGAGGTAGCAGGACTGAATTTTTAATTTAAGCTTCAACACTTAGTAGCTGTGTGACCTTGAACAAGTAACTTAATCTCTCTGAGGCCGAGTTTTCTCCCCTGTAAAATGAGAATATCAACAGTACCTAGCTGTTGAAAGCTGATGTTAAGGATTAAATGACATAATGCATTTAAGTGCTCAGGACTACATCTTACACCTGGTAAGTGTGCAGTAAACGTCACTATTATTATCTTATTACTACGAACAAGGCAATTGGCAACATCGGTGTTTTCTGAGCATCTCAGGGTAGAATCTTGAGCAGTCTCTAAGGTAATGTCAACATACTCTGATTCTCCCAGAAGTATAATATTAAAGAGACATGATTATGATGTTTCCTGTGCAGCACTTTCCCCCCAGTCTTCCCCTTGGTAAGGTCAATTTTCCACACTCTTCATTTATTATTCACCAAAAATTACTGAGCGTCTACTCTGTGCCAGGTACAAAGATGAAAACGCCCCGTCCCTGCACCCAGAACACTCCCAGTGCAGAGAAAACTACTCAACAATCTGCTGTGTCCTTTCTTTCCTTGGGGTCTGTGCCAAGTGGCTTGTGCCAGTTGGCCTGGCCCCAGAGAGAGCTCTTCTTTTCTTCCTCCATCTTTGGAATTTGAGTCTCTTCATGCTTTGTTGCCATGTTTCTGACTTCCAACACCAAACATCATCAAGTTGAAACAATGTGCTTTGAGTTAGGAAGACATGGATTTGAAACTTAGCTCTGTCTCTAGCTTGCTGTGTGACCACAGAGAAGTTACTTCGCTTTTCTGAGCTCAGTCTTCACAGCTAAGAAATGGAGCAATAGTGCCCACCTCCTAGGATCACTGTAGGATTGAATGAGATAAATCACCTGGTGCACGACAAGCATTTTCTGACCAGCAGGAAGTGCTCAGTAAATAGTATCAGGCTGTGGCTAAATTAATAGTTTTAGTCAAATAGCCTTAATCGTGACATCCTGTGCATTATATTATCCAGTAAAATCCAAGGATTTATTTCATTTTGTCTAACTTCATATTTATTTCCAAAAGACCAAAATATCTTGAAATCATTGACCTTGTGACCTTGACAAGGTCAACCCCTCTCTGGGCCTTAGTTTCCACACCTATAAAATAAGAGGGCTGGGCACTCCATAATCTCTAAGGCCACTCCCATCTCTAAAAGACTAGGTTTCCATGGCAGTAAGAGGGCAGGGCACAAGACTCTTATTTCTTGATTGTCTTTGAAGTGTCAAAGTAGGTATCAGGCAGAAAAAGTAGACCAGGATTAAAAAGAGTAGAGTCATGGGAAGGAGGGGAGGAATGATTTAGCTGGGTCTGAGGAGGCATGACTGATGAAATTTAGGAATAGTTGATACAGCCTAAATATCAAGGAAAAGCTCTCTGACAGTGAGAGATCAGCCTTCTTGGAAATTTCCAGCATTTACATCCAGGATGGCCACATCATCCTCAAGTGGGCCTCACACGGACCTTCGTTGGGTGGGACTCTGGCTTCTAATGGACCTGAGATATTTAAAGCCCATGTTGGCTAGAGGTGAGGAGTTTGGGGAGGAGTGCATGGGAGCCCCATTTCCACCAGCAGACATGTAGGCATGGATGGGCAGAGAGCAGAGACCTTGGATATGCCCCCAAAGCCATTTGAATAAACCTGGTATCAGCAGTGCTTCCATCTATCAGGGCTGCTGAGCCAGGCACCCTCATGAAGCTCCTGTCCTCATAATTACCCTATGAGGCAAGTGTAACTATTTCAGTAGTACAGATAAGGAGACTGGGGATCAAGGCAGTTAAGTGATTTGCCTGGATATTAATGCTATGCAGAACTGAGCAGCTGCTCCAACCTTAATACTGTGTTGTTAAACATTTATTACACAAGTGAACTAGAGAATAGCACCTGCTACTTTTGTTCCAACACACCAATCATACCAACCCTGTGAGTTGGGATTGACTGGACAACAACTGAGTTACTGTGCCCCAGGTACCACACCATTTTCCATGTACCCTTCTTAAAAGAAAGAAGGAGCAAGCCCTGTATGGAGCTGGGAGGGTAGGATAGGAAATGTATTGGTTAACTTCCATTTTACAGATGAGGAAACTGAGACCTGTAGAAGCAAAGTAGCAATGTCACCAACTAAATCAGTGACAGAATTGGACTTAAAATTCTACTTTCCTAACTCCTAACCCAATGCTTTTGGGGGGGGGGGATATTTCTTCTTTAATTATACCATTGCCCTGGTGGCGCAATGGTTAAGTGCTGGGCTGATAACCAAAATGTTGTCAATTTGAACCCCACCCAGGGGCTCTGTGGAAGAAAAGACCTGGAGATCTGCCTCTGTAAAGATTACAGCCTAGGAAAACCTATGGGGAAGTTCTATCCAGTCATATAAGGTCACTATGAGTCAAAATTGACTCTATGGCACATAACAATCTTTTTTTTTTTTTTTAATGGGGCTGGAGATCCAGTGAGAGGCACTCCCTGATAGGAGACCATATGAAGTTTGGAGCTGGCTTTGAAGGAAAGTAACCCAGAGAAGCTACCAGTGGGGATAAGACAGGAGATGACTAAGGAGCAAAAAGTGGGTGGTCTAGGACAAGTCCTTTAACTTCTCCAGGCTTAACTTCCTCCTGTGTAAAAATGGAGGATGATGACACCCATCCCCCATGCTCATCCCATCCTTCCCCCACCCCCACTCCCACCCTCACACAGGGCTGCTCCTTGTGAGAAGTGTGCATGGAAAATGATACGGTGCCTGGCAGAGTAGCCCAGTTGCTATTGAGTCGATCTCAAGTCATGGTGACCCCATGTGTGTCAGAGCAGAACTATGATCCACCAGGTGATTTTTCAGAAGTAGATTTCCAGGCCTTTCTTCTGAGGTGTCTCTGGGTAAACTTTCAACCTTTGGGTTAGCAGCCAAGCTTGTTAACCGTTTGCATGACCCAGGGATTCCCAGTAGATGGTCCATAGATGGTACCGCTGTTACTGTGAAGAAAAGATGGGGTATCCTCCCAAACCAGGGAACCATTGACTTGCACATATTTAGGGAAGGGAGACAAGCTTCAAGGGAACCTGAAAGCCTGACTCTGCACATTTTTAATAAGCTCAGAGCACAAGTGATTCTGGACCCTTTCAGTTCCTTGCATCACAGGGGCTTCTCCCATTGATTAAAATGCAGATCACTCACCAGACATTTAAAGGCTCATTCTGGGCCTCCTGGTCCAGGTCCTTCTGGGCAGCACCACCCAGGCTGTCTTCTATAGCAGAGGAATAGAGGCAGGGTCCCCGCCGGGCCCCCTCTCTACCTGCTGCCTCGGACCTGCACCTCTTAAACCGTTGCCTCCCACCCACACCCCCTGGTAGATGGAGCTAGATATTTGCAAACAGCTTAGGCACACATGCACACAATCAATATCACAAAAGATAAATCTGCAGCAATTGACTCCAGGCTGTACTGTCACTAAGTGACAATGAAAAATGATCAGCACTTGAATACATTGCATTTTTATCTTTAAATCTTTCTACAGAAGTGATGTCAATATCAGAGCACTAAATAATCTCTAGATAGCAGGAAGATGCAAGAACTTTTTTTTTCCTTCATGGAAGATGGATGTAGCTTTTTCAGAGAACTTAAATACTGAAGCAAGGAATTAGCTCTCTAAATGCCCTACAATGACTGGCCACCTTGTCAGTCCTCCGAGGATGATTTGAATACCTAGCTCCACTCTTCCATCAGTGTTCTTTAAATAACAATGCTTGGCTCAGAGGACTGGAGGCCCTTTCCAAGCTCTAATGAATCCATCAATCAAGGTATGCTGCATCTTCTTACTTGGGCCAAGCTCAGTGAGCGAGCCACTGGGGAAGTTGAGGCAGGGGGAAGTTTAGAGTCTTGTCTAACCACTCTCATGTAGGAACTCAGTCATTCCCCAGAGCCAACCCTATGGGCCCAAACGGGGCAGGTCTAGTTCCACTGGGGGCCATAACATGTAAGTTACTTGAGTAATTAGATTGCTGGATTATCATCATCAATTGTTTGCTGGGTCCTATTTTGTGATAGACATTAGAAGTACAGAGAAATCAGCCTTATACTTATGAGCTAACAAGGAACCGGGGTGGAAGAGTTTCTTGACTCATTTCCTTTGCAATAATAACCACCATCCATTGGGTGGTAACAGTGCCAAGCACTACATGCACCTTCTCTGCTGAGTGAGTATCACAGCAGTCCTGCAACACAGGAATCATTAACCTCACTTTACAAGCAAGGTAGCATTGCCAGTGACAGAGCCAGTGTTTAGGCCTGGATTTTCCTGACTCCTTACTAATCTAAAGGCTTGCAGTTCAAACCCACCCAGCAGCACCACAGAAGAAAGGCCTGGCAATCTGCATCTATACATATTACAGCCAAGAAAACCTTATGGAGTTGTCCTATACCCCCTACACATGTGGTCACCATGAGTAGAAATCTACTCAATGGCACTAGGTTTGGTTTGGTTTTTGGTTTGCCTGATTCTCAAGTTGCCATTTCAATCCCCCCAAGACCACTTGCCACTGCAGTCTCTGGCAGTGCATGTGTGTGGGGAGGGGGGCGGGGGGGCGGTGACGTGAAGGGCAGCTGGCCTGGGCTCAAGTCCCAGCTCTGTGTGACTTTTGACAAGCTATGGCCCACTTTGGGTAGCTTCCTCATGAATAAAGTGAGGGGAGTCAGATTCAATGATGCCTGAGGACCCCCAGCCTTTATAATGCTTGGCTCTGTGAATATTCCAAATAGATGGGCAGACCATTTCCCCCAGCATTCACTAAGTGCCTGCTGCCTGCCAAAAAAAAACATGTAAAGTCATGGAGGGGGTGCAGATCAGACACAGCCCCACCCATTTGTACAATGGTTTCATGTCCACTACTGAGCAATATACTTTCTCCTTACCGAAAGGTTTGTGATTATGATGAAGGAGACTTGTGCCTAATATAATATTGTGCCCAATATAATATTGTATACCATCAAGTAGGGGAACAGAGGGCTGGGGAGCCTGCAGGGTAGTGGAAAGAACACTGCAGGTAGAATCCAAAGCTCTCTGGTTGTCTTGGTCATCCGGTGCTGCTATAGCAGAAATACCACAAATGGGTGGCTTTAACAAAGAGAAAGTTATTCTCTCACAGTCTAGTAGGTTACAAGTCCAAATTCAGGGTGTCAGCTCCAGAGTAAGGCTTTCTCTCTCTGTTGCCTCTGGAGGAAGATTCCTTGTCATCAATCTTCCCCTGGCGGAGGAGCTTCTCAGGCGCAGGGAGCCCAGGTCCAAAGGACGTGCTCTGCTCCCGGTGCTGCTTTCTTGGAGGTATGAATTCCCCAACTCTCTCCTTGCTGGGTCCTGCACCATTCTCACAATCTTTGCTATGTTTGAGCCCATTGTTACAGCCACTGTGCCAATCCATCTCTTTGAGGGTCTTCCTCTTTTTAGCTAACCCTCTACTTTACCAGACATGATGTCCTTCTCCAGGGACTGGTCCCTCCTGATAAAATGTCCAAAATATAGGAGACGAAGTCTTGCCATCCTTGCTTCTAAGGAGCTTTCTTGCTGCACTTCTTCCAAGATAGGTTTGTTTGTTCTTCTGGCAGTCCATGGTATTTTCAAATATTCTTCACCAACACCATACTTCAAATGCCTCAATTTTTCTTTGGTCTTTCTTATTCATTGCCCAGCTTTCACATACATACGAGGCAATAGAAAATACCATGGGTTGTGTCAGGAGCACCTTAGTCCCCAAAGTGATATCTTTGCTTTTTAACACTTTGAAGAGGTCTTGAGCCCTTGGTGCACAGTGTTAAGAGCTTGGCTGCTAACCAAAAGCTCAGCACTTTGAATCTACTAGCCATTCCTTGGAAACCCTATGGGGTAGTTCTTCTCTGTCCTGTAGGGTCACTATGAGTCCAAATCGACTTGATGGCAACAGGTTTGGTTTGGTTTTTACAGCAGATTTGACCAATGCCATACATTGCTTGATTTCTTGACTGCTGCTTCTATGGGCACCGATTGTGGATCCAAGTAAAATGAAATCATTGACAACCTTAATATTTTCCCCATTTAACATGATGTTGCTTATTGGTCTAGTAGTGAGGATTTTTGTTTTCTTTGTAGAGGTGTAATCCATACTGAAGGCTGTAGTCTTTGATCTTCATCAGTAAATGCTTCAATAAAAGGTAGTGGGAAACAATTTTGGAGGGATGAGATTCCCTAAATGCTAAGCTATGTAACTGATGTGGAATATCTCTCAGAGACACTGTATTAGATGAGAAAAGTTAGACGCAGCACAGTGTATAAAGTATGCTTTCACTTTTTTTTTAAACAAAAGGGAGAAATATTTACACACACACACCTTTGCTTATATAGGCACAAGACATCCCTAGAAATATAAACAAGAAATTAATAATATTGGTTGACCTCAGGGAATAAAAGAAGAGAAAGGTAGATTTTTCATTGAATCCTTTCAGTTTTCAAATTTTGTAAAGGTATTCTATTAAAAAGGGAAATGAAAATATCCCATAGTATACCAGTTAACAGTTGCTGTTGATTCGATTTTGACTCATGGTAACTGTATGTGTGTCAGAGCAAAACTGTGCTCCATAGAGTTTTCGATCACTGATTTTTCTGAAGTAGATGACTAGACCTTTCTTCTGAGACATCTCTGGGTGGATTCAAACCGCCAACCTTTCAGTTAGCAGCTGAGAGTGTTAACTGTTTGCATCACCCGGCGACTATAGAATGCAAACATCACTAAACATGAGTAAAATTAAAAAGCGACTATTACTCAGAGTCATCACTGCCATTAAGAGACTCCAGTGGCTTTCCATATCCTTTGGGATAAAGTTCAGACCTCCACAAGACACTGCCCAATCTTCCCCCATCCCTCTTCTCTTTCCCACTCTAATTCCCTACTCCAGTCACACTGATGTTACTGCAGCTCTTCAAACATGCTACCGTCTTTCTCTCCTCTGAGCTTTTGCACAAGCTGATCTTTCCTTTGGAATACTGACTTTCCAAATGTTCACTGAGGAAACCTGTGCTCATTATTCAGGTGTCACTTTAGGTATTTCCAACCCACCTACATTACCTGCCTCTCATAGTGTCCCCAACCTGCTTCCCTCTCCACTGAGGCGTGCTTTGCGGGATGCTGTCCATGGTGCTGATAACACAGAGGCAAACAGGGCAAACAAGCTCTGCCTTTATGAAGCTCTAATGCTATAGGAAAGGAAACTGAATATATACAAGGAAGCAGATAAATAAAAAAATATTAATAGTGACCCTTTTAACTATCATAGTGCTAAAAATCTTGGGTTATAAGTTATATAGCATCCCTAGTTATAAAGAAAATAAAGCACACAAAAAATCATTATACAAAAAAGTGAAGACAAGCTACCAACTAAAAGAATATCTTCAGAAACCATGTATCTGATAAGAACCTAATAACCAAAATATATATAAAACTTTGGCAAATTAACAACAAAAAGACAACTACCCCAATCATAAAATAGGCAAAGGACTTGAATAGATATTTCACCAAAGAGGACATTCAAGTAGCCACCAAACACGTGAAAAGATGCTCAACATGATTAGACATAGAGATGAAGATAAAATCACAATGAGATACCATTTCATTCCTACTATGATGGCTAAGATAAAAAAAAAAGAAGAGAAAATAACAAATGTTGGCAAGGATATGAGGAAATTGGGACCCTTATTCATTGCTGGTGGGAATGCAAAATGGTACAGCTGTTGTGGAAAACAGTGTGGGTGGTTTCTCAAAAAGCTAAAAATAGAACTACTATATGACCCAGCAATTCCACTCTTAGGTATATACCCAAAAGACTTGAAAGCAGAAACTTGTACATCAATGTTTATTGCAGCACTATTCACAATAGCCAAAAGGTGAAAACAACAAAATGCCCATCAGTGGATGAATGGATAAACCAAATGTGGTACATACATACAACAGAATGCTACTCAGCCAGTAGGAGAAATGAAGTCTTGATACATGCTACAATATGGATGGAGCTTGAAAACACTATATTGAGTGAAATAAGTCAATCACAAAAGAACAAATATTGTATGACCTCACTTATATAAAAAGACAAGAACAGGCAAGTGCATAGAGACCAAAGTTTATTAGTGGTTACCAGGGATGGGAGGGAGGGAGAAAGGGGAAGTTATTGCTTATGGAATACTGAGTTTCATTTTATGATGGTGGAAAAATCACATTTTTTAATGTGATGTACAGACAATGTAATTGCTGTTAATAAGTTGTACACCTGTAAAAAGTTGAATTGGCAAAAGTTGTGAGATGATATATTTACAACAACGACAAAAAAAAAAAGAGTAGCTGCTGAAGCTACTTATGTACAAACAAACACCTCACGAGATTTGATTCCTTGGTTTCAAGGTTTAGGGACATGGTTTAATGGAATATCCCAGTTAATAAGTCTAATAATGTGTTAAGTGTTTCTGACTTACCTCCTACTTTGTTGTGTAGTAACTGGGGAATTAAAAGCTTGCAAGTGGCCATTCAATGTATGACAATTGGCCTTTATTTGCCTGGAGCAACAGAGGAAGAAGGAGAGTCAGGAATAGAAGGAGGAAATGGAATGTGTGGTTAATTGTCTGCATAAACAACTCCCTCCTTAGCCATGAGATCAGAATAACTGGATGGTGCCTGGCTATGATTATTGAACATTTTGATCAAGGATTTTATGGAACAATGTTGATGAAAAGGGGGAACTTGTAGAACAGACTTGCAAATTCTCAAGGACTCCAGACTTTCCGGAGTCATGGAGGCTGGATAAACCCCTGAAACAATTGCCCTGAAATAATCTTTAAAACTTTAACCAAAAATACCTCCTTAAGTCTTCTTAAAACCAAACAATAGTTTAGCTTACCTAGTCAAGAATACCTGCCTTGAGCATTTAGCTCTTTTAAGATCTGTCTGTATGGGACCAAACTGACAACAGCAACTAGAATGATTAGATAGGAACTTTAAGGGGGTGATGAGTTATGTTAATGGAGAGGCACAACTCAGAAAATGAAGGTGAGAGTGGTTGCACAACTCGAACAACATGATCAGTGTCACTGAAATGTACACGTAGAAATTGTTAAATTGGTGAATGCTCTGCTGTGTATATTCTCTACAACAACAACAAGAAAAATAAATTATTTTAGAAAATACATTGTCACTGCCTTTTGGGCAGAGGTTTTTCATGCCCCTTTAGTTGAATGTGTACAAAAAATAACCAGAAATCTGACAACAAAGTGAAGAAAAAACGTTGCTTTAAAGCCCACTGGAAAAAAAGATGCCTCTGAAAGCAGGGGCTTGCCCCTCTTGAGAGTTACTTCTGCTCTTGGGAGCTTTTCATAAGATGATATTTCTTACCTTTAATCTTTCACCGCTCACAAAAACACTGCAATATACTGAACCCAAATCTTGACCTAAGCAAAATGCAAGTGAGATTTCCCATACTGGGGGTCAAGGTGTTTTACACACACACATATCTGCACATAACTTGTATTTCTTTCTAATCAACACATTGGAGGGTTTCCACTGGGAACCAGGGCACAAAGAGACAGTAAAGGAGCAAAGAAAGCATACCCCTCTGGTTCCCTTTTTCCTCCCTACAAAGTGTCCTAAAATGGAAGAAGCTTATTGATGAAGATGCTATAACTATAAAAATAGACATTGCAGAACTTGGCAAATGTCTTTTCACAACAGTAGTTAATCCATTTATTCACCTTGATGGCTCTTTTATGAATTTCATTCTTTCTTTCTTTTTTAAATTTTGGGTGCTGCCTCACCAGGGTGGGAAATGTGCATTTTGGGGAGTACGACTAGAAGATACAGCCTTGATCAATGGAGAGATTTTACTGGTGTAGCTGTAAGTCATAATCAAATTAGGATTCAAACTTCCAGGCACGTCATTATCAACCACAGTTCTTAGGAGTGTGTGCTCTCTTTGTAACTCTATATGGTTCCTAATATGATGTTAGAAGAACATTATAGGGCAGGCTTTTCTCTTTCTTTGTACCCCGTACCTGAAATTGCCAGGCTTTATTTGAGAAGTGAGCTCAGATGCAGATTTCTAGGCTGTATTTTGTTGTAGGCAGTACTTGCCCTTTCATAACATTCAACCCTCCACCACTACCTAAAGGAAATACGATTAGAACGCTTTTATCAACCTGAGTTTTCTAACCAATATATCTAAGGATCTCATTTGTATTACCATTGTGGTTGTTTATGGGGCTACGTTTTTTGTGTTTTGGTTTGTTTGCTGCTTCTTCTGATTGTTTATTGAATATAGTATACAGCACAAAGGTTTTGGAGATTTTTTTGTGGGGGCAGAAAAAAATCTTCTATAAATGGTAATTACTTAGATCTCAATATAAGTGGAATCAGATAGAACTGCTTTTGTTGAAGAGGGCCTTGAGGGCTACCCTCTGCCATCTCTTACTCATCCCTTCCACATCTGAGGCAGAACCTTCATGATACTTCTGCAGACCTGTGGTGACTTGGGGAGCCCAGTTAGAAAACCACTGGTACCGAGGCATAGCAATATCTCAATACTGGGAGGCCTAGGTTCTAGTCTGGGATCTGCCCGTAACTGTTGGATCATGGGGAAGTCATTTAAGCCCACTGGGCCTAGTTTTGCCATCTACACAGTGAAGCTGTTAGACTGGATGGTTTCTGGAATCCTGAACTCTCATCTTTGATATGATGAAGATTCCATGAGTACAAAATTTAAATTCCAAACAAAATGTTATGATTCTTAGATTCTAGAAGTCTGTGACTTAAGATTCTCTGAGAGTGATAGTATATTTTAACAATAATTTCATAATAACTTCTATGTTTAAAGTAAGAAAAGAAAAGAAACCTGGCTCAAGAAGTTAGCTTTTTTGAGATAGGGTAGTTAGCGTCTCTATGGAGAAAATGAAAAAAGGCTTGAAATATGCAATGATTTGTGGAAAAAGTATTCCTGGGAGATGGACCAGCACATGTAAAAGATGGGAATGAGGTTGGTGCATTCAAGGAACAGCCAGCAGGCCAGAATAGCTGGAGTAGATAAGGGAGAACGGTTAGAGATAAGGTAGAGAGGTGGACTGGGGTCTTATTTTAAGTGCAATGGGGAGCCACAGTAGAGTTAAGCAGGGGAATGACATAACCTGATTTATTATTTTTAAAGATCCCTTTGACTTCTGTGATGGTTAAGATGGAATGTCAACTTGGCTGGGCCATCATTCTCAGTGTTTATATGTGATCAACCCCATGACAGGATCTGTTACGAGTAGCCAGTCAATCGAGAGGGAGTTTCCTTGGGTGCATGAACTGCATCTGAATATAAGTGGATGTTCTAGCTTTTGCCTACACTGGATCCTTCAGCTGCCTTCTGTTCTTCTGACCTTCGGTTCTTGGGACTTGAGCTAGCAGCTTACCTGCCAATTTTGGGATTCATCAATCTTCACAGCCTGTGAACAAGAGCCCTGCTCTTCGACCTACCGATCTTGGGTTCATCAGCCCCTGTGGCTACGTGAATAAGGAGAAGCCTTTATCCTGACCCATGGACTTGAGACATTCCAGCCTCTACAATCACAGGAGCCTTTTCACTGATATAAATCTCTCTCTCTCTCTATATTTATACACTTTACTGGTTTTGCTCCTCCAGAGAATCCAGCCTAAGACAGCTTCTGTGAAAGAAATGAACTATATGGATGCAAAATTAGGAAACAAGAAGGCCATAGAGAAAGCTTTAGCAGTAGTCTAGATGAGAGTTAACCATGACATTGACGAGAGTGATGTCAAAGGATGTATCAGATTTGAAATGCATCTTTATGGTGACTGGATGACATGCCCCACATACGAAGATACAGGAAACAAAGAACAAATTCTAATATTCAAAGGCTTCAAAGGAGATGTTCAGAATTGTAGTTGCTGACATGTAATTGGGCTACTCCTCATATGGACCACCTCAGGTAGCTTGCTAAAAAGGGTGAAGAGTAGCAGAGGTGTATTTATTTAACAATTGTTCAAGATCCTTCTGAACCACACAAGATGGTCCAGCTAGTATAGATGTAAATATATACTAACAGGATATATAGCAAAGAGGATAAGCAGCAAAATGTGGAATTGTGAACAATTTTTTCATTTTTTCATGCACTTCTGTATTTTGTAAGTTGTCCTTAATAGGTAAATGTAACTTCTATAATCAGAAATAACATCCCATTAAAACAAAAAATAAAAGAAATGTAACCCAGTTCCAGGAAACCCTGGTTGTGTGGTGGTCAAGACCTACAGCTGCTAACCAAAAGGTCTGCACTTCGAATCTACCAGGGGGTCCTTGGAAACCCTATGGGACAGTTCTACTCTATCCTATAGGGTCCCTATGAGTCAGACTCGACTCGATGGCAACGGGTTAACAGGTTAGCCCAGTTCCGTTGGAGAGACATGGGATTGGATGCCATTTAGAGAGAACCCATGTTTGTTTCTCTTGCCATCTTTGCTGTCTTTCTAATTTCCAGTTCTCAGCTCTTAACTAGAAGTCCCTCGGTGGCACAAACAATTAAGTGCTCGACAATTAGCTGGAAGTTTGGTGGTTCAAACTCACCCAGGATCACCTCAGGAGGCAGGCCTGGCAATCTGTCTCCATAAAGATTACAGCCAAGGAGATCCTACAGAGCAATTCTACTCTGAGTTGGAATCGACTCCATGGCAACTAACAAAAACAAGTCTTTACTACAGATTTTGGTAATGTACCTACTAGTCAACAGACATGCAGCGGTGCCCCACCTTGGCTGCCCACCCCACCTGTCCTCACAGCTGTCACCTGGCTTTGTCTCTTACTTGTTCCTGGGTTGCTCTGGAGAGTCTTCTGCCCTGGCACCCTGCACTATACCCACACGGAGCTGGGCACATTCTGGGCAGGCAGTAACTGTGATTTGGCTGCCTAACTGATTCATTAGTCTAATGGCAACACATTGCTGGGGTGCTAAGTTTGCTATTTCCCCAAAATGTTTTGAGGTTTTTCTCCTGACAACTGCTCATTGCAGTCATGGTGAAAACAACAAAATGAAAAGGAGCCTCATGGGCCACACAATTCTAAATGACATAGGGAAACATTTGGTTTCTCGTGGCTGACAACATAATTATACCCACAGAGATGGAAAATGGAAGGCGAGGCTGAGATAACTCAATTTGTGTTGGCAATGAGGGCAAAAGCCTCATGCCTGGGCAACAGGATGCCAAGGCCTTCCTGGCTGGGCAGGGCAGGTTATAAAGTTGATGATATGCGAGTCCTCAGCCAAAGACCTGCCAGTCCTACAAAGAGTGCTTCTCTAAGCCCCACTGAGGAAATTAAGGAATTGGTGATGCCTCCAAGGCTGGGGACCCAGGGAGAGTGGTCTTTCTTCCTAGCATAGCTGACAGTGGCTCCTAACTGCCTTAACAGTTCTTTTCCTGTATAGGGGCTCACAGGAAACAAGCGAACCAAGCAATGTATGATTTTAGAGAAGGCAAAATTAAGTTTTTTGGAGGTTCCCTTGGACAAGAGATTCATAAAACAGGCGAGAGGATGCCCCCTCGGGAGAGGTATCAGAATCTTAGAGAGAGCTTTTTTTTGTCTACTTGCTACCCCCACCTCCCACAGATTCTAATTTTGTTGCCTGAAAGTCGGCCCCACTGCCAGCTCCAGCAATGAGCTACTATTATTGATAGAAATGCACTAGTCATTCATTCAGCAATTATTCACTGAGCGCTTACTACATGCCAGGCACAGTTATAGCCCTCAGGTAGATTGGGGCTGAACAAAAAGGTTGTGAGCCCCCGTGGTTTAGGCCTGTGACAAAGATCAGGTAAGTGTTATAAATAAGGATTTGCTTAACTAAGTTTTCTCCCTTTTCCTAATATTGCTTTTTCTAAAAGCAGAGGAAACCTATGAATGCCCACCATTGAGTGTGTGCCTCCAATGTGCAAGAAGTCACGCTGCTCAGCATACAATCTCTCATTTCATCCTAACGAGAGAGTGTTAACAAACAGACATTCCTTTCTCTGTTTTACAAAGGAGAAAGTAAAGGCTCAGAGAAGGTAAATAACGTGTTCAAGGTCACACGGTGACTGAAAAGGCAGAAGCATGGTTCAAATTCAGGTGTCTCTGATTCCAAAGCATGCAAACTGGGGCCGTGCAACTCCAAGTGGGGCCTGTGGACTGGCGGCACAGGCATCCCTAGGGCACTTGTTAGAATGGCACTTGCTGAATAATGAGCTGCCTTTGTATGAAACATTGAGGAGATTCAATTTATACCCTGAAGTGTGAGAAGCCCTGAGCCAGAGAATTCATACTCAAACACAAGTTCACTCTCGAACACAGAGCACACCTTGGAAATCCAAAAGATTCATTACATTTCTCCATTTTGTCTTTGACAGAGTTTCTCAAAGCTACAATACAGGTTTTAGAGGATATTCCCCCCACCCGGAGTGAGAAAACATTGAAGTTGTGAAGATAGCCGGGTCGCCTTGCTGTGCTGCTCATCTGCCCACGGTACCCTCACGGGCTCTTCAGGATGGATTACAGGTTTGGGGGAGGGGGTGCACAGAAGGAAGGGGAAGATTTTATTTACAGAGCTGGGTGGCTAAGGCTGAATGCCCCTCTTGCAGAGGACATGGAAATAGTTGGCCACAGTTCTAATGTAATTAATTGGTCAAACTTCACTTTTCCCTTTCTCCTGAGGTGCTCAGATGAGCTAGTGCAAGCCTGCTGCCCTTCGTGTGGGTCTAACAACTGCTAAGTTCAACTTTGGGATTCAAAAACCCTAATAATATGCCCACAAATCACTGACATGGGGCTATTCAAGGGCTGAGTAACCTAGTAACTTTACAGAAAGCCGGAGCTGTTGCTAGTCCACATAGCAGCACCTTTGCACAGGTGCCTCTCCAGGCAGATGCAGCCCCAAGCCATCTTGTTTGATTTGGTGAATGGACCGTGGGATGGATTTCAGCTCCCACTTGCCCCCTTGGCCTGGAGCCCTTATGCAACAAACATCTTGCACAGCCACACAGGGCAGCCCTACAGGAAGTAGTTGGATTCTCAACTCCACAAGGCAGAGATGATATCTGCCTTACCCAACACTGTATCAAAGCACCTAGTTCAGTGTCTGACTCAGAGTTGGTGCTTAATTAAATGTATATTGGACAGATGGATGAATAAATGAAGTAAGATGGGGTTAATAACTTACCAAGCTTAGACGTGCAAAGCCAATGGTCTTAGAGAGCATGGGCCAGGGGACACCAATGAGATTACTTTTGTCACCTACCACTTTCCATGCCCTTGAGAACACCAATACCGGCTAAGAAGCCTCTGTTGCAAATGGACCTATGGTATTCTGCCTCTTAAAAAGGCAAAGGGGCCCTGTCTGAAAATGTCGCATTTGGGATCTTCTTAAACGTATAATTCATGTAAGATTTAACAAATACGTAAGTCTTGGCTCTTAGAAACTAAGGCATGGAACTAAACAATTCTGCTTCTTAGGGTGGTGTGGTCTAAAAACTCATGATAAGTTTTTGGGGGGCTGGGGGGAGAAGGAGTTGAAGAGCAAGTCAAGACATCAAGAAAGAATCAGAAGAATTGGGTTCCCTGAGGTCCTATTTAGGAAATCCCTGGGTGGTGCAAATGGTTACCACATTCGGCTGCTAACCAAAAGGTTGGCAGTTTGAGAATACCCAGAGGCACCTCTGAAGAAAGGTCTGGTGACCTACTTCTGAAAAAAATCAGTCACTGAAAACCCTATGGGGCACAGTTATACTCTGACACACGTGCGGTCACCATGAGTCGGAATCAACTAATCAACTAGTAAGGTCCTATTTCCCAAGGCTTTTCCCCATGTCTAAGATAATTCAAATCCGCGAGACACTCCTTGGAAACTCTGTGGGGCAGTTCTACTCTGTCCTATAGTGTCGCTATGAGTCGGGATCGACTGGACGGCACTGGGTTTTTTGGTTTGGAAGGTAATTAGTTAAAAGCAAAGACACCTTGAAAAAACCAGAAACCACATGGCTGACACATAACAAAAAGATGGAGTCCATCCTGCAAACTCTTCAGGATAGTCTGGCTGGGTGGGAAAGACAGAAACAAAGAACAAAGATGTGTGTTCTGATCAAGCACATTGCCCACAGGTGCTAGAGATGCCCAGATTCTCAGATGCTTGGCTAGCATTTCCCAAAGTGTGTTCTGTGGAACTCTAATCCCGAGCAATGCTTCCTGAAAACAGGAGCAACTGTCAAAAGGTGTAAGCAACCCTCTTTGGGATATTTACAATGCATATGAAAGTTTTGAGCTTCCTTGCCTTTTTCTTTGTTTAACTCAGCGTTTTCCAAACTCATTTCACCTCGGATACTTTTTCCCCTGAGCAGCAGCTGTTACTGTACAGCAGCGAGGCTAGTTAGCTGCACAGAACCTGTGTTTCATTTCTGTGGAGAATTTGGGAACTGAGCTTATCCCTTCTTGGGTTCAAGAAGAAGTTCATTGTTCAAGAGCCTCCAGAGTGGTTTTCCATTTCTCTTTGAGAATGTTGGGCCCTTGAAATCTGGGACTCTAGTGTTTTGATAGCGTATCTCAAGTGGGTTTTACTTGTAAGAGCCCAGCTTATTTTGATGGTGGCCATGACATTTTAAAAAGGGGCAAGAGGAAACCAACAAGGGTCACCTGCCATTCTCCTGTTCCCAGACCAGAAATGACTGTGTCTGCCATGTTCTTTAAACTCTTCACCACTTTTCTTTGTGACTATGCTGTGCTCCAAGGGGTCAAAACCTGTGCAGCTGAGTTCTGCCTGGGGTCTTGCTCAAATCCCTCCTGGCTCTAGGAAACTAGAAGCCCCACCTGTAGTGACCCTACATGACCTGGTAGGGGGAGGGAGGTGTGTTTTGCCAGGTGTAGCCCTCTTAGGAGCCATGCATCTATTATTGAAGGAGGGTTGCATTTCCTTTTGCACCCCAAGCCTCACTGCCAGTTGTGCACCTTCCCCTTGAGGTCCTCTGTGAGTTGGAGACCAGAATCAGAGAGCTGAGGACAGGGTGTCTCAGGCTGCTGGAGCAGGCCTATTTGTAGTCACAGGCACAGAGAGTGTTAGGAACAACTAGACGCCTTCCATGGAGGGCAAAAGGCACTCAGGTCTATATGCAAGAAAGATCTCACCCCACTCCACTCCCACCCCCATCTCCCTCGAGCTCTCCCCCTGTCCCCCGCAACCCCCATCCGGGTCTACCCCAGGAAGCTTTGTCTCTCCTGAGCTGACCCTTTCACTGGGGCCACCAGGCCTGCTGGGACGACTCTGGGCAGCGACAGGTGCCTGCAGCTTACAGGGCTCTGTCCACCACCCCATTCCCTCTCTCCTCACCAACCACTATGATCACTGAGGAGGGCAGAGGGCTTCGTGGCCTTGCTAGACCTCCTACAGGTTTGATGTCCTTTGCTGAGATCATCTTCTTCCTGTGATTTAATGAGGCCAAAGTCAGAGAAAACCTGGAAATGCCGGAGGGCTGCCCCTTCCCAGAAACTACCACCTGCCTTCTTCTTCAGAGAGCATCAACACCCTTCCCTTCTCTCCCCTCAAAAAATTTTAAAAATATTTTTATGAAAGTAAGACATACACATATTTTAAAAAGCCTAACAGACCTATAAGGCTTATAATTAAAAATAGCCCCAGCCCCTGACCCTGATCCTTTGCTCCTGAGGCAGATACCTTTAACTCTTTTAGCTCCCTCTTGATTTTTCAGTTTTAGGAATCATCTAATTGAGTTTCTGTTAGAGAAAACAAGTATTTATCTCTCTTATTTTACACATACACACACATGCACGTGCACACGACATTGCCACACTTATACTTCCCTTTACTCATCCTTCTAATATCATGGATTCTAACAAAAACAATATTGTTTACAGTCTTATGACTATTTAAATATTGTTTATCATTGACCACTCGATACACAGTAATTATATTTTTTGTACAATTTTATGCTTCTTAGTAATTTTTTTTTTTTTTTTGGCGGGGGGGAGTTGTTTAGTTTTCTATGTAGCTATCTCCAGTTTGGAAGAAAGGCCTGAGATCTACTTCTGAAAATCAGCCAATGAAATTTTACAGATCACAAGGGTTTGATCTCCATCCACGGGGATGGTACAGGGCTGGGCAGAGCTTCATTCCATTGTGCATGGGGTCACCATGAGTAGGGGGCTGACTCGATGGCAACTAACAACAACAGTCTAATTTATCTCCAAACTCTCCATCACAGTGCTAACATTCTCCTTAATAAACACAACAGGGACTCTATCATTCCCTGTGTTTTGCTTCAGGCCCTTCACTCTGGGCTGGTTGCTCTGCCAGGCCTGAGGCACACCTGTGGCCCAAAGCACAACTGTGGCTTGGGTTTTCTGTGGTGCCCTTTGCCTCTCTTCTGTGTTGCAGTCCCTGTTTCCTGGACTCTCTGTCTTTCACTTTTTTGGTTTACTCTCTGACTTTGATGGAGCCCATCTTCTAGTAACTGCTTGAGAAAGGGTACAAGACAGGAAAATTTGGCAAGACCTAGCATGTTTGAAAATGTATTTAGTTCACCCTTATACCTGATTGATAAAATTATCAATAAATTCTAGCTCAGATATTTTTTTCCCTTGGGATTGTAAAGGGCCTGCACCACATCTTCTAGTTTCCAATGATTGTGTTAAATAGCCCAATGCCAGATCCCTGATTCTTTGTTTATGTCATTCTCTCTTTGGAAGTTTTTGATATACTTTTGTGCTGGGCACCCTGAAGGCTCATTCAACCCGGAAACATGTACTCTACCAGTTTTGGGAAATTGTTGTGTATTATTTCTCTGATAATTTTCTTTCCTCTATTTTCTATATTCTTTTTGTCTGAAACTCGTATTTAGGATATTGAACCTCTTGGACTGTGGTAGACAGAGTAATGGCCCCCAAAGATTTCCACATTCTAATTCCTCTGAGCCTGTGAATAAGCTACCTTATGTAGCAAAAGGGACTTTGCAAGAGTGATTAATCAAGGATTTTGATGTGACGAGATTATCCTGGATTATTCAGGTGGATCCTAAAGGCAATCATATATATCCTTAAAAGAGAGAGGCAAGAAGTTCAAAGTCAGAAAATGGAGATGTGACAATGGAAGCAGAGGTTCCAGTTATATGCGTTGAAGAGGGAGGAAGGGACCATGAGCCAAGGAATGCAGGCTCCCTCCAGACTCTGGAAAAGGCGAGTGAATTCTTTCCTAGAACATCAAGAAGGAATTAGCCCCGCTGCCACCTTGATTTTAGACTTCTGACCTCCAGATCTGTAAGATAACAAATGTGTGTTGTTCTAAGCCACTAACTTTGTGGTACTTTGTTACAGCAGTGGTAGGAAACTGATACATGGAGCAACAAGTACCTACTATTTGCCAGGCGCCTTTAAACTGTTTATATTCATTAACTTCTTCGCTGAAGCTTTCCTTAGCCTTCATATCAGGGCAGGTTCTGTTCTGCAAACTCCCTCATTGCATTCATCACAATTCTGATTAAATAATAATGGGTATAGTTATTCATCAGTGTCTCTCTACCCATTAGCCTGTACAGTCTATGAGGACAGTAAACCAAAAAAACCTAAACCTGCTGCTGTCCAGTCCATACCAGTTCATGGTGACCCCACGTTTTACAGAGTAGATCTGAGCTTATGGGGTTTTCCTGGTTCACTACGAGTTGAAATCGAGTTGATGGCAATGGGTTTAGTTTTGGTTTTAATCTTTACGGAAGCAGGTGGCTAGGCCTTTCTTCCACAGCACCGCTGGATGGGTTCTAACCTTTTGGTTAGCAGCCGAGTGCAAACCTTTTGCGCCATCCAGGAACCTATAAATATGTGCTCAGTGAATGACTTAGTGAATTTCCTCCGGTAGCCTCTACAACCATCTGGAGAAGTGGGAGCCATTATGCATTTCACAGGTTAGGAAGCTGAGACACAAGTGAGGTCCCATCACTTTCCCAAGGTCACACGGATTGGAAGGGGCAGAACCAGGGTTTGAACCCAGCATTGTCTACCTGAGCCCTAAAGCCCATGAGTTTAGCCACTAAACTGAAGATTTTTCTCTGGACTGTCTGGCCCTGTCTCTCTGACTGATCCTGCCCCTTGCTGACTTCTGCCCAGCGACCTGACACAACCTGAGGAAGGTGCATCTTAATTAGGCTGCCATGCAACTGTTCAGGGAGCTGCCTGGTCCCCCGTGGAGATGGAGGTTTCAAAGACAAATCCTGTGCTTTTCTGGGCTCGGGGCAAGGAGCTACAGGATTTGTCAAATTGCTCTGGGATCCTTGGGAATGGGCAGCTTTCCAGAATCATAGTGTCATCACCGTTATTATTGTTTTATCTAATCTGCTCTGGAGAACAATCATTTCAAAATTGGGCAAAAATACAGCCTAATATATTTAAACATATATATTTTTATTTTTATATAATTTAAAAATAAATGCATTGATGTACATTTTCCAAGTGCCTGCCTGCTGAATTCCTAATGTAATACAACATGACTCAGAGCTAAATTTAAAGAGAGAAGCACATATGTTTAAAGCAGGCACCAACTTTCAATCTGAAGAGAAACAGAGTCAAAAGTATTTTTTTTAGCGTTCAAGTGGACTGAGTGCAAAGTGAATTATCTCCAAGCCATCTGGGAAGTCTGGTGTTTTTCAGTGCCTTCACAACTCTAATTTTAAGCCGTTATTTGGCCTTTAAATAACAATATCTTTTCTTTCCATTGGAATTTGCACCAGATTCCTCATTTATTGCGCTATTGACTCCAAAAAGAGACCTATCTTTGAGAGCAAAAAGAGCAAAAGTTATTGAACGTTATTACTCTGCAGATTGGCTCTGGAAAAAAAAAACAAAACAAAAAAAACCCAGCAGCCTGATATTTCGCAAATGAAGTTTGACATATTCTGGGACGGCATATTGCATTCACCAAAAACAAACTGGTTATGCCCGGAGGGGAAAACTTAATTAAAGTCCCCTTAACAGCATGCAACTCGAGGAAAAAGACTCAGGGTACACTGTAAATGACCTTCACGTTGTTCCATGAACCTCATTCACGAATGGTCTTCATTTTTTACCTAGAAGAAGGACAGTACAATGCAATTATACAGTCTTAGCTCTAAGGATTCCGGTCCAACCTACCAACTGATGCAGGAATCTCCTGCATAGAATCCCAGAAAAATACCCATTTAATTTCTACTTGAATACCTTTGCTCATGGGGAACTCGCTGCCTTTCAAATTATAGGAAACCCTTTGTAAGTGGAGTCCTGGTGGCGCAGTGGTTAGAAGCTTGGCTGCTAACCAAAAAGTTGGTAGTTTGAATCCACCAGCTGCTGTTTGGAAACCCTATGGGGCAGTTCTACTCATAAGGTCTCTATGAGTTGAAGTTGCCTTGATGGCAAGGAGGCTGTAATATTAGACTGAAATCTTCCTCCCTACAACTTCCACAACTAGTTCTTGTCATCGCCACTAGATAACACAGAAGGAAGGAGTCTTCTCCCAGGTCGACATGAGTGTGCATTGAAGGTCACTGTCACAACCTGCTCCTGCTGTCATCTTCTCTGCTCCAAGGCAAAGACAGCCAGCTCCTCTAAGAAAAGACGAGGAGGGCTTGGGCAGATTCTCTGTCCAGTAACAAGTTTAATTTTGAGGAAACCCATCCATAGCAGACATGACAGAGAGACACAGATGTCTTGACCTCCACAAAGCGGTATTTTATTGGTCTCATCTGAATCTCAAAACTTCTTTTCCTTCCATAACCTCTACGTATGTTCTCTTCAGAAGTGTGGGCTTTACTGAAAACCGGGTTCTGATTAGTACAAAGATTCTCAAATAGGATGGCCTACAAACCATGCCACCCAGGTAAATGATCCCTCAGACCATCTGCTCCTACCAGTTTCCTCTCTTCTGCCACGGTATTTTATTGGTCTCATCTGAATCTCAAAACTTCTTTTCCTTCCATAACCTCTACGTATGTTCTCTTCAGAAGTGTGGACTTTACTGAAAACCGGGTTCTGATTAGTACAAAGATTCTCAAATAGGATGGCCTACAAACCATGCCACCCAGGTAAATGATCCCTCAGACCATCTGCTCCTACCAGTTTCCTCTCTTCTGCCACGGGGGTGAGGGGGTGGGGAAACCTGCCAACAAAGCTGTCAAAATCACTGTGAGATGACTCCAAGCGAGACATTATAGAATGCACACATTATCAATGTGTGGCCTCAAGAGTTTTCCCCACAGTAGATGTTCCCATGTAAGGCCCTACATGACCTGGGCTCCCATGACCTCCCTGATCTCAGCTCCTGTCCACCTTTTCTTCCCATCTCTGTTCCAGCCACTATGGTCTCCTCACTGCTCCTCACACACTCTTTCCTCAGAGATTTTGCACTTGCCGTTCTTTCTGTTTGGAATGCTCTTCTTGCAGATATCTTCACAGCTCCATCCCTGAGGTCATACAGGTCAGTCTTCAAAGACCTCCATATTGGACTAACCTATCAAAATGGCCTCATTCTTGCCACTCTGTCCATTCATTCTGCTTTATTTTTCTTCTTGACACTTCTCACCACATGGCCTATTGTAGCTTGATCTGTTTTTGTATTTTTTTAGTCATCTGCTTCCCCTCACTAAAATGTAGACTATGTAAGGAAAGTACTTTGTCTGACTACATACCCTGCTCTGTCCCCTGGGCCTAGACTGTGCCTGGCACATAGTATTCAATTGATCAATATTTATTGGATAAATGGTTGAAGATCAGTCTGTGGACTCTCAGAATATCCTGCAGGCAGACTTGAGAACAGCTAGATTAGCTTTAATGCTACATTCTTCACAAGCCTTTTCTTCTTTTTTCTTTTTTTGTTGTGCTTTAGATGAAGGTTTACAGAGCAAATTAGTTAATCTTTAGATAATTAGTACATATATTGTTTTGTGACATTGGTTGCCAGCCCTGCGACATATCAACACTCTTCTTGAACATTTCCATTTGTCTAGCTTTCCTGTTCCCTCCTGCCTTTCCGTCCTTGCCCCTGGGCTAGTGTGCCCATTTAGTCTCGTATACATGGTTGAGCTACGTGTATGGTTTGTTTTATGGGCCTGTCTAATCTTTGGCCTCAGAAGTGACGTCAGCACTGAGTTGAAAGGGTGTCCGGGGACCATACTCTTGGAGTTTCTCCATCCCTGTCAGACCTGTAAGGCAGGTCTCGTTTTGTGAGTTTGAATTTTGTTCTACATTTTTCTCCAGCTCTGTCCGGAACCTTCTGTTGTGATCCCTGTCAGAACAGTCGGTGGTGGTAACCAGGCACTGTCTAGTAGTTCTAGACTCAGTCTGGTGGAGGCTGTGGTAGTTGCCTTCACAAGCCCTTTCTGATCCCAGATAAAGTGACTCTCTCTTCTCTAAGTTCTCTTCAAACTCTGTGGTCATCATTGAGATGGCCTCGATTTTATGGCAGCTTGAGTTAGCCAACTTCCATTCACATCTCTCCTGTTTGCAACAGTTCCCGAAGAGTAACCACTCAGCCAGATGCCAGCAGGTGCTCAGTAAATACAAGGAAGAAAAAAAAGAATGACATCCTCTTCTTTCCTCTGTTCTCTTTGATGGGAAGGTTTTAGATACATTTTCAACATGGTAGCTATTCATAATGAAAACCTGCCACATCCAGTTTAATTTGGAGTGCTGTTTGCAGTGTGGTGAGTACCTCGAAGAACTTTTATTGCTTGCTCAGTTATGTTCACTATAAGGTCAGGGGTCATTTGGAGCTAATAAAAAAGTCCTCTCACAACTCAACAACAAAAAGACAAATAGCCCAATTTAAAAATGGGCAAAGGATTTGAATAGCCATTTCTTCAAAGAAGAGATACAAATGGCCAAGAAGTACATGAAAAGATGCTCAGCATTACTAGTCATTAAGGAAATGCAAATCAAAACCACAATGAGATTCCACCCAGTAGGATAACTATAATCAAAAAGGTAGGCAATAAAAAGTGCTGGCAAGGACTTGGAGAAATTATAACTCTCATACATTGCTGGCGGAAATGTAAAATGGTGCAGCCACTTTGGAAAGCAATTTGGCAGTTTCTCAAAAAGTTAAACAAAGAATTACCATATGACCCAGCAGTTCCACACCTAGATAAATATCCAAGAGAACTGAAAGCATATGTCCACACAAAAACTTGTATACAAGGCGTGCATAGTAGCATTATTTAGAATAGCCAAAAGGTGGAAACGACCCAAATGTCCATCCACTGATGAGTGAATGAACTAAATGTGGCATATCCATTCCTTTCAACCATAAAAAGGCCAAAAAGGACTGAAGTTCTGATACATGCTACAACATGGATGAACCTTGAAAACATGATGCCAAGTGAAAGAAGCCAGGCACGAATATTGTATGATTCCATTTATATGAAATATCTAGAACAGGCAAATCCGTAGAGACAGAAAGTAGATTCATGGTTGCCAGGGACTGGGGTGAGCTGGGAATGGGGAGAGACTGCTAATGGGTATATGGTTTCTTTTAGGGGGAGATGAAAATGTTCTGAAATCAGATAGTGGTAATAGTTATGCAAAGTTGTGAGTATACTAAGTTCTATGCTTTAAAAAGGTGAATTTTAGAGGGTGGAGGGGGTTAGAAGCCGGCAAAATGGACACGAAAAGAGAGAGTGGAGGGAGAGAGGGGGCTGTCTCACTAGGGGGAGAGTAATTGGGAGTGTGTAGCAAGGTGTATATGGGTTTTTCTGTGAGAAAATGATTTGTAAACTTTCACTTAGAGCACAATAAAAATTATTTTAAAAAAGGTGAATTTTATAATACGTTAATTATATCTCAATAAATCTAGTACTTAAAAAAAAAGTCCTCACTTTTGAGTAACTGAACATTTGATGAAAGGCATTACCATACGTAGCTCTTACATAGTCAAATTCACTATGAAAACAAAACACAAACCAGCCAGCTGAACAGAGTTAATAACCGCTTTTATGGCCTTCAACCGCCCCCCTCCAGAGCTAGGTAACATGAGACATCAACATTTGAAGCAGAGATAAAATAGAAGTCTCTTTCCTGGGGATATCATGTAGGGGAAATAAAGTAAGTGTTGGCAATACCATGCTATCTTCTTCCTTTACAGCAATCTCTATCACACCAGGCAGCATGCAGGCTACCTTTGGTGCTTGAGGCCACTTGGACTGCTTATTTCTACCAGGCAACCGCCAGAACCACAAATTCCCAAAATAATAACTGAGAATCTGAGAAACTCAAGGCATGTTGAATACCCACATAATATCCTTTAAAAAATCCAAACTTTTTATTATGAAAAACATCAAACATACAAAAGTTGAGAGGACAGTCTGAAGAACCCCTAGTACCCATCACCAGTTTCAACAGTTATCAGAGGACACCCAACCTTGTTTCACTTTTTCGCCTATCGACCTCTGCCCCCTGTATTATTTTGAAGTAAAACCCATATATTCTAACATTTCATCCGTAAATATTTCAGCATGTACCTCTAAAAGATGATTCTTAAAAAACTCCCACTAGGACCCCGGAGGCCATGGACCCTAGACCTTCTGTTACCCCAGGGGAGGAACCATCCCCAAAGCCAACTCTTCAGACAGGGATTAGACTGGAATAGGGGATGGAAGATGAGACTGGTGAAGAACAAGCTTCTTGGATCAAGTAGACACACGAGACTATATTGGCATCTCCTGTCTGGAGGGGAGATGAAAGGACAGAGGTGGCCAGAAGCTACCCGAATGGACATGAGGAGAGAGTGTGGAGGGAAGTACTGTAATGTCTCATCAGAGGGAGAGCAGTTAGGAGTATATAGCAAGGTGTATGCAAATTTTTGGGTGGTGTGTAAATTTTTTGTATGAGAAACTGACCTGATTTGTAAACTTTCACTTAAAGCACATTAAAAATTAATTAAAAAAAAAAGACCCACTAAACACAACACTATTACCAGACCTAAAGAAATGAATAATTGTTTAATATCAAATCCCAATGTGTATTCAAATTTCTCCTTATTGTCTTACCAGCTTTTTGAAAGTTTGTTTGTATAATGTCCTTTTCAAAAATTATTATCCCTATTCTTCATGCCCTCCAATGGAAATGAATAGCAGCAGCCACTATTTAGGAGCCCTGGTGGTGCAGTGATTAAGTGCTGGGCTGCTAACAGAAAGGTCAGCAGTTCAAACCCACGCAGCCGCTCCACAGGAGAAAAACATGGCAGTCTGCTTCTGTAAAGATTTACAGCCTTGGAAACCTTATGGGGCAGTTCTACTCTGTCCTACACAGTTGCTACGAGTTGGATTTAACTCAACGGCAATGGAATGGGAGCCACTATTTACAAAAGTAGCTATCGTGTGTGCCACAGTTTACCTGGATATTTCGACGTATTATCCAATATAATCCTTGCATCAATCACACACACACACACACAAAAATGTTGCTGTCGAGTTGATTCTGACTCATAGCAAACCCATAGGACACAGTAGAACTACTCCATAGGGTTTCCAAAGAGTGCCTGATGGATTCAAACTGCTAACCTTTTGGTTTGCAGCCAAGTGCTTAACCACTGTGCCACCAGGGCAGAGTTAGCTATTATCACCCACCCATCCCCCCATTCTAGAGATGAAGTAGCAGGCTCAGGGAGGGTAAGTGAACAGCCAAGGTACAATAGACAGGGTAGACTAGCTGACCAGCTTCTATTTCCCACTTGTGTTATGTTGTCTGATAAGTATCTAGTCACATATGGTTATTGAGCACCTAAAATGTGGCTAGCCCATATTAGGATGTGCTGCAAGTGTAAAATACACAAAGAATTTCAAAAACTGCATGTAAAAAAAGAATGTAAAACGTCTCATTAGTAATTTTTATATTGAATACATACATAATATTTTGGATACCAAAAACCAAACCAAACCCAGTGCCATCGAGTTGATTCCAACTCATAGCGACCCTATAGGACAGAGTAGAACTGCCCCACAGAGTTTCTAAGGAGCGCCTGGAAGATTCGAACTGCCAACCCTTTGGTTAGCAGCCATAGCACTTAACCACTACGCCACCAGGGTTTCCAATATTTTGGATATATTAGGTTAAATAAAATATAGTATTAAAATTAATTTTACCTACTTCTCTTTACTTTTTTAAGCATTGACTCGATGGCACTGGGTTTTTTTTTTTCTTTTTTACCATGAAAAAACCCATTGCCATCAAGTCGATTCTGACTCATAACGTCACTATCCCTAGTGGCGCAGTGGTTAAGCACTCAGCAGCTAATGGAAAAGTCAGCTGTTCAAACCCACCAGCTGTTCCAAGGGAGAAAGATGTGGCGGTCAGCTTCTGTAAAGATTTGCAGCCTTAGAAACCCTATGGGGCAGTTCTATTCTGTCCTACAGGATTGTTATGAGCCAAAATCCACTCGATGGCAATAGGGTTTGGGTTGGATTAGAAAATACGTGACTCATATTTGTGGCTCACTTTATATTTCTATCGAACTGAACCAAAACCAAACCCATTGCTGCCAAGTTGATGCCTACTCATAACGACCCTATAAGACAGATTAGAATTGCCCCATAGGATTTCCAAAGAGTGGCTGGTGGATTTGAACCGCCAACCTTTTGGTTAGCAACCAAACGCTTAACCTCTCCACCACCAGGGGTCCTATTGAAGAGTGGTGGTAATAGAAGCTAGAAAAGAAAGTTAAATTTGATTTCCAGCCTCTTTGCAGGTAGATGGAAATGCTGGTAGCATAGTGGTTAAGAGCTACAGCTGCTAACCAAAAGGTTGGCAGTTCGAATCCACCAGGCACTCCTTGGAAACTGTATGGGGCAGTTCTACTCTGTCCAATAGGGCCGCTATGAGTCGGAATCGACTCAATGGCAACAGGTTTTGCAGGTAGAGGTGGCCATGTGACATTGTTCTGGCCAATGAGATGTGAGCAGAAGTCTGCTGGTGCTGCCTCCTCTATTCTACTTCCTGTCTGTAATGCATACTTGGGAATAAGCTGTCTTGCAACCACAAAGTGACAGAAATGAGGATTGAGGCTAAGGGTGATGAGGTAGACTGATGATAGGGTGTGGGTCCCTGATAAGCCATTGCATCAGCCCGACATCTTGTACACCTAGACCATTTATCATGTGAGGCTAGCAAACCTTTGTCTCTTTAAGCTACCTTTAGGTTTTCTTACACTTCCCCCTTGGGATAAATAAGTAAGCGGCAGAGCTGGGATTTGAACACAGGTCTGTCTGTCTTGCAAAGCCTGTGCTCTCTCCACGTCTGACCCTCCCCCCCCGCCTCCCAGGGATGGATTGATGATACCAGTGTGGTAGGAACCAGGCTCCTGGTTGTCCTCTGCATCTATTATATCCACACAGAGAAGCCATTTCACAACCAAATGGTGAAGAGACATTAATTGCAGGGAACGTGTCTACACACAAAGATTTACAACCTAGGATGTCCACAGCTGTACTGTTTAGTGTGGAAAAACCTAAGTGGTCAACAATAGGGGATTCAATAAATTATGTAACACCATCAAATGAAATATTTGGTGGTCATTAAGATGATGTTTTAGAAGACTATCTTATGATAAAAAAAAAAATAGGGAAAGATATTTCAGCTATACTATGAAAAATGGAAAATAGCATGATTCCAATTTTCTAAAAACAAACAAAAAATCCAAGAATATGTATATGAGAATAACTGAAATATTGGGTGATGGGATTAAGCATAATTTTATTTTCATATGTAGGCTTTTTTTAGTTTCCAAGGTTTCAAAATTAACATGTATTGTATTTTGTAATTAGGAAAGTTAAAGCAACACATTAAAAAAATAATAATCAGACTATGACTTCAAGGTGAATGGATCATTTCTTTGTCAGGAATCCCAGGTACCTTCTTTTGTTAGATTTCCTGAGGCTCACCAAGAGTTTGGGAGGGAAGGGGAACTTTTGAAGGTGCTAAGGGAGCGTGTTCCTGAGGCAAACTTCCTAGTGCTGCTGCTCTTGCTCCATGTGCCTTGGCTTTCCCTGGGAGCCCGCCAGCCTGGCATCCCCCTCTGCTTCCACGTTCTGGGTTCCAGGCTTCCAGGTTTAGCAGTGTCTGATGCTGGCAGTCCGTCATCTCTCTTGATTAAAATGCACCATCCACATAACACAGTAATAGAATTAGAAGGCAATTCCTCCCTCAAATGGGCTGCGGTTGAGGCTGCACAAACAGCTTGCCTTTTGTTCCACTTTGATTTAGCCTAATGTGTTGGTAAAAGGTTCCATTCCTGAGATGTTTTGTACTTAATTACGTATGAACATGGCAGAAAGTGGAAGCCCCTTACAACATGCTCGGTGGTTGATTAAGTGAGCATCCAAATGGGCAATCAATAATTTACTAAAATATTTTTTAAAAACCTCCTGGCTTCCTGTGATGGGAAGAATGTGACTCGTGTGTGGTCCCCTTTTGCTAACTGTTCTGCAGGTGAAGGCCTTCCCCGCCTTTCTGATCTCCCCACCTCTAAGCATAGCTGGAAAGTGGAATTTCAAAAACAGAGATCTAATCATATCACACCCTTTCTTAAAACCATCGCCCCAGGAAGAAAGTCCACACTGTATGGTATTTATTAAGCTTATTCATTAAATGCTCCACAAGGTTTTTCTGGCTTCTTGCTGCTTGGTCCACCACTGCTAGCAACTGTGGTTCCCCCCCGCCCCCCGCAAGTACCATGGCATTTCTCACCTTGGAGCCTTTGCTCAGGCCCACCCTTTCTCTTACCTCTGCTGCCCCACTTTCTGTGGTAGCCTCTACTGACCCTGCCAGGCTTGGCTCAGGCTGCCTGTCTTTAAGAGAACATTCTGACCATCCTCTCTAGAGACTCCGAAATCCTCTATGCATGTCTCTTGCCTGCACTTGAACCTCACTGTGGTTCACGTTCCCTTTCTGTGTCTGTCTCCCCTTCTAGACTTGAGCCAGTGCTATGAGAGCGGAAGCATGTGCTGTTTGGGTCCTCCCATGGCTTTTATTTGGTGAATGTAGCTGAATAAATGAATGAATAAGTGCAGGAATCTGGTGTAGCTGTAGTGATCATGGTTAATGATTCTCTCCTTTTTCTATTTCTTGATTTAAGAACAAAACGCAAAAGCCAAACTCACTGCTTTTGAGTTGATTCCAACCCATAGCAACCCAATAGGACAGAGCAGAACTGCTCCATAGGATTCCCAAGGCTGAATCTTTACAGAAGCAGACTGCCACATCTTTCTCAACCAGAGGGACTAGTTGGTTTGAATCACCGAGACTTCTGGCTAGCAGCCAGGCACTTTAACCACTGCACTGCCAGAGCTCTTGAACTGAGAACAAGTTCCTCCTAAACTTGTACTCTTGGATTGTTAGCTCTAAGGGGGAATCCCAATTCCTTGTTTTGTAGATGCAAAAACTGAGACTCAGAAGGGTCAACTCATTTGCCTGAGAGACGCCAGTGAAGGGCAGAGGCCCTGGTCTAGGGTGATTTTCTCCAGGACCCTCCTTGTCTTTGGGGTCACCTTGGTCATAGTCTCCTTTGTCATCATCATCAGCATCATTATCATCACCATGATGTCAGAGGCAAAACCACGACCTAAAAAAATAAAACCCATTGCCATCAAGTCAATTTTGACTCATAGTGACCCTGTAGGACAGAGTAGAACTGCCCCATAGGTTTTCCAAGGCTGTAAATTTTTATGGAAGCAAACTGCCACATCTTTCTCCAGCAAAATCACGATAGGTAGGAAATAAAAGGAAAACAGGAGGGGGAAAGATTCAGAAGAGATCAGAAAAGATTCTTTACCATACTCACTTTAGATTAATTATAATAAATCTGATTCTAAGCAATTAAAAAGTGATCTGTGCTCTGAGCAGTAACCGGGGTAATGTGGAGGAACACATAACCCATTTCAAATAGGTTCAGTGATATTTACTGGGCTAGACTGGCACTGGCTTTACCATTGGTTCTCCAGCTGTCAGGCACATTCAATACACATCTGTTGAATGACTGAAATGAATGCCTACCATGTGCCAAACATTGCATGCTGCCTCAGTTTAATTCTCAGAGCAACCCCCAAGGTCTTAAGCATTATGCCACACTGATTACTACAGGTGGCTTGCTTACACAGTGGCTTATCCAAGGCAGATTTAGTTTTAAATCTATCTGGTGACGTTCTGCAAAACCAGCCAATGCAGTGCTCTGCATCTAGCAAATCCTTAATATTTGTTGATTTGATAAGGGTGCTTTCTCAGTCTGAATGCTTAAACCACGTGCTCTCTGAATATGATGGAAGTTGTAGCATATTTTAATCAACTACTGACAAATTTAATTGTGATTGCTCATTCTAATACGTCAGAGCTGATAGCACCAAGCTAATGGCTTATTCATTTTGGAAGATATTAGCAGCAGGGTGCTGCCTTTTACCCAAACACAAGATCATAATAATTAAAAACTGATATTTCTCGAAATGAACTCCTTTCAAGTAATTTATATCCCACAAACACACACAGATGCAAGCATATATGTGCCAACATTCTCAAGGATTTACAACACCTTAGAGGAATTCTGCCCATTCTTTTCCAAAATGGAAAGTTTTCTGTTGACGTGATGAAAGACTCCTTACTAGGTTCAAGGGAAATGTGCATTTCCACTGATCAATTTCTGAGTTTCCCAGAAGAGGGGAGCCACAGAAAAACCCTGAAAACTAATGACGGTGGGAGGAGAGCATATTTGTACTTTATTGTGACAATCAGAGTCTAAACCACTGAATCAGAGAATGAGACAAAGGAAAATCTTATTGTGTGTGTGTGGGTGGGGTGGGGAGGAGGACTGGGCATGAGGGGAGATGAGATCTGAGTATATAAAGAGATGAAGTAATCTCGAGAGAGAATCCAAAAAGGCAAATGTAATATATTGTATTAACTCATTGCTCCTAGAAACATACACTGAGCCCATACTGTGTCCCAGGCATTGGCGATAACCAGATAGTCTTGGGCCAAATTCTCATGATGCTCGATATGAAGCATGATACTTAACCAGAGGCCCATGTTTTGGCTTTAGGGGGACAATGAACCCCCTGAAATTATATGCAAAGCCTCATGTTTATGGGTAATATGAGTGTGGGCAAAAATAGATGGGTACACAGCATGAATCATGTTTTCACAGCCTTCAGGGCCCCCTGAATGGTGAGTAAACACTATTGCAGAATTTGACTTCTCTAGTTTTTCTCTAAAGAGACATGGTGGCACCATGGTTAAGCACTCAGCTACTAACTGAAAAGTCTGCGGCTTGAACCCACCAGTCACTCCATGGAAGAAAGATGTGGCAACCAGCTTCCGTAAAGATTATAGTCTTGGTCTGGGGTCTTAAAAGCTAGCAAGCAGCCATTTAAGATGCATCAATTGGTGTCAACCCACCTGGAGCAAAGAAGCATGAAGAACACCAAAGACACAAGGTAATTATGAGCCCAAGAGACAGAAAGGGCCACACAAACCAGAGAGTACATCAGCCTGAGACTAGAAGAGCTAGATGGTGCCTGGCTACAACTGATGACTGCCCTGACAGGAACACAACAGAGAACCCCTGAGGGAGCAGGAGAGCAGTGGGATGTAGACCTCAAATTCACATAAAAGGACCAGACTTAATGGTCTGACTGAGACTAGAAGGACCCCGGAGGTCATGGTCCCCAGACAAGAACCATTCCCAAAGCCAACTCTTCAGACAGGGATTGGACTGGACTATGGGATAGAAAATGATACCGGTGAGGAGTGAGCTTCTTGGCTCAAGTAGACACATGAGACTATGTGGGCAGCTTCTGTCTGGAGGGGAGATGAGAAGACAGAGGGGGTCAGAAGTTGGCCGAATAGACACGAAAATAGAGGGTGGAGAAAAAGAATGTGCTGTCTCATTGGGGAAGAGCAACTAGGAGTATATAGCAAAAAAAAAAAAAAAAAAATTTTTTTTTGGTGCTATAAATTTCTGTATGAGAGACTGACTTGATTTCTAAACTTAGACTTCAAGCACAGTGAAAATTAAAAAAAAAAAAAAAGAAGATTATAGCCTTGGAAGCCCTATGGGGCAGTTCTACTCTGCTCTACAGAGTCACTGAGTCAGAATTGACTCAATGGCAGTGGTTAGTCTTTCCCTAGAAAGAATGAACAAACCAAAGTCAAAACCAAAAACAGGTCAACTAACAGATATTTCCTTTTTCTTTTATATTATAAATTAAAAAAATATTTTCTATAAAAATCTTTAAAAAAAGAAAAGAAAACTCCTATATGCCAAAAGATATAAAAAGTCCACTAAAAAATAGTGAATTTTAGGACAATTAATTGACAAGTTATTAGCAACAGGGTCTTGTTATTAGAGATATTTTGAACTAATAGAGCCATTACTAATCCTTGCTTGATTCTCTGCAGAGTTCTCAAGTGGGTATAGGAGCACAAGTTACAGACCTGTCAGAAACTTTTTCACTACATTCTCCTAATAAGTATAATTTCTGAGTGTTTGTCCTATGCCAGGTACCATTTCAAAAGCTGCAAGATATTATTAAACCTCACAGCTATTTTATAAAGGAGGAAAGTGAGGTTCAGGGAAATTTAATAACTTGTTTAAAGTTCCACAGCTACAAGTTTCCTGCTATCCACACCTCTGCCCTGAAGAAAAGCTGTAAATGGCAATACTGCGTAAAGAAAAAGTAGACCTGAGAAAATGAAAGCATCTATGTAAACTCGATGAGGTTGTTGGTTCTGTAGATTTCTCACCTTCCATTCAGGAAACTCAGTTTTGTTTCCTGGCCAATGTACCTCATGCATAGCCACCACCCTTCTTCTGTCAGGTGGTTTGCTGTGTTGCTGTGATGCTGACCAGGTTTCAGTAGAGCTTCCAGGCTAAGACAGACTAGGAAGAAAAGCCTGGTGATCTATTTCCAAAGAATCAGCCAATGAAAACCTATCAGTCGAGGGCCAACATATAAACTCTTATCACAACATAGAAAGCCAAGACAACAAAACAGCTTTCTTTCACACAGGACTATTTATTAATTAAAATAATGTTTAAATAATTTAAATAATGTAAGGGTTGTTCATCTCATAGAAGGCAACATTACAGCCTGGTTTTTGAGCAGAATTTATGTTTATTATTCCAGAACTAGAAGAAGATTTTAATTGAGGTGGTACATCAGGGGGCCAGTGTGAGGTAGAAGGGTGGTGGGGGTGGGGGCGGGTAGGATAGGGAATTTGGATTGAAATGAACTACACAATTTCAAAATCCTAGTCAGAATAGCCTGGCAGAACTGAAGATTTTCTACCAACCAAACTGCATGTAATACTGTGACGGCTTGCATGTTGCTATGATGCTGGAAGCTATGCCACTGGTGTTTCAAATACCTGCAGGGTCACTTATAGTGGACAGGTTTCAGCAGAGCTTCCAGATTAAGATAGACTCGGAAGAAGGATCTGGCAGTCTATTTCTTTAAAAATTGGCCAGTAAAAACCTCATGAATAGCAGCAGAACATTGTCTGATATTGTCTTAGGCTGACTTCTCAGTAAAACATATAAATATACAGAGAGAGAGATTTATATCAAGGAAACAGCTCACATGATTGTAGAGGTCGAAACATCCCAAGTCTGTGGATCAGGATAGAGGCCTTCCCAATTCATGGAGCCTCAGGAACTGGTGAACCCAAGATCACCAGGCCAGAGAGCAGGGCTCCCACTCACAGGATGTGAAGGTCAAGGAATCCCAAGGTCAGCAGGGAAGGCTGCAAGGTCTCTCCTGATTTGCGCAGCTGCAGGGGCTGGCAAACCCAAGATCAGCAGGTCAGGGAGCAGAACTCTTGCTCTCAGGCTATGAAGATTGACAAATCCCAAGATGGACAGGTAAGCTCAAGTCCCAAGAACCAGAGGTCAGACAAGAGGCAGCTGCTGGATCCCAAACAAGCCAAAGATCTTGGCAAGGCAAGCAGGAAGGAAATAGGCAGCAGAAGGCAGAGAGATGAAGGCTGAGGGGACAGTGAGCCACCACAAGCCCCACCCACATCAGTACCACTGCACAGATTCCATCATAGGGGTGATCACATATCAAATTTCAACAGGGAAGTGGTCACAACACTATACAACTGCCAAAACACTGAGAATCATGGCCCAACCAAGTTGACATACAATCTTAACCATCACAGTCCACCACTTGTCAACTTGGCATCTGTACACATCTCCCCAAACCGTACATAATCTCTGAATAAACACGATTACAAAGTCATACTTGTTCCTAGCATGATACAACAAAACACGTGTACAACTGAAAATGGACTAGCACTATTTACATCTTATATTTTATAAGTGAAGAAAACAAAAATATCTGATGCGCACATACAAAGCAGAAATACTCATAACAATTACAGTCCTCGTTTCTGCAACTGGTCATGTGGCTATAACTGGTATTTAGAACTACCTTTTTCTACCGCACATTCTGTATTCCCTTTGCCCTCAGCAAGCACCTCAGCTGGTCATGGTTCTTTGCCTGGTGGGGTGACCCAAACCTTCATTCCTGAAGGGTCTGGACCATTAGCAGTCATGTCAGAATTCGGTTGCTGTAGTTTTCTATTGACTTTAATCACAGGACGCAGTAGTACCAAGAGACGCCCTAAGGGATCTCCTGCATTCCAGACATACTCTTCTTTACCTCCATTATGTAATATCTATCCGATTTCTTCTTGGTAATCTGGATCAATCACACCAGCCAGTATGGTAACTCCCTTCTTTGCCTGTTGATCCAGAGGTATAAGGGGCCCAAAGGTGCCTGGTAGCATTCTTAGCTTCCAGTTCAATGGAATCAGTGATGTGTTTCCAGGTGGGAGCATTCTTCCCTTTAGAACTAAGATCTCCAAGCCTGTGGAGTGTAAGGTTGCGGGGACAGAAAGCAAAAATCTTGCAAGTGGGTCACTAGGGGTAATTGTGAGTGGTGCCACTCCAATTTCCACCCCTTGATTCCTGAACCCATGAATCCTGGCTATGGAAGAAACAGCACCATATATTGGACGGTGGCTTAGAGCATACACAGCCTCCTGGAAAACATTGCGCAACTCTGCAAGGTATTGCCACGTAGATGGCACTGTAATTGTGTCGTTAGGAGGCCATTCCATCATTCTATCAAGCCAGCTGCTTCAGGATAATGGGGAACATGGTAAGACCAGTGAATTCCATGAGGATGGACCCACTGCTGCACTTCATTTGCTGTGAAGTGAGTCCCTTGATGAGAGGCAATACTGTGTGGGATACCATGACAGTGGATAAGGCATTCTGTAAGTCCATGGACGGGTGGTTTTGGCAGAAGCACAGCATGCAGGGAAGGCAAATCCATATCCAGAGTGTCTGTTCCAGTAAGGACAAAACACTGTCTTTTCCTTGATGGAAGTGGTCCAGTGTAACCAACATGCCAGCAGGTTGGTGGCTGATCACCTCAAGGGATGGTGCCGTATCGGGGACTCAGTGTTGGTCTCTGTTGCTGGCTGATTGGGCACTCATAAGTGGCTGTAGCCAAGTCAGCCTTAGTGAGTGGAAGTCCGTGTTGCTGGACCCATCCATAACTTCCATCCCTGCTGCCATGGCCACTTTGTTCATGAGCCCATGGGGTAATGACAGGAGTAGCTGGGGGAAGAGGGTGAGTGGTTTCCACAGAACGCGTTATCCTATCCGACTGATTGTTAAAATCATCTTCTGCTGAGGTCACCCTTTGGTGAGCATTCAGGTGAGACACAAATATCTTCATTTCTTTGGCCTATTCAGAGAAGTCTGTCCACATATTTCTTCCCCATAAATCCTTGTCTTCAGTTTACCAATCATGTTCCTTCCAAGTCCCTGAGCATTCAGCCAAACCATTAGCCACAGCCCACGAATCAGTATACAATCACACGTCTGGCCATTTCTCCTTCCAGGCAAAGTAACCAACCAGGTGTACTACTTGAAGTTCTGCCCATTGGGAGGATTTCTATTCACCACTGTCCTTCAGGGACATCCTAGAAATGGGCTGTAGTGCTGCTGCTGTCCACTTTCGAGTGGTGCCTGCGTATCATGCAGAACCATCTGTAAACCAGGCAAGAGTTTTCTCTTCTTCAGTCAACTGGTCGTAAGGAACTCCCCATGAGGCTATAGGTGCAGACTTGGAGATGGAAGGTAATGTGACAGAGGTGGAGAACATGGACATTTGGGCCATTTCCTCATGCAACTTGTGAGTTCAGGTCCTGCTCAGGCCTGACCTTGTATATGCCACTTCTATTTAATGATGGAGTGCTGCTGTGCACATCCAACTTTAAGACTCTGTGGGTCAGACAACACCCAGTTCATGATAGGCAGCTCAGGTCACATGGTGACTTGGTGTCCCATGGTTAAGTGTTCAGCCTGTACTAAAGCCCAGTAACAAGTCAAAAGTTTTTCTCAAAATGAGAGGATCCTGCAGAGGATGGCAGGGCTTCACTCCAAAATCCTAAGGGTCTATGCTGTGATTCATCAATAGGGGCCTGCCAAAGACTTTAAACAGCATCTCTATCTGCCACAGACATATCAAGCCCCGTTGGATCAGCTGGATCATATGGCCCAAGTGGCACAACGGCTTGCACAGCAGCCTGAACCTGTTGTAGAGCTTTCTCTTGTTCTGGGCCCTACTCAAAACCAGCAGCTTTTCGAGTCACTTGATAAATAGGCCAGAGCAGCACACCCAAATGAGGAATATGTTGCCTCCAAAATTCAAAGACGCTTACTAGGCACTATACCTCCTTTTTAGTTGTGGGAGCAACCAGATGCAATAACTTATCCTTCTCTTTAGAAGGAATATCTCGACGTGTTCCACAGTACTGGACCCCTAGAAATTTCACTGAGGTGGAAGATGCCTGAATTTTTGTGGGATTAATTTCCCACCCTCTAGCACACGAATGTTTTACCAGCAAGTCCAGAGTCATTGACACTTCTTCTTTACTAGGTCCACACAGCATAATATCATCAATGCAATGGACTGGTGTGACATCTTGTGGAAGGCAAAGGCGATCAAGATCATTGCAGACTAAATTATTACATAAGGCTGGAGAGCTGATGTAGCTCTGAGGTAGGCAAGCAAAGGTGTATTGCTGGCCTTACCAGCTGAAGGCAAACTGCTTCTGTTGGTCCTTTGAAACAGGAATGGAAAAAAAAGGCATCAGCCAGACCAATAGCTGCGTACCAGGTACCAGGAGATGTATTAATTTGCTCAAGCAATGAAACTACATCTGGAAAAGTAGCTGCAATTGCAGTCACCACCTGGTTAAGTTTTTAACAATCTTCTGTCATTCTCCAACA
The DNA here is from genome assembly GCF_024166365.1 of Elephas maximus indicus. Taxonomy (NCBI): domain Eukaryota; kingdom Metazoa; phylum Chordata; class Mammalia; order Proboscidea; family Elephantidae; genus Elephas; species Elephas maximus. The sequence continues at coordinate 83,017,436 of NC_064827.1, read as the reverse complement.
TCTATCTGTTTTTTGCACAGGCCATATAGGCAAGTTGAATGGGGATGTGGTGGGAATCACCACCCCTGCATCGTTTAAGTCCTTGATGGTGGCAGTAATCTCTGAAATCCCTCCAGGAATGTGGCATTGCTATTGGTTTACTATTTCCTAGCTAGTGGCAGTTCTAATGGCTTCCACTTGGCTTTTCCTGCCATAGTAGGTAGCCCTTACTGTAATTGTCAAAGATCCAATATGGGGGTTCTGCCAGTTGCTAAGTATATCTATTCCAGTTATGCATTCTGGAACTGGGGAAATTACTACAGGATGGATTTGGGGACACACTGGACCTACTGTGAGACGGACATGAGCCAAGACTCCATTAATAATCTGACCTCCATATGCCCCTACTCTGACTGGTGGGCCACAGTGACATTTTGGGTCTCCTGGAGTTGGTGTCAGTTCAGAGCTAGTATCCAGTAATCCCCAAAAAGTTTGATTATTTCATTTTCTCCAAAGAACAGTCCCTCTTGTAAAAGGCCATAGAGCCCTTTCGGGAAGGCTAGGAGAGAGATTAACAGCAAAAAGTTTTCGCAGTGTATTGGAGTCCTTCCTCAAGGGGGCCTGGCTTCCCCTTCATTCAAGGGGTTGTGGGTCTTTAAACTCGCTCAAGTCTGGGAATTAACTGAGGGACCAAGACTCTCTATTCTGGCAATTCGAGTTAGACTGCTGTTCACCTGACCTAGAACTCATCAATTTGTACAGATCAAGTAAATATTTAGCAGATTTCCCACCTATTTCACTCGTTGGGGCACCATGACTAAGTAGCCAATGCCATAAATCCATACAAGTCAGGCTATTCTGATTACTGCTTTGGGTCCAGTGTCTATAACTGTAACCACATCCACCTTACCTTTGTCGATTGAGTGCAGCCACTTGGCGCCTACTACCATGGAGTCCAATCAGCCCTATTGTAGTTAAAAAAAAAAAAAAAATTTTTTTTTTCTAGGTGTCTTAATTCAGTTAGGTCAGTTCCCATTGTCAAATCTGATTTACATAAAATAACAATCACATCAGTCTTCAAGGATGCTGGAGCTCCCTTCACAAATTTGTTCCTCACAGTTGTGGTAAAGGCTGTGTCCTTTGAGCACTCCCTGTGTGGGTCTGTGGGTCTAACCTGATAAATCCACTCTAACATGCCAATTTCCCTAAGCCTTTGGATACTTTATTCTACAGTATACCAAGGCAGGTCTGGTATTTCAACTTGATTTAGTGTAGGCCACCATGTAGCCCATGCTTCAGCAATCCAGTCAAGCAATTAGATTTTTTCCTAACTTCTCTAGCTGAAACATTGAATGAAGAATATGTGCTTAATGGACCCATATCAATGGACTCACACTGATCCATTTTTATGTTCCTTGCACCATTATCTCATACCCTTAATAGTCATACCCACACCTATTCCCCAGGTTTCTATTTGTACATATTAGAAAAGTCAAGTAGTTCTTTTGGAGTGTAGCATACCTCCTCCTGGATCACAGTTTATACTTCACCTTTTGGGCCTCTCTGGGACTTAAGTCTAGTTATAGGTCTAGAAGCCACAATATGTGGTGTGAAATTGTTTTGAGAGCATTCAACGTTGTCTTGTAAAGCATCTGCCTCAGGTGATGCCCCAGGCAATGACTCAGGCAAGGGCTGTTTAGAGGCAGCTGGGCTAGGACTAACCTCATTAGATGGGAGTGGAGGTGCTAATGGTTTTTCTGGGCAGGGTGGTGTAGGAGACAAACATGAAGTAATCTCTTCAGATGGGAGTAGTTCTGTTGGCAGGAATAATTCAATGGAATTTAGGAGCTCAGTGTCTCCAGCTTCCTGATAATCTGCTCATATGTCCCTATTCCACATTTCGGAATATCATTTCTTCCCAATCAATGCCCTTACTTTAACTTCCGACACCTCTCAGGATTATCAATTGAGTTGGCGTTGTAAGTCAGCCACTCTTAAAATAAGAGTCTGGGTTTGGTTCTCAACAATATCAGCTCTGTTAATGCAAGAAATAAGGCTTTCTTTCAAAGCACAAGTGGAAGCTTTGAGGTCGTTTATGCGTCACTTGAGCTTTGACTCTGAAGCTCTGAGCATACCTCTTTCTTTCACCAGTTTGTCTAGCAAAAGTAGGACCAACCAAACAGCTTCCTTATACTTCTTATTCTGACAAAACTGTAGAAAGACATCACAGGTGTTCAACCAGAGCCTCGCCTTTCACCAATACCTGATCTACTGGTGGTGATATTTTGCATATTTGTATCACCACCTCATGCCATGGATTAGCAGTGTCATCTTTACTGCTGGAAGCAGACTCATCAACATCTTTAAGACTAAACAGACCTGAGAACCAATTTAGAAAACTCATTCTTACAATTTTGTTCCTCTAGAACCATTCACAGTACCAAATGTCTTAGGCTGGGTTCTCTAGAGAAGCAAAACCAGTAAAGCACATAAATATATATACAGGGAGATTTATATCAAGGAAACAGCTCACACAATTATAGAGGTTGGAATAACCCAAGTCTGTGGATCAGGATAGAGGCCCTTACCAATTCACGGAGCTACAGAAACTGCTGAACCCAAGATTGGCAGGTTGGAGAGCAGGGCTCCTGCTCACAGGCTGTGAAGGCCAAGGAATCCCAAGGTCGGTAGGGAAGACTGCAAGGTTTCTCCTGATTCGCATAGCTGCAGGGGCTGGGGAACCCAAGATTGGCAGATGGGGGAGCAGGATTCTTGTTCTAAGGCTGTGAAGATCAATGAATCTCAAGATGGACAACTAAGCTGTTAGCTCAAGTCCTAAGAACCAGAGGTCAGATAAGAGGCAGCTGCTGAATCCAGAACAAGCAAAAACATTGGCAAGGTGAGCAGGAAGGAAGTAGGTGGCAGAAGGCAGAGAGATGAAGGCTGAGGCATGGTGAGGTACCACAGGCCCAACCTCCACCAGTTCCATTCAGCAGATTCCATCATGGGGGTGATCACATATCAAATTTCAATAGGGAAGTGATCACATTATACAACTGCCAAAACACTGAGAATCGTGGCCCAGCCAAGTTGACACACAATCTTAACCATCACAGATATAGTGATGAAAGATGAGCCCCTCAGATTTGAAGGTACTCAAAACACAACTGGGGAAGAGCTGCCTCCTCAATGTACAGTTGACCTTAATGACATGGTTAGAGTAAAGCTTTTGGGACCTTCATTTTCTGAGATGGTGTGACTCAAAATGAAAAAAGAAGCAGCTGCAAATACCCATTAATAATCAGAGCATGGGAGTATAACCCTGTGCCGTCGAGTATACGAAGTATGAATCTAGGAAAATTGGAAGTCGTCAACAATGAAATGGATTGCATAAAGATTATATTCTAGGCATTAGTGAGCTGAAATGGACTGGTATTGACCATTTTGAATTGGACAGTCATATGGTCTACTATGCCAGGAACGACAAATTGAAGAGGAATGGCATCAAAATCAAAATGAATGTTTCAAGATCTACCCTGAAGTATAATGCTGTCAGTGATAGGGTAATATCCATATACCTACAAGGAAGACTGGTTCATATGACTATTATTCAAATTTACACACCAACTACTAATGCCAAAGATGAGAAAACTGAAGTTTTTACCAACTTCTGCAGTCTGAACTGATCAAATATGCAATCAAGATGCACTGATAATTATTGGTGATTGGAATGTGAAAGTTGGAAACACAGAAGGATAGGTAGTTGGGAAATATGGCCTTGGTGACAGAAACGAAGCTGGAGATCTCATGATAGAATTTTGCAAGACCAATGACTTCTTCATTGCAATTACCTTTTTTTCACCAACATAAACAGTGACTACACACATGGACCTCCTCAGATGGAATACACAGGAATCAAATTGACTACATCTGTGGATAGATACGATGGAGAAGCTCAGTATCATCAGTCAGAAAAAGGTCAAGTGCTGACTGCAGAACAGACCATCAATTGCTCATATGCAAGTTCAAGTTGAAGCTGAAGAAAATTACAGTAAGTTCACGAGAGCCAAAATACGGCATTGAGTATATGCCACCTGAATTTACATACCATCTGAAGAATAAATTGGATGCATTGAACACTAATGATGGAAGACCCACACAGGTTGTGGAAAGACATCAAGAGCATCATACACGAAGAAAGTAAAAGGTCATTAAAAAGACAGGAAAGGAAGAGAAGACCAAAATAGATGTTAGAAGAGACTCTGAAATTTGCTCTTAAATGTCCAGTAGCTAAAGCAAATGGAAGAAATGATGAAGTAAAAGAGCTGAACAAAAGATTTCAAAGGGTGGCTCAAGAAGACAGAGTAAAGTATCCTAATGAAATGTGCAAAGATCTGGAGTTAGAAAACCAAAAATGAAGAACACGCTCAGCATTTCTCAAGCTGAAAGAACTGAAGAAAAAATTCAAGCTTCAGGTTGTGATATTGAAGGATTCTATGGGCAATAGTGAACGACACGGGAAGCATCAAAAGAAGATGGGAGGAATACACAGAGTCACTGTACCAAAAAGAATTGGTCAATGTTCAACCATTTCAGGAGGTAGCATATGATCAAGAACTGATGATACTGAAAGAAAAAGTCCAAACTACTCTGAAGGGAATGGCAAAAAACAAGCCCGCGGGAATACGAACTGAGATGTTTCAACAAATGGATGCAGAACTGGAGGTGTTCACTCATCTTTGTCCTTGGCCAGCTTCCAGACCAACTGATTGGAAAAGATCCACACTTGGGCCCATTCCAAAGAAAGGTGATCCAACAGAACGTGGAAATTATTGAACAATATCATTAATATTACACACAAGTACAATTTTGCTAATAAGGTTTTCACTGGCTAAGTCTTTTCAGAAGTAGACCACTAGGTCCTTCTTCCTACTCTGTCTTAGTCTGGAAGCTCAGCTGAAACCTGTCCTCCATGAGTGACCCTGCTGGTATTTGTGTACTGGTGGCATCGCTTCCAGCATCACAGCAACACACAAGTCCCCACAGTACGACAAACTGACAGATGCATGGTGGTCTACTTCTGAAAAGAATTAGACAGCAAAAACCTTATGAATAGCTGGGAACATCATCTGATACAGTGACGCAAGATGAGCCCCTCAGGTTGGAAGGCACTCAAAATATGATTGGGGAAGAGCTGCCTCCTCAAAGTAGTGTCAGCCTTGATGATGTGGATGGAGTCAAGCTTTCGGGACCTTCATTTTCTGAGGTGGCACAACTTAAAAGGAGAAGAAACAGCTGCAAACATCCATTAATAATCTGAATGTGGAATGTACAAAGTATGAATCTAGGAAAATTGGAATTCATCAGAAATGCAATGGAATGCATAAAGATCAATATCTTAGGCATTAGTGAGCTGAAATGGACTGGTATTGGCCATTTTGAATCAGATAATCACATGGTCTACTATGCTGGGAATGATAACTTGAAGAGAAATGGCGTTGCATTCATCATCAAAAAGAACATTTCAAGATCTCCCCTGAGGTACAACACTGTCAGTGATAAGATAATATCAGTACATCTACAAGGAAGACCAGTTAATAGGACTATTATTCAAATTTACGAACCAACCACTAGGGCCAGAGATGAAGAAATCGAAGATTTTTACCAACTTCTGCAGTCTAAAACTGATTGGAACATGCAATCAGGATGCACTGATAATTACTGGTGATTGGAATGAGAAAGTTGGAAACAAAGAAGAAGGATTGGTAGTTGGAAAATATGGCCTTGGTGATAGAAATGATGCTGGAGAGCGCGTGATTTAAATTTTGCAGGACCAACGACTTCTTCGTTGCAAATACCCTTTTTTCAGCAACGGAAACAGCGACTATACACATGGACCTCACCAGATGGAATACACAGGAATCAAATCAACTACATCTGTGGAAAGAGATGATGGAAAAGCTCAATATCAACAGCCAGAACAAGGCCAGGGGATCAAACCATCAATTACTCATGTGCAAGTTCAAGTTGAAACTGAAGAAAATTAGAACAAGTCCATGACAGCCAAAGTGTAACCTTGAGTATATCCCACCTGAATTTAGAGACCATCTCAAGAATAGATTTGACATGTTGAACGCTAATGACTGAAGACAGATGGGTTATGCAATGACATCAAGGACATCATACATGAAGAATGCAAGAGGTCATTAAAAAGACAGGAGAGAATGCAAGACCTAACTGGATGTCAGAAGAGACTCTGAAACTTGATCCTGAATGTTGAGTAGCTAAAGCAAAAGGAAAAAATGATGAGGTAAAAGAGACGAACAGATTTCAAAGGTAGCTCAAGAAGACAAAGTAAAGTATTATGATGACACATGCAAAGACCTGGAAATAGAAAACCAAAAGAGAAGAACACACTCAGCATTTCTCATGCTGAAAGAACTGAATTAAAAATTCAAGCCTTGAGTTGCAATACTGGAGGATTCTATAGGGAAAATATTAAACGATGCAGGAAGCATCAAAAGAAGATGGAAGAAATACAGAGTCACTATACCAAAAGGAATTTGTTGACATTCAACCGTTTCGGGAGGTAACATATGATCAGGAACTGATAGTACTGAAGGAAGAAGTCCAAGCTGCGCTGAAGGCATTGGCAAAAATCAAGGCTTCTGTCCTGGAACTGACAAAATTCCAATTGAGATGTTTCAACAAAGGAATGCAGCACTGGAAGTGATCACTTGTTTATGCCAAGAAATTTGGACGACAGGTACCTGGCCAACTGACAGGCAGAGACACATATTTATGCCTATTCCCAAGAAGGTGATCCAACTGAATGTGGAAATTATTGAACACATAATTAACATCACATTCAAGCGAAATTTTGCCGAAGATCATTCAAAAGTGGCTGTAGCAGTACATCAACAGGGAACTACCAGAAATTCAGGCTGGATTCAGAAGAGGATGTGGAACCAGGGATATCATTGCTGATGTCAGATGGATCCTGGCTGAAAGCAAGGAATAACAGAAATATGTTTACCTGAGTTTTATTAACTGTGCTAAGGCATTCAACTGTGTGGATCATAACAAGGTATGGATAACATTGCACAGAATGGGAATTCTAGAACTTAATTGTGTTCTTGAGGAATCTTGTACCCGGATCAAGAGGCAGTTGTTCAAACAGAACAAGGGGGTACTGCGTGGGTTAAAGTCAGGAAAGGTGTGTGTCAGGGTTGTGTCCTTTCACCATACTTATTCAATCTGTATGCTGAGCAAATAAACCAAGAAGCTGGACTATATGAAAAAGAAGGGGGCATCAGGACTGGCGGAAGACTCATTAACAATGCAGATGATACAACCCTGTTTGTTGACAGTGAAGAGGACTTGAAGCACTTACTGAAGAAGATCAAAGACTACAGCTTTCAGTATGGCTAACACTAGAACATAAAGAAAATAAAAATCCTCACAACTGGACCAGTAAGCAACACCAGGATAAACAGAGAAAAGATTGAGGTTGTCAAGGATTTCATTTTACTTGGATCCACAATCGATGCCCTTGGAAGCAGCAGTCAGAAAGCAAAATAACTTCTTGCATTTGCCGAATCTGCTGTAAAAGGCCTCTTTAAAGTGATGAAAAGCATAGACATTACTTTGAAGACTAAGGTGCTCCTGACCCAAGTGATGCTATTTTCAATCACCTCATATGCGTGCAAAAGCTGGACAAGGAACAATTGACGCCTTTGAATTGTGGTGTTGGTGAAGAATATCGAATATATGATGGACTGCCAGAAGAAAAAACAAATCTGTCTTGGAAGAAGTACAGCCAGAATGTTCCTTAGGAGCGAGGATGGCTAGGCTTTGTCTCAAGTACTCTGGGCATGTTATCAGGAAGGACCAATCCCTGGAGAAAGACATCATGCTTGGTAAAGTAGAGGGTCAGTGAAAAAGAAGACCCTCAACGAGATGGATTGACACAGTGGCTGCAACAATGGGCACAAGCGTAACAAGTATTGTGAGAATGGTGCAGGACCAGGCAATGTTTTGTTCTGTAGTACATACGGTCTTTATGAGTTGCAACCAACTTGAAGGCACCTAACAACAACAAGCACAACAGACTGTGGGTAAGGAGCCCTGCTGGGGCAGTGGTTAAGCACTGGCCTGCCAATCGAAAAGTAGGTGATTTGAACCCATCAGCCTCTCCTCGTGAGAAAGATGTGGCAGTCTGCTTGCATAAAGATTACTTCCTTGGAGACCCTATGGGGCAGTTCTATTCTGTTCTGTAGGGTCGCTAAGAGTCAGAATCAACTCAAAGGCAAGGTTTTTTTGTTTGTTTGTTTGTTTTGACTCTATGTATACTGTGTTTACCTGTCCCTCATTGATGGACATTTAAAACAATTTATTTTGACATAATTTCAGACTTTCTATTGCAAGTACAGTACAAAGAATTCCTGTACACCCTTCACCCAGGTTCCACAACATTTTATCATGTTTGCTTTATCCTTCTCTCTAAATACACATATTTATATTATTTTATTTTTCATACAGACATGATGATACATAATTTATCCTTCAAGGACATTCTCTTACATAATCACAACACACTTAACAAAATCATGAAGCTAATACTGATAAAGTACTATTAACTAATCTACAGACCTTATTGAGATTTCACCAGTTGTCCCAGTAATGTTGGCAAAAGTAAATTCTGGATTACACTTTGCATTCAGTTGTCATGTCTCAGCATTGTTGTTGTTGCTAGCTGCCATTGAGAAGGCCCAGACTCATGACAACCCAAGCACAATGGGATCAGACCGTTGTGATCTGTAGCATTTTCATTAGCTGATTTTTCAGAAGTAGATGGCCAGGTCTTTCTTCCTAGTCTGTCTTAGTCTGAGAGCTTCTGAACACAGTGTCACAGCAACATGCAAGCCTCCACTGACAGATGAATGTTGTCTGTGTTGAGGTTCTTTGGCTGGGAATGAATCTGGATCTCTACCAAGGAGGGCTAGAATTCTACCACCTAATCACTGCTGCCCCTATCCCCATGGCTCCTTGTTTTCGTTAGGCCCCATTGAGTCAGTTCCAACTCATAGAGACCTTATTATGTACAATATAATGAAGTGTTGCCAGGTCCTGTGCTGTCCTCACAATCTTTGCTATGTTTGAGCCCATTGTTGCAGCCACTGTGTCAATTTATCTCGTTGAGGGTCTTACTCTTTTTGGAGGATCCTCTACTCTACTCTCCTTTAATCTGGGACCGTTTCTGATTCTTTTTCATGACACAGATATTTTCTGAGAAATCAGAGGTCAGATGTTTTGTCTAATGTCCTTCAGTTTGAGTTTGTCTGGCGTCATGATTACATTCAGGCTATGCCTTTTTACATTAATCGAAGGACACTTTGCTGCTTGGAGCAATTCTTTTCCATATGACTCCTAGAATGCAAGTTTGAAGAAATGCAAGAATTTTCCTTATCTCTTTCTCACCATCAAGGAAACCAAGAGTACAACCTGACTTTCCCAAACCGAGATTATCACTGCCCTGCCCCCGAGGTAGTTTAGTTCAGGTGAAACCTCCTTTTCGGTTGTGCCCCATAAGCTACCTGGGCAGCCTCACTCGGCACGAACTACATTTCCCACAGGTCTTCAAGCACTGTACGTCATCAACGAGCGCAGCTTTTTGCTGGCGAAGTCGGCTTTGGGAAGCCCGCTGTGGCGGCGGCATCATGGCGGACGTGTTAAGTGTCGGAGTGAACCTGGAGGCCTTTGCCCAGGCCATTAGTGCCATCCAGGCGCTGCGCTCCAGCGTGAGCAGGGTGTTCGACTGCCTGAAAGATGGCATGCAGAACAAGGAAACGCTGGAGGGCCGGGAGAAGGCCTTCATTGCGCACTTTCAGGACAACTTGCATTCGGTCAACCGGGACCTCAAGTAGGTACCGGCTGAGGGGGCTGGAGTGGGGGAACCAGCCCTATTTCGACCTCGCGCGTCTTCCTAGTTAGGAGCTGTTCTCCGTTTCCCTTGTCCCCCCTTCTCTTTCCGTCCTCTCTAAGCCTCTCTGCCCGTCAGGAACACCTCGTCCCCCACCTCCGCTTTCTCGTCTCCCTCCCCTTGGCCTTCTGGTCTTGGCTGTCTCCGGCCTCGTGGACCCCCCTCTCTGGTCGTTCCATCCCTCACGGGGAGGCATGCAGTTGCTATGAACTTCCACTTCTCATTTAGCCTGCCAAATTTTTTTACATGTGGGCCCTCTGTGCCTCACCATGTCTGATCAAACGATACTAATAGAATCAAACAGGACCTATCATCGTGGCCCCAGGTCATTCATTAAAGTGAACCTGATCTGAGTCCCAATTCCCCACCCTTAAACCTGGAATTCATTAGTTCTACCCTCACAGTTCCCAAACGACACAACAGGTTTTAATCTATCTTTCCCTCTTCCCCTATTCTCTTCCAAAGATCTGGCCGGTACTCTGTCACTCTCGCCTGCTCCTTATCAGTTCCTTCTGGATAGCGTTAATCTCAGGCTTAGCCAATTTAATCACTTAAGCTTAAACACCCCCCCCCCCCCCCGCATTTGTGGTCCTTTAGGGTTAAGGATTGTATGTTTCCTTCCCTTTTTTTATAGCTCACCTTTTTTACTTCTACTTTGTAAGTGTTGCTGTAAGGATTAAATGAGAGATGTCTGTAAAATGACTAGCACATAGTAGGCACTCTATAACTGGGTAGGTCCTGAACTTGCCTTGCCTTCCTTGAGAGTCAGTCCTTCCCAGGGAGGCTGGAATTTCAGGCTATTTTCCTTTTAGTTATAAGAACTGAACTTAGCAAGGGAAGAAGGCATTTGGTGAGCTAGTTATCCTATGATTTCTGGAGTGGCTGGATTTTTCCCCCTGCCTCAACTTGGTCTCCTTAGTAACCAGATGGAAGAAGGAGGTAAGATGGAGGAGGAGGTGGTGGCCAAAATGATGAGTGCCTCTTTTTGCTTTTTTCCCTAAGTAGTTGCCTTTCTTTTTGGAGGAAAGCCAGGAAATCACACACCCCCTCCTCAACTCCCACATCCACTTGCTGTTCTCTGGCACAGTGCCAGTTAATACTTTTCCCTGCTGGAGGAAATGCACTGGTTGCTCTTCTCTTCCATTTCTACTTTCTCCCTGATTTTCTTCCCTTAGTAATGTTCAGGATGTTAGAACACTTCACCATCTTAGAAAGTTCAAGATGTTTACATTGCCCCCTTTGCCTCCTTAAATCTTTGTGTAGTAGGACCAAGAAGAAGGTGGCTGAAGATTTCAAAATGAATGTGGTATGAGAGGCTGTTCTTAGGGAGACTTCTCTTGTTGGTAGTTTGGGACTGGCCCCTCAGAAAGTGCTCCTGGAATGTGTTATTGCTGTTGGCTCCTTTTCCAGGCTTCGCTACAGTTTTCCTGCTAGACTGAAGTGTGTTTGTTTGACACAGCCTCCTTTCTGGTGTCTTCGCATTCCATTTGTTTATTTTATCTCTTCTCTGTTTTGTTAAGTTTTACCATCTGTGAAGCATCATGTAGAAATCTATCCCTATGTGAATGATAAATAATCGTCATTTATTCAGGTACTTGCTGTTCTGCCAAGTGTAATGATCTGCACGTGGGTCTGAAAACCATTAGTGAGAAGTAGTGTTATGCCACATTTCAGTATTCCAGAAAGTCCCCTCTCTCCTGCAGAGAATAATTGGAGTTGTTAAATCCTGATTTTAGGAGCCATTTTATGGATTCCAGTGCTTTTAACTTTTTTCTTCTTTGGAATGACACCAGGAAGGTCTGTTTTAAATTAAGGTAAGTTTCCAATTAGGGCTTTTCTTGATTGGACTGAATCTATTTAACTTTTCGAAAAGTGTTTCTCTTGAAGAGACTTCTGATGGACAACTTGGAGAGCAGTCTTTGACAGTGATGATTGGCTGTTCTTTGGAGTTTAGTGGGCTCAGGCTTGTTTTCTATTTACTTTTCAGTGAGCTGGAACGTCTGAGCAATTTGGTAGGCAAGCCATCTGAGAACCATCCTCTCCATAACAGTGGACTTTTAAGCCTGGATCCCGTGCAGGACAAAACTCCTCTCTATAGTCAACTTCTTCAAGCCTATAAATGGTCAAACAAGGTAAGGGAGACATATTACAAAGGAAGCTAATGTAAGAAGAACGAAGTTTCCTTGTATCCTAAACTGTAGACTGTGAGGGTAAGGTTTTTTTTTTTCCTTTTGTTTTTGATTCCGCTTAGGATTGTAGGGTTGGAAGTTTTAGAATGTCCCCAGAAGCTGTTTTGTAGTATTTTGAAGTCTTTGTGGATTTATAATGATGCATAGGTAATTAAAATTTTTTAAAGTTCTAAGTTGGGTTTTAACCTGGGGATTGGGTGTGGGGAGCAGAGTTTATAAACCCCTGAAATTTATGCAAAATGTTGTGGTATGTGCATTTTTTCTGGGGAAGGTTTTGTAGCTTTTATCAGCTTCTCGGAGGAGCCCATGACCCTCTTAAGGACCTGTGGTCTAAATGTTAAGCCACTCCCATTGCTAATGTTGTGTGTATTATCTTTTCCCCTGTCCTTGATAGATGAACATCAGTAGAATATTGCTTGTTAGATTACTTTCTAATTACTGCCTAATCACTTTAGATAACCATCTCAGGAAGATTCTTAACAGGCTTCATAGAACTTGATATTCATGTTTCATTCAGCAGCCAGGCCTCTGGCATAGACCCTAGGACAGCTGTAAAAGACTAAACTGTAGTCCAAAAATAACATTAACAATTAGGCTCATAAACCTGGAAACAGTTTATTTATTGACAAGTTCCTTTTGTTTGGGTGTTGTGGGTTGTTGTTGTTGTGTGTGTTTTCTTTTTCTGTTGATTGGGGAATCAGAACATAAGCCTAGGAGAATTTTGGAAGCTTTTCTCATTATACTCTGCTACCTTCCTCCAGCTACCTCCCTAGGGATATTTATTTTTACAGTTATTGGTTGTGAACTGCTTTGCCTTCTTCAGCTACCCATCATCTTTTCCCTCTTTTCAGTGGGCCTTTCCCCTTACGTCTGGGATGATAGGTGAGCCTTGACGGTTTTCCTGGTGTGCACAATTTCTTCTTTGAATTTCTCTATAGAAGTACTTTAGTTTTCTTTGATTTGAAGTGGAACTCCTGGAAGCTGAGTCTGAGATTTAGGGAGAAGATGATTTACCATGGAGCACTGAAGAAAGAACTCGAAGCTCATATGCATACATTTAGCTTATATATCCTTTCTTCCAAACTGTGGGCTGCTGGTGACAAATCCAATTCAATGTAGATTAAATTAAAAAAAAAAAGAGTTGGGGGAAAGAGGGAGGGAGAGAAAGAAAGAAGACTTCACTGGTTCAATGAACTAAAACATTTAGGGAGTTTCTAGTATGAGGCTCAGCTCATGAGGATCAAGGTACTCAAATGGGTAGCAGCAGCCTATCACTCTCTTGCCACCTCAAGACCTGCCTTCTTCCATGTTAGCTTGAGGCTCTCCAAATGGTGGAAAAGATAGCCCTGCCGACTATAGGCTTGTATGATCCTTATACCTGATGATCTCTAGTGTCCATATTAGGCCCTAAGAAAGGATTCTGGCCCAGTTTGATAGGTGGCCCTGAGATGGTGCATCGAATTCAGGGGAAGGGATTCTCTCATTGGCCAGCTCCAATCACCTGAGGCATGGGAAGGTGGGGCTCCTTGGAGTTGTAGAAAATCAGGCCCCAAAAGAAGAGGATGCAGGGTATACTAAAAAACTATAGATATCTGTTGGCAGTTGCCAAGGCTAGATATGGGATTGTCCCAGCCATACACAGACAACACTGCCCTCTCAGGCTGTCCTGCTTGAATTGAACTTTCTTGTTTTCTCAAGGATGCTCTTGGTCATTTTGACCTCATTGTACTGGGTGGTTGGGTGGGATCTGGTCAGTAGGTGTGTGCTGTGACTTATTTCTGGCTGTATTTCTTGGGGACACTTTTGATTTTTGGAGAAGAAAGCTGTGTTGATATATCATGTGGTAAAGTTGTTCTTGGAATAGGCTAGAGTGACAAAGACTTTTCAGTAGTGGGAAGATTTAGGTTGATCTTAAAACCGTGAGTGACTGTTTACATTGAAGTGATGATACCTTTTGAGTGAAGGTGATTTTAATTGTTTGCCAAATTATGGATTATTAAAATAGAAGCCCCTGCTTCTGATCCCCATATCAGCTTCAAGGTGGAAAAGAGGTTGTATTAAGGAAAAGGAATACTGTGTATGTAGAACTTCTTGCCCATGGAGATTACATATTAAAAATGCACGTAGAAATTTATCCTAGATGATAAATCCCAAATGAGCAATGTGAGGGAATCTAGAGGTTTGAAGTATGCCTTTGGCCTGGTGAAGTTAAGCATGTGTAAAGCGTTCTTTCATCAGCTACCTGGTGCTGTCACCAGAGAGGGAATTTGGGGCTGCTTATATCACTCATTGGTAGAGCTAAAGAAAATGGTTAAGACATCATTTATTCAACCTATTATTTTAGAGCCAAGCAAACTGAGGCCCAGTGAATTGACCTGTTCAAGACCCTCCAGCTAGACTAAAATTTGGATTTTCGAACTTAGTTCATTGTTATAGCTTCTGAAACTTGATGGCTTAATCCAATTTTGCTTAAGGTTTTCGACTATAGAAAACTTTTTCCCCCTTTAACCTGAATCCTAGAAATAATTCATATATTTTATTCATGAATCGCTATACATTTTACTAGTTTTTAATGGTTTATTGAAGGACGGGATGGCAAATACTTGGTACATGGGTCCTCAAACTATTGCTCTTGTCCAGGGCAGATATCACTAATCAACCACGGCATTCCTTCCTGCTGAGGCTGTGTGAGGGCTTAGATTTCTCTCAACTCTTGTGTTCTGGGATTAGGCAGCCACTGCCAGTTCAAATGAGGACTGCAGGTAAAAGGTATATTTTATTTCTGTTACAGTAAATCATGTCCTGTTTAACATTTATTTATACCTTACCTGGTGACACAGTGGTTAAGCATTAAGGCTGCTAACCAAAAGGTCAGCAGTTGGTATCCACCCGCTGCTCCTTGGGAAACCCTATGGGGGGCAGGTCTACTCTGTTCTGTAGGATCGCCGTAAGTCAGAATCAACCTGATGGCAAAGGGTTTGGTTTGGTTTTTACTCTAGAAAGAATTAAAGGCGGATTATAGAAATACATGGAAACCCTGATGGCACAAAGGTTAAGAGCTACGGCTGCTAACCGAAAAGTCAGCATTTTGAATCCACCGGGCGCTCCTTGGAAACTCTATGGGGCAGTTCTACTCTGTCTTATAGGGTTGCTATGAGTTGGAATCGAATCGATGGCAACGGGTTTTTTTTTTTTGGTATGGAAATACATAAAACCCAGGAAGAAAAGTAGAAGAGGAAAACAAGGGTAAGGGTGCTTTATGTGTATTTATTTAATAAACTGCCAAAAAATAGCCCCAAGAAATAAGCCAATATTCTAAATTCCAGCTGGGGAAATGGAAGAAGTAAATAATTATATATGTTTATCTTGCCTCTCCTACAAATGAAAAGAGCTTTTTAATTGCTAAAGCTTTCATCGTTCATCATTTTACCCTCAAAGAGTTTAAACCAGTAAGTGCATTCATATATTAAGTGAAGTTTGGGTTAAGTTTCCAATGTCAGCTTTATGTGCTGTTGGCGAAGAATTGAAGGAAGCATGGGAAAGGCTTTGATACCACCCATTATGTGATGAACTTCCGGTTTTATGTGCTATGGGCCCTAGGAAAGTCTCATTCATGCTGAATGACTAGGGGATTTTGTGATTTTTGTAAAGTCATTTGGAATATTAATTACATGGTAGCTGGCATAATTGTTAGAATAACAGTTAAAAATCTAATGAAATGATGTCAAATTGCTGTGAGCAGCACTTTTTCTGTGCTGAGTTGGAGACAGAATTTAGCTTTTAAGTATTATGGACCTGTAGATAATTATGCTGTAGAAGGATGACAAACGCTCTTGACTAGGGCAAAAAATAATTGGTATGAACGCTGTCTGTCCTTGCTGTAAACTAGACAATGTAGACTTTATGTTGGTTTATTATGTTCAGATATACTGTTAGACTGAACTTACTTTCTTTTTTTATTGTGCTTTGGTGAAACTTTACAGAGCAAATTAGTTTCTCATTCAACAATTTATACACTAATTGTAATGTGGCATTAGTTTTTATTGTGCTTTAGGTGAAACTTTACAGAGCAAATTAGTTTCTCATTCAACAATTTATACACTAATTGTAATGTGGCATTAGTTTTTATTGTGCTTTAGGTGAAACTTTACAGAGCAAATTAGTTTCCCATTCAACAATTCATACACAAATTGTTTTTCACATTGGTTGCAATCCCTGTGATGTGTCAGCACTGTCCCCTTCCACACCCCAATTCCCCGTTTCCATCAGTCCTTTTTTCCTGTCCCTTCCTGCCTTCTCATTGTTGGTTTGGGCAGGTGTTGCCCTTTTGGTCTCGTATACATGATTGGACTAAGATGCGTGATCCTCACGTGTGTCATTGTTTTGTAGACCTAGTGCCTAATCTGGCGAAGGGTGAACTTTGGGAGTGGCTTCAGTTCTGAGTTAAAACGGTGTCTGGGAGCCATAGGACTCGACTCAACAGCACTGGGTTTGGTTTTGGGAGCCATAGTCTTGGGTAGACTGAACTTATTCTGGAGGTCCTTTTCTAAAGGTTTCCAACGTGCTATCGTTTGGCTTTTATTTCTGACTTTGATTTTTCTTCATTTGTTTGGGGCAGAAGGTTACTTGTGTATTTACCTGGAAAAGTAGACTAAGACTTTGACTTTTTTCTGGTGACATCTGTAGCAGCAAAGATCGCACAGATGTCACTTTCTACTGGCATTAGGAAGTGGACCCATAGGAAGGTGCTGCTGCTTTTTTTTTTTTACATGCTTAAATTTTCATTTTTATAAAAGAGCAACTTTCTATTCCAATAATATTCAATTAGAAAGTCTGAAGACATTTCCTCTGCTCTACCCTCCTGAGTTATTCTAGTTATGTAATAGCTTTGTTGCCGTAACATTCATCTCTCTCGAATCCATCCTTGAAGGTGCTCTTTATGTTTTTGTGTCATGGAGCTAACAGGATTGGGATTGTTTTAGCCTTTTCGTTTAGGGACCTTGTGCCCTTTGGAAGGAAGTCTAGGTTATAGCTATGTATAGACCCCAAACCATAAGCCCAAAGGAGAGGTACTATGTTCATCATGTTCCCCATGGAGAGTCCGCAGCACCTAGCAAGACGCCTGTACACAGTGTTCAATTAAAATTCATTGAATGAATGAAAGAATAAATAAAAGCTTTTTCTGTTGAATTTTTAATTTACAACTCCTTTTGTGGTTTGCTTGTTTGTATTTTTGATGAAGTGTGATAAAGGCATTTCCATTTTTAGCCGTTGCTGAGAAATCTAGTCGTGCTACTTGTAGATGGGAGAAAATTTTGAGATCCCATGATGGAGGCCAGGGCTGAATTCCAGAAGGGTAATTTGGAAGGACAGGGTGAGGTCAGTTGGTGAACTGATGATAAGCTCTTTGAGGGCTGAGGTTAGCAGTTTTATGTACATTGTTTGTCACCCAGTGTGCCCTCTCTAAGTGAGCTGTGTTTACAGCCAATGGATGCTTAGGAGAGGACGGGGACTTGGTAGAAGTCTTAGAGTTGATTGAGTCAGGTTAATTTGAGCTTCTGCACCTGATGCTGCACTTGGTGTCAGGTGTTCTGTGGCAGCTGTTGTTTTGGCAGTAATGTGAAAACTGGAAAGAAGAGTCAGTTCCACCAAGTCTCTTAGGGATTATCCTACTTTGAGAATTATCAATAACTAATTTCTATTCCAGGAGCCTTGGTGGCAAAGTGGTTAAGAGCTCACACTGCTAACCAAAAGGTCAGCAGTTTGAACTCACCAGCCGCTCCTTGGAAACCCTATGGTGCAGTTCTGCTGTGTCCTATAGGGTCGCTATGAATTGGAATCAATTTGACAGCACACAACAATAGTTTCTGTTCCTGGGTTTTTCCTTACCACTAGGCCCTCCCTTGACTCATTCTCTCTATAGCTGATACATGTTTAGGGAAAACAAATGCATCCAGAACGTAATGAGCAAAGAAAATCTACTTTAAGAAAATCACTTAAATCACCCCCAGAGTTTAATCAGCATGACTTTAGGATCAGGCACTGTTCTGTACCATTCTTACAGGTGTTCTTTCAGTTAAATCTAATCTCTATAGACCCAGTCACTGCTAGCATAATGGCTTTTGAATATAGTATGAACTATTCTGGTTGGGACCCAAACCCTACACCCTCTTCCTTCCTCCCCACCCCCAAACCCTAAACCATGGGAGCCATTTTGAAAAGAGCAAAAAGTAACAAAACCAGAAGACATAACAATACAAAACCAATCTACTGAATTTCTAGATAATATTGAATTCAGAAGTAAAGTAAGGTATAGCCAGAAGTTTAAAGGCTTAAATATAAGTTCTGGACTCAGGCTGCTTGGGTTCTGATCCAGCTCTGTACTTACTGTGTGCCTTGAAACAGTGAAAAACCTTTTTGAGTATCAGTTTCCTCATCTGTAAATTGGAGATAATAGTATTTGTATCATAGGGTTGTAGTGAGGATTAAGTGAAATAATGCATGTAAAATGCTTAGTAGATTAATTTACGTTGTTGTTGTTAGGTACCTTCGAGTTGTTTTTGACTCATAGCGACACCGTGTCTAACAGAACGAAACACTGTCTGGTCCTGCACCATCCTTACGATCATTGCTATGTTTGAGCCCGTTGTTGCAGCCACTATGTCAGTCCATCTCATTCATGGTCTGTCTTCCTCTTCTTCAGTGACCCTCTACTTTACCAAGCATGATGTCCTTCTGTATGGACTGGTCCCTCCTGATAACATGTCCAAAGTACGTAAGACAAAGTTGCACCATCCTTGCTTCTAAGGAGCATTCTGGCTGTACTTCTTCCAAGACAGATTTGTTTGTTCTTCTGGCAGACCATGGTATATTCACTATTCTTCACCAATGCCGTAATTCAAATGCATCAATTCTTCAGTCTTCCTTATTCATTGTCTAGTTTTCACATGCATATGAAGCAATTGAAAATACCGTGGTCAGGTGCACCTTAGCCCTCAAAGTGACATCTTTGCTTTTCAACACTTTAAAGAGATCGTTTGCAGCGGATTTTTCCAGTGCAGTACATCATTGGATTTCTTGGCTCCTGCTTCCATGGGCATTGATTGGGTATCCAAGTAAATGAAATCCTTGACAACTTCAGTATTTTCTCTATTTATCATGATTTTCCTTATTGGTCCAGTTGTGAGGATTTTTGTTTTCTTTATGTTGAGGTGTAATCCATACCAAAGACTGTAGCCTTTGGTCTTCATCAGTAAGTGCTTCAAGTCCTCTCCGCTTTCAGCAAGGAAGGTTGTGGCATCTGCGTATTGCAGCTCGTTAATGAGTCTTCCTCCAATCCTGATGCCACGTTCTTCTTCATATAGTTTAGCTTCTTGGATTATTTGTTCAGCCTCCAGATTGAATAGGTATGGTGAAAAGATACAACCCTGATGCACACCTTTTCTGATTTGAAATCACTGAGTATCCCCCTTGTTCTGTTTGAACGACTGCCTTTTGGTCTATGTACAGGTTCCACATGGGCACAATTAAGTGTTCTGGAATTCCCATCCTTCTCGGATGTTATCCATAATTTGTTATGATCCACGTAGTTAAATGCCTTTGCATGGTTAGTAAAACACAGGTAAAGATCTTTCTAGTGTTCTCTGCTTTCAGCCAGGATCCATCCACATACGAAAAACTCACTGCCCTCGAGTCAATTCCAACTCATAGCGACCCTATAGGACAGTAGAACTGCCCCGTAGTTTCCAGGGAGCGCCTAGTGGATTTGAACTGCCTTCCTTTTGGTTAGCAGTCGTAGCACTTCACCACTACGCCACCAGGGTTTCCCTGTCCACGTAGGAAGTGCTAAAAAAAAAAAAAGGTAGTTATTATTACCAAGCAGAGTAATAGTGTGTGCCTGGGTATTTATTTATGGAGAGGCAGTATGGTACAGTGGTTAAAAGCATGGACTCCAGGACTCCAGAGCTAGACCACCTTAATTCAGATCTCATCTCTGCTACCAAACAGCTGTGAGGCCAACTTCTCTGTGCCTCAGGTGTTTTTTAAAATGGGAATTGTAACTATATACACCTTAGAAGGATGTTATGAGAACTAAATGAGGTAATAAAGTAAATCACTTACCTGACACTGAATAAGTTTTTTAGGGGCTTTGTTATCTTAACAAACAATGATAAGGACAGACTCCCGGGAAGTGCCTGTCTATCTTGCAGTGCCTTCTGTACCATCACATGGCCTCCCACGCATGACTTTAGTATATTCTCCCGAAAGTCCACAGATTAGAGATTCTTGTACGTAATCTGTATCTTCCCCCCTTGGGAAGCCTGAGCGTAGATATCAGTGACTCATACATTAGTATAAATTAGTTGGGGAGGTTCTTTTCTTATAAAACTGGGGTGGAGTGAGGGATTAGGAGTTTGGTGAGGGAGATAGACAACCTCTTGGTCAGGAACCTTGGTAGTTATGCCAGGCATGGATGGGATGTGGGAATTGAGTCGCACAACTGCTAACTGAAAGGTTGACGGTTCAAACCCACTCAGCGGCTCCATGGGAGATAGACCTGGTGGTCTCCGGTAAAGATAATAGCTTTGAAAACCCTATGGAGCAGTGTTTCTCTGTCACATGGGGTCACTATGAGTGAATATTGACTCCATAACACCTAACAACTGTAACAGCCAAGGCAGGGTGAAGGTCCAGGGAAGAAACCACAAGGGGGAATGAGAGGAGTACAGAGAAGGAGGTGGTGGTGGGGGGGGGTACCTTTTGCCCAGGATAGACCATTTGTCTGTCAAAAAAATAAACAACTCAGGACACCGTTAACAGACTGCTGTGCATGTTTAATAGACAGTTTGCAGTAGGGTAATACATCATTTACCAAGTGAGTGCGTGCTCTTGGTTAGTCAGGATTCCTGAAGTACTTATATGGAAAGTTGTAAGGAACTTACAGAATTTATGACTACTTGACATTTATGTAGCTTTGCTAAGCAATTGCAAGACAATCAAGATCAGTGGGTCATGGTTATAAGACCCCTAAAGTTTTGAAAACAGGGTATGGGTATGTTTATCAGTCTTGAAAACAGGATGTGTTCATTAATCTCGAAAACAGGATATGTTATTGTTTCCTGAAAGAATTTCAAGTGAAGGTTAATGGTTTCAGTGGGCCTGATTACCTAGAATCAATTCTGTGAAATAAACAAGCTACTTTTGAAAGTTATAGCTTAAAGCACAGTGATAAGACTATTTATTTGTTACAGTGCGTAGATTTCTAACAACAGCGAAGAAGATGACTTAGTGGCATGGGTAAGAGAACTCTTTATGTTTTCATAATGCAAAACTTAAATTTTTTTTTGTCCAGACCGAGGGTGATTCTTTGATTTTGTCACCCAACAGGGCCTTCCTCCCAGTGTTTCAAATTCAGATCACTTCTGTAGCCCTTTTAAGTGGTGGGAAAAATAATGTGGGCTAGTCTACGGACCTAACTGTGATTTTTAACATTGTTTCTTTAGGAAGATGTTTGAACACAAAGGCCAGTTTGAAAATAAACATTTGGGTTATATCCAGTTTGTAAAGTAAGCCATTGCTACCAGCTGGGTTCTGTAGTTAGACTCTTTTGGGTTTGAAGCTTCGTCACCCACCTACCAGCTTTATAATTTTGGGCAAGTTTTAAAACCTCTCTGTGCCTCAACCTCCTCATCAGTAAAGTGTGGGTGATAGCAGTTTCTACTTCATAGGGTTGTTGTGAGGATTAATGAGTTAGCATACCTGAAGTACCTTGAACAGTGGCCAGCATGTGTTGGTAAACCGTTAGTAAGGTAGCATGCAGTTGTGAGAACATTGGACTAAGGTTTCTAGATAGCTGTATTTATTTAGTCTTGGCTGTCCGCTGTCTAGCTGTTTGCCCTTCTGCCAGTGGCTTTACTCCTCTGGGTTCAAGTTGCCTCATTGTGGGGCTAGATTATCTTTCAAGTCCCTTTCAGCTCTAACTTGGAAAGGTTCAGTGGGGTTATTTATGTATTTCTGTAGTTATGGAAATGAAAACATAATCTGGGAACTGGAGAGGAATATTCCCACCTCTTTCCTTGTTCAGTGATGGTTCTTAAGTACACATAAGCTGTTGCGTATGCTACAGAGCATCTCAGAATATTCCAGAGTAGAGTAGCAGACCTTGAGGACTTCAGTGGAAAATTACCTGTCAAAGGTTATCTAGACAGGATTAGCCTCCAGTAACACACCAAGTGTAAATGTTAAGGAAAATCAAGTGATGATGTCCCTATGTTTCTAAATGATTTCTATCCCAAGGCTTTGGCTTAATTTCAGTCTTTATGTTCTACTTATTAGTTGTGGATTTGGAAAATTGTCATTTTATTGTTGCCTGGAATCAGATTTGTGACTCCATCATTTTTCTTCTATAAAAGAGCCAGAAATTGTTTTACTGGACCTGCTCTGGGGAGGCTGCAGAGGCGGCTGGTTGTGCGTTGGACTTGCCCCTCACCACTCACTCTGTCCATGGGGAACTTATCTGGATTCCCTCTTTGACTCTTTTCTGTTAGTGTTTTCTGTACTGATCAGGTTTGTGTGGTTTGTCCAAAATCTTCTGTAGATTGTAACCAGGGCCTAAAAGGGCACTTCCTCTTCTCTTCCAGGAATGTTAAGTAGAAAGGAAACTGCCCCATAGCATTTTTCTTCATGGCAGATTCCATGGTGTTGGTGGAAGTACATCACTTACATATGTCCAGAAAGAATCTGTTGGTGCATCTCCCTGTTTTCTTGTCTTCTCTTCTTCAGGGTGAGTTTGCGCTGGGAGAAGAGAAGAGCAGCTAGATTACTAGTGCTTCTCTCCTGTCATATGTGCCTTTTCTGGGCACCTCATCTGTTCTGCAGCTTCACTTGCTAGCCATGCACTGATGGCATCAAGCTCTGCTGGGGCATCTAGCAAAGTGCCTGCCAGACATTTGCATTTGGATGTCTCACAGGCATCTCAGACTGCAGGAGTTGAGAACTAAAATCCTGGTGTCTCCCTACTTTATCCCCACTCCAAACTTGCTCCTCATAGGGTAGGATGCCTTATCTAGTCATGTTCCCAGAAACCCAGATGTTGTCCTTGGCTACTCACTGTTCTTCACACCTACTGACTGAGATCTATTGATTCCACTTTCTCAGAACCTCTCAACTCTTTCCTCTGTATCTGAGTATCTGAACTGCTACTATCTGGGTCCCCCCACCCCGTGCCCCCCCCCAAATCAAACCCATTGCTGTGGAGTCGATTCTGACTTATAGTGACCCTACATATAGGACAGAGTAGAACTGCCCCACAGGGTTTCCAAGGAGTACCTGGTGAATTTGAACTGTCAACCTTTTGGTTAGCAGCCATAGTTCTTAACCACTAGGCTACCAGGGTTTCCACCTCCATTATTGCTTGGGGCCATGCTTCAGCCTCCCCACTGCTTTCTGGCCTATAGCCTTTCCCTTCTAATCTATTTTCCATTTGGCAGCTCTCAAGGGATCTTTATAAAGTAGAGATCTGATTTTGCCACTCCTCGGTGGATTCCTCCACCTGTTTTAGGATTAATCCCAGCTTCCTAGCTGTCATTTGGAGGCATTCTAGTAATGGTGCTCAGGAACCTGAGTCTGGAATCAGAACTCTTTGGGCAGGTTAAAAAAAAACCAAAACCAAACCCGTTGCCATCGAGTCCATTCCGACTCATAGCAACCCTGTAGGACAGAGCAGTACTGCCTCATAGAGTTTCCAAGGAGCGCCATGTAGATTTGAACTGCCAGCCTTTTGGTTAGCAGCCATAGCCCTTAACCACTACGCCACCAGGGTTTCCTTGGGCAGATCACCTCGTCTCGATTTCCTTATCTGTAAAATAGCATGAATAGTCCCTGTCTCTTAGGGTTGTTGTGAGGATTATGTGAGAACTGCCTGCGAGTATTTAGCACAGAGCCTGGCACAGGGGAAGTCTATGTACATTACCTGTCTACCATCAACAGTACCAGTATGAGCCCTTCACGGTCTAGCACCAGCTTACTTCTCTAGCAAGCTAGCTTGCTTGCTTGCTCCCCTCCTTCCTTCAATCTGGGAAAACACCCAAAACTTTTTATTGTGGAAACTTTTAGTTTGTATAATGAACTTCCATATACCCAATTTCAATTAAGAACATTTTGCCAATCTTGTTTCATATATTTCCCTATTCCTGCCTCCCTCCCTTGCCCCTTTTGATGGGGGTGGTGAGGGCTGGAGTGTTACAAAGCAGACATTGTGCCATTCATCGTGACTATTTCAGTGTTCAGCTTTCTTTCTTTCCACTTTCCCTGGTCTTCATTTTGCCAATTCTAGTCTTATAAAATTAATTGCAGTTCCCCCAGGAGCCATAAGCTTTTTGTCTTAGGGCCTTTGCTCATGTTCTTCTTTTTCATTTAGAAAATTCCTCTTAGTCATTTAGGTCTCAGCTTAGTTGTTACTTCTGTGGTAACCCCAGTGTCTAAACTAGGTGTCCCATTGTTTACCCCATTGTTACTGTTATTCCACTCTGCCTGTTTACTTGTCTGTTACCTCCACAAGATTAAGCCTGGTCTTATATTTGGATTTAGAATTTGGGCAAGTCTAAGCCTTTGAGCCTTAGTCTGCTGGACTGTAAAATGGGCATAATACCAATCTCAAAGGGTTGTTCTGAGTGTTAAATTAGAATGTGTATATAAAGTTTTTAGTTTAGGCTAGGGCACACAGTGGTGTTTAATAAATAGTAGTTATTAGCTATTTCTAAGTGTGCACTAAAAAAGTATTTGAATGGGGTTACATTGAAGCCTCTAAATTTCTTCCTTTTTCAGATTATTTGTGTTTTTCCTTCTCAATCCACTTCTGTTTGCTTTACCTTGATTTTTTTTCTAGATTTTTTGCTGCTGTTGTTTTTGTTGTTAGATACAGGAGAATTGAAAGGGATGAGAATGTGAAAATGAGTGCCAAGAGGCTTTATCCTAAATTCTACTCCTCTGACTGCCATCCCTTCTTAGGGATCCTCTGGACTAGCGTCAGCATTTCTGCCTGAGGGCAAGCTGGGGTGCCTGTTTTGCCTTCTGTTCACTGCATTGTCCTTTGGCTTCTGGAGCACGCTGTCTGAATTCCCTTTTGGTTTGAGTGTTCTTTTGTTGCAGTCACTTGTTTTGGGAGGCACCAGCTCACCGCAGTTTCCTGGGCTTGGTAAAGCTTGTTGCTAGGGCCGATCTCTGGGCCAGGGCCTGGCTTAGCCTTCTGCTTTTCCCTGCTGATTTGACAGTGCATAGATCTTCCCAAGGCCTTCACTTCCTTCTGGGAACAGTTTGCTCACCTATTTGGTTCTGACAAGTCAATAACTTTTGTCTTCCCTCTTTGTCACATCGTTAAACTTAGTTCAAATCCTGTGAATTGGAGGCTCTTTCTGAAATCCTCTCCAGCCTCGTTTGTGGCTGCTCTTATTATACGCACCCTGCTTCAGCCATGATGAACCCAGAGTAGTTGTTTGGGCGTTGCTGCTTGCTGTCTCTGTCCCTTTGCCTGTGTCATCCCTTCTGTCTGGAATGCCTTCTAACTTCTTGAGCTTGTTCTCCTGTTTCAGCTCTAGTCCCTTTAAAATGTTTCTTCTCTGAAGCCTTAGACCGACCAGGCCAAAGTGATCTCTTCTGTTTTTGCCCCCACAGCTTCTTGGCTGCACTGATGGCACTCTGCTGCAGCTGCTTCATTGGCAGATCTGTCTGCTGTTCTTGAGGGCTGGGACTGTAGAGTCAGCTTTGGATACTTGGCATCTACTATGTAGTAGGTAGGTACTTAGTAATTGAGGCCTCCCTCCACCCCTGCCATATTTCCAAATGAACTCTAGGGACTACATAGATCTCCTATTGAGTGTTAGAGCTCAAGGGGACCTCAGTGATCAGGTCCTCATTTTGTAGACTGCACTGCTGGCTCTATAACTGGGACCAGCAGCATCTGGCAGCTTGAAGAGGGAATGTCCAGAAAAGTGGAGAGGTTTCTTCTGCTGCTGAGGCCCGTTAGAACACTGCCTTTTTACATGTGGTTTTGTGGCGGCTGACCCCTGTCAGTGAAACAGAAGCAGTGATCAGTTCACGTAACATATCAAAGGAATCATTGGGGGCAGGTGTGATCCACTGACAGCTGTGGTCTATGCCTAGAGCAAGGCTGCATGGCACCCACGTTGGGGTAGGAACGGCTCAGGGAATTCCTTTGACCTCTGTGAGCAAAGGAAGGCAGGCACCCTCATTTGCTTTCAGTTCTTGATGTGGTAAGTTGGGATCTTAGCAACTAACCGGCATCTTTGCTGGGCATCTCATGAAAGAGTAAATGACTGCTGGGAGACAGCCTTACTTGTGTAGGTGGGAGCACCAAAGAAGGGCTGTGTAAAGATAGGCATCCCCCCTCACCCAACTTTTCCCTTCTTCTTAACAGGAATTGTACTTAATCCTCTGTTGGGCTCATGAGACGCCAGTTGCTCTTATCCTTCCCCATTTGTGTGCCTTACATGTTTTAGGGTTGGCGAGTTACATTGTACCATTTGTTATCTTCAGTCAATGGGCGCCTCTGCTTATTGATCAGTTGTCAGTAGTTGCCACTGCTAAGCATTCTGGGCGTGCCTCTCTACTAATCACTCCTATACACGTTAGATTTTGAAGAGTGAGAGTCTGCAAATTTTGAATGTGGGCATGCATTCACATGTGAGAAAATGGTTGTGCTTGTTATAAAATGCTGAGCCTTAACCTTTTCATATCCAGATTGTGCTTTTGGGGGCATTATGCTTTTTGTTAGGGAAAGTCCAGTATGTCCATTCAATACATATTTATTGAGCACCTGTTATGTTCCAGGCACTGTTCTAGACACAGTGAACGAAACTGCTGAATTCCCATCTTTTTGGAACTTAGCCTACTTTCACTTCTCTAATTTGATCAGGGGAGTGAAGTGCCCAAAGCACCTGATTTTAGTAGTAATTACTGTCTCTACTGCTGGTCTCTGTCTCAAATCAATGGCCTTTCTGTGCCTCAGCTTGCCAGTCTTTACTGTCAGACTGGGAACAACTCAGAGTGCTGGGTGACTTAATTGCGTATATAACTTACCTAGAGCGGTGTCTGGACATAAAGGAAACTTTGTCTTGTTGTCCTGATATCTTACATACTATCCGGTTTTTGTAGCTCGGTGCATTTTAATTTTGTCATACGCTTAATGCAAATGCAAATTTATTGCTAGTGGTATACAGTTTTCTGGTTTTTGTGCCCTTGGCATGTCACCAGGTTGCCCTTATCCTGTTCCAGCCTGAGACTGTGCTTGTTTTAAGGGATTTTTCCTGATTGACAGAGAACACTAAGTATGTATCTTGTATTTGTGTCCAGAGGAAAAAGCAAAGCGCTTGATCAGCTCCAGGTTACCGACTTCTTTGCTGCTGTTTACCTCAGATCTGACCTAGTTGGTCTGTTTCTGTCAGAAGAGAACTTTCTACCTGTTTTCTGTGATATGGATTAGTGTCTCTGTAGCAGAGTGCTACGTATTTGTTATTACCTGTATTTGTGACTGGATGTGTTTAAATTTCATTTAGGTATCCGGAGCCCTGCAGGATGATTTTGCCTGTGTGTGTGAGTGGCTTTATGCACTGATTTCACTACCTCACCCAGGGGTGAGCTGGGATCCACTGTATGTACTGTATTCTCTCCATCTGCCTAACTTACCATTTAAAATCATGTTTTATAATTCAATATGTTTCCCAGACCTGATGCATTGATTCAAAATAATACATCTTCTGTGGTGTTTGTGATAAGAATTAGAATCACCAGAGTTTCTAGATAGAATGAATTCTTGACTTCTTTCTCTTAGTGAACAGAAAATGATTAAGTGACCATTGAAGAGTTTTATTTAGTGATAAGGTGGATATATTCCTTTTAAAATCACTGTGAATGTTTCTGTATGCTGCAGTTATCTCCTCTCCAAGTTTTACCTTCTCCACTTGCAAAATAAGTTTGAACGTTTATTTTTCTGGGTGATGAACGTACCAAGGACAGGGTCTGGCACATTGTAGGCCCGCAGTGGTAGTTAGTTTTCCTTTCATCACCTCAGGTTCCCATCCTCTGTGTACTCTATCCCCAAACACCTCACTTGAACCAGTGGAGACATTCCTAGTTACTAGGTTACCCTTACACATGGTTTGGATAACAGAAATGCTAGTTCTAAATGCTTTTAAAATGCTGAAAGAAATAGCAGAGCATTATGGAGGCAAACACTTCCTATCCCTTGTTTTTCCCAGTCTAAAATGGAGCAGTCCGTGTTAATTTTAATTGCTTGGATGAACTCAAACACTGAGATTTTAATGCATTTTCACAGTAGCTCAGACAGTGTAACCACATTATCCTGCTGTCAGTTCTTTGGATCCTTCGCCAAAACGTTGTACTTGGGGACCTCGGCTTACAAGCTGAAACATGGTAATTTCCTAGCAGATATCTTGTGGGGAGTATTGCTTTTCCTGTTGAGACTTCCTCCAAAGAGTGAAAACATTGTCTTTCTTAATCACATGGTGATGGTCATGTATTGCTTTCGAGGAAGGTTTTCAAAGCTTTGGTTAGCAGAGGATACTCTTGGGGAAACTGCATTTTTCTGATGAGTTGCAAATTAGAAAAGACCTCTTGTAAGGCTTTGACAATACCTATGAGCCTGATGTTGTCTGGAGTGCATTTCCCAATGACTGCAACTCCCCATTGTCCATTCCCATTCCTCGGGTAATAATCCAGCCTTGTGAGGATGATGATGAGTTAAGAGCTCCACTGGAGAGTTAGAAATACCATACGCTAGGGAGGATTAAGGAAAACAGCAAAGTCAAACCAGGGCAACATCCCTGCCTTTTGGGCTTCACTTGTTCTACATATCAGCCAGAACTAAGTCCTCATGTGTCTGTGGTTTGTAGTGCTTGGCATATGGCCTGGTACTTTGGTGCTTAATGAATAAGTATTCCCACCCTACTTCAGGCCCTCTTCTATCGCCAGGACATTTGCAATAGCCTCCTAACTCGCCTCCCTGCCTCACCAACTTCAGTCTTTTCCCCACGCAGAAGTCAGAGTGACCTTTAAAAATACAAGTTTGATCACGGAACTGTGTTGCTTAAAATGTGTTGATGACTCCTGTGGTGCTCTGGATTAGGACAGATTCCATAATGTAGTGTACAGTGGTCTGGCTCTGTCTGGCTCCTGTGTTCCAGCTCTAGCACCTCGCCAACTGAAGAGCCCTTTGTGACATGCTGCCTCCTGCCTCACACTGTTGCACAAGCTGTTGCCCCTGCTTAAAAGGGCCCCAGCCCCCTTTTTGCTTGGCTAATACTTTCTCATTTTTTCCATAGTTAGTCCGTGTAGTAAAGAATTTGGTTGGCCTTTGTCCCTGGTGCCTGGGACGTAACCCCTAAACTCTTGGGTTTCCTGAGTGGAGTGTCTTTCTTTTTCATGTTATTCATGGTAGGCCCCTTGGACCACACCACTCCTGATAGTTTATGATAGTGAGGTTCCTCATGGAGATTGACTCAGGATGGGTTTTGGCCACACCGGAAAGACCAACCATGGGATTAGACAGTTGGGGCTTTGAGCCATGTGATAATGAGCCTGACCTCCAGGGAGTAGAGAGGGCCTGAAGATTGAGTTCATCCACATGGATGATGATTCAATCAGGTATGCCTATGGAATGTAACCCCAATAAAAGCTTTGGACCCCGAAGCTTGGATGAGCTCCTTGCTTTGGCAGTATTCCGTGCATGTTTTATCACACATCTATGCAAGGAGGGTAACATATCCCTGAGGACATGGAAGCTTTGTGTTTGGAATCTTGTCAATTCCAGATACTGCTCTGTGTGTCAGTTCCTTTCGCTGGTTCTGATTTGTATCCTTTTGCTCTAATAAAACTGTAACCATAAGTGTGGTGCTTTTCTGAGTTCAGTGAGTCATTCTAGCAAATTATCAAACCTGAGGGAGTCTGTAGGGACCTCTGAATTTGTAGCTAGCTGGTCAGAAATGAAGGTGGCTCTGGGGATCCCTGAACCTGTGGCTGATGTCTGAAGTCTTGGGCAGAGTAGGCAGTCTGGATGACTGTTCCCTTCACCTCAAGTGTGGCATACTCATTGTAAGTCATATACTTGAGAGAACCTTTTCTAACTCCCCAAGTTGGGGTGAGGTACCCCTTCTGTATGCTTTTGCAGCCCTCTCCAGTAATGCCCATTCACATTAGGTAAGCACTGGTTGCCTGGACACCCCTTTAGATTTGAACGGGGCCATGTCTGCTTGTTCATTATTGTTACTTCCAGTACCTACCAGGGCCCATTAGAGAAAAACAAACCAACAGTACACTTTCAGTTAAATAAGTAGCTTACTTTTCTTTGAAGTCAGTATTATAATTTTACTTAAACATGGTTTTGAGAGGAACATAGGTAGGGAGCATAGGTAGGATTCCAGGTTCCACTTTTCTTTCGGTTTGGGTAGGGGAGTGACTCCTAACCACTGTATTTCCTAAGCAAGCAGTTGCTGAGATGTCTTTATTTGGTTTATGCATTCTAATCACGCCTTGACTTGCTGAAGGATAATGCATATTAAGTTTCTTTTTTTTTTAAACTAGTTTGGGGATACAAACAGAAGGCAAATAATCTTGATTATTGTGAGGCAAATATGAAAAGGGCAAAGAAAGGATACAGTGAAAGTTATCGTAATGCCTTCTATTTATTTTAGCACTTACAGTTTCTAAAGCATGAAAGCCCCCATCATCTTATCAAACCATGAGAGAGACAGTGTAGTGCGGAGTTAAAAGCATGGGCTGTGGACTCTAGGGCCAGATTGCCTGGGTTCAAATCCTGCTTCTCCCCTTCACTAGCTTGTGACCTTGGGCAATTTACGCTGGTTTCCTCATCTGTAAAATGTGGTAATAATAGTATCTACTTTATAGGGTTGTTGTGAAGATAAAAAAACCCTAATATATAAGGGGTTCAGTAGAGTGGCTGGTACATGCCAGCTATGGTTATCATCATCAATTCTTTAATAACCCTCAGGGTTAGTTTATCTTAGCCCTATTTTACAGGTGAAGAAGCTTAGATTCCTGAAAGTTAAATTGCTTTTATGACATCTCTGCCATAAGGAATGGATGAGTAATAACCAAGATCAGAGATAATTTCTATCTGTGGTCTTGAAGTTGTAGGGAGCTTATCTATAAAGTTCTGCTTTAGTAACCCAAATTAAAAAAATAAAACAACGAAAACTAAAGATTAGGGGATTACAGTTCACTTAAGAGTTTCTCTTTTGCCAATGTCATACAATCAACTATTTACTTAAAAATAAGAATACTGACAATGAGCTTTGTGATTTATGTCAATGTTCAAGAACATGTAAAGTTACACAAACGTTTGAAAGTTTCTATCAAAAGATTTTACCTAAAAGAAGAGCCATTTTCTAACAATGCCCGCGTTATAAACACACCACCATGTTTTCCAGAAAGCAGCTACTCAGCATTTGCTGTTGCTGAGGCAACAAAGGCAGAATAAAGAATAAAAGGATCTGTATACTTACAACAACGACCAAAAAAAGAAAAAAGAGTAGCTGCTGAGGCTGCTTATGTACATCCAAGCACCTGATGGGAGTTGGGTCCTTGGTTTTGGAGGTCTTGGGTCATAGTTTATGGGACATCCCTGTTAATTGGCCTAATAATGTGTTTAGTGCTTCTATCCTATTTCCTAGTTCATTACGTAGTGCCAAGGGTCTTACACCCTGGTCCAAGGCACAGCAATTGGTCTCTAGTCACCTGGAGCAACAGAGGAAGAAGAGTCTGGAATAGAAGGAAGATGTGGAATGTGTGGCTAATTGCCTCCATGAACAACTGCCTCCTTTGCCATGAGACCAGAAGAACTGGATGGTGGTCTGGCTGCCATTACTGAACATTTTGATAAAAGATTCCATAGAAGAATCCTAGTCAAAAGGAGAAAATATGGAACAGAATTTCAGATTCTGACGGACTCTAGACTCCCTAGAGCCATGCAGGGTGGATGAACCCCTGACACTATTGCCCTGAAATAATCTTTAAACTTTAAACCAAAAATATCCCCTGAAGCCTTGTTAAAACCAAACCATAGTTTAGCTTAGCTAGTAAAAAAGGTCTGCCTTGACCATTATGCTCTATTAAGATCTATTTATATGGGATCGAATTGACAACAGCAACTTGGAAGATTAGATAGGAACCTTAGGGGGCAGTGAGTTTATGTTAATGGGGAAGAAACAACTCAAAAAGGAGGGTGAGCATGGTTGTACAACTCAGAGAGTAATCAGTGTCACTAAATTGTAGAAACTGTTGAATTGGTGTTTGTTTTGCTGTGTATATTCTCAACAACAACAAAATAAATACAATTTAAAAAAAGGATCTAGAGTTAGACAATTTGTGGTCAGCCCTTTTGTCACCTATAATCTGATGAACTGGGACAGGCTACTTAAGCATTAGATTGAGGAGGGGGTTTGAACAATATTATGTTCTACAGTT
Organism: Elephas maximus indicus; assembly: GCF_024166365.1. Taxonomy (NCBI): domain Eukaryota; kingdom Metazoa; phylum Chordata; class Mammalia; order Proboscidea; family Elephantidae; genus Elephas; species Elephas maximus. The sequence continues at coordinate 82,984,769 of NC_064827.1, read as the reverse complement.
ACTAGTCTTTCACTCCCTCCCACTCCCTAACTGGTGGTACTTGTCTGTCTTGTTTGATGAGATGTTTCATAAAAAACGTACCTTCACAAAAGGCAGGGGTTCTGAATTTGGGTTCATGTATTCATGAATACGTAGGTACATTTTTCCAGGAAAATAATCCCTAGCTTTCATCAGCATTCTTTCAGGGGTCTGTGGCCCCAACAAGTTTAAGAGTCACTGTCATGGAGGAAGAAGTATTGTTATTTTCATACCACAGCATCACCTCCAATTCTAACTGTACTGGGCTGGACAAACTCTCCTGAAGCCAGCCTTAGACCTGGGGCGGGGAGTGGGGATGTGGGACCTGCAAGAGCTCTGCTCTGAATAAGGCTCACCTTCGGTTTTTGTGAAGTCCCTGGGTGGTGCAGTTGGTTAACGCCACTGGGCTGCTAACTGAAAGGTTGGAGGTTTGAGTCCATCCAGAGGTGCTTGGAAGAAGGGCCTGGTGATCTGCTTCTGAAAAATCAGCCATTGAAATCCTGTGGAGCACAGTTCTGCTCTGATATACAGGGGGTCACCGTGAGTCAGAGTTGACTCAACGGCAGCTGGTTCAGTCTTTGTAGCTCTGACTTGCTTTCTGATTTAAGAACTTATTTCCAAAGGTTAGGTTCAGCTTCCGACCCTTGAAGCTTCACCCCGTTCCCTTTGTGCCTATCTCTGTTTGCCCCTCCTCCCTTTTTTTCTTTCCTGAAGTATCCTTCGGTGTTGCAGAAATGATTATGTGTACAGACAAGGTCTTGTATCAATCTTTTAGTTGATGAGGGGTGACAACATTATCTGGAGCTACTTGTCAGGTGACAGGAGACAGAAAGGTAAAGCTCATGGACATCTTTCTGAAAGAAAAAATAAAAATGTTTTTGAGATAATTTGTTTGAAAATTGAATTTCAAAGTTGAATGATGTGGTGAGATTTAGTGTGACTCATGGAGAGTATAGCTGTAGGAGCTCTGAAAGGGTGGCATTACAACGAAGGTTCCGACAGAAACATGACCACTGAATGGAATTGAGCAGAATTCCCAGATGGGGGTGAGGTGGGCAATAACACGTTGTCCCTGTGCGCTCATTCTCCTGATTAATTGGAAAGAAAGAAGTTTATGGATTGGCCTACATAGAGTTTGCTTTATGATGTATCAATATCTTACGGGTGTCGATGGAACTGGCAACTAAAAGGATTAAGACTGTGCTTTACAACACTTTTTGTCAACTCTTATCACTTATTTTTGGCTCAGCTTCCTCTGGCTGTGTTAGGCTTCAGTGTCCATCTGCAAGTGGGGATGTGTTTATATTTAAACAAGATTGTCACAGACAATATTTCACCTCATAGTAAGGGCTACTAACACTAATCTCAAACATGAGATCATAAATAATTATTAACCGTTTAATAATAAAACCATTAATTATTCTTTTGTAAAAGAAATGAAAATTGAATTTTCATTAATCTTTTTTCTGCCTTGAAACCCCACTCCACTTCCCCACAGCAGTGTAGTTAAGTAGATTGAATCCAAGCTCTACAGTTTATTTACTTTGTGACCTTGGGCAGATCGCTTGGCCTTGCTCTGGAGTCTCAGTTTCCACGTCTTTAAATGGAGATAATAATAGTTCTCACCTTTCAGGATTTTAGTGAAGATTCAGTAAGCTAATGCTTATAAAGCACTTAGCACAGTGCTCAATAAATGTTAGCTCTTGGGTGAATTTTAATTAAATACATTAGTGAGCATTGATATTAAATATATTGACAGTAAACTGATAGTCATAATAGCAATACCAAGTGAGGAGGCTGGGTGAGAGAAGGAATGAGTCCAGTAACGCATGGCAGCAGGCGGAGATCTTGAGCTGTTTTGGGGCATGGCATATTAATGGCTGTTTTCTGTCGGTCTTTGCTTTCCCGACAATTCATTTTCAACCGTGTTGTATAAAATGGCTGTGGATGTTCAGGCAGTAATTTATCTTGTGTTTAAGGATTCCATTGGCACGGCTTAGCAGAGCCCCCCTTTGCCTGCCCCACATATCGCCCGCCTCTGGCTTAGGGAGCGAGGCTGCATCTCCTTTGCCCCCATCACCTGCCAGCTCTGATTTGATGTCTGTGAGACACAGTCTTGGAGCTTTTGGCAGGTTGGCCTTAGTCGAGAAGCTAGGCGCTAGAGCTTGCCAGCACAATTTGTACTTTGATTAATTTATTTAATCTAACTATCTTGTATCAACCTGAGAAGATAATTGTGCACAAATTACTGTTTAAACTTGAAGCTTGTCTTACTTTAACTAAGCTCCATGCTGGTCTATAGCTTGTCACTGAAGCCATTCTGAGGGTAATTCTTTTTCCTGTTTCCCTCCCTGAGATACCAGACTCTATTCGAAGTGAATGCTTTGGGTGAATAGTTTTGAGTTAGAAGCTTTTAGGAGAGGAAAAGTACTTGTATGGATTCATGTCTTACTTCAGAACTGTTCTCTTTTATCTTTGCATGTGAGTTAAACTTCATTTTTGTCTAAAGTAGTGAGGTATAAGCCCACTGCTGCATTCTTTTAAGTGGAATTTTCAGAATAGTACAAGATTGGGTTTATAAATTATTTTGGGGGATTGAAATCATTCACCAAATCACTTCTATGTTTTATTGGATGTAAGATTCCGTTGATTGTAGGGCATATCGTTATTTTATATACCACTGAGAAAGAAAAAGCACTTCCAAAGATTAGACACCATGATCATAAGATGCATCACGATTTCAGAAGGCCTTAGAGTAAGTGAAATACAGTATATTGATAATGGGGCAGTTTGTTAAAATCCTTAGCTTTTGAAACATTTTCATATTTATCTGGATACTGAATTTGTAGAGGTCTGAATTTGGAGGGCCAAGACATTTTTGTTGTACAGTGACCTTCTTCCAGTGACCTTCCAAGTTGTTAAAAAAATTAATGCTCTTTGCCTCTTTGTGAAGTAGGAAGAGGGAAACCAGTATCCCTATGACAAAATTGGAAAAGATGTGTGGTGCCTGTTATACCATGCTTTCAGATGATCGCATTCAACATATTTTCACTCAGGTTAATAAAATTTTTTTACCTTTAGACTTGGTGGCCAAGTCTCATACTTCTTGATGTTAAAAAAAAAAAAAAAAAGAAATGTCACTTTGGATGTTTTTCCTTGAGCACAGAACATTCTGCTGTGTTTACTACACTCACTGAGAGCGCTGTCACGACATCTCCATCATCTTCATCCAGGAGGGGTGAGGTATTGGCTGTGTACTCAGAAAGTGGCAGGGGTGTGAGGGATTGACAATTTGGAGTCTGGAAGAAAGATAAACTCAGTTTTTTCCCTTTAAGGGATTTATAATAAAGTCAGGGTGTCTTTTCACTTTCATGAGTAATATTTGGGACCACCCACTAGAAAATCGCTGGTACAGGCAGAATTTTATAGTTGCTAGCTGACTTAGTAAGGAGTCCTAGTGGCACAATGGTTAAGCACTCGGCTACCAACTGAAAGGCTGGCGTTTCAAATCTACCAGCAGCGCTTTGGGAGGAAAGACCTGGCGATCTGTTCCCGTAAAGATTACAGCCTAGGAAAGCCTATGGGGGCAGTTCTGCTCAGTCCTGTAGAGTCTCTATGAGTTGGAATTGACTTGATAGCAATGAGTTTGGTTTGGTTGGTTTAGCTAACTTATTATCTGGGAAATTGAAATTCTGGCCTCCCATTGGCTTAGATATGTGTTTATCTGAGAGTAAATGAAGTTTAATGAAGTCCTGTCTGAGTTATTCCTGATTATTTCAGGTAGAAGGAAACTGGTTATAGATGCAAAAGGATATGCAGATGCTATAATGAATGGGACCTATGGTCCGTGCAGCCAATCCTGTGTTCCCACTTTAAAGCACACTTTCATACCTTTGGTGGTGCTGTTCCCTTGAGTAGTTCCCCCATAGAAATAATTGCTCACAGCAGGTCACAAGCCAAACTGCCCTCTTTTATCTCGTTTAGTACTCTAAGTGACTTGTTAACCAGGTCATTTGAGCATAATGATCTCTGTTGGTTTGCCAGATGAGGACACCAAACAGCTCTAAGATGGCAGAGCCCAGTCTCTTTCCATGACAGCCGCCCTCTCTCTCTCTGCCCTTAGAGGTTAAAGAGACCCAGACAAGCTCCAACACTTTAAAGAATTTTGTTTAATGGAGCTGGCTGAGGGTTACCTCAGCTGATGTAAGCTAATTTTAACTTTTGCCTTCATTGATGCTCATTTGGTTGCAAGAGAAACATTCACTCGAGTTGAAAGGGGGCATTTATTAGGTGTTTTATGGAACCAGAGGTTAGGAAATATTAGCCACGCCTTCCAAGCGCCTGGCATCAAGAACTAGAAAGATGTCAGGAACCAGAGCAACTCCTCTCTCAGTCTTGGGTGCTCTAGACATATGGTCTTTTGTCCCTGCTGCTTCTTTATGTGTCTTTTCTGTCTGCAGATGGGTATACTTGGGAGATTGTGACCTCACAGTCTTTGAGTTTACATCACCTCAGTTTGGGTAGAAAATGTCGGCTGGATGAAGAATCTTTCAGTTCCTTTTTCCAAGAAAGAACCTAGAGTCACCTGTTTGTCCTGGCCCAGTGAACGTGTCCGTGGGGCTGGGGTGGCCCAGAAAAAGGGGTCTTGCTAAGCTGGTCCAGAGGCTTCTTCTGCAAGGTTGAACCCTCAATTTTGGTGTTTATACCTTCCCTTCTCTGTGAAAGTTGGTAAGTTGCTTTTCCGAAATGGCTCATACCTGCTTGGAAGTTAATAAATATTTTTACCTAGAAATCTATTTTATGGCTGGGATGGGAAATTGGTTACTTTATACTTATTTACCAGGGGCTCAATCTTACGAGTTTGAGGTTTGCACTTTGCCCTGTCATGACTGTACCAACCCAGAATCTGTTCACATATAAAAAGAAAATCTTTGTATTTTGCACATGAGCAGTTCTGTTGTAGGAGTAATAATGAGATGTGAAAATTCCACGTATTTGTCCTACTTAATGAATTTACCATAATGAAGTCCTGAAATAAACAATATGGTATAGTTATTGTGATGGAAATGTGATCAAATGTTACGTCAGTTATATTTGAGCGTAAAATTGCGGATTTAGGTCCACAGCAGTATGATGTGATGATGACGCACTTGGGCTCTGTCTGATGGCAGGGGTAAACTCTGCCTCTTCCACTTCCTTCCTGGGCATCCTGGGGCAAATTACTTAGTCTCTTTGTGCGTCCTCATCTGAAAATGGGCATTGCTGGGAGCCAGGCTGCAAGGGCGGCCCCTCTGCACCCACTGCCCCCAGCATAAACATTGAAGAATTCCTGAAAAGTCAGGAAGAGCCAGGCTGCAAGGGCGGCCCCTCTGCACCCACTGCCCCTAGCATAAACATCGAAGAATTCCTGAAAAGTCAGGAATATCTCTGTCATCTGTGTTATGTTTCTATTTCATTTTCAGCCTGTGTATAGCAGAATGTATAAGCATAAAATTCCATTATAGATTTAGGGACCTTTGGACGGGGGGCGTCCTACTCATAATCCCCTGGTGAAATCCCGGGTAGGGACAGCCCGTGTATTACTTGGGGGTCAACATGAAGTTGTCTTAGGGGAAAAACAAATAGCTCGACTATGGAAAACAAAAACAGGATGGTGGAATCCTGGTATTTACCGAGGCCCTTTTGTTTTTAAACCACCACCCACACATGATCCCATAAAAGTGGAAAAACAAAAGGCAGTGAGTTCTCTCAGCCAATTTCTCAGCCAATTACAGGTCAACCTTCTCGTCTACCCCACTCACTGCTGCGCTTGACTGGTCTTTGGGTATAGAGATTGGGCTAATTGTCCTTGGCATAATCGTGGACAATATGACGTAACCCAAAGTGGCTGGACTTCAAAAATTTGGCCACCCTGGACAAAATGGACAAAGCCTATGTGGCAACAGTTTTTGCAAAAAGATTAATTATTATAAAAACTGTGGAAGGAATTGCAAGATTAAGCATAAAGTGTAAAGCAGTATGAAGTCAATTGTTACTTTGTGTAAAAATATATCAACAAAATATTCTCTTCAATTAAACAAAAACTCATTGTACTTGTGTGTGTATGCGGAACTGTACTATGTGTCACTTCGAAAATTATGTCTCTGGGAAATGATGTTTATGATTATATCTTGTACTGCCCCTTTATTGATCATGCGATGTTATGCTTTTGTAAGCTTATGATATAAAAGACCATGTAAAAAATAAAGAGCAGAGGCTTCTTTTTCTGCAAAATGAAAATATAAGACATACTACCTCTCATTCTTTTTCGCCGAACTCTACCCCTCCTCTGGTAACCCTGTTCATTGCTGAGGCTGGCCCCCGGCAGGGCATAATGATGACAGCTCCCTCATTGGGTTGTTGTAAGCCTTCAATGAATTAATTAATACACATAAAGCATTTAGCACAGTGTCTGGCACATAAAATGGATTTAATAAATAGCTATTTTATACTTTCTATTTAGTAAATAGCATTATTAATCATTACAACCACACTGTGGTAGAGTTTGACTGAAATGAGGTTTTTGCATTTATCTGTGGATTTAATGGTCCCGGCTGCTGCCATTGGCTTTAGTGGACAGATTGAAAATGGGGAGGCTTCCCTACATTGATATTAATCAAAACACTTTACCCTTCCTAATGTTTTGTCTTAGAAGCAGCTTATCAGTGCTGTGAATGAGTGTAAGGCATCTTAAAATAGCAGGTTTCATTTGTGATTTGGAGTATCAGTTGGCCCACATCTAAATCCTTTTTGATGTAATCGTCTTTGCTGTCCTGTTTGATCTTGTAAATATTAATTTAGTCTGGTTGTACGTGTGGTTTTCAGTGGTCCCAAGGTTAATTACTGTATATTGTTTATGAAGTACTCATAGAAGATTAGGCATACTGTGGAGGTCCTACAAGAGCTTGTTCTCAGTTTAGGCCTGCAGACTTGAAGTAAAACTTGATGAAACATTCGTGAAAAAAGAATTTCCAATTCCTTACAGATTTGACTTCTGAGATTTCTGCTTGATACCTTTGTTTCAAGAAATCTTTTGGCGCATAACTATTTTGTATTCCTTTAAACCTTTTCTCATTTGTTGACCAAATCTTCACCTTGCATTTCTTACTTTATTGTCATGGAACCTAATCCTGTCTCCTGAGAATGATTAGGAGGGCTCCAGCAGTCATTTAGGAGATGTTTCTTGGGGGCCTGCTATCTGCGAAGCTGTATGTTCGAAGCTGTATGTTTGACTCTGGGGGGGACCTAAGAGCAAGACAAGACCCTGCCTTCACAGCACTTAACAGCAGTGAGAGGGAAGGCAAGGGCACAAATTCTCATAGTACAGAGCAGACAGTGACAGTGACACAGAGAAAGGGCTCTGAGAGTAGTATGGTGGAGAAGACACTAACGAGTACTCCCTTAGGAAAACTCATGGAGGGGGTGCTGACCTGCCCCTAAAGAATATTTGTACCTTTGACAGGAAACATGGAAGGGAGTACGTGGAACATTCCAGATGGAGAGGTCAGTTTGAACAAGGGTTAAAAAAAAAGATCTAAAAAAATTAATTTCCAAACCTCCCAATCAAAACATGAGATTCACTTATTACTTTTTATTTTTTTCCCCAGTATTCCCATACCATCTTGACTTTTGATTACTTGATATCTTTTTAAATAGATTGACTGTTTTTCTTAATATGTTTGTTTTAAAAGGAAACTGTCACTTATTTAATATATTAATTATATACATTTTCCCCCAATAGATTTTGTAATAAATACATAGCTACTAAAATAAAAAACAGTGTTCCCAGAAAAAACAGCCTCCCAGAAATCATCTTGTAGACATGAGTGGTGCATCTCACACAATTTCATGAACTCTGTATTCTTCTGAGACCAGACTATTTTGCTTTGAACTTGAGGTATATGAAGGAGAACAGTAGAAGCATAGTAGTAAGGTAGGGAATATGGCACAGGAGTTAAAAACATGGATCTGGAACCAAACTGTTGGTCTGCTTCTTCATTTCGTAGCTGTATGATCTCAGGCATGTCGCTTGATGTCTCTGTGCCTCAGTTTTTTTGTTAAATGGGGCTAGTAACAGTGTCTGCCTTACAGGGTTATTGCAAGGATTGAGATAATGTCTGTAAATTAGTTGCTACAGGGTTTGACACATAGATTTTTCTTCCTTTTTTTTTTTTTAAAGTAAGCACCCCAGCCCTCCATACCCTAATGTCTAAGGTCCCTAACTGCTAACCTGAAGGTTGGTGGTTAGAACCCACTCAGAGGTACCACAGAAGACAGGCCAGGCGATCTGCTTCTGTAAAGATGACAGCCAAGAAAACCCGATGAAGCAGTTCTACTCTGTAACACACAGGGTTGCTGTGAGTTGAAATCGCCTCTATGGCAGCCAGCAACAGCCCTGATGTCTCTCTCCTTTGCTGTATTTAGATCTTTGGTGCTCATCCTAAAGAAATTAGCACTTCCCCACCCCATCACTTTCTCTCCCTCTACCTTGTTTGTCTTTATAGCCAAGCTAAGGAACAGATTTTGAGTAGCCTTTTTCCTTAAGAAGCAGCGACTCGTAAGGAATGGAACGGAATGGTAATTTCAGCAGACTGCAGTGTACTGTGAGACTCTTAGGGCACTTATTTGTGTTGGGCATTGCTGTGGAGAGATTTTTTTTCTGTTTGTGTGTGTATTTAAGTCTTAACTTTGAAATATTACTTCTACAAGGGCTTGTTAGGCTTTATCCTGGTAACTATTATATATTATATGAAACTGTTACGTACTTAAAAAACCATACATATAGATATAGATAGCCACTGTGTGGAATTAATCTTTTATTAGTAAACCTCAAAATAGGGACTGTTTGCAGATTAAATGTCAGCTCTTCTTCAAGATGTTTCGTTTTTGCTTATGAAGCAGAAGTTTGTAAACAAACAACTGACTCCTTTGAAAGGAAATGTGAAAGGCTAAAATTGTCTTTAGGTGACTACCCCTCAGAGCCAAGAAATCCTGAATAGTGCTGATGCTGTTTTCCTAATTCAAATTCCCTTTTCTGCATGGCCATCCATCTCTGCTTGAAAGAGGTATGCTACAGCCTGCCCATATCACGCAAAAGCTATGCTTGGGCTGGATGAAATAAGTCAAGAATTGAATGGTAGCCATGTTCTTTTCCCCTGTCGCCCTTTTTCTTGGGCCATATTTTGTTTTATTTAATTTTTCATCTTTTGTACAATTGATCATGAACTGAATGCCCTCACCATAGTTAACATGGCAAGGGATGGGGCCTGCTTTGGCATTGTCTCAGTCTTCTGAGAAATTCTTCAGGCCTTATGGTGGCATGTAGCATATTCATTTTCTGGAATTGCTAATAGAACTTTCTGTGATGGAAATGTCCTCTATCTGCCTTATTTAATAAGGTAGCCACTAACAACACTTGAAATGTGGCTAGTGCCACTAAGGAACTAAATTTTTAATTTTATTTAATTATAACCAAGTTAAATAGGCACATATGATCAGTGGCCACTGTGTTGGACAATGCAGATCTAGAGGCTGGTAGAAACTCTGGGTCATATACATCAGAACTAACCTCCTTTTTTATTTAAATGTGCATATTTCTGCAGTCTTGATCTCGAGTGTGGGTGAGGGCAGGGGACAGGATAGGTCTTTGAAAAGAGTTGGATGTAATGATGGGATAGAAAGAAAAGACCCTCTGCTAGAGAGAGTCTCTGGGTCTGCGGCCAAAACAAGCCCTTTTTTCTCCCCAACATAGTCAGATTTAGAACAAAGTGGCATTTGGGTTAATCCTTCCACAAATCCATGTACCAGATAGCTGTAATTCTGTCCCTTTCTTTCCTACTCAGGAAAGATTACTGAATGCAGATGAGTGGCAGAAATGTTATAAGGATAACCTTGAATCTTATCTAGTTTATCAGTAAATAATTGACAATCTCATGTGCTTTAACTGTAATCAGAAACACATTTGGGCACACCTCACAATGGATTAAAAAAACTACCGTCTCAACATTTAATTAGGACATTTGCAGCAGTGTATGTGGGGGGCGGGGTGTACATGTATTTATATATATTCACGTGTTGAGCCTAGGGCTTCCTGGACAAGTAATGTTTGAAAGACACTGATTGAGACTTTCTCCAAGTCTTTTCAGTCATTCATGCAAAAATACATTGATGCCTACCGTATGCTCAGATGTTGCCAATATAGAAATGAAAAAAGACAAAGTCCCTGCCTTCATGGAACTTACATCCCGAGAGCATGTCATCTCCCGTTTGCTGCCCTACACACATTCATCTTTGGTCAAATTGTTCAATTTTCAGGTCTTAGAGTATAGTTTTTACTTTCTAAAACTTCCCTTTTGCTGATACTGTTTCTCTTTTCTGAAACGTCCATTTTTCCTCACTTCTGCCCAGATCCTCCCCATCCTTAGAGGCCCACTCCTGACCTCACCTCTTCCATATCATTTAGCTGTAACTGAAACTCGTATTTCCGGATTTGTAATTAAGTATGTACTCTTTGTATTACATCACAAATAATGCCCAGATTTTTTTTTTAAATCAGTCATAGTTTATTTCCTTTAGAAACAGAAGCTCTAAAGGTCTTTCACTGTTTTCCATATTTTGTAATGCCCAGATATTTTTTGTTGTTAGGTGCCATCAAGTCAGTTCCAACTCAGTGACACTACGTACCTCAGAGCAAAACACTGCCCAGTCCTGTGCCATCCTCACAATCTTTGCTGTGTTTGAGTCCGTTGTTGCAGACACTGTGTCAATCCATCTGGTTGAGGGTCTTCCTCTTTTTCGCTGACCCTCTACTAAGCATGATGTCCTTCTCCAGGGATCGGTCCCTCCCGATAACATGTCCCGAGTACTTGAGACAGTCTCACCATCCTCTCTTCTAAGGAGTATTCTGGCTGTACTCCTTCCAAGACAGATTTGTTCATTCTTCTGGCAGTCCGTGGTATAGTCAATATTATTTGCCAACACCGTAATTCAAAGACATTAATACTTCAGTCTTCCTTATTCGTTGTCCAGTTTTTGCCTGCATATGAGGCAATTGAAAACACCATGGCTTGGGTCAGGCACACCTAGTCCTCAAAGTGACCTCTTCGCTTTTCAACACTTTAAAAAAGGCTTTTGCAGCAGATTTGCTGAATGCAGTACGTTGTTTGATTTTTTGACTGCTGCTTCCATGGTTGTTGATTGTGGATCCAAGTAAAATGAAATTCTCGATAACTTCAGTATTTTTTCTGTTTATCATGATGTTGCTTAATATTTGTTGAATTGATAATAAATATGATCTGGCCTATTGTACAATATAAGAAACATTTTATTTCTCCAGTTTCTTGGGCTTAAACTCAAGGAGTCTGTGGTATTTAGTTTACCAAAAACCAAACCCAGTGCCGTTGAGTCGATTCCGACTCATAACGACCCTGTAGGACAGAGTAGAACTGCCCCATAGGGTTTCCAAGAAGCGCCTGGTGGATTTGAACTGCCTACCTTTTGGTTAGCAGCCATAGCTCTTAACCACTACACCACAAGGGTTTCCAAAATACACACACACGCACATATGTATATGTATGTATATGCACACCTAACTTTTGCACTGTTTTAAAATAAAGTTTCTTAAACTAAATACTGGAAACCCTGGTGGCGTAGTGGTTAAGTGCTACGGCTGCTAACCAAAGGGTCAGCAGTTTGAATCCACCAGGCACTCCTTGGAAACTCTATGGGGCAGTTCTACTATGTCCTATAATGTTGCTATGAGCTGGAATCGACTTGATGGCAACAAGTTTGGGTTTTTTTTGGATATGTATATCCTCCCAATTCTAGATTCCATTGGAGAAATTTTACGTGCTTTTTTTAAATTTTTTCTCTTTGGATTATCTTCATTTCTTTTAGGGAGTGTTTTAAATTTTCTACTTTTACTGAGAATTGAATGTGTGGTTAGAGTGTTGGTGGTTTCTGGGAATCAGTCTTGTCAACAGTTGGTGGACCTGAGATTAAGCAGCAGCTGCAGAGTGCTCATATTTTTTTCTTTCTCTGTTCTTTGTGATTGTAAGGTCCTGTCTTGGCCTGACAATTCTGTGATCCCGTATGCTATTTTCCTGGTTGGGTCAATCCAGTACTCTGCTGGACATTGATTTTACTGACCTGTCACTGTGAGCTGTGAGGAGCAGCAAATGTTGACTCTGCGTGATCTTCCTGCTCCTTGTGTGATGCCTTCCCACACAGGGCACTAGAATCCTGGCTCCAGATATGAGCATATGTGTACAAAGTCTCATCTTGGTTATATTGAAGTTTTTCCTTGATTTTTCCCACAGTCTGCAGAGCCTGATTTAGGACTGCATTAGGATTAAGTAAGATTACCAGCACCTTTTCTCTGTCTCTCTTGTGTATCTTGTATGAATGTGTCCTAATAACTACTGATACCAAGTTCATCCCTGAAGAAGCCAAGACGGACCTTTAGAGTCCTGCTGAGGTTGCAGTTTTATGATATGTTTTTCTTGCAAGTAAAATCAATTGAGATAAATCTCAGTAACTTTTCCTGCACAACGAGATGATTAGGCCCTGTTGCATTGGTAGGCTCCTCCCTATCCAGGCATACTGTCACGTCACATGCAAGGTTGTTTCACCAAAATTGATTGGTTGATCCACCACTTTTCAAGGTCATGCTTAATCACATTTCAAGAAAATTGAAGAAGATACCAAATTGGCCCAGGTACGGTAATTGACATCGTGCTCTCTTTTGGTGCTGTTTGCTTTTAACAGCACATCTTTAATTTACTAAGCAATTACACCAGTGCTTAAAGGGCAGAAACCCAGTGTGCATATTTTATCCTGAAACTTAGTCACAGCCAGTCTGTTGTGGTTTAGAGATAGTCTTATTTTACTCATGGAAATCCTGAAGTGAATGGGCTGACACCCCAGCATGCTGCCAAAGCACTCCTTTGGATGAAGGACGCACTGTGGCCAGAGTGGGTTGGCTTATCCTTGAAGCTGATGAACCAGGCTGACAGGTCCGGAGGGGTTCTGCTGTTGGCCTTTCATGTGAAGCATGGGGCTGTAGAACAGATGGAGGGGAAGGGACCTCCTTGACAGTTTGGGAGGGTGGGGACCTTTAAAGTTAAGAGGAATCAAAAGAACAGTTTAGTTATTAGTGGTGTTCTGTGTGACAGCTTGACATTCTGTAACTGTCCACAGAGACCGAGCTACTTCGGAATGGTGTTCTTGCAAATGTGTCATGTTAATTTTTTTTTCCTAATAAGGAGGAATGGTCCAATTTGAATAGTTCTGAATAATTTCACATTATTTATTAACCATGAACAGTAGGAATGTTTTTCCTTGACATAGTGGTTGACTAGAGGACTAGAAACAGGAGAAATTGAGATTTCTATATTAAAGAAACATTTGTTTTTTCCTGAGAGAAAAATTTTGGTTGGAAAAATCTATAACTTGGCTTAGTATTCTGAGAGATGATGTTGAGAATGTTTGCAAGATAGTGAATTATTATTTTTAAAGTCGTATGTGCTCATTATGCCAGCCTTCTATGTATATGTGTGTGTGTGTGTATGTATATATATTAACAGGGAGGAAAAAAGTCATTTATAATCCAGTACTTAAAGTTAAGTACCGTTAATATTTTATACTTTCCTTTGAATCTTTTTTTCTAGGTAAATATTTTTGCAACTCTGTAGGACAGAGTAGAGCTGCCCCCTAAGGTTTCCAAGGCTATAATCTTTATGGAAGCAGACTGCTACCTCTTTCTCCTGCATACCGGCTGGTGGGTTCGAACTGCTTATCTTGCAGTTAGCAGCCGCTGTGCCACCAGAGCTTCAAATATTTTTGTGTTTGACTTTACTGTGGTCATTGTTTTTATACAGTGCAAACTATCCCCACCCCATTTGTCATTATGTCCTAAGAATTTTTTATGGTATTTATGGTGATGTTATTATATATATATATTTTTTTATTATATAGTATTCAGAAAACTTACATTTAAAAAGCTGTATAATGTGCCATTCAGTGTTTGTATCATAGTTCTTCATGCCATTTCCATATTGTTGGAAATTTAGTTTTTCACTGTTAACACCCTTGTGCACAAAGTTTTATCTTCGTTTAGGAGTATTTCCTGAGGATAGAGTCTGGAAGTAGAATTGTTGGGTCAAAGGGCATGGATTTTTTTTTTTTTTTTTCAGAATTTGGACAAACTTTATCACAAAGCCATAGGTCACCAGTTGAACTACTGCAAAGCTGTCAAGAGGACTACAGTATGTGCGTGTGCATAATCTCCAAAACATGTTTAAAATGAAGCATTTTAAAATTTGGCCTTCAACTGTAATAAGTTATCTGTATTTGGGTGACTTTCTTCTACCATTTTGCAAATGGACATTCCACCTGTATTTGGTACTCTTTCTCATGATTATTAGTCGCTTATGCCCTTTACTCTTGCTTTTGCTCCCTGTAGCCCATTCTGTACCTCTATACTTATAGCTCACAGTGTGTACACATCCTACAATGGTTTGTTTCTCTACTTTTCTTTAGTGAATACTGAAGTGAGGTGCAAAACACAATATTAAAATTATATATATATTTTCTGGTAAATTTTTATCCTGATGCACCCCAAAGAATGCTCTGAAAGGGGATTTGGAGATACAGTTTGGTCTCTGTAGTTATCCAAACCAATTCCATTGCTGTTGAGTTGATTCCGACTCATAGCAACCCTATAGGACAGAGTAAAACCGCCCCATTAATGTTTCCAAAGCTGTGGTCTTTACAGAAGCAGACTGCCACATCTTTCTCCTGCATAGCAGCTGGTGAGTTATGCCACCAGGGCTCCTCTCCAGTGATGTGAAACACATGAAATGTGTTACGTAAAAACAGGGCTTAGAATCTAGAAGGGCAGATGAGAAGGTATTACGTGTGCACTGTGTTTTATCCTTTGTATTTCCAAACATCAGTGCGTAGTCTGAAAATTTTAAGGGAAGGTTGTAATGTTTGATTTGAAAGACAGGCAGGCATTCAGAAAGCTCAACAGTGGCGCTGCTGCTGCTTAACTGTGGAACATTTAACTCCTGATTAGCTGAATTTCCCTCACCTCTCATCTTCATCATCACACAGATATACTAATACCACATTGATCTTCAGTTGGTCACCTGAGAATGCTTTAAAAAAAAACCCAACAACCTATTTTTAAAATTAGCATACAATAAAATTGACTTTTTCTTTTTGTATACAATTCTATGAATTTTAACACGTGTATAGATTAATATAACTGCCACCAAATCAGGATCCAAAGCAGTTCTGTCACCTCAAAAAATTCCCTCATGTTTTTTTTTTTTTTTTATCCCTTAGTAGTCACACCCTCCTCGTACTCCTAACCCCTGGCAATCATTGATCTGTTCTCCTTCATTAGAGGGTTATCTTTTCAGGAATGCCATGTAAGTGGAATCATGTAGTACTTAGCTTTTTTGAGACTGGCTTTTTTTACTCAGCATAATGCCTTTGGTATTCATCCAAGTTGTGTTTGTCAGTGGTTCATTCCTTTTTATGGCTGAGTAGTATTTCCTTATATGGATGTGCCACAGAGTATTTATCCATTTACCCACTGAAGGACATTTGGGTTGTTTGTAGTCTCTGGAGATTCTGAATAGAACTGCTATAAACGTTTGTATAGATTTTTGTGTGAACATAAGTGTTTTATTGCTCGAGGGTAAATAACCTAGGAGTAAGATTGCTGGGTCATATGGTAAGTGTATGTTTAACTCTGTAAGAGACTGCCAGCCTCTTTTCCAGACCGGCTGTATCATTTTGCATTCCCAGCCACAGTATAAGAGAGTTCTGTTTGCTCTGTATCCTTGCTAGCACTTGGTATTGTCAGTATTTTTTTTTTTTTCATTTTAGTCATTCTAATAGGTTTGTCATGGTTTCTCATCCCGATTTTAGTTTGCATTTCCTTGATTGCTAATGATGTTGAACATCTTTTCATGTGCTTATTTCCCATCTGTATATTCTCCTTGATGAAGTGTCTGTTCAAGTCTTTTGCCTGTTTTTTCATTGAATTGTTTGTTTTCTTACTGCAGAGTTTTGACAGTTCTTTGTATATTCTGGATCCAATATGTCGAATATGTGATTTGCAAATATTTCTCCTACTCTGGCGTGTCTTTTCATTTTCTTAACAGTGTCGTTTACAAAGTGAAAGTTTTTAATTTTGATAAAGTCCAGTTTATCAGTTTTTTCTTTTATGAATTGTGCTTTTTTGTGTCACGTCTAAGAAATCTCTGCCTAATCCCAGATCACAAAGATTTTCCCCTATTTTATTTTTAAGTTTCATAGTTTACATTTTGTATTAAGATCCATGACCCATTTTGAGTTGATTTTTGTGTATGGTATGAAAACCCATTGCTATTGAGTCAATTCCGACTCATGACAACCTTTATAAGACAGGATAGAGCTGCCCTATCAGGTTTCTAAGCCTGCAGTCCTTAGAGAAGCAGACTGCCACATCTTTGTCCCACAGAGTAGCTAGTGGGTTTAAACTGCTGACATTTTGATTAGCAGCCGAGTGCGTTAAACCACTGTGCTACCAGGGCTGCTTGTATGGTGTGAAATAAGGTCTAAATTCATATTTTGTATAAGACTATCCAATGTCTTGTTCAAAAGACTACCCTTTCCCCATTAAGTTGTCTTGGCACCTTTGTTGAAAATAAATTGACTGAAAATGTAAGCGTTTATTTCTGAATTCTTAATTCTATTCAGTTGATCTATGTGTCTGTCCTTATGCCAGTCCCATACTGTCTTAATTACTGTAGCTTTGTAGAATGTTTTGAAATTGGGAATTGTAATAAGTTCTCTAACTTTGTTTTTCTTTTTCAAAATTGTTTTTGCTATTCTGGGACCTTGGCATTTCTATATAAATTTTAGGATCATCTTTGTCAAATTTGGGAACATTTCAGCCAAATATTTTTTCTGGACCTCATTCTTTCTCCTATGCTTCTGGGACTTAAGTGACACAAATGTTAGCCCTGTGGTATTTTCCCACATGTCCTCTGTTTTTTAAATCTTTTTCTTTTCATAATTCAGATTAGATCATTTCTCTCTACAAATTCACTGATTCTTCCTGTTTTATTACCATTCTGTTGTTGAGCCTATCTAATGAGATTAAAAAAAAAATTAAGTTTTGGTTATATTTTTCACTTCTAAAGCTTCTATTTGGCTTCTTTATATCTTCTATTTTCTTGCTAAGACTTTCTATTTTTCCATTCATTTCAAGAGTGTTTGCCCTTATACTTGTTGGGGCATTTTTATAATAACTAATTTAATATTTTTGTGAGAAAGTTTAAACATTTCTGTCATCTTGGTGGTGGCATCTTTAGACCCATGTGTATTGAGATTTTCCTGATTCTTCTTCATATGCCAAGTAATTTTGTATTATATCCTGGACATTTTTAGTATTAGGAAACTCTGCAATCTGTTTAAATCCTACAGAGAATATGGATATTTTTGTTTTAGCAGGCAATTGATTCTGCTTCAACTTAGCTTTCTGTGGGTTGTGGTTTCACTGTCAATTTTGTTTTCAAAGCCTTTGTACTGCAATTCAGATCTGTTTCATGTGTACACCACCCAGTGTCTTACTTGTGAGTTGGGTGGTCATCTATCCTGTAGCTCAGTTTTTAAAGCCTATTTTATGCTGTTTAGGGTCAGATCTGTGCATGCACAGCTTGGGGTTAAAG
Source organism: Elephas maximus indicus (assembly GCF_024166365.1). Lineage (NCBI taxonomy): Eukaryota > Metazoa > Chordata > Mammalia > Proboscidea > Elephantidae > Elephas > Elephas maximus. The sequence goes on along the minus strand of NC_064827.1, from coordinate 82,966,986 downwards.
CCAGCAAACTATGCGGTCATTTTTCTGAGCGTCTTTCTTTCTGTGATCTCTCTTATACTTTCTGGATTCTTGGGCCTTTCCTTTTTGGACCCTCGGCCTGAAAGCTAGGGCTTTATTTCCTTTGTTGTGTACTTCTTGCCCTTCCATCTAGAGCCAAGCAGCAGGAGGGAGAGAGAATAAAAGCTAGAGTGTTCATGTCACCCTCTTGAGACTACTGCTCCTCTGATTGGAGAGGAAGTTTCCTCACTTTCAAAATTTTAGGCTCTCGTGTGCTCCTGTTGTCACTGCTATTGCTGTTGTCACCACCACTGCCTTGATTTCTTGGAGGCTGGCTGGGACACAGAGAATGGAAGAAAAGAGGAGAAAAAAAGCCCGACAGGTGATTTTACCTACTCTTTCTGAGCAAGGTGACCCTTTTCAGCTCCTTGAGCCAGAATTAGAGAACTTCTCCTGGAGTGCTTTCAGTCTACACTTTCAGTTTTAGGCAGCATTGAGTTCAGGCTGGGGGATATTGGAGGATAAACAAATGGTACTTATCACTGGTTCTGTGGTACTTCCAGTTCTGCTCTTCTTGCTTAACCCATCTGCTGTTGTTTGTTTAAAGCCATCAAATAGCAGCTCCATATAGTCTATTCAGGTTTTATAGCTCCGTTCAGTAGAGAAACAGGGTGGAGTGAGTTCACTATCAACTGGACTTGAATAAGGTTTGGATTTTTTTTTTTAGAGACTTTTGGTACATTACCAAATTGTTTTCAAAAATGACTATACCAGTTTATATTCACTATCAGTATCCTTGACCTTTTTCAGTGTACTTCCATGAACACTGGAAAAGATTGTTAAAACAAATCAAAACAAAACAAAAACCTCCCTGTCTTTACTCAGTTGATAGGTGAACCACAGCAGTTTACTGTGTAATTTGTTTCTTTAATTAGTAGTGAGGTTAAACTTTCACCTTTGTATTTATTACCTACATGTATTTTTTTCTTCTCTTTAATTGTCACTCCAAATATACTGTTTATTAGTTTGCTTAAAATTTGTCCACATATTTACACTAGGATTAAGTTTGGCTGTAAATAAATCAGCTTGTTGAGTCAGTTCTAACTCATGGTGATCCTGTGTGTGTCAGGAGCAGAACTGTGTTCCATAGGGTTTTCAGTGGCTAATTTTTTGAAAGCAAATCTCCAGGCCTTTTCCAAGGAGTCTCTGGGTGAACTCAAGCCTCCAGCCTTTCAGTTAGCAGCTGAGTGGGTTTGTACCATCCGGGGGCTCCGTAGATAACATAGATCTCTCAAAATATTCCAGGGCTGGTATGGGAGGTCCATTGTTGCAGGGACCAAGGTTCCATCTATCTTGTTGCTTTGCCGTGCATAGCTTTCATTCCCAAGTTCACCTTGTTGTCCGAAATGGCTGCTAAAGCTCTAGCCATCATGTTTCCAATTCCTAACAGCAACCAGGAAGAAGGAGTGAAGAAGAAGGGGCAAAGGGCACCCATCACAAACTTTTAAGAAGGTTTCCCAGAACCTGGTCAGAACATTTTGTTTAGCAATTATACCAAATATAAGGAAGAAAACAACTGCCGGTTGACACCTCTGACCACAGAGCCACTTTTCATTAACACTAGATATTAACATTAAGAAGATGATTTTGGCCAGTTCACTAGGAGGAAAGTGGTGTTCTATTAAAGACCTGCATGTATTAAATGAAGAGACTGAGCCCCCTTTTCTTAAATGCCTTGGCCATTTGTATGTCTTCAGTTGCACATTGCTAGTTCATGGCTTTTGCCCTTTTTTCAGTTGAGTGGTTTGTATTTTACTTACTGATACCAGTGCTTCTTTCTCTGTGCTATGTAGAATTTCGGTACTCTCACCCCAAGAATCTTTTCCCTGAGTTGTAAGTTATGTTACTGACCATTAGAATTCCTTTTTAAAGTTTATTGAACTGTAGGAACCTATTTATTAGCTCACATTTTAATAAAAATAAGCTCTTTCAGTTTATACTTTCCCGATAGCATACAATTTCATTTGTCCTCCACAATAAAGAATCAAGAAGTTTTTTTTCTTTTTTCAAATTATGAAATATTTCATACATAAAATCATATATATGTATGAATGAAATGGAAAATAATGATAAAGTGAACACCTGTGAACCTACTCCCAGCTTAAGAAACAGCAGAAAGCAATTCCTGCCCAGCTTCTTTGAGCCCGTCCCCATTATATCCCTCTCCAGCCAGTTCCTTCAGTATGCCCCACCCCTAAAGTAACCCAGTATTCTGAATTTTGTGCTTTTTGTTTCCTGAAGGCAGACTCCTTTTTTTTAAGTTGGGAAAATTTAAAGTTTTAAAAGGTAAGTGAGTTGCCCAGGGTCTGGCTCTAAAAATAACCGTGATCTTGGGCTTCTAAAAAAAAAAAGTATGATTATTATTTTTTCAGTCTTTTTTGAAACACTGTGTACTACCTCTTCATTTTGTTGTATTGTTAGTACTTTGGACATATTACTGGGAGGGACCAGTCCCTGGAAAAGGACATGATGCTTGGTAGAGTAGTGGATCAGCAAAAAAGAGGGAGACCCTCAGCCAGACAGATTGCCGTTGTGGCTCCAGCAGTAGGCTCAAACACGGCAATGATTGTGAGGATGGCGCAGGACTGGGCAGTGTTTTGTTCTGTTGTACATAGGGCCGCTATGAGTTGGAACTGACTGGGCAGCACCTAACAACAACAGTGTTGTTTTCCTAGACCTCCTCATGCTCCTAATTTTAACTATAAAGATTTCTGAAGAATAAATTGTTTGGAATTAGTGCTTTTATTACGGAGAGTTTTACGTTTGCCTGTTTCAGATGTTATTCAGAAACTTACCTTGCCCCTCAGAAAGTAAGCTGACAAGCTGTAGGATGTGTGTTGACCCCCCTAATTTGTTCCCATAGCTGCAGTTGGAAGAGATAGTGTACACATGATTAATGGGAACTGTGATCTCTCCTTTTATACAGTCAGTACCATGGTTCCAAATGAATAGACATATCTCGAAAGATACTTAGCTAGCCTTTCAAAAAATCAAATGCTGAGAATTTTCCACCGGAAGTCGTTAGGTTTTTGCTAATTTTTACAACTCACATAAACATTCCGATCACAAATGTGGATTAAAAGTGGAGCCCAGTAAAATAAGACTTGTCTTTGCAGTAATACTGTGTGCAGCAGAGTCCATTCCACAGATCTAAGGTTGCAGCATCAGAAGTGCTTAGTGCTCATCTTGGCTTTTGTGTCAGTAATGACTCAAAGTGAATGCAGATCATGGCTGCTAGAGTATGGATACTGGTGGGGTGGAATTATAGAGCTCTTCAGTCCCAAAGGTCACTGGGCAGTATGGTACTGTGGTTATGAGCGCAGACCCAGGAGCCACACGCATATCTTGGCTCTGTCGCTACTAGCAGGGTGACCTTGGGCGCATGACATTACTCCCTCTCAACCCTGGTTTTCTCATGTAAAATGGGGGCATTGTTAGTACATACACTCTTGGGCATTAGGAGTTTCAATAAGGTGTAAATAGGCTGTAAATAAGATAGTTTATGTAAAACTCTTAACTCAATGTCTGGGACATATTATGCACTAATACTTGTAGTTGCCAGCAGTGATTGCAGTTGTCATCATCATCATCTTTAAGCCAGCCTCCCCATTTCATAGATGACGAAACCGAGTCCCAGATCTTATGACTAGTCAGTGGCTGAGCTGGGACGAGAATTCCAATCTCTGAATTCCCTGTGCAGTGCTCTTTCCACCCCACCACCAGCCTTTCTGCACACATACCTAGATTATTTACTTTTTTGTCACCCTCTCTGGCTCTTTGCAGTACTGTTTCTTGCCTTTTACGCCAGCAGATCCTAACAACAGATGGTGCTGTTTTGAATTAAAACAATTTAACTCAAGATCCATCAACTGTCAACATCAAACACCCTTAAAAGAAGGAAAGAAACTCATTATCAAGAGTATTTAAGCAAAGTAGGTATTTAATCTATCTTAATCATTTGCATTCTTGAGAAGAAGAAAGTCAGTGGCAGCTGCCACCATAGGCCAAGCCCCATGACTGCTCTTGCACGTAATTGCTTCAGACCAGTTTTTTCCCCCTTTTCTTCTTTCCCACACAGTGCAAATTTGGACTTTAGTCCCAAAGAGCAAGTTTTAAGTCACACTGAATATTTAAAAAATTTAAAAACATATATATTTTTAAAAATTGGTTTTTGACTACAAATGGCTGTATACCTTTTGGTAGCCTGCGCTCTCAGCTAGAGCTTTGTCAGGATGCGCGTAAGCGCTCCAGGCCGGCCTGCTCTGAGAGGCTCTGCCTGCAGCCCCGGGCAGGAGCAGTACTGTGCAGGTGGGCCGCGTCGACGCGGGCTGCAGTAGCAGAGCAGTCAGTCGGCTCTGCAGAGCTGAATCCCCGTAAATTAAGTGTACGTTTAATGCCGCTCCCCTACTCATACCATACCTTGTTCTTTCCAAAGTTTGGTGTCCTCAAAACTGCCCCTCGAACCCAAATCACAAAACTGATGGTGCGTGAAAGATAGTGAATGTAAGAGAGAAGAAAATATTCACTCTTTAGTACGACCTGTGAGCTTGATTGCATCAGCTCAGCTCTGGGCGCTTAACCATGACTGTGTACTGCACCACTTTCTGTGCAGCACCCATGTTCCTTCTCTTTTTCCACTCTCTTGTGTTAGCTTACTTTCTCTCTTTCGGCACTTCTTTCCTCCACTAGCTGGTTCAGGTTGGACACTGAGTGATGCTGAGGCAGTTGTTGGCAGCCCTCTTTTTACCTTCCTTTCTTCTTTTTGTTTTTTTTTTCACTCTTGGCCTCTCTTTTACTTTATTTCCTCTTTTTCTTCCTTTCATTCTTTTGTGCTGCCCGTGTTTTGGTCTTATGACTAACACCTGCAGGGCACCATCCCCAGATAAATTGTGAGTGGTGCCCCCTGGAGTTATGTACCCACAGTGGCCCTGCATCCTGGCTCTGTGTGCCACTTAACTCTTGGGCTGAAGACTCCTTCCCTCACCTAATCTCAGCGTGGGATAAAATGAACATCCAATCATCCCTAAAATTAGCAAAACAAGGGGGGAAAATAAAACTGTTGCACATGCCTTCCTAGAAAATTCTGATCTACATGCTGGAAAGCGAGGGCATGTGCGGGCGCTTGAGGGATGGGCAGGCTCGAGAGAAACAGGCATTTGCTGTGTAAGTGTAACACTCTGTCATTTTTAGTACTTCTTATGAAAACTTTGTGTCCTTGATCCAGATTTAAGCCTTGATGGAATAAAAAATCTGAGTGTAATTAAGCTCTCCCGTTTGCTCCCTTCAGGATAAGGCTAAAAGTAAACATGCTGCCTGTATTTGTTTTCTGCCTCTTGTTTTTGCCCAATGTATAGATTTAAAGCCCTATTTATAGCTTTCTCGTGGTAGTTGTATGGGCAGGCTCTTGTCAGGTGATACCTTCTCTGCGTATGGATCCACCTGAGCCCAGTCAGCCCTTTTCATCATGATCCTACCTGTCAGCCCAGACTGTTTTTTACACACACACACACACGCACACACACACACACACGTTTTATAAATGGCTCTTCTTAAGTAACCTGCCATGCAGTTTCTTACCTAATTTGGTTTAAACTGTTCTCCCATAGGGAAATAAAGCAAAAAGGTGATGATGGCATTTGCTTTTTTATCTTTTAATAATCCATTTCTCTGCCACAGGGAAGAGAGAGAGACTGAGGCTTCCAGCAGTTTGAAAGGCAGTAGTTTTATTTAGTGTTGATTGACCCATGTGTGGGGACTGATGCTGAGCATGACAAGATGAAATCTCAAAAGCGATCAATTTGCATTTGACAACATTTTGAAAAGTGATATGTAAGTAGTTGATATTGGTGTGGTGATATGAGTGAAATTTACCATATCATAAAGTGGTGGTATGAGTGAAATTTATCATATAATGTGTGAAGGGCAATATATATATTATATATTTTTTCTTTATCAAAATGTCCTACTTTTTTATTGATAGTTATCCCCGTTCTGTGGTCTTATGAAACACAATAAAAAAATAAAACATAGAATCATAAAATTTCAGAGTTAGAAGGGAGGCCTCCAGAGGTAAAATCTTTTATAAGGAAGTGGCTTGAGGTCACAGAGGCATGTAACTGGTGGCTAAGAGTGTCTCCTTTACCCAGTGAAAGCCCCTAGAGGCAGGACCCAGTATTGTGTGTCTTTGTCTCCCCAGGCCCAGTGTTAGGTATGGCACGCGGTTGCTGCTCAGCAAGTGGTTATTGAGCAGTTGAACCCCCGTCTCCTGATCCTGCTTGCACTCTCCATGTAGACTCTAGTTAGTGAGGTGATCATAGCCTTTGAAATCGCAGCTCAGTATTCACAGGGTATGAGCCCCAACCTTGTTTTCTCCCTTCAGTACAGCGGGGATGGAGTCATTATGAGGACTGAGACGTTGCAGCTAATAATGACATTGGCTAACGTTTATGGAGCACTTGCCATGCGCCAAACCCTCACGGCATAGTGGTTAAGAGCTAAGGCTGCACAAAAGGAGAGACTGGAAGGGCTGACTAGTTGAGGGGAGAGTGAGTGGGAGTACGGAGTAAGGTGTATATAGGCTTATATGTGTCAGACTGACTTGATTTGTAAACGTTCACTTAAAGCTCAATAACAATTATTAAAAAAAAAAAAGAGCTAAGGCTGCTAACCAAAAGGTCAGCAGTTCTAACCCACCAGGTGCTCCTTGGCAACTCAATGGGGCAGTTCTACTCTGTCCTATAGGGTGGCTGTGAGTCGGAATACAGCAATGGGTTTTTGGTTTGAATTACAGTGGGGACTGTTCTAGGTGCTTTACGTAAATTTACACATTTAGTTCCCACAACAACCCTAAGAGTTGTATACTACTGCTGCTATTATTATCACCCTCATTCTAGAGATGAGGAAACAGGTGCAAAGAGCTTAAGTTACACAGCTGGGTCATGGTGGAGTCTGGCCCCAGAGCCATTCCCTTTACCAGCCACTGAACTCTACTGCTTCTCAGTAGAGCCCCTGACTACAAAAGTGAAAGGTTTCATGATACAGTAAAGTTAAAACATTTTTAAGTCACATCTACTAATTGTTCTTTTTGTAGTTTCTTGGCTTTCAAGCTTGAAAAGTTCTTCTACGTCTAGATATAAATGTTATTTTTGTATACGGCATGCCTTACAATTTAGAAGTCCAAGTTACAAGCAAAGGAACCAAAATAATACTATTTAATTGCTTTTGGAGCCATTATTCACCAGGTGACCTCCATGTTCTTGTTTCAGCTCCCCCATAAACTTGTTGACTCTTCCTGTATCTTCCTTTGCACCTTGCAGGCTAGTCTCAACCAGCAGTTGGAGTGATCCTTTAAAAAGAAAAGTCAGATCATGTCACTCCTCCGTTTAAAGACCTGCAGTGACTTCCATATTATCCAGGTGAGAGCCGAAGTGCTTGCAGTGGCCTTTAGCACCCTAAATGATGTGCTCTGCACCCCCACCTCACTGTTTCTCCTTTGTCCTTTGCTTTCTCTGCTCCAGCCATTAGTCTCCCTTCTGATTTTAAAACACTCCAGGCCTTTCTCTGACTGCTTTCCCACCAATAAAAAAATAGCCATCTTCAAATCTTAGCTCAAAAGTCATCTTTTCAAGACAGGCCTGTAAAACAAAATGAGACTGAGTGGGCACACCAACCCAGGGATGAGGATGAGAAGGCAGGAGGGAGCAGGAAAGCTGCCAGTGGGGAACCCAAGGTTGAGGAGAGGATAGTGTTGATTTGTGATTTTGTGACAACCAATGTCACAAAACAATATGTGTATTAATTGTTTAATGAGAAACCAATTTGCTCTGTAAACCTTCATCTAAAGCACAATAAAAAGTCATCTTTTCAGTAAGTACCACGTTTAAAATCACAGCACTGCCCACGCTCAATCCCCCTACCTTGCGCATTTTTAAAACCATAATGTGTTTTATCTTCTAGCATACCATATACTTCAAAAAAAAAAAAAAAAAAAGAGCTTATTGTTTATCTGTCTTCCCCTATTAGGAAGCATTCTTTGTTTATTTCACTGATGTCCCAAGCGATTCATAGGGTGGCTGGCACATTGTAAGGAGTGGTCCATAAATATTTTTTGAATGAATGAGTGAATGAATGAAATGGATGAAAGTATAGCCTTGGTGAAGCTACTTTCTCTTTGCGCCCTCTCCTTTGGAATAAAATAGCAGCTTGTATTGGATGAAATGTCATTTCCTTCCAACTGTAACTTATTTTGATTCTTTGCATCTTAGTTATGTTAATGCATCATTAATCCATCCTCACTCCGCCCCGCCCCAGGATGTGGGGTAGGCAGGATTTAGCTAGCATTGAGGAGGCAGGTGACATGTCATTGCTGGATCTAGAGACCTAAATTCTCGTCTTGTTTCTGGTGAGGGAACATGCTCTATGTCAGCCAAAGCTTATGAGTAAGAAATACACCGCTTGTGCCAAGATTACAACTGCTTGGTGAAAGCAATGCCTGTTTTGCCTATTTTCATTTAGTGATGTTCCCCAGAGACTATTTGTAAAGCTGATGTTGTTTTCCCCTCCCCAGTGTGGCAGCTCCAGCTTACTCTCAGTGCCACCAAAGCCTGCTTGTGCCCATTGTTTCTTGTGGATTTGTTTGCGTATTGCACAGCCATCTGTTCTCTTCACCATCCAAGCTTTAGATTCTGAAATATGAATTACCAGCCGCTCCATGGATTTCAATTGCTTGCTGTTTGTTTTGAATGCCAGTAACTAGTCTTTCAGCTGTTATAACCAGCGTTTTAAAAGCCTAGCTTACTCTTCTTTTGTGTAGGCGCCTTGGGCAATCGTTCTGGCTGGAATGAGCTAGTACCTAACTGAACAGGGGGCTTGAAAAACTTCCCATGTAGCTGTTACTGTTCATGCGTTCATTCCAGCGGCACTAAGTCAGGATGTTGTCCCAGAAAGTTACCAGTGTATTAAGATTACACTTATTTCAAATTTGCTTATTTGCATTGTGACTTAAAATTTACCATTCTCCATGATGAGTGGAGTAATACGTGAGCGTGATTGTAAGGGGCATGCGTATTATCCTTCACCCCCCTTTGTTGAGTGCTTATCGTGTTCACACCTGTGATTTAACGTTTCACACACACTTCTTTTGCTTTCTTCAACATGCCGAGCTCCCCCTTGCCTCTGCTTTTTCTCGTGCTGTTCCATCGGCCTGGAATGCCCTTCTGGCATAGGTTTTCCATGCATTTGCCTTTCCTTTGTGACATTGTCGTAAAGGCCATTAGTTTTTAGCTTAGGGGATTATCTGCTTAATGTTTGTCTATACTTAGAGGCTGTAGGTGCCACGCGAATCAAAGCGTCATCCCTAGCACCTAGCGCTGTGCCTGGGGAATAGAACCAGTGGCATCTCTGCAATGGGTGAATCTGTTTTCGCCTTCACAAACAACCCTGTGAAGTGTATGCTTGTTACAATTCCTGCTTTGCAGACGAGGAAACGGAGGTGAGGAGGAGAGCTTAAATCACTTGCTCAGGATCATCCAGATAGTAGTAAGTAGCAGAGCACAGATTCAAAGCTAGCCTTCCATCATGCTGTTCCTTGTAAGCAGGAGATGCTGGTGTTCAGTTGGTAACATTCTAAATGGTAATATAGATAAAAACAATAACAACGTATACACCAAAAGACCTGTGCCCTGAGTGCCTCAAAATGCTTAGGAAAATGACATGTTCTTATTTATTAAATGTTAGTCAGAGACTATTTTTGTATTCTGGCTTTTCCGGATCTTTCTAAAGTGTTTTTTTTTTTCTGCTTTAAAAAACCTAGTACACGAATATAGTTTAGACTTTTTTTCTCTTGAAGAATCTGTAGGTGCTTCAGAATCATTGCTCAGAATGTCAGCTCTGGGTTGGACTGGAAAGATGGGTGGGGTGGGAGGGCAGAGCACTTGGGCCCTGGCCCAGCACACACACAGGAACTTGGCTTTATTGTCTCTCCAACCGGGTTAGGTAACTGTGTGACTAGTCAAGTTCTGGTTAACTGAAACTTTGGCCTAGTTATTGCCCATGCACTGAGTTTTCTGCTCTCTCCCCTGGTTACCCTGGATCGGGTACCAGGTAGAATGTCTGAAGTTCTTTGAAGGAGCTTATTGTCTGAGTGTCATAGAGCTTTGCCCTTAGTGAGGATTTGCCAGGATCTGAACAATTTTTAAAAACTTTGTTTTGAAAATATTTCTGGTTCACTGAAAAGTTGTAAGAGTAGCACATTAAAATCTGTATTCCCTTCACCTAGTCTTCTTCACATTTGCTTTATCTTTCTCAATATAGATATTATTATAATTTTTGCCAAACCATTTGAGGGTAAATAGCATGACCCTTCACTCCAAAGAACAAAAGCATTCTCACCCATAGTCGCAGAACAGTTATCAGATACGCTCTTTTGAACCACTGATACTTCATTCTTAACATTTTTTACTCCTTCTTTTTTTTAACTGGCTGCTTAGATCCCATTGTGTGGATGTACCATAACCAGTCCTCCATAGAGGAAATTTACATTGTTTCCAGTCTTCTGTTATTACAAACAGTGCTACATTGACTATCCTGGTCTGTAAGTCTTTGCCCAGATGTGGATAAATTCTTTGAGGAAGAATTAGTAGCCCAAGGGTAGCTACAATCAACATTTTGATAATTGTTGTCCAACTGCCATTCAGAGTAGTTGTAGCATTTTGTGCTCTTCACCAAGAGAGACTTGAGTACTGCTTTTCTGTATCTACCTAGCATCCTGTATTGTCTAGTTTTTAGCTCTTTTTTAATCTAATGGGTGGACAAAAACCCATTACCACCATTTTTTACTTTTATGCATAACAAAGTGTAGGAGGAGGTGTGGAATGAGAAGTGTCAGAAGCAGCACTGCTCTTGTGGAATTAATGTTCGCCCACCTGAATTGGAGGACAAGGTCCAGGCTTAGGACCAACCAGGGTCACCCCCTGGTAACAACTGTGAGGCCGGAGACCTCCTCACCCACAGGTGTCTGAGGGAAGAGAAGCAAAGCAGGTGTAAAATGCAGCTTTCCTGAACAAGGGCTCAATTCTCTGAAGTCTTGGAATTTTTATTGTTGAGGGTGTGTTAGATAGACTGTGATGATTGATAGCCTCCTTCTTTGTATCTCCTTCTCTGTCAGAAGCTTCCTTGATTACCTGAAAGATACGTTCGCACCTTTCAGGTCTTGGCCCAAGAGGCACCTTCTCAGGGAGGCCTTCCTTGACCGTCATATTACAGCCTCCTTGCCGCCCCCAACCCTACCCACTTTCCTGCTTTATTTTTCTCCACACTACTTGTTACCACCTGACATCTTGCCTGTTTTACTTACTCATTTTGTTTATTGCCTTTTCCACCCCCTCTCTGGAGTGTTCTCACGAGGATGGGAGTCTCTATTTTGTTCATTGCTTTATTCCCAGTAATATACTCAGCAGTGCCAGGCACATTAGACTCTCAGTATGTATTATTACTATTTATTATATAATTCAGTATTGAATGAATGAAATTTTAATTGGGGAGCTGGCATAGCTTTGTAATTAAGCTTACTAGTTTTGAGTCACTTGGACCTGGGATCGGCTGTGTGACTTTGGGCATGTGACTTAACCTCTCTATGCATCTTTCCTTATCGGCGAAGTGGGGTTAGTAAGAACACCTATTCCATTATTGTGTTGTGAGGATTAAGTGCCTGGCACATAGTAGACACTTGGAGGCTATCAGTATTGTTGCTATTGTTTCATAAGTTACATAGACTTAAGATTCTTGATCAGTCTTTTCTGTTTACATATACTTATTTGAGGTGAGTGTGTATGTGTGTAGGAGTATGTGTGTGCACGCATGCTCTGGTGAATTTATTATGCTATGAATCAACTAGGCCACTTTCACAGATACTTTTAACAGCTGAAGTCTCAGCTCTGAACACAGCATAAACAGCCCCCCCCAACATGTTACAATTTGATATTTTATAGTAAAGACCTATATATAATGTCTTCCTACCTTGAGCTTCTTGCTGGTTGACCTGTGCTCATAGCCATTGTGAAGTCCACAGTAAATGCACAGTCAGTACTCTACCTGTATCTACTGTGTGGGAAAGGAGGACCCATCCCAGTATGTGTGATTGTTGAGGAGACAGGAGGGTACAGGTAAGTGGTTTTATGGTAACATGTAAAAAATCCAACCCTCATTTTGAGATACAGTTCTCCATCATATGCTTAGTTTTAGCTGTCTTTTGAAACTGTGCAGTCTACCTTGTGATTCTTCCATACATCTTTAGAAAACATTTCTCAAATTACATTCTTGGACAAAGCACTGTGATAGCATCAATGTGAAGGTCAGGCTTTGTTAGGAAAGCTGTTTCTTGGAGAAGTGACAGCCAGAGTTTGTTACTGTCATGTTCATAATAGGTGACTTTAGTGGCCTTAAATCCTTGAGTCTGATATACTTTGATGTTGATTTGTCCATCAACAATTTTAAAACTTCACTTCCTTTTCTCCCTTGAATCTAATAAAGGTAACCTCTTGCCTTCTGCATCAGATCTGTTTGTGTTTTTGAGAGCTAATGATACATTATACCTTTGAGGAAGAAAGAAAAAATTCCTTCTGATTTTTGAGTGAGGGAAGGGACAGAGCAGTAAGCCACATTCTCTATTCCCATATTTTTAATAAAGATTGCAGTGGTACTCGTGATTTCACATCTGTTCATATGGGGTTGTGTATTGGTGCTATGTTGCTGCTTCTGAGATTGGCACTGTTATATTATTAATAGTACTGATCACACATGCCTTGCATTTAATATAGAACATAAGAGGCTCACCTAGCATGAATGAAAAATCTCAAATTGAAAGTGTAGATGCTATAAAATTTTTAAAGAAGTGAATGTGCTGTGGTTGAACTTCTGAAATAAAAATAGTATATTTTTAATGAACAAGTTATATGAATGTCCTTGGAATTTTGAGTGGGGGAGCTGATGTGGGGAGGAGGCAAACTGCCTTCCTTTCACCTTTATGCCAAATAGAATCCAGAGACTTACACAGGACACTCAGGATCTAAGTTAAACTGACCAAAAAAAAATTGAGTTTAGAAAGGCAGCCATTCCATTATTAACTCATCTAGTTATGCCAACGATGGTGGAGATCTCAGAACAGTTGGAGGTTTATATATACAAATATATGTGCTGAAATACCACACTCTGATGGCATTCGATGAAGGAGTAACCTTTGATGATGAATTTTATTGCCCTTTTTAGGGGAGTGGAAGGGGAGGTGGGTGGTACTTCACAAGACTCTAAATTTACCAAAAATTTAAATTTCTTAGAAAAAATGTCAAATGATTGTGGATCCCAAAATGGCTTTGTTGGCATTTTGATGGCACATTTCAAGCCCGGTATGGTACGCTAGTGAGAAGAAAAGAGGTTTCTTTTTCTTGTTAATATGGTATTGAATCTAGAGCCCTGGACCAAACAATGTCCCAGGAATCTTCATGATTTATGTATTATATGTAATCTTTTTTTAAAACATTGTTAACCTGTGCCCTTTACAGACAATGCAGGGTCAGAAAATGTCAGGGGAACTTTGGGTTGCTTTCATAAGCATGTAAAGAAAACTTGTTCTCAAAAACTAGAGGATATGACGGACATTCTTAATAGAGTGATATCTTTAGAGAGACAAGCACCATGTGTGAGACTGCTTTTGAATGGTGAGGAATGAAACATTTTACTTCTGGTTGGGACCAGATGTGAAAAAGAAAATACGTTATTGCTACCTGTCAGGTTGTCATAGACTCTGTTTGATTTGTTTCAAGGGTGAATTCTCAGAGCAGTCAGCCTTTTGAAATGCTTATTCACTTTCAGACTATTTATTAAGGACCTAGAAAGAATGCTTAGTATGAAGTACAGTGCCAGGTGCCACCCATTAGGAGAGAGGCTGGAATGGAAAGGCTTTGGTAGTGGGAGGCAAAGGAGACCAAGAGGGAGGCTTGGTGAAAAAGCCATTTCCTAGAGCCAGTGAAACAGAGCAATTGACCCTAGTGATTGGTGGTGTTTGGCATTCCCTACTGATTAGCTCTGCCTCATGAGGCCTATCAGCTCTTCGAGGAGTTAAGATCTACAGTTGATAAAATGTTCTGTACAAAATGTTATTTGCATAGGTGAAAATGAAAAATTGTCTTGTTCATTTCATCATTTAGGTCATTAAAAAAAAAGATTTAAGTGAAAAAGGGACGAGAAGACAGTTCTTTGGCAAAGCAGAAGCAGTGGAACTATTTTCAGCCCCTATGTTTTGAAACAACATTGGTTACTTCAGTTCAGCTTTCAGAAAGAAGAAGAAGAAGAAAAAAAAATCAAATATGTGGGCTTGAGAGTTGGTTTTGCCAAATTACAGACCAAAGTTGAATTCAAAGTGCCACCTCATTTCTTTTCAAAAAGCTACATCCTTGGTAAACACGGAATGAAAATCTATAAAAAGGAGCCTAAAGACTTCTATTTTATTTCATGAGACAGAATGTCTGTCACTCCCTTGCCTATCTTCAGATTTTTTCCATTGTTTTTCCATTTTTCAAGGTGCTTGCCATTATGTTGTTTATTTTTGTTGAAATGGAGTGGGTCCTTCAGACTAGTGGGCTTCTTAGCAGAGCTGGTTCTCCTGTGCCCAGTCTACTTGGGCATGCAGCTAGCAGCAGCACAGTTTAGCACCTCGCCTACCACATCCACCTTCTGATTGCGGCGCTTACCAGTGAAAAATCTTTCCACACTTCATTATTTCTACAACCTGAGTGAATTTGCAAATTAATTGATGTGTAGGAGGGAAGGCATCTGCTATTGTAAAAACCTTTAACTGTTGCAATAAAACTTGAAATAAAATTAAGTGCTACTATAGTAAACTAATAGTCCCCAGGTGATGAAACACGTTTTGTAGTGTGCAGGGGCTTACATTTTCAGGACCTACTTAGCTTTGAGACTCTAATTTTTTTTCCCCAGTATAATTTTTATTTTCACCAAAGGAATACGAGTACATAGTTAAAAAGGCAAATTAGTAAGACAACAAGATTTATAACAGGAACATTAGTTCTGTGTCTCATGTCACTTCCTGGAGGCAACTCCTTTCAGATCCTTTAGCTGCTTCTTTTGATACTTGCCTACATTTTTCTAAATAACTTGTTTAGGCTGCTGTTTTAGACATTTTTTTTTTAATTTATGTGGAAGATAAAGATTTAACTCATACACCATCTTCCTTTCATCAGTTTACTCCATTTTTACATTATCAAGACTACGAAATATTGTTTATAGCTGAGCCATGTAGTATACTATAATTGCTCTTCCATTTCATGACTTTAGGGTCGCTATGAGTCAGAATTAACTCGATAGCAGTGGGTTTTTTTGGAGGGGGATGGGGATTGTCTTACTATTCAGAGTACAGATTTATATGTCTGTTTTCAGCTTTTCTAAGTCCTAAGCCTCATAAGGTCAGCCTCTCCAGAGAGTATGCCTAACCTGGCTTCTGATGGGAGCAAGGATCTGGGTGTTTGAAAATGCTGGATCACTCCACCTGTTTTTACCTCCATCCCATACCCAGTATTTCCAATTCCTTAGTCTTTTGAGATTCTACAGTCCAGCTCAGCTTGGACTTATTCCTCCCTCCGCAATCCTACCCTCCATGTGGAGTAAGTTTTCAGCATATTTCTCTCCGCTGATACAATGCTGGTCAGATAGCTCCCTATCTTCTAAAATTTAGTTGACCTGTCTTTCAGCCATTGTTCCCTCTCCTATTCTCTTTGTGTTTGTGGGCTTATCCCCTTGTGTTTTTTCATTTACTGCCATTTTAGTGGTTTGGGGAGGGAGTGCAGATGAGTATGACTGTTCAACTACCACATTTAACAGGAAGGCTTCTGGGCTACAACTTTTTGTTTTATTTGTTCTTTTGCACGTAGGTTTGCTGGAGCTTGGTGTTGTATTTTAAAAAGCACTTTTTTTTTTTTTAATTGACCTGTATTTTCTATGAAGGGCCTCCTTTTCATTGCACGATTCTAAGAATTTGCACATCACACATTTGAAAAAGAGTAATATGTCTGTGGGCCCTTAGTATGCTTTCTAAGAAGCTCCATCAGATGCTTATATTTCATTATGTAGCAGGAAGGAGAAATGATAAAATACTGAGTTCCTGAGAAGAAAGGACTGACCTTTTTCACCCTCTTTACCTACCAGCTGGTTTGAAAACCTTTTTCTCGGTAGTGCTTTCTTATTTTGGCTGTCAGCAGTTAGCTTTTCTGGAGTGTAATAGTTGAGGTTAAGAGTACCTGGTGGGTGATGGCAGTGTTAAAAGCTGAACTTTTCAAAGAAGCAGAGACTCCGTTAGAATTGCAGCCACTACCCTTGTGCTGGGGCCATGCAGAAGCAAGTAGCAGTCTAGTAGGGAGTGATTGCTGACCCCTAGACAATAAAACATGGCTCTGGTGCCAGTACAGACTGCTCTGCTTCTAGAATGGAGCAGTAGTGGAGTGCCTGACACTGCTGGCACTGCCAGGCTTGGTGCTGTCTTCCAACAGACGGACAGGTAAAACCTTTTCATATCTCTTCCTGTCTTTGGAAACCGGGACATACGTCACCAGTTTGTTAAATACTCCTCTGAGAAATCCTTGCATTTTTTGTATGGGAAATGTAACCCATTTAAATACACATTTCTTACCTCTGTGCCAGCACTAGCGGCAGTTTATGCACAGTGATACACAGTGATCCATGCCTTGATTTGCAACTTTTGGACCATGCCCTTTTTTTAGCAAGGGTAATGCAAAATGCTGCTCACAAACATATTTCAGACCTTATTAAAACATCATTTCCCCTGCCTTGTTCCCAGATTTCTGTGCTTAATCATAGAAAGGCAGCTTGTTCAAATATACATTATTCTTGTTTGGAGGACTCTGTTGGCTTGTCTTTCTCCCCCACCCCCACCATATTTTGTAACCCAGCATCACCGAGGCCGTTCGTATTAAATACCATAATTTCTCATTGGAGAGTTATTTGTAAACTTAATTAATTCTGTGTCAGTGTTTGAGTTAATTTCTCCCGTTAATTTCAGCTTTCCTCGTCATGGTTTTCTATACTCTGTCCTGTGTCTGTTAAAGACTTTGCAAATAGTTTTGAAATGCCAGTTGGTGATATATGGGCCTTTTTAACGTTTCTTTGATTTATGTGCAGTGCTGTGAAAAAAGGCAAAGAAAGCAAATTATATGGTGAAAAATGTTGCCAATCTTCACTTTCTTACTCTTAGTTTTAAAAAGTACACTTATCAATCAAATCTGATGGATTTTCTTTTACATAAAGATTGAAAATTTAACTATTTGAAGACTCTCCAAATGTATGGCTCTTTATTTGCTTAATCAAGTGTAACTTAATGCTAGAGTAAGGTATTAGAATTCTGGAAGCTCTTTAAATCTCTGCTATTTGCCCCTATCATGCTCTCTTTCCACCACTCCTCAACAGTGTATGCATTGAATGGTCAAGCTTTTGATAGAAGTTGGAAGGATGGAAGCCTCCCAGTGCCTGAAACATGATTGGGTCTATGTTTGAAACTCTAAATCCATGTTTGGAGCAGTAAGCTTCATAATTATGTTAGCTAATTGTGACTTGTCAAGGGTTTCTCTGTAGCATACTCTTGATGAGTTCCAGGTAGAGATTAGCTTCCAGAGTCAATCAGTGAACCCGTAAATATTTTTTGAGATTGTACTTTTTTTTTTTTTTAACTATGATTGTACTAAAGTTTTAATATGTCTAAGAGCCACCTGGGGGTGTTTACAGTGTTAATTCCTAGGCCCCTCTGCAGAAATTCTGATTCAGTAGATCTGAGGTGGGTCCCTGGAACATGCATTTTTGGCACACATTCTTATAGATGATTTGGATGCATATGATACCTGACTGTGTTTAGAAAAATGATCTGAAGGTTATAGTGCCCTTTCATTGTGCCACTCCCCTGTTAAGTACCTTCAGTGATACTCTCTCTTTTCCAATTGTCTGTCGAATAAAGTGCAAATAAAGTAAAAAGTCCATACCACTGGGGGGGTATTATGGATTTTTAATTTGTGTAGGCATGGTGTATGGGTCTGTCTCTACAAGTTTCCTGCAATACCTACAGTACCCTTCTGAGTATTTTCGTATTTATTCATTTGTTTGTTGTTGTGTGCCATCAAGTTGATTCCGACTCATAGCAACTCTGTAGAACAGAGTAAAATGTAGGGTTTCCTAGGCTATAATCTTTACAAGAGCAGATCGCCAGGTCTTTTCTCTCACAGAACCACTGGTGGGGTTGAACTGCTGACCTTTCGGTTAGCAGCTGAGCTCTTAATCATTGTGCCTCCAGGGCTCCTCATTCATTTGTTTAGCAAGCATATATTATTATTATCGAGCTACAACTATATGCCAAGTGCTGTTCTAGGTGTTGGCACTATAGTTAAGGTCGCTGTTCTGATGGACCTTGGGGGTGTGTGTGTGTTGGGAGAGGTATATATTAAAGAAACAACAAATAAGAAAATATCCAGTCAAGATTAGCTGTGATCAAGTGGCCATCTAAGTTACATCAATTGGTCTCAACCTGCCTGGAACAAAGAAGAATGAACAACACCAAAGACACAAGGTAATTATGAGCCCAGGAGACAGAAACGGCCACATAAACCAGAGACTGCATCAGCCTGAGACCAGAAGAACTAGATGGTGCCTGGCTACAACCGATGATTGCTCTGACAGGCAGCACAGCAGAGAACCCCTGAGGGAGCAGGAGAGCAGTGGGATTGTTGTTGTTGTTAGGTGCCTTCGAGTCGGTTCTGACTCATAGCGACCCTGTGCACAACAGAACGAAACACTGCCTGGTCCTGAGCCGTCCATACAATCGTTGTGATGCTTGAGCTCCTGTTTGCAGCCACTGTGTCAATCCACCTCGTTGAGGGTCTTCCTCTTTTACGCTGACCCTGTACTCTGCCAAGCATGATGTCCTTCTCCAGGGACTGATCCCTTCTGACAACGTGTCCAAAGTATGTAAGACGCAGTCTCGCCATCCTTCTAAGGAGCATTCTGGTTGTACTTCTTACAAAAGAGATCTGTTCGTTCTTTTGGCAGTCCATGGTATATTCAGTATTCTTTGCCAACACCACAATTCAAAGGCGTCAGTTCTTCTTCGGTCTTCCTTATTGTCCAGCTTTCACATGCATATGATTGAAAATACCACGGCTTGGGTCAGGCGCACCTTAGTCTTCAAGGTGACATCTTTGCTCTTCAACACTTCAAAGAGGTCCTTTGCAGCAGATTTACTCAATGCAGTGCGTCTTTTGATTTCTTGACTACTGCTTCTATGGCTGTTGATTGTGGATCCAAGTAAAATGAAATCCTTGACAACTTCAATTTTATCTCCGTTTATCATGATGTTGCTCATTGGTCCAGTTGTGAGGATTTTTGTTTTCTTTATGTTGAGCTGTAATCCATACTGAAGGCTGTGGTCTTTGATCTTCATTAGTAAGTGCTTCAAGTCCTCTTCACTTTCAGCAAGCAAGGTTGTGTCATCTGCATAATACAGGTCGTTAATGAGTCTTCCTCCAATCCTGATGCCCTGTTCTTCTTCATATAGTCCAGCTTCTTGTATTATTTGCCCAGCATACAGATTGAATAGGTATAGTGAAAGAATACAACCCTGACGCACACCTTTCCTGACTTGAAACCAATCAGTATCCCCTTGTTCTGTCCAAACAGCTGGCTCTTGATCTATGTAAAGGTTCCTCATGAGCACAATTAAGTGTTCTGGAATTCCCATTCTTCACAGTGTTATCAAATAATTTGTTATGATCCACACAGTTGAATGCCTTTGCATAGTCAATAAAACACAGGTAAACATCTTTCTGGTATTCTCTGCTTTCAGCCAGGATCCATCTGACATCAGTAATGATATCCCTGGTTCCACGTCCTCTTCTGAAACCGGCCTCAATTTCTGGCAGTTCCCTGTCGATATACCGCTGCAGCCATTTTTGAATGATGTTCAGCAAAATTTTGCTTGTGTGTGATATTAATGATATTGTTCTGTTGTTCTGTAATTTCCACATTCGGTTGAATCACCTTTCTTGAGAATAGGCATAAATATGGATCTCTTCCAGTCAGTTGGCCAAGAAGCTGTCTTCCATATTTCTTGGCATAGACGAGTGAGCACCTTCAGTGCTGCATCTGTTTGTTGAAACATCTCAATTGATATTCCATCAATTCCTGGAGCCTTGTTTTTCGCCAATGCCTTCAGAGCAGCTTGGACTTCTTCCTTCAATACCATTGGTTCCTGATCATATGCCACCTCTTGAAATGGTTGAATATCAACTAATTCTTTTTGGTATAATGACTGTGTGTATTCCTTCCACCTTCTTTTGATGCTTCCTGTGTCGTTTAATATTTTCCCCATAGAATCCTTCACTATTGGAACTCGAGGCTTGAATTTTTTCTTAAGTTCTTTCAGCTTGAGAAACGCCAAGCGTGTTCTTCCCTTTTGGTTTTCCATCTCCAGCTCTTTGCACATGTCATTATAATACTTTACTTTGTCTTCTCGAGGCGCCCTTTGAACTCTTCAGTTCTTTTACTTCATCAGTTCTTCCTTTTGCTTTAGCTGCTCGACACTCAAGAGCAAGTTTTGGAGTTTCCTCTTACGTCCATCTTGGTCTTTTCTTTCTTTGCTGTCTTTTCAATGACCTCTTGATTTCCTCATGGACGATGTCCTTGATGTCATTCCACAACTCATCTGGTCTTCGGTCACTAGTGTTCAGTGCATCAAATTTGTTCTTCAGATGGTCTCTAAATTCAGGTGGGATATACTGAAGGTCATATTTTGGCTCTTGTGGACTTGCTCTGATTTTCTTCAGTTTCAGCGTAAACTTGCATATGAGCAGTTGATAGTCTTTTCCACAGTCAGCCCCTGGCCTTGTTCTGACTGATGATATTGAGCTTTTCCATCATCTCTTTTCACAGATTTAGTCATTTTAATTTCTGTGTGTTCCATCTGGCAAGGTCCATGTGTGTAGTCACCGTTTAGGTTGGTGAAAGAAGGTATTTGTGATGAAGAAGTCGCTGGTCTTGCAAAATTCTATCGTGCGATCTCCGGCATTGTTTCTGTCACCAAGGCCATATTTTCCAACTACTGATCCTTCTTGTTTGTTTCCAACTTTTGCATTCCAATCGTCAGTAATTATCAATGCATCTTGATTGCATGTTCGATCAATTTCAGACTGCAGCAGCTGATAAAAATGTATTTCTTCATCTTTGGCCCTAGTGGTTGGTGCGTAAATTTGAATAATAGTTGTATTAACTGGTCTTCCTTGTAGGCACATGGGTATCATCCTATCACTGACAGCGTTGTAGTTCAGGATAGATCTTGAAACGTTCTTTTCAACAATGAATGGAACACCATTCCTCTTCAAGTTGTCATTCCCAGCATAGTAGACTATATGATTGTCTGATTCAAAGTGGCCAATACCAGTCCATTTCAGCTCACTAACGCCTAGGATATCAATGTTTATGCATTCCATTTCATTTTTGACGATTTCCAGTTTTCCTAGATTCATACTTTCGTACATTGCAGGTTCCGATTATTAATGGATGTTTGCAGCTCTTTCTTCTCATTTTGAGTTGTGCCACATCAGTGAATGAAGCTCCTGAAAGCATTACTCCACCACGTTCATTAAGGTCGACTCTACTTTGAGGAGGCAGCTCTTCCCCAGTCATCTTTTGAGTGCCTTCCAACCTGGGGGGTTCATCTTTCAGCAGTATTATCAGACAATGTTCCGCTGCTGTTCATAAGGTTTTCACTGGCTAATGCGTTTCAGAAGTAGACTGCCAGGTCCTTCTTCCTAGTCTGTCTTAGTCTGGAAGCTCAGCTGAAACCTTTCTTCCATGGGTGACCCTACTGGTATCTGAATACCGGTGGCATAGCTTCCAGCATCACAGCAACATGCAAGCCCCCACAGTACAACAAACTGACAGACACATGCAGACCCCAAATTCTTGTAAAAACACCAGGATTAATGGTCTGACTGAGACTAGAAGGAGCCTGGTGGTCATGGTCCCCAGACCTTCTGTTAGCCCAAGACAGGAACCATTCCCAAAGCCAACTCTACATACAGGGATTAGGCTGGACAATGGGATAGAAAATGATACTGGTGAAGAGTGAGCTTCTTGGATCAAGTAGACACAAGAGACTATGTTGGCATCCCCTGTCTGGAGGGGAGATGGGAGGGCAGAGGGGGTTAGAAGCTGGCCGAATGGACTAGAAAAGAGAGAGTGGAGGGAATGAGTGTACTCTCTCATTAGGGGGAAAGCAATTAGGAGTATATAGCAAGGTGTGTATGAATTTTTATATGAGAGACTGACTTGATTTGTAAACTTTCACTTAAAGCACACACACAAAAAAAAGCTGTGATGTGATGGAGAGTACCTGGAGACTCTCTTAGATTAGGTGGCCAGAAAGGGCTCTCTGAGGAGGTAAAGTTCTGATTGAGATCTGCATGACAAGAAGTCAGGCATGCACAGACTAGGGTGAAGATTGTTCCAGGCAAAGGGGACAGCTAGCAAAAGGGGTCCTGAGACAGGAATGAGCTTGAGTGTTCTAGGAACAGAAAGGAAGCTAGCCAGCTACTCAACTGGAGGGTAGTGAGAGGGGGTAGAGTGGTGGAATTCCGGTGACGTGGAAGAGGGAGGCAGGGCAGATGATGTATGCTATCGTGCTCTGTGCCCTATGACTTTCTGGGTCTGGCTCTGGCCGCTTGGATCAGAAATGGGTGCTTAAGCCAGAGGTTGTCAGCAGTTCACAAGGTGTCTGATACAGGGCTGTGCCTAGCAGACACTCTCCGTTGGATGGCACAGGTTCATGATTCCTTATCCAAAGCTTTTGTGGTCAGAATGTGTTTCAGATTTTATAATTTTGGGGGTTATAGGAAACTAATATAGCCCATATGCCATGTCTTACATTAATTTGAGTACCCTGTGATCAAACACGTTAATCCTTGTGCAGCAAAGTGAGATAATTAAGTTTAAATAGATTCATATCAGTTCATGTCAAGTGCTGCTGCCAGATGCTTTTTGGTGCCTATATTTATAAAAAAGCTTTTGACTTTCAGAACTTTTTATACATTTTTATATTGCAAAAAAAGTTATGGCTCTGTACTGGCAAATTCTAGTTCCATCCTCTGGTTTGGGTGTGAGACACAGGAAGGCAGTAAGTAGATAGAAGAATATATGTGCACACACTTGCACACTCATTCACACACCAGCAAGCAGAGTCCTGGAAGAGTGCAAAGGTACCACTGAATCAAAAGCAGTTGGTTGCATTGGAGTTGGAAACAGGAGCAAGTGGAGAGGGAGTCAGAAGCCAAGAAGCTGAGTAGGGAGAAACGTCTGTGAACTGATGAAGCCGTGTTTACTGAACAGCGGTGAGCAGTGTTCCCATTTTCCAAGAGGCCTGGTTGTGGACGTTTCCTGTTTCTTCACTTTCCCATGGAGCCTCACAACAAACTCTTACAAACTGGGTAACCCACGTATGCCCGTGCCTGTTGCAACCTGAAAAGGCCTAGCTAGGTAATAAGGGGCGGGGCGGGGGGGGAGGGGGCCGGGCAGTGAATCCCCATCATCCTCATGTCTTCATGGAACCTTATGTATGAAAATGATTCAGAGTCTAAATTTCTACCATGCTTTGACGTTTAGTTCAAATCTCCTGCTCCCTAAGTATTCTTTTATTTAAAAAAATACTTACTGAGAGCATGCTAAGTTCTGGAGAGGCTGTATAGTGTAGTGATTACAGAGCAGGAGCATTGGAGCCAGGCTGCCTGGATTCCAGTCCTGACCCTGCCACTATAACCTTGGGCAAGCCACTTAACACCTGTGCCTCAGTTTCCTCATCTGTAAGAGAGATAATAATAGTACCTTCCTTATGAGATAATTGTATTGATAAAATGAGTTAACTGAATTAGAATCGTGCCTAGTTTACAGTAAGTCCTGTAGAAGCATTAGGTAATATTTCTGTTTTATTGTTATGCCAGGCACTGTTCTAGATATAGCAATGAAGACTAGGCAATATCTGCTCTTATAGAGCTTACATTCTAGGCATATTTTGATTTTCTAAAGAGAGAGAACATTTCTATTATATCTGTCCATGTCTGGCACTGGGCTCTGCATCCATCAAGCCGTTCCATTCTCAGTAAATAGTTACTATGCACCAATGTAAGCACCAATGCTAGGCCTGTGGGGCTTGTAAAATGGAGTATGAGACAGTTCTGGCACTTGTGTGGCATACAATTTAGAAAAGAAATATAGACACACACTGAAAAACATACTATAATGTACAGTGGTCAGCCCTGTAAAAGATGTTTCAGAAAGGCTCCTATAATGACTTGAGTAAGTTTCCATTCCTGTCAGCTCCCTGTTGTGTGCCATTGACTCCAACTTTTAGTGACCCTACATGCCAGATATTTAAATGGAAAGACAACCTATTTATTTGGATATTGTGGATATCAAAAAGCAAACAATAGATGTGGCACTAGTTAGGTTATTCTCTTAATTTTTCCGCTTCTGACCCTGAGGAATGCTGCCTCACAATCTGGGCAGCTTTCCCAGGATGGATGTGGTTGGTGATAGATGTGTTGTTAATATTCCTTCTTGGACCACTCAGAGCTGGCTGCGGATGGCCCCCAGTTTTGGGTGCTTGTCTTGTTTTGCAAGGCAGAATTTGGAAAGGCTGAGTAGGACTGCAAAGCACCATCAGAGTAAGTTTCACATCAGAGCATCCCTTCTTGTGTCAGAGGCTCAACTGTCTTAGGGTTCAGCATCCCTGGGTTCTCCCCTTCCCCAAATCCACTCTGAGGAAGAAACAGACCTATTTTTGGCTGATCCATCTCCTCTAAGTTTTTTTTTTTTTTCCATCAAGGCAAAACCTTCCAATTATTGGCTCAATTACCCCAAAGACTCAGTCTAATTGTTTATGGCTCAGCACCTTCCGCCTATTAATAATCATAGTTAACATTTATTGTGTACTTGGTGCCAGCCACTTTACTCAGCACTGTTTATGTACCTACTTCTTACTAACTTCAAAAACCTGAGTGTGATTTTGCTCTATGAAAGCCCACATTGCTTCTAGAGTAATTGAGTAATAATGAGTAGTAGTGCTATCCCCAATAATAGAAGAGAACCGAGGCTTTGGAATGTTGAATAACTTACCCAAGGCCACATAGTTGGTTAAGTAGAGGATTTAGAATTTATATCCAGGCAGTTGACTATACAAACCATATTCTTAGATTAAGAATTTAAAAAAAAACAAAACAAAAAACCAAACTCATTACTGTCGGATGAATGCCAACTCATGGCGACCTTATAGGACAGAGTAGAGCTGCCCCGTAGGGTTTCCAGGGAGTGGCTGGTGGATTCAAACTGCCAACCTTTTGGTTAGCAGTCATAGGTAGACATTAAAATACTTCTCTGCCTAGAACATGTTAGGAGTAGAAAACTCACTCTGATCTGTTTGTTTCATACCCACTGTTAGTATATATGACTTTTGATTTTCTTTCTTCCAACAGAAAAAAATGATAACCTTGCATTTATTGCAGAAAAGTCCTACCACATAGGCTTCCTATGTAGACAGTCACAACTAGAACTTTAACACGTATTATGGGAGTCTAGAGAGAGACCTTGATCTTACAGTGCAGTGTACTTTGTTGGATGCATGAGAAACCAAACCAAACTTGTTGCCGTTGAGTTGATCTGACTCATAGCGACCCTATAGGACAGAGTAGAGCTGCCCGTAGGGTTTCCAAGGAGTGGTTGGTGGATTCGAACTGCAGATCTTTTGGTTAGCATCTGAGCTCTTAATCACTCTACCACTAGGGCTCCAGATGCATAAGAAATACTCCTTAATTTGATCGTTTAACGCATCAAGGTTGAGCCAACTTTGTGGACATTTAGGTTGTATGTAGATTAAAAAGACCAGTCTCCACTGTATCTTAAGAAGAGCTTCCCAGCTGATCCTCTGGATTGCTTTTATTTAGACTGCTTGTGTTGTTTCTACAGGCCTCCTAAAACTGCCTTTGATTTTACTGAGGTTTTGCTCAAACAAGAGGCATCACCATGGGGGGGATTCTCTCCCTCAGTTGTGCCGCAATAATTGAGTTGGGGTTTCTTCTCCATACAACTACTTGTTTAGAACAGCCTAGTAGGTGAGTTTTTCCTTTTCCTTTATACTTAACCAGTGTATTATCTGATATGTTTAAGGTGACAGTATTTGTTTAAAGGACAATAATTCTATTCAGTTTTGTGAAAATTCAGTCATTTCCTGGCATTGTTGGAGGAGGTGAATTTCTGGGCGCAGTCACTTCCGGCAATCACAGGAACAGCTGTCATCTTGGAGTGTGTTTGTGGTGTACCAGGCACTGTGGTTAACAAGGTTTTGGTACACATCGTATCACTTTATCTGTAAGAGGTGGCTGACTTGCCTCCCTCCTAGGGCTGTTGTGAGATAAGGAAAGGTGCTTTTGTAGAGCCTGCCTTAGGGAGTGTGCTCAGTAAACCAACACTGCCCTTAATGAGATAAACATTCTTATTGGGCTGGTTAACAAACAGGCTCAGAGGGAGAAGAATCACCCCAAATTGCTCAGAGTACTCGTGGTTGAGCTGGGATGAACTCAGGACCATCTGACTACAAGGCTTGTTCTGCTGCCCCCTAGGACATAGTGTCTCCAGAGGTTTTAACCTTTGCTGCTTCATAGCAGAGTGCAAAGGCATACAGTGCCTCATTGGACCCATTGCCTCCTTGCAGTCCCAAGCCACCAGGCCTTATTCCTCCTACTCCTAAAGGGATAACACAGTTGTTAAAAATGATGGATAAAAAACGTGTCTTCCTAAATGCTTTATTTTCTGATTCCTGTTCTTGTATGTCTCCTCACTTCCACTCCTGTTATTTTCTGTTTTCCTAGCATCATAGTTATGTATCTATTAAAGTCAGTGATTATACGGCTCCCTGTTTCCTCTTCGTCCTTCTGAGTTTTCTCTGTGCTACCTTTCCTTCTCCCCTCCCTCTTCATCCTTCATATCTCATGTGAGCAAGGGGTAGGGCAGTGGGGGAGAACTGATCAGATCCCTGATTGGCAGCAAGTTGCCTCCCCATTGGATTGTTGGTTTATGGCAGGAAGTAGAAGCTAATGGGGGCTACATCTGATGGTAATTAAAATGCTGCTTAAAGCAGAAATAGAGATTTCATGACACTGGAAGAAAGGAGAGTTAAATAAACCCTCCAACGAAATCCAAACTGTCTAGGAGGCGCATAGGAATCATTTTTATCTTCTGAGGAGCCATCCGTTTTTTATGTATCCTATAAAAATAAGTATAATAATCATAATTTTACTTTTACCAGATTGGGAATTTTAAAAAGCCATGTTTACTGGTTTCTTGACTGAAATTTTTCAGTGGTAACTAGGCAAATGACTGAGGCTTGGAATCCACAGTGTCTCGAATTGAGATACAGAAGTGTCCAGTGATTCTCATTTTATTCATTTCTCAGTTGAAAAGCTCTGGTTTCTTCTGGGGGCAGACAGAAGAAATATCCAGGGGTATATAGTATGTGCGAATATTTGGTTTTCCCCCTTGGCTCACATATGAATATTTGGTAAGAATAACAAAAGTATTATATGTTAGTAAACATTTGAGTCCCTGCTAGAGGCCTAGCATTACACTATTCACCTAATACCAGGTATAAGACATCACAAGGAGCTGTTTGCCCGCCTCTCTCTCCAGTTGCCTTAATTGAGGACTTTTGGTGACTAGTAAAATGTTTGCATTTCATACTTATATTTAAGTTTCACTGATGTTGATTTTTATACTGTGAAGCTAAGCTCAGACTGTGTTTTCAAAAAGACGTATTTATGCCGTCATAGAAATCATCAGTGTTAGAAAGGACTTTAGACATAATTCTAACCTTACTTTATAGACTTCTGATTCATTATTTAAGTATACATGTAAAAACTAGTGTTCTGCATTTCTGATGGAAGTATTATGATAATTCAGCAATATGTTATTCTTTCTACTACTTCTGCCTTTGGTCTCAACTGAGAAGATCATGTTCTGTTTTTGTTGGATCTATGCATGTAGTGTGTAAATGGATAATAACTGTGAAATGGTTTAAACTTAGTTGGAGATAAGACCATGGTGGTCTGTCAGACCTGGAATTCTTCCTTTAATGGAGACATAGGTGAACAAGATTGCCCACGATGTTGTGCCTTTTCAGGGGTCTCTTCTCCCTCATTGTCACCATTGTTTAAGAATCTGTATGGAGCTCTCTTTAGTGCATTGTGAAATTCTGCCTTGATCTGATTTGTATTTCCTGCCTGCATCTTCCTAAGTGGCCAGGTGACTCCCCAACATGGTCTTCCTTTACAACCCTGTGCATTGGTGTCTGAAACCATGTGCAAGTGGAGTGAGAGCCTGGTGTGAAAGGAGAGGTGGTAAATGGCAGACAGGAGAGTACCAGCTCTTATGTACCCGCATCTGTCTTTTCTCATCTCAGTTTTTGCTGCTCATCTTTCCTTTTGTACTTTCTTTCATCATCTTTCCTTCTCCCTTTACAAATAATCTCTATGATGGTTGTTTCCTCCATTTATAGCCACATTCACAGTTTGCTTTGTTAGTGAATCTGTTCAGATATATATGAGTGATATCTCTTCCAGCTGATTGGCAACTTTGAAATAGGATAATACGCATACAGCTGTAGTGTAAATAGGAGCAGTTGTCGAGAAAAGGCTATTAATAAAGGTGTGAGTTCTGGGAAGTTCCAGTGAAACAATTCTAAACAACCCTAAATATTGCAAATATTTTAAAAAAGAAATAGGCTGCTATCCATCCTCTCTGTTTACATCTTTGACTGTTTTTGAAGTTTGGACATTTGAGGATTAATACCTAGAAAACAAAAATTCAAATGGCATTTAACATGTAAATGAGTGTTGTACTGAGCAGGAAACAGCCCTGATTTGCTGTCTTGCTTTCATAGTAATTGAAAGGCCTGAAACCTAGCTTCCCAGTAGAGAACAAATAGGCAAATAAATTGGAGGCTTCCTTCTTATGGTTTATTGATGCTGTTTTGACCAAGTAAAAAGATCATTTACCCATAAAAGCTCAAATCTTAAGTTTTTTTTTTCCTTCTTTTTTTAATATTGGCTGTTTGAAAGAAGCACGAGGAGATTAAAAAAAAAAGACCCTAATACCATTATCTGGTATTTAGATAAAAACCCAAGCAAAATAATTAGTTACGGTGTTTTTCTATAGCCATTTTCCTTGGCATAGATAACACCAGGCAAGCTTGCTTGTTTTTTTGCTTAGAGTTATGTCCCCAAAAGATGAAATAGAGCTTTATCATAATGCATGGATTTTTCTCATTCGCTGAAAACAAAACATATTTTAAATAATGAGGAGCAGAGGTCTTTGCAACTCAAAGTGGTGAAGAAGTGTTTCCAGTTTTGCACAAATCTTGGTTGATAGGTTAATGGTTTAGGAAATTAAGACTATTCGTATGAGAATTGCAAACGACCTCCTCATCCCCACTGCCACATACTCCCATCCCAGCTGTATCCTGTGTGATTTGGTTCAGGTGTGTGTGGTGTGAACTGATTCAGGTGTGACATGGTCCTTAGATTGTGGCTGTGAGCTTTGGCTTGTTCTGTTGCACCTTGGAAGGATTTTTCATACACTGGTGCCAGCTAGCCGTAGCTGTTTGGCTAGTGATCTGCAGGTGACATCCTAGCTTGTTGCTATCATTAGCTATTATACAAATTCTCAAAGAGAACCCTGAAGTAAAAATGGATTATACATATGGATTCTCCTGGAAAATGAAAGAATTTATAAAATTCTGCTAGATTATGGTGGTTTTTTAAAAATTGCCCCATCATAGAACATTATTAAAGCTGCTTACTCAAAACGTTAAATTTGTAACTACGGAGTACAGAATTTAGATTTTCTGACAATACTGAAATTTCTATGGTTTCTTGATTTTTTTTTTTTCCTCCAAGGTTTTTAGCCCTGAATGATATTAAAACCCTAGCACGATAGGATTTAAAACTTCCCTGAACACATTACCCTACACATGAGTGGAGTCAGTAGAAGGGAAAAACATGTAACATCTCAGTGCTTAAAAGAAACCAGAGTGACGGGAGCTAATGAGAGTCAGCAAATGCTAACATCCCTGCATCCTTAGCATGGTCTAGTTCTCTGTCCAAGACCAATAACTGGGTTTTATCACTGAAGTAGAGATAACAAATGCCAATTCCTGTAGTTAGAAAGATACAGTGCCCTTTGTAGAAAAAAGATCTGTAAGGTGGTGGGCTCTGTATGGCCTGCCTACCTTTTTTGATGTATCTGACCTTGGGCCCGTGACCTCTTTAAGGCTGCAGTCTCCCCTCTTGTGAAAATGAAGGCTCTTCTCTGACTTTAGATTTCTATGGTTTGATGCCTTTTCTGAGAACCCAAGCCCACATAGGGGTTCAGAATACCCACTTGGGGGGCGATTAGAATAAGAGAAAAAAGGATTCCTTCATGAATCTATCATGACCCTGAGCACCTGCAAAGCAGTGTGTTTGTTTTCTTAAAGAGGCCAGCCGTAAGAGGATTCTTGGATGGAACCGGTCTGTTCTCCAGGTTGGCTGCAGTGACAGGACAGGCCATAGTAATTTCACTCATCTGCCTCTTCACTTCTCAGTTGAGGAATTCATTAGCATCTCCTGTATGCAGTATACCATCCTGGACATAGTAGAGAATACAGAGTAATAAGTAACAAAGTCTGTGCCCTTGAGGTATGTCTACTTGGGTGGCCAGCTTTATTCCTGGACCAAGAAATAATATCAGACTGCCTTTTCTGGGTGCCAAATTCCAGAACAGATAGGAGGAGCTCTGTGCCCAGAGGAGGGCAACTGGCCTAGAGTGACTGGAGGAGGAGATGGCAGGGCTCCCCAGCCTCTTCATCATTTTTTCCCCCTCCGTAGGACCTCTGGCTTAAGCTGGACAGAATTTTTTATGACAACTTAGTTCTAGCCCGTTCTTCATCCACAGGATTTAGTTACTGGAAGTACCAATGTGTCTGCCTTGATAGTATTCTTAGAAACTTATATGTAAATTAAAATTTTTTTTTAAATAAAATGAATCATACCTTAACATTAAACCATTAAGTCAATTCTGACTCATAGCGGCCCTATGTGACACAGTAGAACTGCCCTGTAGGGTTTCCGAGGAGTGGCTGGTGGATTTGAACTATTAGCCTTTTTTTTTTTAAAAGAAAGTCTATGGTGAATCCTTTGAGAAAGAAATAATGATTTCTGTAGTGGGAGGAATCACATCTTGATAGATCTTGTTTGTAAGTTCTGAGACTTCTGAATGTCAGGTTTTCTTGAAGTGGGATCAGGCCATATGGCAAGAGTAGAATAATGTTACCTATGAAAAAAAAATTTTTTTTTTTTTGTGATGAGGTGCTGTAGCATTGACCCCGGGGAGGTTCCAGCATACACCTCAGTTTTTAAGTACTAGGCCTAATTGATATGCCACTGGCTTAATTAATATATTGAACATGATTGGTGTGATGAATTTCCTTTTATTTTCTTCTCAGACTTCTGTCCGTTGCAAAACATTTGCTTTATTTTGGAACAAGGAGAAGCATTCAGGACCCCTGGTGGTGCAGTGGTTAAGTGCTTTGCTGCTTACCGAAATAACCCACCAGCTGCTCTGCAGGAAAAAAGATGTGGCAGTCTGCTTCCATAAAGATCTATAGCTTTGGAAATCCTATGGGCTGGTTCTTCCTCATCCTGTATGGTTGCTATGAGTTGAAATTGACTCAACAGCAATGGATTTGGTTCAGAAGCATTCACAACAATGTGGAGGACATGAAGCAAGTGAGGAACTAACCAGGAGAATCATTGCTCATCTGGTTCTTTGAACTCAAAATTTGAGTTAGAAATTTTGCGTTTGAATCCTATTTTTATCATTTCCTTTCATATGATTAGTTCAAGTATATGTTATTGTTTATAATTTGAAGCATACTAAAGTTAATTGCAGGCGGGTTTGGTTTTTTTTTGGTTTGTTTAAAGTTAATTGAATTTGAATTCCAATAGTTTGAAATTCTTTAAAAGCAGATTCTGTCATGACATAGGCTATCTGTGGGGAAAAGATTTGTTAAGCTTATTGTATGATTATTGCAGAGACATTACTTAGTCACTTTAAGATGTTTCCATTTGGCCTTGTAACTCCTTTAGAAACTCAGAGGAATCACAGTTTGGAGCTAGAAGGGTTCTTGGAGAAAAATAATAATGCATATTTTCAAGAGAGGGAAGTGAGATGTGTAAGATCACACAGCTCTTATTAGTAGCAGAGCCCCGTAGCACATTTCCAGTGAAGATGCTTATTATAAAAACCAAAACCAAACCCACTGCTGTCGAGTCAATTCCGACGCATAGTGACCCTATAGGACAGAGTAGAACTGCCCCATAGCATTTCCAAGGAGCGCCTGGCAGATTCGAACTGCTGACCTCTTGGTTAGCAGCTGCAGCACTTAACCACTACGCCACCAGGGTTTCTGATGCTTATTATAGAGACTCTTAATCTAGACATTAAAGTTTACCAGGATCCTACCTCCCAACACTTAGAGGTTCTTATATGTTTAATAGTACTAAAATAAAATTACTTTTAAAAAATATTAAGTAAACCAAGGTTTTCATAATTCTAATTGGTCTTTTCCCCAGATCATTAAGTTGTTGAAATTTTCCCAGGAATAGAGATAATTAAAAGTGCTGGTGGCATAAGGGTTAAGCAAAAGGTTGGTGGTTTGAACCTACCTAGTGGCTCCATGGGAAACAAGACCTGAGGATCTGCTCTCGCAAAGAGTCCAGACTGGGAAGCCCTATGGGGCAGTTCTGCTCTGTCATATAGGGGTAGATGTGTGTCAGAATCGACTTGACGCACAACAACAACAAGAGGTTAATTAGTAGACATAATTGATTAGAAAGGGCTTTAAATTGAGAACTGGCAGAAAAATCCTAGATTATTCATAGGAATAGAAGGTTGAAATTAATATATAGCAAAATTGGAACTGTGAGAATTGTTCTAAAAAATCCAGAGAACACTGAAATAGCTGTTACTACCAAGTGGCAACCTACCAGTAAATAAAGAACTACCCGCACCTCCACTCCCCACATGAATACCCCCATTCCCCTCAATTGTATTAAGTGGAAGTTGAAAGAATAGATTGTTTTATTTCTTTCATTTTATTCTGGCTGGTTAGTGGAGAAATGATCTTGGATAGAAAAATCACATTAGAACTTCGGTGAGTTCCTTTTCGAAATAGAGTTGTTTCCTTGCCACAGACATTCGGAGATAAGTATGTTTATTGAAATATATTTTTATAGAAAATATTACAGAACCTGTAATTGGAAACTTATGGCAGTATTTTGGGAGTGATGTGTTCTTAAAGTTAATTTGTGGATTAGCTCCGAACACCCTTCTGCTGTTTTAGAACCGTTAGCTGAGTGAACATTTTCTAAGTCTCTTCAGATCAAAACTGTGTTTCATGGAATGGAGTATTTGGTGCTTAAATAATGTATAAATCCAGTTGGACAGGAGCTGCCTGTCAGTTTTATTAACTTTGACCTTTTCTCCCATTATGAAGATGGTTCAGTAAATATTTAATGGGCCCCTTATAGATCTTGACAGTTGGAGCCGTGTTCCTGGAAACTGGGATACGTATATATGATTAACAAATGTTGCTTAATCATTATGAGTCAGCTTTCAAGGATAGATTTTGTTTTTGGGAATAGGAGTCCTCCCATCCACATGTCCTCTTAGAGGTGCAGTGTATGCTGAGAGCATCCAAGATGGTAAAGATTTTAAAGAAAACCTTTAAAAAAACAGCAGTTAGCATGCATTTCTGCTGTTCTGTTTTTTGTTTGAGCAAGTGATCAAAACGATTCCAGGTGGGCAAAATCACCCTGCCACTCTGCATAGTTAGCAAGACTCTTCCATTCAAAGAGTCAGCAGGGCTGGAATGGCTGAGCTTGCATG
Source organism: Elephas maximus indicus (assembly GCF_024166365.1). Classification (NCBI taxonomy): domain Eukaryota; kingdom Metazoa; phylum Chordata; class Mammalia; order Proboscidea; family Elephantidae; genus Elephas; species Elephas maximus. Next base: position 82,932,840 of record NC_064827.1, on the reverse strand, counting down.
GACCCTAATAAGATACAAAGAAGAAGAAGAGCCAAAACGAGAGACTGTTCCTTGAGCCAGGAGGGGACTCCTGCCAAGCTGTCTTTCCCTTTAATTCCATAAAACCCCATGCATATTGCACTCATTGCAAATTCTGGTGGGGAAGATCAAAACTCAAGTAGCTGACATTTTGAAACATTGTCTTTCAAATGTGTACTGTCCCTTGCTTCCATTGATTTCCCATTTAAGAAATCTGTAGGAGAAAAACAAATTTGAGCAAAAATTCGTTGGTCTAAGATGAGTTGTTAGAGCCAAATTATGCCCCCCTTTTCACCCCTGAGAAGAGCTCCATTTTTATTATGAATGTGATATATCTTTGTCTTACATTTTGCAGCCATAAGGCTCTCACAGCAGATCGGCCAAGTAAATCAAGAGCCTGTTAAAAAGCAATGTGGATGCTCCAAACACAGACATTTCAGTCTTACTGGGTCACTGGATGTCTTCATTTTTATAGCCACTTTCAAGGCGCAGATCATTTCAATTGGTTTTGTTTTCTTCACTCTCTATTTGAGTGTGGCCCGATGGCTTTAGGTGAGACCATTTATTTTTCAGAACGTTAATAGCCTTTGCATTCATGGCCCAGCCCTTTTTATAAGGTGGTCATTAGTTTCATTACCATGAGCCATAGTGTAGCTGAGTTTATGAAGAAAATCTGTGCCTTGAAAGAGCATTTTGAGAAGAAATTGATTTAGAGCTTCAGAATGAATTACTATTTGTACATTTAGTTAATTCTAAATAAGTGTTTGAAAGACCTTGCTTAGTTTGAGAAGAGAGGAAGAAACATATTGGATGTTATAAATGGTCTCAATCCAAATTCTTATCTTGGCATTTTCACATTTGAATGTTTTATTTACATCTGTTCAAAATTGAGATACCTTTCAAGGATAATTTTATTATAGAGAGATTTATGACAACTCTTATGATCCAAAATTAAAAAATATAGAGTTAAAAAAGGAAGATCAGAGTCATTGTCCCACATCAAATTGGATATAAGCTTCATTTGGCAATGAATGAGCATCATAGGTTGCATCTTAAATCAGAAGATCCTGATGATAGGAGTTAAAGGGGATTGACTGCAGAGGGGCACAAGATAACTTTCTACAGTGAAGGCAATTTTCCATATCTTGACTGGGGTGGAAGCTACCCAGGTATATACATTTCTTAGAGCTCATCAAACTATTCATGCAAAATGTGTGCATTTTATGTAAATTATAACTCAATGAAATCAATTTTTTAAAAAGTCCTGTTAAATTTAAAACTAGACAGTGTCATTTCTCTTTTCCAAAAGAGAACTTGAGGTATAGAGAAATAAAATGATCTGTCTTAAGTAACCTCGAAGCTCAGCAGTTTGTCCAGGAACAAAAGCAAAGCCCATTTAAATTATGTTGCTTCCTTACCCCCATTACATTATTCCAGCTCGTGTACGTGGAAATTAAATTAACATCTCTGCCCTGTTCAATAAACCTATATCCATTTGTATGTGTTGTTATAAGATACATTCACGAGCATATTCTTATGATTGATATATTTTTAATTGAGGTGAAATTCATATAACATAAAATTAATCATTTTAAAGTGAACAATTCAGTGGCATTTAGTACATTCGCAGTGTTGTTTAACCACCACTTCTATTCAGTTCTAAAACATCTCATCACCGCAGAAGGAAAGTTCATGCCCATGACGCGGTTGCCCCTCATTTCTCCCCGCCGTTTTGTGTTCTGTCTTTATGAACTTAACCATTCTGAATATTTCATAGAAACGCAATTCTTATGATTGGTATTATTACCTGACCGTTGAAACCTGTAGCTCAGTAGTTCTGACTGCTGACCCATGGTATGTTTGAATCTGCATGCAGTAAACCATGCCATGGTCATGGTCTACTGTAGTAAACTACAAATTACTTTTTTTTAAAAAAATAAACAACACATGATAATACAAGAGTTCCTAGAACTAATTTTATCACTAAGGAAAGCTTGTAATCTTCTTTTTTAAAAAAATGACACAGACTTTAAAACTTTTTACATGAAGCATGCATGAATAGTAGTGAAAATTAAAATGAAAGTAAAAATTACTCAAATTCTACTTAGAAATACACGGTTGATTTTTTAGAGAACATCTTTTCAAATGTCCGTCTGTTCACAGTATAACTTGTTTTGTGTGTTAATTCAACAAAATGGGTGTTGTAAAGTTCTTTCTACATTTTAACCAATGTCCCAGTTCATTGCTGGACGTTGAGATTGTTTCTAGTTTTTCATTATTATGTTGTGCAGCATTGAAAAACCTTATTCATGTTTCTTTCCCTATTTATCTGATCCTTACTAATAAATTCTTTGAAACAGAATGTTAGCAGCTATATTTAGAATTATTTAAAATGTTCTAAGAGGGTAAGAGGTATCAATTATTGATAGTTTAATACCCCTTGTCCTACTTTTACCAAATTTTGTTCTTTTCCTCTTTTTTGTTTTTCTCCCCAGTTGCAGTACCATGCAGGTCTAGCATCTGGCCTTTTGAATCAACAGTCGTTGAAACGTTCTGCTAACCAGATGGGAGTATCTGCTAAACGTAGACCGAAGGCTCAACCCACAACTCTTGTCTTACCTCCTCAGTGAGTAATGGGTTTGAAAAAGTACTTTTGTCCTGGGTGAACTCTACTTTGTTCTTGTTTTTTGCTGTGGGAAAGTTACTATATTTGTGAAGTTGTTTCTTTCTCGTAAAAAGGTAACTATTAGAATTACTGTTAAAAACCAAGCATAAGGATAAAATACTTTGCATATATCTTTGTGAAGTGGCTGCAGTGCAGTTCATATTTTATGCATTTTGTGTGTGACTCTTCCACTTAGGATTTTAAGTTACCTCATACATTATTCGTTCACTTAATCACGTTTTCAGAGTTGGAAGAACAAAAGCACAGTCTTTCTTATTTTACAAATGAGCCAGCTGAGGAACACATTTTGACAAGCTCTAGACCACCTAGAGAATCTGGTAGATTCTGGGACTAGAATCAGCACAGGCTCAGTTTTTCCTTTTTAAATTGTAATATCTGTGCTTTTTTTTCTTCTTCTTCTGCTTCCTCCCAATTGGTGGGATAACTGGTACAATAAAGCTCATACAGTGTATAGCTTGATTTTTTAAACAAGTATGCTCCTGTGTAGCACCACTCAGATCAAAATACAGAACACTTCCAGAATCCCATAAAGATTTTTCATTTTTCCAGTCTATACCTGTCTTCCTCACCTCCTGGGTTTAACACTATTCTTGTATCTTTAAACAATAGTTTTACTTCTTGAACATCATATAAATGGAATCACACACAGTAGGTAATCTTTTATATTGGCTATTTTTTTCTTGTCCACATAGTATCTGTTAGAGTCATCCAGATTGCTCTGTGTGCGGCTGCGTAGTGTTCCTTTTAATGTGCCACAATTGATTTACCATTTGCTTGTTGGGTTATTTTGCACTATAAACACTAGTAGATGAGTGCCAAAGCTCACTCAGTGATGTGGAATCAGAAACGCAAAAATACAGTTCTTGCTGGCAGCTTTTGTGTCAGCTTACACACTTCACAGAGAGGGGCAATACCCCCAAAAAGCTTGACTTGGACTTTAAAGTCACTCCCTAGTCTGTCCTGCTCTTTTATTGCACCCCATTTCATTTACATCCTCAGCAAGAAACTGTGTTTTAAAATTTCCAATCCAAAGGAGTGTTTGCAGTTATGACTCAGTCGTGTGGCTTTGATCAAGATTTAGTTTGTTTAGCATGTATTTATTGTGTATTACTGTGTGCCAGGCACTGTTCTAGGCCCTGGGGATACACTCATGAGCAAGACAGACATGGTGTCATGTTCATGAAGCTTTTTGCCTAGTGGAGGAAAAAGACGCACATAATAAAAATCAAATTAAACAAACGAATAAATACAGTAATATAAAAATTAATTCATACAGTAATTTCAGGTTATGATTACTGATACGAAAGAAATAAATAGGGTGTCAGGGAGTGTGCAGGGGGGAAACTGTTTAAGTAAGGTGATCAAAGAAGGCCTCTCCAAGGAGACAGTGTTAGGCAGAGACTTGGAGAATGAAGAGGAGAAAGTTCTGTGAGGAGCTGGGGGACATCACGGGGATGACCCCCCTGAATGTCTTCTCTTGCCAGTAAATACTCTTAGATGACCATTTCTGTGATTTCAGGTTTTCTTCACAGTTAAAATTTGCTTCCATGATAGAATGAACAGACCCAACCAGCCCCCAGCAGGTATTTTTCTGTATGCAGAATGCAGAGGTGCAATATTTTTCAGAGGCTACAGGAACAGCTTCTTTTAGTGATGCAAGACAGAGTTTTCAGTGTTTTGCAGAAAGCTTCCTAAGGAGCATACTCTGTCTGTTATTCTTGTGTGTTGATTTGGTGATTCTGCACATCTCAACTTTTAGCTCTCTAAAGTCCAATGGGCCTTGTAACTTGTCACTTTCCCTGCATGGATTGTCTGCTGAGGCAAGATGTTTGGCGAGAAGTGAAAGACTTTCTAATGGTCCTGTAAGGCTGGAGCCAAAAAGTGTTTGTTGCTAACTCTCTCTTGACAAAAGTCAGTTCTTAGTCCATCTGTTCACCGTTTGTTAATTTGCATTGGCTTGAAACCTGTTTACAGGTGACATGCTATTATGAGGACACTTAGAAACTATTTTAAGCATGAAGGCAATCAACAGACTCTGTTCTCATGCCAAAAAAAAAAAAAGGTGTTCACAACTGTCATTGTACATTTATAATAAACCACTCACAATACTTAGTTTCCAAGAGAAAAGTATTTACTCTGTCCTAAGAGTACAACATTGAAATGATTTCCTATACTTAGTTGCCTGTCTCCTGTGAAAATCGACTGCTGCTTTTTCACATCATTGAGCTTTTTGGACTCACATGATGCTGGAATCCCTTCATAGAACGACGGTCCAGTAGGCAAGATCTGTATCTGAAAGACATTCATGAATTCTTTGCACTTTTATTAAGTACCTACCATGTGCTATTCAAGGAGCCCTGGTGTTACAGTGGTTAAGTGCTCTGCTGCTAACCAAAAAGGTCGGCAGTTTAAACCCAACAGTTGCTCTGTGGGAGAAAGATGTGGCAGTCTGCTTCTGTAAAGATTATAGCCTTGGAAACTCTATGGCACAGTTCTGCTCTGCACTGTAGGGTTGCTACAAGTTGGAATTGTCTCAGTAGCAGTGGAGTTGGTTTTTGGTGTATGCTACTTATTATGTGAGTTGTCAGGGACAGAAACGCAAATAAGACATGGTTGCTGACCTAATCGGGTTATAGAAGTTTTTTTAAAAGCTAAAAAATAACATACTGGTAATATATACATAAGGTACATGAAGCAAAGGTAACAAAAAAGAAAAGAAAAATAGTAATACTGTCACCCTGAGAAGTTACTATTAAGGTTTTGGTGAATATTTTTCTGGAGTTTTTTCTGTATAATTTTTAAAAACAAACCTTCAAAAAGGGTTGTACTGTAATACTGTTCTGCATCATATCCCAATATTTATTATAGTTGTTAAATTTTAACTCTGTATAATTTGATCTGTGGGATATTTGTGTTTGGATATTAATTAGCCATGTTATGGTTGTGTTCTGCAGAAGACTGCAAATTAAATTTTTATTACAAGCAAGACATGACCATAACAAGATCTCTCTGTACTAACTTTGTCATTAAGGAAATCCCTTGAACCCTCTTATAAAACAATACTTATATCCTCTACAATTCCTCCAAGATTGCTGTGTTAGTTATCTATTGCTGTCTAACAAATTGCCCCAGAACTTAGTGGCTTATCAACAATAAACAATTATTATCTTTCACCATTTCTGTGGGTCAGGAATCTGGGAATGGTTTGGCTGAGTGCTTCTGGTTTGGCTTCTCACCAGGGTTGCAATCAGATATCAGCCAGGGCTGTGGTCATCTGAAGGTTTGACTGGGGTTAGAGAGAATCTACTTCCAAGGTTGCCGGCTTATGTGGCAGAGGTGATGGCTGTTGACAGACCTTGGTTCCTTTCCACGTAGACCTCTCTAAAGGATGCTTGAATATTCCCTCCAGGTGGCACCCGGCTTCTCCCAGATGAGCAGTATAAGTGATCTAAGAAGAGTGAGAGCAAGGCAGAGGTTATCCTTTAAATGGCGTCCCCTCAGAAGACACATAGCATCAATTCCACCCCATTCTGTTTGTTATAATCAGTCACGAAGTGTGACTGACATTCAAGGGGAAGAGATGAGGCTCTACTTTTTGAAGAGAAGAGTGTTAGAGAATTTGCAGACGTGTTTTAAAACCACCCTAGTTGCCAATGGGGAGAGACATTCCACAGTGGGGATGAGTGGCTGAGCCTATAAGCCCAATTCACTTATTTATTCAGTAAATATTTGCTGAGTACCTACAAGTGCTGTGCTGAGGATTCAGAGGTGAACAAGATATAATTTTGGTCTTTAGGAAGCTCTTGAGTAGAAACAGAAGACCGAACAAGTAGCAGGACATGATGATGAAATGTGCTAAATAAGTCTGACAATGGACATGATCTACTAGTGCCCAGGGAGGCAGTGGGCAGGGTGCTGAGGTAGATCTTCCACTTGAGAAGGCCCAGCCAAATATCACAGGATTTCTTCCATGCTAGCTGTGAAGGATGGAAGTTTTGTTTTATTAAGAGAGCTAGATGCTTTCTTTTATGGGCTTTACAGGATCCTAAGGATTTTTTTTTTTTTAAGGAAAGGTTTTATTTTTAACCAGCAGAGGGAAACAGTGAAGGGCGATGGTTGGGTCCTCACACCCCCTCCTCTGTAACTTTATGCAGCTGTTACTGCAGTGATGGATGGGTTTCTGCATTGGCTTCTGTCAGAAGTTGGATGGCACCAAGGCTACTCCAACAAAACCACTGACTCTCCTTGACTGTGCTGAGACCGCAGGCATGGCAAGAATGCAGGAGCTTTTGTACATTGTGTTTGTTTTTAAAATGGAGTTGGTTTTAACAGTAGTAGTCTTTGAAGACTCAGATTCCCCGCCCCCCCATTCCCACAAGATTAGTGATTCCTGGGATTAATGATTTATATCTTTCTCCCCCTCCAAAGAAGCTTGTAAAAAGACAAAGATGCTGTTTGCAGTGAAAGATCTTTTGTCATGTGTTAGCCTTCAGAGGGCACTGACTAAGCAGCCTACTTCCATGATTCCCAAATGTTTGGGTTAAGTGTTTTGCAGATGGGGCAATATTGTTTTTATAAAGAAGCTGTGTCCCCTGCTGCTGTGTAAACATTGCCTGGCTTTTGACCCTTGTAGTATTGAAACAGTCTGGTGAGTGGCTATCTTTTTTGATTGGTCTGTTAAGTTGTATATTGAGATATCTATGCATTTAATATATACCAGATGTAGCTGTGTTTACTTGTGCTCTTTCGTAGATAGCAGCCTCAACTTTTTGATGCATTTGTTTGTGTGCGTGTGTGTGTGTGTGTGTGTGTGTGTGTGTGTATGTGTTGGGGGACCTTCGTGTTAACATGGGATATTGGTTTTAATTGATAAGCACTCTTCGAGTTTTAGCAGTTTGGCCTGATGAAATGCTGGTGTTCAGTGGTAGCCGAGGTGAAAGACTCTCATTTGTTCTTTGTGTGTGTGTGGTAGTGTTTATTTACCATGCCCACATTCTAAGGTAGACAATGCGATTAACCAACCAAAACCAACCAGTTGCCGTCGAGTAAATTCCAATTCATGGCGAACCCGTGTGTGTCACACTCTTATTTGTGTTCTTATTCTGCAGACATTCTTATTCTCCTCATTTAGGTTTGAAGGGGAGAAATTGTTTTCCGGAAAGATTAAAAAAAAAAAAAAAAAACTACCCCTGGCCCCCAGAAGTTGTGGGGATAGGCAGTTTCTTTTGTATTATGTTATATTCTATAAAAAGATACTTCTTGCTGAATTAAGAGCACTTGCCTTTCCATATGTTACCTTTCTCCAGTCACTGGGGATGAACTGTCCATACTTCCAGCTAAGAATAACCTTTACTGCGTGTCTGCTAGGTCCAATCCCCTCTCACCTACTCAGCGCCATTTCTGTATTGGTCACCTTTTTCTCTCCTACACCATCTGTATCTCCCCTTCTCCTAGAGTCACACCTCTTAGCATACAAAACATGCCTACCCTAAAAGTCATCTCCTTCGAGAACACCCATCTCTTAATTCCAGCTCCCCTTCCAGCACCCAACTCATTTCTCTCCTCTTTATAGCAAAACTCCTCCAAAGAGTTGACTAGTCTGCAATCTTTCTCCCACTACAGACAGCCACTGTCTGATTTTTGTCACTATACCCTAGTTTTGCTTCTTCTAGAGCCTCACATAAATGGAGTCATGGAGAATGTAGTATGTTCTCTCTGGCTTCTTTTGTTCAACATGATGTTTTTGAAATTATTTATGTTGTATGTATCAGTGATTTGTTCCATTTTATTGCTGAACAGTATTTTTTTTTTTATCGTGCTTTAAGTGAAAGTTTACAAATCAAGTGAGTCTCTCATACAAAAATTTATATACACCTTGCTATATACTCCTAATTGCTCTCACCCTAATGAGAGAGCCCACTCCTTCCCTCCACTCTCTTTTTTCGTGTCCATTCCACCAGCTTCTGACCCCTTCTGCCCTCTTATCTCCACTCCAGATAGGAGATGCCAACATAGTCACAAGTGTCTACTTGATCCAAGAAGCTCATTCTTCACCAGCTTCTTTTTCTATCCCATTGTCCAGTCCAATCCCTGTCTGAAGAGTTAGCTTTGGGAATGGTTCCTGTCTTGGGTTAACAGAAGGCCTGGGGGCTGTGACCACCAGGGTCCTTCTAGTCTCAGACAGACCATTAAGTCTGGTCTTTTTACAAAGAAGCACTGAGTCAGACAGTTTAAACGTGACTGCTCTCCTGTTCCCTCAGGGGTTCTCTGTTGTCTTCCCTGTCAGGGCTCTCATCGGTTGTAGGTGGGGACCATCTAGTTCTTCTGGTCTCAGGCTGATGTGGTCTCTGGTTTATGTGGCCCTTTCTGTCTCCTGGGCTCATAATTACCTTGTGTCCTTAGTGTTCTTTCTTCTCCTTTGCTCCAGATGGGTTGAGACCAATTGATGCATCTTACATGGCCACTTGCTAGCATTTAAGACCCCAGATGCCACTCTCCAAAATGGGATGCAGAATGTTTTCTTAATAGATTTTATTATGCCGGTTGACTTAGATGTCCCCTGAAACCATGGTCCCCAAGCCCCCACCCCTGCTACGCTGGCCTTCGAAGCATTCAGTTTATTCAGGAAACTGCTTTTGGTTTAGTCCAGTTTTGCTGACCTCTCCGATACTGTGTATTGTCTTTTCCTTACCTACTATCTAATTAGTGAATACCCCTCTTCTTCTCCCCTCCCTCCCCAGTATCGTAACCATCAAAGAATGTTTTCTTCTCTGTTTAAACTATTTCTCGAGTACTTATAATAGTGGTCTTATTCAATATTTGTCCTTTTGCAACTGACTAATTTCACTCAGCATAATGCCTTCCGGGTTCCTCCAGGTTATGAAATGTTTCACAGATTCATCACTGTTCTTCATTGATGCATAGTATTCCATTATGTGAACCTACCATGATTTATTTATCCATTCATCCGGTGATGGGCACCTTGGTTGCTTCTGAACAGTATTCTTTTGATGTTCTTTGGAGCCTACCGGTAACATTTCCTCAACATTCTACATCTGTTTCAATATTGTCTAATACCTTCAGGAGTTCAGGGAGTGTCTCACTTGATGCTCCTCTTCTTGGATGACCCTCCTCAGGTTTGAGTAACAACAGCAACAACACAAAAACAGCATGCAGTGACAAGTGTTGATGGAAGGACATGACACTGATTCAGGAGGTAACAGGAATAATGACATGACACTCACACCTAGGTGTTCCAGTGTTTGAACAACAGATTGCCTGTGGTACGGGCGCTAATTTGGCTCTGGAAGTTTAAATGAAAAGGGCTCATCTTCTGCCGCTGCCTTGCACGCTAATTCCCAAGAAGATCATCAATTTGAAATTACACATGGTACTTATACAGATGATTGGCTTCTTTCCAAGTTGTCTGGTAAATGCTGCTTCTATTCTTGAAAGGCAGAGGCTCATGTTGTCTTTCGCTTAATGTATAACCAACGGGAATTACAGAAAGCACAGCAATGACATAAATCCATCCCTGGCAAGAGTGATGAATGAGGGTGGTAGCTGATCGTGGACACTGATGTTTAAAATGAATAAGACAAATATTTGCCAGGATGAAACTCACTGAACTAAGAGTGTCTTCTTGTAGCTTACTGGCCGTTATATCATTATCTTTTCTGCTTCTGATTTTCAAGACCTTTTCTCAGCCATTCATTTGTTAACCTGCAGGTGTCTGCAATTGCTACTTCATTACAAAAACTTTGATGTAGATGTTTTTGAATGATGACTGTTAACATGCTTCCTTGCAGGGACCTAATTTTCTTCTTTATGACATGACTTTCGTTTTGCCTCCTCAGGTTCTGTATATTTTGTTGAGGGCTGAATTTGGTTATATGTTGATAAATTTGCTTTGAATTCTTCAACTTTGGTAATAGGAGCCTTGAACAGGAATATTTGGCATCTTTTTTATTGGGGACCCCTGGTGGCGCAGTGGTTAAGAATTTGGCTGCTAACCAAAAAGATTGAATCCACCAACCACTCCTTGGAAACCCTGTGGGGCACTTCTCTGTCCTATAGGGTCACTATGGGTCGGAATTGACTCCATGGCAACGGGTTTGGTTTTTTACGGGAGTTTGGTTTACCTCTGAGCAAGGTAACAGTGAGCGAGGAACAAACTGGTTTACTGCTATGAGTTTTAGAAGTGCAAAGTATTGTTTCCTAAATCTTTCCTTTTTAGGGATACTTTTAAAAGGGAGTAGTGTATTACCCAGGTCGCCGACACACCTTGAGCTTGGTCTGGTGACAGGGAAGGTGTGTTGTCTGCACTAAGTGTCCCAGAAAGGAAACTGAGAACTTTGCAGCTGTAAGTTTCCTGAGTTTTGGAAAAAGTCATCAGAACTTGGGTAGAAATTCACTGTCTTTCTTTCCCCTACTGGCAAGTATTAAGTAACAGTATTCATTAAATACCACAGAGAGGCTATGTAATAAAGAAATAATCCTAGGCCTAGGTGGCTATAACTCTCCAGAAGAGTTAAAATTGAGAATATAATTAAAGATTAAAACATTGTTTGCATTCTAGAACATGGAGAAATCTTTTCTCTCCATTGTGGGACCATGTTAATAAGGAAGAGATCAGTTTCCAATAACCAACACCAGCGAAGCTGATTTATTAACATCACTCACGTTTAAACTGTCTGACTCAGTGCTTCTTTTGCCTTTTTCCTGCAACACTGGAACTGCCACCAGGAGTAGTGAGAGATACCAGTCTTATCTCAAAAAAAAAAAAAAAAAACAATCTATTCAGTGTTCTGAGTTTGGATAGGAATGTTCAGATAGCAAGGGTTACCTGTATATGGATCCTTAATCCTGTAATTCATTGTATTCCTCTGTTTTGTCAACAAAATAATTTTATCTCTTGTTTCAGCCGCTTTTCTATACATAGGTTAGGAGGAACTAGTGTACCTAGCTGCTTTAAGATTTATAATTGTGGCTGGTGAAGGGCCTGGGCACACTATAAAATTATGTTAGGCCATCTTGACACAGTGACAGAAACCCTTTGTGGTCAAATAGTTGGTATTCAGAGCTCCTGGAAACCAGCCTTGGAGGGAAGATCCTGGGTCCCTACCCTATTGGATTGTTAAGGTTTAACTGCACAAGTACGGTTTCATTTTCTCTCACTGCTTTTTATTCACATATGTTTGCTTTCCATTTGCTTGAAATAGAATTGCAAAGCATTTTGAGGCCAAGGACATAGAATGATCTTCCTTAGGTTTCCAGTCTCCAATGTTGTGTTGCCCTCATTGCTCTTTAGAGATTTTCAGTTGAGGGCTGGAGAAGACACACCCGGTAATAATTCTCGAAATGTCCTTTTTTATGTGCTTGTGTTATTGGCAGAGAAAGAAAATGTCTCTGAGTCTGGGTCATTGACTGGGGAAGGAAAAATGTGACTCACTGACGGGGCAGAAAAACCTTCAACTCGTAACTTCTGTAATGCTTTATTTAATTTTGTATCTCCTCTGTGGCATTTGTCACATTCTACCTTGGGTTATGGTTACTCCCTGCTAGAAATAAAACTCCTTGAGGACCAGGACTCTGTGTCTTTTATTGCCCAACTTTGTACTGATGGTTGGATGCACAGAACTTAAGGCTTAGTTCCTCTATGCTGCCCTCTGGCTGATGAGGCTGAGAGCATTTTTTCACAATATGTCATGGACTTGCTTTCATGCTCCTCATAGTTCTTTAGTAAAGGGTCAGTATAAGCCTTGGGGATTTAAATGGCTTGAAACCAGCTGCCATTTGGACAGACAGATACTTATGGGAGGGGTTTGAAGTTTCAGATCTTTCCACTGTGGCAATTCTTTTTGCCAAGAAGGATGGGTAGGATTAGATCTGGAGGCTGGGGCCAGTGAGCAGACCCTGAGAGCCAGGCAGAGGCCTAGTAGCTTGCTACCACGGGGGAGCAGCAAGCCCCCAGGGGCTCACGAACAAGCACTAATATGTGGAAAGTGGTGTATTGGGAAGATTAATCAAGACACAGAGCGCAAATAAATAAGATAGTCCTTTGTAGCTGTTTAAAAGATAATTGGTTCATGTTACTTATCTTTTATCTCCTCTCTTTGGGCAGGAGAAGAATTTCTGGGAGAAATAAATGAGGAATCCCTCATGAATATTAATGTAAAAATCTGTCTATAGAGAATAAATATAGGGACACTTTGTTTTAAATGCTCTATGTCATTGTGCTTCATTAGCATATATGTTGTAAAAGATACTTTTCTCCCCTTGAGAGAACCATATTTAGTTCAACTAATAGCCGCAGACTGAAATCTGTAGCTTGTCAGGATTGTAATACTTTAGATGGACAGGAGAACTACTTTGCTTCCTTGCTTCAACCAGGGGGTTTCCTTGTCTTCACCCACACTCCTGCTGGCCCAGGGTAGAAAGTAGGTAGGAAGTGCTACATGTCTCATTATCTAGACCCTTCATCTGGACCTTTGAGTCCTGCTGCCTGACCCCCTGCCTGGTACCCTACCTACTCCGTGTGTGTACGTGTGCACACACGCACACACACATACATACACATTTATACTTTTCAGTCTGCAGGCATTTATTAAACTCTTCCTATATAGGCTAGGTGGTTAGGTGTGTGCTTGATCAGAGTGGGAATCTAAAGGTATGGAAAGTACTGTATATGAACAAATGAGAAAGGTAATGAGTTCCATTTGAAGACATGTTAGATTTGAGGTGCCTGTAAGGCTCGGATGAAATGATATGATGTATTGGATTTGCTTTAAATTACTCTAGTGCGTCTTACCACGTCTGGAGCAAGGGAGAATGAAGAAAACTAAAGACACAAGGGAGAGATTAGTCTAAAGGACTAATGGACCACAAGTACTACTGCCTTCACCAGACTGAGTCCAGGACAAGATGGTGCCCAGCTATCACCACCGACTGCTCTGACAAGAATCGCAATAGAGGGTCCCAGACAGAGCTGGAGAAAAGTGTAGAACAAAATTCTAACACGCACACATGCATGCACGCACACACAGACACACCCCAGACTGGACAGACTGACAGAGACTGGAGAAACACTGAGAGTATGGCCCTGGACACCCTTTTAGCTCAGTAATGAAGTCACTCTTGAGATTCATCCTTCAGCCAAAGATTAGACAGGCCCATAAAACAAAATGAGACTAAATGGGCACACCAGCCCAGGGGCAAGGATAAGAAGGCAGGAGGGAACAGGAAAGCTGGTAATGGGGAACCCAAGGTCGAGAAGGGAAAAGTGTTGACATGTTGTGGGGTTGGCAACCAATGTCACAAAACAATATGTGTACTAATTGTTTAATGAGAAACTAGTTCTGTAAACCTTCATCTATAGTACATTAAAAAAAAAAATTTACTCCACTGGATAAAAAAAAAAATACCACCCTCTAAAGTTGGTGTGGGGAAAATGACAAAAATAGCTACTATTATTTAAACCAGATAATGAGTACATTACAGTTGATGCATTTATTATACAGTTTTATGTACTTTGGTGTTTATTTGAAATTTTTTTATAACAAAGTGTGTAAAAAATACAAGTCTAGAGCTTGGACTGTGATTGAAGAAATATTATTTTGTTAGCTGGCTCTATATCGATGGTACGTGAGGACTTGTGGGTGGATGAAATCTGCCAGGGATCCCGGAGGGAGACCAAAGGAGGGCAAGCAGAGGAGGAGTTCGCCAGCCTGCCTGTCAAATGGTACTTGCAATCCCTTACTGTCTACCTCTGGGCCTGGCTTTAGTCTCAGCTGACCTCTCCTATATTTGTCTTAGACTCATTGTGACATAGACTAAAATTTAAAAGTCACTGTCTTCCATAGATACTGAATCAAAGACAAATTGCATGCAACAGAAAATTGTAATAAAGAACCTAGCCATTAAGCACTAAGTTGAATGTGGCAGCCTGCAGAATCAGTTTAAAAATTATATTTCATTGCATCCTCTAATTGCATTTCTCCTCTACAAGGTGATTTTATCCAGGAAGACAGCTGTCTGGTGTGGTTATTACATCATTCTGGCCATTATTGGGCAAAGGAGGAAAAGAAATAGGTGGTTGTGTAGTAGAGCTCCTCAGGTAGAAGCAGGATCTTTTTTTTAATCCGTCTTTGCATAACAAAGGGTCGGAGCTTTAAGGTTTGTTAATATTTCACACCATGCCATTCCCAAACAACACTGGTTGTAAGTGAAATTCTTTTAAAATCTTTCTGTCCTTCCCTGGAATGGGAAGTAATTTTGGTGGTCTTCTTGGTGTGTGTGTCTTTTTCTTTCACTTTCTGCTGTGTAGGCTATTAGTAACCCATAGATTTCAGCCCAGAAAGCCCCATTTAGGGTTATAAGTGATCAAGAAGCAGTAAGGCAGTTTCCGTGTTCACTTTTGCTAAAAATTATTCCATAAGCTCTCCCAGGTAGGTGACCTCAGCAGGCTAGCTCTGTAACATGAGAATAGGTAGGAATAGGAAATGACTTTGTCTGTTAGCTTGAATCTTAGGGCAGAATGGATTTTGACCTGCTGGTCACTCTGATAGTATTCATTTATGGTAGGGACATAGGAATTTTGAATAATAAATATGAAAAGCCTGTTTTTAGCCCAGATTATATTTATTTCCAGCTTGCTGAGACATTAAATGTGTCATCTCTCCAATTTTGGTTAGTGTGTTTCTCCAGTTTTGGTTAGTATGTTGGGGGAGTAGAAATGTATTTCTAAACCTAGATCAAGTTCTGAGCTCAGGGCCTGCTGATCCTTAGGATGAGTAGTTAAGGCCAGTGCACATTCTAGGAGCATTCTAACAGCTCGGTAGTTGTGGACTTGAATGTTTCCCAAGGAAGGAGATCAACCACCAGGCTCAGATCTGGACGTGAGGAAGCCTTTAAAACAGTGAATCCCAACCCTGGCTGATGTTAGGATCATATGAGGAGGTCTTTAGGGTTGTAAGGCGCAGTCATATTTTTAAACCACTCCCAGAGCACTTTTAAAAAGTACTTATGTAAATCAAGAGTACATAATTTAGTTTATCGTAGATCTGATGTGTATTCTTGTCTTTACAACTTACTTTTTTAACACCTTTATTGGGATTTAATTAAAATACAGTAAATCACACATGTTTAAAGTGACACGTGTGAAACCATCACCTGGTGCATATACACACCTGAAGTTGACAACCACTGCTCCAGAGGGGGCGCACGTATCTCAGAAAACGGTTGTCAGAATATCTGTAAGATGAAGGGAACAATTGTTGTGGGGAAAACTTGACAAAGCTTATTTTGCTCAAGGCTGTAGATGGGAACCTGCTAGAATTTAAAACTCAGAAGAAGGTGAATCCTAACTTTGTTGCTTCCTCATCAGCTCCCAAAATGTATCCAGTGTCATCAGTACCATTCATTTCCCTAACCAGCTTTAGCCTCTGAGCCTTGGATCTATGGACAAGGACAGACTGGTGATGTTTTAGTTTTTTGTTTGAATATATTCTTATTTTTTATTAGTGGTTTGTTCCTTCAAGTTAAGTTAGTAGTTATAACCAGGCAAGTTGTGTTATCATCATGGGGACTTTTAAATGTATTTATGTAAATCAGGAGTACATAGTTTAGCTTATTGCGGATCTGCTGTGTATTCTTAACTTTACAACTTTATTTTTTTTTTAACAGCTTTGCTGGGGTTTAATTGAAATACAGTAAATTGCATAGTGTTTAAAGGATCAAGTGGATAAGTTTTACCTATGTATACACCTGTGAAACCATTACCTTACTCATGGTAATCAAGATAATGAACATGTTCATCACTCCCAAAGTTTCGTTCTGCTTTGTAATCACTCCCATACTATCCATCCTCCCCGCATCCCCAGGCAACCACTGACCTGCTCTTTGTCACTATAGATTAGTTTGCATTTTCTGTAATTTTATTTAAATGAAATTATATATTATATACTCTTTTTTTTTTAATGAATCTGACTTTTTACTTAGCATAATTATTTTGAAGTACATCCTTATTGTTGGCATGTATCAGTAGGTCATTTCTTTTTATTGCTGTATGGTATTCCATTGACTGCATATACCACTATTTGTTTATCCATTCAATGTTGATGGGCATTTAGGTTGTTTTCAGTTTTTGGCTATTGCAGATAAAGCTGCTATGTACATTTATGGACATATGTTTCATTTCTCTTAGGTAAATACTAGAAGTGCAATATCTAGGCCATATGGTAGGTTTAACTTTTTAAGAAAATTTTAAACTGCTTTCCAGAGCATTTGTATCATTTTATATTCCCATCAGCAGGGTTTGAGAGTTCCAGTTACTCCATATTCTCATTAACACTTAGTATGGTCAATCTTCTTAATGTTAGGCATTCTAATAGGTATGTAGTGATATCTCACTGTAGTTTTCACGTACATTTCTCTAATGACTAATGGTGTTGAATGTCTTTTCATATACTTATTTGCCACGGGTGTGTCTTCTTTGGTGACGTGCAGAAAAAAAGGTTCAGGCCTACTGCAAGAGGAGTTACTTTGGAGAAAAGTTAGATCTTAGGAATTTTCCTTTGATGGTTTTGAAAACTCCTTAATGTAGAGCTGGGAACCCTGGTGGCTTAGTGGTTAAGTGTTAACGGCTGCTAACGAAAACGTCATCAGTTCATATCCACCAGGCACTCCTTGGAAAATCTATGAGGCAGTTCTACTCTGTCCTATAGGGTCGCTAGGAGTCAGAATCGACTCTACAGCAATGGTTGGTCTAAATGTAGAGCGTATCACAGATAAATTATTATATATTAATTGATGATTATCTGCTGAATACCTACAGTGTGCCCACCCTTCTACCCGTTACTGTGGTGGAATTCAGAAGAAATTGTAGTCTTGGGCTGCAACACCTAGGGGCTCACAGTCTAGGTTTTGCTTGAATGTTTCATGGTGTTTCTTAACCTTGTTACCTTCTTTCCTTTACAAGTGTGATAACAGTGGATCAGGAGTTGGTTGGTGCTTTTAAGTTAGCTATTCCTGGTTTTTCTGGTAGGGGTGCTTGTCTTTGAATCCCTGGAGCCTAGATTCTTGCTATTCTTTAATTGGTATTTATTTGCAATCTGCTCTGACTCTCATTTATTTTTGCCATTCAGCAAATAAAATCTAGTATCCACAATGCTAGGTGCAGGGTATTAAGCATCAAACTTATAAAAAAAGACTTCAGTCTCTAACCTTAGTGGACACTTCCTTTAGGAGCTTACAGTATACTGAGAAGACAAGGAAAGAGACTGTAAGAATCCAGAAGAAAGATATGTAATTGACTCTGTGGAACCAGGGAAGGCTCCTTGGAGGCTGTATGTTAGGAAAAGATGAAATTCACTGTAACTAGACTTGGATACAATGTTGGTGTCCCATGTTAGAACAGCTACCCATCACCCCTAAAAGGAGGCAAAAGGTAGAAGCAGAGTCAAGAAGCTGCTAAGAATTGTTGAGTAAGACTATCTCTATCCCACGTCTCACTCTCCAACCAGCTCTTTTAACTGAACACTCAAGCTGGGCTGATGAGTCCCAGGGCAGCTTCTTATCCCACTGTGTCCATAGATCTCCTTTTCATTGTGGGCCGTATTGTGAAAATGATTGGGGAAACCCTGCTATAAGAGAGTTATGCTTATGTGGCCCAGAATCCAGTGCTCCTTTCTCTGCCCTTTCTGAGGTAAGCACCATCTCATGCATAGTTCTCCATTCCCCCTTTTTATCTTTGTTACCCTAGGAACCTTATTTTAACCCTTTAGTAACCACAGTGAGAGACCGTATCAGGCTTGGGTCTCAGATCAAACTTACAAAAGACCTTAGTCTCTAACCTTAGTGGAGACATCATGATAGGGCAGTGCAACGTTTTGAGATTCACCTATGTGCCTAGTCCACAGATAGACTTCATTATAATTATAGTGTTGAGCTGAAACTCCTCGTGCCTCTCCATCTTTCTTTCCCTGTTTGTTGAGGCTCAGGCAAAGAAATTCCCAGGTATATCTTTTAAAGCAATGTAATTCTTGGCTGTAGGGACTTCCCTTCTGTGCAGCTGCCCTAGTTTCCCACACAGAGAGTTAGATTTGTGGGACTTAATGTCCTCAGAGAAGAAACCGAGCGATCCTTAGTTACAGATTAAATAAACTGCCCCCTCTCCAATCCTACCCCTACCCTTTTAGGCCCCAGAAGTGTTTTACAGAGTTGTGTTCCTTCGACTTGTCAAAATTTACAACATTTACATCTTAGTGCTCCAAAGAAAACATCCTTCTAAGTCTTTCACATTCTCGAATAAAATTTAACTCCATATTCTATCATATCATTAAGTCCACATGAATTCTGAGCATAGTAGCTCTGTGATGATGAAGAAGGATGTCCATTTCCTTTCTGACATGTAATAAAATAGCTTTAGGTTTTTTTTTTTTTTTTTGGTGGATTAAGGCACCTTGGGAAAAATAAAACAGTTGAAATTAAGATAAGTAAATAAAAGCCACCAATTTCCTTTTCCTTCTCTTCAGCAGAACGCCTACCCTTTTTTTTTTTTTTTAATTTTTGTTGTGCTTTAAGTGAAGGTTTACACATCAAGTCAGTCTCTCATACAAAACCTTTTATACACCTTGCTATATACTCCTCGTTGCTCCCCGCCTAATGAGACAGAACACTCCTTCTCTCCACCCTGTATTTCCGTGTCTATCCAGCCAGCTTCTGTCCCCCTCAGCCTTCACATCTCCCCTCCAGACAGGAGCTGCCCAGATAGTCTCGTGTGTCTACTTGATCCAAGAAGGCCACTCCTCACCAGTATCATTTTCTGTCTTGTAGTCTAGTCCAATCCCTGTCTGAAGAGTTGGCTTCGAGAATGGTTCCTGTCTTGGGCTAACAGAAGGTCTGGGGACCATGACCTCTGGGATCCCTCTGGTTTCAGTCAGACCATTAAGTCTGGTCTTTTTATGAGAATTTGGGGTCTGCATCCCACTGCTCTGTGTTGTGCTCCCTGTCATGGGAGTCATCAGTTGTAGCTGGGCACCATCTAGTTCTTCTGGTCTCAGGCTGATGTAGTCTTTATGTGGTCCATTCTGACCCTTGGGCTCATACTTACCTTGCGTCTTTGGTGTTCTTCATTCTTCTTTGCTCCAGGTGGGTTGAGACCAATTGTTGCATTTTAGATGGCCGCTTGCTAGCATTTAAGACCCCAGATGCCACTCTCCAAAATGGGATGCAGAATGTTTTCTTAGTAGTTTTTATTATGCCAGTTGACCTAGATGTCCCCTGAAACCATGGTCCCCAAGCGCCCACCCCTGCTACTCTGGCCTTTGAAGCAGAACTCCTGCCTTTTACTGTCAGTTGAAAGGGGGACACCCTCCGCTCCCAAATGAGGCATTCACAGAACCTCACTTTACATATCCGATGTGGGTCTAGGGTAAATTCTTAGAAATTAACCTCCCTCCCCCTTTTAAAATACTTTTATTTTTAAGTTTTTTGAAAAAGGGACACTTAAAATGTAAAGGTCTCCTATGACCAATTAATTCAATGTAGTTAATTTAACAGACACTTAAACAGTATGTGTCATTGTCCTTACCTCTAAGGAACTTGTGATATTATTGAGGGACAGTATTTGGAGTGTCATGAAAACCCAGACCTGGAAGAGCCAGAAGTAATTTACTTCTCTACTCTAATTTCACTGTTAAGGAAACTAAGGGTCCAGATAAGTGTTTTTCTCAAAGAAGTTCTATAGTGCATGGTGCATTGGTAGCAGAGCTAGGACTGGAATCCCTTGATTGTTTCGTTCCTCTAATGCTCCTACTGATATTCCACCACTGTCTGCCTCCTGGGATGTGGGATGGGGTGGTAATGGAGGAGGAAGAGAAAAAAACAAGACAGGATATAAAAATTTGTGAATCTTCTTTTTTTTAGGTGATTTTTTTGGATGGTGTCATAGAATTACCACCCCCGTTTTTCCTTTCTTAAATTTCCCCAAGTAGGATACTTTCCTGGTTGCTTATTGAAACTTGTGTGTGAACCTACCAGGAGCCACAGTCCATTGCTTCTGGTTCTTTGCAAATGGAGGAGGACAGTTTCAACATTTATGTGCTAAGAATTAGAGCTTTCTGCTTCAGTGCTCCACGTGGCCCTGGAGCTCTGCACTGTTAGCACAGGTTTTTGGCAGAGAAGCAAAACTCTTATGAACCAGAAGGAACAGATACATTGCTGTTCTATAAATGAGCCCAGATTTATAGACTCAGAGTTCAAAGAGATGAGAGACCACCAAAGCAGAATCTGCAGCGAGGGGGGACCACTCCAGGACTGGGCGGTGATGAAAGCTACCACTTCCTGGGCACTCAGTTAGTTCTTACGTTGGAGCCTGAGGGGGAATGTTACTCTCCTGGGCTTTACAGATGGTTATGCTGAGGCTTAGACCTTGTCTAGAGCCTCCCACCTGGGAAGTGGTGGGCCTGGGAGGCATACCTGTTCGCTGGGACTACAGACCTACTCGTCTAAGCTATGCAGGGTAGAACTGTGCCTTGTATTTACCTCTGTCATAGATTAGGTTCTTTGGGAGCAAATGTTGAGGTGGCTTTCGGTGTGCGGTATATTTATTAGAAATCAACATCTGTGAAAGGAAGGAGAAGGAAGTAGGATTGGACCAAAACCAAACCAAACCTGTTACCACCAAGTCGATTCCGACTCACAGCAACCCTGTAGGACAGAGTAGAACTGCCCCATAGGGTTTCCAAGGAATGGCTGGTGGATTCAAACTGCCAACCTTTTGGTTAGCAGCCTAGCTTTTAACCACTATACCACCAGGGCTCCAGTATTGGACAGGGGGGAAAATCAAACTGTGATACCTCCCACTGCGGGCAGCAAGGCCTTCCTTGAAGGGGGATCTGTTGACGTATCTCCTTGTCTACCACAATCTCTGTCAGTCATGGTACTGTTACTGTATGGCTAAGTTTCAGAATGCTGGTAATTATTTTTCTCCCAAAGTGGCATATTTGTATAACTTTTTTAACATGATAAATAAGGGTTTGCAGGAGAAAATGCTTGATTTTTTTTTTTTTTAAAACAGTTGACTACCCCCTAATGTTAAACTGCTATGTTTTCATCCTCAGTAGACCTCTGTAAGAGGGATCTGGGTGGTACATCACCATGTCTCACAGTCTGTCCCTTGTGTCACTTAGATCCATTTCTTCATATACGTTTAGGGAACAATCCTTCTCCAGGAATCCAGTTGGCTTGCCCCCCTGAGGGGAACTTAGAAGCTTAGTGGGATAATTATAGCCTCCGCCATTGCAGTTGGCAGAGTTGGGCCACGACTGATAACTCATTTTTTCTCTCGTTCCTTATCTGTTCTACATTACACTCACCCTTAGCTGCCACCCCTGCATCTTCTGTGGCTCACTGGTGATAAGACCCTCGCCCTCATCCCTAAGAGCCCCTAATCGCCATGCCCTTTTCAGTCCAGGGTTGCTGTATCTCCATTTACAGTTAAAATTGATCCAGTGTGTACCAAGAGGTACTGATGTAGATCATCTAGGCTCCACATGTATTCCTCTTTGTTTCCATTGTGTAACAGCAGTCCTACCTTCACCTCATGATCAGGGTCATCCAGCAAGATGATTCTTTTTGCTTTCTGGTCCCTGGACACGAGCCCAAAGTGCCCAGGTGGCGGCCATAGCTTATGCAGTAGGACCCTTGCCTTGTCTCTTGGCAGAAGTGTGTTCCTTAGAGAACCAAGACCTCAGATGCTGCAGGGATGTACAGTCTACTAGTGGGTCATTGAGAGTTATGGTATATGGGGGACACTGCTGCCTCCTTCCCTTGGTTCCCAGACCCATGTATTCTTTGAATTGGGGACATCTTGTTTTCAACTCATAGCAACCCCATGTGGCAGAGTAGAGCTGCCCCATAGGGTTTTCTTGGCTGTAATCTTTATGGAAGCAGGTTGCCAGGTCTTTCTTCCATGGAACCACTAGGTGAATTTGAATCACCAGACTTTCAGTTAGCACTAAGCACTTAATTGTTTGCGCCACCTGGGCTCCTATTGAGAACATGGCATGATATAAAAGTCTAATCCAATGTATACGTTGCATCCTGGAGGGTGCTACACATTGTTGCAGAGTATTGCCTCCAAGCTGGTGTTTCAGTTGTGCCTTCAGGAGGTTTTTACAGCGCTTTAGCTACTTGATAGTGGAATGTCATATGACCAGGGGATCCCATGGTCATGGATCCACTACCGTACCTTCTTTGCTATAAAGTGGGTACCTTGATTTGAATGATATTATGTGAGATTCTGTGCTGGAAGTTCTAAGACTCTCAGTAAACCCTTGGGTAGTAATGCTGACTCAAGTCCTGTAAGTCAGAAAGGCAGACCTATAGCTGGAAGATGTATCTGTTTCTGTGAGAACAAATCGCTGACCTTCCAGGATAGAAGGGGCCCAGTGTAGTCAACTTGTTATCAAGTGGCTGGTTGGTCTCTTTGAGGAATATTGCCAAGTCGGGCTTAATACTTGTCTCTGTTGCTGGCATATTGGACATTCATCAGCATCTGTAACTAAATCAGCTTTAATAAGTGGAAGTCTGTGTTGCTGGGTCCACCTCTGCCACTGTGACCGCTTTCTTCATGTGTCCATCATCCTAGCAAAGGGATGGCTGATGATGGAGGCTGGCTGATGTCAACTGGCCAGGACAGTTTGCCTCCTTGGTTGTTTAGTGCCTCTCTGGGGTGGATGCTTTCTGTTGGATGATAACATATGGTACAAAGATCTTCTGCACTTCACACCCAATCCCATAAGCCTGTGCCTCTACCTCAGACTGTCTTGTCTTGATCCTCCAATCTTTCATCTTCCAGGCCCTTGATAATCTGACCAGATCATTCACCAGTGCCCATGAGTCCGTAGATAGTCTAACTGTGGGCCACTTCTCTTTCCAAAAACAAAGCTGATGTACTGCTTAAAGCCATGCCCTTTGGGAAGATTTTCCCTCACCACTATCTTTTATGACCACCCCGAGTAAGGCTGTAATGCAGCTGCCATGCATTTTTGGCTTGCATCCACATACCAAGGTGACCTGTCTGTAAACCAAGCCTGGGCTTTTTACTCCTCTTCTACTCGGTCGTACGGGGTCCCCCATAAAACCATATGCAAGAGCTGTGGGAGGGATGATGGAACAACTATGGTGGGTGCCATGGGGTCTGAGGCTACCTGCTCATACAGGCTGCTTGTATCCTTTAGTTCTGCTTGTGGCCAGTCCAGGATGTACTGCTTCAGTCTTATAACAATCAGTCTTATAATCGATTGTTCCTGGGCCTGCCCAACCTGAGAACTTAGTGAATCTCACAGAACCCAAAGAGGTGTACCAGGCATTGTGTTTCTTCCTCTGTGATAGGAAGTACCAAATGCAATAATTATGTTTTACTTTGGATGGGTGTCAAGAACTGCAAAGGGTGTGAGATTTTTGCCCAGCTTGCAAGCTAACAAGTTAGCCTGACACAGTTTCATGGGTGCTGACAGAAGACATAGCCTGAGTCAGAGACTAAAGATTTTATTATTCACAGTGAAAGTAGTAGATCAAGTATCAGCATGGTCTCATCGGTTCCCTGAACCCCCAATTCCCACAGGGGCGATACAAGCGGGCCGAGTGGACGCCTGCACATGCAGCGGGTTACATTACAAAAGAGGAACACGGAGCTTGGGGAACTGCAGCCTATAATCAAGCCCGTTCTCTATTTGCGAGGAGATGTTACTTCATCCCTCAAGATTGCTCACTCAAACACAACCTTGAGAAATGTCCCAGATAAAGAGCAATCAAAGCCATGCATTCTTGGCATACCCAGGAAGATGTGTGGGAGTGCAAGACATCCATGGAGAACTGTCTCTCAACAATGACATGTCTTAGCATGCCCCTGGATCCTTAAACATTTTATGGATGTGGAAGACATGGCATCTGTCTTACAAAGGCATCCAGCGACTTGGCTACCTCTTGCTTATCAGGGCTACCTACCTAGTTGAGTTAGTGGTAGTCTGCAGTACTCTTCCAGGATCATCTGGTTTCTGCAGGAGTCAGACTGGTAAATTAAACAGATATAATGGGAATCACCACCCCTGCATCCTTTAGATCCTTATGAGCAACCCTAGTCCCTGCCATTCTCCTGGGATGTGATATTGTTTTTGATTTGCTATCTTGGCTGGGGATGTGGGGGTGGAGCAGGGTTAGGATGGTATCAGATACTTCCACTTGACCTTCCCCACTGTAGTAAATCTTACCAAGCAGACCAGGTAAGCACCACCTAATATGGTGGTCGTGCCAACTGCCAAGTCAGTCTCAATAATGCGCTACTGACTTGATGACACTGGGTTTCACTGGGTTTAGGTAGATCTGCAGACCAGTGGACCCACTGTAAACCTGACCTTGGCCAGGACTCCATTTATTACCTGGCTTCCATGTGCTCCTACTCTTTACAGGGGGAGTAGGGCATGATGAAGCTTCAAGTCCTGAGAGTCATCGTCACCTCAGACAGGTAACTTTCTGTAGCTGAGACTGACCCCGAATGAATGGTGTACTGATTGAACTCCCCACAGCTGGGTAGTAAGGCCTTCCTGAAGGAGATCTGAGGGGCCCATCTCAGTGTCTACCAACTCCTTCCTAGCTGTGATACTAATATTGTATGACTAGGTTCCGGAATGCTGATATTAATGCCCCCGCCGTTAATGTTTTTTGTACAACTTTTTCATATGGTTGTACCAACTCTTGTGTCATATGATGGATGAATATGAACTGATGTTAAACTGCTGTGTTATTTATCATCAACAGACTTACGTAAGCACAGTGGTGGTGGTGTTAGGGGCTGTCAAGTTTTCTGACTCATAGTAACCCTATGTACAACAGAACGAACTGCCTGGTCCTGTACCATCCTCACAATTTTTATGCTCGAGCCCATTGTGTCAGTCCATTGTGTTGAAAGTCTTCCTCGCTTTCGCTGATCCTCTACCTTACCAAGCGTGATGTCCTTTTCCAGGGACTGTTCCCTCCTGATAACATGTCCAAAGTATGTGAGACAAAGTCTCACCATTCTTGTAGGCTGTAGGAATACAGAGAGCCCTTGTTCTTAGGGATTTATGGTCAAGTTGGAGGTTTAGAACACACTGTATATGAAAATAAACAAGGGACTATAGGCTAAGGAAGCAGGTTCTGGAGTCACATTGCTTGGGTTTGAGCCCTAGATGGGTCTCCCATTTACTGTCTGTGTACCTTTGGGCAAAGTTATTTAGGTTTCTCCTTTGTAATATTGGGATAATAATAATGAGATAATAGCACAGTGACTACCATATGGTAATCATTCTGTAAATGCTAGCTGCTCATTTATTTATTATTACAGTAGTAATATGTACCAAGTGAATATTGTGGGTAGTGAGTCTTACAGGAACAGTAAGGAAGGCTTCATGGAGGAGGCAAGCTCTGCAGTTATCCTTTGTATGAATATTGCATTCCCTTTTAAGGTTAAGCATCAAAAGAAATGGAATATTGATAGAATGGAGTTTTTAAGATTTTTGTCTCCATTTGCATGCAGCTATTTTCCATTTCCATGTCCCAGAAGATAAAAGGATTCCTGTTAATGGTGATGGTAAAAAAAAAAAAAAAAAACCACAGTAATGAGACCTCCTCTGAGGAGTTCAGAGCACAGTCTGCTTATTCTTTCCTTTTCCTTTTTTCTCATCAGTTCTGATTCAGATAAAATCGTGTCTTCTATTAATATGTATATTTCCTGCTGTGTGTGTGTGTGTGTGTGTAATGCCTCTGTATATACACATACGCACTTAAACACATAAACGCTTAACATACATGAGAGGAAATTACATTTTCTTTTCCAATAATGTTATGAGAATTGCGCAATGAAGGATAGATAATAAAATACCATAACAAAGGTTACCGAATGAACTTATAAAGCTCTACTAACAGGCATTTTTGGTAAATGTCTTGGCTAATAATAATTAATGATTCCAAGACACTGAAAGATCTGAGTTCCTTCCTGAACCTTCAAAGAAAAATTAAATTACATTTTATGTATTTTGTGTTAAGTGTGTTTTATCATATTTTAATTTTGACAGTTATTAATTCATGAATGGTAAATATGTTGCCTTAAAGCAGGAAATTAGATTACGAGTACTCCAGCTCTATGAGAGGACAGATAGTATACACTGCTCAGTGAAGATTTGCCCGTTACTCTTAAATTGAGTTTGATTCATATCTTTCCTAAGCGTAGGCAGGGTAATTGCTGAAGGTGTTTTGATTGCTTCTAATAGTAGGTTACAAAATAGACTACTTTGAATTTTTGCAGCAACTAATGACATTAGGGTGTTCCCATCTGTTTTCCAAGGAAGTCCTGGTAGTGTTAGATAATGTAAAAATAACACCTCTGCCTTAAAATTCAAGTTCTGAATGGTTGTATCTGAGGGTATTTCTCAGCAGGTTTATAGAGTTAGGTCTCTATTGGCCCCTGTATTTTTTTAAATGCAGCTGTACTTTAACATAGCAAGATTCTCTTGTTTTGTATGGCTGCCTTAAAGATATTTTGGTACAAGTAGCAGCTATGAGAAACTGTCAAAAATTGTCTTTGAAGGGAAAGCAGACTCTTCTTTTTGTGCTTCTGGTTATGGTTCAAACAATGGGACTTGCTTCACTCGGTTCTTTAGCACACCCCCAAATTTCTCATTGTTCTTTGTCCTGGTAATGACAACTGCGCTGATTAATGAATTGACCACAAATGTTTATAGATTTTCCACATCATATATGATTAGTGTGCAGTGTCACGTGCCCTTGACTATGAGGAGTTTACAATCCAGTTGAAGAATGAAATTATATTCACTGGCAAGTAAGAGAATATCAGTGTCTGGAGATTTGTATAAGACAGCCTGTCATGAAATTATTGTCAGCCAAAGTCCTCTGGGAGGTAAGATTTGGCCAGATCTACTGCACAATGGAAATCCTAGACCTGGTCAGAATACAGAATCGTGAGGCAAGACTGGCTTTCAGGCTACAGAGCATGGAGTTGAGGGTGAACTAAGGGGCCACGTCATCCTGGGGTGACACTAAAATCAGTGACAGAGTACATTGTACAACCAAGACCCTGATCCAAAAGGACTAGGGCAATGATTCTGAACCTTGTTTTAATCATAGATACCCCACTTTGGGAAATTTTTGTGGTACTCAATAAATGTTTGTGGAATGATTGTTGAGTGAATATGCTATTTCAGGCACTAGGGATTTGGGAATGCATAATAAGGTAAGATCCTGGCTCTCATGGAGATTATAGTCATGTGAACATATACACCTCATAATAGCTCATACAATTTCAGGACCCTAGATCAAGAACCTCCAGGTTGATCAGAGATAGGGAATCCAGGTAGAGGCCCTTGGACAAAACAAAGGATGCCATCCATCACAGCATGAAGTTTCTGGAGGGGGCGACTCCTTGGAGTTGTTTTTTGTCTGTAGGCTCAGCCATAGGAAAAGAAAGCAGTGTTAAAGGCCCTAACCCTTTGCAAGACAAGATTGAAACTGGACTTTGAAGGAAGTAGAGACTTTGTGTAAACAAAATAGGTGTGAGGAGGAAGTGTTGGGTGGTCCAGGGAAGGGACAGCCTGAGGGTGATCAAAGGTAAGACTAGTTCTGTGTGGTTTGGAAAGGTAGTGAACAGCCTGCTATATGTGTAGGCAGCAGTATGGGAGGGTGGTGGTAAGGGCTTGCCTGAATTTGGAATGCCTTGGTTGCTAGCTGAGGTTAGACTACCAGTTCAGTGAATATGCAGGTGAATGAATATATTGCTTCATAATGGCTTGTGTTAGATACAACTATTGTGCTGTAGTAGGTTATAGGTGAATTGATACAATCTCTGGGATTTGTTTTAAGAGCCCTGGTGGTACAATGGTTAAACTGCTCAGCTGCTACCCAAAAGGCTAGCGGTTTGAACCACTGGCCACTCTGCAGAGCAAAGATGTGACAGTCTGCTTCTGTAAAGATTTACAGCCTTAGAACTCTTATGGGACAGTTCTGCGCTGTCCTATAGGATTGCTATGAGTTGGAATCCACTCGACAGCAGTGGGTTTTATTTTAAAAACTGTGTAAAAAGCAGAATAGGAAAATATGGATAATTGTTAGAGTTCCCTGACATGGGGATTTATTCTGTGGTTCTCCTTACTTTTGGGTATGTTGAACATTTCCATAATAAAAAATTAAAAATAATGCAGCTATCTTACCTACAAAGGGGTAATATCAGACTGTGACTAGCAGGCACAGAACCCACTGCTGGGCCTATTAAGACACATTTTGATGGTTTGAAAGGTCAGGAAATCTTGGGCTCGTGCTGCTGTACGAAGAGGGAAGTTTTGGACAAAATAATAGAAACAGACCAATTTCCTTGCTTCATTGTTTTGCTGAGAGGAAGCTCAGTCTTAGTGAAATCTGAAAAGTGGAGTATTTTCAAAGTGTTATGAGTTCTTTTTTAGTATACATCAGCCACTTACATAATTGCTGTAAGCCTTAGTTTCTTTATCTACAAAATGGGGATAATGATACATACACCTTATAGTTGTTATGAAGGTTAAATGAAATAATGAAAAAATTTTTTAAATCTAGCTAGCCCCGTTTGCTCCCCAAGCTTCTGAATATCCTCATTCAGAACGAGGCTTGCAAAGTAAGTGGTTTCTTTAATGGACAAGTAACAGTGGATACTTCAGTCACTATTCCTGGGTAAATAAGCATATCTGAGGGGTTAGCAAAGAATATCTTCTCAATATCTACACTGTCATTTTTTTTTTTTAATTAAAAAGTATGAGTAACCACTATGCTAGAGAGAATTGTGAAAAAGGAAAAAAGAGCACATAATTTTTATCTCTCTGATATCATGATTTTTGTTTTACTTTTTTGCTACCTTATTTACAGAAATAATTTTCCTAGCTCATTTTTTGAAATGCTGTGAACCTAAAAGTCAACTAACACAGACCATGTCTTAATGGACACAAACTGTTAACTTTTCAGACAATTTTCTTTTTTTTTTGGCACCTCAGGGTGTGCTCCCACTATGTGACCGGCAGGCCCAAGGAAGGGGTAGTCACTTACATACAACTAGTACTTGAACCATATTTAAACTTCAGTGTCCTGACTCCTAGATGTGACTGCTCTTCCCACTACCTCAGTAGAATTCAGATTAATGAGAATTTCTGATACTCATCCCAGTAGGGAGGGGACCAGTTTCACACATAATTCTTCATGACTGCCCATAGCATTTTAATTGTGTCAAAATACTGCCTTTCTGACAGTTGGGATGATGTAAACAGAAAGCAAGAGGAGATAGAAAATTGAGTAAATTTGCAAGAAAATAAGAATGCCTTTGAAATACCTAAAAAGACCAACTTAATATCACCAGGAAAACATTTTGATCTCTTGCATTATCAGGTATGATATTTTAGTGATATCTCTAAGACAGAACCTGTTTAGATTTTCCGAATTTAATGCAGCCTTGGAAAGAGCTCAAGATCCTGCCTCCCCACATTCCCACCTATCACCCTTCCCCCATTGAGGAAATTATCGGCCTAGTTTAGGGACTTGATTTTCCATTACATTAGACCTCTGACTGACTGTTGCTCATTCCCACGTCTTTCTGCTCATTCTCACCTACATGCCTTTGCTTATTCCCTGTTTCAAAAAACTGATTGAATGTTTGGTCTCTGTGTCAGGCCTCTGGTTCTCAACAGTGACTGTGACGCTTTTTATAAAATACAGATGCTCTGGAGGCTTGTATGTTAGATGGCAGAGTTACTTTGGAATCTCCCCACTCATATAGTTAATTGAAAGAAGCAAAGAGACTTTAAAGCCAGGAAAGAGGCACTGGCATCAGTCAGTCAAAGGAAAGGACTTAACTTCTTTGAAAACTGGTGACCAGGGAAAGTATTATGGAAGATTACAAGACTCATTACCTCAAATTTTTTCCACATCATTCATTCAGTACTAGGAGATAGCAAAGCAGTAACATGAAATTTTGAGAGAAAATTTGACCCAAGAATTTTATACTCAGCCAGGTTTAAAGTTTAAAAACAGTAGTGTTCTTAAAAAACAAAAAAGGCATGAACTCAAGTAATAGAGAACACATGGGCCTGTCTTTAAAAAAAACCCACCGAATGACAAAATCCAGTGAATCAAGGGATCAACTAAGTCCATTCATTCATTCAGTAAATATTGACTGCCTGTTATGCCAACCCCCCCTCCAGGCACCAGGGATATAACAGTTCATTAGCATACGTTGTACTGGATAATGGAAGAGCCATTGGTCTGCTTAAATATGCAGTGAAGGCCAAATAATTGTCACGAATAAGATTTCAAGAAGCAAATACAGTAAGATACGAGAATATAAAAATATCCGCAGAGCAAATATAATTAGGAGTTTGGGTGGATGAATTTTCTCATTTGGGTGCCAGAAATATTATCTGAACATCAAGAAGTAGAAGTTTATTATATAAAATTAGAAAGGAAACCACTAGCAGCTTAAAAAACACAATACAACCCCTCAAGACAACAAAAAAAGACTGTATTGCAAAAGGTTAAAAACGAAGGAAATTACTAGCTAAAAACATAAAATAAGATGACCAAATTTAGGTCCAAATCCCAAAACCCATTGCTGT
Organism: Elephas maximus indicus; assembly: GCF_024166365.1. Taxonomy (NCBI): domain Eukaryota; kingdom Metazoa; phylum Chordata; class Mammalia; order Proboscidea; family Elephantidae; genus Elephas; species Elephas maximus. Next base: position 82,901,451 of record NC_064827.1, on the reverse strand, counting down.
CTAGTCAGTTCTGACTCATAGCAACCCTATAGGACAGAGCTGCCCCATAGGGTTTCCAAGGAGCAGCTGGTGGATTTGAACTTCTGACCTTTTTTGTTAGCAACAGAACACTTAGTCACTGCACCACCAAGGCCCCAAAATTTAGACCAGACATCCGTAATATCAGTAAATATATTACAAAAAAAGGACTCATATCTGTCCAACAAACAAGACCTAAGTATGTACAACATACGAGGGATATTGAACAAAGACAGATTCAGCATTTCTAATTTAAAGAAAACTAGGTTTGTAATAGAAATACTAGATAAGGTTGAGTTCAAAGCTTATGGTGTAAATGGCTCCAGAGGGAAACTTTCTAGTGATAAAGAGTGTATAGTCCGCAGTAAGGCCATAACAGTTAAACATGGGGCCCAAATACAGACCATGTAAATAACACAAGTGCCAGAGAAATGGACAGAAACCTTGCGGTAGGAGACCATGACTCTCCTTAGGAGCCTGCAACAGATCAAGGAGACAGAAAAACAAGCAACCATGTAGAAGAAGTTTTAAATAATATCTCCTTCTTATTCTAGTTTTTCAGCTGTAATGTCACTGCCTCAGAGAGGCCCTCTCTAACCAACAAATCTAAAATAACTTTCCTAGACACTACCACCTTTTAGTTTCTTTTGTAGTACTTATCACTGTCTGCTATTTTATGTACTCATTATCTTGGTTTTTGGTGACTTGACCAAAATCTTTGTGAGAGAGGGACTCTGTCTCATTCACTGCTATAGCCCCGGTGCCTAGAACATGGCCTGGCAAACCTGTCATTCTATATTAACACATATCTACTAAGTGTGTGCTATATGTCAAGCACTGTTCTAGGAGTTTGGAATGCTTCAGTGAACAAAACAGACCCCTGCCCTTGTGCTTAGATCTAGCAGAGAGGGTATGGGTGACGTTGTTGTTAGGTGCCGTCTAGTTAATTTTCGACTCTTTAGCAACCCCATGCGACAAAGTAGAACTGCCCCATAGGGTTTTCCAGGCTGTAATTTTTATAGGAGCAGATCTCCAGGTCTTTTCTCCCACAGAGCTGCTGGGTGGGTTCAAACTGCCAGCCTTTTGGTTAGCAGCCAAGTGCTTAACCATTGAACCACCAGGGCGTCTGTGGATAACAATAAACATGATTTAAAAAAACCACCGCACCACCAGGGCTCTGTATAGAATGTTAGAAGGTGATTAGTGCTTCGGGGGAAAAAGTAGTGCAGGGTAGGGAGAGCTGGGCTTGGGGTAGGAGGGATGCAGTTTAAAGGATGGTCAGGGGAGACTTCATTGAGGTGGTAGCATTTGAGCAAATGTGAGGAAACTGTTAGCCAGGTAGGTCTCCAGGGCTATGGCTCGTAAAGTGTTCTAGACATAAGGAATGCAGAAGAATGGGGAGCAATGGACTATGAGCTTGTAAAGACGACTGGGGGTCTTGAACACTGTGTGACAGTGTTTGAACTTATCCTTGAGAGTAAAGGTAAAAAAAATTGACACAGGTAAAGCACAGTTGAGTCAGTTGGAGCAGCACGAGGAATTTAACCTGATATGTGACCTTGATCCAAGTTACTGATCATGGGCAGTTTTGCCTTGATGTAATATAAGTAATAGTTCTTGTTTTATAAATTGTTTTGAGGGATATAATGTGTGCTAATTTTAATTATTAAAATGTCTTTTTAGAACATTTATTAGCACGAGTGAATTCAGTTATTTCAAATATAGAAGCAAAAATATTGTGTGGAATGAAAACATGATATAATTAGACTATTAATGAAAGCACATACCTCTGCGTGATTGAAAATCAAAGCTTAACAGTCTCAAAAGGATGGTGCTAAATATTTACATATCTGTCTGAGATACACATTTTTAGATGCTAAAAATATTCATTGTTAATGACTGAAAGGGACATCTACGTTTAATGTAGTAATAAACTTCCATGTATCTGTCTTGCACCAAAGTCATAGCCAGTTTTGTCAAGTATTACCGGCAGCCTTTGAGATAGGAACAACTGCTGAAAAAAAGAAGAATTTCCCCAAACAATTAACAGTACCTGTTTTTTATTTAGTGAGGAAAAAATTTGCAAAGTGACTAAGAAATGAGAAAGTTTGCATGGCAGATTGGCTGTTTTTCTTTAAGGTTTACATAAATGTCTTAAAAATTTCCTTCTTATGTGATATTCTGGGACATTGAGACTCTGAGTGAGTTATATCAAAGTACAATATCAGGAGCCATGTAAACCAAAAACCAAACCCACTGCCGTTGAGTCGGTTCCGACTCATAGTGACCTTATAGAACAGAGTAGACCTGCCCCAAAAGGTTTCCAAGGAGCGCCTGGTGGATTCAAACTGCTCACCTTTAGGTTAGCAGCCGTAGCACTTAACCACTATGCCACCAGGGTTTCCAGGAGCCATGCAGTAAGGAAAAATCCATACTAGCTTTTCTTGCTTTAAAGATCTACCTTAAGTGACTCCTTTAAAAACTCAGTTTCCTCGTCTGTAAAATGGGGATAAAAATAAAACCACCTCATACAGTTGTTACAAGTGTAAAGTGAGAGAAAGTATGGAAAGCCATTAGTATTATGCCTGGTGATGCTCACTAGTTATATTAGACAGCTCTAAGTGTCATAACTCAAAGTGTGGTCTGTGAATCAGCAGTATGATCACCTAGGAGCTTGCTAGAAATGAAGAATCTCCAACCTCATCCTAGCTTTACCAAATGAGAATCTTCATTTTAACAAAATCCCAAAGTGATTAAGGTGCACATTGCAGTTGGAGAAACATTGGCTTAGAGCCAAAACCTGTTGCTCTCGAGTGGATGCTGGCTTACAGTGACCTAGTAGGACAGAATAGAGCTGCCTCATAGGGTTTCCAAGGCTGTAGTTTTTATGGAAGCAGACTTTGTGCCATGGAGCAGCTGGTAGGTTTGAATCACTGACCTTTCAATTAGCAGCGAAGCGCCTAACCACTGCATCACCAGGACTTCTTTGACCTAGAGCACTGGCTGGCAATCCAGAGCCCACTGGCCCACTGTCTGTTTTTATAAATAAAGTTTTATTTGAACACAGTTACACCCATCCATTTTTATATTTTCTTTGGCTGTTTTTGTGCTACAGTAGCAGAGAGATGAGTAGTTTCGATGAAGATCATATGGCCCGCAAAGCCTAAAATACCATCTGTCCCGTTAAGGAAAAGTTTGCCAAGAGGTCTGGCTTTCAGACAGATTACCTGGGTTTAAAGTTTACCTCTGTTTCTAGTAGCTGTGGCACCAAGTTACTTATAACCTGTTTCCCCATCCGTAAAATGGTGAAAATGGTATTTACTTCATGGGTTATTGTGATCATTTAAATAAGATAATACATGTTGAATCAGTTATCTTCTGCTCCATAATAAATCATGCCAAAACCCAGTGACTTGAAACAACAAACATTTACTCATGATTCTGCAATCTGGGCTGGATGTAGCTGGGCAGTTCTTCTGCTGGTCCTGCCAGTGGTGACGTATGGAGCTACATTCAGCTGGTTGGTTGATTGGGGGCAGGCTTACCTGGGATCCACTTTCCAAGTAGTCTTTCCCTCTCTATGTGGCCTCACCACATGAACTCTCCTGCAGAGTAGCTGAACTGCGTATATGGCAGTTTAGGGCTATGTGCAAAAGTGAAAGGTACCAAACTTTCTTAAGGCCAGGCCCAGAACTGGTACAGTGTCAACTCTGCCACATTTTATTGGTTAAAGCAAGGCAAAAGATCATCCCAGACTCCAGGGGAGGGGACTACACGAGAGTGTAAATACTGGGAGGTGTGTTCTGTTGGGGGCCATCAGCGTAACAGACTACACACATGTAAGATCATAAGTGTGCAGTAAACCGTAACTGCTGCTACTGTTAAGGGACGTGGGGCAAGGTGTAGTTAAGTGCCTTTCCCCAGATGCTTGCCTCCTCAAAATAAAATCATCAAATTTAGTTGGAAATCTGAAGGCACGTTGTTGTTAGAAACCAAAAACAAAAAAACCCGTTGCTGTGGAGTCTGTTGCAACTCTGCACACTTTTAGCCATTGCACCGCCAGTGCTCCTTATTAGTTGTTAGAAAAAAAAGATGGTGTTAATTCCTTGCCCACAATGTGTCCTTCCTCCTCTTGCTGCCTTTGGGTGGAAGTCTAATGACTCTGGCCTTGCACAGCTGACCACGCTCCTCCTTCCTCCTTTCTTACCTTTGTGATTGTGTCAGCGTGGTAAATCGCCTTCCTGCTACTATGGATGCAAATCAGTGATAACGACCGGGTTGTAAATTACATGAGCCCCTCATGATCCTCCTCCTGGGTTAGTTGACCAAGGAAGAATTACGCAGTTTGGGTCAGTTATTGTTTCTCATGAATGGCCGCACACTACAGTAAATAAACTGAGGGAGATAGGAATTTTGAACAGTCTGTATTTTCTTACATGTTTAACTTCCCATCGTTATCAGAGATCATATTTTAAATTTCATTTCAACACACAGGCCCAGACTCCATGGAGCTTTACGTATGTCTTATGCCAGTTTTGAGGGAAAACGTCTTTAGCCATCACCCTGTGCAAAAATCAGAAGTATGTGATTTGTTGTAATGTAGCCAAGATAAATAATGGTTTTCCTTAAAACTTGCAACAATTGCTGTGAATGAACAAATGTTTATACAAGGTGTGAAATTAAGTTTCACATAGTCACAAAATGTGAGTCCTAGCCAACACTCTAAAATAATGTTTATATTTTGGTTAACAATTTCAGTGGTGTTTCTTTGTTGCAATTAGGAGTCCTGCTGCTTCAAGAAATGATACCCTCATCCAAATTGAGCTCTTGATAAAGCAAGCTAGGGTGATTTCTGATTAAAAAAAAGAAAAACAACTGGGGTTTAATCCTTGATTTTAAAATTTGCGAATTCTTAGAAATACACTATGATCCAGCAATCCCACTCCTAGGTACATACAGGTATACCTTGTTTTACTGTGCATCATTAAAATTTACTGTACTTTGCAGATACTGCATTTTTTTTTTTTTTTAAAAAAACAAATTGAAGGTTTACAGCAACCCTGCATCAAGCAGGTCTCTTAGTGTCATTTTTCCAACAGCATGTGCTTGCTTCATGTCTCTATGTTGTATTTTGGTAATTCTCGAAATATTTCAAACTTTTTCATTATTATATCGTTGTGCTGATCAGTGATCTTTGATGTTACTGTTAGAATTGTTTTGGGGCACCATGAACTGTGCTCATATAAGACGCTGAGCTTAATTGATAAATGTTTGCATTCTGACTGCTCTACTGACCAGCCATTCCCCCATCTCTCTCCCTCTTCTCGGGCTTCCCTATTCCCTGAAACACAACAATTTTGAAATTAAGCCAATTAATAACCCTACAATGTTCAAGTGAAGGGAAGAGCCACACATCTCTCACTTTAAATCAGAAGTTAGCAATGATTAGACTTAGTGAGGAAGGCACATCAAAAGCAGAGAGAGACTGAAAGCTAGACCTCTTGCACCAAACAGTTAGCCAAGTTGTGAATGCAAAGGAAAAGTTCTTGAAGGAAATTAAAAGTGCTACTTTGGTGAACACACGAATGATAAGAAAGCGAAACAGCCTTATTGCTGATAAGGAGAAAGCTTTAGTGGTCTGGATAGAAGCTCAAACCAGCCACAACATTCCTGTAAGCCAAAGCCTAATCCAGAGCAAGGCCCTAATTCTCTTCAGTTCTATGAAGGCCGAAAGAGGTGAGCAAACTGCAGAAGAAAATGTTTGAAGGTAGCAGAGGCTGGTTCATGAGGTTTAAGGAAAGAAGCCACGTCCATAACGTAAAAGTGCAAGGTGAGGCAGCGTGTGCCTATGTAGATGCTGCAGCAAGTTACCCAGAAGATCTGGCTAAGGTAATTGATGAAGGTGGCTACACTAAACAACAGATTTTCAATGTAGATGAAACAGTCATATATTGGAAGAAGATACCATTTAGGACTTTGATAGCTAGAGAGGAGAAGTCAATGCCTGGCTTCAAAGGTCAGGCTGACTCTCTCATTAGGGGTAGTGTAGCTGGTGACTTTTAAGTTGAATCCAGTGCTCATTTACGATTCTGAAAATCCTAGCACCTCTAAGAATTATGCTAAATCTACTCTGGCTATGCTCTATAAATGGAACAACAAAACCTGGATGACATCACATCTGTTTACAACATGGTTTACTGAATATTTTAAGCCCAGTGTTGAGACCTACTGCTCAGAAAAAAAGATTCCTTTTAAAATATTACTGCTCATTGACAATGCACCTAGTCACCCAAGAACTCTGATGGAGATGTGCAAGGAGATTAATGTTGTTTTCATGACTGCTATCACAACATCTGTTCTGCAGCCCACAGATCAAAAAGTAAGTTTGACTTTTAAGTCTTGTTTAAAAAATGCATTTCATTAGTCTAGCTGCCATACATAGTGATTCCTATGTATACCATTCTAGATGCCATTAAGAACATTCATGATTCATGGGAGGAGGTCAAAATATCAACATTAACAGGAGTTTGGAAGAAGTTGATTCCAACCTTCATGGATGACTTTGAGGGGTTCAAGACTTCAGCAAGGAAGTAACTACAGATGTGGTGGAAATAGCAAGAGAACTAGAATTAGAAGTGGAGCCTGAAGATGTGACTGAATTGCTGCAATCTCAGGATAAAGCTTTAAGGGGTGAGGAGTACCTTCTTATGGATGAACAAAGAAAGCGGTTTCTTGAGATGGAATCTACTCCTGGTGAAGATGCCGTGAACGTTGTTGAAATGACAACAAAGGATTTAGAACATTACATAAACTTAGTTGATAAAGCAGCAACAGAGTTTGAGAGGATTGACTCAAATTTGGAAAGAAGCTCTGCTGTGGGTAAAATGCTATCAAGGAGCATCGCATGCTACAGAGAAATCTTTCATGAAAGGAAGAGTCAATCGATGTAGCAAACTTCATTGTTGTTTTATTTTAAGAAATTGCCACAGCCATCCCACACTTCAGCAACTACCACCGTGATCAGTCAGCAGCCATCAGCATCAAGGCAAGACCCTCCAGCAGCAGAAAGATTACAACTCACTGAAGGCTCAGATGATGGTTAGCATTCTTTAGCAACAAAGTATTTTTTAATCAAGGTATGTACATTTTTTCTTTAGACATAATGCTATTGCACACTTAATAGACTACAGTATAGTGTAAACATAGCTTTTATGTGTACTGGGAAACCAGAAAATTCATGTAACTGGCTTTATTCCAATTTTCACTTTATTGTGGTGTTCTCAAGCCAAACCTGCAGTGTCTCTGAGGTATGCCTGTGCCCTAAAGAACTAAAACTACTGACACGAACAGACATATGCACACCTGTGTTCCTTGCAGCATTGTTCACAGTAGCAAAAAGATAAAAACCTATGTGCCTATCAGCAGGTGAATGGATAAATAAACTGTCGTACATATACACTCAATGGAATACTATGCAGTCATGAAGAATAATGATGAGTTCTCAAAATACTTTATAACATGGATGAATCTGAAGGGTATTACGCTGAGTGAAATAAGTCAGTCACAAAAGGACAAATACCGTGTGATCTACTATTATTATCTACTATTACCAGGAATGGGAGGAGGGATCACTTTCTAGATAGTAGACACTTGTTAGTTTTGGTGATGGGTAAGGCATTGTTCAATAAGAGTCAAGTCAGTATAGCTTGATCAAGATAAATGATGACGGTAAGAAGTATATAAGAATAATGGATGATTTTGGTAAAAGTCAAAACATATACAATTTGCAACAACAGTAATAACAACCAAAAAATATGTGAGTGGTTACATAGGTAGGTATCTATGTTTATATATGTAGAGGTAAGCACATATGAATATATTGTATGCATGTATAGGTGTTTCTGTAGGCAAATATATATATATATATATATATATATATACATGTTTGCGCTGCATATATATTCATATATAAAAGAAAGCACATGGGGACAAGTTATGGATACTTCCAGGTATAACCAGACTCTTCGTGGGATTGGGTTACTGGGTTTTGAGGGTTTAGGACCATAGTCTCAGGGATCCACTCAGTCAGTTGGCATAACATAGCTCACAAAGATAATGTTCTACATCCCAGTTTGGTGGTAGTGTCAGGGGTCTTAAAAGTTTGTGAGCGGCTATCTAAAAAGATACAGCTATTGATTTCTCTGTGTCTGGAGCAAAAGAGAAAGAAGAAAACCCACCCTGAGACTAGAAGAACTAGATGGTGCCCAGCTACCACTACCAACCATTCCAAGCAGGGAAACAACAGATAGAATGGGAGAAAAATGTAGACCATAACTCAAATTTCTAAAAAAGGCCAGACTAACTGGACCAGTAGAGAATAGTGGAGCCCCTGAGACTATCACTCTGGGATACCCTTTAAGTGTAGAACTCAAACCACTCCCAGTGGTCACCTATTAGCCAAAGACAGAGCGGCTCATTAAATCATATCACCCATGGATACTGTGCTTCTCTAAACAATCATCTAAATTAGACCTAAAGGTCAATATTTACCCTAGACCAAAGATGAGAAGATAAGGGGGGGACAAGGTCGGTAGATTAATGGAAACAGAACAAACCAAGATGGAAATAATGAGAATGCTGATGCTGTGAAAAATGTAACCAGTGTCACTGAATAATATGTATACCAACCAAAACCAAATCCGCTGCCATTGAGTTGATTCTGCAGTAACACTATAGGACAGGGCAGAACTGCCCCATACAGATTCCAAGGCTGTAATCCTCACAGAAGCAGACTGCCACATCTTTCTCCCTCGAAGCAGCTAGTGGATTCAAACTGCCAACCTGTTGGTTAGCAGCCAAGCACTTTAGCCACTGCACCACCAGGTCTCTTGAATGATATGTATAGAAATTGTTAAATGAGAACCTAATTTGCTATGTAAATTTCCTCCAAAAACACAATAAAATACATTTTTTTAAATGTGCAAATTCTGTCAAAAATTTTGAGTGACTGAAACTTTTCCTGCAGGGTTTTATTTCCTAATCTGCTCCACTGAACCCTTTCTTCCACTAATAAGGAATTAAATTGTGTCTGTGCTGACTGCTGTCTACTGTGAGAAATACCAGAATTCATTGAACTAAGAAGGTTCTGCTTAGCAACAATGAAGTAGTTAAAGCTAGACATTCCCATGTCTTTTTAATTTTTTAAATGGGACTAGGCAGGCTAATGTTTTTATATAGCTTTTCTACCAAACAGTCAAAAGCTATTTTAAAGAGATAGTTTTCAAGTAAAGACTGAATTCACAAAAGGATTGAATATTGTGCACTTATTTTTAAGAACTAATTGGTAAGCATAACCATCTACTGTCAGATTCTTCCCAATAAGTGAAGAGTGATGTATTATTTTGTACCCCTTACCTTTTTGCCCTAAGGTTCCATTTGTTTTATGGAAAGACAAAGTGCAGACACGTGAAACAGCTTGCTGTGTACGTGAGCTGGTGCCTGCCAGTCTGTTTTCAGCTCTCCTGAATACTAGAATCTCTCAATCATTGAAGCCTTGTGCTGATTGCAGTAATCCATGTTTTGGGGTCAATATCAGGTGTGCTGTGAATGAGAGGAAAAATTTTGCCCAGTCCAGCATTTGATATTTAATGAACTGAGGTGGCTGGTTCCTTCCTAAAGCAGTTTAGTGCTTAGAGCTACTGCTCTTGTTAAGTGACTGCTCACCGTCTGTCCTCTCCCCTCCACCCACCTCCCTTCTTAAAGGTAATTTTCACAATTGTGAGCATGTGTGTGTGTGTACACACCCTTCAAGAAACAGTGATTTTCTTGTTAGTAATAAATTTGTACTTTTAGCAATTCACAGACCAAAAGCCGTTTAAAGAAACAGTTACGGTTTGAGCTGAGGTTCTGAACTGGATATTTGAGATGGTTCATCCAGCTCTGATTGTTCTGAAGAATAGTGTGTCTCACTCTGCTGGAACGCCAGTACAGTAACGCACAGAGTTACATGTCAGGGTACAGTGCAACAGGATGAGGGACAACCTTCTTTATTTTTTCTTTTAATTTTTTTTTTTAAACATACACAGAAGTAGACAGAATAATGTAATGGACTCATGTTTTCCACAGCAACCATCAGCCTCTCATATTATTTTGAGGCAAATCTGAAACATCATATCTTATCCATATATACATCAGTATGTATCACTAAAGTATAAAGCGTAAAGAGTTTTTTCGGAAAACATAACCACAACATTATCATCCCACCTAAAATAAAACTAGTAATAGTTTCATAACATCACATATCCAGGCAGTGTTCAAATTTCTAGTCATCTTGTAGGTGTCGTGTATATATATATATTTTTTTAACTGTGTGAATCAAGATCTAAATAAACCCCACACCTTCTGATTAATTGGTATGTCTTTGTCTTTTAATATATAGTTTTCCCCTCCATAGCTCTCTCTTCTTCTTTTTTCCACTCTTTCAATTTTGTTGTTACTAAAGAAACCAGGTTGTTTTTTCCTGTTGAGTTTTCTGTAGTCTGGATTTTGCTGATTGCATCCTCATGGTTTCATTTAACATTTCTCTATACTCTGTATTTACTATAAATTGGTACTTGGTTCCGGATGCTTGATCAGAGTTATGTTTGATTTGCTTGTTTGTTTGGGCAAGGCTACTTCATAGGTGGTATTGTATTTCTCAGGAGGCCAAAATGTCTGGTTGTCTTCTCTTTTTGATGATGTTAGCATCTATTTATTCTTGATGTCTAGATTCATTAGAGTATAGACTGGTGATATATTAACGTCATGATTCCTTGTTCATCTGTTAGCTGGAATGCTTCTATAAAGAGAAACTTTCTTATATCAACTATTTGTTTACCCAGTGCTGTAATTTATATAAAACCAGTGGCTGTCGGGTCAATTCCGACTCATAGCGACCCTGTAAGAGGGAGTAGAACTGCCCCATAGGGTTTCCAAGGATCGGCTTGTGGATTCAAACTGCCGACCTTTTGGTTAGCAGCCGAGCTCTCAACCATTGTGCCACCAAAACCAAAACCACACTCATTGCCGTTGAGTCAATTCCGACTCATAGAGACCCCATAGGACAGAGTAGAACTGCCCCATACAGTTACCAAGGATCGACTGGTGGATTTGAACTGCTGACCTTTTGGCTGGCAGCTGAGCTCTTAATCACTGCGCCACCAAGGCTCCACTGTGCCACCAGCGCACCATAATTTATATAGGACAGGCAGAATAAATGCTTGATTTATTTACCAGATTTCAAAATAGAGTTGGTTCTCTAGTATCCTTCATTTTTTTAATATTTTTAAAATTAAATTTAAAAAAATATATATATATTTTTGTAGGAACCATCATTTTTGAGATGGCTTAGGCCCTTGTCATGGACCTAGAGAGGTCTTATGCAGAGGGTAAGGGGTGGAGAATCGATGGGTGTGTTGTGTTCTAGAACCCTCACAAGAGATCCATACACAGTTCTCAGGGAGGTTGCAAAGGGCTTCTTCAAAGGCTAGCCAGCATAGCAAACTAGTCCACATTGCCTGGAGAGCTGGTCTGGGGCCGGGCTGGATAAATCAGGTTGCTCCAACCTTGGTTTTCAGATGTCTGCCTTGGATCCCTCCTGTGGAGAATCACCAGGGGTACCTCAAAAGGGAGAAATCTAGTGGCTTGCGTTCAAGTCCCACTCCCAAAACTGATCAGCTACTCTATATTTTTATAGAGTCTGTAAAACTGGGCCAATAAACAACATCATGATAAATGGCAAAGAAATTGAAGTTGTCGAGAATTTCATTCCTTGGATCAATAATCAATGTCCATGGAAACAGCAGTCAAGAAATCAAACAACATATTACATTGGGCACATCTGCTGCAAAAGACCCCTTTAAAGTGTTAAAAAGCACTGTGATGAGTAAGGTGTGCTGTGGTATTTTCAATTGCCTTTTATGCATGCTAAACCTGAACAGTGAAAAAGGAAGACCCAAGAGGAATTGATGCATTTGAATTGTGGTGTTGGCAAAGAATATTGAATACACCATGAATTGCCATAAGAACAAACTAATTTATCTTGGAGGAGGTGCAGCCAGAATGCTCCTTAAAAGTGAGGTTGGTGAGACTTTTTCTTACTTGCTTTGGACATGTTTTCAGGAGGGACCAATTGCTGGAGAAAGACATCATGCTTGGTGTCATGGTTAATGTTGTGTGTCAACTTGGCTAGGCCATGAATCTCAGTGGTTTGGCACATATTATGTAAGCATCCTCCATTTTGTGATCTGATATGAGCAGCCAACTAATTGAAAGGGACATTTCCTTGGGAGTGTGGTTTACATCCAGTATATATGGATGTTCTCAATCCTACATCCAGCTCGTCAACCTTTGACCTCCGGTGCATCAGCATCCAGCCGCCTGGCCTGCAAATTTTGGGATTCACCAGCTCCCACAATCCCATGAGCCAGCAGCCTTCTACCTGACCTACTGTTTTTAGGTTTGTCAGCCCCTGTAACCACGTGAGTCAGGAGAAGCCTCCAGTCTGATGACTGAACCTCGGATTTGGGACTTGCCAGCCTCTACAACTGTGTGAGCCATTCCCTTGAAATAAATTTCTCTCTATATATTTATGTATACGCTTCACAGGTTTTTGTCCTCTAGAGAACCTAGCCTAAGACACTTGGTAAAGGTAGAGGGTCAGTGAAAAAGAGCAAGACCCACAATGAGATGGATTGACACAGTGGTTGCAACAGTGGGCCCAAACATAGCAATGATTGTGAGGGTGGCATAGGACTGGACACCATTTTGTTCTGTTACACCTAAGGTCTTTATTACTTGGAGCCAACACAATAAAAACAAAAAGTTGGAGCCAACTGGACGGCACCTAACGATAACAACATATGATTCTATTTTAAACAGAGGGTTCTGCTGTTCAAAAAAAAAAGTGAAAGCCATCAACACCAATCAAACCTTTAGATATCAGAGTTGAAACACTCCTCAGTAATCATCTTGACCAGCTTTTACTTGTGAGGAAACTGAGGCCCAGAAAGATTGTCCAAGGCCACAGCGGTATGGCAAAATGGCAACTAGACCCCAGATTTTCTAACTTTCATTCGCAGTATAGTATTTTCAGCAAACCAGGCTCGGACCTGTTTTTCATACTAGAGTTGCTCCTTCCCTATTGGAAGCAGAAGTTTGGCAGCCACATGAATGCTCTGTTATAGTTACTGCTCTGTGTAGGGGACTCAGTCAGAGGTTTGTTACGTGTGTATTGTCAAGTGTTTCTGTAGAAGTAACTTTTGAATAAGGTACCAGAAACCATGTCTGAAATAACAAGTGGTTTAAGGGTTAACCTTTCTGACTCACTAGCTTGGCAGGGCCATAAAGAATTCTGCTCAAGTTCATCTTTGTAACTGACATCAAAGTAGTACAGCTGCTACTAGAGTCCCAATTAGTGCTATTCCTGTTTAAATGGGGCTCCTCCAAGTTGAATCTTGAAATAACTGTGTTGTGATCAGGGTTTGGGAGAGCAAAAAAGGGGCAGGCCTCTTTTTGTTCTTAAAGCGTAATGATCTGTTTTTCAGTCTTTCCTGATTAGATAATAGCATTGCAGATTAGAGACAGAACCAACTTTTATTTTATTGCTGTGCTTATTTGTTTTTTGGTTGGATGTCTTTTGGTAGCTATTTCCTTAAACACTGTAAACAGTTTATATTTACAGATTTTTTGAAAGCAAGTGATGGAGCAAATTGGTCAAAAGTTCAGCTTGTCAAGGAAGAAAAAAGACCTCGAAGATATTTCTTTGCTAACTTCCCTAAATGGCTTCGTCTTTCCCCAAAGGATTGGTTTTAATTCATTGGCAAGGCCTATCAGTAATGGAAGATTGGACTAGTGATAACATTTGTTCTTCACATTTCGTTACAGGCTTGCCTACTTCACATTGCCACTCATTTTTTTTTTCCTCAACTTACTTTTAGCGGGATCCTTCCTGTTCCTTGTAGCCTGTACACAAAAGATACCTTCTGTATTCTTATTATGCCCTATGCCGTCTGTCTTTGTAATTCCTAATCCTGTAGGTTTATATTTCTCTTTGCTTCTCTAACCTGTGAACTCTCTGAGAGTGGAATTATGTCTTGTTCTTTGTCCCATCAGCAGTTATCACAGTATAGGGCTGTGGTAAATGTCAAAAATATAAATGACTCTAGCCCACTGCTACCTTTTTTTTTTTTTTTAAATCAGGAAACTGAAACCCAGAGAGATGAAGAGACTTGCTCAAACTTTATGAAGCAGTTTGTTTAGAAGCAGAAAATAGATCAGAACTCAGGACTTTACCAAACTGTGCTTCCCTGAAACCATTGGTTTTAGTCGCCTTTCTTTTCTCTCAGTTCTCTCCTGGTGCATGGAGCAACACTGCTCTCTTTGATTCTGCTCACTGTCTGTTGAAGGTGTTAAAAAGCAATGGGGTTGGCCTGAAAGATTAAAGGAAAAGTAACATGGTCTAGATGGCCCAGTAACCAAATTCTTACATACTCTATGTAACAGAGAGAGATGACTATATTTAAAAATTAGGCCAGTTTCTCATGTTAGGGATATAATGCTAAACTGCCATTTATTTGGTTATAAAATTAGAGATATATTCCTTTTAAAAAATATTGACTCCAAGATACCAAAACTTTCCTTGAGTATTCATATTCAGCAAGACCTTCTCCAAATCACATATTTAAAGGGAAAAACAAAAAAGAAAAGTAACCAAAACAAATTTTACAAATGACTGCAAAGTAATTAAATTTCTTTTTACGACTTTATGTCATAAAAGGTCAAAGTGAAAATAGATGAGCATTAAACTTAAAACCAAGCATACTAGATAAAAAATTAGTTATGTTGAACACCCACTCCCACCCAGGCTTTTACACCTGAATAACATGATTCTCCCTGGTTGTTGTTGTTAGGTGCCATCAAGTTGGTTCCGACTTATAGCAACCCTATGTACAACAGAAGGAAACGCTGCCTGGTCCTGCACCATCCTCACAATTGTTACGCTTGACCCCTCTGTTGCAGCTACTGTGTTAGTCCATCTCGTTGAGGGTCTTCCTCTTTTTCAATGACACTCTGCTTTACCAAACATGATGTCCTTCTCCAGGGACTGATCCCTCCTGATAGCAGGTCCAAAGCATGCAAGACAAAGTCTCACTATCCTTGCTTCTAAGGAGCACTCTGGCTGTACTTCTAAGACAGATTTGTTCATTCTTTTGGCTGTCCGTGGTGTAGTCAGTATTCTTCGCCAAAATAGTGATTCAAAGGTGTCAGTTCTTCGGTCTTCCTTAGTCATTGCCCAGGTTTCACATGCCATGAGGAGCCTGAAAACACCGTGGCTTGGGTCAGGTGCATCTTAGTCTTCTAGGTGACATCTTTGCTCTTTTTTAAAGAGGTTTTTTGCAGCAGATTCGCCCAATGCAATGCATCATTTGATTTCTTGACTGCTGCTTCCACAGGTGTTGATTGTAGATCCAAGTAAAATGAAGTCCTTGATGACTTCAGTCTTTTTTTTTTTCCGTTTATGTTGATTATTGATCCAGTTGTGAGGATTGTTTTTTTCTTTATGTTGAGGTGTAATCCATACTGAAGACTGTGTAGTCCTTGATCTTCATCAGTAAATGCTTCAAGTCCTCTTTACTTTCACCTGAAAGACAAAATTCTCCCTGGTAGTCTATATAATTATTACTTGGCACCTTCTGCATTTGTTGGTCTTGAAAAATGCATATGTCCTTCTGAACTGATGAGAGATGGGGTGGGGGAGGGGGAGATCTAGAAAAGCACCACCAAGAAAATGATTGCAAATGCAGCAACTAGTGGTGGGACAAATGGAGGATGGTGTTCGGAACATAGCAGAAGTAATAACGAGAAAGCACCCCATGCAAAAAGAATGCCTAGGAGATGAACTGGGAGGAGAATTTACAGTAAAAGGTTAGGTGTAACCCTCTGTTGACCACATTGTTCTTTCCCTTGCTACACTTTCAGGCAGATGGGCAGAGGAGGCCCCAGTGTGAGTGTAATGGACAACTGAGAGCTCACAGTCAAGACTTTCAAATTCTGTCCTATCTTTGTCATTGACCTGCTCTGCATCTTTGGGCAGGTCTCTTCTCTCTGGGCTGAGTTTTCTCATCCTTTGAATGAGTGCATTAAACTAGGTAATCTCCAGGTCCTCTTGTCACTATAAAAATCCTGTCTACACGGTTAGTATAATTACACATCCGGAATGTCCTAGAGTCATTAAAAACTCAGCCCAAGTAGTAGTAGTATAACGTGGTAAGACGAGATAATCAGCACCTTGGCTCATTATGCCACAGGAGCCTCAGGTTGTTCCTGTTTGATTTGTATATCAGTTAAGCCTCTTCCTCCACAAGTATCAGAAACCCTAGTATAATTTAAAAGTAGGACAACTTATTTGTAACAAGACAATTTATTATAACAAGAAGTTCTAAGGTGGGGCAACTCTGGGAGTTGTACTATATTTAATCAAATCTAAGACACCACCAGCTGTAAGATGTGTCCTTTTTTTATGTTCCACTATGAAAGAAAAATCTGTCAATTAAACTCCGACATACTATTGATTATAAAGCACATCTGATTTCAGAGATGATTAAATATGGAGGGAAAATGTATATCTTAGAATCCAGTGGAATATAGAAATGCAGTAGCTCAAGGATATCTTCTTTTCAGACCGCTATTCTCAGCATGCTGGCCTTGTCTTCACAGTAGCACCCTTCATGGTTGCAAGATGGCTGCAACTCATCCAGTCCTGATGCGGTGCAGAAGACACAGGTGACTGCCTATTCTGGTGCCTCCTATTCAGAAAAAGGAAGCCTTTCCAGGGAGTTCCACAGCTGATTTCCCTGCTTGTCTCATTGGCCAGAATGATTATGCTTCATACACGTGCCCACTGGTATCACAGTCATTGTCAAAGGAACTGGAAGAATATTCCCTCATGGGTTTAGAGTCAGACTACTCAGGATTTACCGAGTAGTTGTGGGTAGGGTCACCTTCCCTGAGGAATGATACCTGTCATAGGGCTTTATTCACAAGGAAATAAGTATTAGAAAAAGGAAGCATACTGGTATATAATTTAAAATTTTTCCAGATGGGAATTGCCACAGGAAAATGGTTTGTAATTAATGTCATTTATCTTCCTGCTTTGAGCGTTGAAGAGTTTGAAGTTTTACTGCTGTATTAAAACAGTGCACTCATCTGCTAACCGAAAGGTTGGAGGTTCAAGTCCATCCAGAGATACCTCAGAATAAAGACCTGGCAGTCTACTTCCCAAAAACCAGACATTGAAAACCCTATGGAGTACGGTTGTACTCTGGCACACCATGAGTCAGAATCAACTCAGAGGCAACTTTTTTTTTTAATGTAAATAGTAATTTGTACACATTTCAAAAGAAAGGTACACATTCAGTTTTGGGGGAAAAAAAATCTCATTTTTTAAAATTTAGCCATGGAGTTTATTTCTAAATGCTTGCTGAGTGATTGTTATGTCCCGATGTTCTTAAAATTCCTTTAAAGGTGAATACTAGATTAATGGTGTTTGAACATTCCTCATCTTCCTCCCTGCATACATTGAGGCCTCCTCTTATAATGTTTGTTATGTTTTGCAACAAAGTAGATGTTCTCCATGTTTTTACCTTTTACTTGAAATAATGCAGCTGTTTACTTTTTCCTGAGAAAGATCTGGAAAAGTTAAGAATAAACATTGTCACCGAATTGTTACTTGATAATAAGACTTTTAACCTTGCTCACTCTCTTAGCCTTACTTTTCCTTCCCACAGTTCCTCTTTACTTCCTCCATGGCTGGGCGGTGACTCATTTCCTCCACCTTTCCCCGCACCCCCCCCCCCAAGGAAACCCTGGTGGCGAAGTAGTAAAGCACTGCAGCTGCTAGCCAAAAGGTCAGCAGTTCGAATCTGCCAAGCGCTCCCGGGAAACTCTATAGGGGCAGTTCTACTCTGTCCTATAGGGCTGCGATGAGTTGGAATCGACTTGACGGCAGCAGGTTTTTTTGGCTTTTCACCTGAAAAGCTTAATGTGATTTATTCATGAATAACCTCTTGGTTCTGCCTTGAAGGCTAATACCTAATTTGTTCTTAATGTTTCTGAACAGGACTGATACAGCAAACTCTTTAGGCCGCCCTCTGTTCAGACAGTTCTTTTTGTGGTGCAGTGGTTCTTCTCTTGGATAATGTCAGTGGTCAGACTTCTGATAGTGAGTGAAGTCTGACCGTACTTATGAAGTTTCTTTTTAGAAGTATAAACTTCTTTGCATAAAGTGACTTTTAGAGATTAGCCATAGAGGACTGCAGAAAATTTTCTTTTCATTTTCGGGAAAAAGGGTTAACTAAGATTAGACTAAGGTGCATCTGACCAAACCCATGGCCTTTTCACCTGCCACATGTGCATGCAAAAGTTGGCTAGTGAAGAAGGAAGACGGAAGGAGAGCTGGTGCGTTTGAACTGTCCTGTTGGCAAAGAATATTGAATATACCCAAACCAAAAACCAAACCCGTTGCCGTCGAGTTGATTGCGACTCATAGCTACCCGATAGCACAGAGTAGAACTGCCCCATAGGGTCTCCAAGGGTGTGAACCTTTATGGAAGCAGACTGCCACATCTTTTTCCTGTGGAGCGGCTGGTGAATTTGAACCGTTGAACTTTTGGTTAGCAGCTGAGTGCTTAACCCACTGCACCACCAGGGCTTCTTTGAATATACCATGAACTGCCAAAACAACAAACAAACCAAACGCATTGCCGTCGAGTTGATACTGACTCACAGTGACCCTATGGGACAGAGTAGAACTGCCCCATAGAGTTTCCAAGGAGTGGCTGGTAGATTCGAACTGCCAGCCTTTTTGGTTAGCAACTGAACTCTTAACAGCTGTTTGTTTGTTTTATTAGTATGGACTGCCAAAAACTGAACACATCAGTCTTAGGAGAAATACAACCAGAATATTCCTTAGAAGTGAGGATGGTAGGACTTCAACTCACTTACTGTGGTCATGTCATCAGAAATTAGACAGATAATTATGACAAGACCAAAATCTAGGAGTAAATGTCTCTTTTCTTCAGCCTTCCCTCTCCGTCAATCTGGTTCATTAGCCATATCTCTAAATTCTATCTCAAATTATATCCTCTCTGTCACCACTAATGTGGTCCCAGTCCAGGCTGCCCTCATCTCTTACCTGGATTCCTGCAAACCCCTCCCCACTGATCCTCAGCTTTCACTCTTGCCCCTGCACAATGGCAGCCAGAGCAATCTTCATAATTTGTCCTTCTTGAGTGAGTGAGATGAACTTCCCCGTTCTGTGAAGGGTGGTCCTGTGAAGGGAGCACGGTGGCCAGGGTGCCTTTTCCAGCCTCAGGAAGGACCGCAGCACAGGTCTGTCTCTCAGAGCTCCATGGCTGCTGAGGCCTCCCGAGGTGTGCTCAGTGTCTGGCCTTTGAATGCTGTGGTTGCTCCTCCAACCTTGCTGTAGATGGCCTGCCCTCCTGCCATCCAAACCTCTCTGCCTTTCTTCCAGGCTTCCTATGCTGTTCATTTGGATATTCCCCCAGCCATGTTCCTTCAGGAGTGGAGTGAGTGGAGTGCTTGCAGATGGTTCTGCAGTCCCTTAGTGACTCCCCTCATGGTCATTTGTGATCATCTGCAGTCAGACCCTGGGAGGACTTCACCCAGTTTGCCAGTAGTTATTCCCAGACCCACTTGACAAGGCTTTCACTCAAGTGGGGTCCCTCTTTCTGGAGGTGGGTATTCCTTGCTGGTTTTGTGACTCTAAGACCAATCTGTCATGCCTTTTCACCTCTCACTGCCCAGCCCTACAACTGCTGACCCTGTGTGACCCTGCCCACTGACATTCAGTGCTTTGATTTTACCTACTGAAGATGCCGTCCACCTCTCAGTGTTCTAGTTGGTTTGTATGGTTTTCAGGCGATTTAGAGAGATTCCCAAATTATACTGGGTCCATCAAATTAAATATTGGCCTTACAGGCCTTCCTGACCACCCTCAAAAGTGGCCACCCCTCCCTCACACGCTGTTGGAACTCTCTGCCTGGTGCATGTTACCACCTGATGTTTCTCTTTATTCTCCAGTTGTTTCTGAGGGCTCCGACCATCTTGCTCACTTCTGAATCCCCACTGGGCTAAAATAGTGGCAGACCCAACATACAGGAGGGGAATGAAGAGCATAATACACTCTACTCCATTCCTTGCCACCCTGAATATTGTGAAACTTTTCCCTAAAACTCTAAACCTCCTTACAATGGTTATATTATCCTGAAAAAATAAGAAAATTTTCTTCTAAAATGTTATGAGGGTACTTAAATTCTAAAACACAAAAAGAAGGCTCCATTTAAGATATTAAAAAATCAGATATACACTGAATTAAATATCACCAAAAATTAACAGTCTAGGGTTAACCTTGTCTCAGCAAAGAAGGCTGATGTCTTGGCCTCTTTCTGTTACGGATTCTGTTGTCATGTATGCATTACTTAAGTGCATGTCTGTGTACACATATACTATGGTTAAAGACAGAGTAGTAACTGGTATCTAAGACAGTGTAAACTCTATATTCACCACTGTAATGGTTCCATTGGGGCACTCTACAATATAGGGTGAAGAAAGATGGTCTTAGAACCAGAAGCAAAGCAAGATTCTTGCCCTATCTCTGCCCCTTAGTGATTATATGAGCTTGGGTCTACCACTTCATGTCGCTAGACTTACTTCCATCAGTAAAATAAGGGGGTTGGGCCCTTTCCAGCTCTGAGTACTGGGATTCTTATAAGCATAAATATTAGCTTAAGACCAATTCTAACCCCCTGGCACATGAGTCATGAGATAGAAGTGTTTTCTGAGTTGGAGCCTGCTATAAATGCAACCCGATAATGAAAACAGAAGTAATACCATTAAAAAAAAAAAAAAAAAAAAACTTCAGTTTAATTTTATAATTATCCATTTGCAAGTAGCCACTGAGTATTTTTTCGTTGTTCCACGGTGGTAGTGTCTTGGGGGATGCATTTACGAGAGATTTCTTTGGGAAGTATAGTTCTGAAAATAGTACCATGCATTTCTGAAAAATTTGAATTAACACCAACAAATTGAAATGGCATAGGGTTTGTATTTCGAATAACTTTATGACATATTTTTTATTTAAACACAAAGATTCTTGTACAGAGTAGAGAAGACTGTGAGAAAGTATTAAATTACTGATATAATAATGATGATAGCTGCCACATATTGAGCACATGTTATGTGCCAGACCCTGTGTAAACCATATTACATACATTGTTATTTAACCATACTGTGAAGAAAACATTGTTATTTCTGTTTTACGGATGAAGAGACTGAGATGCGAAAAAATTAAACAGTGGCACAAAGCTAGTGAGGAATAAAGGTGATAATAGTTATAGTGAGCATTCATATAGTACTTGCTAGGTGCTGGGCTCTGTTCTAAGTACACCTACTCCTCACTTATCGACTGTCTTGTTATTCGACATTTAGCATTACAACAATAAGTAAAAAGTCTACTACCCAACTCTTTTGCACATTAACGATGTACGTCTGGTGGTAACGAAAACTGAGGTGCAAAATGAGAGCAACACTGGCTGTGATGGTTAAGGTTATGTGTCCTCTTGGCTGAGCTATGATTCTCAGCAGTTTGGCAGTTATATAATGATGTAATTTGGCAGTTATGTAATAATGTAGTTTGGCAGTTATATAATGATATAGTCATTCTCCATTATGTGATCTGATGTGGTCATCCTCCATAACACTGATTTTCTCATGACAGCCTGATCTTTGGAACCTAACCATGTCAATAGTGAGGAGTGGGTGTATTTTGCTTTCATTAACTCATTTAATCTTTACGAACTCCTTGAGGTTGGTACTATTACCGTATTTTTACCCAAATAATGCATGCCTCCTACATTTGTTTGCCAACTGCACCCTCCCCCCATGAGAAATTTTCATAACCATGCTATGCTAACCTTTTTTTTATAGCAACATGTAAAAAAAATTGGCATAGTGGCACTTATGAAAATACCTTGTGGAGGGAGGGCACAGTTGGCAAACAAATGTAGAAGCCGCACGTTGTTTGCATAAAAATATGATATGTCTCTTTTTACAGATGAGAAAGCTGAGGCATGGAAAGGTTGAGTAACTTGGCCAAGGTCACATAGTAAGTGTCAGAACAAGGATTTGAACTTAGGCAGCCAGTCTCCAGAGTTCAGGTTCTTGCCTTCAACGATTTCATTAGAAGTGATGCCAGAAAAGCAGAAATGATCCGAAGTAATATTAAACTTGTTCTTCATTCCGTTAGAGCCAACATTGAGTTTTTAGCCATATTGCATATGACTAAAATTCAGCAAAACTAAAACTTCCTGTTGCTTAAAATCTCGAGTTTGGGGACCATTAGCAGGAATGCACTCTTAATCTCAGGTGTCAGAACCATATTGCAAAGTGAGTGTTTGCTCTAGGGTACCTATGGTTACCAAAGAGCATTAAAGACACCTGAATTGCTGATGATCACCTGGTGTCTTCCTGGTGGCTTGGTTATTCTGCACCGGGGGTGGGGGAGGTTTGCAAGTCTAAAATTATTGGCATGTTTTTATGAGAAATTTGAAATAATGCTTACCCACAATTGGGAGTGACCTATGGCTTACCATTTAAATAGAATCCTTTAATTTTTTGTTATTGGAACTATTTCTTAACTTAGGCTCTGTATTTAAGAAAAAACTGAAGGCTAGTGATACCTGTAAACACGAGGCAGCCTGAGGCTTTAATCAGCATGTAGATTCATAGGCAACTAAGCCAGGCTCTGTGTTTGGCTTGGGTTACTACCGTGCCAGTGAGCCAGCGGCGCTGACACGCAACCGAAAATGACAGACAAGGGCCAAGATCAACAGATCTAGCATTACTTGCTTACCTCGTGATTATTGAGCTGATTGCTTGGAAAGTCTTCAGTGGTTTTCAACTTGAAAAGCACAAATTTGAAATAAATAAATTGATCCATTAACCTGTTATAGGAAGATTCCTACTGTGCTTAGTACCCCCAGATCATCGCAGATAAGGCTGACTAAACTACCCTCTAATAGATTTTCAGGGTAATATGTGGACCATAAAATGGCCATTAACCAACTTGCTTTGTTTATGGGAGGCAGGCACTTAATGCCACTGGCCTCAATGGAAGTACATTCCGCTGTGGTGTGTTTCAGTGCAGCGACGTCATTGATCAGATGAAAATGACCAGTTAGCAAGTAAGTGTTGCCTGAGCTGTAGGCTTTATGAATAATGTGTTCTTCAGTTAAAAACAGCACTTTAAGCAATTGTTTAAACCTGACCATTTGGGAATGAGGAAGAGAGCTTCATGAATAATTTATTTTCAAAAGAAAAGATTAAGGGATCTGAACTTTTTCACCTTCTCAGACCTTTTTTATTGAAGTGAAAATACCTACATAGAATATGGAGCCAGATAAATAAAACTTGTAATACGTATGAGATGTAAGTTTATATACTTTCACTTTTAAAAAGCCTTTATTGAGAAATGTGTAGGCATGTAAATACAATGAGTTTAAAATAAGAACTGTGTACAGAATTGCTGGAAGGATTGCGGTATTTTAGATGCAACAATGAACATGCATTAGCATAGTGCCATGGGAAAGCTTGAAATATAGTTAATATGTCCTTGTATCGAAAAGGACTCCATCAAAGCAGACCAGTTTGATCCCTTGTGCTTAAACATTATGCTTTCCACTTTCTAAAACAGACTATCATCTTATAAGAATTGCATGTCCTTGGTTCAAGGTTTAAATAAGAGTTTGGGATGGGAGTTTGGTACCAATAGGCCAATACCAAAATTCTTTTTTCCCCCTCTACCCTCTCCTTCCTCTTGTTCTTATGTCATTGAAAACTCCCTGCAATTCTGTAGTTATGGCCCCTGTTTAATATGTGACCAGAGTTACTTGCCTCAGTTGATGAAATTTTCATCGATCATTTTGGCATTGAAGGAATTAACAAGAAGTGCACAAATGAGCCTGGATACTGCGCTTCAAAGTCATAATCCTACCACCACCACCAACAGCAGCTGTCATTTATTGAGTGAATTACTCTGACAGGCTCTGTCCTAAGCACTTAACACTAATTGTTTAATCCTAACAACTTTCTGAGCTATGGGCAACTTTAGTCTTCATTTTATAGATGAGGAAACTGAGCCTTAGAGTGTTTAATTACTTTTCCAATACACCAGAGCCCGAGCTTTTACCCCTTTCACCTATACTGCTTTCTCCTTTATCCTCATAATCATATCAGAGGTACTTGTGCAGTATAGGTAATGGATATCATATAATGGCACACTTCATTTTTTACTATTTGTTTTTCAACCCCTGTGACAAACTGGAACACAGTCAAGAACAAGACATATGAGGAAAGGCCTAACTGGAATTGTTGTTGTCAGATTCCCAGACTGTCAAAGACCCTCTCACGGAGCCCATTTTCTCTGGGTTGTCAGGGTGACATGTTTGGAAACATGTAGCACACATACTGACAACAGCTAGGAGCCAATGCTTGTATAATAAGAGAGGAGACCAGGAAAAAAAAAAAAGAAAACTATAAATGTAAAGCACAAAGGCTTGAGTTTCATGCTCATAACATTAATAAAAGATTAAATTAATTTCTTATTATGAGTAAACACAGGAATGTCTTTGTTTTTAAAAGATACTCATAGAAAATGGCTAAAATAAAGTTTGGGTATCCAAAAAGATAGACATCTGATATCTGAAACCTTTGCTAATGAGGAAAAGTATATTCTCCAGTGGTGGTAGACAAATGAGGAGAGGCTGTAGGGATTAAGTCTTGTACTTACAGCTGTTGGTATCATAAATACATTTGCCATGATATAGGAATCTTGATTGTCCTCATCTTTTTCTGCTTGCTGCTTCTGGGAGCTTTAAAAAAAATTAATGTTTAAGATAGTGGGTCTCCCATTTTGAGCCAGTCACACTTGAAAAATATTCCTTGGAATTATCTAAACTTAATTTTTGGCCGTTTTGTTTCAGAAATACTAACCTCAGGGGATCTTTTTTCTCTACTCTGAAACTTAATCTATTTGGAAAAATTCCATTTACCCTCTGTAGAAATTGACTGGACATGGCTCCTGTGAATGATACGGTTGCTATTATCCCTGAACACTGTGAAAATGAACTTTGAAACAGTTGGGTAGGACTGAAACAGAAAATGATGTATGGCTTGGAAATGGTTTAGTTGAACATTATGCTTCAATATTTTACTGGCCATTGTGGCACAGGCTTTAGAAATACATGCTTGGTTTTTTAAAGTTTTATTTTTGGATTGGAAACTTTCTCATGGACCAAAATAGATGAATCAAGTGTGTTTGAATCAATGCTGAAATGTCAACCACATCTGCAGAATGAAAATCACTAGCCAGTTATTTGAAATCCACATAAAAAGAAAGCATCTTACTGTGTACTTCATTCATCCAGCTTTTCCTCTTTACTGGAGGAAAGAATGTTGAGAATCTTTATAAAAATGAATATAACAGGATTATTATTTTATTCCAAGTTTTCCAGAAAATACCAAAGCGTGGAATATGCTGCTCTGCATACTCTGCATAGAGAACCACCCAGTCTAGATTAATTTGAGTATTGTCAAAGCAGACACTCTAAACACATTATTTCTCCAAAGTTTGTGCCTGAAAATAGATTGAGAAGATTTTGTAAAACCTTGTGGTGTAATTCTAATTACCTTTAAACTATACCAGAATTTATTGTTGGAAAAGCAAGAGTGGATAAGAATATAGTACCCCTACCAAATAAAAATTGCAGTGGAAAATCTTACATATAACTACATTAGTTTCTTAGGTCTGTCTTTTGGAAGAGCTTATTGGTTGTAATGTTTACTAGTAGACACATTTTAAAGGACTGGTGTACTAAAAAAAAAAAAACACAAAAAAAAAACCCCTGCAGATTCAGAAGGTGAGAGTCCTAATCTCAGCATTGCCTGCAGCCAGCTAGAAGACTTTAAACAAGTCAGCCAGCCTCTCTCTGCCACAGTTTCTTTCTCCATAGAGTAAAAAAACTTGGACTAGGTATCCTCTCAGTTGCCTTCCAGCTCCAGAATTAGATGATTCCTTTGGGGACTGTTATTATAATTCTTAAATCTGTCAACTCTTGGAATTTATTTCCAAACATGAATTGATTCACCAAAGTGCCTTCCACTTCATAGAGAAAATAGTGCTAGAGGTATCATACTATATGTTGCCACCTTCAAACAGAGAGAGAAAAAGAGCAAAAGGCCTTTTGGCTTCAGAGTGTTTTGGGTCCCAGTAGACATGAACGGGCTCTGCTATGCTAGGTGTGTAGGGAGCGGAAAGCAGAGCTTTCCCAATGTGAAATTCCTTATCTAGTTAATGAAGGCAAAAGCTTTGTTCTGTTACCCTGCTGCCTTCTTTAGGCCTTGAAACACAGAGGCCAGTGGTCCATCATTATTTACAGTGGAAATCTGGAAAAAGACCTATTTCCCGGAGTTGTTAGCAGCCCTGTAGAACCTTCATAAAAATGATGAAAAGTTTCTGAGTCATGCTAATCAAGCTTAAACACTTTAAATTGTTTAACAACAAATAACATGCTCTACTTTTGGAGCTCAACAAAGAAAGAAACCTTTGAATTAAGGCTAAAAAATATCAGTGAGCATTTCAGGCAAGGAAGAAATACTGTTCTGTGGATGTGATGTGTGTTACCCAAAGCCACCTCCCAGACAGCTTTGCCTTTATTTTCTCAGAAACAAGTCACCATCTTGTTCATTTCTTGTCTACTGCAGCATATGCAGGCCATTTTAACAGGAATTTGATGGGTTTAAATGTCAAGAGTTTTGCCCAGTGGGTAAAACCCTTATTTATACTGGAGGGTTAAAAATGTTGATAAGCAGGAGTTTAACCTCCTTATTTTCATGCTCATTTAGATCAGAACAGACCTCTCTAATGGCACTTTTCTCTTGTTTCCCTGAACTGTAGCAGGAATAATTCCATTCGTAATTAGACAGGTGTCGGGTTTTAACCCTGAATGCCTCTACAGGCGGTCATTTCCTATCCTCCGCTGGCAGCCTCCACACTTTGCTAGCAGTTCTTCCAGTTGTGAAGTTTTGCCTAATATTTAACGTTAGTGTTCCCTGCTGTAACTCTCTTATTATTCTCATCGACTGAGAATAATTGATCTGTCTTCACTCAGCAACTTCCATTTGCATGTTTTAGGAGAAACTGTGCCATCTCTCTCATCTTTGTTCTCCCCTTGTTGTTAAGGCTTCTTTGTGTACCTTGTTTTCCAAAAGAATTACAGCTTCGGTTCATCTTCTTATGCACACCCTCTAATTTGTCATCACTTTGTTACCATTCACGTTGGTATTGCACCTGTATTTAACAAAATGGATTATCTCTCATTTCACTTGGAATCCTCTGTGTGAATACAATTCCAAGCAATTGACTCTAATACCATTGCCTTTTTGACTCGTTCACAGTGTGATTCACTACAGTCCTGTTTGCTGAAGACAACTGAGCAAGAGAGAGACTGACTTTTGACTTTGCTCCACCATCGTGAGCTATGTCCCCAACTCTTGAACAGTGTGCCCTGCCCACTGAAATATTGCGTGTCTTTTTCCCTCCTCCCCCCATCACAGGTCAGAACTCACGTTACAGTCTTCGTGGGGTAGGTGCCTATGGTGATATTTAGAGCATTAAATGGAGCGATTGATATGATGCAACTGAATCTGAGTTATGGCTGTGTCTGTTAAATTGTGGCAGATCTTCTGTTTAGAAGAGTGGGTGTCTGAAATTTAAGGACCTGGATACTTATACTTCTGGCATCTATTTCTAAAGCCGTTACCATTTAAATAAATAATCATTTTTATCTATTCTATTTTGAGATCCTCAACTGACAGACATATTAGGTATGTACCCTGTAATTACACATGCCCTCTGAGCATACTTCTCAGCCACATTAGGGCAACCTATTCAGCTACAGTAAATGTTCATTTGTGAAGTCTAGTGGGCAGAGTCCTTCCTGTAAATTTTCTTCATTGCAAAATTGCCATTTCCTGGGGTTCTTGTTAAGATGCTGATCTTAAGTCCATGTTTAAGATTCGGTTGCAGTAGTCCTTTACAATGCCAAGTTTCATCAGAAATTTCTAGTAATGCCCTCCCCCTCATAGTGGCAAAGACAATTGTGTTTACGCCCAAACTGTATTGGGAATAGTTCTTCTATTAAAATACTGAGATTTTACTTAAAACCCAGTAAGTATAGTAGATCAAAATAATCTACAAAGTTAAGGAATGGGAAGTTCTGATTAATTGAATTTTCTAGAATAATTACCACATGTACCAGTCAAAGATGGACAGTTTTTAAAGCTCTTAACTATAATTGCTTCCTTGTACAGATAGTAAGCTCTTTAAAACTGTGTATTGTATTGAAATTGAACCAAAAGGAACCTTAGAAATCATCCAGGCCAAAGAAAGGAGATAGAAACCAGAAGGAGTAAGTGGCTTGCCCACTGTGGCCCTATGAGTGTATAGGAGAGCCAGGCTCTTTCCATGCCTACTCCAGGATTTTCTCAGCCAAACACTGCCCTGTATGTTCTGGACATTGCTTTCTTTTGGGTTGAGGTGAAGTGATGGAGAAAACAGTTTTAAAAGGGCCCAGTTAGGTGGATTCTATGTGAGAGTTTAATGTACCAACTTAAAAAATAGCATGATCATCATCACCACCTACTATTACTAACCAAAAAACCAAACCCTTTGCCCTTGAGTCGATTCCAACTCATAGAGACCCTATAGGATGGAGTAGGACTATCCCATAGTGTTCCCAAGGAGCGCCTGGTGGAATTGAACTGCCAACCTTTTGGGTAGCAGCTGTAGCTCTTAACCACTATGCCACCAGAGTTTCAGCTATTATGAGCATATGCTATATACTGGGCAATCTGCTAAGTTCTTCACATGCATTAAGTCGTTTAATCTTCAAAACCAACCTCTGAAAGATACTATTATTATCCTCATTTTCAAGATGAGGATTGAGGCCAGGTAATTTGCCTCATGCTTAGTAGAGCTGGTACTTGAACCCAGGCATTTAGACTCCTGATCCTCGTAATCTAAACTACAGCGTTACCTTCCTGGCTTATTAATTGTTCCCTTTCAACATGGAGAGAAAGTACTGTATTTCTGTTCAAAAATTGTTTTCAGGGAAATATGTTGCTTCAGTAGTGATTTATAGCTCTAAATATATCCAAAGTGTTTTCCATATTCAGATGCATGTGAAACTCTTAATAGTCCAGATGGGCAAACAAGGAGGCCAGAAGGCCTTCATGGCATGAAGTCGCCCTGCTGAAATTGTACAGCTATGGACAGCGCTCAGCATGTGGAGTCTGCCTGTCCTCTCCAGCCATCTAGGAGCGGAGTCATGTTAGTTTTCACCCATGTTGTAAAGACCTCAGATGAGAAAACAGTAATGATTGTAAAACTGGGCTTTGTGCCTGAGCCTTTCAGGACTATATTTCCACAGTGTGTATCATAACATTGCTACAGTTCCTCGTTTGGTTGAGAGCTGTGGTAGAGCTCATGGTTTTCCAAACCAGCCTGGAGATCAAAGCATACTATATTCTTATCACTTTAGGTATCTAAGGGGATCCTGTCTCTTGCCTTGTCTCCCGAAGACTTTTTAAAAACCACTTAATTTGACTCTCATTCCATAATACTTGGGATTAGTGCAGCGGATTTGATACATGTTGCAAGAATATTTTTGTCTTTTAAAAGCAACTTTATTAAAATAACTTACATAAAGTTCAATGAGTTTTGACAAATGTATGTATCTGTATAAACACCACTCAAATAAGATAAGAAAACGATTTTATTGTCCCAGAAGTTTCCTTTTCTAATCATTCCACCCTCAGCCCTTGCCCCAGGCAAATTCTGATCTCCTGTCACTCTTATATGTCACTCTAGATTAGATTGGTCTTTTTCAGAGTTTTGTATACTGCACATGAAAGTATATTTTGTTTCTCACTTATTTTTCTCACCATATGTTTTCGAGGTTTGTCCAAGTTGTACATATATGAGTAGTTCATTCTTTTTTAATTGTGTAGTAATCAGTATATGGATATACCACTATGTGTTATCCGTTTACCTGTTCATAGACATGTGGGTTGTTTCTGGGTTTGGAGTATCATGAATAAAACTGCTATGAACATTGTGAACAAGTCTTTGTGTAGATTGTGTTTTTATTCCTCTGAGATAAATACCTAGGAGTGAAATAGCTGAATCATATGGTAATTGTATGTTGACTTTTGTAAGAAACTGTCAAATGGTTTTCCAAGGTGTCCATACCATTTTATACTCTGCGAGCAGCACATGCAAGTTCTGCTTGCTCTGCATCCTCCCCAACATTCGGTATTTTTAACCCCTTTAAAGGTGGTACAGGGAATTTTGGAGCCAGCGCCATGTATGCCACGGGCTTTAGGAAAGCCATTTTACTTTCTATGGAGGAGGCCCTCCTCCCTCTACTCAGATTGCACATTCCCAAACACCCACACCAGTGTAGTCAGCTCCAGGATGATTGATCACCTGTAGCCTTTTCTTCATGGTATTGCTGACCGACACACACTGGTCCCTCCTAGGATGTGTGTCCATTTCTGCTGTCTTTATTAGCTCCAGATGAATGACTGAAGACCATTTCCTTAATATTTGAAGCTGAAGCTTTATTTAGAAAAAAAAAAAATATATCATTTACCAATACAAGCAAACCCCTTTGAAACTAAGCCGTTTAATTGCCTGCTTTACTGGTGTTTCCTAAACTCACTCATTCATAAGTCGCCTATAGAATTTTTTTGCGATAACCTTCAGCCACCCGTTCTTTTATTTGCATAATATTTTTCTTTAAATAAACTGACTTTCAAAATTTAGCCTTCTTCTAATCAGTGATGTAAAAATCACAGGTTTTATTTGCTAATTATATTTTTTTCTATATACATATATATTGGAATGAAAAATGTTCTTAAAATCATCTCATGTACCATTTTGTGAGTATGTATGTCACACTTCAGAAACCTTGGTTGCATAGTGGTTAAGTGCTACAGCTGCTAACTAAAATGTCAGCAGTTGGAATCCGCCAGGCGCTTCTTGGAAACTCTATGGGGCAGTTCTGCTCTGTCCTATAGGGTCACTATGAGTCGGAGTCGACTCAACGGCACTGGGTTTTTAGGGTATGTCACACTTTGGAAATTGTTAGCCTGGGGCAAATATGAACTTTCCGGTGAATTTAGTTAGATGATGAAGCATACGACCGCTTGGCAGTAGCCTGAAAGAGAATGCTCTGTACCTGCAGTTTGGAGGTGCTAGGGCACTTTAAGAAGAAAGGAGAAATAAGTGGAGTGGAATAGGAGACTGGGGTAACTGTTTCTTAGTGAGGCAGTTCCTTTCATTATAATTCCATTTTTCTGTTTGAACGTCATGAATTTCAAAACTGGCCACAGCTACAGTTAAAAGCACTCAGGAAATATTAATAAAATGAATGTTGTTGAATTAAATAAGCAGATTATATAAAGTTTGATTTAGTTACCGGTTTAAAATATTCGTATCACTATTACCCTACATTAATTTAAGTAATTTAAAGTTTCCCATGTTTCTTGTGTTAGCAGGTGTAATTACAGGGTTGGTGTTTTAATATCATGTGTTCCATTGGGGAAGAATCTTTTATTATTCTGAGAGGAGACTTTAACAAGGGGATTATTTTCAGTTTGAAGAGACTTTAATAAAGTGACTGTTTCCAAAGGTGCAGGCAGGGCAGGGAAACCACACAGGAGTAGTGCAGTACCCTGGGCGAGTAACAGTGGCCAGAGCTCTTACTATCCCTTGCGCCTTCGGGGAGGAAATGGTTACTAGAACCCAGAGTAGGAGAGAGAGCTCCTGACAAAGCTATCATGAAGGATGCAGCAAGTTCCTGGTAACTTTGCTGGTGGAATAAATATCTTGACCTCACGCCCCTTCTACCTTCCACATCTGTCAGTGCCTCCCTTCAGCCAAGCCCAGACAGAAGCCAGAGGGGAAGCGAGCCTTTGGTTCAGCCTGTTGGGGGGCAGAACAGAGGAAATGGTCTGTCTGGGGTGGGGGGTGATATCACTTTGGTCATACCCCTACTAATGCTGTTTCTGTAGGGGCAAGGGCATGTTGAGAAACAGTGAACATAAAGCATCCCCATTTCTACAGCTGGTCACAAGGCCTAAGTTAGTAGTCATACTGACTTCTGCCAATACATAGTCCATGTTTTCCTTACCCTCTGCTGCCGGTCCTTCAGTTGAGTAGATCTGACTGTTGGGATGAAATAAACCTTCATCACTGTAGAATTGGAGTCCTTGGTGCCTTGTTGTTAAGTTGTCACAGCCCATCCTCAATGACCCCTGACCTCGTTTTTCTCCGGCCCTCTGAATCTCTGACTGATGCCTACCATTAACCAAACTCAACTAGAAGCCAGAGGACAAAAAGCCATGTTGATACAGCCCATGCGTAGGTCAGCCTCCTGAGGTACAGTGTGAGAAGAGTGGAAAGGTAGATATGGAGGGGCAAATGAAAGATATTCCGCATAGACCCCTTTCTAGAAGCCAAATCTGTTCACTCCAGTCCATTTCCGTACTAAGTCATGTTTCAAGATGAGCAACAGTTTTTCCTCTTTCCTCTCTGCCTTCATTTGAAAATTACGAGAAGAGCATTCCTTACTAACTGAAATGTAGTAATGTGTTAAAATGAGCAGGAAACTTGAAAAACATTCCTGTCATTAACCTTATCCTTCAAGCAGTTTTTAGTACTGTGATTGACTTAACCGAGGTTTTGTATTCCTCTAGACTTGAAGCAAAAGGTCCTACCTAACCTTTTTCTTCAGAAAATGTAATATTCACACACATAATAAGAACAGCTAATATTATTAATTGCTTATGCGCTAAATGCTTGACATGTATTTCCTCTTTGAATTCTTATGATCATATGGAGAAAATAATATTTTGTCCTTATTTTACAGATGAGGAAGCCAAAGCTTAGAGAGGTTAAAGTAACTGGCTTAAAATGCGGGGACAGAGCAAGAATGGGAGCATCCAGGTCTGTGTTTTTCCCTAAGCCACAGTCTCAGATTCTAGGAGTTCACGTGCAAGTTTTGTTTGCCAAATATCTATTGAGCACTTGCTGTATGCCAGACAGCATGCTAGGGGCAGAGGGTATGACAGGGAACACGATGGACCCTTCTTTCCCCTCGTGGAGTTTTCTTTCCAGTGCGAAACGTTAACATCTGGTCAGTCACCAGATGTGTGGGTGTATCTTGTGATTTGTGCTGTGAAGGACAAGGAAGGATGCCATGAGTGATGGTAACTGAACTGTTTTTCATTTTAGGGCCTTGAAGAAGGCTTCTCTCCCAAAGGGACTGTACACAGAGACCCGAAGGGGATTAGATTAGAAGTGACTAGTTGGGGGCTAAGAATTCCAGGCAGAGGGAACATATGTGTGAAACCCCTGGAGTTCTAGACAGGAGACCCTGCCCGAAGAGTCTGGTTGTGTTTCAGTTATTTTCCATTTGTCCTTATTTCATTTCTGCCCTGTAACCCAATTGGCCAGTATCAATACCGTCAGGAAGTGAGAAGGCAAGGAAACAACTTCACTAGGTCGATAAACTCTCTTGGATGACATTTTCTGGTTTAGAATTTTTTACTTTTTGTAGAAGAAACAGTTATAAAACAGAGTTCTGTTTGTGATTCTTATTTAGCTTTGATTCATCCTGTTTAGATCAGCCCAATTGGTCAAATGTTAATTGAATGCCTATTCTGTGCAAAATCATTGCAGGGACTGGAGGTGTGTTGGTCTCAGTCTCCTTCGTGGAGGTGGTTGTCTGATGAGGGAAAAAAGTAAAACAAAATTAGTGTCACACAAATATTTGTCCCAGGAAGGGGGGACAAAAGAGTTTTGCAGTTTCCTGAAATCTGTTGACCATTTCTGACTACTAGTATGCATTTGCTTAATGCATTGTTATGACTAAAACAAGTTACATGTTCAATGATTCTTATTCACTTTGGCATTTCTGTTTGTGAAATCTGCCATGTATGTTCCCGGGGACATTAAAATATCAAATGGAAATGAAATCTTGTTCTACATATGTACAGCAAGCTCTGAATTACTGGAACGGATCATCACATTAAAAAACCAAAAACCGAACCCAATGCTGTCGAGTTGATTCTGACTCATCCAAAAAAAAAAAGACAAACCAAACCTATTGCCATCGCGTTGATTCCCACTCGTAGTGACCCTGTAGGTCAGAGTAGTACTGCCCCACTGGGTTTCCAAGAAGCACCTGGTGGATTCAAACTGCTGACCTCTTGGTTAGTAGCCATAGCTCTTAACCACTATGCCGCCAGGGTTTCCATTCCAACTCATAAAAAAAAAAAACTGCCAAAAAACCAAAACCAAACCCATTACAGTCTAGTTGATTCCAACTCACAGCAACCCTGTAGGACGGAGTAGAACTGCCCCATAGGGTTTTCAAGGCTGTAAATCTTTATAGAAGCAGACTGTCACATCTTTCTCCTGTGAAGCAGCTGATGGGTTTGAACTGCCGACCTTTCGGTTAGCAGCTGAGCACTTTAACCACTGCACCACCTGGGCCTCTTAAAACACTGCCTACGAACGCTATTAATAGACCAGTGGGCATACAGTAATCACAGTCCTCAGCTGTAGCTGTGGGGTGGGAAGGAAAGCTGTTGGAATTTGGGGAAGGGGGTGCCGCTTTCTAACACGCGTTGCCTGTCCCAGCCAGCTCCCTGGTTGAATGTCCGAAGTGCAGGGTTTCCTTTCCTAAGGCGTGAACTGTAGAGTCTCAGTTCACCCACTCTTCACTGCCCACCTGAGCCCTGAGTGTCACTGCACAAGATCTGACAGAGAGGACTGGTTTAATAACGATTGTTGATTGGTGTTGCTGGAAAGCTCAATATGGGTGCTTTTGTTGTTGAGTTTTTTTTTTTTTTCCTTTAACATGTAAGGGCTTGCAAAGGAGGTAGCTTGTTGAGTGAAATTGTAATTCTTCCCCAAGCCTCTAATACATCGTTTAAATGTTTTAGGGCAAACTGGGGCCCACAAGGTATCAGAGTAAATTTGTAATGCCAGAAGAATGAATTTTAGGAACCATCTATCTCTTAGTTGTTAATATAAAATAAAATGGAAAAAAAATTTTGCTCTTTCATCCCTTTCTCTTATCTACCAACTTTGCACATGAATTGAGAATCAAAAATCTAAGCAGGAGAACTTAAGGAAATTTAACTTAGTTGTCCTTTTTCTTTGGAGGCAAACCTTTTGCTTTGAAGGAAAGTGGCTTTTAGCAAATGAATTATAAAGCCCCATTAGGGTGAGGCTGCCTTCGTCATCATTGTGTCCCTAGGATCCATAGGCTCTGAATAGATATTTATTGAATGGTTTGAAAGAAAAAATCATAAACTGATTTTGTTACTGTGCTACCAAAAAACCTTCTCAGGTGTTCTGTAAATCCAAGGAATGTCAAAAGTGAAATCTGCTTTTTCCATGGAATCCTCACAGACCTATTAAAAACACTGTGATGCAAACGCAAGCCCTGGAATGGGGAATCCAGAGTTGTAGGTTCTAGGCTTAGCTCTGTTCTGTTACCTTGGGCAGGTCGCTTAACCTCTTTTTTTTTTTTTTGGTTCTCATAAAATGGGAGTTTTATACCTGCCCTGCTTATTTCTCAGAGTTGGCTTGAGGTCTAAGGAGGATGCAAAAGTGCTTTGAAAACTGGAAAACAATGATAGTTTCCTCGTTCAACCAGTAATTTCCTGAACCAGAAAGTACAGGCTAGGGGCCCACCCCTTGCCATGTAATTCTCACAGAATGCCTACTGTGGGCCAGCTAATACAGTTGTTTTCTGTCTTTAGTACTTAATATTGTTCTCTGACAACAGCTATTGTTTGTTGACGATTGAAGGAACTGATAAATATTTATTAATAGGTAAAACTCCTTAGCTTTCTGTATCATGCTGAATTACGTGTAAGAAGAATTCAGTTTTCACGCAGCTATTTGCCAAGTGTCCTAGTTCGTGCCAAACCTGTGAACTTACTGGGATGCTTGACACCTGGCAGGAAGAAAGAAGGCAGGCAGATTTGTTTATATGTTTTAGTATGTGGTGGGTCTTTGTACATTTATTTCAACTTTTGGAAATGTAAGGGTAGCTTTTGTTTGCTTGGCCTGTAGTCCTCCTAACTTCTTTTAAGGTAATATATTCACATAGTTCAAAATCCATAAATTACTCAGAACAGGGTAAAGCTCTCCCCCTACTTCTATGGCCAGGCCACTGTCCCTGGAAACAACTCCGTCCAATCTTGACAGCCCTGCCTGCTTAGGCGGTCAGCTTCCATACAGAGATTTTGACGTTTTTGAGTATCTTTTTTTTTGTTGGAAGGTAGGCAGCCAGATGGGTAGAGGTGTGAAAGGACTATGGTGAGAGATGGTATAGGAATCTGAGCAAGTACTCTTACTTCTCTCTGGAGTATATTTAGTCTTGTATTTTAATGTAGAGCTTAGAAAGTACTTTTAGTTTTTTTGAGAGAATAATCAGAAGTCTTTGACAAACACAGTAGTTATTTTACAAATCCAAGAAACGAGCAAGTTTGACCTAAGTTTCCAGTCCTCTTTCTTAAGCATATTGAGATTGATGGTTGTAGTTGCAGCCAATCTCATTCTCACAAAGTAGTTAAACAAACCCCCTTCTGTTTCCACCCACTATCAAAGTCCACTCAGTCTCATTCTGGATAGATATGGAGAAAGATCTTATTTTCAGATCATGCAAATGACTCTATCTTTGGTATCTACTGGGCATTACTGTTTCTCCAAAAAAGGTGGTTTATTAATATATGCATTCCTAATTTTTAGATTTTTGTGTGGGTGGAGAAAATGAACAGCATGTATCTTACACACTGTGTGGGGTAAATGCTATTTCAATCCGATTTGAGCTGCTAAGCATCACACTAACATGGGATCACTGGCTGGCATCCAGTTTTTTTTTTTTTTTTTTGAGAAGGGGTCAGACTTGAGAGAACTAAGCCATCTGTTCAGCAAATTATTTTTAGGCTTTACTAACAAATAGTTGGTAATATTTTTTAATGTGTAGTGTAAAAAATTAATGTTTTATAAAATCGGTATCTTTAGAAATGCCTTCCACGTTCTGTTTTCTTATCATTTTGGCATTATAATCCCAATTTGGTAGCACACTTCTTTGTACTAATGTTTTGCAGAATTAATTAGTTCAGTAAAAGCAACATTTTAAAACTGGCACGTCAATAACGCAGTGCAGTTCTTTAGAAGGCTCTTCTAAAAGGCATTGAGTTTCTACTAAAACAGATGCTGGATTTTGTGGATGCATATTAAGCTGTAAGACTGTGAGGGATCTCTGCTACTTTCTTTGAGGTTTGTTTTGTGGAGCTCT
This sequence comes from Elephas maximus indicus, assembly GCF_024166365.1. Classification (NCBI taxonomy): domain Eukaryota; kingdom Metazoa; phylum Chordata; class Mammalia; order Proboscidea; family Elephantidae; genus Elephas; species Elephas maximus. Next base: position 82,863,874 of record NC_064827.1, on the reverse strand, counting down.
CTGGTTGCTGCTGTTAGTGACTTTTAATGGCTAATGTAATAAAGTTTCCAACACCTCAAATCATCTGCTAAAAAAAGAACTTTTCATTTTAATTGTTTCATAACTGCCTAATTTGGGCCTACATGGCTTACTTTCAATGTACTGTCTACTGATCCAGCAAATATTTAAGGAGTTCCTACTGTGTGCCAGGCATTGTGATGAAATACTGGGGATTCTGCAGTGGAGGCAGTCATACAATCCCTTAGAGAGAGTTTTTGGAGAGAGAGACTTTAAACAAATGATTGCTCAAATAATTGTTTAATTACAGATGTGACAGGAGCTACAAAGATAATTAAAAGTACCTTAAAGATAGACTGGGATGCACTGATTGACCTGGGAGAGCTTCAAGGAATACTTCCCTGAGAAAGTGCCATTTAATCTCAAACTCGAAGACTTTAAGCATGAGTAGGAATTTCCTGGGTATGGAGATGGAAGTGACTTTGAAAAGAATCTTCCAGGAGGAAGATGCAGAATGTGTGCAGTATGCAAGGTAGGGTGAGCCTGCCCAGAGTTGAAGATCAGATGAGGCTGGAGCGATAGCAGCATCTGGACTGAATGAAACATGTCCTTGGCCCTGTTGATGACTTGAGACTTGAGTTCAGCACCAAGCTGTGCCATAGGCAATGATGCAGATTTGTGGGACTCTTTCTTCCATTTGAAGCAAGGGGCTTTTCTAAAGTGTGGCTGATAACGGCTGTGGAGTCAGATGACCTCTGAGGTCATAGAAACAGGCACTTGACTTTTTTGGGAAAGATTGGTTGACAGTGAGAGGCAGTTGTTTAATAACAGACAAGCAAAACAAAAAAAACTAACCTTGGACTCTATTATGGAAGTATGAATAAGATGACCATAACCAGAATATTATATACCAGCCACTTCAGATATGTTCATCTTTAGGCAACACACACACTTTTATTTTTTCCAAAATGAAAATAGCTTTATTACAAAATAAGATTCAGCATTCAGGAAGGAATAAAGAAGGAAAACCCTGATGCCTCGGTTCTAGAATGAGTATAGAGCAGGGATTCTTACTTAACCTGAGAGTCATGAATGGACTCTAAGGGCCTGGAACACCAGAAAAATTGTTTGTAAAATTTTGTGCATATGTGTATTTTAGCTTTCATTATATTCTCAAAGGGATCTTTGATCCAAGAAAGATTAAAAACCATTGATAAAAGATGCCAGAAAGCCTGATAGTCTTTTACCTATTTGCAGAAACCTTCAGGTTTTGGGGGAAATAGATTTCTTGTGTGTTATTCCTCAAGGCTGAATTGGGGTAGTTGGTTAGAGATACTGGTAAGTGGATCTGAAACAGCGCAGCTGTCCAACAGTACAAAGGGCTGCCTTCTGAGGTGCTGAGCTCTGCTGTGGGAGTATTTATGCAGACAGTCTCTTAGAGATGTTGTTCAATTCTTGGATTGGATGAGATGACCTCTGAAGCCCCAATGTTCTCGAATTGTCTGATTAAGGCCATTTAAAGAAGCAGGCAGAGCAATTTGAAGAAAAGCAGAATTCTGGGTTTAAAGGACTTCAGAAACTAATGTTCAAAATCTGAGAATGGTGTGATAGTTTCTGATACAGCAGAGATGCTGAGGTAGTTGAGACTGAAGCTCAGTCCTAAGGAAGCCATTGGAAGCTGCAGGAGGAGTCAGTTGGGTTGCACTGGAACAAATTGGACCAGACAGGATTGAGAGTCTGACTGTAACTGGGGAGCAGTGGAGAGAAACAGGATTCTCTGGTTGCTTATAAGTTCGTTTTCAGCCTGAAAATATTGATTATGAATTACATTTTTATTTGAATGAGTGATTTCTAGGAGTTGTTTCTAGCCCAGTTCTTAGACCATCAAGGCAGCTCATTGGCCGAGCGCTTCAAGAAGAACCATACAGCTCTCCATTTTCAAAGGGCCTCTGTAATGTAAATAGGAACAGCAATCTTTCCAAGTTATTACCCTGTTAACAGGTTGACAGATATGTGCAAATTGTGACTCACTGCTCAATTTGGCACTAAATTAATGTTTTTCAGCGCTGCGTCTGCTCAAGTGTAAACTAGTCACCACTGCTGTGTTGCTGCTTGTTTGCCTATATTCAAAAGGTAAAAATTAAAGTAATTGAATCCTGCCACAGAGCAGAGTGTAACATATGGTGGAAGCGTAGGAGGAGAGCGCGCTGTTCCTACCTGTCCTCAGCATCGCAGTAAGAGTGGAACAAACGCGCATTGCGGAGCTGTGTGCAGACTCTGGCGGTGCCTACCGTCTTGGGAGGCAGCATCCTGAGAAGTACTGCCAAGAAGGTGGTACGACAAAAACTACTTCCCATACTAACCCCCATCCTTGGCAAAAAGAAACTGTCGTTTTGTCTCTAGATTTTTAAAGTTCCAAGCTTTCCTTATTTCTGTCAAGTCACTAGTGGTGGTATTGCATTTTGAAGGTTGGGTCTATTTGAAAATGAAATGTTTTGATTTTTGCTTCTAGAATTTAGACATCGTTTTCCTCAAGTTAAAGATGCAGCCGAATTTCTCTTTCTCCTTTTGGCAAATACATAATGTCACCTATAAAAAAAATTGCATCTCCTTTATGTTAGGCATGTGAACGGAAAACAGCCTTCTTAAAGTTCTGTTTTGCTTAATAGAATCTTTAAATTGAGTTTGCTGAGCCCTATCTAAGATCACTGGTTGGAGAAGAAACAACAACAAAAAACTGCCCCAGACCTTTCTACATTTCGCTGCTGTAGCTACAGATATTTTTCCTAGGAACTGTTTTTCTCCTGCCACTACCTTCCCTTACAAGTAAAAATCTCGTAAATAAAGGATTCCAGAAACGGTAAGGAACATGAGTTTTTTGCTCACTTAGATCTCAGGCCCTTACTAAAAGAAAGCAAAAATCAGGTAGTTGGCATGGAATTCTGAAAATGTGCCCACAGAGCTTGATTTCTGGCTATTTGTATGACCTGCAATCATCACTTAATCTACTCATTCCTGTATTTTCCTAGCCTACCAAAGAGACTAGTTTTCCAGAAAGTATTTTGAAGCCTTCAAGGTAAAAGGTGCAAGAGAGCAAATTATGATGTTGCCTTTGTACTGAAGTTCTGCATATTCATTTGCATTCTACTGTCCAGAGCCATGATGGCTATTGATTGAGGATCAGTTCAGAAGACATTGCCCTCCCCTTATTAGCATATACTTAGCAATGCCCTCCATTCACACAGGACAGGGAGTTTTTACTTCCTGCTGAGTCTGAATTAACTGGGTTTACACCAAACACATAGATTTAGAAAAAAAAAAGTGTGTAAATGTAGAAATATTTCCAGTGACTTGGCATAAGCTTTGGCATGAGGTTTGTCTTGTGTCTTCTACCTTTTCAAGAAACACTAGGCAGTAATGAAAAGTAAATTAATTTCCTCCTTCACCTCTTTTATAGCATTTAAGCTTAGAACCAAGGCTGTATGTCATGAAGTTGTAAATCTGGAAGCGGATCACAGGAAATGATGTATGGTGACTTGGTCAGTTTGCTTAGCCATCCAGGGAAGATTGTCTTCTGTACCATTTTAAAAATCTACAGAATGGAGCCTTAAGTTTAAGAAATGCCTCATGTTCTTTCTGAGCAAGCTCACTTTTCAGTGCCATGTCCTCATGTTATGGTCCTTTCTAGAAATGAAAGACAAACTTTTGGTATTGAGTTCCTAGTACCCATTGGCATTCTTGAAGAATATCAAAGTCTCCCCGCAGCATTGTTTTCCCCGTAAGCAAATACCCTTCAACATACCTCCAACTCTTCCTGTTTCTCTCTGCTCTTATTTTCACTGTCAGCATTGTTTACCACTGGGCCTTCTATAGTTTTTCTGCTTTCTTCAGCTCAGAGTTTGAAGCTGCACATAATATTCTTTAATGAAAACTTGATGGGTTAAGCAATGGGATTACTTTCTGATTTTCATAGCTGATATGTTGCTGTTTACTTTTTAACAAATGGCATTATATTGTCTGCTGTCTCTTACGAGCCCCAGGTTTCTGACTAAAATCTTTTCATGGTGTAAATGGAGAGCTAATCTCCCTCTTTTCCCAAGACAACATACCTTTTATATATTCCTGATTTAATGGACATGTAATTTAATTTGTCATATCCAAGTGGACCAGTCTTTAATAGTTGTGCATCTAATTGGTTATATCCAAATGGAAAAGCCTTAATAAATAGTTTTGCATCTGAGCTATTGTATTTTACATTTCCATTTTCTGAACCAGACCCAACTCTGTTTAGGCTGTGGGTTAGCTTTTTCACAACAGGCCTCCATTGGGAGAGGAATTCACCCTGCTAAGAAAGAGCATCTTTGTAGAATAGGCCCATCATTTATGTAGTAGAACTACCAGTAATAGTAGTTACCATTTTTGAATCCTTAATATGTGCCGGGCACCATGCTAAGTGCTTAACACCAGTTATCTCTATTATTATTAAACCTTGAGAGATATAGGTTCTATTTGGGCCAGAAGAACAGAGGACTCCTTGGAGGGATGTCTCCAAGAAAAAAATGGGACCGATAGATTGCCTGATATACTTCGCTATAACAAGAGAAGTTTTACAGTCAATAGACTGAGTTTGGAAGATGAAATTGTACATAGAAAACTAGTCAAATGAGAATCAAGTCAAAACAGAAATCTAGGAAAAACAGAAAGCGATACAAGTAAATAAATGTACACATGAGCCACTTTGTGGCTCAGCTATTTAAAATATATGCGTAGACTTTAGAACGTAAACATCAAATATTGGTTTAAACAAAAATTGTGATATAACTTGAATTGGTTAGAGTGCAAACATGAAAACATAAGTTACTTCAGGTATTTAAAACAGAGGAATTTAATCCAGGAAATTGGTTGTTCAGATGATTGAGATGAAAATCTAAACAAGAGATAGTGAAGCAACCCAGAGTTTAGTGATGACGGGAAGCTGTTGCCATCCTAAGGCCGGAAGGACAAAGAGATGAGACTGTGTTACTGGAGCCCAGTGACCAGGAAGATGGAAGAGCTAAATTCTGATCTTCTGTAGGAGCAAACCAATCAGTTATGCCTAAAAATGAAAAATCAGGAACTAGCATTAAAAACAGATTTAGGATATAGAGGTGAATACCAAAAGAAATCACTAACAAACGGTCACCTCTAGTGTGCAGAGATCAGAACCTTATACTGCTGATAAGAATGTAAAATGGTACAAGAGTTGTGGAAAACAGTGTAGTGATTCCTCAAAAAATTAAAAATAGAACTACATATCGTCCAGGAATTATACTCCTAGGTATATGCCCTAAGATCCTAAAAGTAATGACACAGACGTATGTACACTTACGTTCATAGCAGCACTATTCATAATAACAAAAAGGTAAAAACTACCTAAGTATCCATCAACAGATGAATGAACAAACAATGTGGTACTTACATGCAATGGAATACTACTCAGCTATAAAGAGAAACGAAGTCCTGATACATGCTGCAACATGGATGAACCTCAAAGACATTATGAAGTAAGTCAATCAGAAGGGCAAATACTGTAAGACCTCACTTAGATGACAAGAATAGGTAAAAATATAGAGACCAGTGGTTATTAGTGGTTACCTGAGGCAGGAATAGAGGGAATTGTTCTCTAGAAAGTAGTGAGTTTACATCTGTTGTGATGGGAAAATTTGTATCACTTAAAGGTAATGGTTACACAACTTGACTAATATAACTGATATCACGAAGTTGTACACAAGAAAAAGGGTGAAATGGCAAATGTGCTGTACGTAATTTTACAACAAAAACTGTAACCAAAAAAGAAAGAGGATATACTTAATGGAATTAGTTCTCTTGGTTCACAGGCTTAGGGCCATGGCTTCATGAGATTGTCCAGCCAATTGACTTAACACTGTTTTTAGAGTTTCTGTTCTACCCACCGCCCACCCCGCCCCCCCCAGTTTGGTAAGTAGTGCCTGGGGTCTTAAAAGCGTGTGAGGGACCATCCAAGATCTAACAATTTGTCTCTATTTGCCTGGAGCAACAGAGGAAAAAGGAATCTCAGGAATCACAGAAGGAACTGGACTGCAGGTCTAGTTGCCTCCATGAGCTACTGCCCCCTTTGCCTTGAAACAGAAGAACTGGGTGGTACCCAGCTACCATTGCAGAACGTTTTGATCATGAGTCCTTGATCAAAAAGGGGTGGGGGTTATGTGGAACAGAATTTCAACTTCTTAAAGAACCCAGACTGACTGGACCCGTTGAGGCTGGAGGAACCCCTAGTCTGTTGCCCTAAGAAAATTTTTGAACCTTAAATCAGAACTGTCCCCTGAAGTCATCTTCAGACTATAAACAACAGTTAAGCTGAATTAGTAAAAAATATTCACCTTGAACATTGCGCTCTATTAAAGAATTATCTATATTGAATCAAATTGACACTAATAACTAAAGCATAGATGAGTAATTTAGGGGGCAGCAAGTCTAAATCAGAAGCCTGGTGGTGCAGTGGTTAAGAGCTCGGCTGCTAACTGAAAGGTCAGCAGTTCGAACCCACCAGTTCCTCCCCAAAACAAAGATGTGGTGATCTGCTTCCGTAAAGGTTACAGCCTTCGAAACCCTCTGGGGCAGCTCTCCTTTGTCCTGTAAGGTTGCTATGGGTCAGAATCAACTCGACAGCAGTGAGTTTCGTTTTGATTTTTTAGTCTAAGTCAATGTTGGTGACACGATATCGAGAGGGATAGCGAAAATGGTGACACACACGAAGAACGTAAGCAGTATCATGGAACTGTACGTGTAGAAATTGTTGAATGAGTGTATGATCTGCTATATATATTTTCACCAAAAATGAAATATTAAAAAAAAAAAAAAAAAGATCATCCCTAAAAAGGCAAGGGGAGGGAGAGGGAATTAATGTTTTGTTTTAAAGCCTTTTAATGCTATTTGCCTTTTAAAAAACGTATCTTGTTGATAAAAATTAAATTTAAAAGACCAGTCTTCAGCAAACTGTAGATTTTTATTTCTCTGGATAGGGCTGTAGCTCACACATGTATGTTTCTTTTTTCCCTCTTAGGTATGTTGATGATGTGATCAGCCGCATCGACAGGATGTTTCCCGAAATGTCAATCCACTTATCCAGACCCAATGGAACATCAGCAATGCTTCTGGTAAGATCTGGTTGACCTATTTGTAGGGCCATGTGGAAGAAAATTGACCTCAGGATTAACTTTCTGGTCCTGTGTTGTAGAATGTATAAAATGGAAATTAAATCTCAGTTCCATGGTGAAGAGCATATTTCTCTTTACTGGCATTCTGTAGCTTAAAAAGTTTTCACGTTGAAACCTTGCTTTTGAACCAGTTGCAGATCCTATCTAAGAGTTAACCAGAGAGGAAAGATGCTGTAAGACTATTTCACTTGTAAGTTAGTTTATGGTATAAACCTCCCAAGCGCAGTTTTGGCGAATCTGTTTTATGTTGTCTTAAGGAGGTACAATGGTCAATGGTTGGATCCTGCTAAAGAAAATACCTTCTTAAAACAGAACCAGGTTCTGTGGAAATCAATTATAAAATTCATTATGCATTTGAAAAAGTGTTCTGAGGCCTCCTAACCAATAACCTTGTGTTTCTGGCTTTGTTGTTTCTGATTTTGGTTTGTTCTTAGCACTTTGTTATTATACTCTCACTGTTTATGTATCTGTTTGCATGGGTTCACCAAAGATAGGTACGTTTTGGACATGCAGTGACGTAACAGTGGTAAATTGTAGTATTAATTAGACAGGTGTGGAGGTGTTGGTGCCAGGAAACTTTTCTCATGGTCTGTGTGTTAACATGTGCTTGGAAAATACTTCCACGAGCACAGATTTCGAGGACCCATCACGTTTTACAGAAAGCAGAGTTGTAAGGTTTTGATGGGAATCAGGGAGGTGGGGTTGAGAACTGTTTTTTACATCACGTCTGCTGCTGCTTTGGGGCCTAGTGTGAAGTCCCCATATTTTAGCATTTTACTTTGTCCCTGGATAAGGACATCATGCTTGATAAAGTAGATGGTCAGCAAAAAAGTGGGAGAATCCCTATGAGGTGGATTGACACAGTAACTGCTGCAATGGGCTCCGACAGCAACGGTTGTGAGGGATGGCACAGGACGGGGCCATGTTGCCTTGTGTCGTTCTTAAGGTCGCTGTGAGTCGGAACTGACTCCATGGCACCTAACAACAGCAACAACTTTGTAAAAATCTTAAAAGTAGTCATCCAGGATGAGTAACTATTCACCCAAGCCATTCATCTTAGGAGAGCAGGCTTTTGTGTGTGTGTGTGTGTGTGTTTTCTCTTAAGAAATAAAAGCTGAGGGCTTGTTAAATGTGTGATAATTCATTATGAGAAAAAATTAGTGAAGTTCATCTGGGTAACATGCTGCTTTTCTTGACTTTAAAATTCCATCTGTTAAAAAAATAAAGAGAATAAGAATATTTTTTTAACAGTAAAAAAAAATATCTTCCTTTATGTAAGATGTATCTGTATATGAAACATGAAATATTTGCTGCCTTAGTTAAATGTACAAATTGTCTAAATTTTAAGATCTTCTGGACCCAACAACCAAAACGTAAATTTTGCTTTCAGCATACTTGACAGGAACCAAAGAGTTAATGAAGATAAAAATGAAAGCATCCTCAGTGAGATAGGTTTGTTCAAATTATTTCTGGGTCATTGAGCTTCTATTTCATGATGAAGGTAGGAGTCTGGCATTGAAGGGAATGAGCAGAGGGAACAGGATGATAGGTAAACAGGTCTGAGATCTTAGAGTTACTGCCACCTGAGAAAGCAGGCTTTTATTTCACAATGACCTGTCAGCCCCATCTGCTTTCGTGGAGCTTCTGTTTTAATAGACTGATGAGAGAGTTTAGGGGCCCAATTCAAGGAAAGATTTCTGTTGTATATATACTATTTCTTCCACCTGTGCGTGGCTCATTTGGATCCATATGTGTCTAGCTAACTAGTTGTTACCCTCCTCAGATGATGCAAAAATCCACGTGATGGGATGTTTATTTATAGAAATAATAATGGGTGATCTGATTCAGAGTCACATTGCCAGCTAAATAATCATACTTTTAACATGATTATTTGGTTTGGTTTTTACTTTTGAAAGGTGTTACTTCATCATATTGCAAATCTCTAAGCTGTTTGCTGCTGCAACACCCATGTTCTCTGAGGATGAAGAGAATTCTTGCCTGGGAGGGGAGCAGGACCAACAGCCATCACTTCCCCTACTACCTTGCCTGGTACTTTCCCTATGACTCCAGTGGAAAAGGTTAGAGACCCATACCGTAGGCAGTAAGGCACCACTGCAGCAGGTTTGGACAAGAGATGAAAAGTGTTGTTTTCTGGAGATTAATCTGGAGGTATTCTGGGAGGCTTCGAAAGGGGAGTGAGACTGGCAGGGGGAAGACCAGTTAGGAGATTGTTGAAGCAGGGCCCATTTGAGCACTCTGCAACATCCCGTTTTATCTACCTTGACCAAAGTCCGAAGTGTGCCTATGCTTATAATGAAGAGGCATTCCCTCCTGAATTAGTTAGACCTCCTGGGATGCAGTCAACAAAAACCTGCTGTGATTAACTTAAGCAAGAAAGGGTTGGTTTTTGTGTTTATTTTGCTTTTTAATGATGCCATCACTCAAGGATAGTGTCTGCCAGAAAGGACAAAAACCAGGGGGCTCCGGGGATGTCAGGAGCAGGAACGAAACAATGGTCCTTATGGGGCCCTGTGGGCCAGATGATTCCGTGTCAGTTACCTTCCATCACTATATTTGCGCTCATACCTTCCATGGAGAAATAATCACGTTGGCCTAACCTAGGGTAGTTCCTCCCTCTGTGTTCAGGGTGAAGTCATGTATTGGCAGCCCCATAGAGGTACGTAGTGTAAGATGTAGTAATTCCTCAGAGGAAGAGGGGCAGGGCAAGGCAGAAAAAGCAACAACATGATAAAACAAATTTCTATGAGTACAGCGCACTCATCTCACACAGGACTCAGCTCATTGGATCCTCAGAGTCCCCTTGAGTTAGGTAGATAGGACCAATTGTTTTTGTTTTACAAGTTAGAAGACTGAGATCCAGAGATGTACAGTCCTTTCTACTGGGCCATGCAGCTGGAACACCCACTTCCCTCTCTGATTATAGCTCATGCTGGTGACAAGATTTGGACTACCAGGCTGGTAATTTTTCTTAAAAGTTTTTTTACTATGTAATCTGACCTATACAAAGGAATATATGTAATGTATCTGTAAATTATGCAGCATAATGGTAAAGCCAGGAGCTCCTCACTCAAGAAGCAGAACAGAACCATTGTATGCTTCTCCCCAGTTCCTGCCTCTCCACCCAAGGTAACCACCATCCTGATCATGCCTTTCTCTTCTTTTTTAAAATGTGCTTGTAAAACGGTACGTGAATCCCTAAATAAGGTCTTGTTCAGTTTCATCGGTTTTTGAGCTTTATAGAAATGGTGTCATGCTGTGTGTTGTTTCTGAGATGTATCCATGTTGTTGGTTGTGTCTGCAGTTTAATAATTTTCATTGTCATACAGTAGACCGTTCTATGACTGTACACTATTCATTCTCCTGTCAATGCATGTTTGGGTTGTTTCCAATTTTGTTTTTTAAATAATGCTGGCATGAGCATTCTTGTACATACACAACATAAATTTTTAAGTCTTAGCTCAAGCCATGGAGCCAGGGCAGACCCCTTTCTGGAGGGAGAAATGGAGTGTTAAGAGCAGTGAGAGCAAGTAGCTTTTTCACAAGAGTCACTTGAGTTGTGAAATGTAATGGCATGGCTTCCTGAAACCACTCAGAGGAGGGATGCCTGCTCTACTATATAAAGGGCTCCAGAAGTGGCTCAAGTTAAACAACCTGGGTTCTACGATCAGAGCATTCCACTGACTTTTTTGTAGATAGAGACCTCTTCGGTTTTGGTGTGTGAGTTTAAAGGGGGTTTTAGATTGTTTCTGCACGTCTGTAGGAAAACATTACCAAGTCATTGGAACTCCAGAGCAGTCCGTGAATCAAAGGCAGGTTTTGGTGATCCTTTTCAGTTTCCTCCTTCACCAAGTAATCACTGCCAAGAATTGTCAGAACGCCTTAGATGTATATTTCAGAGCCCTAGTCCCTTATCTGCAGTTTCGTAACAATATAAACCTGTTGCCATCAAGTTGATTCCGACTTACAACGACCCTATAGGACAGGATAGAACTGCCCTATGGGGTTGCCAAGGCTGTAATCTTTATGGAAGCAGACTGCCACATCTTTCTCCCTCGAAGCAACTGGTGGGTTCTAACCAATAACCTTTCAGTTAGCAGCTGATCAATTAACCACTACGTTACTAGGGTTCCTTCACAATATAAAAAGCCAAAAATATAGAAGGGGGAAAAAGGGTGGGGAGGGACAATCACATTGATATTTTTTGAGGCTTTTCTTTTATACAGTTGAGGTCAATTTGGCTTACCTAAAAGCCAAGCCTGCCTTTCATTGTTGGCCTGGAAGCCCCAGGGCTTCAGCACCCGTCAGAAACTTTAGGAGTAGACACCTGTCTGGGAGCTGTGTTTGACCTGGAAGCACATGCATGTATCCTATTCATGTGTATGGATGGACAGATAGGGCATATATAGGAAAGGAGGTGAGGGGAGGGACAGGAGGACTGATAGGTAGGTGCTCAGTCAATATTTGCTGAATGAATACATGAATGACAGACATACAGGCGTCTTTCAGTCTTCAACAGTTTGTCCATATTGGCTGTAATAGAGACCTTTTCCGTACCCAAGGGAAGAGGAGTAAGGCATTTATACTGTTTTGATTTGCAAACTCTCAAGGCAGTTACTGGCTTAACTTCTACTGTCCTTGTGAGTCTTGCGATAATCAACTATAGCCTGACACTCCAAATCCTAATGTGAAATCTAAACTTTTAACGGTTTATGTAATCTTTAAATACATTGTAGTTCTCTTTGCCCTGTTTGGAGGCTCTTCTCCTGTTGTGTAAGTTAATAACTCATTATATAATACATCCTGTTTCCATTCTTTGAAGAGATGAGCTCAGTTATCCAAAAATAAATCTAGCTATGTTGATATTTAGTTTCAGTTAATCTACTGCCTAACATCCCATTATTAATTTTCTTCAAATAATCAAAATATTGTAGGAGCTTAACTGAGTCAGACTGGAACAAGCAGCTGGCTTCTTTCAGCATTTAAAATACGAATCTACAATTTTCGACTGATCCACTAGATACAAAGTGTAAGAAAAGAAAAAAGATAAAGCTCCAACCATATTTGAAATATACCATTATATTTTACAAATTAATCTTTATGTTGTTTGATTTATAGGAGATACAACTCATTCATCAGTCTTTTTAAATCCACATTTCAACCGATCTTCAATTTCTTTAACATAGTCATGCCATGCTTTTGAATGGCACATCTTCGTTGTAAAACCAGGTTACTTTACCCCAAGCTCACTGAGGTAAGGAAAGACTTTTGGACAGCTAACCTGTTGAGCTCTTTGGAGCCTTGATTTTTCCACTGGGCTCAATAGTTCTCAAGCTTTAGTAAGGCTAACATTCACAGTGTAGTTTGTAGAAAATGCGTATTCTGGCAAGGCACCACAGAAATTCTGATTCAACAGGTTGGGGGGTAGGACCTAAGAACTGCATATCCCAGGTGCCTCAGCTAAGTCTCAGGTAATCTGTGGGTCACATTTTAAGGAACATGATGTTAAACCTTTTATGCCTTTGGCATTCCATTGAAGGCTAACCTTTTCAGTAAGTTACAGCTCTGGTATGAGGTATAAGATATGTAGCTAAAGCATTAATTCATTCAGTAAATAGTTACTGAACACCAAGGGATGAAATCACAGTTCCAGGTGCTATTCAGCATCGACCAAGCAAAGTCCCTGCACTTGCAAAACCTGCGTTATAGTATGGGAATCGGACAAGAGACAAGCATATTGTTGTATAATATGATTTCAGATGGTAATAGGCTATTGAGGAAAGAATTCAACAGGGTAAAGGGCTGGAAAGTGGCACAGGGTGCTGTTGGGGGGTGGGATTAAGGAGGCCTCTGTGAGTAGAGACCTACGTAAGGTGAGGTCATGAGCCGTCTGGGGGGGGTCAGGGTCCAGGAGAGATAGCACAAGTACTAAAGACCCTTGCCTGAGGGCAGCTGGCCAGTGATGTCAAGTAAAACCAAGGAGACTAGGTAGCTAGAGTTCAGGGACCAAGGGGAAGAGAGGGAGGTAGAGAGAAGAGGCTCCTGAAGCAGTCGGGGAGTAGACTCTTACTGGGTAGGGCTCAGGTTTTTTGTTTGTTTTAACTTCAGTTGTACGAAATTGAATTTATCATAATCTTTGGTGTATGACACACTGTCATCATTGATTCAGTCACTGCCCTTTCAAATTTATTTAGTAATATAGTGAATACTCATGAGTGAACCTACCAACCAACCCAGGAGCCAGAACACCATCTGCAACCTGTATGTATCTATAAGTACCTCATACCACTCTGTCGCATCCCCTGCCTCTGCCCTACAGGGAATACTTATCCCTCCTTTTGAGCATTCTTCTTCCTTTTTGGGGGACTTTATCTCATATATATGTATGGCCAAACAATATACTCTTTAATTTTGCCTGTTTCCCCCCCCCCCCCAAAGAAAGGTGTTAATCTGTTATCTTCTGGGACTTCCTTTTTTCACTCAGCATTTGTTTTACTAAAATTTATTCAAATTATTGGTTTAGCTATAGCTTATTCATTTTTGTGATCTGAAGTATTTCGTTATATGAATACATCCTAATTTATTTATCTGTTTTTTTGTCAGTCGCCAGTTGATTTCTTTCTGAGTTTTTTGGTTTGTTTTTGTTTTTTGTTCTTTGTATCATGAGCAGTCCTGCTGTGAACATTCTTTTTCATATCTGTTGGTACCCATGTGCTAAACTTTCTCTTGGATCTACCCCTAGGAGTAGAATTGCTCTGCTTAGGGCAGTGATTCTCAACTAGGGGTGACTTTTGACCCTCAAGGGACAAGGAGCCTGGGTGTCAGAGCGGTTAAGTGCTTGGCTGCTTACTGAAAGGTCGGCAGTTTGAACCCACCAGCTGTTCCATGAGAGAAAGATGTGGCAATCTGCTTCTATAAAGATTACAGCCTTGGAAACCCTGTGGGGCAGTTCTGCTCTGTCCTGTATAGGGTCACTATGAGTCAGGATCAACGAAATGGATGAGTTTTTTTTTTTTTAAGAGAAATTTTTGTCTCAACTCAGGCAGGGGGAGTGCTACTGGCATCTAGTGGGATGATAATAGGATTGCTGCTAAATATTTAAAACAAGACAGCCCCCACATCCAAGAATTATCCAGTCCAAAAGTGCCAGTGTTTTAAAACCCTGGTTTAAGGCATGCAAATACTCAGTTTGCCATGATAATGCCAAAATGTTTTCCTAAGTAGTTGCACAAATTTACACTCCCACCAGCAATCCTCAAGTCGTAAAACACATTTTTCCCAAAGTCAAAGACTTGAATAATAACTTTTTGTCCTTCAGAAATTTCTGAAGATCATCCAGTGTAAAATTCTTTGATGCTTGGTGTCTTATTCAGCATCATCAGTGGTCCAGGGACAAGGGTAACAGAGATTCTTTCAAGAGGTCTACAGGATCAAAACTATTTTAATGGTAATACTGAGGCATTACTTTCCTTTTTCACTCTCATTCATTCATGAGTTCACAGTGGAGCTTTCCAGAGACTACGTAATGTGCAATGACATCATCACACTGACACCTAATAGCTTGTATATTCTTATGTTTTAAACATTTCTCAGTTTTAACTTCTAATTTGGTAAATATTGATAGCTACATCCCACAAAAACAGAAGCTCTTTGAGGTCCTTAATAATTTTCAAAAGTGTAGAGAGGTCCTAGATCAAAATATGTGAGAACTGCTGCTTTAAGGAGAAATATGTCCAACAGTTAAGGAAAAGTGGTTCAAAAATGTTGCAAGTTTACTAGTGATCAAAAACTTTGCAGTTAAAAAAAAAAAATCAAAAAGTAAAAGGCAACAGGAAATGTGGGACATTCTATAGGACAACTAAATTTCTTCAACAAAGTTGATGGCATGGGGGAAAATGAGAAAGATGAAATACTTAAAAGAGACTTAACAGCAATATGTAAACTGTGGACTTTGTTTGGATCCTGATTCAGACAAACCAACTGTAAAAGGACATCTGTGATGCAGTCTGAGAGATTTAAACATAGTCTGAATTTTAATTGATACCAAGGAATTGTTGGTAATTTTGTTAGGTGTAATAATAGTCTTGTGGTTTGAAAAAAAAAGGTCCATATTTTTTAGAGATAGATACTGAAGTATGTAGAGTTGAAATAACATGATGTATGAAGTTTGCTTTAAAATACTTTTTAACAAAAATTTAAAAAGGAAAGATAGAAAAAAGATAGATAAAGCAGGTGTGACAAAATCTTGGTCATTTTTTAGTTGGGATGGTTGTTAGATAATCTCTCTTCCTTTATGTTTAACAATTTTCAGAATCAAAAATAGTATGGATGGCTATCTACATTCAAGCCTCTGTACATATCCTCCAAATATTACAGAAAAACAAGAAGAACCAAACAAAACTACAAAAACCACACCGTAAACACAAAAAAGAAAACCAAGAATGTCCACACTCCAACTTACATGTAAGAAAAACAAAAAAATTCAAGTGAGCTATCACTTGCACTCTCGCTGTTAACCTTTGCCGAGTGAAAAATGCCTCACACAAAAGAGTACGTACTCATTGATTCAATTATGTAGTTTTTGAACACGTAAAATATAAAGTGAATAAAAATCAGAACAGTGTTTACCTCTAGGAGGGAGGGGGCAGGCATTGACTAGGAAGGGCATCAGGGAACATTTTGTGGTGGTGGGAGCGTTCTGTATTTTGATAGGGATGTGCTTTATATGGCTATGCGCATTTATCAAAATTCAGAGAATAGTACACTAAAAATTTGTACATTTCATTGTAGACAGATTTTACCTCAAGAAAATTTAAAAGTAAACATCAATATACTTGATCAATGTATGCATAAGATGTTGTTGCTATCGGGTGCTGTTGAGTCTGTTCCGACTCATAGCGACCCTGTGCACAACAGTACGAAACACTGCCCGGTCCTGCGCCATCCCTACAATCGTTGTTATGCTTGAGCTCACTGTTGTAGCCACTGTGTCAGTCCACCTCGTTGAGGGTCTTCCTCTTTTTCACTGACATGTACTCTGCCAAGCATGATGTCCTTCTCCAGGGACTGATCCCCCTGACAACATATCCAAAGTATGTCAGACGCAGTCTTGCCATCCTTGCTTCTAAGGAGCATTCTGGTTGTACTTCTTTCAAGACAGATCTGTTCGTTCTTTCGGCAGTCCATGGCATATTCAATATTCTTCAGCAACACCACAATTCAAAGGCATCAATTCTTCTTTGGTCTTCCTTATTCATTGTCCAGCTTTCACATGCATATGATGCGATTGAAAATACCATGGTTTGGGTCAGGCACACCTTCATCTTCAAGGTGACATCTTTGCTCTTCAACACTTTAAAGAGGTCCTTTGCAGCAGATTTACCCAGTGCAATGCGTCTTTTGATTTCTTGACTGCTGCTTCCATGGCTGTTGATTGTGGATCCGAGTAAAATGAAATCCTTGACAACTTCAATTTTTTCTCCGTTTATCATGATGTTGCTCATTGGTCCAGTTGTGATTTATGCTGAAGTGCAATCCGTACTGAAGGCTGTGGTCTTTGATCTTCATTGGTAAGCGCTTCAAGTCCTCTTCACTTTCAGCAAGCAAGTTTGTGTCATCTGCATAACGCAGGTTGTTAATAAGTCTTCCTCCAATCCTGATGCCCCGTTGTTCTTCATGTAGTCCAGCTTCTTGTATTATTTGCCCAGCATACAGATTGAATAGGTGTGGTAAAAGAATACAACCCTGACGCACACCTTTCCTGACTTTAAACCAATCAGTATCCCCTTGTTCTGTCTGAACAACTGCCTCTTCATCTATGTAAAGGTTCCTCATGAGCACAATTAAGTGTTTTGGAATTCCCATTCTTCACAATGTTATCCATAATTTTTTATGATCCACATGGTCGAATGCCTTTGCATAGTCAATAAAACGCAGGTAAACATCCTCCTGGTATTCTCTGCTTTCAGCCAGGACCCATCTGACATCAGCAGTGATATCCCTGGTTCCACGTCCTCTTCTGAAACCGGCCTCAGTTTCTGGCAGTTCCCTGTCAATACACTACTGCAGCTGTTTTTGAATGATCTTCAGCAAAATTTTGCTTGCATGTGATATTATATTGTTCTATAATTTCCACATTTGGTTGGATCACTTTTCTTGGGAACAGGCATAAAATATGGATCTCTTCCAGTCAGTTGGCCAAGAAGCTGTCTTCCCATATTTCTTGGCATAGACGAGTGAGCACCTCCAGCGCTGCATCTGTTTGTTGAAACATTTCAATTGATATTCCATCAATTCCTGGAGCCTTGTTTTTCTTTCAGAGCAGCTTGGACTTCTTCCTTCAGTACCATCGGTTCCTGATCATATGCCACCTCTTGAAATGGTCGAACATGGACTAAGTCTTTTTGGTATAATGACTCTGTGTATTCCTTCCATCTTCTTTTGATGTTTCCTGCGTCATTTAATATTTTCCCCATAGAATCCTTCACTATTGCAACTCGAGGCTTGAATTTTTTCTTCAACTCTTTCAGCTTGAGGAACACTGAGTGTGTTCTTCCCTTTTGGTTTTCCATCTCCAGCTCTTTGCACATGTCATTATAATACTTTACTTTGTCTTCTCTAGCCACCCTTTGAACTCTTCTGCTCAGTTCTTTTACTTCATCAATTCTTCCTTTTGCTTTTTTGCTCAACATTCGAGAGCAAGTGTGTTCTAGGAATGAGCAAATAGGAAATAAATTGTGGATGATGGGAGCCAGATTTCTCCCTTTTGGAGAAGGAAATTACATATGTAAAGGAGAATACTAGAAAGAGCCTTTGGCATTGGATTGGAATTGGAGATATCAGTATGAACTAATTGCTTTTGATGTGTATAGACAGATATGGAAATATCACACACATACATACGCTCACACATATGCACAAACATATGCCCTAGCTCTGTTTGCTTAGAGGGTGTAGAAGCAGTGAGACCCCAGAAGCAATGAGCACATCTGTCATCCGCATCTTAGTTTCTAGATATCACTGTCCACTAACAGTCTTCTTAGAGAAATTTCAGTTTCCAGAGCAGGCAGGTAAAGTGCAAGGTGAACCAGGAATATTTTGTTATGCCAGAGAGTAAAAGAAGTACTCAAAAAATGATAGGGACGTGTTAAAAGGATGCAGAAGCCAGATTGAAGGGGTTCCCACAGGCCAAACCTGGGACCATTGAAGATCAAAATAAATAATGATACTAATGGATTAAAACTCACAGAATATAATCCCCATGTCCATACTGATATAAATGAATACTAAACGAATAAAGAAATGGGAGCTAACAGTTCTTTTCAGTAGAACGTGAACTAATAAATGTAGAAGGATTAAGAAAACTGGGTAACTATCATAGTAATAATTGTTTCAGGAGGAATCAAGACCTCAAGAATTACAAAGCGTTGTTAAAATTATTGAGTAGAAGTTTGATGAGAAGCCATATGTTTGTGTGTGCGTGTGTGTGTGTAGAAAGAGGGCATGCAAGCAAATGTGACGTAATGCTAACATTTAGGGGATCTAGGTGACATATATATAGGAATTCTTTGTACTATTGCAACTTTTCTGTAAGTCTGAGATTGTTCAAAATTATTTCAAATTAAGAAGCTAACTTTTTTTTTAAAGAATAGTGTAAATAATGTTTATTTAACAAGCTCTTATATAGCCAAGTATCGTTCTGGGTGCTTTACAAATGTGAATTCACTTAGTTCCCCTAACAGCCCTATGTTGTTGTTAGTTGCATTCAGTCGTCTCTGACTCATGGCTACCCCATGTATAATAGAATGAAAAATTGCCAGGTCCTGCACCATCTTTGTGATCGTTGCTATGCTTGAGTCCATTTTCGCAGCTGCTGTGTAGTGGTTTCTAACATAGGGAGCTCATCTTGCAGCACTGTATTGGACAATATTCTGTTGTGATCCACAATATTCTGTTGTGATCCATTAGGTTTTTTTTTTTTTTTTTAATTGTGCTTTAAGTGAAAGTTTACAAATCAGGCCAGTCTCTCATACAAAAATTTACATACACCTTGCTATACACTCCTAATTGCTCTCCCTCTGATGAGATAGCACAATACTTCTCTCCCTTCTCTCTCCTCGTGTACATTCGGGTAGCTTCTGGACACCTCTGCCCTCTTATCTCCCCGCCCAACAGGAGATACCAACATAGTCTCATGTGTTGACTTGATCCAAGAAGCTTGTTCTTCACCAGTCTCATTTTCCATCCCCTATTTTTTTTTTTTATTCCAGTCCAATCCCTGTCTGAAGAGTTGGCTTTGGGAATGGTTCCTGCCCTGGGGTAACAGAAGGTCTGGGGTCCATGGCCTCCGGGGTTCCTCCAGTCCCAGTCTGACCATTAAGTCTGGTCTTTTTGTGAGAATTTGGGGTCTGCATCCTACTGCTTTCCAGCTCCCTCAGGGTTTCTCTGTTGAGTTCCCTGTCAGGGCAGTCATCAGTTGTGGCCAGGTGCCATCTAGCTCTTCTGGTCTCAGGCTGATAGAAGCTAACATTTTTAAGCATGCACGTTTATATTTACATATTAGATAAAATTATATGTGTCTGGTCTAAGCCTCCATTACCTCTTGCCTGATTACTGTAGTAGCCTCCTAACTGGCCTGCTGTCCTGCTTCCACCCTGCCTCTAGGCAGTCTCTTCTTCGTGTAGCCAGAGTGTTTTAAAACGGAAGTCAAGTCATGTCTCTTCTCTGCTTAGAATTCTGCAGTGGCTCCCCATTTCCCTCAGAGTAGAAGTTCATCCACCTGAGTCCTTATGATGGCTCATCATCTGCTCCAGCCCCAGACCCTGCCCCTTACACGCTCCCCTCACTCACCAAGCCTAACTCCTGTTGTAAGGGCTTTACCATTAGATATCCACAGGGCTTAGTCCTCATAGCCTTCAGGGTTTTGCTTTTATGCCCCTTCTCAGTGAGACCTTCTCTGACTACCATGTGTAACTACCTCCCCACTCCCTATTTCCTTGGACATCATTTTTTTTTTTTAAAATAGTACTTAACCGCTTTCTAACATATGGTATTTCCTTATCTATTCTGCTTATTGCCTATTGTCTGTTTCTTCTTAAAAGACTGTAAATCTCCACAAGTGCAGAGATCCTGTCTGGTTTGTTCAGTGATGTGTTCCAAGTCCCTAGAACCTCTAGACCCCTAGTACCTGACACACGGTAGGTGCCTAGTAAATATTTGTTAAATAAATGAATGTGTATATGTGTAGAAAGAAACTTAAAAGATCATCTTCAAAGTACTTAAATGAGCTATAAACCAAAACAGAAACCAAACCTGTTGCCATCTAGTCAGTTCCGACTCATAGTGACCCTGTAAGACAGAGCAGACCTGCACCACAGGGTTTCCAAAGAGCAGCTGGTGGATTCGAACTGACATCCTTTTGGTTAGCAGCTGAGTTCTTAACCACCGTGCCACCAGGGCTTCCAGAGGAACTATGGGGAACAATATGTGAGACTAGAATTCCAGACTGTGTGCAGTCCTGGTTGTAAGGGGAATAGATATGTACCTATTTGTAGGTATATTTGTGAACTGTCTAGAATGGATATATATACACCCTATTGTTAGTACAATGGAGACCTGGTGGTGCTGTGGTTAAGTACTTGGCTGCTAACCAAAAAGTTAGCAGTTTTTGAACCTACCAGCTGCTCCACGGGAGAAAGATGTGGCCGTCTACCTCTGTAAAGATTACAGTGTTAAAAACCCCATGGGGCAGTTCTACTTTGTCCTATAGGGTCACTATGAGTCGGAATAGATTTGACAGCGACAGGCTTGATTTTGGTTTTACTGTTAGTACTGGTAAATCCCAGACTTATGACAGGGTAAGCTACACTAAGAAGGGAGGAGCTTATCCTTCAAGCAATGAGGAGCCAACAGAGGTTCTTAAGTAGCAGACTGGCTTAATGAGATCAGCTCTTTGAATGATCATGCTGGTGTGGAAGATGGAGTGGAAGTGGAGGGTCTGGAAGCAAGGAGACCAGGACACCAACTAGAAGGCTGAGGCAAGAGATAAGAGTAAAGAAGATGGGGCAGAGGAGCTGATCTGAAGGAAAGAGACAGTTCATCAAGATGTGTACTGTATGCGGCATTGGGAAGGGGGATGGGTCATTGCTAGCGGTTACAGTTTGGGGTATCATAGTAGTTGATCAGTAAGCATTTGTTACAAGAATGAAGGTAAGGACTAGAAAAGAAAGCTGATAAATTGGAGGCAGGCTAGGGGAGAAGTGGTCTGGAAATTAGGCACCATGAAAACAGATCCAACATTTATCACTGAATAAAAATGAATTAAATAATCTTAAAAAAAAAAAAAAAAAAGATAATAGTGGTACTGTGCATTCATTCAACTGACTTTTCTGAATTTTGAACACACTCAAGTTTCACTCAGACTCACAAAGGCAAGCGCAACCTATTTTTACCAGACTAATTAAAAATATGATGTATTCAAAATATTTAAAAATAAAATCCAGTAAAAATCCTTTGGAGTTAGAATTATTTTCTCCAACATTTAAATTTACTACTGTAAATGCCAAGCTAATGAAATACACCTGTTCAAGGTGGTGGAACGTGCTTTCCAACTCTTTGGGACAAATGCAGTTGAAACACATTGAGGAAAACTAGAGATCTGAATTGATGGATCTTTACAGAGTATATGTCATTAAAAATGATAGAATCTGATGATTACTGGCATATTGGGATTTTTTGATGGGAGATTTGAGGGGTAGGGAGCTTAACTAGTCTATCGAAGAAACGATATAAGCCTAGTAAAATAATATTTGCCCAAAAATAGTATAAATTACTCCTCAAAATTAGTTCTAAGAAAAAAAAAGTTATTAAATTTGACTTTGTATGCTCTTGTCAGAAAATAAAAACTGTACAACACAAAATGTTTTCTTTTTATGTCTTAGCTGTCAGAAAACAGAAAAAAGATAGACCGCCCAAGCATGTTCTTAAGCTGCTCCATTCTGGTGCCTGAGAGCACCAATTCTTTCCATTGCTTTCCGTGGCCATTATCTTTTAAGAAAAGTATCTCACACACTGTGCTTTAACCTGTAAGCCACCAGAAATTCATCTGGAAATGAAGTACAAATGTTAACATATACTGAACATAAAAACAAGAGTACCAAAAATACAGAGCTGCATCAGCGGGTAACAGGCAGCATGAAGAGAAAAGCTTCAGAGTTTAAGGTTTAAGACCAATGTCCCTAACCTTCTTTTGGAATTAGCTACCCTTTCTAATGAAAGTCATAGGCCCTCTCCTCAGAAAAAGGCACATGAGCACATCTACACACAGAAAAACTGCAAGGGGTTCAGAAATTCCTTGAAGTCTATCCACTGCCTCCCACTTTATGGACTCAAAATGAAGATCCCTGAGATTATGACAAGAGCTAATCTTCTCTTAGAAGATTACCGGTAAGTAGGAATAGGACAAGAGCCTCCCACAAAATGACATTTCTATGTTTTAATAGAACACCACATCTAAAGAGAACTTGCCTCAGAAAGGTAAAAGCCAAGCATGGCTTTGGCATCCATACTTAGACAGAAGCACTGCACATATTTTGGCTATGAAACTTCAGAATCAAGTGGGTACAGAAAAACTACCGAAAGACCATGACCTTCTCCCTGTGTCGGTACTATAGTTTCCTGTTCTCGTTTTGCTCAGTCTTGAGATCATCTCTGTCAGTAGAGACGGTGGATACTGCAAGGGTGCAAGGGGCCAGGCAAGTAGCTCCATGAGCAACCAGGACAATGTGGGAACACGTTTCATGGCTAGAAAAGAATGAGACAACATCTGGGTTGCTTCAAGTGATTTATTTTTAAAAAAGGATGAAGGTTCGAGCTCTCAAGTTCAAAAGACCTGGGTCTGAATTGTCACTCTGCCACTTAGTAGCTGTGTGACCTTGATCATCAAGACTCAGTTTTTTCATTCGGAAGATGGTGATAAACGTGGCTACCTCCTAGGGTTCTCAATAGGGTCAAATGAGAAGGTGTGTATAAAGTACTGAACACTGTGCCTGGCACAGAGAAATCTCTTAAGAAACTTACTGGAGAAATCTTTATTATCAGCCAGTATTTATGTACCCAGTGAATTTTATACATGAAAGGACAATTTTTTTAATAAATTTTAATTCTAAAAATAGTGCATGATTATTATAAATCTGTAAGTTTATATGTAGTGTTTCCAACCCCCAGAGCCAAATAAAGATTGGGTTTCTAAAGATACTGGTAACAAAAGGCAATAACAATGAAAACTTAAAAAAAAAAAGAGAACCGACTTATGACAAAGTCACCCGAAAGGAACCCCGCAGTAAGTCGAGGACTACCTGTACTAACAGTAAAACCAAAACCAAATCCGTTGCCATTGAGTCGATGCCGACTTATAGTGAACCTGTAGGTGGCGCAGTGGTTAAGCGTTCAGCTGCTAACCAAAAGGTCCACAGCTTGAATCCACCAGCTGCTCCTTGGAAACCCCATGGGGCCATTCTACTCTGTCCCATATGGTCGCAGTGAGTAGGAATCGACTCAATGGCAGTGAGTTTTTTTTGTTTAGGACAGAGTTGAACTGCCCCATGGGGTTTCCAAGGCTGTAATTTTTATGGAAGCAGACTGGTGGGTCTGCTGGTGGGTTCAAACTGCTGACCTTTTGGTTAGCAGCTGAGTGCTTAACCACTGTGCCACTAGGGCTCCTTTGTAGTGGATGGGGCCAGGAATGCTAAACCTTCTGTAATACAACAACCTGTTCCATCAGAAATGCCAGGAGCACCTCCACTGAGAAACCTTTGAGCCCTGAGGATACCCAGGCAGGTTATCAATTTACCTTTCCAACCTTATCTCCTCCTGCCTCTCTCTTGCCCTGCATTCCTGGCCACCATCCACTAAATGCCAATAGTTCTTCCCGCTAACCGGGACAAACAAAAATACCTTGTCATTTCCAGAAGCTCTGTAGGAACCACGAGATTACCTAAACACTCCATGCTCGTTTGTTTCTGTACTCCGTGCCCACTCTTCCCTCTGCCTCTGGTGCCCTTTTCCGCCTTTTGTCTCCTTCTGTAAAATTGCTCTGCAGCCTTTTATGTTGAACTCCAGTGTCATCTTTTAAGAAGCCTACCTTTACTTCCCCAGGCTGAGATAGTCTTTCTTTCCTTTATGTTCCTAAAACACTGTTTATGCCTTTATTATAGTGGTGCGCTACGTTACAGACATGTTTGGATAGATCTTAAATGGATCACTTTGCTTTTAAATGTTATTCGATGGTACCTACAATATTATATACTTATACTACGGTACGCACAGCCTTTGTGAAGATCCAAGAAGGGAAGTATTGTGATCTGGCTAATACGTTTAACATCTGTTGTATTCCACCTGTGTTACATAGCTTTCGTTACAAAACACCAGGGAGCTTTAAGACGAAGAAGGGATCACTCAGAACTGTATTTAGGACAAATAAAAAAAACACAGTGTAAATTCTTGTTGGTCTTGTTGTTAGAACAACGGCATTGATCAATAGATTCTTTAGATTCCTTGCAACTCGTCTCAGAGTTTGTATTTGGCCAAATGGAGCCATTCCTCTCAACACCCACTGCAGTCAATAATGTGAAGCAAAAATGATGTTACTCTTCCTGAATCATAATCTTTGTCTTGAGGAGTTATTAACACAGGAGCCCAAGCTGCTATTTCCTTTAGACAATGGGTTGTCCTGTTTCAGATTTATACACAGCAATAGAATCTCATTAGCCCGGATTTATACTGCATAGACCAAGCATGTAAATAATTGAAACCTTCCAGGGCTATATTATATCTTCAACTGATTTTAAAAGCAGTTTATCTTGGTATTTTACTTTGTTACTTAATCCCAATCTACACAGTTGATTTTTCACCCGGTTTGTCTTTTCATTGTGTCTGCATTGAGATAAAACAGTTGCTCAATTTTAATAAAAGTGACATATATAATTCATTTCTGTTGGCAGTTGAATTAAGAGTATGAGTTTACACTAATATGGCCTATGGCATTATTAATTATATAGATGATGTTGCATAGAATTTTAATTAAAATTAACTAATTGTGCTATGTACGGTTATAGTAGTAGTAGTTGTCATCATTCTCATCATCGTCATAATTAACCCAACTCATTAGCAAATTGGAGTAAGCATGTGGGCTGTAGAGCCAGATGGCTTGGGTTCAGATCCTTGCTCGGCCACTTGTGGTTGTCTGGCCTTGAGTAGTCAATCTCTCTATGCTGTCATTTCCTCCTTTGTAAAATGGAGCTAATCACAGTCCTACCTCATGGGGTTGTTGGAGGATTGCATGAGTTCATTCAGATAGTGTGCTTTGAACTTGCCTGGCTGAGGGCAAGCTCAGGAATGTCAGCTGGTGGGAGTGGTGATGGAGTGGCAGCTAAGTGATTTCTAGGAGACATTTGTTGAAGATCATGAATTTTTGTAGGCCTTGTTCATGCTAACTTAACTACCATGTTAACTTTTTATTATAAACTATTAATATAAGAAAATTTTTATTTCTGTTGAAAAGCCCTTTGTAAATAATATGAACCTTTTTTAAAATATAAGATGAAAATATATGACTTTCTTTTCTTTCCCTCGTTCTTGAATTATATTTTTAGGTAAAATTACAGACAGTCTTTGCGACTACTTATAGGGTAACTAATTGTAGCCCTGGTGGCACAGTGGCTAAAGCAATCAACTGCTAACAGAAAGGTTGGCTGTTCGAAACCACCAGCGCCTCCACAGGAGAGAGATGTGGCAGTGTGCTTCTGTAGAGATTTATAGCCTTAGAAACCTTAAGGGGATGCTCTGAGTTGGAATTGACTAGACAACCCTGGGTTTTTTGTTTTTTTTTTAATTGTTAATCATGCTTACTGCAGTACATCTACATTTCTCCAGTTCTTTCAGTTATAGATATGTAAGGCATTCAAACAGAATTTTGGAGTAAAGGCTTTGTTGGGTTTTGTCTTAAAGTTAAATATTATAATGTTGGGCACCAATTATTCAGGATCTCCTCCCCGTTCTATGGTCATTCCTTCTCGGTCTCCTTCACTGATTTTTCTTCCTCTTCCCAGCTTTAAACAGTATGTATCCCAGGGCGCAGTTCTCAGATCTACTCCCTTCTCTGTCTGTTCTTACTCCCTAGATGACCTCATTTATCCCTTGGTTTTATCTATGTTCCGTTTGCTGAAGGTGCCCAAGTGTACATCCTTAGTCCAGGGCTTTCCTCGGACTTCCGCCTCAAATCCATCTGCCTGCTCCATGTCTCCACTTGGCTTGATTTTCATACTCGTTGCTCCGGCAGTGTTCCTATGTCAGTAAGTGACACCCCCATTCTTCCTGCTGCCCAGACCAGAATTCTTAGAATCACTCTTGCCTTTTCTCTCATAGCTCATAACCAGTTGATAAATTCTGTGGGTTTTTTCTTAGAAATACATCGAAAATCCAGCCACTTCTCACCAACTCTACCCCATTACTCCAGTTCAAGTTACCGTTCTTTTTCACCTGTGTTATTGCAGCATCCTCCCAACTGGCCTGTCTGCTTCTACCCTTGCACCTCTGTAATCTCTTCTTTATACTGCAGCTAGAGCACTACTTTTAAAAGGTCACTCTTCTGCCCAGGACACTCTGATCACTTCTCAGCACACTTAGAAAAGTCCCTACATGATCCTTAAGGGCCTCCGTGATCCATCCCATTCCTCTGCCCCACTACCTCTGACCACTTGCTGCAGGCTACCTTCCCTCTGACCACTCTGGCCTCCTCACTGATCCTAGAGCCCTTCAGGATCTTTCCTGCTTCTCAGGACCTTTGTACCAACTGTACCTTCTACCCCTGGCTCTCTCCCTTTCTTCCTAAAGATTCCAGGTCTCCCCTGACCACACTGTTTAAATTAGCACCCCACCCCACTCCCTGACATCTATCCTGTGCCCTGCTTTATTTTTTTCATAGCACTTTTCACCATCTGGCATGTTATTTATTAACTTGTTGTCAATCTCTACTTACTAGAATGTGAGTTCTGTGAGGGCAGAGATTTTGTGTTGGTAACTGCTGTATCCCCAGTGGCTAGAAGAGTGCCTGGCACGTGCTAAGCAGTAAATATTTATTGAATGAAGGGTTGGGCTACTTTGCAATGTAGTCTCACACCAGCCCTATGAGGAGGTACTGTCCAGAGTGGCAACATAATTTCCCTGAGGCCTCTAGCAAATAAGCTGAGACTTAACCCCAGTCGGAAACCCTGGTGGCATAGTGGTTAAGTGCTATGGCTGCTAACCAAAGGGTCAGCAGTTCAGATCCACCAGGCGCTCCTTGGAAACTCTACAGGGCAGTTCTACTTTGCCCTATAGGGTCACTATGAGTCGGAATCGACTCAACAGCGCTGGGTTTTTTTTAACCCCAGTCAGTCAGACCAAACTGCTGATTCTTTCTGCTGTACTTACCCATTTCTAGATGTTTCTAAACTACTACTAAATCTCTGAGGATTTTATCATGCCTTTGAAACCTTACCATCTTGATTTCATTCACCATTATCATCAAATACTTTCTGAGTGCCTGGTTTGCACAGAACTTGTGCATGTCACAGAAGATAACAAGAGGGTCAGAACCTCTACTTGCATTCTCCAGTGAATCCCCCTAGAGTAATATAAGCCCCTGGCTGTAGAACCATTGTCTTTCTTGTTCCCTGTCATATTTCCAGGACTTAGAACTGTGCTTAGCACAAAAGGAGGTACTCTGTTAATATCCACTGAATGAATGAATGAAGACAATGGTACAAACAAAGGCTTGCAAGAGTTAAATTACCTTTTTGTTGTTGTTCAATTCAACAAAGACTTACTGAGTGCTGCCCTATATTGGGTACTATGCCACTGGGGTTTTTGATGCCAGTGGTTCAGAGAATCATTACACTCCCCTGGGTACTTGTTAGAAATGTTAGTTTCACCCCAGAGCTAATGGGGTGGAGGAGGGAGGATCTGGGTATCTGATGCAGATGGAGTTGGACTGGGGTGCACACTTTGAGAAGCCCACCGCCACCTAGTGGAAATTGGGGAGAGACGTCACAACTAGACCATCAAGGAAGGAGTGACATTTAGGTATGCATCAGCCTTCCAGGCAGGAAGAAATAAAGTGAGATTTACCTTTTGATCCTGGGAAAGTATGCCCCTGCCACCGTGCATATTAATTTTAATAATAGCTACCATTCATTTAAAAGAGTGCTCTTGGCACAGTGGCTAAGCATTGCAGCTACTAACTGAAAGATGGGCGGTTCGAACCCACCAGCCACTCCGCAGGAGAAAGATGTGGCAATCTGTTTCCGTAAAGATTACGGCCTCGGAAACCCTGCGGGCAATTCTCCTCTGTCCTATAGGGTCGCTATGAGTCAGGATCAACACCACAGCTACAGGTTTGGTTTGGGGGCTTGAACCATTCATTATGCTACCATGAGGTCACCATGAGTCAGAATCACCTCAGTGGCAACGGTTTTGATTTGGTGCTTAGAATTCTATTTGGTCCTTTAATATATGCTATTTACTTTATTTTCATACTAACCCTGCCAAGGAAGATGATATTATCAGCATTTTATAGATGAGAACCCTGAGACTGAGAAGGTTAAATAACTTGTTCGAGGTCATATTAAGTGGTGGAGCCGGGATTTGAAGCGAGATCCATAAAAGGCCAAAGCCCTGACCTTTTCTGTCCCCCTCTGCCTCTGTCCATGAAAAGATTGCATGGATTCAAAGAAATACAAGAAGTCTCTGGGACATGTAGGTAACTGGGGGAAATGTGTTGAAACAAGACAAGTTTTTTTAAAAGCTTTTTTAAAAATGATTTTGGTAGGAAATGCTTTCTGAAAATACTCTGACTTTCCCAGTTCTATTTTCTTCTTTCACACAGGCTTTATCAAATGATTGTTTTGTTGATAAATTTAGTGTGCAGTTGGGACTTATATGTAGATTGTACCTACCCTCAAAGGGAGAGAGGATGTTATCGTTTCCATTCATTCTCATTAAAACCAGAACATTTGCATCTTAACTTCTACATCTTGTTCCAGGAATTTTAAGCAGTCTGATTGTATGGAAGTGGGTCGTATTAATTGCAAATGGGCTAGACATCTGCTCACTGACATGAAATGATTTTTTTAGCTCTATTTTGTTTTTATATATGATCTACCAGAGTGATTAAGCAAGGGCTGTTGGTGATGCTGTTACAAGACAGGGTTTTTCAGAGGCTTATAATGTAACCATAAAAATGAATGTAAGAGTGAATCTTTGAAAGTTCTTGAACTGGCAGCAGTTAAAGGTCTTAGAGTTGATGGATTTTTATCTATAGTCTGTCAAGGAGCCATCTTCTATCCTTGGAGCCTCTATTGGTCTGCTACACCCCAGCCCAGGTTCGGTGGGTTCCAGACTCTGGGGTAAGGGAGAGGGGAGCAGCATTGCTGTCCTGATTTTCTGTGTCTAGAAAATGAAGGGGGAGTGGATAGGGTAAGGTGTATTATCAAACTAGAACAAGAGAATTCAAGCTGCTGGTGACTGATGGGAATACACGTTATTTCTTTCCTGATGCTAATATAACAATATTTCCCAAAGCCATTTTCTTGGAGCACCAATTCTTAACGAAGTTGATGTACACAGTAAGGTTGGGGTACACTCACTGGTTAAACAAAGCTAAGCAGGTTCCTTTATCACAGGCATTTTCAGAGCCTTTAATATGCTCATGTGAACTGTGAGTTTTCAAGAGGAGCATATTGCATACATGGTTTCCCAGACTTATTTGACCATAGAACCCCTTTTCATGGAACACACTTTGGGAAATGTTGTCATGGAGAGGGTTCCCAAATATTTTAAAATTAGGATCTCAGTAATCTCATTTATGCTGTCCTGGTCATACTGTTTAACATAGAGTCTCTAAGTTCCAAGTCTAAGTGGTTGACTCAGCCATCTTGCCTCTGTGGCACCTTCAGGACCTGCCTCATGGCCCCTGGGGTTCCTCAGAGTTGAGATTGTAAGCCAGTAATGCCACGGACACAGGAATGGGAGTGAAGTTGGGACTTCCATATATCCATGTGTGTCTATATTTGGCAAAGAGTGGAAGATGACAGCTGATAAGCAACAGTGATTAGGGGAAAAAAGGGAAAGATGAGCAAAATATGTAAAAGGTAAAAAGTGTTGTAGAGTGAGTGGCATTTTTCCTGAAGGAGTTTTGTGTCCTGACACAGTCAGTGCCCGGTACCTAAGAGGAGCTTAGTCAATATTTGTTGGATAAATAAGTTAATAGGTGCTCTGAGATCTTACTGGAAGATTGTATCTAGTGTTGTGATATGCCGTCATATTCTTCTTCTAGTTAGTTGCCAAATGTATATAATCTTTCACACCTTCTAGAAGCAAAGGTTGAAACAGAAGAACTTTTCTTTTCTTGCAGATAACAGATGTCCTTTTCACAAAACTCTCTACTGCCATGCCACAGAGTGAATGTTCCTGGCCTTTATTATTCCGGGAGCAGGGATAGATTTGAACCAATTGATCCAAACCCTTAACTCTGTTCTTCTTGGAACCAGTGACAGAAAGCTGACAAATGAAAGGAGTGATGTCTGCTATCTTGAAAGAGAGCTGACTCACAAGAGGGGTGAGGCTGCAGTTTAAACCTATGACCTTGACCTCGTTAACTTCAGCCATCTGAGCCACCAGCATTATGATAATGATACAATACCTGTCATACTGCCGAAATCGTTTTCCTAATGTTAACAGTGTTATTTTCCCATTCAGTCCTCCCCTTCAGCAGAAGATGGTTTGTCACCCAAAGGAAGGATCGCTAGCTCACCCTTAATATGGGGAAATCATTTAGAGCACCTAATTTGTGTTGACTCTTTATTGGTGCACTATTGCAATTAAGTCAGATTAATGAAAGGTAAATTCCAGTCTATATATGAAAAAAAAAAATCTCTTGTAAAGATCCTGATTACTATGTGTGTTTATTTAGCCTCTCATGGTTTAATTGCATCCCATCTTGCTATTTACAAACAGGCATCATTAAAGAATAATGAGTGTGTGAAGAGCATTAATACTAGCAGCAGATGAAGTAACTGGAGCTTGGTGGGGAGAGGGAGGAAGGATGGGAAGTCTGCTGGTTTATATTCGAATGAAGGAGAATGCAAAATGATCCTCTGAGCCAGTCCAAGAGGGGAGAACGAACAGAGCAGACATTATGCAAGGCATCAGCTTGTCCTCTGACTGCAAAGATTTGGGCTGCATTTAATTTGTTGCTGCAATGTAATCTGTAAAGGTGAACAAGCACACTCACACAGTTGTCCTGTGACCTTAGCTGGCAATATTTCGGTTGAAGCTTTCCTTTCAGCCCTGCATTGCAGGACATCTGTGCTTCAAACCATCCATGATTCCCCAGGATACTGAAAAAACAAGCAACCAAAAGTGGGGACTTTTCCTTGTGTAGCTCAGCTTCTGTCCCTTCGGCAGCCTTTTTTTTTTTTTTTTTAATATCCAGATGTAAATTGGAAAATAGGTTTATGATATTTCACTGGCGCTCCTAATATCACATTCCAATTTTACATAATTTACAGTGGTTCCTTGAAGTTACAAAGGAATTTTGTCTTTAGATGGATGCTTGATCATTTATATTATAAAAAAAATAGACTAGTTTAAAGGTAGGAAAACTGAGATTCCAAATAGGAGAGCAGTGAAGCAGAAGGGAAAGAGAACAGCACAGGAGAACCCAGTAACGATAATAATATGTTCCTGTCATTTACTGCATGATTCTCTAATTGTTGGTATAAAATAAATTGTTCTCATTAACAAGGAGTAAAATGAAGGGGTAGGATACGGTAAATCTAAGAAGGAAGTATCATAGGGCCCTGATTGTATAAAGCTTGTAGGAACTAAACTTGCCTCTTAAATACCAGCACCTCAGTTTCCCCTTATATTGTGGTGATCATTGCAAACAGTTTTCTATATGCATTCTATATAAATGCAAATTGCTACTATTCAAGCTATATTAAAACCTTAGATTTCTCTAGGGATCCCTGGGTAAGTTGAAGTCCAAGGGTTTAATTTATTTAAAATTGGGTTATAGGAATTCACAGTTTTCAGTACACTTTATGTTTTTCTTCAAACAAACTACAGTTTAATTTTAAGCTACCTTAAATAGAAGCAGGAAAAAGAGTACTTTTGGTATTCCAACTACTGCAAGTATTTAAGGACACAGATAGCTGCATTATCAAACAGAAGGACCCAAACAGGGTGTGGGGATGTCTCTTTTGTTGTTAACTTGCAACTGTTCCATTTTCAGCTCACAGAACTGTGGAGCATATTTTCCCATTCATATTAATTGAATTTTAAAGTGACCTTGTCCATGTATTGATCTGAATTAAAATTTTCTGCATCAAGGTCAAGTTGGCACACATTCTACAGACGAAATGTTTAAAAACCAAGTGTAGCCTAACAGAGTATGGACAGAAAATATGAAGGTTTAACAGGGGCAGGTGTGTCACAGAGGGCACCAGGGTACTGTTGTAGTGCCCACCTTCACCTGGACTCAAATCTGCCTCATCAAGGGGACGGTTTGTGTTTATGTTCACAGAGCCATCTCTCCCAGGAAGGAATCTTTGAATATCCCAAAGCCTAGACAAGTGTTCCTCAGGTGTATGGGTTTAGGATGAGGTTTCGGCTCATCTGAGACTCACCCAGACCACCTGGAAAAAGAGTGCCTATTGTGATTGTTCATAAAATTGAACTGTCTCTGGACCAGACCTCAGCTCTGAGCTCTAGTCTCAGAACTGCCCGTTTGACTTCTCCACTTAGGTGTTTCAAAAGTATCTTAAACTTAGTAAAAGAGACTTGATTTTTCTCCTCCGTTTTCCCCCTTATTCTTTCTCTTGTCAGCTCTGAGTAGGAAAACCATGTGCCCAGTGCTGAAGCTAGAAACCTAAAAGATTCCTTTGTGTCCCCTTTTTTCTCACCTTTTATATGCAACCCATCAGGTAATCGTGTCGATTCTACCTTAAATCATCATCTCTTGTGAGCCACTGTGACAGGCGTCTCCCCATTTCTTCCCTCGATCCCTCCACAAAGCAGCCAGGGGTATGTTTTTCTAGAAGCAGACATGGGATATGTTGTTCCTCCGCTGAAAACTCTGAACTGGCTCTCTGTTCACCTGGACTAACCCTAAACTCCTTATCAGCATCATGAGGGCTTTTCATTATCACCTCCACCTGCCTCCTGCCCAGTGCAGCGACCAACTTCCTTGCCTCACTGTCCTCCTTTCTGTACCCAGACACCAGGCCTTTTCCCACCCTTTGTACATGCTTCTCTCTTGACCCGGCAAGCTCTGCCCCAATACCTTGCTTGGACAAGTGTGGTCTTACCTGTAGGTTTCAACCAAATCTGAATAACCCACTTGTCTAGCTTTGTTGTCTTCATAGCCCCACACAGATTAAATCATTTTTTATCTCTTTGCCAAGAGTATACACTCCATGAGAGCACAGACATCATTTTGTTCACTGCTCCATCTCCAGTGCTTTGAACATTGCTTAGTACTTGTTGGTTGCCATTGAGTCAGTTCCAACTCATGGCACATAGTGGGTGTTTAATAAACATTTCAGTGAATAAATATGCGAATGTATGAACAAATGAATAATTGAGTGATCCAATCTAAATGTCACATTTTCACACATAGGTATTACCTAAATATTCTCTCTCTAAGTTTTTGTCCCCCTTTCATTTACTTCATAAATCTTTGCAAATTATATTTCTTTATATATTTATTGCTTGCTTGTTCTAGACTGTTAGCTCTGTTTGTCTGTTTTATTTATCTCTGTGTACCTAATGTCTACTCTTGTGCATAATATGCATTTAATAAATATTTGTTAAATGGATGGAAGAAAGAAAGGAACTAGAAAGGCAAGCCACTTGCAGTCCAGGGCAGCTCTTGGTTCTGGTGTGCATCTGTGTGTTTCTCCCTCCCTCCTTTCCCCCATTCATTCGTTCCTCTCTCTCTTCCTGCATGGCTCCTCCTTCTCATGGTAGTGCTTTTTTTCCCTACCAATTCACTTCATGTTCTCCAGATTCTGGAGAGGCAGTTTAATTGGTCTAGCCCAGAACCGTCATCCCTGTGGTGCAGAGCCTTCTGTACCAGGCCACTGTGTAGGGTCACCCTTAGAGCAGGTACTGACTCCTAAGGCCAGTTGGCTTCACCCAAGCACAGACAACAGCTGCTTGCCTGGGTGGCAGGTAGTTCCAGTGAGACAAGAACCTTGTGTGATGTGGGCTTCATTACAGTCATGCTCAGTACAAGTAAAGGATCTGTGCTGTTGAAGATTCGTCTTCAAATCTGTTAGGAAAAATTCAGCATTTTCACTATGTTGAAAATAGCTTCTCAGTTATCCTGTATCCCATTTCATTCACAGAAAATCGTTTTGGAATTAGGATTTTAATACAGGCATTGGTATTAGTTCTGTACTTTTTTCTTAGAAGGGCTACATGTTATATGTTTGAATATATATTTTCTAAGTCAAAATGAACTAAATGACTAAAGAAACTGCACAGTTCTTCTCAATTCTGTCTTCATTTGTTTACATTATTTGTGAATTTCTGTTGTTACTGAAGAGACGTGATAAGAACATCGTGAGGGAAGAAAGTTACATTTATGATATAAAATGGAAGGTTCTTTCACAAGCCTTTCTTGTCATGAAGCCTTTTAATGGGTAAGTACTTCCTGATGATGTTTTCCTTCAAACGGGGCAGTTTTGACTTCAGAAGAGAAGAGTGAGTTCAGGAAAATCAGAAATGCCCAAATTGTTAACACCGATGGCTCATCACGCAAATGATTCAAATTCACTCATCAGTAGAACAAACCACCTGATGAAAATAAGCTTTGTCTATTGGGCAGGGTGTTTGTTAATAATCATTAAAAATTGCCGGCAGTGGTACTAATCCCAGCTACCATGTAGCAAGTGCCCACTGAGCACTAGTAATTACCATCCTGGACATGTACTATCACCAGCTCTCCAGGCCTTATAAATAAGGGGTCCATTTTAGCGATGGGAGAGTAGAAGCTTACATGGATGGATTTTCCCAGGGCCACACTGCTGTGTACATGGCAAAGGCAGAATTTGAATGTGAGTCTCTCGGACTCCAAAGCCCTAGCTCTCTCCCCTGCATCGTGTTAGCTTTCCACTGTGATGATGGAACTGAAGGACCACTGGTTGAGCACTTCCATGTTTTAATCACAGTGCCAAGCTACTTCATATACATTGTATCATTTGCTCCTCACAGTAGCCCTGAGAGACATTATCCTGGGTTTACAGGTGAGAAAACTGGGCCTTAAAGAGGGTAATGTGCCCAAGGTCACGTGGCCAAGAAGGGGTAGAGCCAAGATCTAAACTCTAGTCTGTTTTTCTCCCAAAGTCCATAAAGGTAACACCCGTGCTCTGTTGCCTTGGTGGCAGATTGGTTTTCTGACTTGTTACTAGATAGGACCTAAAGTCAGCTTATCTGCCTCCTTTTTTGTAGGTTCTTGTCAAAAGAAAATACAAAACACCCCATGAAGCTATAACAACTTTGTATCTCAAGTCTAGACAGTATGTGAGAGTTCCTTTGCAGTTTCATTTTTCCTTTCTTATATTGCATTACATTACATTGCATTTTATCATCGGGGACACAGCTTGATCCAGCTTATTGAGCAAAATGAGTGTCCTTCAGCAGGGAAGAGCATCACTTTTATCTTTGACAATCCCTCAGTTTGACCTCTTGGTTTCCAAGTCACATAGCCCCATTCTCTTTTTATGATTTGGTTGCTGTCCAGCTCTCTGCAGTTCTAGTAGCCGCCTCTTTCAAGACATGACAGTTTATCTTTTCCACCTCAGCTTTGCCAGAGTTCCAGCCTTTCAGAGTCATTCTGTCTCAGTTTGCTCTCGTTGTTGGCTATATCCAGTTTTACAGTTTTCCTAGAAAGAAGCCACAGCCAATCTTCCTCCCTACCTCTCAGTTTTAAATCCCCCTTGTTGCTGCAGCTTCTCAAGGCCTGCTGTTAAGAGAACAATTCTGCCCAGCACAGTTCTGACAGGACTACACATACCTAGTAGCTGTGCAGAATACAGAATGCTAACTTTTTTGAAAAATGCTAAAATTAGACAAAACAAGTACTTTATTAGCATCTTATGGATGGGGTCAGGAGTGTGTGTATAAAGCCATTTGTGAGGGAAGCCAGGAGTGTCGGGAAACAAGATTTTGAACCACTTAGTAGGGCCCCAGAGAAGATTCCTGGGCAGCTGGAGGATTAGATGACCCAAGGCTCTGTGGTCACCATTTCTTTTTTCCCCTCTCTCACTTAGATTGAGATACCAGTGTGAGACCATGGACCAGGCATGAGATGAGGCAACACCAAGAGGTGGCTTCAGGCCCTGTGCAGAAAACCAGCAACCTTGGATAAATAAGGGGCTCTAGTAGTGGTGCAGTGGTTAAGTAGTTCAGGCTGCTAACCAAAAGGCTGGCAGTTCGAATCCACCAGCCACTCCTAGAAACCCTAGGGTGCAGTTCTACTCTGTCCTGTAGGGGTTGCTATGAGTCAGAATCCACCCAACAGCAATGGTTTTGGGTTTTTTTTTGGTGGGGGGGAATCAATAAACCTCCACTTTCTTCTATTCAGAATGAAAGTAAGATACCTGCCTTGACTGTACCACAGGGTTCTTAGACAAGGGAGAAAGCTGTGGCCACATGTGCATGAACTTATCCCTGTTATAGAACAAAGGGATATATTTGCATCATTTGGGGGAAGACCCCCAGCAGTCAGTGAAAAGCTAATGATGTTGAACTTCTCTTTTAGACCACATCTAAGAACATTTCTTAGAGTGTTCCATGAAATGCCATTTTGGGGAGTACTTGTCTCCACAGCCAATTTCATCCTTTCAAAATATGTGGTAATTGGATGAGTCCTGAACCAACCACTCTCTGGTTGTGCCAGACCTTCCAATGAGGCAGTGCCATCCTCCCTCAAAACTTCTTGAGCACACAGTAAGCCCCAATGTGGTGTGGCGCTTTACATACCCTACTGTTATTTCAGACATGTATTTGCTTTATCACTGCCTTTAAGATAGGAGCCATAGCTGATACTTCTCAACCTCTCTAGGCCTCAGTTTACCCCTTTAAAAATGGAGGAATTGGACAAAATGATTTTTTAAGTCTCAGCTCTAAAATTATATAATTCTACAAGTCAGTGCCCAGTGCTACATATAGTACAAACGCTTGTTTACTCAATAAATAAATACTTACTGGGATCATTCCCCTTACCCCATTCTTTCTTCAGAGTTAGAACAAACAGGAAGGTTCTAAGTATCGTACTCAAGAAAAACTGTTCCTAAGCCTTCCTGCCTCTCCCTCCTGCTCTCTTTTTCTTCCTCTCTTCTTCCCTCCCCCATTCCCCATTTCTTTCTTTCTATCTTTTCTTCCTCCTTGCTTCCTAGCTACACTTTGTAAAACATCATTTAAATTACAGCTGACCCTTTAAGGGTACTTACACATCAGACTTTGACCTTGTTTGTATTTGGAAAATAACATTCATGATGACTTTATATAATGGTTGGCCTTTTTTTTTTTTTTTTTTAGTATAGTCTCCTCACCCAAAGCAGGACTCAGACATGACAGCCATTTGTCTAAATGACAAATGCTATGCTAGCTACCTTTACCACCCACACACATGCTTTATTCAGGGTCAGTGATACCATGCCTGGCTCCTGGGTCCCTCGTGCAAATAAATTTTTGGTCAGCTTGCCTCACCTATATTCTAGATACAGATACTGCTTGGTTTCAAAGTGGCCTTCCGCCTGCACAAGCACTGAAAGAATAAGTTTTGAAGTAATCAGCTGTTCTCACCTTCTAAACTCAGATGTCTACTGGTGTAGATGGAGATGACATTTCAGCTACTAGGTTTGTTGGATTTGTTGGACATCAGTTAGTGAGCAGAACTGAACTAAATCCTAGTTTTACCATATCCTCAAATTTCCTCCCATTTTTTCTTTCCTATTTTGTGACTTGTCTTGGGGTGTTGTTGCGTGCTGTCATCGATTTCAACTCATAGCAACCACATGTGAATGGAGTAAAACTGCCCCATAGGGTTTTCCATCGCCAGGTCTTTTCTCTTGCATGGAGTGCTAGGTGGTTTTGAACTACCAACCATCAACCTTTTGGTTAGCAGCCGAGTACCTAACTGTTGCACAACCAGAGCTCCTTTGTCTTGCCACAGTGAACTAGAAATTCCCCTAATAGACTACAGCTCAGCAGACAACTGCTCTTAGAAAGAGAAGACCACCAATTTCAGCCCCAGCTGCTCACAACAAAGCTTACCCTGACGGGGGCTGGGCAGCAATAGCATTTCTAAATGTACTTCCCTGAAAGGGGGATGACCAGTGTGGGAGGCGTCCTTTTCAAGTGCACCTTCACTCCTTTTCAGAAAGCACAGTGCTTCCTGTGACTCTACAGCATGTCATTTGAGCACTCACGGGGACAGACACAGTAAGAGTAGTGAGTGAGCTCTTTGGAAATGTGCTGCTTAGTATAGAAAAGGTGTTACCTTGGCAACAGCAAGCCCGCTTCATTACCAGATGGCATTAGCTTTTATTTGTGGTATCCCATAGCAGTTGCCAAGAACCAACCCGTATACCCTGTCAGTGAAAGTTTTGCTTCTGACCATGGCCAGCGTTGGCAAGCTTGGAGAAGAATGTTTGTTGGCTTGTATATGACACATTGCCCTATCAGCCTACCAAAAGTTCAGGGTCACTACAGCCTGGTGCATCCAGATACATTAGAAACAGGCACATTCGAGATAGATGAAAGTATTAATCATTGTAGAGTGGTTCTAGGGCTGGGGAGAACATTAGAGGACATGCATTAAGTTCTGTCTTAATGGCAGAGCTGGAAGGTCTCATGTTACTCCCTCTACCACACCATAATCTGAAGAGAAACAAAGAGCTAATGGCTGTTGAGTTTTGTGGTGCACCACACCCATAGCCAAGTGATTTACGTGGATTGTCTCATTTAACTTGCCCAACAGGCCCCTCAACATTCTGCAGCTAAGTAAATAGGCACAAGAGGTTGTCTTACTTGCCCTCTGTCACATGGCCTGAAGTGGCAGATGTGGGACTGCAGCCGAATCCAAGAGCACAGCCACTTGACCTTCACACTAAATGGCCTCCTCTGGGGGCCAGTGAGGTCTGGCTCAGTCAGCCCATGTAGCTTCCAGTCTTTCCCTAAACTGCCCCTGACCCTTAGGCCCGCAGACTCTCCGCTCAGCAGTTATCTAGCAGACAGCACATTTTTCTTCATCGTCCAGGGCCCAGTACAACTGTCACCCACTCTCTGTAGTTTCCCTTTAGCCCCAGGTTCCAGGTGTTACAGCTGGAAAGTAAAGTAACGTAAGTGGTAAGTTCATTGACCTTTAGGCAGCAACAGTCTGGTTCCAGCTTTGATGTTAACTGGCTTCAAATCATTTTACCTTACCTCTGTGAAGTCTAGTCAATGGGTTTGGGCCAAATAACAGTACTAAACCCACTGCCGTCAAGTTGATTCCGACTCATAGTGACCCTATAAGGACAGATTAGAACAGCCCCAGTGGGATTTCCAAGTCCATAAATCTGTGGAAGCAAACTGCCACATCTTTCTCCCATGGAACCATTGGTGGGTTCAAACCATCAGCCTTTTGGTTAGCAGCCGAATGCTTTAACCACTGTGCCACCAGGGCTCCTTCTTGGAAACAACAATAGCTACCATTTATCAAGAACTTACTCTGTGCCAGGCCCTATGCCATACCCCGTATCAGCGCACTGTCTCCTCTCCTCCTCACAGTATTTCTGAGATGGTGGGATCACTATCTCCATTTAGACATCAGAAAACTGATGTTCAGAGAAGGTAGGTAACCAGGCCAAGCTTTCCAACACCAGAGCTGAGATCTAATTCTGAATTGCTGATTATAAAGCCTCAGAATCTTAGAATTCAAAATTGTGTATATAGTTTCGTTATGACCGTGTTAAAAATTTTCATATGCATGAATTTGTGCATATTCCGCTTAGCTGTGCACCAGGGTTTTTTCTGGGTCTGTAAAAAATAAGAACTGAACAAACTTCTTAGAGATTTACAGATTTGAAAGATAATAAAGCAAACCAAAACGAGACTTCACGACACTGACTATGTGTAGTATATACAGTATATAAGCCATGTAGGCGCAGCCATTGGTATGTTGTTGGTGAGCCTCTCATGTTTGTGCACCTATCCCTAGTAGGAACAGAACACAAATAGAGGCAGAGATGGTGGCAGAGGGTGCATTAGAGAATCAGCCTACCAGAGAACTCTTTAAAGGAGTGGTGGTAGGAGGCACAACTGGGAATTAGCTTATTTTTGTATTAAATAAGGGAAAAAACACACAAATCTGTCAAAAATTACTAGAAAAGGGAAAAAAATACAAATAAAAAATTATTTGCCTCTAGTACCCAGATTGTGGCCTTGAAATAGTATTTCCCACTGAAAATAACCAGGGCTACTTGAAGGAATGGCTGATTCAAGACCTCCAGGAGAAATTGTTCAAGATAAGCCTGGAACATCTTATACTAAACAGCAAAGCAGCTATCAGAAACAACTAGGGTTGTGACGAAAGGACCCAGGAGCCAGCCTGAAGGAGATGCCCACTGGCCACAGACAGGGCAATTTGGGTATCAGTACTAATTGTAAAAACCCATTGAATATGTTTAAATCCATGAGTTTCTAATAGTGTTAGGAGGGGGGAAAAAACTAATCTGCCTGCTTTGGAAAGTAACTAGTGAGCCCGTGCATTTTTTTGAAATCTGCTAAGTAAAGGAAAGGAACCAAGCATTTATCCTGACTGTTGTGTATAAGGAGCCCTGGTGGCGCAGTGGTTAAGCATTTGGCTGCTAACCAAAAGGTCGGCAGTTCGAATCCGCTAGCTGCTCCTTGGAAACACTAGGGGGCAGTTCTCCTCTGTCCTGTAGGGTCTCTATGAGTTGGAATCAACTTGATAGCAAAAGGTTTAGTTTTGGGGTTTGTTTTTGGTTGTGTGTAAGAAGCTCCACCACTGGGTAATCAGATAGTAGATGGTGGAGCCCTGGTGGTATAATGGTTAAGAGTTTGGCTGCTAACTAAAAAGGTTGGCAGTTCAGATCCATAAGCCGCTCCTTGGAAACCCTATGAGGTAGTTCTACTTTGTCCTATATGGTCGCTATGAGTTGGAATTGACTCTACAGCAACAGGTATTTTTTTCGGGGGGGCGGGGCGGGGAGGTTGGTAGGGTTCTTTATAAAAATATTCAAGCTACTAAATGTAGAAGGAAGATAGCATTGGATTATTACCATCTATAATGCCTGATGAATTAATGCATCAGTAGTTGAGTATCACAAACTGAGAGACAGCCAGACCTTGCATGCCACCTATTGGTAGACTATGACGCCACCTACAAAGCCGTCATCGTTAGGTGCCGTAGAGTTGGTTCCGACTCATAGGAATGCTCTGTACAACAGAATGAAACACTGTCCAGTCCTGTGCCATCCTCACAGTCATTGTTATGCTTGAACCCATTGTTGTAGCCACTGTGTCAATCCATCCTATTGAGGTCTTCCTCTTTTTCACTGGTCCTCTACCAAGCAGCGTCTCGTCCCTCCTGATAACATAT
Organism: Elephas maximus indicus; assembly: GCF_024166365.1. Taxonomy (NCBI): domain Eukaryota; kingdom Metazoa; phylum Chordata; class Mammalia; order Proboscidea; family Elephantidae; genus Elephas; species Elephas maximus. The sequence goes on along the minus strand of NC_064827.1, from coordinate 82,821,913 downwards.
CCAAAGCACATGCGACAAAGTTTCGACATACTGGATTCTAAGGAGCATTCTGACTGTACTTCTTCCAAGACAGATTTGTTCATTCTTCTGGAAGTCCATGGTATAGTCAGTATTCCTTGCCAACACCATAATTGGAAGGCATCGATTCTCCTTCCGTCTTCCTTAGTCACTGCACAGCTTTTGCATATGTATGAGGCGATTGAAAATACCATGGCTTGGTCAGACACACCTCAGTCCTCAAGGTGCCATCTTTGCTTTTTAACTTTAAAGAGGTCTTTTGCAGCAGATTTGCCCAGTGCAATACATTGTTTGATTTCTTGACTGCTATTTTCATGAGTGTTGATTGTGGATCCAAGTAAAATGAAATCCTTGACACCTTAAATATTTTCTTCGTTTATCAAAATGTTGCTTATTGGTCCAGTTGTGAGGGTTTTTGTTTTCTTTATGTTGAAGTATATTCCATACTAAGGTTATATAGTCTTTACTCTTCATAAGTAAGTGGTTCAATTCCTCTTCACTTTTAGCAAGCAAGGTTGTGTCATCTGCATATCCCAGGTTAATGAGTCTTCCTCTAATCCTGGTGCTACATTCTTCTTCAGATAGTCTGGTTCCTCAGAGTATTTGCTCAGCATACAGACTGAATAAGTGTGGTGAAAGGATACAACCCTGACACACGCCTTTCCTCATGTTAAACCACGCAATATCCCCTTGTTCTGTTTGGACAACTGCCTCTTGGTTTGTGTACAGGTTCCACATGAGCACAATTAAGTGTTCTGGAATTCCTGTTCTTTGCAATGTTATCCATAATTTGTTATGATCCACACAGCCAAGTGCCTTTACATAGTCAGTAAAACACAGGTAAACATCTTTCTGGTATTCTCTGCTTTCAGCCAAGCTCCATCTGACATCAGCCATGATATCACTCATTCCACGTCCTCTTTTGAATCCAGCTTGAATTTCTGTCAGTTCCCTGTCTATGTACTATTGCAGCCATCTTTGAATTATTACCAAAATTTTACTTGTGTGTGATATTAATGATATTATTTGATAATTTCCCTATTATGTTGGATCACCTTTCTTTGGAATGGCATAAATATGAATCTCTTTCAGCTGGTTGGCCAGGTGATGAGCGAATACTTCCAGCATTGCATCCGTTTGTTGAAACATGTCAGTTGGTATTCCATCAATTTCTGGAGTCTTGTTTTTCTCCAGTGCCTTCAGCGCAGCTTGGACTTCTTCCTTCAGTGCCATCAGTTCTTGATCATATGCTGCTACCTTCTGAAATGCTTTAGTGTCGACCAGTTATTTTTTGTTCAGTGGCTCTGTTGTATTCCTTCTATCTTCTTTTGATGTTTCCTGCATCATTCAATATCTTGCCTAATCCTTCAGTATTGCAACTTGAGGCTTGAATTTTCTCTTCAGTTCTTTCAGGTTGAGAAATGCAGAGTGTATTCTTCCCTTTTGTTTTTCTAACTCCAGGTCTTTGCACATTTCATTATAATACTTTGCTGTGTTTTCTCGAGCTGCCCTTTGAAATCTCCTGAAGTAGCTTTTCCACAAAGAAATCAACCCCGAATCTGATCCAACTACCAATTTGCAGGAAGTACAGGGTAAGGAAGAACATGTTAAAGTACACCACAGGGATGACGTCAGCAAAAAGCCGACTGTGGAAAACACAATAAAAGAAATGACCCAATTTCTTCAACAAATAAAATGAGGGTGGGAGTAGTAGAGAAGGGAATATCTTTAGTTTAGGAGAGACTTATGAGTCATGTCAGCCAGTCACATGTGTGGACCATATTTGGATCCAGAGAGAAGCAAACTTTTTAAAAAGTGGCATTTATAAGACTGTTAGAAATTTGAACACTGAGTGACCTGGACATCTGCTAATATTGGAGAATTCTTGTTTTCATTGTTGCTGTTTTAGATTTCATGGATGGTATTGTGGTCATGCTTTTCTGTTTTAAGGGCCCTTATCTTTCAGAGATACATTCTGAAATGTTTACAGATGAAATGATATGATGGCGGGTATTTGTTTTGCTATAATTCAGGAAGGGAGAAGTAGAGACGGAGGTGAAACAAATGAGTTGATCACAGTTGAAGTTGCATGGGTCCTCGAGGGTTCTTTGTACTATTTTGTCTCCTTTTGTATCGGTTCTAAATTTTTCCATAATAAAAGGTTTTAAAAATAACTGAAAGTGCTCAGCAGTCACAAATGACTATTGGCTACAGTACTGGATAGTGCAGTAGAATATTTCCATCACACAGAAAGTTCTATTGGACGAGCATTGCTCTGTACCTAACTTCATTTAGTGGAAATATGGAGGGCTAGAGAGACATGTTAATGACACTACAAGAAAGCAAACAGACATATCTAGAATGTGGAACTGCTAAGCTGTAACAACCAAATGCAAAATGCAGGCTTTGTTGGAATGCTGATTCAAACAAACAAACTTAAATAAAATATTTGAGGCTAAAAAATAAAAATAAGTTAACATGGTATTTAAGGGGGTAGGGAAGATTATATTGGATTTTGTTTTGATTAATAGCATCCATTGCTGACAAAGCAGAGTATAATAGATGTGTTTATATCCTTCTGGCTGGCACGTGATTCGCATGACCCCTGTGGTTAGAAATTTGGCAGATTTTTCAAAAGCCTTTTATACTGTTTGCCCAGTAATTACAATTCTAAAAACCTGTCTGAAGGAAATAACCCCCAATTCAGGGAACGCTTGTGAACAAAAGTACACATTACAGCCATATTTATATTAGGAAAAATTTAGAAGCAACATAAATGTCCAACAGTAGGAGAAGAGTTAAGGAAATTATTTCCACTCACTAGATGACCATGCAGCATTTAACGCTGTCTTTGAAGCCTGCATAGCAATGCGGAACAGTGCTTATGCCATAATTTTAAGTAAACATTTGATTTGGAATTGTAGATATAGTCTCATTTATAACTGTGTTAAAAACTCAGTAGCCATACATCTTTGGTAGTAAAAAGATAGAAGAAAATACACCAAAGTATTATTGGTAATTATCTTTGGATGGGAAGACTATGAACAATTATTTTTATCCTCTTTTTTCCTCTGATTTTATATTTTTCTATAGTGAGCATGTATTAGTCAACTTTTGTAGTATTAGTTATCCTTAAAAGGAGCCCTGGCAGCCCAGTGGCTAACAAACAGGTCGGCAGTTTAAATCCACCTGCTGCTCCTTGGAAACACAATGGGGCCGGTCTACCCTGTCCAGTAGGGTTGCTATGAGTCAGAATTGACTCGACAGCAATGGGTTTAGTATCCTGAAAATATTAAAATTAACTTTTAAAAGCAAAGTGGGTTTTTCTGAATTTCGTCTAAGAAACTTGAATTTAACAGCTAATTAAAATCAGCTAGATTTCTTGCTTTGTTTAGGAAACAATTGCTTAGTTATCTATGCTTATTAGCAAAGAGAGTTAAAGTGTACAGTTGGAAATGATGGCCCTGTTGGAGGAGGTATCTTGAACCTCCACTTAGCCTAGTAAGAGGGAATTTATTTCAGTGATTATATAAAACCAAACCAAATCCATTGCCTTTAAGTCGATTCCAACACATAGCAACCCTGTAGGACAGAGTAGAACTGCCCCATAGGATTTCCAGGGAGTGGCTGGTGGGTTTGAAATGCTGACCTTTTGGTTAGCACTTAGAAACGCTGAGCCACCAGGCTCCAGTGATTATATAGTAAATTACAAAACTAATAACTATTGCTTTCCCTCCTTCCCTAACTCACTAATCTCCTTCCTCTTTTCCTTCTTTCATTTCTTTTTTCCCTTCCTTCTGAAGGAAGACAGAGTTGCTGATCCTACCTTTCACCGTTTATTGGCATCCTCAAATAGTAATTTTCAGTTACACAAAAAAAATGAGCCATTAAGTGTTACATGGTGTGGCAGTATTTAAAAACATATGCTACGGAAATAAGATTTTTTATTAATATTCTCTGAAATAAATGTGTCATATTTTTTTCTTACCCTGTATATATTCTATACCAATTTAGGGATACAATAATAGAGACATCAACCTAACGCTTGAGGTTATTGAAGAAACCAATTGTTAGGGTGGTCACTGATTCCCAGGGCTAATCAAGTAAAGAAGAAGGTTGTGTAAGGGAACAGGCAGTTGTAAAACTGCAAGGAATGGGGAAATAAGGAAAGGATGGTTGAAGGTGGCTTCCCCGGAAACTGACTGCAAGTTGAAGTTGAAGGATCAGGATGTTGTTTGAGGCTGAGGCTCTTGTCTTACGGGGATAGACAGGGCTTTCTTTCACCTAAATTCTGTAATGTCAAAGTCTTGTTGGAACAACCAGACCACAGACCTTGGATTGGTCTGGCAGGATGTGCCTCTAGGGTCTCATCTATGCAATGAAAGGAAGAGGGTTAGAAAAAGATCAGAAGGGTTACATGAGCCCCAGAAGAAAGGAAAGCACTGTTTCTTTTCTTATTGCTAATCCTATTCCCGCAAACACAGCAGGTTACTTTTGCCCTGGCATATACGAAGCTGTGCTTTTTGTAGTTTTTTTTTTTTTTAAATCCATAATACAATACATGCTTATGTTCTAAGAGAGTAAAGCACTTAATTGTATTTCCAGGATTGTGTTTCTTTTTTGAAAGTAAAATTCAGTTACTTGTCTTTAAGGTCACTTTATTTGATTTATATCGGGTATTATAAATGTGTGGTTCAGCCAGCGGGTATTCGGTGTTGTCTGCCTATACTCTCTATATTGTAGTCTCTACATAGTTCATAGATGTACATAGGGCCAAGACATAATATGAAAACAAATGTACTCACTAGATGGTAGAAAGCCAAGATTATAGGATACCCTTTAAAGAAAGTAACCTTAAGGCGGGTGGGGCGGGGGAGGAAATTTTACTTTATTCAGCAGATAGTAAACATGTGAAACTTATCCTGTGAGTTTATCAACTAAAAATATGAATAAGTTCAGGGTAGATAGGTGAGTTGAAGGAATCATCTTGAAGGAATTGTAGGTGACTTGAAGGAATCATCTTGAAGGAATTGTAGGTGACTTGAAGGAATCATCTTGAAGGAATTGTATGAAGAACTTGCTGTTGTTGAGAGTTTGTTATTAAGTGTTTTAGGATGATAGCATTACAAGGGGTAATGCCATGCCATCTCTCAAAATGTCCTTTGCTGCATCTTTCAGGAAGAGGATGGATAGAAGATCATTTCTTCTTCTTACAGTTTTGCCCAACTTGGTGTGATTTGCATGTTACAGCGTAAGCTTTCACGTTTTCATGCATGTGTTTTGACAGGTGACTTTGGGAAAGGTGTTGAAGGTGATTGTAGTCATGCGAAGTCTGTTCATTGATCGAACAATAGTAAAGGGATATAACGAAAATGTCTACACAGAAGATGGCAAGGTAAGCCTTCTGGAGTCTTTTGTTTTATTTTGTTTTTTCTTTATTTCCAGTATCCCAGAACAAATGTAGTAGAGTCCCAGATGAATGACATTAAAAACTAGCAATCATAGCTGAAATCATCAACAAGCGTAGATATGGCAGCATGAAGATGAACACTTGCAGGAAAACATTGCATTCTGTCTACTTGCATTTTTCATTAAGCTCCTGCTTTTTCTTCTAAGCCTTGATGCCTTTAGTTGAATTTCTAATTTATCACCTTAGACCCTAGTTGCCTCATTAAATGTGTCTTCTGAGGAAATGGATTTTTTTTTTTTTTTTGGCAAGTCTAGCAGCGCATCAATAGCCCAGGGTTCAGCATTTTGCTTTTCCTAGAACCATGAGGAAAATTCGAGTTAGTCTGATGCACAACTCAATGACCATCTTCTTCCGTGAAACTCCCAAGTAGCCCTCAGGAAGTTGCTTATCTACAGTAGCACATACTGAATAGCTGCCATTGAAAAAAGGCAAGTTATTTCCATGGGTGATTTGTTCCATGGAAAGTTAACCCATGTGAACCACTAATTTGTTTTGCCTGCACACGCTCCGAATGGCTCTATAGAGAGCATCAAAGGATGCTAATGGGAACCGACAGCCTTCATTTGTTTGCTTCCAGAGTGTAATGAGCACTCTGCCTGAGATACCCTTCCCCCCAGACTCAGCCCTGGTCAGTTTCCAGCACTAAACTCCCATCTCCCCCACTCTCAGGAGCTTTCCCTTCTCCTCATGAATCCCATTAAAATTTAAAAGTTTGTTAGTACTAGCACTCACCACCCAAAAGCCACATTATAATGAGGATAACAGTCTTCAAAAAAAGGTGATAAATGTGGCTTAGCACATAGCAGCGTGTTATACAGAAGGTGTGACTCATGAAGTACTGCAGTTTGTATTTTGAACAAATAAGCCAGCATGCACACATTCCACATGGGAGTTGTCTGATGTTGGGAGCTCCTGTCGTTCCAAGGACTCTGCCGAGTTCTCTTAAATATCCCTGTTGATAACAGCTCGCTCTTTGAGGAGAAACTTCTTTTTTCCTTTTGAAAAAACCAAAAGGTCTTTGGATTAAGTGTGGAGAATAAAGTGGATAGTCAAGACAGGTATGATCTGTATGTTCGTGATTAACACACCCTGAAGGGAGTTCCAAAAGAGAAATTCTAAATTGTTTATCAGCAGCAGAAGCCACACTGGGATAGTGTGTACCCTGCCAAAGAGACCCTGGGTCAGTGGTCACTTAGAAGTATGGTTCTTGTTGGTTTTTTCAAGGTTTAGGACTTAAAAGTGAATCGGGGAGATGAAGAATAAATACATAAAAAGCTAAATAAGGAAGGACCATGCTACAAGAGATACCAAACTCAGGATGCAAATGAAGCAAGGTTTGAATTTAGATTATAAGAAGGAATAGAGATTTTTACCTATGTTGTGTGGTATCTTTAATGTAATATTTATTTAATTGAGTGTCCAATACTGGAAGTGCCTGAAAAAATACATGTAAAGCACTTAGCCCTTTGCCAGCTAGTAAATAACTCAATGAATGATAACTAGTATTTTTATTCTGCATTTAAAACAAAGAAGTGGAAAATAGCCTCATATACTTCAGATTTTTCTCTGATTACGTCTTCTCGGCTGTTTAGACAGTTTTTTCTTTCCCATCTGCCCCTTGACTCCCGGGTTCCCCAGAGTTCTCTTCCTCCTCTGCCCATTCCTCAGTTATGCCTCTTTCATGTGTCACCCACACAGGGATCACTTGCGATTTGTTTCAAAACCAGACCTTTCCTCTGAGTTCCAGACCTGCATTTCCAACAGACCCCCTGAATGTACCTCAATTCAACATGTTTAAAACTAAGCTCATTATCTCTCTCCTTAAACTGAGTTTTCTCCCTCTCTTTCTTACCTTGGTTAACTGTACCATCACCTAATTTCTCACCCCTTCCTTCCCCTCACCCTCCATATCTAGTCTGTCAGCAGGTTCTGGCAGTTCTCCCTCTTAAATAGCTCTCAAATTGGGCCCTTCTTGTCCATTTCCACTCCTCTTAAAAAATCAGCTGAATAACTGCACTAGCCTTCCTCTCACTTCTAACCTCCAGTATTACTTCCCTCCCACAGTCTGTCCTTCACTTTGCTTCCAGAGCAGTCTTCCTAAAATACACATCTAAGCATACGATTCTCTTGCTTTTCACCATCTCCCAATTGCCCAAAGCAGCCCTTCCCAAAGTAGGAAAGTAGGATATTAATAGACGTTAGATACAAAGCCATCTGTAGTCAAAAAGTTTGAGAAACACTAGGTTAGAGAGAGTTCAGTAGGTTTTTTTACTGTAGAAATTCTTAGAGCCCTTCGTTTACTTACGTGTCTTAGGAATCTCCAAAAGGGATATATATAGTATGCAACATTTTCCTAACTTCTTGACCACCAAATTCTTTTTTTTCTTTCTTTATTTTTGGAGCATATTATGACATTGGCATTTTGCAGACCACAATTCTAGAAACTCTGGCTTGCAGAATAAAATTCAAACTCTTTAGCAAGGCATAGCTTCCTTTCTGACCTCATCTGCCATTACTCTCTACATACATCTCATCTTACTTTCCAGCTTTACATGCTACTTGTTGCTCCCAAGACCTGCCAAACTCTCTCACATGTTTGCACATTCTGGGCCCTTTGCCTGGGATGGTTTCCCTTCCTAGTCCACCAGACAGACCCCTGTTCTTCCTTTAACACATGGCTTACTCATCCTGTCTCTAATTTCCCAGGGCTCTTATAGGAGCACCGTGCTTATGAACATGGCCTCTAAGGATGGCAAGTCTGAGTCTGCCTCTACTTAGAGTACAAATTATCATTATTAATACATCCATAGAACTTTGAACAATCTTTTCTGAGTACTAGAGTTATTATAGCATGAGTCTTCATTTACATGTCTATCTTGCAGTTAATATACTGACATTTATTAGCCTGGTAGGGCCTGTGCCAAGCAGACACTGCCTACAGTGGTTATCAAATTGTCCTAACAATGTTATGACATAGTAAGTACTGCTATCGTATTCATTTTACGGATAGGAAAACTGAGACCTAGCATGGTAAAATAACTTGCCCATGGACACACAGAGCCAGATCTCATAACCTGAATCTATCAGGAGCTCCTTGAGGGCACAGACTCTGCCCGATGACTCTGTATCCCTAGATATACCTCGGTACCTGTAAAACAGTAGAAGCCCAGCAGGAAGAGGTAATGAATAAACCTACAACACATAATTGGGATATGAAAAAGTTTTGGCTGGAGTGGAAAAGTAGAGAACCAAAAATTAGAGATGGGAACGGAAAGAAGCAGCAGGAAATGAAGTGGTAAATAACATCAAAGAATAAAGCGTGGGGACGGACGCACGCACGCAAGTGCACGTATTTTCCTGATCAGAGATGAGCGTGGATTCTCTGTTCTTCGGAGAGAAATCAAGTGTGTGTTTAGGGTCCTGCATTCTATAACTCTTACCACAAATATGATGATACAGCAAGCTGTTTGTTCCCTTTTATGACTATATCCATGGGCCCAGGTGGTAAGCAGAGACCCTGAAACGGAAAATAGCAAGACCGAGAGGAGTGTGCTGCTTTAAAGGCACGTTAGCCACATTTGGTAGAGCAGCTTCCAGATAACTGCTGTGCCATAATCTAATCCTAGCCAATTTGACTAGCCTTTGTTTTTTTCAGAGCACTTTACAAAAGATAAAAATAAAGCCATTCAGACATTACTAGTGTTCTATTTCAAGTACTCATACTGGTATATTTGTGTTAGTATGTATACACATTCATGCATCAGCGCATTAATGTGTTGAAATGTCTGGCACATCCCCAAAAACTGTATGGTTTGGAAGGGGCCATTGGAGCCCAAGGAGTGGTCTAAAATGACAGGTTGTTGCTTGCAGTTCTGCTCTTTGGAGGATGGAGCCCTGCCTGCATTTGCTGAGTTGGTGCCTAAGTGGTTGCTTGACAGTGTTTTGCTGCAGTCTGGGAGACAGCCACTGATACAATGGGTGTGGCTTGGAGAGCCTTGTTTGGGCTGATACCGAACTCAAACCAAACCGTTTGCCAAGTAGAGTCGATTCCAACTCATAGCAACCTTGTAGGACAGGGTAGAACTGCCCCATAGTGTTTCCAAGGAGCGCCTGATGGATTCTAACTGCTGACCTTTTGGTTAGTAGCCATAGCTCTTAACCACTATGCCACCAGGGCTTCTTAGGCCATCGTCTGTATCCTCTAAACCTACAGTGGTGGCTCAGCACCACCCCCAATTTCCAGAACTAACAGGGCTTTTCTCCCATCAGAAACTCAGCACACTTAGTAACAACTGCCACCACCATCCTAACGGTCCTGTCTCTTTACCTGTGGTGCTTCTTTTTGATACTGAGCACCGCTAAACTAATCCAGCTAATAAAAAATAAAAATGCCTTTAAGACTTGTCGACTTGCAATTCATTGTAATCGGGGAATAGCAAAGAGCCATGACTCAGCATGTGAAGAGGCAGGATTTAGGATGACTACCTGGCTATTGTCCTGACTTTGTCCCAGTCAGACTTGCCTGAAAACTTGTAAGGGTGTCTCCGTTGGATTTATCTCATTAGGGGAACGCTATAGCTTCATTAATTACACCATATCAATAAAAAAGGCAGCTTTTAGCCTCCTAGCGTAAGAGGAAAAGAAATGGTAGTATCAAAGGAAACCTTCAAAGACAGCGAGAGCTGTCTCCAGGGTAATTTCTGATCCCCGCATTCTTCCCACTTCAAAGTTGTATGTGTGTGTGTGTTTGGGTCGAGGGGGCTGGGGGAGGCTTGAATCTGATTTCTCTAATAAGTGTTGTCATCAGCCCTGTTTGATATTAGATGCAGGGAACATTTTGATTTGTTATAGCCTTTGAAATTGTTCAGACGACCTTCAGAAAAATGGCCTCTTGTTACTCATGGGGGGAAGGGTGAAGGCTGGGAAAGGGGAATCCACTCTAATTCATATGCAGGGGATGCCCTGAAATTGTGCTTTCAGCAGGTTTTTAGTAACAAATGTAAGTCCTGATTGAAAAGGAGAAGTTGAAGAATAATAGACCTGTAACGCTGCATTCCCTTTTTTACTCTCCAGGGGAGGTTGGGTAGGTTTAGGATGACTAACGACAAGCTTAGGATTTTGTAAACTTGTAACCATGGAGAAATCCATTACCATTGCTGGTTTGTAGCCTTATACTGACATATTTATCACCTGTTGACTTTGAAAGATAAAGCTTCTAAATAAAGACTTGAGAAGTTGAAATCCCTCCTGAGGCTTATGAGTTTTATTTGGAAGTGTCAATTTTGGATAATTTATAATTCATTACAGTTTTCTGAAACAAGTAAAGTATTGATAACTTCCTGATGAGCTGCCAAAATTTTCACTTGCTGCCAGATGAATCTTAGCAGCAGTGATTGTCAACACCAGCAGGCCTCAAAGCAGATTTATATTGTTGAACTTTGGAGCTTCCCCAGAAGAGCTCTGTGAGTGGCAGGTGAGAGGTGTTCAGAATCAGCATTCCCGTTGAATTCTAGCTGAAAGGCAGTCTTCCTCCAAGTTTAGGCACTGGGCCTGTGGAGACAGTCCTGGTTTTGAATTCTCCACCACATATTAGTTATGTGACCTTGGGCAAGTTGTTTAACTTCTCTGAGCCTCAGTTTCCTTATCTGTGAATTGGAAATAATTTTGTTGTGCTCATGTTGTTGTAGGAAGGATTTAAAGACAAAACAGTGCAGATAAAGTGCAGGGCAAATACATATCAGGAAATGGTATTGAGATAGCCCCCACAGTACCGTATTAAAAATCCTATTTTCTTTGCTTGGCTTCCTCCCGGCCCCCCCGCCCCAGCTTTGCATTTGGATTCTGCTTTTATGTAAACCCCATTGCATAAATCACTGCCTAGCATGATTAAGAATGTTGCTCATGTAATTTGTATGAACTCCCTACTTGTAAACTCCTTTAAAAGTAAGTGACCTGCCCACCCTTGGCAAGCAGCCTTGGCAGCGTAAGCTCTGACTGACTCCATTTCCTTGTACAATGAGACAAATGTGCCTTTCTTGTTCTCCCACCTTGGTCTCTCATTTACTGGCCAATACGAGTCATGCCTAGTAAGAACCTGGGTTTCCACTGGGTAGTATCTCCTGCCCTTGCAGGTTAGAATAGGCTAGAATTACCTTGCCTACTGATGTCAATTCGTTCTGATTTTTCTTTTTGTTGAATAAATAAGATTTAGCACTATTTTCACTTGCTCTTCTGTTCATCAGGAGGTTTTTATCCTGAGAGCAGATGTGACTGTGTTAAAGCAGTTGGTTATCTGTGAGGTTCGTTTTCAGTTTACTTGAGAATAGACCACGTTCCCATCCCTGAAACATGAATTCCAGCCCTGAGCTCAAGAGGCTGCTCCTAAGACTGCAGATTCAGCTACCAATTACCATAGGTTGACTTTTCCATTTTAAGATCTTTCTCATGCTTGTCTGGAATCTGAGGGGTACTTCACTTTCTTTTTCCCGACACTATAGTTCAGAATAATTTGTCGTTCATTAGGCTGAAGATTTGCAGTTTCCAGAATGTTCTTTTTTCAATATTGCAGCCAGCAAAAAAAAAATTAGTAGCCATGCCCGCCTTTGCAGCATATAAGCTGAAGCTAATAAATATTCACTTGGATTCATCCTGGCTCCCTGAAATGAATTTCTGAAACCTTCCTGGCCCTGAGGAGAGGCAGGGCATTGACTCCAGAATGCTTGTTTAAATGGCTTTCTCTGGCATAAATCTAGCAGAAAATCAAGTACAAACCACCTGCTGTGTGTTCACTGCAAAAGAGAGAAACCCATTGTTATTGGATCCCTTTCTTACCAATGTGCACCAGGTAAATAGACCATATTGTCTAAAATTTTTCTGTTCCAGATGGTAAGAACTGTTCCCTAGGGTACTGAATAATATATTTAAATTGTCTTTTAAAAAGAGCAACGTTCTCACTTCTAGTAGACATGGTTTGTTTTGAGAATCCACAATTAAGCTGGAGAGTCCATCTCTTAATTAAACCTATACATATTTCCTTCTGTGTGATTTTTATTAAAACATTTTTCAGACACTAAAGTTTTTTTTTTTTTCTTTTCTTTTTTTCCTCTTTTGAACGAAGATTATAACTTTAGTATATGTGCCGATTCTTCCTTTTCAATTTCTTCGGGCTCTGTGTTTATGTCGTGGTCTGCCTATGTATGATGTTAACAGTCAGGAAGGATAAACAATGGAGAACTTCAGAAGGAACAGCTGTGGGCTTAAAATGGAAGGAGAACTACATTGGTTCCAAGTTCAGACATTGATGTTACTCCTCTTAAAATTTAGACCTAAAATCTTTGGCATCTCACTGTTGTCTTGGCAGTGATTTGGTAGAACTAAAAGATGCAAAAAGTCATTCTTATTCATCTTGCAATCTCTGAATAATCTTTAAATGCTGCATTTTTTAAGCCCTGGGCTAAACTGCTGCACTACAAAAGTAATGTGTCCTTCCAAATGTGGTCACCTGTCCAGTGGTGGTTTTCTTCAACAGAGTTGATAATGTAGGGAATTAATTTCATATGTTTCTGTTGAGGTTTTCTTCAGAGTTATCTGGAGGTAATGTGTCACTTTCTCCCCTACAAATTGTTAACTTGTCAAGTTAAAATTCTAATGCCTAAAGATTTTTAAAATTCTTATTCCCATCAGTTGGTTCCTGTGGGTGAACAGTGACTGGCTAAAACACCACCTTTTCTGAAAAGCAGTTTGGCCAGAGTAGCCAATTAGGACGCTTTTGTGGAAATCTAAGAAAGAGATGATAAGGAGAAGTAGATGGATTCGAAGTTATTTTCCAGGCTGAATGAATGAGTGTGTGGTCAAATCTCTCGCATTATTTATACCAGACTTGGGTTAAGGAAATCTCCAGCCTCTCCAGCAGGAGCCCTGCAAAGGTCTGGGTTAGCCTCCTCCTGATCATCTTAGCCTTCTCTATTGTTCTGAACGTTTTCAAACTCAGTGATGTTTATATGAAACTAGTTTTGAACAGGAGAAGCCAGTGAGAATTGAATGTGTGGCTTGTTCCTCATGTAACTTTACTTTCCAAGGAATTTTTCAGAAAGCCAAGTTTTAGTGTTTTCCTCCAAATAGAAACAGAATTCTGAAGTGTCCCATGTCAAATGAAACACTTCATTCCCTGTTTTCTTAGAGTAGTCTTCCTGTCTGATTGCTTTTCATGTTCTCTGGTGCTCCAAAGTCAATAACGCAACATACAGGCATAAACAGCCACATCTCAAGTTTCAGCCTTGACCACTGACCAACCTCAAAGACAGGTTCCAAGAGGCCCATCGACCAGGTGTTTCAATTTGCTCGAGTCTTGAACTCATATATTGAAGTTGGCTTTTTAGCACCCATGGGACACCCTGATGGCTTCCTCTTTTATTCTGCACTATCCCTTAGCTGTCTCTCAGCACTGTATTGGGGTAATTCTTTCCTTGCCCTACTAATTCCAAACTCTTGAAACAATGACAAAGCATTGATCCTATAAAACCAAAATGGCTTTTTTAAAAATGAACCATTAAAGTACCCTGTGCATGACGAGTGTAGCCGAGGGAGGACTGGTCTGGGTTTACTAAAAGCTGTAACCACATTCTCTCTCACAGGCCTTAGTTTCCACATTTGCACAGTAGGGGGCGCCCTAGGTTAAAGGTTCCTGACCTTATCTGGTATCACAGTTAACCTGCTAAAAAAATTAAAAAACAAACCAAAAAAGCCGAATAAAGAAAGAAATAGATTCTTGGGCCCACTCTAAAGCTGTTGATTCACTTGCCCTAGGGGGGGACCAAGGAATGCATATATTTAAAAAAACAAAATCCCCAGGGGCTCCTGATACTTAGTCATGCTTGAGCACCACCAGGCTAGATCATCTGTAAGAGGCCTCTAAATGGGCTGTTCAACAGCTCTGAGCCACTGTCTTGTCATCTGGAATGTAAGATTGTTAATGGGACCGGCCACATTGGCTTGTTCTGGGGATTAAATGAGAGAGTGTGTGTGGAGGGCCTAGTGCAGTGCTGGGCACTGACAGGTGTTCAACACCTGCTGGCGGCTAGTTTCCCTCCACTCAGCGAAGACCTACCTTCCGTGTGTTAGGATCTGTTTCTGGATGGGGGGGGTGGGGATTGGAAGGCGGGGGAGTAAGACAAGCCTCTTCCCTCACTGAGTTTATATTCCTGCGGGCAAGACAGATAGTAAGCAAATAAACAAAGATGTAATACACTATCAGGTAGCTTTAACTACTATGAAAATTAAAATTTTTTGAAAAGGTAAAGAGAATTAAGACAGCAGGTCCTGGGGGTAATAGATAGGGTAGCTGAGAAATCCCTCTGTGATCAGGTGACATTTGAGCTATAGGAAGTATGGGAGGAGTCATGTGAAGAACATTCCAGGCAACATGACAACAACAAAAACCCATTGTCCTAGCGACCCTATAGGACAGGGCAGAACTGCCCCATAGGATTTCCAAGGAGCAGCTGGTGGATTCAAACTGCCGACCTTTTGGTTAGAAGCCGAGCTCTTAACCATTATGCCACCAGGGCTCAGGGTATGGTAAATGCAAAGATCCTGACTCTTGAGGCAGGACTGACCTTGCGAGAGAGCCGGGGTGAGCAATAGGGAGGGCAGGAGGAGTTGTGGTTAGAAGTTACCGCAGGGCATAGCTCAAAAAGATCTTGGAGGCAACGAACACCTCAGTTTGACTTCTCTCTTTATCCTGTTTTCCTTCATTTAGTTTCTTTAAATCACCTTCAGACTGACAAAGAGGAAATTCAAGCAGGAGATTTAAGATCCTTTTCAACCCTGAGATTCTCTTATTCTATAACCAGAATGTTTCATTTTTTGTTTTCTCAAGCCTAGTAAGTGTAATAGTGAAAACCCTGGTGGCATAGTGGTTAAATGCTAAGGCTGCTAACCAAAAGGTCAGCAGTTCGAGTCCCCCAGGCGCTCCTTGGAAACTGTATGGGGGCGTTCTCCTTTGTCCTGTAGGGTTACTATGAGTCGGAATTGACTCATACAGTCCAAATTCTAAAAATGATGTTAATCATATTTTTATCTCTTTTCCCTCCAGCTTGATATATGGTCCAAATCTAACTATCAAGTGTTCCAAAAGGTAAGTTTTACTTTTTGCTTCTTAGTTAAGAGGCATTAAGGAAAATTTGAATGCTTTGTAAACATTGGTCTCAAAGAGAGGCTTTTCAAAAAGTGAAAAAAGCCTGACAAGAATGGCTACTCACTGTATGATTCCATTTTATGACATCCTGGAAAAGGCAAAACCTGGGGACAGAAATGAGATCAGTGGTTGCCAGGGCTTCGGGTAGGGGCAGAGGATTGACTAACAGGGGTCCCAAGGAGACAGATTGGGATGATGGAAATATTCTGTATCTTAACTCTGGTAGGGATTACATGACTATATATGTTCATCAAAATTCAGAGAGCTACCTACTTAGGAAAGGTGAATTTTACTACATGTAAATTATACCTCGGTAAACCTGACATTATAAAAAATCAGAGACAGTTGAGTTGCTCTAAGCACAATCCACACAAGTTGTAAACTGTTTCTCAGAGCCTTAGTGATCTATGCAGGAGCCTTAGGGATGGGCTGAAGGAGGCAGGTAGCTCTGCCCTCGCCCTGCCCCAACCTGTGCCCAGTGTGCCCACTTTAACCAGAATTGCTGTGGCGATGTTTTGTTCATATATAGGGCTTCCTCAAATTTCTGTTTGAGAAAAGTTAGAAAAAATGAATCGTGACTAGAGAAAATCCATTTCCCACAACTCCCGATGGTGGAAGGGTCCCCTTCCCTGGACTAGCTTAATACTTGTGGCATATGAGGGTTTCCACTACCCCCAGCAGCTCTCAGGCAGCAACTGGTTTTATTTCTTTTCTATCCTCTGTCTCTGCTTCTGTCCAGTAGTACAAGTAATAGAGAGTTGGTTCCAATTTCATTCATTCCCTCATCAAGTTCAACAACAATTATTTATTGAGCCGCGTTTCCATATGCCAGCCACTATGCTAAGGTGCTAGGGGTGCAGCGGAAGACAAGACTGACAAGAAAGTGTAATAAGTAAGTACATATGATAACTCCAGGTTGTTGTGACTAAGAACAACAACACAGGGTCTTCCTTCCAATTACGGTAATCAGAGAAGACCTTTATGAGGTGAAATTTATACAGGGCCTGGAAGAGTAAGAAAGAGCCAGTCATGTAAAAAGCCACAGAAAGAAATTTCTAGGCAATTGAAACAGCAGCCCAGAAACCAGGGCTGGGTTCTAAGAACTGATGGAAGCAGATGTCCCTGGAGCACTCAGTGGGCAAGGAGGGAGTGAAGAAGAGATGGGAGGCAGAGCCCAGGTCATGCAAGTCCCTCTAGGCCCTGGTAGGGAATTTGGATTTTATTCTTAATTCAGTGAGAAGCCATGGAAGGGGGTAAAGCAGAGGATAGACATGATTTTGAAAGGTTGGCCCAAGTTATTCCCACAGTGAGTAATAGTTGTGTCCAGGTTGTGCCAGGCAGCTTAAGCGTAGGGCTTTTGGGGTTGTTTGTTTTTAGGTGAAATTCACATAACATAAAATCAATCATTTTAAAATGAACAATGCATTGGCATTTACTACATTGACATGTTGCGGAAGCACCACTTGTATCTAGTTCCAGAATATTTTCATTATCCTGAAAGTAAACACCATACCCATTAAGCAGTGAGCTTTTCTATCAGAAGAACATACTGGACCACCCCTCAGTGGTGCTTAATTTACATCAACTCACATTCCTTCCTGAACCCCTGTATAATGCTTAGGGTAAACAAAAGATATGGATGGAGTTAGGGAAGTGGTTTGAGGCTGAAAACCACAAATTTAGGGAGGGTATACGGCTGCTAACCAAAAAGTCAGCAGTTAGAATCCACCAGCCGCTCCTTGGAAACCCTGTGGGGCAGTTTTATGCTGAAACTCTCTACCGTCTGCACCTTTTCTGTAAATCTAGAACTGTTCTGAAATAATAAGAAAACTCTGGCCTTTCGTCTTCTAACATCCCTTTACCCAGATGATCTGTCTGAAAACATAATGAGGAAAACAACCTCCCTCCCTGCATCCGGACCCTAAAAGAAGTGTGTAGTCATGTGTAGGTTTTAATGCAGTGAACTACATTTGTATTCTTAGCGTTCTTATCCAGGTGACCATAAAAAAAAAAAAAGACCATACCTAAGGTATTTCCTTGTTTCACATGCATGAAGTCCTGGCCTTATCCATGCTAACTCTCTTAATGATTCTTTTTTGTTTTTTTTTTTTTCTCCAAAAGCAGCTGGTTGAAAAACATTCTAAGGAGAAAGAGTGCTGCTCATTATCCGCATCTTGTTTTGCTGTGATAGTGAGGAACATTAAGGCAGTTGTTTTGTCTTTAACTTGTTACCTTAGTGTCCTCTGTGGTATTGCAATGAGTTCCTTCTTGTGGTGCCACAAAAGGCAGTGAGGACTTCGTGAGAGCAACGAGTACTGAAGACTCATTACCTGGTATCTTAACAATGGTCCAGTTTCCATTCAAATTTCCTTCATAAGGGAGGGGGCTTCCACATGCTTGCCTTTGCGTATATTTTTTTGAAGTATTCTGTGTAGTATTAAGTATTTCTGAATGCAAGCAGGAAGTTTATTAGGAAATTATAAAATGTGTGGAACACAGATTTGGTGAAGCATAGATTTGGAAAGACAGTGGTATATTTTTATTTTACCTCCCCTAAAAATAACCTGCCAGGCATGCTTTGTATATGTTTAAAACTACAAACAAATACTGAAGCATTGTTTAAAATTTGATATTAGTCTAGTTGGAGAGATTTAGGAACACCTGCCAGTTCCTTCCTTGTAGTTTCTGTAACATATTTGAAGCAGTAACTCAAAGAACATAAAGTAATGAATTCAAAGGAATAGGAATTTTATCGCAACTGGTGAGTGGCATATTGTCTCTGTTTGTGCAGAACCTTTTTTGAGATCTCTTTATCATCCCTACCTTCACCTGTTTTTAACTAAATGGACTTGACCTCTAATATTGACCTATACTAGATTAAAGAACAACAATTTGTGGGCAGGTGATAGTGTCCTTCTGATTACAACTAAAGGCAGATACATTGAAGTCCTTTTCTTTTTTCAGGGGCTGATAAGGAATTAGTGAATTAAAATGTCCTCTGTCTTCCCTACCAAGCCATTTTCTTTTTGCTATGAAATTAGAGAATATATTGGAAAATAATGTAATACAGAGTTAAGCTTAATCCTTTATCAACAAAACTTTCAACTAATCGTCACATGGAAGGAGTTTGGGATTTTATAAACAAGCCTATTTTCATATCATTGTGCTTGTGGAAGATGTTAGTAGAGAAGACGAAGGATATGTCCTATGGGATAATAATGCGGAATGGCTGTAACACACTTAGTTCAGGAATCTCAGTTCACTGTGTGAATCTCAGGGCAGACATTGCTGTTCCTCAGCAGATTGTGCACTAAAAGCTGATCTCAGACCCACTTTGTCAGTTGCAGATTCTGAAGGCCTGGTGCAATTTGTTGTGTGATGTTTAGCATTTCAAACTAAAAATGCCAAAAGAGAAGGATTAGGTGGCGACATTTCTAAAGTGTGCTTTTTACTATCAGCTATTTCTCAGAATTCTGTTTTCTTCCTGTCTACCCACTTAAATTTTGGGTGTCCTGATTGATGTTGTTTATAGTGCTTCCCAAAAAGATGTTGTTTTAAAGTACTATGGTAAATATTCCCTTTAGCTCATCATCTACCTGTTTACACCCGTCCAAGTAGCCCAATCAGTGGTTGGTAGGGATAGTTATCTACATTATCCAGAAAAGCTCAGCCTGAAACACTGGTATAAAAGGCACTGGGATATTTTTTTGGGGGATATAGCATAGACAGCCTTGCAACAATAGAATCAACAAACTGTAATCTGTGAATTGATACGTAGATAGATATGCCAAGAGGTGAGGGAAGGGGTAAGGGAGCACGCCGACCAGCAGGTACAGGTTCAGAGGTGGAAGTTTCTAAATACATGACTGTAGGAGCTCCTTATGTATTAATATAGACAATACAGCACACAAATGGCACAGTCGGGGAAACCTCTTAGACATAACTAAACACCTCACAGGATGAAGTTCTCAGGCTCAAAGGCAAAGGACCGTAGACTCGGGGGACATCTATGTCAATTGGCACAACATAGTTCTTAAAGACGTTCTACATCCGACTTTGGTGAGTAATGTCTAGGGTCTTAAAAGCTTGTAAGCGGCCATCTAAGATATAACTATCAGTCTATTCTAGTTGAGAGCAAAAGAGAGGGAAAAAAACTAAAGACCCAAGGGAGTAATCAGTCCAGAGGACGAAAGGACCGCATGAATCACAGCCTGCACAACCCTGAGACTGGAAGAACTAGATGGTGCCTGGCTACCACTACTGAGCAGTCTCTGTCTAGGATTACAACAGATAGTCCTGGGCAGAGCAGGTGAAAAATGTAGAGCAAATGATCAAAAGGCCAGACTCACTGGTCTGATAGAGGAACCCCCGAGACTATGGCTTTCAGACACCCTTCTAACTTAGACTTGAAGCCACTCCCAAAGTTCATCTTTCAGCCAAAGATTAAGCAGGCCTATAAAACAAACAATAACACACACAAGGAACGTGCTTCTTAGATCAGTCAAGTATAGGAGATGAAATGGGCAACACCTGCCCAGGAACAAAGATAAGAAGGCAGGAAGGGACAAGAAAACTGGACAAATAAACCTGGGTTCCAGGATGGAAAAAGAAAGGGGAGAGTGCTAACACAATGCAGGATTGCAGCCAATGCCATGAAACAATTTGTGAATAAATTTTGAATGAGAAACTAATTTGCTCTGTAAACTTTCACTTAAATCACAATTAAAAAAAAAATGCATTGGGAGATTACAGTGGCCTGGAAAAGGCAGTTTCTTTGTCATCAATATAGGGGGTTTCTCAGGCAGAAAAATAGTGCCCAAATGTCCAAAGGATGGTGTTAGATACCATAATTGTGCTCCACCTCTGAGCTGGGAATACCTGGTTACGTAATGTCACGGGAGGAATTCTCTCCCTGAATTGTGCTGGTGTAGAACCCCGAGCACACCTTTCTTTGACATTCATTATGTGGTTGCAATTACTGTGTATTATGTGTGTTTTCCTGCCCACAAGTGGCAGCAGTGACCACCACAGAAAGAGGGCCTGCTAGGAAGGCAGGGAGCCCTCTGTGGTCTTTCCCCTAGGTGTAACAGGAGGGGAGTGGAGAGGGGGAGCTGCCTTGCAGAACCAAACCAAGCTTATAATCACCTTTCTATTTCTGAAAATAATGTCAGGAAGCCCACACCTGTCAAATTCTCCTCAGGCCCATGCCTGACTCCCTGGGTTAAAGATGGAGCACCCGAGGTCCTGTAGCAAATTCCGCCACGTGAAGCTAAATTTGGCCTTCCTTTTGTCTACAAATGTTGACTGTCTGTCAGTAAGCTGTTTTCTGTCTTCATTAGACCCCTTACCCGAGTGTAGGGAAACGGCTGAGTTCGGGACAGCTTGCTGTGGGTCCATCACTGCTAACAGGTTCCCATCATTTACCCTGGTCCCTTGGAGAGCCTCCTGGCACTTCGTCCTAGGGCGAAGAAGCTTTTTATAGCCAGCAAGTCTCCAGCAGAGTAGATTCAGAGAATGGAACTTAGAAATAAGGGGGAGCCATCTGAAAGGGCAGAATCACAAAGAGCCAGGAAAGGTTTCAAGCATGTTCATATTTTTCTGACATTTACACACTGCAGGGGCAGTCCCTGTTTTGATCTTTAACCCCCTCATTTCAGCACAGTGTGCATTTTCATCCAGTAACTTAGGAAGTATGAGCACAAACCTGCAGCTACTTACTGCGTTAAATCTTGGCAGGAAGGCTAAAGAAAGAGGTGGAGTGTGTGTACAGCCCCAGGTAGGCAGAGAATTGAGAGACATTATCATAGGGGCTGGCAAATGCTTCACAGCTTTTTCACTCAGAGCTAAAGCACAAAAGTCATAGCCCAGGGATGTCCAGCTCTTCGTCCACCAACAGGCATTATTCTACAAGCAACTGAGGGAAGATTCACCCTTTCAGTCCTATGCCATTAGAACTTAGCTGTGGATAGGGGGATAGTGTTCTGGGCAGGTTGCCACCACTTCATTTCTAGAACCATTATTTCATGCCTTGGTAAAAAAGTGGGCCCCATCTGGGAACAGACTTTATCAAGGTATGTTTGCAGTGTGGCCGGGTGCTTTTCAATAGAATAGATTGACTCAACCCTAGAAGACTCAATTCTCTGAAGTTTTGGTACATGATATATATTAGATTGGTGGATATATTGAGTACCTAGCAGAAATTGATCACTTACCCAAATAGTATTTGCCAAGCCTGGAAGCCTGAGTGGCATAAGCAGTTTGCAGCCAGCTGTTAACCTAAAGGTCAGCAGTTTGAAGTCACCTAATGGCTCTGCGGATGAAAGCCCTGGTGACGTGCTTCTGTAAAGAGTATACAGCCAGGAGGACCCTATGAAGCGTTTCTACTCTGTAGCACACTGGGTTGCCATGAGTCAGGGACTGACTCGATGGCAGCTAACAACAACCTGTCCTTAATTCCAGGTCTCAGGAAGAGAACCTTCCCTGACATTGGGGTAGTTTCTAGAAGACAGGAACTGTTATTGGAATAAGGCTGTGTCACATATGTTACTTGAGCGTATGTGCTGCTGTGGCATTCACATCACAAAATAGGCTCAATACATAGTTAAATTATTTTAAGTCTCATGCTCTATAATTTCTAAAACCTCCTCCTACCTACCTCATTTACATTTCCTTTCAAAAACTTGTCTCCAAAAGCCACATATGAAGACCTGTAAGAGGCTCACATTGTGATGAAAGTTCTAAGACTTGGTGCCAAATCTCAGTCCACTGTCAGCAAAGGCTCCCACACCTAGAAAGAATTCAGTCACCAAGGAACAGCCTCCAAAAGGCGATCACCTTCATGTCATAGAAGGCCCTTCTGTATTTTCCAGATCATGTCACTCTGAGCATCCCATTTCTCTTAAATGCCAATTTAACTTTTCTCAAAAGCACTTATGTTTTATTGACCAGATATGGTGTGTTTGCATTCTGTTTCTGTGCGCACTATTCGTGCCTCACGAGTGTATCTTGGCAATCCCAAACAGATAAAGCCTAGAGAAGGAACAGCTTTCACCAGTACAAGGGCAAGTGGGCAGCTTAATGTATGAAAATATACTCCTAGCAATACCCCTGAACAAGTGATGATACAGGATGAATGCATGTGTGAGCCAAACAGTGGGCTATGGACGAGCATTAGGCAAGGAGAGGCAGTGGACAATTCCAGGGTCATCCCGAAGAGCAGCCCTTTCCTAAGCTGACAGTTGGACTGTATTGACCAGGTTTGATAAGCAGAAGGAAAATAAAAGTGGACATAGTTAAGTGTCAGCCAGAGGGCCCTGGGAGCTGAAAGAATCCTTATACTCACGCAACAGCCAAAAAGCTTTTTATCGTCATCTTTCCTCTTAATGGGCACGTTTCAATATTCACAGGCATCTAAACACAAAATAGGCTTGATCATTTCTTTTCCTCTTATAATATCCCAGTACCTTCCCTCTTCAAGGCCCCCTTAACCAATGCTGAGTGTGGTAATAACTGAGAGTCTCATTAAGGTACACTCACATATGCCCAGTTTTACGGTTACAATGGAACCAGGAAAGCCCAGCGCATCCTGCCAACTTTCTTAGGGCCTAATAAATTGCCTTGGAAGTGGTTTGTGGTTTTCTACCATTAGAGGAGTCAGAGCAGGCATTTTTCATTTCTGTAGCTTATTTTTTACTGAAGTGTTGCATGGGATCAAGTACACTCCAGGTCAGAATCCAACAACTGTTCCTGGGAAGACCATCCACCTTGCCGTTCCCCAGGCTCAAACCTCAGTGCCCAGCAGTCTGCCGAGTGCGTGTGCAGGCTGCCCAGCAGTGCAGGAGAACGTCCCAGAGCCATGCCCACCCACTGCACTGTGAATTCAGGCTGATTCCTTTCTTTCTCTGGCCCTGGTTGATCTCCTATCACAGTCCCCATAGTGACTGTACCAGAGAGAGGCAGTGTAGCTGTGTATTTCAATCCCAGCTCCACCACTTACTCTCTGTGTGACCTTCAGCACGTTACCTAGCTTCCCAGTTTCCTCATTTGTAAAATAGAGATGAAAGTACCTACCTCATAGAATTGTTGTGAGGATTAAACAAGTTCATAGGTATAAAGTTTATTTGCTCTTGCTATTATTTTCTGTTGTTTCAATTCCCAAAGCTTCCTTCAGTCACTTCACTCTTTGGATGATCTCAAATTACATTATATCTGTCAAGAAATTTCTCTGCGAATGCACCCGTTCCCTCTTCTTTAGTAAAAACATACTTATATTCCTCTGACAGAGGCATTCCTTCTAGGATTTTGCTCAGTCATCCCCCCTCTCACTTGCAAGATCGTTTCCTCCTTTTCCGTTATTTATGTTTACCCAGCTTTACACAAAAAAGTTCTCTGATTCAAATTACTCCCCCTTGTATCTTTGCTGCTGCCTCATCCCAGTCTCTTCACAGTGGACCTATTGGGAGGCCATACTGCCCAGTGGCTAAGAGCACAGGTTCTGGAAACAAACACACCTGGATCTACATGCCAGCTCTGCCATGGATCAGCTGTGTGACCTTGGGCCAGGAATTTAGTCTCTGTAAGCATCAGTTTCCTCGTATATAAAAAGGGGGAAATAATAAAACCTACTTCATAGGGTTATCATGAGGAGTTCACAAAGCATTTACCACTGCAGTTGCCCATAGTGAATGCTCAATAAATGTCAGCTGTGTTATCATTGCCATGGAGTGAGGGGGCAGAACTCAGGATCTGTGGTCATCTATACGTATGGCCCATTTTGTTAGGTATGTTTTGTAAAGTAAACCAAAGGCCAGCACGGCACTGAAAAACCCGTACACTGCTGCTGAAACATCATCTCTCTTCCCTTTTTCTCCATGCGTATTATCTCCTCTCTTGGTCAAAAAATAAGCTAAAGAGGGACTAAGGTACCCAAAATTATAGAGGTGTCCTTTGGGCAGCCCTGACATGCTGATGCGAAATCATAGTTCCAGGACCTGGAATAGTCCCTCATGTCCTGAGAAGGCTAGTGGCACCTCTGTGGTCCCTAGAAGACATCTCAGGTCCACGTGTCCTACCCTAACTTCCATTTCCCCAGGCAGAGCAGTGACAAGGCAGAAGGCCCCAAGCACAGTGGCGGCCCAGCTGCTGGGGAGCTTGGCCCACTGCCCCGCATCCAGGCAGTCTTCAGTCATCCTCCTGCAGTTGCCTCAGTTTTGGAGGAGAAGTAGGAGGTATTGTCTGTATTTTCTTGGGGAGCCCAGATGTCTTTGGATGTGTTTCTCCAACTGCAAGGCTGTTCCAGCAGAAAATAACATCACACAAGTGGGTACAGAACAATTCAGGTATCTTTGGGCTTGAACTTTCCTGGCAGCCAGCAACAGAATCTGGCATTTTACCATCTGGAAAGCTTTAGACTCCCCCCCCTCCCCCCCCCCCGCCCCATCTAACTAAAGAGCCTAAATTCCTTAATCCTGAGAAATGTCAAGGACTTTTTGTATGTGTCTCCTCCCAGCCCTGCATGAGGCCTTTGGCAAAATCTGAAGGCTGGTCAAGCCTGCCTTCCACAGAGCATGTCCTTCAGAGCCTTGGAGACGTCCCTCACATCTATTCTGGATTTCTCTGCTTACCCAGGCCCTCTCCTCCTGGCAATGCCCAGTGACCTCAACTTTTCCTACCCCACACCCCCTTTCACTCTGCTCCACTTTCCCCACTGGTCAAAAAGAAATAAAGAGGATCTGAGCCATTTTATCTCTACTTCACTCGGTTCTGGTGCCCAGTGCAGAGCCACATTTTCAGAGCACTGTCCTCTCCTGAGAGGCCCTGTACTTGGCGCAGGAGTATAGAAATAAGGAAGATGTGGCCTCATCCTCGAGGAGCGCACAGCCAAGCGGGACAGGGGCCCCTGGTCACAGATGGTGGTGGCAAGTGCAGGACTTGGGTATCCAGAGGAATCTGCTGGGAGTACTGGCAAGGGGCCTTCCATCCAGCCCAGGGGATAGGGTGGGATAGGGAAGACCCCTGAGCTGAGTCTTAAAGGTGAAAAGGGCTTAGACAAGGGAAGAGCATTCCACACAGAGGGACATTTTAAACAAAGGCACAGAGTTAGGAAAGCATATTTGGGAGAAGAAATTTCTAACCTAACCAGTATTGCTGGAGTGTAAAGTGGGGACTGAGAGAGACAAGGCTGGGTTCTAGGTCTTGAGGGACCTCATGTGCCACACTAAGGTGTTCGGAAGGACCTATAGGAACTGGGGAGTGGCCTAGGAACAGCCCGTCTCCCTCTGGAGACTCTCTGTAATTAATCTAGTTTTTTTAAGAGTGAGGTTGGAACCCCAAAACTAAACAAAAATGCATTTATGGAGGTCCTGATAAATGCTAGACGCTGTATTAAGTACTTTATCTATGTGGTCTCATCCTTCCTTAGACACAGAGCTTAATCTCAGAGATGTGTCCAGGGATTTCCGGCAAGGTGGAGCAGCTGGGCCTCCACCTCTCAATACCAACACACAGCCCTGCTTCTGGTTCATCCCAGAGCAACATTTCCTGAGTCTGGTGGACAGTTGTAAGTCCTGTGGAGCCCATGCAAATGGCTCTTTCATCAAGTAGAGAAGGAAATATTGATCTAGTCTAAGTAATCCCTAGTCCGTGTGGCCTTCGATGCTTCCTGCTTGGGCCTCTAGGCCTGCTTAACCTGTGGCATACAGATCCAAGATACAGATTAGAGACTAGAGCTACATAATAAAGAAATAAATCTCCTGCTTCCTCTGTACTGTACTTTTATCCCCGTTTTAGAAACATGCCTTTGTGCTGCACCCCATCTCCCCCAGTCCCCAGCATCCCTTTTAGAACTGACTTTATAGCATTCCAAGTTTGGAATAATAATGACTCCTTTCTTAATGCAATGAGTACTTCTGGGACTGTTTTGAATATTTTTCGTAGAACCAGTGCAGATCCTTGGAGCAACGTTGCTGACAGGAATTGCTATCTCTTTAAACATTAATACGATAGGTTCACAGCTTTGACTCCAGGATCCACAAAGAATTCGCCTTTTCTAAGAGATTCCTACAGACCCTCTTAAGGCTCTTTCCTTGCCAAAGCTCTTAATAGAGCCCCAAACTTTTGGTCTAATCTCCTTGTGCAACATTAAAGTATATCTGCCCAATGAAAGTTAATTTGTATTTCTTTGAGTGAAGGAACAGCATGAGATACAACCCAATAGCAAATGTTTGGCTTTACCACCTGCTGAGCATGTGCTCCAAACCCATTGAGATGGGGAGAGGGGCCACACAGATTTCCAACACAAAGAACAGTGCTGTGTTGATGGCCTCCCTGGTTCTAAGCCCAATTCTCTACGCTCTTTTTAAACTCTTCCTGGTGAAGCAGTCTAGAGGGCTCAGAAACTGAGGAATGGTTAAGGGTGACATCAGCACCAGTGGGATCCTGGAATGGGGCAAGAACCTGGTGTCCCCTCCTGCCTGCTGAGACAGATTTGTTCTTTTTAGAAGAACAAACCAACCTAAAAAGCAAACCATTGCCACTGAGTTGATTCCAATTCACGGTGATCCTGTGTATGGCAGAGTAGAGCTGTGCTCCATGAGGTTTTCATGACCTTTCAGAAGCAGACTTTCAGGCAAGTCTTCCAAGGTACCTCTGGGTGGGTTCAAACCACCAATTTTTTGGTTAGTAGTCACACACTTAACAGTTTGCGCCACCCAGGGAACCTTTAGAAGAACAAAGGGCTTTAATTTACACCCTAATACAAACCAGGTAGAGCTGAAGATGAAGCTGTGATGGGTTTTCCTTGAAGCAGGGCACATGGTATGTGAGTGGGCTGCAATCCCAGGAGGTAGCGAGGGCTGCTTAGGTCCTGCAGCATCAACTTAAAACCTAGGATTTATACGGGGCCTAAGGGATTATTCAGCACTGATCTGAGCTTTGTGCTCTTTTACTGAGGGCCCGTGGGGGAGTGATGTGGCCAAAGTCACCCAGATAATTAGTGACTAATCCAGAATTGAACCTAGTCTCCTGACTGTTCAGTGTCCCCCTCCATCCCAGGTCTGAGAGAATCTTCTCTTCACATGTGAAAGCAGGTATTGGCTGGAGGGAAGCCAGAATCCGAGTCTTTCTAGCAAGCTTCTTTTAAATAAGCAACTTTTAAACACTTGGGTACTTAACTTTTCCTATTTATTAATCTTACAGGGCATACTTTTAATAGTCAAAGGCCTCAGCTCTCCTAGCCTAGCAGGGGGAGGCCTTGGGCTTCGTGGCTGTGTGCTCACAGATAAAGTACCTCAGTGCGTTAGTCCATTATGTTAGAGAAGAGTATCAAGTAATTGCTGGAGCCATTTTTCAAGCTCAGTTCATGCCCAGCACTGTGGCTCCAGTCTTGCCCCCTCACAGAGGGAAGCAGGCAGTGGCCTAGCAGTGAGGCTGGCTGTGTTAACCAGGAGTTCCTCACCTGGCTGCACATCAGAATCACCCTGGGGAGCTTTTTAACAACCCAGGCCCTGGTCCCCAGCCTAGGCCCACCTTTCAGAAGCTGAGGTACAGTTTGTGGCAGCCTGCCTCTAAGCCTGTGCTTCTCACCTCTGTGCTGCACTGAAAGCTGTCACCCTGGCCCAGAAGTATGCTCACAGGCAGAATGATGCGTACATTCTTCGATGGTTTGAGTCCCTTAAAGATAATCCATGGACCACCAAGAAATCCAAGGACCCCTGTTTAAGAACCCCTGAAAAATTGTAAGTTTTCATTTTAATCAAATCGAACACCCCAAAGTGAAGGTATTCAGAAAATTCTGAGGAAAAGAGTGGGAAGAATGTATAAGGTCATCCTGAAACAGGGCCATGGATGGCACTGTTATTCCTGTCCCAGGCTGGTGACTGCCACTGCCCTTCACCAACTTCCCCCTTCAAGGAGCTCAACAAACCCTTACTTTTTAAAAGAGGACTCTGCTGAGAAATGACAGTATACTAAGAGAGCTTTTCTCCCTTGCCTGTGTCTCACTCTCCTTTCTATGTAGCTCCACTCTGTCTTTTGTTCTTCTTGTTGATAAAGGACAACAAAGCTTTGGCCACCATAAAACCTAGGCTTTTGTGGGGAGGGGGTGATCTTAAGCAGAAAATAGTCCTGCTGGACCTAAAGCTGTGCTCTTTGCCCCCACAGCTGGCTCTAGGGCATGAGTGGGAAGAAGAGTTTGGGCTCTATATGCCAGGTTCATCATTGTAACAATAGGACTGTTCCCAATATCCTCCCACCCCTTTTTTTTTGGCATTGTGATTTTGGTTTCTCTTAATATATGTGCTCACTTATTGTACAAGGCAAGGACACTCATTCAGTCTGGAAATTTTTTCTTGAGGGCCCACTGTGTCTGGGTCAGGCACTGTTCAGGGTAGGTGCCTAGGATATGGCAATGAGCAAGACTAATCAAAACTTCTACCAGAGAGAGGTAGAAAGTCAAATAAGTGATGAGAACTAGGGTAATTCAGGAGACTTGGGGTCCAGTCCCAGCTCCGTCCTTGGAGTGGTGGGTTCCATTCCCTCCTGGGCATGGGAAACGGGCCAGGTAGGCCACCCTTCTGCATCCCTTGTCTTCCCCCTTGTTCTTCCTAGCCCCCAAATGTCTGTTGTGGAGAGCCCTCTGCTTGGGGCATTCAAGCTTGCCCAACTGGGTTCAAATCACCGATCTCCCACTTAATAGCTCCTTGGCTTGAGCAAGTTGCTTAAACTGCCTGTGACTTCATCTCCTCACTCGTAAATGGAAATTATTTAAGGACCTTTTTTTTGTCATAACATTGTTGCAGAGACACTGTTAAGTGCTTTACATGCATTGACACCTGCAATCTTTGCCCAAGGTCACACAGCTCATATGTGGCAGGCAGGATCCAAACTCATGAGTCTGGTTCCAAAGCTTGAGCTCCTCACCAGGTGTGTTATGCATGCCAGCCCTGAAGTCCTCACCAGACATGTTGTGTACGCCAACCCTGAGCTCCTCACCAGGTATATTGTGTACATGAGCCCTTGCACAGGATAAGTGCTCAGTAAGTGTTGACTTTGGTTGTTGCTATTATCGCAGGTAGTTCTGAATTTGGTTTAGCATTTGATTTTGATCTCTGAAACCCTATCTCACTCTCAGCTTCTGGGAGTTAGAGATTGTCAGAAGCTCCTTGCATGCAATATGGCAGAGGAACTCTGAGGAGACTTGTTTTGCCTGGCATCTTTTCTTCTTCTCCAGTGTGATGACTAGCAGCTGTTTCAAGGTCCCTTGAAAGATTCCTTTCTCCCTCCCTGAGCTGTAGTTCTCCCGTCAGTTTGGGTCTGCCTATGTCCTGCCTCCACCTCTTTGAGCAAAGGGAGAGGGAATTTCAGTAAGTCCTGGTTGGTGGAGGAGAAAACCCTGAAAATAAGATTAATAAAGCAAAGCGGATCTGTTGATGGAAGTGTCACCCACTACTCAAAATAAATCACCTACAGCCCAGCCATACAAGAAAGAAAAAAAAATTTTTTTTTTTTTTTTTTTTACAAGAGAGGAGGAAAAATGTACCCCAAACTAAACTAGAGCATATACTGTTTTTCTTTGCCTTGAGGTGAAACTGGTTGTCCCTTAGCGAAGCCCCCTCTGTGATCTCTGCCTGTTTCTGCTTTAAGTCAGCTCTTTCTCGGTGCTTTCTGTTTCCTCCACCCTTACAGCTTGCAGCCACAGTCATTTCCCTCTCAGGTCCTCTGCTGCCTTCCCTGTCTCGTGGGTTTATTGTTACTTTTATGTCTTCTCCTCCCTCCCTTTCCTTGGGCTGGCCATCTACTTTGATCCTTTTATAAGCTTTTTTTTTTTTTTTTTAAACCATCACTCTCTAGTGGGATGAATAGCCTCCCATCCCCTGGTTCCTTGGGAACATTAGTACCCTTCCTCTGCCTTGGCGGCCAGGGAGAGGGCTTTTATCTCCCAGTGGAATCTCATTAGCTTTACATTACAATGGGACCTGAACCTCAGCAGCACAGAGCTGACTTAAATTAGTTAATAGCTTTTTCTTTTTTTTTGCCCCAAGCCTGTTTTTTCCCCACATCTTGGTCGCTGAGCAAAACAACTTTGTTGTTGAAAAGTATAAAACAAAGATAATTGAAGGTGGAATGCTTTGACAAAAAGGAAGATCACTGTAGATGAATTTCTCCAACAGCATTTAGGTTCAGCTACTAGCACTGTAGAAGTTTGAGAGGAAAGGAGGGAAAACAGCGAATTAGCTTTGTTTCCTTCTATTAAAATATTCCTGTAATTGGTGATGGGAAATTAAAGAAATCAAATGATTGCATCAGCACTGAGGGAAAAAAATCATTTGACAATTAAAGGGAATATTTTATATTGAAGCTTTTGAAAAGGAGGCTAAATTTAACCAGATTGCCAACCAGTAATGGAAAATAGTTGGGTGCCCTTCCTAGGACCAAATGCCAAGGTAGAGCCTTGATGCCTGACTCCTGCTATATGTGGAAGAAGGCATTTTCTAGTTAGTTCAGCATACCCTGCTCTTGAGTAACCTGTTATAGGGCAGCCTCATTTGCATATCACTATCTCCAGACCTTCTCTAGTTTACAGAAGACATCACCACACCCTGGGGATGGAGGGCAGAGCCATGCCTCAGGCATGTATCTTTCTCTGCAAATCAGACGGGTGAGATAGCCAAGGTGAAGCCTGCTTTGAGGGAGATGGGCAAAGACTCAGGCTGGGTTCAAACACTGACTGCCCCTCACCAGCTGTGGTGACCTCGGGCATTTTCCTAACCTCTCCATTCCCTCTTACATAAAATGGACACAAGGATGGCACCACCTCATCATAGATTTATCTTAGGAATTAAATGAGGGGGGCACATTTAATTGGTATGTAATAAACTCTCATTATAGTAGTTATTACAAGTAAATATAGCAACCCTCTGGTCCTGAAAAAAGCACCTTTCAGAAATCAGCAGACCCCCCACCCCCCACACACACGCGCATTGTGAAAATATTTCATCTTAAAGCTTGGGTGATAACGTTTTAGTTTATGAAAAAGACAAACTATCCTTTTGTATGCCTTTGTTTTGTGCCCCAGGAATTAAATGCCTGCTGCTTTTGGGGCTTTTTCCTATACCCTACAACCTTGCCACCCAAAATGTGGTCCTCCAACCAGCAGTATGGACATGACTTGGAAGTCTTACTGGAAATGCAGAAACTATTTAATCGGAATCTGCTTGTTAGCAAGGTAACCAGGTGATTTGTAGGATCATTAACAGCTATTAACATACATAAGAGTAGCTTGGAGAGCTTGTTAAAATATGATTCCTGGCCCCCACCCAAGAGGTTCTGATTCTAGGTCTTCAGAGGGTCCCAAGAAGGTGAATTTCTAACAGATCTTAAGTGATGCCAGTGCTGCTGTTGCATGGACTCTATTTGGAGTAGCACCATTCTAGAGGGGAAATTTCCTTGGCCACAGCTCGAATTTGTGTGTGCCACCACTGATAGGATCCCAGACCTGACAATCTCCATGGTTCATTTTATAGGTGGAAAATAAACATTCAAGGAGGATGTATTAGTCTGAGTAAGAGAGCCATTGCTGCAGTAGCAAATAAACTTCGAAGGCTTAGTAGCCCAAAACAACAAAAATTTATTTCTTGCTCACAATGCACACCCATCTTGAGTTGTCAGAGTGCTGTACTTCACATAATCATTCAGGGTCCCAAGCTTAAGAGAGGCTCCACCATCTTGTGCCTCTACCATCTCAGTACACGGTTTCCAAGGTAGCTACAGCAGGGGAAGAGAGAGAGCATGGAGAATTCACACTTCCTCCTCGCTGTCTCCAAGTGGAAGTAACACATGCCACTTCCACTCGTACCCCATTGGCTGGAACTAGCCACAAGGCCTAACCTAACAACAGGGAGGCTGAAAAGTCTTCCCATATGCCCAGGAAGGGTAGGAGAACCAAACAGAGTAAGCACTAGTAATTTCTACCACAGAGGGAAAGTTCAAGATTCCCTAGCATGTTAGGGGTAGACCAAGGTCCAGAGTCCTCAACTCATATCTCCCGATCTCCACCCCACACACCTAATCTGTCCTAGTCTATTTAGCTGTCTCAGAGACCAAATGGATCATTGATTCAGTCAGCACACATTTATTGAGAACCTTCTCTGTGTTCAGCACTGGACAGACATGGCCTTTGTCCTCTCAGAGTTTACAGTCAAGTTAGGGAAACTGACACTAAACAAGAATTGCAAAAATAATTTTATAAGTTCAGTCATGAGGAATGCTATGAAAGAAAAGAGCTGAGAGAGAGACTTAATCCAATCAGGAAAGTCTTGGAGACTTCCCTGAGCAAGTTGACTTAAATCAGGCTCAGAAAAAAGAGTAGGAGGGAGGCTGGAGAAGGAGAGGGGGAGAGAAACGAGATGTACAAGCAGAGGGATCAGCTCTGAGAGGAGGAGGAGATACAGAGCATTTGAGGAACTGAATATTTTCAAGCCAGCGTGACTGGAGCAAGGGGATAAGAGGAGAGGAGGCAGGAACCAAGTCCTGCATGGTCTCAAATGCCATGTTCACAAGTTTGGATTTTATCCTAAGTGCTTTCAGAAGCTATAAGAAGGTTTTAAACAGGGGAGTGGCATGGTTAGATTTCTAGTTTAATAATAGTAAACTAAATCCTTTGCCATCCAGTCGTTTCCAACTCATAGTGACCCTGTAGGACAGAGTAGAACTGCCCCATAGAGTGTTTAAGGAGAAGCTGGTGGATTGGAACTGCCAGCCTTGTGGTTAGCAGCCAAGTTCTTAACCAGTGCACCACCAGAGCTCCAGTTTAATAATAGTCACTAATATTTATTGAATAGCATGCACTTTAATATTATTTAATCCTCACAGTTATCTCATGTGATAAGCACTCTGTTGTTATCTCCATTTTCCAGATGGCAAAATCATAGCTAAGAAAGATTAAGTAACTTGCCCAAGGTTGCATTGCTGGAAGAAGTGGAGTTGGGATTCAAACGTAGGCCCTCAGATCCCCAAGCCCACTGTACCTTTTGCTAAAGAATGTTCACTCTGACCACTGTGTTGAGAAAGGACTGGAAAGAGCAGGAGTGGATGTGCTACCTGGGCACTTCCGATTACCCACAGAGGAAAAGATGGCAGCTCAGACTAGGGAGTGGCAGTAGAGATGGGAAGAAGTAGAGGGATTCAAGATAAACAATTTGGAACTTGGCCATTCATAGACTGCTTAAGAATGAGGAGTGGGGTAAGGGATGATCCCAGGTTTCTGGCTTAGGCATCTGGGTGGTTGGTGGTGTCATTTACGTAGAACACTGAAGGAAAAGTAGGTTTGAAGAGCACTTTAAATGTTTATGTAACTAACATGATGCCTTGCCTAGGTATAACACCTTGCAGTTACCAAAACTATGTCTCAGAATCCCTGGGTGGTGCAAGTGGTTAACGTGCTTGACTGTGAACTGAGAAGTTGGACGTTTGAGTTCACCCAGAGTGCAGTGTAATGAATTACTTAATATGACCCTTCTAGCCATAGTCTTTGTGAGTCACACACACAGTGATTGAGTGGGACTATGCAAATAAGGTGTATGGAACCTGTGATGGTTGGGGTTACATGTCAACTTGGCTAGGCCACAATTCCCAATAGTGTATGGTTATCCTCCATGTTCTGTGTTGTAGATCTGACCTCTACATGTTGGTGAAGTGGGATTGATGTGGGGCGTGGCCTGCATCTAAGGTGTATGTGTGTACCCTGGTGGGGCTTTCTCTCTGCGTCTGGATCCTGTGTCTGGTTCATGATCAGTTGACTTCCATTTCTTGGGACTTGAGCCAGAGGCCTGCCGTCTGACCTACTGATACTGGGATTCACCGGCCTCCAAAGTCCCGTGGACTTGCGGCCTATCATCTGACATGTTTCGCCAGCTTCCACAGCCTTGTGAGCCAGCAGCCTGTGCTCAGAACTGCCAGTTTGGGTTTATCAGCCCCTGCAGCCATGTGGGTCAGGAGAAGCCTACACCTGACCCACAGATTTGGGACTTGCCAGCCTCCATGACTACATGAGCCATTTCCTTTATATGGTTCATGAGTTCTGTGAGACGTTGCAGCGAATTAGCGAACCCAAAGACAAGAGGGAGAATACTGAGGGGAGAGGGAGTAGTTGATGTTAGAGACGATGGAGTGGTACAGCAGTTTGGAAAAGTTGAACATTTGGGACATCTTTAACCTTTGCCACATAGGAACCAGCTTTGTGCTGATCCTTATAAAAGAAATTATTCATTTACAGAGATGCTTCAGAAGAAACACATGACAGTCTACTTCCAAAAAACTCAGCCATTAAAAAAAAATGTGTTTCATCGGTTGCTTAGAGAACCTGAATTCAGCCAGAAGAGGTCAAGTCCAAAGGTCAGCTAAGGAAGGAAAGGTGAGATGGGCACAGTTTTGTCAAGTTAAGGAAGATGAGCTCAAATAAAGATTGTAACCCAAACCAGGCATCAGGGTTGGGGGCAGGTTTAGGACGTCTTAGGGCAGAGATTCTTGTCAGTGTTTTGGCAAAAGCCATTAACCAGGCAGTAGTAGAGTGAATAGTAGAGTGAATAGAGCAGGCTGGACGGAAGACCTTGGCGGGGGACTCAGGCAAACTGTAGGTATGCGGCTTGTCCAAAGGCACTGCCCACTGTTGACTCCAGCTGATGGTGGCCACTTGAATATGTGGGACAGGGGTCAGGGAG
Source organism: Elephas maximus indicus (assembly GCF_024166365.1). NCBI lineage: Eukaryota > Metazoa > Chordata > Mammalia > Proboscidea > Elephantidae > Elephas > Elephas maximus. The sequence continues at coordinate 82,786,515 of NC_064827.1, read as the reverse complement.
GGTAACAAATCACAATCAATCTCCAAGATGGGGTACTATTAATGCCCCTAGACCTTCTAGAAATCTGAGTTACGTGAGATGTGTTGAATTTTAAATATTGGCAGTTCATTTTTAGGGGGCCTTGGTGGTTTTAGAGTCCTGGTGCCACAGTGGTTAAGAGCTACGGCTGCTAACCAAAGGTCGGCAGTTTGAATCCATTAGCCGCTCTTTGGAAACTGTATGGGGCAGTTCTGCTCTGTCCTATAGGGTCACTGTCGATTCTGACTGGACAACAATGGGTTTTGTTGTTGATGTTGTCGTTTGGTGGTTCAGTAATAGAAATCCCACCTTCCATGCAGGAGCCCTGGGTTCAATTCCTAACCAGTGCACCTCAAGCACATTCCCCACCTGTCTCTCAGTGGAGGCTATAGGGTTGCTGTGAATCAGACTGGATTCAGTGGCACATAGCAACAACATGATGCTGAACAAGGTTGAGTGAACTTCCACACCAAGACCGACTAGGGAGAAAGTTCTCTTGATCTACTTCGAAAATCAGCCAGCGAAAACCCTCGGAATCATAATGGTCCGATCTACAATCGATCATGGGGATGGTGCAGGACCTGGCAGCATTTTGTCCCATTGTGCATGGGGTTGCCATGAGCGAGGAGCCAACTTTGTGGTAGGTGACAACAACAGTTTTTGTTGTTATAGTTACAGTTGTTTAAAAAAAATGTGCAGCCAAAGAAAGGGTGCCTGGCTTGGGCTAAGCCTTTGAGTCACCAGACTGGTTAGGGAATCAGGCTGCAGGCCAACGCAAGCTTCTGGAAATGATTGAATCTCATTCCAGCAGACTTCCCAGGGCTGAAGTACAGATGGACCATCCTTCATCTTGGAAAAGAAACCGTAACCAGAACTAGAACAGTGGGGGGCTAAGCAAACACAGCCACCTCAGCTACTCTGCTCCCACATGGCTGATACATTGGGTGGGAACTCCATTAGAGGCACTTTAAAAATAAATGGGGTATATATCCTAGAGAAATAAAAGCCGTGACAAGAATAGAAAACATATGCACACCCATGTTCGTTGCAGCATTATTCACAGTAGCAAAAAGATGGAAACAACCTAAGTACCCATCAGCAGATGAATGGTGTTATGGATTGAATTATGTCCCCCAAAAAACATGTCAGCTTGGTTAGGCCATGATTCCCAGGCTGTCCATTTTGTGATCTGAAGTGATCATCCTGTGTGTAATAAATCCTAACCTCTATGATGTTAATGGGGCAGTTCACAATCTACAGGATTAGGTTGTATCTCTTTTGGGATAAAAAAAGAGAGTATCGAGCAGAGAGGAGAAGCACCTCATACCACCAAGAAAGAAGAGCCAGGAGAAGAGTGCATCTTCTGGACCTGACGTCCCTTCACTGAGAAACTCTGAGGCCCAAGGAAAGATTGATGACAAGGACCTTCCCCCAGAGCCAACAGAGAGAGAAAGCCTTCCCCTGGAGCTGGCACCCTGAATCCTAGACTGTGAGAGAATAAATTTATGTTCATTAAAGCCAGTCACTTGTGGTATTTCTGTTTTGGTGGCACTAGATAACTAAGACAAATGGATAAACAAACTGTAGTACATACACACAATGGAACATTGCACAGTGATGAAGAGTAATGATGAATCCGTGAAACATCTTACAACATGGATGAATTTAGAGGGTATTACACTGAGTGAAATAAGTCAACCACAAAAGGACAAATATTATACGAGACAACTCTTATAAATAGTCAAGGAAAGGTTTACACACAGAAAGAAACATTTTTTGATGGTTACCAGAGATGGGAGGGAGAGAAAGGAAAAATTATTAGACAATTCAAAAAGCTGGACTATATGAAGAAGAACAGAGCATCAGAATTGAAGAAAGACTCATTAACAACCTGGGTCATGCAGATGACACAACCTTGCTTGCTGAAAGTAAAGAGGACTTGAAGTACTTACTGATGAAGATCAAAGACTACAGCCTTCAGTATGAATTACACTTCAACATAAAGAAAACAAAAATCCTCACAACTGGACCAATAAGCAACATCACGATAAAAGGGAGAAAAGATTGAAGTTGTCAAGGATTTCATTTTACTTGGATTCACAGTCAACATCCATGGAAGCATCAGTCAAGAAATCAGACATTGGGTAAATGTGCTGCAAAAGACCTCTTTAAAGTGTTAAAAAGCAAAGATGTCGCTTTAAGAACAAAGGTGTGCCTGACCCAAGCCTTGCGGTTTTCAGTCGCCTCATTTGCATGCGGAAGCTGGACAATCGATAAGGAAGACTGAAGAAGAATTGACACCTTTGAGTTATGGCGTTGGCAAAGAATGTTGAGTATACCATGGACTGCCAAAAGAACAAACAAATCTGTCTTGGAAGAAGTACAGCCAGAATGCTCATTAAAAGCAAGGATGGTGAAACTTCGTCTCACATACTTTGGATACATTATCAGGAGGGACCAGTCCCTGGAGAAGGACATCACGCTTGGTAAAGTAGAGGGTCAGTGAAAAAGAAGAAGACCCTCAACGAGATGGGTTGACACATTGGCTGCAACAATAGGCTTAAGCATAACAATGATAATGAGGATGGTGCAGGACCAGGCAATGTTTTGTCTCCTGTACATAGGGTCGCTATGAGTCAGAACCAAATTGACGGCACCTACCTAACAACAACAGAGAGTAGACACATGTTAATTTTGGTGGAGGGAAAGGCAGTACACAATACGAGGCAAGTCAACACAACTTGACCAAAGCAAGGGAAGAAACTGAGAGGTACACAAGAATAAATGACAATGAAGGGAAATTCTGTAACATACACAATCCTGCAGCAACAGTAATAATAGATAATTTATGAGTGGCTACATTTTTTTTTTACATAGGTAGATATATATGCCAAATAGGTGGGGGGGGTATATAGGAGTACACCCATGTGCATATATAGGTTCAGCTGTGGATATTTCTATGTGTTTGTGTGTGCTGCATGTGTATTTATATATAAGAGAGCACACAGGGGACACAGTCATGGAAACAGCCTAGACATAACTAAACACCTCGCAGAACTGAGTTACCGGGCTTGAAGACTGAGGGCCATGGTCTCAGGGAACATCTAGGCCAATCAGCATAACATAGTTCATAAAATGTTCTACATCATACTTTGGTAAGGAGCATCTTAAAAGCTTACGAGTGGCCATCTAAGATACAGCTGTTGGTCCCTTTGCAAAGGAAAGTGAAGAAAACCGAAGACTCAAGGAAACAATTATTCCAAAGGACTAGTGGACCACAGGAACCACAGCCTCCACCAGCCTGAGATCAGAAGAACTAGATAGTGCCCAGCTACCACTACCAGCCGCTCTGACCAGAATCACAATAGAAAGTCCCGTTACAGTGGGGGGAAAAATTAGTAATAATAATGTAGAGCAAAATTCAAATCCATAAAAAAGACCACATTTACTGGCCTGAAAGAGACTGGAGGAACCCCTAAGACTATAGCCCTTAGACACCCTTCTAACTTGGTACTGAAGCTAATCCTAGAGGTCACCTTTCAGCCAAATAACAGACGGGCCTATAAATAAACAATAACACATGTGAGGAAAGGGCTTCTTAGAACAATCATCTACATGAGACCAAAAAGACAACATATGCCCCAAAGCAAAGATAAAAAAAAAAAAAAACAGCCAGATGATTGGAAATGGGGAACTTAGGGTGGTAATGGGGAGAGTGCTAACCCATTGCAGGGATTGCAACCAATGTCATGGAACAGTTTGTATATAAACTATTGAATGAGAAACTAATTTGCTCTTCACCTAAAGCACAATAAACCTTCACCTAGAACACAATAAAATAAATAAATGGTAGGATCAGGAAAAAGAATTCTCCAAAACCTCGTTTCTTTTCTAACAGCAGGTGTGCTTGCAGGGAGTGTCTTCTCAGCCCATACAGTGGCAGTTGTATTTTTTTTGTCTTTAGTGTACAGCAGGGGAACTAGATGGTTCAGGTACCACTTGCTTTGCTGTGTTTTGTAGCCGTTAGCTTCACTCCACTAATCACTGCCAACCGTTTTGCAAAGTTATCATTACTATTCGGTTAAAAAAAATAAAAAGCATTGCTCATTTTAGAAAGCTGTCTGTCAAAGATGCTTAAAATAAAAACAGTTGTAGCATTTAAGAGATAAGTGCCATATATCTTGAAAGTCACTTGGGTGAGAATTTTTCAACAATGTTCGGTCCATGAACTGTTGCTGTATTTGCAAGAAAGTCACTGCAGGTGTGTGTGGCATGTGGCCTTTGATGAGCGAGCTTTTTTTTTTTTTTTTTTAAGCTTATTTATTTAACATATTTATTGAGTACCTTCTCTATGCCAGGTGATATTCCAGGCCACGGGGACATAGCACAAACCAGACAGACATGATCCCTGCCCCTCACAGAGCTAATCATCTAGTGGGGCCCACCATCTTCCAGCAGGCCACTCACATTCAGCAGGAAAAGACAACAATCCAAGGGCCAGGAGTGCAAAAGGGAAGCGTGGGCGGGCAGGGCTAGCATTTTCGCTGGAGAGGTAATAGCTTCACATGCATAACCTCCACCTGTCTTCTCACCAACCTTATGAAGTGTGTGTTACTATAATCTCCATTTTATTCAGGAGGAAACTGAGGCTTAGAGAGGTTCTGTAAGGAGCCAAAGATTACCCTGCTGTAAGCAGGGGAGCCAAGACCCAAGCCCAGATTGCCTGGCTGCAAAGCCTGTGTCCTTACGTACTTTGTGGTTCGGCTTCTCTGGCTGAATGTGTGGATGTGTAGCTGGAGTAATACCTGGAGTCATTTTCATCTCACCATGTGGGGCCTGGACCCACGCTTCTAGTTTCTACCTGATAGTTTGCTTAACTGTTTTTTAGGTCTGTTAGCACATCACATAGTGTCCTGATAGGGGCTCAAACACTGACAAGTCTACAGAATTAGACCTGTGTTCATTCTTGTTCTTAGAGTTAATGATTTTATCTGGAGTTTTTTGTTTATTAACCACAATATTTGTAATGCCAAGAATCCCTAATGAGGACAATGAAATAAACCATTAATCTGAAACGACTATCAAGTTAGGTATAATCTGTTAATTTGCTGATGGGTGGCAGACAGTAGCAATTGATGGTGTCATCAAATTGCAGAACTACACAGGATCTTAGACCAGTCCCTTTGTTTTCAGAAGGGACATTGTGAGAGGTTAAGTAGCTGGATCAAGGTCAGGGGACAGTGCCGGGACTTAAATGCAGTGCTCTCTCCATCTGATCTCCTGCTGCCTCTAGTGGACTTGGTGCAGTCTTACCGTTGGCCTTGCTGATAAAGTCACTACTGTGGAGTTATGAGAATGGGTGTGGCCTGCTAAGGTTCTGAAAATAGACCAAACCCCTTTGGAGGGCTGATGAGAGGACCACACTTTGAGTGGCAAAGCTCCTCACAAAGGTAACAGTAGGAATTGTGAGGCTCAAGGAAAAGATCATCAGAAATGCTCAGGTTCCTGATCATAAAGTCTATATGACTATAAGTTATGAGGCAGAATGAGAATTAAAGGAAGCACAAAGAGCCCAATTACTCCATCAGGAAAATTGTTCCAGCCTAAAAATGAAGTAAAATGTGGACAGTGGGAAATGATCCTTTGCACTCATGTAGTGTTTCACGAAGTGATGTGGCTTGTCAACCTCGCCATGATCTGTCCCCTCTATACCTCTCCAGCCTGTCAAGGTTTTCAGTTGCTAGAATGTCCCCCACTCAGCTTGCCTCCAAACCCGCACACCTGCGTTCATTTCTGCCTACAACGTAACTTCCCTTTCCCTGCCCCCAACGCTGCTAACTAATTTTTGTTACTTCAGATTTTTAAATGTCCTTTCCTCCAAGAGACATTCACAGGCAGATTTGTTTTTCATATATGAAGTGTGCATTTGTCTTAATTGTTTTCTCTGTGCTGGTTTGGAGTGGCCTTTAACTCCAGTCATTGTCCTTTGTTCCCAGGTGACAGACCACGCCACGACTGCCCTGCTTCACTATCAGTTGCCCCAGATGCCAGATGTCGTGGTCAGATCCTTCATGGTAAGTGGCTTTAAGAGCCATGTCTCTCATTTAAACCTTGGCTCTTATGAGAGCAAGCAGCTGGAGATCATTGCATCTTCAAATTGTGTGGGCCTCACAACGGAAGATGGGGCTCCCAGTTTAGAACTGATAAGCTTTCTTTAAACTGGAAAGGGATATGGTATCTGAGAAAAACCACCCAGCCTAATTAACTGCTGTTTTCTATCATTTCTGAATAACTGTCAGTTTCAGAAGTGATATTCCCAAACTGTTTCTAGCATTGATTTAGTCAATAGATATTTACTAAACCCCTAATCTGTGCTAGGCCCTGTGCTTGGCCTGGCGCTGAGTATGTAGCAGTGAATAAGGAAAAATCTTGCAGTTCCCCAAGACGTTTAATCCTTAGATTTTCAGAGCTGGAGCTCAGGATGGGATCAACCCCAAAACAGCCATTCCAGTGGTGTGCTGGAATGGGCTTCTGCCAGCTCTAGTTAAATGTTCAGAATTTTGGGAACCAGTTGTTTAACCATTGGTAACTTGAAATTGAACTTGGTGGGAGTATTTACACTGTGTAAAGCAGCAAACGTTACAAGTCAAAGCTCCCTGGCCAGTTTATCAGCACACTGCTGCCCAGATTTGTCACATGACCAGTTGGCCTAAGTGGGCTAACAACTGGCTCCACCTCATCCTTGACAGAATCGGCCACCTCTTTTAATATCACACCGACACGGCTTCATGTTTGTCCATCAGTAGGCTCTATCTTTCTTCACTGCTGCTAAACTCCCCCTTTCTTCCTGCTAGAACCTATTCCAAAGATTTACCTATTACCAAGGTCAAATCAGTGTTGACAGCTAGGCGGGGGGTATTGCTTATCCAATCCATTCTATCGCTGTGCCTCAACAGTTAAGCTTCTTAGAGAGCCTCTTGTTCAGTGCTTAAAAGACATATATGCAGCTTATTGATTGGCTTAACGGTGTTGGGGGAGTTGAACACAGTAAACCCGAGTGCTCAACAGAGTTGTCCATGTATTGGTTCTTTTATGTGTCAAGAGAGCAGTTCAGTGAAATCCTCATTTTTGGATGGATATAAAGACTCGCTTTTTAGCCTAACATGTTTTAGTGCCTAGTTTCCTTTTGGTAATTGACTTTTTGATTTTTGGAGAATTTGAATCTGATCAGCGCTGAAGGATAAAGAGTTTAACCAAATGATCTGTTGACCTCCTTGTGTTTATTGCCAAAACCCTGCAAAAATCCAGCCCTCTGGAAGGGGGACAGTATTGATGGTCTAAGCTGTGCTACTATGAAGGCGTCTGTGATGAAGATGGAAGAATTTGTATCAATAAACTCAGCCGACCTCTTCAGAGAACAATTTTCTCTTATCGACATAATTCAGGAGGACATTAAGTGGTGAAATTTATGTGCCCCTTTCACGGGGAGAACTTGCTTGCCTGTTGTAGATTATTGGTAGGATGTTTTTTTTTTTTAGTAGTGAATCTCCTTGGGTTTGAGAATTGAGTTACGTGAGTCTCATCCTTATGTATGATGCCCAAAAGAACTCTGCACTCTGAACTACTCCAGTGTGTATTTATTGCTTATTATGTTACCCAGCAGCACCAGGGTTGTCCCCGCTTTCCCCCCCAGGTGTGTTAGGCCACATTGTGACAGTGAGTGGTGACCTCTGAAATCAGATTAGAAAGAAGGTCTGTTGACCTTAGTGGAGAATTCTAAAACCGTCATCTATTAGAAGTCTTCCTTATAGCACATGTCCATGACCACTTCTTGGTAGTGAACAAGGAGAAGAGAATCAATACTAACATTCAGAAGACATGGTACGCAGAAGATGAAACGTGGTTATGTTTGCCCCCAGAGCCGTAGGCTGTGTGGTGGTTCACGGTGACTCCTCAGGGAGTGCTTGAGTGCTTCCTGCTTTGGACAGTATGAATTTCTATTTTAAAAAGTCCCTCAGCTAGGAGGGCAAGGTGGGAGCATCAGAACTGATTGTCAGCAGTGTTACGACCTTGTGGGTTCTGCATGCTTCTTTCTATAAAATCACAGGGTATCTTTTGGGGTCAAAGCCAACTTAAGTTCTCTGTCCTGGGGATCATTAGACTTGACAGGAAGGATGACACTGGAAGTAGCCAGATCCCGTTTCTTTCATTTTTCTCCTCACTTCTCTTTTTAGACCTGGTTAAGAAGTTACATAAAGCTGTTTCAGGCCCCATGCCAGCGCTGCGGGAAGTTTCTCCAAGACGGCCTTCCCCCCACGTGGAGGGATTTCCGAACCCTCGAAGCCTTCCATGACACCTGCCGACAGTAACCCCACTCCAGCCCCACTTCTACCCCAGGCTGGCATGCAGACCGCCATCTAGCACCTTCCCAGACATGCCTGAAGTAATATTGATGGCTCCGAGGGTTCTTCACTGTTCAAATATCAAAACAGCTGTTCTTGTCCTTTCATAAAATAGAATATTGTATATTAAGGCTGAGCCTCTTAAAAAAACAGTTTCCATCTCTGGTTGATGGGACTAATCATAGATGTTAGCCAGTGTATAGAAGGCAAGGTAGACCTTTCTAGAACATAATATAAGAAAGTTATGCAGCATGTTCTTCAGTGAGTCAGTCCTTCTGGATCTGTGTTTTATGTCATTTTTGTGAGTTGTTGTCATATGAGTGAGCACTCTGTTTATATCCATTGTCATGCTAGGTTAACTTATTTTTGTAATTAATAAACCTTTTCTATCTAGAGCAAGCCTTTGTCTCCTGTTTCTTGTAGCAATTTTACATGCAGTTCTGTGAACATGTGAGCAGATCAGGGCCTTTTGAAGAAAAAACACTCAGTAATATCTGTGTTTAAAACATAGTTCTTTTTGAGGAGACATTTCCCTGCTTCGTGCTTTCAGGGGGCAGGGCCGTGTTGGCAAATATTCAATTTCAGAGACATTTTAGCAGCTTGAAAAATGGATTCTTCTTTTCTTCGGGGAGGGGAGTGGGGGGCACAGATGTTTCTTTTTTGCTAAATTAATAACATACACACACACATAAAAGAAAAGAAACCTGCTCGCATTAACCAGTTAGAAAATATATGAGCAAAAGTGACACGTGTGTGACTTGTTTGTCCCAGAGCTTTGTCCTGAGTGTTACTATGAAATAGATTCCAGCCCTATCTGCATAATTCATTCAGTGCCACAAAACCAACCCTGAAAGCCATGTCTGTTTATAGTAAGAATCGTTGATTGGAAACAACCTAAGTGCCCATCAACAGATGAATGGATAAATAGACTGGTACATACACACAGTGGAACACTACGCAACTATAAAGAATAACGAATCCACTAAACATCTCACAACATGGATGAATTTGGAGGACATTATGCTGAGTGAAATAAGTCAGTCACAAAAGGACGAATATTGTATGAGACCACAATTACAAAAAAAAAACAAGAAAATGTTTATACACAGGGGGGAAAAAATTCTTTGATGGTTATCAGGGGTGGGGGGGGAAGAGGGAAAATTACTAACTGGAGAGTAGACCTGTTAATACTGGTGAAGGGAAAGGCAATACACGATACGGGGGAAGTCAGCACAACATGACCAAGGCAAGGGAAAACAATGAGAGGAACGTAAGAATAAAGAGAAACTATGATAATTACTGTAACATAGGCAATCCTGCAACAATGGTATTAACAACCAGTAATCTGTGAATGGCTACATAGGAACATAGGTGTGCTAAAGACATGTGGGAGAGTGTAAGGAAGGCACTGTCCTGCAGATACAGGTTTGGTTGTGGATATTTCTACATTCATAATTGTAGGTGCTACATGTATATTAATTGGACAATATATGGAAACCTCTTAGACATAACCAAACACCTTGTGAGACGAAGTTCCTAGGCTCAAAGGCAAAGGACCACAGGCTCAGGGACATCTATCTCAATTGGCACAGCATAGTTCACAAAGACAATTTTCTGCATCCTACTTTGGTGAGTAGAATCTGGGGTCTTAAAAGCTTTCAAGTGGCCATCTAACACACAGCTACTGGTCTCTTCCTACCTGGAGCAAAGGACGGTAAAGAAAACCAAAGACTCAGGGGAGCAGTTAGTCCAAAGGACCAAAAGACCACATGAACCACAGCCTACATGACCCAAGACCAGAAGAACTGGATGGTGCCTAGACACTACTACCGACTACTCTTAACTGGGATCTCAACAGAGTGTCCCGGACAGAGCAGGAGAAAAATGTAGAACAAAAAAATTAAAAATGAAAGACCAGACTTACTGGCCTGAGAGAGACTGGAGGTACACCCGAGACTACCTGACCTGGAACTGAAACTATTCCCAGAGACCACCTTTCAGGCAAACAATAGACAGGGCCGTAAGATAAATAATAACACCCACGAGGAATGAGTTCCTTAGAACAATCAGTTGTACAAGATCAAAAGAATAACGTTTGCCCAAAAGCAAAGACGAGAAGGCAGGAAGGGGTAGAAAATCCAGACAAAAGGAAACTGGGAACCCAAGGCTGAAATAGGGAGAGTGCTGACACGTTGAGGAAAATGTAACGGAACACCTTCTCTGCAAACTTTTGAATGGGAAACTTATTTGCTCTGTAAATTTTCACCTAAAGCACAATTAAAAAAAAAAAAAAACCTGTTGATCTCGTAAAGATCTAGAGAACAATGGGGGAGTTTCTCAAGGTTTTCCTGGCACAGCCTACACTGCAAATAGCATTCTGTTTGCAATGAATGATGCCAGGAGACACGCTGCTTTCTGAGATGTCCAGAAGAACGAGGTATTTCCTACCTTGATTCTGTACAGTCCAACCCCATCTCACTTACCCCACCAGGCTGAAAGGAACCAGAATCTGAGGGGATTTAGTGAGCCCTGGTGGCGCAGCAGTTAAGAGTTTAGCTGCCAACCAAAAAGGTCAGTGGTTCAAATCCACCAGCTGCTCCTTGGAAACCCTATGGGGCAGTTCTGATGTGTCTTATAGGGTAACTATGAGCTGGAATCAACGACAGCAATCAGTTTAAACTATCCCTGGGTGGCACAAATGGTTTGTGCTCAACTACTAACCTAAAGATTGGTGGTTCAAACCACCCAACAGCTCTGCAGAAGAAAGGCCTTGCAAAATGCTGTAAAGATAACAGCCGAAAAAACCTTGTGGAACAGCTCTACTCTGTAACACATGGGGTCACCATGAGTCTAACCATGAGTCCGAATCAACTCAACAGCTATGGAAATTTCTTTTTCCAACTGTAGGATGTTGTTGTTGTTAGCTGTTGTCAAGTCAGCCCCCAGTAGTGCTACTCAAAATTCAGCCCTTAGCCCAGTAGGCTCAGTGTTGTGGGAACTGATTAGAAATACAAATCCTCAGCCCCACTCCTCCCACCCCTCCCCCCGTGACTCTGATGCTCAACCACTGCTAGAGGAGAACTGGCAACGCTTGCAACACCCAGTTTGGGAAAGTGTGATGAGAGGCAGCGTGGTGTAGTACTAGAACGTTTACATACAGGCGATGATTTTACATGAAATACCATAGTTCGTCAAATCTACGATGCCATCGCCTGTAAGATGCACCGTTATTTTCCGAACCACTAAGAAAGAAAGAAAAAGCGCTGCCAATTAAACTATGGCACAGGCCTTAATGATAATCCTGCACGACACATGAATCAGCCTCACCAGCCTTTCATGGCTTTGAAATCTCTTTCATCTGTTCCAAGGGGCTTGGTAATTTCACCTGCCTTGAGTTTTATCATTTAGCATGTAACAGGTGATCCTTTTACATGAATCTCAGTAACAAAACGTAACCCAGCTTCATTGACTTGTGAGCATCTGCTTTCTTTGGTCTCCTGAGACAGTTGTTTGTTGCTTTCCAAGAAAATATGGAATTAAGGACATTCTTCCATCAGTGAATACTTGCTTTGCTGATAGCAAATTTATGTCTTGTTGCTGTCCCATCCTCTTCTGGGGATATAATGACATTTTGTTGCAGTGCTGCAGTTAGTGCTGTCTTTTCGAAGACACTTAAAATAGACTGACCCTGGGCAGTACCGACAGTGCGCATAGCTCATGTGAAGTGACGGCAGGCAATGTGAGTGGCTCTAACCAAGTTGGGGCATGTGCAGACAATGACAAGTACATCGTGACTGCCAGCCGGCTGACAGCGCACATCAAAGATGTTAAAATGTGGAAAATACTCATCTGAGAATTGATGAAATTACAGTAACATTAAATCACATTGTGAGAAAGCTATTTGAATTTGTAACTGTTTTAATCCTCCAGGAAGATTACAGCAAGTCTGAGAAAATCTCCATTGGGACTAAAGGTCGCTCTAACTATAGTAGCCATCGAGTTGATTCCCACTCATGGCGACCCCATGTGTGTTAGAGTAGAACTGTGCTGCATGGGGTTTTCAGTGGCTGATTTTTTGGAAGTAGATGGCCAGACCTTTCTTCTGAGGAGCCTCTGGGTGGACTCAAACTTCGAGTTTTTTGGTTAGCAGCCAAGTGCCTTGACCATTTGCAACACCCAGGGACTCCAAAGATCTCTCTGGCCTCCCACTGATCTAGTTTTTTAACAGAGCAGGCCTTGTGCTCTGAGCCTTGAGCATGCAACAGTTTCTGTGTTGAATGTAAAGACATTGTTTTTTGTTGCTCTGGATTATCTTTAAAGATACCTTCTATTTATAGAAAATGGTACCTGTAATAGAGAGTTTCCATTTTAGTTAAATAATTTTCCATTTTAAATAAATGTATTTAGGTGAAAAGGTGAGACTAATAAAAAAGTAATAGCATAGGCAAGAAGTGTGAGGGTGGCAGGCAGATCATGGGTAGTGAACACATGCAGGGCCGGAGCCTGCAGCTCAGCTCTGCTCACCAGCTGTAGGAATGCAGACAAGTTACTCCACATCTCCATGACCCCATTTCCTCTTCTGCAAAATGCAAGGCTGAGAATCCAGTGATGGTGAGGCGGGAAGTTTAAGGGGAGTGTGGGCTTGTAAAGGAAACAAGGTTGGCCAGGAGTTGGTAATTATTGAGTCTGGGAGATAGATATATGGGTATGGCATGCTATTGTTTTTCTTTCTTCTACCTTCCCATAATAAAGAGGGAGGGGAGTATAAAAGGGTTGGACCAGTTAATCTGCAAGGCCTTTCCATCTCTGAGACTTCCATTCTTTAGTCCTGAGAGGCAGAAGTTGAAAGGGAATGTACTTAAAAGTCTAGAAATGGAAAGGTGAGAAGGGCTGGAAGGGTGATGGACTTGTCAAATCCTAGAATGCTTGGTGCTTAAAGAGACAAACATGATGGAGACTAGCTACTACTCAAGGTGGATTTGGATAAGGTCCAAGATGGTGGATACAGGGGATGCTGGAAGACCTATTGCTGCTGTGGGGACCATCACCAGGTCCTGGAACCATCCCTTGGTGCTGCTAACAAAAAAGGAACATGGCATGGGCATGCCATTGAGAAGGTCAGGTGTTATTTAGAGTGCCTGAAGGTGGTCTCTAAGCCAGACCTACAAGGTAATTTACATATGTTTAATCACAGGTGTGTATGTGGTGTTTTCCACATTTTATAGATGAGGAAACAGAGGGTCTCACACTGCAAGACACAGAGGTGCTGAATTTCAGACTGATGGGATAGTCGGGCTCTATGGCTACTCAGCAATGGCACTTCCTACCCCAGAGTCAAAGGGACCTTTTTGTTCCTGCTCTGCTGAAGTGTGTTGCATCAAGTATTGCTCCGGAATTACTCTTAGTCAGAACTTGGGAACCTCTCTGTCTTGCAGAGACTTCTGGTCACATTAGGTAACAACGCCTTTACCCCCATACTTTCTGCTGGCCAGGTTACAGTTACTCAACGGGTAACTCCTGTAGCAGGAGCTGACAAAATGGAACAAGGAGGTCTACGATGGAAGACTGTCCAGATGTTTTTTTTTTTCTGAACTAAATTGGGAATTGGCCTTTTGGTATCGAGTGATGTTTTCACACTTCACCCCACTGATGGAAAGCTGCAGGCATGAAATGATGATCTTTCGGTGTTAATGTACAAGCTCTCCATTGCATTTAGAGTGTCAGAGTGTGGGCCATGATGCTAAATCGAGAGACTTTTAAGGTCATCCAAGTTGGGAGGAGAAGGGATGACAGCTTCCAGCCACCGGGATTCTCACAAGATAGAGAGCTGCCGCAAACTTGACGGGCGGCATCTTGTTTTGGCCAGCAGGTCTGGAGAATAGAGGACAAAATATGAACAACTCACCTTTCTTGTCTGCTCCTCTTAGCTTTGGCATCTCCATTGGCATGCTGAAGATGATCTCTGTGAGCATTAATTGTCCTGCGTTTGACAGGAAAGGGTGGGCCAGCACCATCCCACCTGCTTCATCGCTGGCTGCACAACATTCGCGTCATCGCAGAGCGAGCTCTGGAAAGGGGCAGAGCCTGCCTGCCCCCAGTCCGCCCGCTCAGTGAGTAATTAGGAGGCTTCACTTTCTAGGACAGGCAGGTTTCTTTCTGCAGTCTCTGCCATCCCTCCCCACCTTCATCCCCACCCTATCTCCTTAAATTAGGGGAAAGGAACTTCAGAAAATCACCTTCAAGAAGAATTTTTAACTGTGGGTTGACTGCTCCCCATTAATAGTACTTGAATCGATAAGTAAGCCTTGAAGTTCATGGGCACATCCCAGGTAAAGGACTGTCTTGGCAGCTTTAAGATGATTAGTTACTCAAGAACAGCTCTAGCCTGTCTCTGTGCTAATTGAGTTTGAAATTTCAGCTGGAGATTGACTGTCCTTGGGGACAGTGTGAGCTGTAGCTTGGAGCTAACGGAGCAGGCAGGTCCTGCCAGCAGCAGGCTTCATCTGCATTGTGCTTATCCAGAGCTTGATGGAGACAAAACAAGGAACTGCCCCTCAGGGAAAAAAGGTATGGGGGGAGCGGAGCTGAGCTGATGGATTGGAGAGGAATACAAGAAGCTGAAGCCAGCGAGCTTGAGAGCTAGTCTGGGATGCCAGCAAGCAGTTGTCAGACACCCACTGTGCTCACACCCTGCACTCCATGCCGTGGGATGGATTGTTGCTTAATCCATTACTCATTCTCCTCAAATTCTTGGCTCGAATCTCAGTCATAGGCTTGCTTTCTTAATTACAAAAGGAATGCATGTTCCTTTTATAGAAAACTAGGTAATGTAGATAAGCAAAGAAAACAATAGCCGTAATTGCCACTTCTTTACTGCGTGGAGTCGATTCTGACTCATAGCGACCCTATAGGACAGAGTAGACTGCCCCATAGGGTTTCCAAGGAGCAGCTGGTGGATTCAGACTGCCCACCTTTTGGTTAGCAGCTGAGCTTTTAACCACTGCACCACCAGGCTTCTAATTGCCACTAGCAAGAGACAATTACTGGAGCACTTTGGTGTGTATCTTTCCAGACCTTCATATGGATATGTGTCACTGGATTACTGACATAAAGATTGGCAATTCAAACAGACCTAGCTTCACAGTGAAAGAGAGGCCTGGCAATCTGCTTCTATAAAGATTACAGCCAAGAGAACCCTATGGAGCAAATACTACTCTGTACACATGTGAGGTCACCAGGAGTCATATTCAACTTGACAGCAAAGGGTCTGGGTTTTTTTGATGTATACGTTTATTGGAAAAAATGAGATCATACTGGACTCTATTTTGAAAATGCCTTTCATTTAACAGAGACTAAGTCACTATAACACAGAGACTCAAAAATACAGAGTCTGAAAGGATATAGACATTTATTTCTCTTTCTCATGAGTGTTCCAGAGAGAGTGGTTCAGATCAGTGGTTCAGACAGCTCTACTCCATGCAGTCACTCAGGGATTCTAGTTCTGTCCATTCTGTTGCATCACTATCTCTCAGGACATGGTCTGTGTGGTGGAAGCCAGGTCACAGGTACCTTCCAGGTTTTCAGGAGGAGAAAAAAAGCACAGAGATGCATGTGCCCAGTTTTTTAAGACCCAGACCCAACACTGGCACACTTCAGCTCCACTTGTAAGAATTTAGTCACATGGCATATCCAGCTGCAGGGGCTACTGGGAAATGGGGTCTCTAACTGGACAGCCATAGATCCAGCTGAAATTCTCACTCCGGAAGAGGCGAGAACCTATTCTGATGGATGACCAGCAGCCTTCACCACACAACAAGTCCTGAGCCTCCGCGTACCTCGAGAGTATGCGTCAGCGATGCCATCCTTGAGTTTATGTTACAATGGTGTTCCACTGTTTGGTAGCCATGACTAAATGCAATGAATCACCTGTTGGATACTTTTAACTTTTTATTTTGAAATAATTACAGATTTATAGGAAGTACGAAGAAATGTGCAGGGAGGTCCCATGTACCCTTCATCCAGCGTTAATATCTTGCATAGCTCTAGGATATCAAAACTAGGAAATGGACTTGGTACAATGCATAGAGGTTATTCAGACTTCATCAGCTATACGTGCACTAGTGCCTGTGTCTGTGTATGTAGCTTCCTGCAGTTTCATGACACGTATAGCTTTGCATAAACACCAGCACAGTCAAGAGAGTTAACTGCTTTTGTATGAGAGACTGACTTGATTTGTAAACTTTCACTTAAAGCACAATAAAAATTTAAAAAAAGAAAAAAGTTAACTGTAGTATCACCATAAGACTCCCTCCTTCTGCTGTATAGCCGCACACACTTGCTCTTTCCCATCCCTACCCCTGGCAGACATTAATCTGTTTTCCATCTCTGTAATTATTTTAATTCACAAATTTATATAAATGGAACCATGCATTATGTATCCTTTTGAAATTGACTTTTATTTAGCATAATTTCCTTGCAGTTCATCCAAGTTGTTCCATGTATCAGTAGTCCGTTCCTTTTATGTAATTGCTGAGTGGTATACCATGGTGTGTATTACCACAGTTTAACCATTCCTCCACTGAAGGACATTTGGGTAGTTTCCAGTTTCAGGCTGTTACGAATCAAGTTGCTGTGAACATTTGTGTACAAGTTTCTGTGTGAAAATAAGTTTTCATTTCTGCGGGATATATGCCCAAGAGTACCATTGCTGGGCCATATGGTAAATCCATTTTTAGTTTTAAAAGGGTCTACCAAACTACTTTCCAGAGTGGCCGTACCATTTTACATTCCCACCTGCAATGTATGAGTGACCCAGTTTCTCTGCATCCTCGCCAGTATTTGGTGTTCTCACTATTTTTTATTTTAGTCATTCTGATAGGTGTGTAGTGCTATCTCATGGTGGTTTTATTTGCATTTCTCTAATACCTAATGTTCTGTTTTGTTCTGTTGTACATAGGGTCACTGTGAGTCAGAACCAACTCGATGGCACCTAACAACAATAGCTAATGATGTTGAAGATCTTTTCATGTGATTATATGCCATCTCTATATACTCTTCAGGAGTCCCTGGATGGAGCAAACAGTTAAGCCCTCAGCTACTAACCAAAAGGTTGACGATTTGAACTCACCCAGAGGCTCCTCAAGAAAAGCCTGGCTGTCTCCTTCTGGACAGTCATAGCCATTGAAAACCCTGTAGATACAGTTCTACTCTGACACACATGGTGTCACTGAGTCAGAATTGACTCAGTGAGAGAGTATCCTCTTTGGTGAAATATTGTGCATGTCTTTTGCCCACTGGAAACCCTGGTGGCGTAGTGGTTAAGTGCTACGGCTGCTAACCAAAGGGTCAGCAGTTCAAATCTGCCAGGGGCTCCTTGGAAACTCTATGGGGCAGTTCTACTCTGTCCTATAGGGTTGCTATGAGTCGGAATCGACTCGATGGCACTGGGTTTGGTTTTTTTTTTTTTTGCCCATTTTCTAATTAGATAGTTTGGGGTTTTTAATGTTGAGTTTTGAGAGTTCTTTATCTATTCCAGGTACTAGTCCTTTGTCAAGTACGTGTTTTGCAAATATTTTCTCCCAGTCTGTAGCTTGTCCTTTCATTCTCTTAATAAGGCCTTTGGCAGAACGGAAGTGTTTAATTTTGGTGAGGTCCAATTTATAATTTTTCCTTTTATGGACCATGCGTTTGGGGCCAAGTCTAACCTATTGGGTTTTAGGTGAGCATTGGTCAGCTGTTGTGAACATTGTTCTCTCCTCTCTCTCACTTGGCAGGAATTTTAGGTGCCTTCTAGTTCAGCCTCTGCAGTTGCCAATCAGGATACCCAAGGCCTAGAGACCCGCCCTAGTGGGTGAGTGGCAGTGTGAGGGCCAGAACCAAGCTCCCTTCAGTCAGACGTGTTTCCATGTCCCCAAAAACTCTTCTCAGGATAACACTTGACTACTGACCTGCAGTGTTAGAACAAAAGCTGGTCAAAGCACAGATTATTACAAGAAGATGTGGACAGTGACAGACGTCTCCACAGCTCAGCCTGGGGCACAGGCAGCAGTGCTCTGATAAAGAGGCTGCTTGGCAAGGAGCAATCAAATACCAGGAAGCTACTGCCAATCCCTGCCACTGAGTGCAGTCACTGCTTCTGCCTGCAGTCAGGTTGGCAGCACAGGCTCAGTACTTAACTCTTAACCAAACCTCTGTGAGATCACTGGAGGAGGTGCAGGAGAGCTTTGTAGAGGTGATGGTCCCTTGGAGCCTCCAGCCTCATGAACTGCCAAGCCACCCAGAAACCCCATTTGAGGCAAACCTGTGCGAAGGGGAGTGAGAGGGAATAAGATGTGATAGATGCTGTATTCGTTTCCTGAGGCTGCTGTAACAAATTACCACAAACTGTTGTTGTTTGCTGTTGAGTCAACTCTGACTCCAAGCAACCCTATAGGACAGAGTAGAACTGCCCCAGAGGGTTTCCAAGGCTGTAATCTTTACAGAAGCATATTGCCATGTCTTTGTCCCACACAGCAACTGGTGGATTTGAACTGCCAGCCTTTCAGTTAGCAGCCAAGTGCTTAACCACTGCACCACCAGGGTTCCTTAGGTGGCTTAAAACAAATTTATTCTCTTACAGTTGTGGAGGCCAGAAATCTAAAATCAAGATATTGACAGGGCCATGCTCCCTTCAAAGGCTCTAGAGGAGGATCTTCCCTTGCCTCTTCCAGCTTCTAGTGGCTATCCTTGACTTATGGTAGCATAACTCCAATCTCTACTTCAATCTCTGCTTCTTTTCATGGCCTTCTTCCCTGTGTCTCTGTCTCAAGTCTCCCTCTCCTTTCTCTTATAAGGACACCACTCATTGGATTTAGGGTCCACCCTAAATCTAGGATGATCCCGTCTCGAGATCCCTAATTACATCTGCGAGACCCTTTTTCCAAATAAGACTACATTCAAAGGTACCAGGAGTTAGGACTTGGATATAGCATCTGGGGGGCCACTGTTCAACCCACTACAGATACGATGAAGCTGTGCACTTCAGCAGATCCCCCTTCCTCACGTTGCAGTCAGTACCTGTTCCTCCCAGGCAGGAAATTGAATGCTCACAGAGAACTCCAAGAAGCAGAGTCCAGCCCCAACAAGGAGCCTACGCTGTTAGGACAGGTGTTGTCCTCACCTGCCACCTGGGCCTCATGCTTGCTGTTACCTTCCTCTGTGTGGACACCATCCTAAGACACAGAAGGAGGGGAGGGAGGCATCAGGCCAGAGAGAGGAAAGCGCCTCCAGTCCTTGCCTTTTAGAAAAGTGCCAAACATGCCCCCACCTCCCACCCCTGGATTGTTGTTCTGCCCGGAACACTTTTCTTCCAGAAACCCACCAGGCTTGCTCGCTTACCTCTCCAGGTGGCTCTAACATAGCACCTGATCAGATAGGCCTTCCCTGGCCACTCAGTACAGAAGTGTGCACATCCTTGTCCCTCCCTACCCCCTTACTTGGTTCTATTTGTCTCCACAGCACCCATAGAGTTTGCAGTGGTTATGTGTTTATCTTGTCTGCCTCCCCTGCCTAGAGCATGAGCTCTGTGAGGGCAGGGACTGTGTCTGACTTGGTCACCACACAGCCCCAGAGCCCAGAGGCATGCCTCACACTCAGTAGCTGCTCAGTGAACATTTGCTGAATGTCAAATGGAATAAGAAAGCCAAGGCCAGGTTCCTACCCTAATCCTAGTAGCTAGGTGACCGTGGGCCAGTCAGTGGATCACTGTGAGTGTGGGTTCTTCATTGTGCATGGGGTTAGTGAGTCTGCCCCTCCAGGGTAGAAGCTCTGTGAGTGACCACCTGACTCATGCACCAGATATGTATTGAGCACCCACTATGTTCAGGCACTAGGTGCCAGGGATACGTGTAGATGTCAAATGAGCGGAGGACCAAAAAGCGAAGGCCACCTGGTCAATGACACCCCGTTGCAGACATAAGCGTGGATGCTCTCAGGAAGTGTCACTCGTGAGTCCTGTTCTGTCCTCTGCTATGGCCTCAGTGACATCCAGACTTTTCAGAGAAGAGAATCCAGAAACTTAAATGGCAATCCCATGGGAAGGTATTATGGATTGGATTGTGTCCCTTCCAAAACATGTGTTGGAATCCTAACCCCTATAGCTGTGGATGTAATCTTGTTCGGGAATAGGGTATCTCTGTATTAAGCTAAATGAGGCTGTTATCAGTGTAGGGTATGTTCTAAACCTAATCACTTCTGAGTTATAAAAAGAGCAGATTAGACGCAGAAGTAGGCAATCTGATGACAGTGGAATTAGACGAATCTACAAGCCCAGGAACTCCAAAGATTGCCAGGTCCTAGAAGCTGAAGTAGACAAAGACGGACTGCCCCCCAGACCCACCCTCTGAGTTCAGACTTCTAGCCTCCTGAACAGTGAGAAAATTAATTTCTATTCTTTAAACGCACCCACTTGTGGTATTTCTGTTGCAGCAGCACTAGGAAACTAAGACAGTGGGCTTCCCCTCTGCATCGTTCTGAGTCAGCCTTAGATATGCAAGGAGAACACCACTTAAACACAGGAGACTTAAAACACCATTTAGAAAATGAAAGTGTTCTGAAGAGCCTTAGAATCACTGCCACCGCGCCATTGTCTTGATTCCATCTGCATTTTTGTGAACACCTGGCATCTTCCTGCCTTGATTAGAATGCGGTACCTTTTTTACCATGGCCTTTTGATATTTGACTTTGTGCTCAATGCCTCTAAAGCTAATAGGCACTGGCCTTTCATTTCCAAAGGGTAGTTGATCAAATTAATGATCGCCAAAGGGCTATAGTTAATTTGGTCTCCTTCCTGTTTCTTTCCATTAGTTTGCAAACCAGCAAAGTTCAAGAAAACTCCCAAGTATAAAAGAGTAGGAAATCTAATTAGGAAGCAGGCAGGTAGTTCTAAACTTTTTCAAAAATTTAGGGACCGCAGCCAGGGCTGGTTGTGAAGTTTTACTAGCAAAAGAAACCACTTTAGCGCGTGCTGACTTGTGCTGGATACAGGCCAAGCCCTAGCCATGGCCCTGGACAACCTTTGGGTGAGTGTGTGACACTGTTCAGCCCTCTAGGTAGCAGCAGCATCCACATTTCATCCAGGGTGGAGACTGGATTCGAACTCATGTCTGACTGGCTCTGCAAGCCTTGATCTTCGTGCCTGAGTTGTGCTGCCTCTCCTGAGAGCAGAATGTGGTAAAGAAATAGGGCTTTATGCCAGTGTTCGCTACAGATTAGTAAATAAACACAAGTAAGCTTGTGCATTCCTTGCTTAATGTAAGCCCGTAAACCCGTGCATACCTTGCTTGCTGGTTAATCCCCCCCGATCACATCCATCTCTCTGACCTCCTCTCTGCCTCCCTCTTCCCCCTTTAAGGCTCCTTATGATTACATTGGGCCCAACTGGGTAATCCAGGATAATCTTCCTCTTTTAAAATCAGCTAATTAGCAACCTCAATTCAGTCTGCAACCTAAATTCCCCCTTGCTATGTAACCTAACATATTCACAGGTTCTGAGGGTTAGGATATGGGCATCTTTGGGGACCACTATTGTGCTGACCACAGTCAGTTTAGATTGGAGAGTGCACATGACTAGAGGCCAAGAGAACAACCCAAAGACAGATGGGCACTTGAGAGTCTTTTAATTCAAGAAGTTGCATGTAAAAGCCCTATTTACAATCAGGTAAGCTCTCTTCCCTAAGAAGAGGACCCCAAACCTGGCTCTACATCAGATTCACATGTGAGGCTTGTTAAAACAGTCCTTTGGCCAGGGCACCCCCCCCACCCCCCCCCAGGTGAGGGACCATAGGCCATGCCCAGGGGCAGATTATCCAATAGGCAAGGTAAGCACTGTGCTTACCTTGCTTACCAGATCATCTGTAGTGAACAGTTTCACATTTTTTCACCACATCTAAATTCTGCTTATAGGTATGGGTGTCATCTGTCTCTCTCCCAACCCAGCGGCACCTTCCTACATAATCAAAGCTTCTTTTCAAATTTACAATCTCTGACGGGCAGATGATCTAGCAAGCAAGGTAGGCATGGGCTTACTTGTGCTTACTTACTAATAATCTGTAGTGAACAATTTCATACGGGTAAGCCCATGCTTCCAGTACTTACTGGATGATCCACTTCTGGCTATACTACCCCACTACCACCCAGTCTATAAGGCTGAAGGCAACAAGGTACAAGCCTGCCCTGCCAACTGACTCCTTTCTCTCTCAGAATATAAATATCAATGATATGGAACAGGTGGGATAAGATCTATCTAGTTTGCTGTTATCCAAAGCAGGGCTCAAACCGGTTCTACTCAGTTCAGTCATGGCCGAGGAAGCAAAACCGGAACAGACTCAAATTTTTAAAATTTGAGTGAACCAGAACAGTAACTAATGGGAAAAATTACAGGTTGAAGCCTTGCTAGGAACCTAATCTCCCTCTTAGAAAACAAGGGTAGCATACAAGTTGCATAACAACCAAATCTCTTTCCCATTGAATATTGAGCAGAGTTGGAAACAGTGATGCCCCACTCAAGATGGCAACTGACTGCATCACTTTGAATGTGTGTCACTCTCCACTGTCCTGCCAGTAATCCAGTTTCAAGCATCAGGCTCCCGAAAGGGCTTACTGCACCTCTTCCAAGTTTCCCGTTCACGGGCTTCGACCCATAATTTTTCCCATTCTGGTTATCGTTTTGGATCGCCCAAAGTATAAAAATTCAGACCTGTTCCAGTTTCACTTCGTCAGCCATGACTGAACTGGTTCAAACCAGCTCAAAGCCCTGGTCCAAAGTTAAGGCGTTTCATTGCTGAATATTGTACTTCAGCCCAAGCGTTTCCAGCTGAGCCACAAAGTAAACTGACTGAACTTCACTACATAAGGATTGTGGTTTCTCAGGAGCCCCAGCCTGATAATCAAGCGTCCCAGGGTTGCTAAGCGTGTGTCAGGGATTGTGAGTGGTGACTGCCTTGTTGGAGCACACAGTCAGAAGGAGTTCAGACACCGTGGGTAAAACAGTACCTCGATTTATTTGCCTTTGGGGACCCCCACTCCCACCATCAATCCACATGGTTCATTTAGGTGCTCTACTCCCTCCCCACTCCCACTCCAGAGCAATGAAGTGCTGGCCACCCTTAGCATCAAATTCCCTGCCCTGCCGTGGATTGAATTGTGTCCTGGCCACTCTTAGCATCAAATTCCCCGCCCTGCCGTGGATTGAATTGTGTCCTTCCCAAATGGGTATTAGAATTCTAACCTCTATACCTCTGGATATAATCTAATGTAATAACTTCCATATGCAATCTAATATAATGATGTCCCATAATGTAACCTAATGTAATGTGAGTAATCAGTCAGTTGAAGTCATACCAATGTAGGGTGGGTCCTAAATCTAATCACTCTGAGTTATAAAAGAATAGACGGAGATAGGCACAAACTGGGGGAGGCAGATGCCATGTGAGGATTGCCTATAAGCCAAAGAATGTCCAGGGCTAACGACAAGGAATTGACGTGGTAGAGACCCTGATTTGGACTTTCAGCTTCCCAGAACTGTGAGAAAATAAATTTCTGTGTTTTAAAGCCCCCCGTTTGTAGTATTCCTGTTACAGACGCACCAGGAAAGTCAGACGCCCCCACTCACTGTGATTGGTTCAGGGTTGGGCATGTGATCTCACCCAGCCGAAAAGACACAGTTATATCTTGCTAGAGGACAAAGAGAAAAAGGAGCCACTAGTTTCTACTGAACTTGAGCAGAGGGAGTGGGGATGCTGCTGGAACTGGGAGCTGGTCAGGCCTCTCTCCGAGGAACCCAGCTCGCTTCTGTGTAGGGCTTGGGCCAGGATGGGGAAGGGGAAAATCCCTTCCTCCTGCAATGTCTACTGACAAAGCAGACGAAGGGAAAAGTAGTTAAAGGGGTCAGCTCCATTTTATAGGTCAGTGAATGAAGGGTGAATTTGGAGCTGAAAGGCAATACGTTGATAACTGGCACAATGAGACACTGCCTTTGGCATTTTTAAAGTATTAACAAAGAATCATATATTCTCATCCTGGATTTGGTCTTTGCTCAGAGGCCATTTTTTTTTTATCATGGTAAAATATATATAGCAAAAATTTTACATTTTAACCATTTTTATGTGTACAGTTCAGTGACATTAATTACATTTGTGTTGTGCTGTCATCACCGTGGTGGCGTAGCAGTTAAGAGTTTGGCTACTAACCAAAAGGTTGGCTTTCAAATCCACCAGTCTGTCCTATAGGGTCGCTATTAGTCAGATTTGACTGGACGGCAACAGGTTTGGGGTTTTTTTGTTGTTGGTGGTGGTGGGCTGTCATCACCACTGTTGCCTTTTTTCTTTAATTGTGCTTTAGGTTGAAGTTTAGAGCTTGTTAGTTTCTCATACAAAAATGTATACACATATTGTTATGTGACCCTACTCGCAATCCCTATAATGTGACAGTACACTCCCCCTTTCCATCCCAGGGTTCCCATGTTCATTCACTTAGCTCCTATCCATTTCTGCCTTCTCATCTTGTCTCTGGACAGGAACTGCCCATTTAGTCTCATACATCTACTTGAACTAAGAAACATGTTCTTCATGAGTATTACTTTATGTTTTATAGTCCGGTCTAATCTTTGTCTGAAGAGTTGGCTTCAGGAATGGCTTTACTTCTGGGTTAACAGAGAGTCCGGGGGCTGTGTCTTTTGGGGTTCCTCCAGTCTCAGTCAGACCATTAAGTCCAGTCTTTTTATGTGAATTTGAGTTCTGCACCACACTTTTCTCCTGCTCTGTCAGGGACTGTCTGTTGTGTTCCCTGTCAGGGCGGTCATTGGTGGTAGCCAGGCACCATCTAGCTCTTCTGGTCTCAGGCTGATGGAGTCTCTGGTTTATGTGGCCCTTTCTGTCTCTTGGGCTAATGTTTTCCTTGTGTCTTTGGTGTTCTTCATTCTCCTTTGCTCCAGGGAGGTTGGGATGAATTGATGCGTCCTTAGATGGCCACTTGCAAGCTTTTAAGACCCCAGACGCCACTCACAAAAGTGGGATGTGGAACATTTTCTTAATAAACTTTGTTATGCCAGTTGACCTAGATGTCCCCCAAAACCATGGTTCCCAGACCCCTGCCCCTGCTACTCTGTCCCTCAAAGTATGCAGTTGTGTTCAGGAAACTTCTTAGCTTTTAGTTTAGTCCAGTTATGCTGACTTCCCCTGCATTGAGTGTTGTCCTTCCCTTCACCTAAGATAATTCTTATCTACTATCTAGTTAATGAATTCCCCTCTCCCTCCCTCCCCACCCTAGTAACCATCAAAGAGTGTTTTCTTCTGTGTTTAAACTTTTCTTGAGTTCTTATAATAGTGGTCCCATAAAATATTTGCCCTTTTGCGACTGACTAATTTCACTCAGCATGATGCCTTCCAGATTTCATCCACGTTGTGAGATGTTTCGAGGTTTCATCATTGTTCTATTTATCATTGCCTAGTATTCCATTGTGTCAGTATACCATAATTTGTTTATCCACTCATCTGTTGATGGGCACCTAGGTTGTGTCCATCCTTTTGCTATTGTGAACAGTGCTGCAGCGAACATGGATGTGCATATATCTATTTGTGTGACTGCGCTTATTTCTCTAGGATATATTCCAAGGAGTGAGATTGCTGGATCATATGGTACTTCTATTTCTAGCCTTTTAGGGAAGTGCTAAGTTGATTTCCAAAGTGGTTGTACCATTTTACATTCCCACCAACAGTGTACAAGTGTTCCAGTCTCTCCACAACCTCTCGAATATTAATTATTTTGTGTTTTTTGGATTAATGCTAGCCTTATTGGGGTGAGATGGTATCTCATTGTAGTTTTGATTTGCATTTCTCTAATGACTAATGATCGTAAGGATTTCCTCATGTATGTGTTAGCTACCTGAATGTCTTCTTTGGTGAAGTGCCTGTTCATATCCTTTGCCTAGCCATTTTTTTTTTTTTATTGTTCTTTAAGTGAAAGTTTACAAATCAAGTCAGTCTCTCGTACAAAAATTTATATACACCTTGCTATGTACTCCGAGTTGCTCTCCCTCTAATGAGACAGCACACTCCCTCCCTCCACTCTCTAGTTTCGTGTCTATTTGGCCAGCTTCTGACCCCCTCTGCCCTCTTACCTCCTCTCCAGACAGAAACTGCCCACATAGTCTCATGTGCCTACTTGATCCAAGAAGCTCACTCTTCACCAGTATTATTTTCTATCCTATAGTCCAGTCCAATCCCTGTCTGAATAGTTGGCTTTGGGAATGATTCCTGTCTTGGGCTAACAGAAGGCCTGGGGACCATGACCTCCGAGGTCCTTCCAGTCTCAGACAGACCATTAAGTCTGGTCTTTTTGCGAGAATTTGAGGTCTGCATCCCACTGTTCTGCTCCCTCAGGGGTTCTCTGTTGTGTTCCCTGTCAGGGCAGTCATCGGTTGTAGCCGGGCCCCATCTAGTTCTTCTGGTCTCAGGCTGATATGGTCTCTGGTTTATGTGGCCCTTTCTGTCTCTTGGGCACATAATTACCTTGTGTCTTTGGTGTTCTTCATGCTCCTTTGCTCCAGGTGGGACCCCAGGCTAAGACCCCAGGCGCCACTCTCCAAAGTGGGATGCAGAATATTTTCTTAATAGATTTTATTATGCCAATTGACTTAGATGTCCCCTGAAACCATGGTTCCTAAACCCCCGCCCCTGCTACACTGGCCTTCGAAGTGTTCAGTTTATTCAGGAAACTTCTTTGCTTTTGGTTTAGTCCAGTTGTGCTGACCTCTCCTGTATTGTGTGTTGTCTTCCCCTTCACCTAAAATAGTTCTTGTCTACTATCTAGTGAAAACCCCTCTCCCTCCCTCCTTCCCCATTCTCGTAACCATCAAAGAATATTTTCTTCTATGTTTAAACTGTTTTTCGATTTCTTATAATAGTGGTCTCATACAATATTTGTCCTTTTGCAGCTGACTAATTTCACTTAGCATAATGCCTTTCAGATTCTTCCATGTTATGAAATGTTTCACTCCATGTTATGAATTGTTCTTTATCGATGCATAGTATTCCATTGTTTGAGTATACCATAATTTATTTATCCATTCATTTGTTGATGGACACCTTGGTTGGTTATGTCTTTTTGCTATTGTAAACAGTTGCCCAGCCATTTTTTAATTTGAGATTGTTTTGCTAGCTGGAGAGGCTGGGAATGAGAAGTGGTTTTATCTTCAAATCCAGCAAGTTATGGCTCCTATGTCTTTCCTTTAAATTTTGCTTAAAAACTGAAATAGTTTTCTTTTTAGCCCCTGTCACTCCTCTTGCATTTTACTATGTTGTTGTTGTTTGCCCTCAAGTTGATTCCAACTGATAGTGTCCCATGTCTTACAGAGTAGAACTGTCCCGTAGGGTTTTCTAGGTTGCTTCTTACAGGAACGGATCACCAGTCTTTCTTCTGCAGAGCCACTGGGTGGGTTTGAACCACTAACCTTTTGGTTAGCAGCCAAATGCTTAACCATTGCACCACTAGTGCAGCTCAAAGAGGTGAGGCAGTTTCTTCAACACTCTGCCCAAAATCTCCTTAGCTAGGTTATTAAGTTCATTGGGGAAATTTCCAATTTTCTGCCTTACCATAGATGACATCATTGCCCAAACATTTCTCAGGTACCAGAGATTATGATTTCAACATATCTTTGGGGGAATGGATGGCACAATTCAATCCATAACACTAAGGTTGGCCCAGATTCAAGGGAGGGGACATAGACCCCCCCAACCTCTAGATAGGAGGAGTCAGGAATATGCGCACATGATTTTTTTTTAATAATAATTTTTATTGAGCTTTAAGTGAATGTTTACAAATCAAGTTAGTCTGTCACATATAAGCTTATTTATATACACCTTACTCCATTTTTTTTTTTTTTTTACTCCATACTCACACTTACTCTCCCCCTAAGGAGTCAGCCCTTCTAGTCTCTCCTTTCGTGACAATTTTGCCAGTTTCTAACCCTCTCTACCCTCCTATCTCCCCTCCAGACAGGAGTTGCCAACACAGTCTCAAGTGTCCACCTGATACAAGTAGCTCACTCTTCATCATCATCTCTCTCCTACCCATTGTCCAGTCCCTTCCATGTCTGATGAGTTGTCTTTGGGAATGGTTCCCGTCCTGGGCCAACAGAAGGTTTAGGGACCATGACCACCGGTATTCCTCTAATCTCAGTCAGACCATTAAGTGTGGTCTTTTTATGAGAATTTGGGGTCTGCATCCCACTGATCTCCTGCTCCCTCAGGGGTTCTCTCTTGTGCTCCCTGTCAGGGGAGTCATCGGTTGTGGCCGGGCACCATCTAGTTCTTCTGGTCTCAGGTTGATGTAAGTCTCTGGTTCATGTGGCCCTTTCTGTCTCTTGGGCTCATAGTTATCATGTGACCTTGGTGTTCTTCATTCTCCTTTGACCCAGGTGGGTTGAGACCAATTGATGCATCTTAGATGGCCGCTTGTTAGCATTTAAGACCCCAGACGCCACTTTTCAAAGTGGGATGCAGAATGTTTTCATAATAGAATTATCTTGCCAATTGACTTAGAAGTCCCCTTAAGCCATAGTCCCCAAACTCTCGCCCTTGCTCTGCTGACCTTTGAAGCATCCAGTTTATCCCGGAAACTTCTTTGCTTTTGGTCCAGTCCAGTTGAGCTGACCTTCTGTGTATTGAGTATTGTCCTTCCCTTCACCTAAAGTAGTTCTTATCTACTAACTAATCAGTAAATAGCCCTCTCCCACCCTCCCTCCCTCCCCCGCCCTGTAACCACAAAAGTATGTGTTCTTCTCAGTTTATACTATTTCTCAAGATCTTATATTAGTGGTCTTATACAATATTTGTCCTTTTGCCTCTGACTGATTTCGCTCAGCATAATGCCTTCCAGGTTCCTCCATGTCATGAAATGTTTCACAGATTCATCACTGTTCCTTATTGATGCGTAGTATTCCATTGTGTGAATATACCACAATTTATTTAACCATTCACCGTTGATGGACACCTTGGTTGCTTCCAGCTTTTTGCTATTGTAAACAGAGCTGCAATAAACATGGGTGTGCATATATCTGTTCGTGTGAAGGCTCTTATTTCTCTAGGGTATATTCCGAGGAGTGGGATTTCTGGGTTGTATGGTAGTTCTATTTCTAACTTTTTAAGAAAACGCCAGATAGATTTCCAAAGTGGTTGTACCATTTTACATTCCCACCAGCAGTGTATAAGAGTTCCAATCTCTCCGTAGCATACATGATTTTAAACCAGAACAAAGGCATTTCCTTTTCCTTTTCCATGCTGCTGGAATGCGAGTGGAATAATTGGGACAGCCATCTTGGGCCATGAAATAACTTGGGAATGGAGCCCACTCAGGTAAAACAACAAGATTGTCTGATGGCACAGATGGCCACCATGCCAGCCAGCCCTCTGTGCCCACCCAGGCTTAGATAGAAGAGAGAGGAGTCAACTTCTACCTTATTTAAACCAAAAACCAAACTCATTGCCATCGAGTCAATTCTGACTCATAGCGACCTTGTTTAAGCCCCTGGTGTTTATTTTGTGTTTTCTGTCCCTCACAGCCTAATTCAGTCCTAAGGAATGCAGCCCCCTACTGCAGCCTGTCCTGGCACTTACCACATTGGAAATGTTGTATTTACTTAGTATTTGATTAATGTTCAAGTGTGTTTCCCCCATAGGTTTTAAGCACATAGTAGGTACATATTGGAGCCCCTGAGTGGTGCACACAGGTGGTACACTCAGCTGCTAACTTTGAAAAACTTGAGGTTGCAGCCCACTCAGAGATGCTTCAAAAGAAAGGCCTGGCAGTCTACGTCTGAAAAATCAGCCATTAAAAACTCTGTGGAGCAAGTTTTACTCTGATACACATGGGGTCACCATGAGTCTGGTTATCTCGACAGCATCTGGTTTTTAGGTACATATTAGGAAGCTGGTATTTTTTATGGCTTGTTTCATGACTGAGAGTTAAGAGGGGTAACTTTGAAAACCTTGCCCAAGCTGTAGAGCCCTGGGGTCAGCCTTAGGACCTTGCAGTGCCTTAAGCACAAAAAATATGGGTGGAGAGGTGAAGCTGGAGAACTGAGTACTTAGATGTGGTTGGGTAAGTTTTGGTTTTCTGTCTGGATAAAGTTTGCAGTTTTTACACAGTATAGCTTAAATAAACATCACGACTTAAATGTCATAATTTACATGACTAATTCCATGTACTTTTAACATTCTGTCATGTGACATTTTTCCCCCTTCAGAGGGGGTTTATGCTGTCTCATTGTCATCCTCCCCCTCCCAGTGTTGTGTTCAAGGTCAGTGTAACTTGTTTCAGCCTGAAATGTAGTTTTGGTTTGGGCTGAATATATTCTGACTTCAGGACTGTGGCTGTCTGCTACTTCCCTTCACAAACACCCACACTTCTTCTAATAGGACTCCCAGTTTTAGCCTGGGATAAAGACTTCATATCTTAGCTTCTTTATAATTAGGAGTGGCCATTGAGATGCAACTCAGGTTATGGGAGGTGTCCTTAGGGGGGTAGTGGGAGGGGGCAGACCTTCCCTGCCCCCCTTTTGTCTTTCCTACTGGCTGAAATGTGGACATGATGGCTGGCACTGAAACAGCCATCCTGGACCATGAAGTAGAAGCCACATGCCGAGGATAGCAAAGCAGCGAGGTAGGAATCTGGCTCTCTGACAGCTTTGACACCCATCCCTGGTCTTCTTTTATGTGTGAGAGAACTATTTTGTTTAAGCCACTGTTCTGCATTTTCTGTCATTCACAGCTGAATTTGATCCTAATTGATACAAGGATGTCCAATGGAAGTTGGCTTTTTAAAACAATCCACAGTATGAGCTTTTCTTGTTTCTCTTTTTCACCTTTACTGAGAAGCTACTCATCCAGAGTCCCAGTTAATTACTGTTTTTGTTCTTGAATTTGATGTTCATCTAAGCTACACCTCAGGCCCAGCCAGTGTTGTAAGCTCCCCTCCTACTTTGTGTCCTGTTGGCTGCCTTCCCCAAGATAATTAGCACCCACATTCTGCTAGCCTCTTTTGAGCTCCACACTATTGAGGTTTCTGCAGGTGTTTAACACTGCTAAAGGTTACTGAATCCATTTTTATTGAAGAAAAGCAATTTAATGACCACGTTTGTGCCTCATGAAGAGGAAGTGGCTGCACAAATATATTTTAAGTTGCAGTCAGCCCTGTGGCTCCCCATCTCCTCCTTACAATTGAATTTCTTGGCTGGTGTTGGACAAATATAACAGGCTGGCTTTTTAATTTTCTCCTCCCAGGTCTCCCTGTCCCCTCATGCATTTTTCATCTCAACTCACCGCTTCTGCGCTCCTTCTGCCCTGTGAACGGTATTGATCAGCTGATTAAGCCATCAAGTCACAGCAAACAACTTTAATTTTCTAACCCTGGGCCTTTAGTTCTCTTCCCTGTAGCCATGTTCCTGTCCTACATATTACACAAAATGCAGAAGATTCTTTTCACTTTCTACCCACCTCTAACCTACATCCCCCTGCCCTTCCTTGGCGAACGTGTCAAACCAATCAGAAAATGAACTTATAAGAAACTAGGCCCTGGATTTAGATGCCACTTCCACTTGTCATCTAAATAGAACACGTTAAGGTTTTATTTAAAAAAAAAAAAAAAAAAAAAAAAACCTCTATAGAGAGCCCCTCTTTCAAGGACCTGTTTTACAAAACTCTCTGTTAGTTATCTGTTGCTGTGTAATACCTCAAAACTTACTTTTTAAAGCAACAGACCTTCAGTACCTCACAGTTTCTGTGGCCCAGGGCTTCAGGGGTGTCTTAGCCAAGCGGTTCTGCCTCAGGGTCCCCCATGAAGGTGCAGGCAAAATGTCATATGCAGTCATGTGAATGGGGCTGAAAGCTCACATGGCTGTTGGCAGGGGGCCTCAGTTCCTCTCCGCATGGGCATCTCCATAGGGTTTTTTAGTGTCTTCCCACAGTGGCAGCGGCTTCCCCAGAGTGAGGGACCCAAGGGAGAGAAAGAGCAGGAAGCCACGATGCCTTTTATGATCTAATCTTACATACCATATCAGTTCCTCTTTTTTGTAGTCCTTAGAAATGAGTCACTAAGTCCAGCCCATATTCAAGGGCAGGGAAAGTAGGCTTCACTCTTTGAAGCGTATGCCAAACAATTTGTGGGCATATTTTAAATTACCACAGTCCACCTTCTGGCCACAAACTTTTTATATTGGATTCCTCTCCCATGCAAAATAATCACCCCCTGCTGTTACCCTACAAAAGTCTCAGCCCATCTCAGTATTAGCTCAAAGTCCAGGATCTCATCAGCCAGGTGAGGCTGAGGCTCCTCAGGGATAGGTCCTTAAGTATAGCTCCTTGAGTCCAGTTCTTCTCCATCTGAAGACCTGTGATCTAAAGGACAAGTTATGTGGCCCCCCGTACCCAATATACAATGTTAGTAAATGAGGCATAGGATAACACAATACACATCAGTCACACCCCAGCTCTTGGCATCGTGACAGTGACAGATACCTGGGTTGTACACAGACAGTGAGTGAATGAATGAATGAATAATCTTGGACCCTGTTATGGAGATGCATGACCAGCTCAAACAGCACCTCCAAATCTCACTTTCTAGAACACGACTCAGTTTATGGCCTTCATTGTCCTGGTCAGTCTCTGAAATTACATTTCTTATTTCTTTGTGGACTCCCCCCGCCACCCCCACACACACACTAGCCGGTGGGCGCCATGGGAATGGGGACCTTATTCACTTCATTCAGTCTGTGTCCTCTGTACCTAGAACAGGGGATGACAAATAGAATTTGTAAAATAAAGGACCAAATGAATGAGTTGTGCAGCCTGAGATATAGTCCCAGGCACTGGAGAATTTGGAATGTGAGCTGCATGTCAGATCATAGGGGGTCAGGACTGACATTTTTTTTTAGTGTGATAATAGAATTGGCAGGTAGGAGGAGATCCGTGTTCTTAGGAGATACAATACAAGCTGAAGTATTAAGGGGTGAAGTGTTAAGATGGCCTCAATTTACTTTCTAGTGGTTCAGAAAAAAATGTGTGTGTACCAAGAAAGAGCAAATATGACAAAATACTACAGTTGTTGAATCCAGGTGGAAACTATGTGACATTCATTGGACTCTCCTTCAGACTTTTCTGTTGGTTTGAAATTTTTCAAAATAAAAAGTTGACAGAAAGCACACAGACACTCTGATGACATCTGGGGCCTCTCCTGGGTTTTACAGCCCCAGGAACTAAGCGCCCTGTGTCAGGCTCTGAGGAGTCAGAAGAGAGGGCACTGACAGGTAAAAGGAGTGCAGGATTAGGTAGAGGCCTGAGAAGGAAGAAAGGGCCATAAAACTGCTTCCAGACAGCGGCAGAAGTAGGTGAAGGAGGTCACAGATCATGGGAAAGAAAAGCCCCTCATTTCCCAGAAAGCCCCAATCCAAACCCACTGCCATCAAGTCAATTCCAACTCATAGCAACCCTGTAGGACAGAGTAGAACTACCCCGTAGCGTTTCTAAGGCTGTAAATCTTTATGGAGGCGGATTGCCACATTTTTCTCCCTCAGCAGCTGGTGGGTTTGAACCGCTGACCTTTTGGTTAACAGCCAAGTGCCAAGTGCTCTACCACTGTACAACCAGGGCTTCTTATTGCCCAGAAAAGCCCCTCTCAATGCCTGTCTGGAAGAGCATTTCATAGTCAGAGGCCAGATTAATAAGGGGCAGGTGGCAAGGCCTATCGAACTGGACCTCCACCTCCCTTCTGGGGTGGAGGCGGCTCAGTGGGGCAAAGGTGGCCCTGAGTACTTCCCATCTCTCTCAGATCCACCTGCTTGTCCCCTGCCCCACAGCCTCTTCCCGATCACCCGTCATGGCTCCCTGCCATGTCCTCTCTCAGCCATGTCCCACACTACAAGCAGCATCTCTAGACAAACCAGCCACATCACTCCCTCAGTGGCTCAAAATGGCTCTAGGATCAAATCCAGAGTGTCCTGGCTGACATATGGCCCAGCCTCCCTTTCCAGCCACCTTGTTCCTCTTTGACCTCAATCTCAAAGCTCTGGGGGTCCCCCTTCTCTAAGGTGCTGCTCTCCCAGCCAGCTCCTTCTCAGCCTCGAGATCTGGGTGTAAAGTCCCCTCCCTGCACCCTGCAGTCCCCAGCTTTGTCCTCTGACTCACTGCACTATGAGAGGAGTATTTTCCTTCCATCACACCTCACCCCGAGTGTAGTTGCTTGTGTCCTTGCCTTTCATCCCCAGCACCTCACTGGGGGCTGCCCTGAGGTTGGTGCCCAGTATATGTGGACTGAATGGGTGAACCCTGCACTCACATTGCAGCTTTGGGTCTACACAGGCCGCAAGGCTGGAAGGTCACTTCTTTCATCCTTACGATCCACCTCGAAATGTACACCCGTCTGTTCATTCACTCACCAAGTGGTCTGGGAACAGGAAAAAAAGGTATGCCAGGGTGTGCCAGACGTGAAGGGATTTGGACATCGGGACAAAGATCTTATTCTTAGGTCTGTCTCTGGAGTGGTGTTGTCGGCTCTATGATTTAGGAAGGGCAATGCAGCAATGCAAAAAGATAAGATGGGAGGGACCGGTCAGGTTCCCCCAACTCCCAGAGTGACCAAAGCGGGGCTCACAGACACCTCTGTCACTCACATCTGTGACTGGACTCAGGATAAAACTGAGGGAGTATGCTGCTGCTAGAGTGGACAGGTTTTTGTGAATTTCTATGGCTCCGTAACTCCTGGGCATGAGAGTCAAGCTGCCGGTGTCTTGTGCCCCTCTGCAAGTCCACCTTAAACAAGTAAGGCTGCTTTCCCGGAATTACAGGCCAAGGAGCCAGGCAGGAAGTGCCCCCAAGCAGCTCGGGCATATTCTGAATTGTCCGCTTGTCCACAGTATATTCCTGAAAGAGAGTATAACCCATAGGACTGTACAACCCAGAGAGGGAATGCTAGTGTAAGCTGTGGACTTCAGTTCATGGTGATGTATCCATTTGGCTCACTAGTTGTAACAAATGTGCCACACGAATGAAAGATATTAGTAATAGGACAAACTGGTCAAGGGGAAGGGAGGAATGTGTTGAGTCTGTACTTTCTGCTCAGTTTTCCGTACACCTAAAACTGCTCTAAAAAGTAAAGTGTAATGGATTGAGTGGCATCCCCGAAAAAGACCTGTTAAATGTGAATGTGACCTTCTTTAGAACTAAAACCAAAAAAAACAAACCCACTACCATCAAATCGATTCCAACTCATAGCAACCCTATAGGACAGAGTAGAACTGCCCCATAGGGTTTTCAAGGCTGTAATCTTTATAGAAGCAGACTGCCACATCTTTCTGGAGCAGCTCGCGGGTTCGAACTGCCCAATTTTTGGTTAGCGGCCAAGCACTTTAGCCACCGCGCCACCAGGGCTCCTTTTTATTTAGAACTAGCTCTCAGCTGCTAACCAAAAAGTAGATGGTTTCATAGACCAGCCACTCCAAGGGGGAAAGATGTGGCAGTCTGCTTCCATAAAGATTACAGTCTCAGAAACCCCATGAGGCAGTTCTGCTCTGTCCTATAGGGTCGCTATGAGCCAGAACCAACTCAATGACAGTGGATTTGGTTTTGTTTTGGGCTGAAAAAAAAAAATCAAACCCATTGCTGTCATGTCAATTCCGACTCATAGGGGCCCTAGAGGATAAATAGAACTGCTCCATAGGGTTTCCAAGGAGCAGCTGGTGGATTTGAACTGCTGACCTTTTGTTTTGCAGCTGAGCTCTTAACCACTGTGCCACCAAGGCAAAAAAAAAAAACCCATTGCCATCGAGTCGATTCTGACTCATAGCAACCCTATAGGACAGAGTAGAACTGCCCCACAGAGTTTCCAAGGAGCAGTTGGTGGATTCAAACAGCCGACCTTTTGATTAGCAGTTGTAGCACTTAACCACTACACCACCAGGTTCCCACTAGGGCTTAGGGACTTTTTAAAAAAATGTTATCAGTTAACATGAGGTCATACCAGAGTCAGGTGGGTCCTAATCCAATTTGAGTGGCTCCTTATAAAAGGAGAAGAGACAGAGAGACACAGAGGAAAGAGGGCCATGTGAAGATGTATGTGTAAGCCAAGGAACACCTGGGGCCACCAGAAGCTGAGACAAGAAAGATCCCGCTGAGAGCCTTCAGAGAGAACATGGCTCTACCTGACACCCTGAATTCAGACCACTAGCCTCTACGACTGAGACCATGAATTTCTGTTCTCATAAGCCACCCAGTCTGTAGTACTGTGTATGCAGCCCTAGGAAACTACTACGGTGTATGAGTTTTAAAACATATATTAATTAAGTAAAACAAAAATAAAAGGGGGGGAAGGTAGTGTCGAGATGATCAGGGACCCAGCAAGAGGGTTAAGAAAGTAAGATGGTTTTCTGTTCTCTCCTGGCCTGGCTTGAGCCTGTAAGAGAAAGTTGGGGAAAGGCTCATTGTCACCTCAGTATCTGCCCTTGCCCTGCTTTTACCACCACCCCGAATCTAGTGTCCTGGTCCATAAACCCTAATGTACTTTTTTTTAAAAAAGAAAAGAAAATATGGAAACAGAATAAATATACGGAAAGCCATGCCATTGATCTGTCTGTGATCAGGAGCTCTTCCCACGTTCTTACTGGAACCATGTCACTCCCCCAGTGGTCCCCCCAAACCCACATTGATGACGCCCCTGTAATGCCATTTCTTGTCTGGAGTTCCTTCTCTGATGGTACAGCCCTTAGTCTGTCCCTTCCCTCCCCTTCCCTGAGGAACTACTGACACGCTGTCTCGCCATCACCAAGCAAGCTCTTTCATGGCCAATTTCAAGGGGTTAATGGGAGGGCTGAGTGGAATTTACTTAAGACATCAGCTCCACTTAAAATAGCTTTCACTAGGCATTTAGCGGTAAAGTTCTTTGATTTCCCATCCATGTCCTTTCTTACCGTTACTAAATACCAAGATATTCTGGTCTGAGTTCCAACTCCCCCAAGCCCTGATTCATGCGGTTGTACATGCTGGGGAGTATGAGACATCCATCACCCTGCCACCCGTGAACTTGGATGGGTGGTGACATGGATAAGTGCGCCAGGCAAGAAGCTGGCATTTGAGCTGCAGAATGACTCGGCTTTGCAAATATCTCCAGTGCCCCGAGTTAACGATCAGAAACCACGCATGTAATGAATGACATCACCTCCCGTTTAAACCACTTCTTCCTTTATTTTTTTTCTTACCTCAATTTATGTGCATTTCTAACTGCCTGTGTTGACCAGGGCTTCAAACCGGTTCATTCCAGTTTGAACCCCTGCTGAGAATTTGTACTTCCACCCCAGACATGCTGAGCCAAAACCTACAAAATCCCCAGGTAATTCTCATGTGTAATAAAATTTGAGAAGCACTGCTCTACTAGTGATTCTCAGAATTGGTCCCTAAACAGCATTAGCATTGCCTGGGAACTTGCTAAAAATGAAAATTCTCAGCAGGGGTTTGAACCAGAACAAACCAGTTGGAAGCCCTGGCTTTGGCTCCTGCGCTACTGAGATCCCAACTATTTTGAGGGCAAATGTGATGATTTTTACCGATCTTTGGACATCTCACCTTATTTTGGCCTGTGGTTTTTCATTTCCTCCCAATTTTGAATTTTTCTAGTTGTCTTCCAACCTGATATTTGAGTTGGGATAGGCTTGATAATAATAATACAGTAATAGAACATTTCCACTACCTGTCTGTCAGTTTGTCGTACCGCGATGGCTTACATGTTGCTGAAAGCTATGCTACCAGTATTTCAAATACCAGAAGGGCCATCCATGGTGGGTAGGTTTCAGTGGCACTTACAGACTAGGAAGAAAGGCCTGACAATCTGCTTCTAAAATTAGCACATGAAATCCTTATGGATTACAACAGAACATTGCCTGATTCACTAGCTGTGGACAGTCATCAGGAGGAATCAGTCACTGGAGGAGGACATCATACTTGGTGAAATGTAAAGGGCCAGAGAGAGACCCTTGGTGTCTTAGTCATCTAGTGCTGCAATAACAGAAATGCCACGAGTGAACGGCTCGACAAAGAGAAATTTCTTCTCTCACAGTCTAGTAGGCTACAAGTCCAAATTCATGGCATCATCTCCAGGGGGAGACTTTCTCTCTCTGTCAGTTCTGGAAGAAGATCCTTCTCCACACAAGAACCCCAGGTCCAGAGGACTTGCTTTGCTCCCGGTGCTGCTTTCTTGGTGGTATGAGGTCCCCATGTCACCCTGCTCACTTCTCTCTTTTATATCTCAAAAGAGATTGGCTTAAGACTCTATCTAATCTTGTAGATCTCATCAGTGTAACTGCTGCTGATCCGTCTCATTACATCATAGCGATAGGATTTACAACACACAGGGAAATCACATCAGATGACAGAATGGTGGACAGTCACATCATACTGGGAATCATGGCTTAGCCAAGTTGATACACAAATTTTGGGGGGACACAATTCAATCCATGACACTTGGTGAGATGGATTGACACAGTAGCTACAACGATGGACTCGAGTATGCTGGCAATCGTGAGGGTGATACAGGACTAAGCCAATGTTGCCTTCTGTTGTACATAGGTCACCATGAGTCGTAATCCACCCAACAACAACTGTTTGTCTATCTAACAGAACATTTATGGAGGCATCACTGTGCATGGCACTGTGCGAAGCCCTGCTGCAGGCTGCTTTCTCTGGAAGCAAATGCTGAGACCATGCTTAGGGTGCAAGCTGTGTATTAGGGATCAGCAGCTGTGAAGGGCAGGGGTAAAAAGTAGGATTGGGCAGGGGGAGAAGCAGGCCCCATGAGGCCTCAGGGAGCATTGGGGTGAGTATTGCAAATCAGAATGTCCCGTCTGAGTCTGAAATGGACAAGCCTTGAAACTCCCGGCTTACTTAGACACTGGATTTGGGCTAGGCCTCTCTCTGCAGCTGAACCTGTTGCTGATAACACTCCCGCCACCTGGGTGGTATCCGTGTCCACCACAAGTCCTTCATCTCTATGACCCACTGTCACCCGTGCAACAACTGCCTGAGGTTGCTTTACAGATGAGACAACAGATTCAGAGAGGTTAAGTCACTCGCCCAAGCTCACACAGCTCATGTTCCATCGCAGATCCTTCTGGCTGCACAGCCGCCTCTCAGGCTGAATAGTGGGGTTTTAAAGATGAAGTTAGGGTGTTCTGCCCTCTCCCATCCTAAGGAACAGATACCCATGCTCTATCTGATCACTGTGCCCCTCCTTGGAGAGGGTTCAAACCCCTGGGTTTTTTTTTTTGTTTGTTGGTTGGTTTTTTATTAACTTTTATTGAGCTTCAAGTGAACGTTTACAAATCAAGTCAGACTGTCACATATAAGTTTATATACACCTTACTCCGTACTCCCACTTGCTCTCCCCCTAATGAGTCAGCCCTTCCAGTCTCTCCTTTCGTGACAATTTCGCCAGCTTCCAACTCTCTCTATCCTTCCATCCTCCCTCCAGACAGGAGATGCCAACACAGTCTCAAGTGTCCACCTGATATAATTAGCTCACTCTTCATCTGCATCTCTCTCCTACCCACTGTCCAGTCCCTTTCACGTCTGATGAGTTGTCTTTGGGAATGGTTCCCGTCCTGGGCCAACTGAAGGTTTGGGGACCATGACCGCTGGGATTCCTCTAGTCTCAGTCAGGCCATTAAGTATGGTCTTTTTGTGA
The DNA here is from genome assembly GCF_024166365.1 of Elephas maximus indicus. Taxonomy (NCBI): domain Eukaryota; kingdom Metazoa; phylum Chordata; class Mammalia; order Proboscidea; family Elephantidae; genus Elephas; species Elephas maximus. The sequence goes on along the minus strand of NC_064827.1, from coordinate 82,746,340 downwards.
GAATTTGGGGTCTGCATCCCACTGATCTCCTGCTCCCTCAGGGGTTCTCTGTTGTGCTCCCTGTCAGGGCAGTCATCGATTGTGGCCAGGCACCAAGTAGTTCTTCTGGTCTCAGGATGATGTAGGTCTCTGGTTCATGTGGCCCTTTCTTTCTCTTGGGCTCTTCATTATCGTGTGACCTTGGTGTTCTTCATTCTCCTTTGCTCCAGGTGGGTTGAGACCAATTGATGCATCTTAGATGGCCACTTGTTAGCATTTAAGACCCCAGACGCCAAACCCCTGGTTTTTTAATGTTCTGTGTTGTATTTTCTGTATTTGAGACTGGCCGGCAGGTGAAAACACTTCCCTTCCTGTTTCATTTCTCAGCCTACAGGAAAGCTGAGATCCTTCAGTCCTCCCTGCTCGACCACTTCTCAGACTGATGTCATTTGGGTGTTGTCTGTGGGTGCTGGACCTTGGGAAGGAGGGAGGACAGAGGAGGCTGAGTGCCCTCCTTGGATGCTGAGCCCTGTCCAGGAGCACTCACTGGGAGCTGAGTGCCACATACACCAAAACCCACAATAAGAAGAGATCCTGGATGCCCTTTATCACCGCTCTTATTCAACATCGTGCTAGAAGTCCTAGCCAGGGCAATTAGGCTAGACAAAGAAATAAAGGGCATCCAGATTGGCAAGGAGGAAGTAAAATTATCTCTATTTGCAGATGACATGATCTTATACACAGAAAACCCTAAGGAATCCTCCAGAAAACTACTGAAACTAATAGAAGAGTTTGGCAGAGTCTCAGGTTATAAGATAAACATACAAAAATCACTTGGATTCCTCTACATCAACAAAAAGAACATCGAAGAGGAAATAACCAAATCAATACCATTCACAGTAGCCCCCAAGAAGATAAAATACTTAGGAATAAATCTTACCAAGGATGTAAAAGACCTATACAAAGAAAACTACAAAGCTCTACTGCAAGAAATTAAAAAGGACCTACTTAAGTGGAAAAATATACCTTGCTCATGGATAGGAAGACTTAACATAGTAAAAATGTCTATTCTACCAAAAGCCATCTATACATACAATGCACTTCTGATCCAAATTCCAATGTCATTTTTTAAGGTGATAGAGAAACAAATCACCAACTTCATATGGAAGGGAAAGAAGCCTCGGATAAGCAAAGCATTACTGAAAAAGAAGAAGAAAGTGGGAGGCCTCACGCTACCTGATTTCAGAACCTATTATACAGCCACAGTAGTCAAAACAGCCTGGTATTGGTACAACAACAGGCACATAGACCAGTGGAACAGAATTGAGAACCCAGATATAAATCCAACCACATATGAGCAGCTGATATTTGACAAAGGCCCAGTGTCAGTTAATTGGGGAAAAGATAGTCTTTTTAACAAATGGTGCTGGCATAATTGGATATCCATTTGCAAAAAAATGAAACAGGACCCATACCTCACACCATGCACAAAAACTAACTCCAAGTGGATCAAAGACCTAAACATAAAGACTAAAACGATAAAGATCATGGAAGAAAAAATAGGGACAACCCTAGGAGCCCTAATACAAGGCATAAACAGAATACAAAACATTACCAAAAATGACGAAGAGAAACCCGATAACTGGGAGCTCCTAAAAATCAAACACCTATGCTCATCTAAAGACTTCACCAAAAGAGTAAAAAGACCATCTACAGACTGGGAAAGAATTTTCAGCTATGACATCTCCGATCAGCGCCTGATCTCTAAAATCTATATGATTCTGTCAAAACTCAACCACAAAAAGACAAACAACCCAATCAAGAAGTGGGCAAAGGAAATGAACACACACTTCACTAAAGAAGATATTCAGGCAGCTAAGAGAAACACGAGAAAATGTTCTCGATCATTAGCCATTAGAGAAATGCAAATTAAAACTACGATGAGATTCCATCTCACTCCAACAAGGCTGGCATTAATCCAAAAAACACAAAATAATAAATGTTGGAGAGGCTGCAGAGAGATTGGAACTCTTATACACTGCTGGTGGGAATGTAAAATGGTACAACCACTTTGGAAATCTATCTGGCGTTATCTTAAACAGTTAGAAATAGAACTACCATACAACCCAGAAATCCCACTCCTCGGAATATACCCTAGAGAAGCAAGAGCCTTCACACAAACAGATATATGCACACCCATGTTTATTGCAGCTCTGTTTACAATAGCAAAAAGCTGGAAGCAACCAAGGTGTCCATCAACGGATGAATGGTTAAATAAATTGTGGTATATTCATACAATGGAATACTACGCATCAATAAAGAACAGTGACGAATCTGTGAAACATTTCATAACATGGAGGAACCTGGAAGGCATTATGCTGAGCGAAATCAGTCAGAGGCAAAAGGACAAATATTGTATAAGACCACTAATATAAGATCTTGAGAAATAGTATAAACTGAGAAGAACACATACTTTTGTGGTTACGAGGTGGGGAGGGAGGGAGGGAGAGGGTTTTTTACTGATTAATTAGTAGATAAGAACTGCTTTTAGGTGAAGGGAAGGACAACACTCAATACATGGAAGGTCAGCCCAATTGGACTGGACCAAAAGCAAAGTTTCCGGGATAAAATGAATGCTTCAAAGGTCAGCGGAGCAAGGGCGGGGGTTTGGGAACCATGCTCTAAGGGGACTTCTAAGTCAATTGGCAAAATAATTCTGTTATGAAAACATTCTGCACCCCACTTTGAAATGTGGCGTCTGGGGTCTTAAGTGCTAACAAGTGGCCATCTAAGATGCATCAATTGGTCTCAACCCACCTGGAGCAAAGGAGAATGAAGAACACCGAGGTCACACAACAACTAAGAGCCCAAGAGACAGAAAGGGCCACATGTACCAGAGACCTACATCATCCTGAGACCAGAAGAACTACTTGGTGCCCGGCCACAATCGATGACTGCCCTGACAGGGAGCACAACAGAGAACCCCTGAGGGAGCAGGAGATCAGTGGGATGCAGACCCCAAATTCTCATAAAAATAACATACTTAATGGTCTGACTATGACTAGAGGAATCCCGGCGGGCATGGTCCCCAAACCTTCTGTCGGCACAGGACAGGAACCATTCCCGAAGACAACTCATCAGACATGAAAGGGACTGGACAGTGGGTAGGAGAGAGATGCTGAAGAAGAGTGAGCTAATTATATCAGGTGGACACTTGAGACTGTGTTGGCATCTCCTGTCTGGAGGGGGGATAGGAGGATAGAGAGAGTTGGAAGCTGGCGAAATTGTCACGAAAGGAGAGACTGGAAGGGCTGACTCATTAGGGGGAGAGCAAGTAGGAGTAAGGAGTAAGATGTATATAAACTTATATGTGACAGACTGACTTGATTTGTAAACGTTCACTTGAAGCTCAATAAAAGTTAATAACAAAAAAAAAAGAGAGATCCTAAGATGAGACCCACCCCACAGAGGCAGACAGCCACAAATTCAGGCCTGAGAGTTGCATTTACAAGCTCCGTTTCCTGCCTGTCCAGATAGCCCACTGCATATTATGGGATGTGAGTTGTTACAGTGGTTGGAGGAAGCTGTGCTTGGGGAAAATGAAGGTGTCCCATAAAGTTTTGCCCAACTTGACTCTGGGCCAAGGTAAGGTCAGTGAATGGGATGGAATGGGTTAGTGTGTTGGTTGCCTGGGAGCCTGAGCTCACCCTGCTGGGGTAACCCCAGCCTCTGGGCCCTAGAAGAAGCCCAGGCCCTTCCTTTCACCTTCCCTCCTCCTCTCCCCCACTTCCCCCACCCTTAGCAGCCAGGGCAGGCAGTAGCCTGGCTTAGCCAATTGGACACTTCCACCTAGCTGTTAGATTTTTGGGTAGATGGAGTAGAGTCAGGGATAGTCAAGAGTGCTCGGGGCGGCAGCCCAGCGGCCACAGCACCAGTGGTGCCAGCAGCGGTGGCCTAAACCCAGTTCCAGGGGAGGCCGGCCTGTGTCCATTCTCTACGTTTTCAGTTGATTCTGAGAGCTACCAGTGTCCCTCCAGCTCCACCTTCCCTGTGTAAGATGCCAGAGTCAGGTTAGGTTATTATAACCAGGAGCTTTGGCTGTCTGAAAATGAAATAGGAGCATTGGCCAGCACCCCTGGAAGATGGCTCCTCCTACCCATAAGGGAAGCAGGCAACTTCAGCCTTTCCAGGCTTTCACTGGATGGATGCACACACACCTGGGAATTTTTTATCTAAGCCAGGCGCCTTGAGGTCATAAGTTCCCTGTCAAGAGAGACATACAAGCACAGGGGGGAAGGCTTCTTGGCAGGAATGATCCCTATATTTTTTGTAGATTCAACAAATGTGTTAGTTAAAAGTTGACCGGAAAAAGAAGACCAGTTGCCGTTGAGTTGATTCGGAATCCTGGCGACCATATGTATGTCAGAGTAGAACTGTCCTCCACAGGATTTTTAATAGCTGACTTTTCAGGCATAGATTGCCAGGCCTTTCTTCCGAGGCACCTCTGGGTGGACTGTAACCTCCAACCTTTTCAGTTGGCAGACAAGCAAGTTAACTGTTTGCACCACCCAGGGACTCCACATAATTACAGTTAAGTGCTAGAAATGAAAAGTCTCTAGGGCTAAGAATGTACGTAAGCTACTATTATTACTGATTGTCGTGCTGATAAGAGTACTTTGATATCAATTATAAGCAAAGCACTGGAATGCTAGCCCGGCCCCATGTTAGGTTTGCAGACTGAAGTTGGAATGTCCTTCAGAGAGGACGAGAAGAGTGCATTTGTCCTTGGCAGAATCAGCATCATTTGATGTGATGACAGGGACAAACGCTCCTCCAAGTTCAGAGCTGGCTCTGTCCTGAACCATCTCGGGAAGCAGCCTGGCTTTTGAAATGTGTGTATATTTTGTTTTTAAAGAAAGAAAAAAGGGGCAAAATAGGAAATGAAATCCCAGATCTGTTTTGGCCACCAGATAATTTGTTGTCATAAAAACCAGAATTTTTCATGAAGCTGTAAATGTGTTTTCCCTTAAAGGCTGATGTTCATAACAAAGCTCCTTTTTTGTGGCTAGTTAATACAGGGGAGGTGGCAGGCAATGTGGCCCCCCTGAGGTCACAGGAAGAGAAGACAGGGGCCTGGCAACTGCCGAGGCGTTTCATCATCTGCCCTGTTCTCCAAACCTCACTCAGGAAGCGCCATTCGTGGGGAATTAGAAGCAGAGGGAGGGGGCCTGAGCTCAGCCTGGGTCTGGCAGGAGATTGAAGGGTCCCTGCCCCCCACCCTCTGCCCCGTGTCTTGTCCAGCCTTCCTCCCCAAGCCTGGCTCTATCCTGGGTCAGGGCAGGACATGAGGCTCAGATGACTTCAGCTCTAGGCCTGACTGACCAGTGGGTGCCACAAGCTATTAAACTGGCTGGAGCCGTGGACTCTGCCCTCCCCTCCCCACCCAGTCCTGGTACTTCCTCCCTGGGAGCATTTCTCAGATTCGTGTCTGACCCCAAGGCCACAGCCCCAGCCTAGTTCAGGCCCTTGTTGCCTCAAGCCTGGACTGTTCTGCCAGCTCCCCCCGCCCTTGCCTCTCTGAGGGAGCCATCTCCCTGCCCCTTCCATCTCACCACTGACCAGCAGAAGCACCCCATGCTGGAGTTGCATAGGTTTCAGGCTCAGGGCCCTTTGTGCAGAACCAGAGTCCATCCCCCTCCCACCCAGCTGGAAAAGTCTGTTCACCCTCTCTCCAAAGGCCTGGCACCATGCCTTCTCTGTCCCTTCACACGCTGTCCCCTCCCTCAGGAGTACATGCTCCTCAGCCCTTCGGAGGCCACTCACCTCTCTCAAGGCCAACTCAAACCACACCTTCTCAGATTTTTCACACCACCTATAGCAGCTTGAATGGTGACCCCAAAATGATAAAACAAGATATCCCCCAAATGGAAACCCTGGTGGCATAGTAGTTAAGTGCTACGGCTGTTAACCAAAGGGTTGGGAGTTTGAATCCACCAGGCGCTCCTTGGAAACTCTATGGGGCAGTTCTACTCTGTCCTATAGGGTTGCTATGAGCTGGAATCGACTTGACAGCACTAGCTTTGGTTTGGTTTTTGGTATCCTCCAAACCTGCAAATGTGACCTTATTTGAGAAAAAGAGCCTTTACAGATGTAATTAAATTAAGTATCTTGAGATAAGACCATTCTGGATTAACTTGGCGGGCCCTAAATCTAATGACCAAACTAAAAATCAAACCCATTGCCGTTGAGTAGATTCTGACATATAGAAACCCTAAAGGACAGAGTAGAACTGCCCCATAGGGTTTTCAAGGAGCAGCTGGTGGATTCAAAATGCCAACCTTTTGGTTAGCCGCTCAGGTTTCCTTAAAGGAGACAGAAGAGGAGAAGACACAGTGGGAAGAGAAAAAAGCCATGTGAAGATGGAGGCGGAGATTGCAGTGAGGCGACTTCAAGCCAAGGAACGCCAAGGATTGTTGACAACACCAGAAGCTAGGAGAGAGGCATGGAACAGATGCTCCCTCAGAGCCTTTAGAGGAACCAGTCCTGCCGACACCTTGATTTTGGACTTCCAGGCTCCAGAACTGGGAGAGAATAAATTTCTCACGGGGTTTTAAGCACCCAGTTTGTGGTACTTTGTCACTGTAGCCCATGGAAACTAATACAATGTCAAAGTGAGACGTAAAGGCTGAAGAGGGTTCAGGTGAAGGAAAAAGAGAGAGGGGTGAACAAAGGGAGAGAGAGTGAGAGACCAGTTGCCATGGAATTCATACCAACTCATGGTGATCACATGTGTGTCAGAGTGGAACTGTGCTCCACAGGGTTTTCGATGGCTGATTTCTCAAAAGTAGATTACCAAGCCTTTCTTCCAAGGTGCCTCTGGGTAGACTCGAACCTCCAACCTTTCAGTTGGTAGCTGAGCACATTAACTGTTTGTACCACCCCGGAAAGGGCAGGTAATTCACTTTGTCTGGCAGGTAAAGTGGGGTAAGCTGGCCAGCAGAGCTGGTAGGAATCTTGGAATGATCTGGGCCACAGAGAGGGGATCTGGAAGCCCTTGGAGCTGGGGCTTGGTGCTGCCTCCTCACCATGAAATGAGCCCCCAGGCAGCTGGTCATTAGCACCTGCACTTTTTTTTTTTTTTAATGTTCAAAGACACTTTACTGATGTGACCTAGTCGTAAACATTGATAAAATCAAGTTCTAATGATGGTTTTTTTGTCATTGATTCTAATAATTTGCTTAGAAGCTCCATTACTTTTAACTCAGTGCATTTTTGTTGCTCAGGTTTCCCTTTCAGGAGCTGCTTTCTCAGCACGCGGTCCAGCCGGCTCCTGGGTCTCCCTAAGGGACCTCTTCAGCCAGGTGTCGGCAGGTATCATGCCCGAGCCTCACTCAGGGTGGCTCCAGAGCTAAGAGCTGGCTGGGCAGCCTCTGCAGAAGGACATTTCATAGAAGGACGCTGGGAGAGTATTTCCTTGGGCCACCCTGCCAGGGCCGTGGATGAAACAGTTTATCGTCAGTCCCCGTCGGAGTGAAATGTGCACTTGCCTTAACACTGTCTCGGGTGCTGGCGGATGAAAGGAAGGAGGTACAGGTCACAGTCTCTGCTCTTTTGGAGCTTACGGATCAACCAGGGGGCCACATATGAGACAAGGACCACAGGTAAACACAGCTGATGACCCTAATTAATTACCATGGACCAGGCTCTGGATCAGTAGCCTTCCTTACTTTATCTCATTTAATCTGCACAACAGTCCTCCGAGGTAGGCACTATCGTTAGCCCCTTTTACAGATGAGAAAGTAAGACATCAGAGGCTGACTGAGATCACACAGCTAAGAAGTGACAGACTGAACATCGAGCCAGACCTCTGAGTAGATCCCATACTCCTGAGAAAGAATTCAGAGAATTTCTGGAGAAGTCAAGAGTGGACAGAAAAACTCGAAAACGACATCCCAAAGGAGGGAAGGTTGAGCTGAGGCTGCAGGGTGATGGCCGGAGCAGAGGGGCTGTCCAAGCCTGGGGGCAGTAGGCACTGAGAACAGAGCAGAGGACTATATATTTTGGGGTGTACAGGGCGTTCTTGGGAGTCTGGTAGCTGTGGACTCTCTCCCTAGAAAAAGTTGGCAAACACCCAAGATTGTGCAGAGTGTTTCTGGGGTTAACAGACCCCAAAACCCATGTGTGGACCTGCAGGGGCAGGGACCAGCCCCCGTCTGAGCAGCATTGGCCACAGCCAGGAAAGCGTGGGTGAAGATGGGAGAGGTGGGATCTGGACCCCTTCCTTTTTCTTTTCCCCAGATCCCCTCTCTTCCCAGGAATCACATGTCTGTTATCTCAGAGCAGCTGGGTGCAGGCCTCAGCTTCGCAGCTGAGGTCTGAATCCAGAGAAGTTGGGGTTTCTCCTCAGTCTTGCAACAAGTTCCAGGGGGCCAGAGTAGAACCAGGCCTCCGTGTCTTTCAGCCCACCCTGGCCTAACTTGGGCTCCCCTCACAATCTAGTTAACAAGGATTTATTAGTGTTTCTCAAGTGCCAATTATGTATCATCTCATTTAATCCTTACAAGAACCCTGTCTCTAAGACTATTATTTCTCCCTTTTATTGATGGGGAAACTGAAGGTTAGAGCAGATAAGAGACTTTACCAAGGTCACTAGCTAAAAGGGGATGTGGGATTCCAGCCCAGGGCTCTTGCCTCCAAAGCCACTTCCTGTGTGGCCCTCCCCCCAGGACACTTCCAGTCCAGGGGGCACAAGTACTGCAGGGAATTCAGACGAGGGAGAGTATGCCCCTGCTTGGGCGTCAAGGAGGGCTTCCCTGAGGTGGTGGCATTTGAAATGAGCCTGGAAGGATGGGTGGGGTTTGAGCAAGAGGAAGAGCATTTCATAGGAAACCACCAGGCCAGTCCCAGCAGCTGTGAAGAGAGCTGCCATGGCCACTGAGGGCCCATGTGCCTGGAACACACGTTGCTTCTTAGCAAAGGCCTGTGGAGCCGGAATTCAGACCACATGTACAGCCAAACCATGTGCACAGCTGCAAAGTCCCTGCTCTTCCCCCCGACGCTGACATCTTTCCTGAAGGAGTGGGGTTTACAGGGAGGAGAGAAGATAGGAAAGCAGCTAAATCTCAAGTCCACAAGGCCTGTACGGTGGGAAGCCATCTTAATCTGGGGTTCGTGGACCCCAGCGGTCTCTCCCGGCTTCTGCCCAGGCATTGTTGGCAAACTGCGTGACTTCTTTCCAGGGGTCCAGGGCCCAGAAGTCTCCACACCCCTGCATAGGGCCTAATGCATTGAGCGAGGTAGCCAGCAGGGGAGAAGAGGCCCGGACACCATCTCATGTTTGGATCATCTCTGACTAAAGGGAAGACACAGCTGTTCAAGCAGAAAGGTTTGCTTTTACACTTTTGAGAAGCTGAAGGTCGAAAATTGCAAATTCTTAGTCACTGTTGCATTTTCACACGCTCTTCTGGTAGGAGAAGCCGCCCACAGCTAGTGGAGGGCCCTTTAAACCTTTCTGGGGTTTCTTTCCCTCTTCCCAGAGGAACCTCCGCCCCCTGCTCTGTGACACCCCACTCAGGCTTGACGCAGCCTTTCTTCTAGAGAAAAGGACCTTTATCTGTAAGGACTGCATCTCCCTACAGAGCTTGATTTTCACTCTGAAGCTTCCTTTGACAAGTCTGCCACCTGCATGGAAACTTCTTTGCGCCTCTGCTCTGTATAGGAGGAACGAGGTTGGCAACACCTTTCATCTTCCTCAGGAGTGATGGCCCAAGCCGAGGGATTTCGGAGGGACTGCCGTAGGGCAGGGTTGAAAACCTTTAGGTAATCAAAGGCGCCAGCCTCTGCAAGGGTGGCAGCAGGAGCGCAGAGGGGACAGACAAGCTCTGGGGAGAGAGGAGGACTCTGGGGAGGAAGCCAAAGCCAAGAGGGAGACAGCAGGGATTATCGGGAGGCCCAGGGCACACTGGGAGCACTTCCCACAGCTCACCTCACCCAGTGGGAGGAGAGCTCAGCATTGTCAAAAGGATGAAATATCAAGCTGGGAATGTGGCCACCCCACAAGAATGAACATGTTAAGAGTAGAACCTCAGGGGAGCTTTACTAACATTTTTGCTTTAGCCTGAAGCTGCCTACTTTATTTCCTGGCCAGCATCGACTGGAGCCTCGTGTGGTGGGTTGAGTTCCTGGTCTCGATTCTTACCCTGCTGTAGCAGTGCCATGCGCCCTCAACCTTACCATGGCCTTGCGGTGGGTGGAGTGGACTTACCCACCCCTTGACTTTGGGCTTGATTATGGGACTGAACTTGGCCCATGGGTGTTAGTGGACTCATGTGCAGGTGATCTGCCGCGAAAAGAGTTCCCCTAGAATGAACACAGGAAGAGCAGACTTAAGTCCAACCAGCCATCAGGGCCAACTAAACCCACGACTCAGAGCCACCTAGCTGAACCATCCCAGATCAGCCCACCTGGGGTAGATCCCTTCTGGTGCCACCTACCAGTTATACTTAACTTGGCCGAGCTACTTAAACATCCTGTATCTCATTGTAAGATGGGCTTGTTAATGGCATCTCCCAAATTAGTTAAGGTAACACCAGCTCCTAGACAAGCCCCAAAATATTAATGACTTAACATAATAGAAATGTATTTCATATTCATTGTTCTTGTTATCTACTGTTGCATAGCAAACTACCATGAAAAGTGTAGCTTAAAACAGCAACCATTTTATATAGCTCGCTATTTTGTGGGCCAGGAATTCAGGCAGAGCTTGGCTGAGTGATCTTCTGGGCCATCAGTTGAGATTACTCGTGATATTTAGCTGGTTGCTAAGCTTGTCTGGAGGGTCCAAGATGGCTTCACTCAGGTGTCTGGTGCGTTGGCATGGACAACTGGGTGTCTGGTGTCAGCTGGCTCCCCTCCCTTTCCATGGGGTCTCTCCAGCAGGGTCAATGCTGTCAATGCTTTACATGGCAGCTCAGCACTCCATGTGTGCATATGCCAAGAGACAAGTGGAAATGGGTTCAGAAATTGACTGAATATCACTTCCACCATATTCTATTGGTAAAGCAGTAACAAGGTCACCCAGATTTAAGGGGGAGGAGATACAGGACCCTTGTTTGAGTGGGAAAAGTTAGTAGAACTTGACCATCTTTAATCCACCACACTGATAAAAATTACAGTCAGCAGGCAGGAGGGGCTCTGCTCCACACAGTGACTCAGAGATCCAGGCTCAGAGACGTTCTGCCATTTTCTACATGTAGTTTCCAAGGTTGCCCAGGTGTCAACATCTAGCTGGCAGATGCTGGGGACAGAAAGCTGGAGAGATCACACAGGAAGTTTTGGTTTTTAAGTAACATTGTGTTTAAGGTAAAAGTTTACATAGCAAATTAGGTCCCTATTTAACAATTTCTACAGAAATTATTCAGTGACATTGGTTACATTTTTCACAATATGTCATCATTCTCATTCATTCTGTTCTCGTACCATTTCCACTACTCTAGTTTCCCTGCTTCCTTTCTTATATTTGCTTTAGAGTCATTTTCAACCATTTGGTCTCATATAGATGATTTTTTAAAGGAACTCGTTACAGACAGGTGACATTATTTTATGAGCCAATCTGCTATTTAGCTAAAAGGTGACCTCAAGGGATAATTTCAGTTTAAGGTTTAAAGCGTATCTCAGGGAGTCCTCTAATCTCAACCCAGTCCAGTAAATCTGGACTTTTGAAGAGTTCTGTTCCACATTTTCCTCCCATTGTATCAGGATCATTTGTTGTGGCCCTGATCAGAACGGTTGGTCGTGGTAGCCAAGCATCATGTGGTTCTTCTGATCTCAGGGTAGATGTGGTCATGGTTTGTGTAGACTATTAGTCCTGTAGACTACTTTCTTCTCTCAGTCTTTGGTTTCCTTCTTTCTCTTTTGTTCTGGATGAGTAGAGACCAGTAGATGTATCTTAGATGTCCACTCGCAAGCCTTTAAGACTCCAGACACTACTCACTACAATGGGATGTAGAACATACATTTTATGAACTATATTAGGCCAATTAACTGAGTTGTCCCATAAACTATGGTCCTAAGCCTTCAAACTCAGAAAACCATTCTCAGGAAGTGTTTGGTTATGTCTAGGAAGTATCCATAACTGTGTTCTCTACACAGGAGGTTTTTATGGGCCAGTTCTGGAAGTGGCATGTATCACCTTCACACATTCCATAGCACATGGCTCCACTGAACTGCAAAGGAAACTGGGAAACATCCTCCAACTCTGTGCCCTAGAGGAAAGGGAGATGAGCTTGGCCAGTCCTCCATTCTTCCTCCCAAGGTTGTGGTGAGGAGTACATGGATCACTACAGAAAGGGAGCCTGCCACATGGTCAACAGTCCTGCACAGCCTCCCCCAGCTCCTCTAATGTGCATCAGAGTGTTCGTGGTGTGCATAACTGGTCTGCATCAGTCTGTGGTTTGCCTAGACCATCATGGTATCTGTCAATCCCCCAGCATCTTCCCAAGGAAGCTCTTCATATGTATGGGCAGCCTAGGTGTCCATGCCATGTACCTCATGGCTCCCCCTCTTGGCCACAGTTGAAGAGACAAAGAGTGGCCAGACCCCTGCTCATTACTGGCCCACACTAGAGGGCCGGTGTGAGCTAGGCTGGGCCAGCCAGCCCAGACCAACCAGAGGGAGCTGAGCTGAAAAGATGCAGAGAAAGGGAATCGCGAGGTGGGGTGTGGGGCAGGGAAGGGCCATGAGCAAGCTGAAACTATAAGGATCCTAAACTGCAGGAAGGCAGAAGTTAGGATCTGGAGAGAAAAGTTGGTATCAGGAGTTTGGATAAGATGCAGGATGAGAAGCAGAGGCCAAGAGAATTGGCTGAGACATGCTCAAGAACATGAAGACCTGGTTCCAGTATGGGAAACTGTCACACCTCCTGTCTGGGGTGTGAGCCCACAAGCTGTCCTTGGCTCTTAGGAACCAGAAGCAGTGAACATGGACGTGAACATGGCTGGTGAGAGTCCCTGCCCTTGTTGCTTATGGTCAGGGGTTGAAAAACATTCAATAAAGAGCCAGACAGTAAGTATTTTTGACTTTGCAGGCCATAGGTCTCTCATCACTGCTCAACTCTACCATTGTAGCAAGAAAGCAACCATAGACAATATGTAAGCAAACGAACATGGCTGGGTTCCAGTAAAACTTTATTATGAACACTGAAATTTTAATTTCATGTAATTTTCATATGTCAAAAATATTCTTCTTTTGGTTGTTTTAACTCCTTTTAAAAATGTAAAAACCATCCTTAGCTTGTGAGTTATACAAAAACAGGTAGCAGGCTGCATTTGCCCTATGGCTGTAGTTTGCTGACCCCTCCCCTTAAGAGCTGAGGATGCCATTTTTTTTGGTCACGGAGCACCTAAGGCCTCTTCTCAGATCTGTGGAGGCCTCCACCTTATGAGGCAGATCCCCCTTCCACTGTCAAAGCCAAACATGGCAGATTTATGTTTGTGCCCCAAACTGCTTATGGGCAGAACACTCCCAGACCTTGGACCAGAGATGAGTGATGAGAAACAAGGACCATGTGGAACCTGTTTTGGTAATGGATGGTGGCCCTCCAAAGTTGGGCATGACAGTGTTCCAAGTGGCAGGGCAGGATGTGGTGGCAGTAGTCATGAGGGGCTCCTACAATATCTAGGGCCTAGTGGCAACAGGATGAGTGATTTCACTAAACCAGTTCTGCCATGGGATTTTTATTCTTTGCTCCTAGCTTCACAGGCCCTGAGCTGGGTTCTCTGGCCTCTGGAGAGTCTGTGAGCCCCAATACCCTTCTAATGAATTCATTTTCTGTTTAAATCAGCTAGGAACTATCTCCGTTGCTTACAGATGAGAACCCTTGTCAGTTGTTGGAATTTCTCTTCACAGTTTTCCACAGGCAGTGGGAAAATGTGCAATAAAGTTCTTTAATTTTTTTTTTAATTATTGCCTAAATAATGTTCATTATTTTAAAAAGCAGGAAATAAAGAATAACACAAAGAATTAAAAATTCCTCATAATCACAACACTCAGAGATAAACACAAATACTATTTTGATGCAAACCCTTTCAGATACAGATACAGATTTTTTTTTAAAACAAAAATGGGGTAATGCAATTACATAGCATATTGTAACTGGCTGTTTTACCTACCAGCATATTGTGAGCATCTTTTAAAGCTAATAAACTTATTTTTACATATTTTTAAATAACTGCCTAATATTCCACCATATAGGTGTACCCCAGTTTACTCCACCAGCCTCCCACTATTAGGTATGTAAGTCGTTTCCAATTTTTCACTACTAAAAGCACTGCTTGGGCAAATATCCTTTTAGCTAAACCTTTGAGTACATTTTTAATTTTTCCTTAGGCTAAAATCATGAAAATGGGACTACCGAATCAAAAATTACTCACTTTTTTAAAAAATGTTATTTTGAAATAATGATAGACTCACAGGGAGTTGCAAAAATAGTAGAGTCCCCCATACCCTTCACCCAGCTTCCCCCAATGGTGACATCTTATATAACTATAATACAATATCAAAACCAGGAAATTGGCATTGGTACAATACTATTAACTAGATTATAAGCTGCAAACCTATTTAGGCCACAGGTTTTTCCATGCCTTCTGTGTGTATGTGTGTGTGTAGTTCTGTGTGGTTTTATCCCATGTATGTTAGGTGTCGTCACATTGCTTCCAACTCATAGCAACCCTATGTACAAGAGAATGAAACACCGTCCAATCCTGCACCATCCTCACAATTGTTGCTCTGCTTGAGCCCATCATTGTAGCTACTGTGTTAGTCCATCTCAATGAGGGTCTTCCTCTTTTTCACTGACCCTCTACTTGCCAAGTATGATGTCTTTCTTCAGGGATTGGTCCCTCCTGATAACATGTCCAAAGTACGTGAGACAAAGTCTCGCCATCCTTGCTTCTAAGGAGCATTCTGGCTGTACTTCTTTCAAGACAGATTTGTTCATCTTGTAGCAAAAACCAGCCAAACCCATTATTGTCAAGTTGATTCTGAATCATAGCAACCCTGTAAGGCAAAGTAGAACTGCCCGGTAGGACTTCCGAGGAGCACCTGGTAGATTCAAACTGCTGACATTTTGATTAACAGCCCAATGCTTAACCACTACGCCACCAGGGTTTCCATCTTCTGGCAGTCCATGGTATATTCAATATTTTTCACCAGCAGCATAATTCAAAGGTATTAATTCTTTGGTCTTTCTTATTTATTGTCTAGCTCTTGCATGCATAAGAGGCAATTGAAAATACCATGGCTTGGGTCAGGTGCACCTTAGTCCTCAAAAAAATAAATAAATAAAGTTGCATGTATTAATTCATGTAACCACCAGCACAGTCATGATACAGAATTGTTTTATCACCACAAAGAAAATCCTTGTGCTGCCCCTTTATAATTAATGTACATCCCAGCCCGTGGCAACCACTAATTGTTCTCAATCTCTATAGTTCTGTCATCTGACATCTTTAAAATATTGATCATCGAAAGTGAGAACAGCAACTCAAAAGATTAGATGGGAACCTTCAGGGGCAGTGAGTTTACGATAATAGGGGAGGAACAACTTGGAAAGGAGGGTGAGAGCAGTCGAACAACTCAAAGAATGGCATCAATGTCACCGAATTGTACATGTAGAAACTGTTGAATTGCTGTACATTTTGCCGTGTGTATTCTCAACAGCCACAAAATAAATTTTTTTTTTTTAATATATGTATTGATCATCATATATCCCTCTATTTATTTAGGTCACATTTAATATCTCTTATAAATGCTTAAAAGTTTTCAATGTAGAGGTCTTGTGTATCTTTCTATGGATTTATTCCTCAGTATTTGACTTTTTTTTCTTGATGCTACTGTAAATGCTATTTTCTTTTTGTTTGTTCTGTGATAGAGAAATGGGTATACTTACCTTGGACGCAGCAATCTTGTTAAATCCACTTATGAATTCTGATAGTTTATAGATTCTATTAGATTATCAATGTACACAATTACGTCACCTAAAAATAATGATGGTTTCATTTTTTTCTTTCAGTCCATGTGCATTTTACTTTTATTTGTTTATTTATTTTTGCCTTATTGCATTGGCTAGGACTTCCAGTACAATGTAGAATAAAAGTTGATGTTAATGGGAATTCTTGTTTCATTTCCAATCTCTCAGGGATAGGGGAGTTTTCATAATTGACAATTAAATATGATGGTTGCTGTAGATTTTTGGTGGATATCTTTTATCAAGTTAAGAAAGTTTTCTTCTATTTCTAATTTTCTAAGATTTTTTTCATCAATTGTATTTAATTCTATCAAATATTTTTTCTGCATTGATGGAGATGATCATATGATTTTACTCCTTTTTTATGTCATGATTGGGAAACCCTGGCGGCGTAGTGGTTAAGTGCTATGGCTGCTAACCAAAGGGTTGGCAGTTCAAATCCACCAGGCGCTCCTTGGAAACTCTATGGGGCAGTTCTACTCTGTCCTACAGGGTCGCTATGAGTCGGAATCGACTCAACAGCACTGGGTTTGGTTTTGGTTATGTTATGATTGATTTTTTGAATTTTAAACCAACCTTGCATTCCTGAAATAAACCCTACTTGGTTGTAATATATTATTCTTTTTATATAGCACTCTATTCAATTTGCTTGTATTTTGTTAAGGATTTTTGTACCTATTTTCATAAAAAAGATTGTTTCATAGTCCTCTCATTGTAGCATCCTTGACAGGAGTTGATATTAAGCTTATCCTAGCAACATAAAATGAACTAGAAGTGTCCTTTCTGTATTCTCTGGGAAATTTTGCATAAAATTAGGATTATTTCTTCTTTGAATATTTGATAGAAGTCACCAGTGAAGCCATCTGGGCCTAGAGTTTGATTTGTTGGATAGTTTTTATTTTTAGATTCAATTCCTTTAATAGATTTTTTTTCCTTGTAAAAGTTTTAATCTGTGTTTCAAATAGTTTGTCTATTTCATATAATTTTCAAATTTATCAGCATAAAGGTGCTCCTGATATCTTCTCCAATTTGGTTTAAACCAAATTAAGCCTCCATGGGATTACAGTAGGTTTCTGTACGATTATCAGTGTGACTGCACATATTCCTCTATCATGTTGTTGTTTGTGCTGTTGAGTTGATTCTGACTCATAGCGGCCCCATGAGACAGTGTAGAACTTCCCCACAGGGTTTCCTTTACAGAAGCAGATCTCCAGGTCTTTCTCCTACTGGGCTGCTGGGTGAATTTGAACCTCCGATCTTTCAGTCAGCAGTCGAGTGCTTAACCATTGCACCACCAGGGCTCCTTATACTTGGCAAATTATATCTGCATCTTCTGCATGTCTCTTTCCCCACCCCTCCCCCACACTGAGCTGTGAGTCCCCTCCCCTGCCTCCACCCCAGAGCAGGGACCAGATGGAGCTTAGTGCCTGGACACATCGTAGGCACTGTTTGTAGGCACTGTTGAACTCGGGCCAAAGTGAATGGCTTCACTTCAGGATTTGAGGGGTATCCTCCTCACCCACCACTGGCTGCTGAAGCTACTGCTGTTGAATGAGTCTCAGATCTCTTTGAAATGGAGCTTTCAAACACTGTTTGCACTGAAGCATCTAAAGGCTTCCCAGGTCCACCCAGGTAGAGAAAGTTATTGATAGATTAGTTTGAATGAAGATTAATCCATAATTTATGCTGATGTTTTTCCTCATGCAGCAGAGAGACCTGTTTTGATATGATTTGACAGGGTCAGGCATACCTTGTTTTAATTAAACCTGATACAGAAAATTAAAAAAAAAAAAATACCCACCAACCCATCTGCAATTGGCTCCCCAAAATGGAATCAATCTGCAATCGATAAAGAGAGATCGAGGAAGAGACTGGGATGTTGAAGGAAAGTCCAGATTCAGCAGATGCCCCTGCATGGCTGCCCTGATGGAGCACAGCAAATGTAAATATACTTATTGGCATCTTCTCATAATGTGGCCTTTAGGAGGTAAGCCGTTTGCATGCGATGATGGATGGTTTTCCTGGCAGGACTGCGCGCCATGTCTGCAAACCAGCATTGCATAGAAGAGCCCGAATGCCGAAACTGATGTCCTTGGCAGGGTGCAAAGAGGAGCAGTCATCAATAAGAAGTGAGTAAAAATTAATAAGAATCTTATTCCCACCAAAAGGGAGACAATCTTGGGGTCAGGTAGGGAATAGCCATCAAGGTTAGATGCTTGGTGGAACTGTCCAAGTGTTCTGCTCTCCAGCCTATCAACAGTATCTCCTGCTGATGGTCCCCTATCCAGCAGGGGCAGCCCAGCCAAGCACCCCTGTCCCTGGCTCACCTCTTACACCCCAGATCATCGCAGTCCACAGGGTCTCCCCTTCTCTGTGATCTCCACCACTCGCTCTCTGTCTGAGCTAGTCAGTGAATCCCAAACTCCCACATAGAGTTTCTTCACTGTTTACAGGTGTACAGGTGTACAGCTCACCTCTAGGGTGACCCCCAGTGAGGTACCTTACCCTGGCTTGGAAAGAACGTTGAAATCAGGTCACAGTAAGACTGATGCAGGACTCTGAAACGCTGGAGGCAGAAACCAAGGCCATGGGCAGACCCCTGTTCTAATCCTGGCTCTGTGCCCCCTAGTCCCATGACCCAGTTTGCTCCTGTGCATCTTCAAAGGAAGGATGTTTCCCCAGGCTCTAACAGCCAGAGGTACAAGTGGGGTCACAGTGCCAGCCCCACCTTTGTTTTCCAGGCTCCTCGCTGCTGGTGTAGAACCCTAACTCTCTGCAGAGCCTTCCCCTGCCCTAAGGAATTCTGGGAGCCTCTAGTAAAATCTCACAGGGACTCACACAAGCTTGCTTTTGTATTCTGTCTCACCCTGTTCCATCCCCCAGAATATTGCTGAGTCCTCCAGGACTTCTGGGCACTGTCATGTCTCCTCCTGTAGACCCCACTGCCACTCCTGCAGGCTGGCTTCTACCCCAGGTACACCTGAGCCCGTCAGTGTCGCTGCTGCCCTCGGGGCTATGAAGAGGTGGGGATATGTCCCCTTATTACATTCTGTTAAAGAGATCCCAAAGGAGTATTATCTGGCCCCTTGAGATCTTTTGGAGCTTCTAATGAAATTTCTCTTTCAGTTTTCACTTATATCCTCCCTGGTCTCTGGATGTGGGACTGAATCTTTGAGGAGTTAGACTTGAGGATAAATTAAGTAACAGTCTAACTAAGAATGGTATCTCCGCTGGGGCCACTGAGACTTTGTTACCCAGTCAGGGGAGTCACCTGACATTCTCTTCCTTAGGGTACATTCTCTCCCAGGAGGGCCCTCAGTCCTACCCAACAAGACATGGCCAGACATGTCTCAGAGCCAGAAATGGATATACCCCAGATGGCAAATGAGTAGCACAGAGACTCCTCCTCACTGCCATTTCATGGCAGGCATTGTAATCCATCCCTGCATTCTCTCCCGAAGAAGTAAGTGGAAAGCCTGAAGACCACACTTCCTGCCTGGGCAAACTAGGGAAAGTTCCAGGTAAACAGGGAGGGGAAGGAGGTGGAGAGAGGCAGGAGAGAGGTAGGAGGTGAGCTACTTGTGTCTCCATGTCCCCTCTGTAGGCTTTGGCCCAGAGGGATGCCAGTTTGGGTAGGAACAGGAAGGTTTTTGTTCAGGTTCATGTTTGGGACTCTGTAAAGAAATCACCTCCCAGGCAGCTCTTCTCTTCCCCTCCCCCCACCAGCCTGGCGTTAGCCACCTCAGAGGAAATTTGCATCATCTTGTGGTTGGGATGGAAACCCTGGTGGCTTAGTGGTTAAGTGCTACAGCTGCTAACCAAAGAGTTGGCAGTTCAAATCTGCCAGGCGCTCCTAGGAAACTCTATGGGGGCAGTTCTACTCTGTCTTATAGGGTCACTATGAGTCGGAATCGACTCCACCGCGCTGGGTTTGTGTGTGTGTGTGTGTGTGTGTGTGTGGTTGGGAAAGGCCAAAGTAAGCTTTCCCCATCCAAGTTCCTATGTGGCCTGGGTGGGTTGCCAAAAATCCCACCTGGCCAGAAGGTAGCAAACTGAGATTTTGTGGGATCCGCGTGACAAAGGGGAAGAGGATCCTGCAGCACAGGCTCTGAGCAGTTGGTATCAGCCAGGGCCCTCGTGAGGGACAAGGAAGAGGCACAGGGGGAGCTGGGGAAGGCGGGCCAGGCCTGCCGTAGAGCAGTCTGGTACCTTAACTTTAGCCACACCTAATCATGCTCATGCTCAGTCCTGGGAGACCCCTGGGCAGCCACACCCCGGCAGAGAAGGGAGGGGACACAGGGACACCACATCCCCTCCAGACCCCTCCCCTCTCCTGCCACCACATCCCCTAAACCCCAAGACATCAAGCTGGGGAAAGCACGGGGAGGGTCTGCCCAAAATGATGGTTTAAATTGTTGAATCCGATTCAGCCTATCAGATTCGAGACTCCGGGTCCCACTTCATCCACCCCAGCCTCAGTGTGCAGAGAACAGGAAACCTCGTTTTCTCACAGCCGATAGAGGAGATCGGCGTACAGGGTCCAACCAATAGTTTTAGTCCAGCCAGTAGTTTGCAGAGGTCTCCAGGAATTCATGGTGCTGGCCTGGCAAATGCCCATGGAGCTCCGGCCAGCGGGTGACCTTGAGTTCAGACTTTGGAGCAGACGAGCTTCCAAGCACTGTTCGTCCTCTCTCTGCATGGGCCCTGGCTGTTTTTGCTGGCCTAGGATCCATCCTGCCTTCTGGAAGCAGCTCCCTGATGTTTCTTTGGGAGGCTCCCCCCGCAATGCAGACATGTATATGCTGTCTTAGAAGGACTGTCATTGAAGGCACTCCTTTCCCTGGTCAAGGGTTGGATGTGAGCCCTCGCCATGCCAACCAGGCACCCACTCCCTGGAATGTTGATTCCTGAGCTGAGCGACCCAAAGGCCGAACAATGGTTGAGCCCCTTCTCCTTCTGGAGGAGCCAAAAGAGCCTGGCCTCACACCCGCTCCCCAGGCCCCTGGAGCTGCCTCCCACCTGCCCATTCCACCACCGCCTTCAGCTTTGCTTTTGATTCTGGAGGCCCATTTCTTTCCATAAATTTTTTCCTGAAATTAACCAGAGTTGCTTTTTGTTGCTTACAACTCAATAACCCTGACTGATGTAGGCGGGGAGGTTGTTGCGTGTCAGAACCACGGGACCTTACAGACCTTATCTGAAGCTAGTGCTTCCCTTTGTCCACTCGCAGCACAACCTGAGTGGAACAAACAAACAACAGTAGTCCCTCCTGTGTGCAGGCCCTGGAGAAGAGAGAAGGGGGCTACAAGCATGCTCAGAGGAGTCCCCTACTTTAAAGAAGTTCAAGGCTGATTGGAGAATTGGCAACCAGATCTGGTGAGCACCTACCACATGCCAGAGTCCTGGTGGTACAGTGGTTAAGAACTCGGCTGCTAACCAAAAGAGAGGCGGTTCGAATCCACCAGCCACTCCATGGAAACTCTATGGGGCAGCTCTACTCTCTGTCCTATGGGGCTGCTGTGAGTCGGAATCAACTTGATGACAGTAGGCTTGGTTTTTTTGGTACCACATGCCAGGTCCTTGCCAGACACTGGGGTTTTAAGGGTGTGCAAATTTAGACACAGTGCCTCCACTAATGAAGTCTCCACTTCACAGTTGGGGAGGCTGGGACACTGGGTTGCCCATCTATGAGACACACCTCCCTCCTCCCTTTTTTATTGTCAGAGCCCATCTCCTAAAATACAGACTAACAATGCCAAACACCTGCTTCCCAGACTCCCTTGATGGCCCACTTCTGGCAATTGGGACCTGAGAAGTCTGTTGGGGGCCTCTGGAAGTTTTACCTACCTAACAAGAAGAACAAGGAGAGAGCAGTATTTTCCCTCTTTCCCTGTAGACTTTATTGAGGGAAGATTTGATGCTTGGAGCTGCAGCAGCCATCTTGTTACCACGAGGTGAGGCCCTGCCAACATAGCAGTGGGAAAAGTGAACAAATAGGAAAATGCCAGATCCCTGCTGCTATCATTGAGCTGCTGAATCAACCCTGAGTCTCTTATTATGTGAAAAAAAATAAGTCCCTGTTAAAACCACTTTTCACTGGTTATTCTATTACTTATGTCTTAAGGCATTCTGTCTGATACAAAGAGACTGACATAAAACAAAAAATCACATATGTAAATAGAAAGGCCCATCTGGGCTGAGTCCAGTGAGGGAGCAGTACATGGTGCATTTAACAGGGAGTGAAGACTTGGTCAGAGAGGCTGGGACAGCCTCCCCGGGGCAGTGACCACTGAGCAGAAGTCAGGCCAGACAACAGTAGATAACTGGGTGGGGGCGGGGGAGTACCTTAGGCAGAGGGAACAGCCTGTGCAGGAGGGAGCGTGGGGAATCTGTGGGTCTTTATTTTAGGAGTACACTGGAATCTCTTGGGGAGCTTTTAACAATTACAATACCTATCTCCCATAGTGGGTAAGAATTATCTTAGGTGAAGGGAAGGACAACACACAACACAGGGGAAGTCAGCACAACTAGACTAAACCAAAAGCTAAGAAGTTTCCTGAATACAACCAAACACTTGGAGGGACAGAGTAGCAGGGGCAGGGGTCTGGGAACCATGGTTTTAGGGGACATCTAGGTCAATTGGCATAACAAAGTTTATTAAGAAAATGTTCTGCATTCCATTTGGTGAATGTCAACTGGGGTCTTAAAAGCTAGGGAGTGGCTATCTAAGATGCATCAATTGGTCCCAACCCACCTGGAGCAAAGGAGAATGAAGAACGCTGAAGACACAAGGAAAATATTAGCTCAAGAGACAGCAAGGGCCACATAAACCAGAGACTCCATCAGCCTGAGACCAGAAGAACTAGATGGTGCTCAGCTACCACCAATGACCGCCCTGACAGGGAACGCAACAGAGTCACTGACAGAGCAGGAGAAAAGTGGGGTGCAGAACTCATTCTAGTAAAAAGACCAGACTTAATGGTCTGACTAAGACTGGAGGGACCCTGGAAGGCATGGCCCCAGACCCTCTGTTAGCCCAGAACGGAAACCATTCCTGAGGCCAACTCTTCAGACGGGGATTGGACTGGACTATAAGACATAAAATGATACTCGTGAAGAGAGTGCTCCTTAGCTCAAGTGAATAAAAAAAATACATGGGACTAAATGGGGAATTCCTGTCCAGAGGTGAGATGAGAAGGCAGAAGGGGACAGGAGCTGGTTGAATGGACACGAGAAATCGGGGGTGGAAAGGGGGAGTGTGCTGTCACATTATGGGGAGAGCAACTAGGGTCACATAGTAATGTGTGTCTAAATCTTTGTGTGAGAGACTCACTTGAACTATAAAGTTTCACTTAAAGCACAATAAAAAAAAAAAAAAAAAGAAAGAAAATCTCTCCCCCCAGTTCAATTTAAATCTGAATTTCCAGGTTTGGAGATCCTAGTGTGCAGCAGGATTGAGAACCCTTGAGCTAAGAGGAGGCCAAGGGCACTGGGCTGGGCTGGAGAGGGGACTGGTGAGGGGCAGCTAGAAGCAGCATGGCAGACAGTGCCCCTGACAGATGCATGGAGTGCTGAGCCCAGCAACTGAGTCACCTCAACTCCCACCTTGATCCAGCAGCCACTCCCTGGCTGTGGGACCTTGGAGAAGTCACTTCCCTCTCTGTTTCACTTTCTTCATCTGTTAAATGCAGGCCATGACATCCTGTCCAGCCCATAGCAGCTGGAACTTAAGGACAGAGGGTTGCCACAGGAAGCCTGGGGGAGCTGTTCCCAGAGGTGCTTTTCCAGGGGTTCTGGGGCTCCGTCCTGGGTGAGGCTGGGGCCTAGTGGAGCCTGAGATGAGGAGGTCACAGGAGCTGTTAGGCCTGGGCAGATCTGTGCCCACTACGCCTCGTGCTGCTACATCTCCCGCTGTGGGTTGAGTGGCAGCCCCCAAAAGATTCGCCCACCTAGAACCTCAGAAAGTGATCTTATTTGGAGTAAGAGTCTTTGCAGGTGTGATTAAGAATCTGGAGATGCATGGAAGGTCAGCTCAACTGGACTAGACCAAAAGCAAAGAAGTTTCCGGGATAAACTGAATGCTTCAAAGGTCAGCGGAGCAAGGGTGGGGGTTTGGGGACTATGGCTTAAGGGGACTTCTAAGTCAATTGGCAAAATAATTCTATTATGAAAACATTCTGCATCCTACTTTGAACAGTGGCATCTGAGGTCTTAAATACTAACAAGCGGCCATCTAAGATGCATCAATTGGTCTCAACCCACCTGGATCAAAGGAGAATGAAGAACACCAAGGTCACATGATAACTATGAGCCCAAGAGACAGAAAGGGCCACATGAACCAGAGACTTACATCATCCTGAGACCAGAAGAACTAGATGGTGCCTGGCCACAACCAATGACTGCCCTGACAGGGAGCACAAGAGAGAACCCCTGAGGGAGCAGGAGATCAGTGGGATGCAGACCCCAAATTCTCATAAAAAGACCACACTTAATGGTCTGACTGAGATTAGAGGAATCCCAGCGGTCATGGTCCCCAAACCTTCTGTTGGCCCAGGACAGGAACCACTCCCGAAGACAACTCATCAGACATGAAAGGGACTGGACAATGGGTAGAAGAGAGATGCTGATGAAGAGTGAGCTACTTGTATCAGGTGGACACTTGAGACTGTGTTGGCATCTCCTGTCTAGAGGGGAGATGGGAGGGTAGAGAGGGTTAGAAAATGGCAAAATTGTCACAAAAGGAGAGACTGGAAGGGCTGACTCATTAGGGGGAGAGTAAGTGGGAGTATGGAGTAAGGTATATATAAGCTTATATGTGACAGACTGACTTGTAAACATTCACTTAAAGCTCAGTAAAAATTATTAAAAAAAATAAAAAAAAGAATCTGGAGATGATATCATCCCGGATTAGGGTGGTCCTTAAATCCAATAATGAATGTCCTTATCAGAGACAGAAAAGGAGAAGGCACACAGAGACACAGAGGGAAGAAGCCCATGTGAGGATGGAGGCATTAAAGTGGTGCAGCCATGAGCCAAGGAACACCAAGGACCTAGGCTGCTAACTGAAAGGTCAGCAGGTCAAACTCACCCAGAAGCTCTGCAGGAGACAGACCTGGTGATCTGCTCTCACCAATATTACAGCCTAGGAAACAAACCCTAGGGTGCGGTTCTGCTCAGGCACATGGGGCCGCTACGAGTCAGAATTGACTCAGTGGCACCGAACAACAACAGCAACTACAACCTAAGCTCGGAGAGAGGCATGGAGCAGACTCCCCCCAGAGCTGCTGGAAGGAACCCACCCTGCAGACACTTTGATTTTGGACTTCTGGCCTCCACACTGTGAGAGAGTAAGTTTTTGTCGTTTCTAGCAACCCAGTGGGTGGTCGTTTGTTACAGCAGCAATGCATTCACCCTGCCCAGTTCATCTCACACGCCCTCCAGCTGTCCCAGAAGGCCGTGGTGCCCAGCCACCACCCCCCTGCCCACTTCTGCTGATATATCTTTTGGAGGACAAGATCCGACGGAACAGAACATCCTACTGAGGAGCGAGACCACCACCCCTCGTGAGCCTACTTGCCTGGTACCAGAATGGTGGCCTGGACAAGGGGGGCCGTCTCGTCAGCTCCACAGGAGGCTTGTGATGTCTTGGCTGAAGCTGTCCCCCACCCAAGGTGACCTTCTCATGACAAATGTGGTGCTGGCATCAATTATTAAGATGAAGCATCTTAGAATGTGCTCAGAACACTCGGGCCGGGACTTTTTGTTGTTACCCTCCCCTGCCTTTAAAGACATTTGTCAAATCTGCTCCTGGCAAAGAAACAGAGAGATGGAGGCATCTGGGAGGGGCGTGGAGCAGAAAGCCACTGGGCCTCCACCAACTCACAGCAAATGGGCACTCAGTGGCAGGCCTTGAAAGCCTGCATCTCCACTCAGAAAGCTGTCGGCCAGCCGCCGGGGCCTTTGATTCCTCCCTGACAGGGTGCTGAAGGATTGATCTGGGGCCAGTGCATAATTCATGAGCCCCTGAACAGCTGTGAATTCTGAGCAGGTCCTTTCCATGACCCAGATGAAGCTGGGCCTGAAAGGAGGATTGAGGGAGTGGGAAGTTAGCTCCAGCTGGGTGATGGGAGATAGGGGGCTCCTCTATTGCTCTCCAGGGCTTGGGGGTTGACCATCCGTCTGTAGTCTAGCACCACAGGGACAAAGCTGGAGGGGCAGGGCCATTCTACCCCATAAGCCTGAGCACCGTTAGAGAGGCCCTGCCAAGTAGAGGACTTGCATCACCTGAAGGTGGTGGGAGGAGGGCCTCGGGTCCCAGTCCTGCCCATATGACTAGAAGGGTAACCTGGGGCTGGTCACAGCCTACCTGAGCCATGCTCTTTCCTTATAAAACACAATGATAACACACCATGTAGGAAAGGCACTTTGGTTTACTGCCAAGTCCCCTCCACGTGCAAGGGCCAGTTGGGCTTTGCTGATGGAGGTGATGGCCACTTCGGATTGTTCAAGCACAGGGCACCTGTCCCTGTCTTTTCCACTTAGCTCCCTGGGGGTGATGGCCCCACTTCCAGAGTGTGGCTACAGGCAGCGTCTCAGAACCTGGTTCATGCTCAGGGCGGAAGCACAGGCCAGGATGTAAGTCAACAGGAACAGAGCAACCATCAGGTGGAGAAAGCCTTTTCAAACGGGCTTTCATGAAACCCTGGAATATTGGTTCCCAAGCCCAGTGAACCATCAGAACCATTGTTCATTGCCACACTATTCACAATAGCCAAAAGGTGGGAGTGACCTAAGTGTCTACCAACAGATGAATGGATAAACAAAATGTGGTCCATCCATACAATGGAGTATTACTCAACCATAAAAAGGGGTGAAATACCAATATATGCAATGACATGGCTGAACCTTGAAAACATTGTGCTGAGTGAAATTAGTCAGACACAAAAGGACGAATGTCGCATGATCCCACTTACATGAAATATCTAGAATAGGCCAGTGCATAGAGACAATAAGTAGATTAGTGGTTACCAGGAGCTGGAGAGGAGGGGCAAATGGGGAGCTATTGCTTAAGGGGTACAAAGTTTTTGTTAGGAATGATGAAAAAGTTTTAGAAATAAATAATAGTGATGATTTAGAAATACATATATATAGCATCTAGGCCTTCCCCCAGGAATTGGACTTGGTGGGCCTGAGTGAGCAGGAATCCCCAAATGCCTCATGACTGCGTGCCAGGTAGCAAGTGCCCCACCAGAAGCAGGTTGCTTGGAAGAGGGCCCAGCCTGCTCCACAGAGTATTTTCCAAGTGGACTGTGGCTTGAGGCATTTCTGCAGAACAATTAGGTTGTCCTCTTTCCCAAGATTTCATTTGGATGAGGACATTGATTTTTTTCCCTCATAATATTTAGTGTTGATAGATTTTTTTTCAAATTGCAAAAGTAATACATATATAAATGTCTGTTTTCTTATCATCTGTGCTATTCTGTATTTAACATTTTCAGCATTAAAAAAGCAATATATATTCCATGCAGAAATAAATACATGGAAAACTGACAAGTAGAAAAATAAAATTATCTCCCACAACCCTTGCACCCAGAGGTGACCACTTAGAGTTGTCCTCCCAGGACTGCGGTGATGTGAACAGAGAGATGTTCTTCTGTTTATCGTGTAAAACTGTGTGTGGTGCTGACTGCTCCACAGCCAATGTCTTTTTTATACAACATCAGATTGAAAACATTCTCCCATCAGAAACTGATACTTCAGTTCATTCCTCCACTTCTCCTCCCACCAATGACACCGTCCTTCCTGAAAGCACCTCTAGCTTGTGAGCAGAGAGCCTGGGCCCTTCCCAGCTCTGCCAGCAGGCGAGATCCTCCTCTCTTAGGTCTCACTTGGCCTGTCTGTCCAATGGGGGCCTCAGGCTAGCCCAGAAGCCCCAAACTGGCTGCCCATAAGCCACATCTGACCTGCAGATGTGATTTATTTGTCCTTTAGCAGTGTTTCATTTAAATTCAACATAAAGACTCCAGGGATTTCTCACTGTGGCAGGGTTCCCCAAGACCACCCGTGTGAGAAGGGCTCATAGGAATCAGCATGCAGTCACACTCACGGCTGTGACATGAGGGCCTTTGAAAGTGCTGGTTGCATGAGTGTGCTCAGTTTGTGAACATTCATTGAACCGTATACTCATGGCACTTTCCTTTGCGCTTGTCTGCTAACCTAAAGATTGGCGGTTAGAACACATCCCGCGGTGCCACAGCAGAAAGGCCTGGCCATCTGCTTTTGTAAAGATTTTAGCCAAGAAAATCCCATGAAGCAGTTCTACTCTGTAACACATGGGATCGTCATATGAGTCGGAATTGACTTAATGGCAATGGTTTCGGTTTTTTTGTATATTCATGGGCGCTTTTCAATGTGTGTGTTATACTTAAATACAAGCAAACAAACCAAAGTTTTTGGGATAAAAGATGGGCATGGCTCCAATTTACCACCCAACCCCCCAGGGGCCTTCTTCCTTTTTTGACATTGTGACTCCTAACTTGGGTGATCAATCTCTGAGTCCCCTTCATCCTGTGCTGTGAGGCCTTTACCTCACTCCAGTAGAATGTATTTGTTCCCTGCTGCAACCCAGAGTCATGCCAACAAGCCAATCAATACCATGTTGCCAGTGGTCTAAGGGCTACCATTTTCACTACATCATAAAGGTTCTGGCAATTCAGAAAGCCTGAAATCCCCTGGGAGAAAGCTGGTTCTCAGCGACACCAAGCCCTGGCTCAGGATCCAGTTCAAAAAAGTGAAGACCCCGCCCAGCCGGTGCCATCCGGTGGGTGGATGTTCCAGCTTCCCTGCTGATACAGGGCTGGCGCTGCCCAGAGCAGCCAGCCCAACCCCACAGCAGAAGGGTTGAAGCAGGGACTTTAGAAGCCAGCAGCAGTAATCCCAACTCTGCCTCTTTCTGCTGTGTGACCTCGGGCAAGTTACATACCTTCTCTGAACCTCCATTCCCTCATCTGCAGCATGGGGCTAATAACACCTGATGGGGTTGTTGCAGAGATTAACTGGACTTTTTATAAAGCATCACCGTAGCACACAGCCTGGCACAAGGCAGCTATCATTGTTACTATTGTTACCATCTTTATTGTTTTTCTTACTCTTTTGTTCATTTCCACTTCTAGATTTCTCTACTGTCAATGAGCTTTGTGGACTCATCTTTCCTCAATCCTGTAAAATAACATCAAACAAAACTAGAAAACTGGTTTCTGAGATGAACTCTTTTTTTTAATTTCATTGTGTTTTAGATGGAAGTTTACAGAGCCAATTTTTCATTCAAAAATTTTATGTGCAATTTTTTTGTGATATTAGTTACAATCCACTAAATGTGTCAGCACTCTCCCCTTTCCCTTTTCACCCCAGCTTCTCCATGTCCATTCGTCCAGTTTTCCTATCCCTTCTTGCCTTCTCATCTTTGCTTTTGGGCAGGTGTTGTCCATTTGGTCTCATATACTTGATTAAACTAAGAAGCACGCTCCTCATGTGTGTTATCGTTTTATAGGCCTGTATAATCTTTGGCTGGAGCCCTGGTGGCACAGTGGTTAAGAGCTATTGCTGCTGACGAAAAGGTCGGCAGTTGAAATCCACCAGCCACTCCTTGGGTACCCTATAGGGAAGTTCTATTTTGTCCTGTAGGGTCGCTATGAGTTGGAATAGACTCGACAGCAAGAGGTTTGGTTTTTGCTTTTTTTAATCTTTGGCTGAAAGGTAGACTTTGGGAGGAGAAGAACTCTTTTTTAACCAACATGGTCAAGAGAGCTAACCAGTATCCAGGTAAATGCTGTGTTTGCTCATTCATTCATTTCTTCCTCCAACACAGGTGTAATAAGCACAGCTATTGGCAGTGGGTATTGTAAGGACTGGAAACCCTGGTGGCTGCTATCCAAAATATCAGCAGTTCAGATTCATCAGGAGCTCCTTAGAAACCCTATGGGGCAGTTCTACTTTGTCCTATAGGGTCGCTATGAGTCAGAATTGACTCGACAGCAATGGGATTGTAAGGACCTTGGCTGCAGCATCTCCAACAACCACAGCAGGTAGGGGAGAAGCAACTGTGTAGATGTCATAGAGAAAAATTCATTACTGCAGCTTTGAGATACAGAAGAGGCCCTAAGTTGTGGTTTGGGAGCCAGAGGCAGTTGGAGCTTGCATTTCATTTGGCTCTTATGGGAACGGTGCAGTAGATTTCGAATAGCCCCTCCTTGTATTCAGATCCTGGGGGAATTCTTCCATGATAATATAGCCCAGCCCCAAGAGATGTTCTCTGAAAAGGTTTTATTGAAACCCCAACACCCTCCCTGCTGTGGCTCAGTCTAAAACCCTAAGTATAGAAGTCCTTAAGCACCAGGAGCACCACTACTTATACCTACTTGGCAATATGGCCCTCCCAGTCACTTGGATCTCTCTGGGATCACCCCTAGAGCTGCAGCTCTGGAACCAATCCTTCTGTAAGACCCCTGAGGAAAATTGCATTGACTCTCAACTGCTAGGGCAGGAAGACATCAATCAGCTTGGGGCCAGTGGTGGGGGGGGGGTATAATCCTAGATGACGTGTGGCACATAGGCCGTCACTCCCACTCCCATACCTTTGGCAGACATCGCTAATCGATCCCAGTGCTCTTTCCCACTAAGCTCTTTTTCATGGTCTTTGAATCCTTCTTAGCCCAGTGCTCCAGGCAGCCAGTCCAACTGATGGGAGTTGGCCAGCGAAATGTTTGCCATCTCTAGTGTGGGGAAAGGAGCACTGGACTACAAATCAGGAACTTGGGCTCTAGCCCCAGAATGGGCCCTAATTTGCCATGATACCTTGGGGTAGTCATTTAGCTCACTGGCCTCTTTTTTTGGTCTGCAGAGTGAGGGGAGGGGGAAAGGTAGCCCCTCCAGAAGAGGCTGGTTATTAACCTAGGTTCAGACATGCTCCCCTCTCCCAGCATACAGGAGGTACTTGATGAGTGCCAGCTCACCCTATACCTGTGCAACCCTTGGCAACTTCTGAACCTCTCTGAACCTCCCATCTCCTGTCCATAAAGTAGGGACAGTAACAGGACAGTCTCAACGATACAGTCAGGACACAATGAGCTCAGGTGTGTGAGGAACTTGGTATGGTCCCCAGCTCAGAAAATGGTGGACAGCATTATTTTTTTCCTCTACCTACTGAATAGTAGTCTTCCTCCCACTTCCCGCCACCCCGTCCCCCGTATGTCAGATACACTCAGAGGAAAGGGTTGTTCCCTCAGTGCATGCTGACTGGGAGCCTAAAATAGCTGCTCGAACATCCTGCACCAGGCCCTCGGAACGGAACAGTTCCTAGTTCCAAGCCAACCACCAAGAAAGTCTGGCTATTCTATGAATGTAAAATGACCAGCCCCCCCACCCCTCAATAGCTCCCCAATGAGAACCAAAATGCTTGTAGCAGGGCCCCAAGTGTAAAGGGGGTGCTCAGTGGGGGTAAGAGTAATCCAGGAAGCCTTGCTGGAGGAAGAGGGGTAGAGGCCCCACCTGGGACATCATGTGAGGCAGCACAGAGGTGGTAGATGCCATCTGGATGGTAGGAACTTTACAACAGCTACTTGGTCACCTAAATACTTCTCCTGCCAGGATGAGGACAAATCCCAGTGGGAAATTGTGTCTAAGGAGGGGAGAAGAAGCCCAGGCCATTTCACAGAAAAAGGCAGTGTGTGATGATATTCTCAGGAAACAGTCACACCACTGGCCCTTACTAATGGCTAATGGCCATGGCCAGGGAGGCTGGCTCTGTCTCTGTCTCTTTCCCCATCCACCACGCTGGCCATCCTCTTTCCTTTCCTCTCCTTTCTCCAACTCCTTTGCTTTGTTTCTCTCCTCATCTTGTTTTGCTGCTTTTCTGTGGGCGTGGGAGATGAGACCAAGATGCTTTCTTGCCCCAGCTGTGCCGCACGGCACCCCTGCCAGGCTGGGTGCTCTCAGCTGCTTGGCCAGGTCCTGCTCTGCCTTCTTTCTCTGCCCTGTGGGAAGCAGTGGACTCCCCCTTGCTGGGCACTGGCCTGGGTGCCCCTGCTGCCCCCAGATCAGAGTCTGTGGAAGGGGAGCCCTCCCCTTAAGAGCATTTGGAAGCTGCCTCTGGGCCATGGCCAGGAGCACCCGCACAGAGTGTCAGGTTGGCCAGGGCTGCTCCTCCCGCAGGCAGGTCCTGGAAAATTCCAGCCCTCCCAAGGTCTCAGGATGCTGAGCTGGGTATCCAGAGGGCTCCCCAACCCCCAGCTCTCCACCCTGCTGGCCTGCTCCCAGCTGCCATTGGTTGAACTTAAGTTGTTCCAACTCTCCAGGTCTAAGCAGAGCACTTGGCAAGGCTGGGGCAGCCCTGGGAGAAAGCAGCTTGGCTTATGAAGAAATAGAGGTCCTGGGACATGGAGACCTTGCCTGAGTCACTCACTGGGCCTCCACCCTCTCTGGAAGCCACTCCTGCCACAAACACGGCTAGCCAGTCCAAGGCCAAGAACTTATATGTGTAAATGTGTTATTTAAAAAAAAAAAAATCAGGTTGACAGGAGTCTGGAAAGCACCTGACAACAGGCCTTAGGAAGAGAGGGGGCATGATGCAGTTAATCGTGCATATTCATTGACCATGCATATTCTTTGAGGCCCCAATGACCAAGGGGCCCTGGACCTTGGAGCTCCCTTTCTGGGCTTCCTGGATTTGGTGAGAACATTCATGAACGGGGGAGGGTGGCTTGTCCCTGGGGACAATGGAAGCCTTGTGCCAGGAACTCTCCCAGACCTTGACTGGTGTGTCTCTTCGCTTGTATCCTTTCTGGTTATAATAAATTGGTAACTGTAAGTATAGGGAATAGTCTCCATGAATTTTGTGAGCTGACATAGAGAATTAACCCACAAAGGGGCAATGAGACTCTGACTTGGCTCAGGGTGGCTAATTCAGAGGAAGGCTGCACACCAAGGATAGGGTCCTGACTTGAGAGCAACTAGCTTTGGGTGGCTGGATGGCAGAGAAAGGCTACATAGGCACTCAGTGAAGGACAGAGTGCTTCTACCTTGTGACCTAGCCCCAGGAGGCTAGAAGAAGAGTGAGGGGCTGGCTGGTCTAAGTGCAGGTAGTTGTACAGACTCCTGAGCCTACGACTGGTTCCTGATGACCTGGTCCCAGGTGGTCAGGGACGCTTTGACCTAACTCTGGGTGATTAGGGTGAGAGAGGAAGTGCCACAGAAGTGGCTGGTGACGAGGCATGGAGGTGTAGGAAGGTGAAGCCTAGATCCATTTCCAGGTAGGAATTTGATTTATGTTGATCCTTGCCATACAGTCAATGATAAAGGTGGTGTTTGCCCACCTTGCTCCTTTAATAGTGAAGTTGGCGACAGCAGGACACTCCTCAACCCACCCCCCACCAGCCCTGGGAAACCACTAATCTGCTTTCTATCTCTATAGATTTCCCTATTTTGAACTTTCATATGAATGGAATCATCTAGCATGTGGACTTTTGTGTCTGGCGTTTTTCACTCAGCATCATGTTTTCAAGGCTCATCCAAGTTGTAGCATGTATCAGACCTTCATTCTTTTTTACATCCAAATAACATTGTATGGATGTGCCACAGTTTGCTTAAACATTTGTCTGTTGATAGACATTTGGGTTGTTGAAACTGACATTATTAAGGACCTTTGTACCAGGCAATTTTTTAAACATTTCATTCTGCACAGTAGAAATTATTATCCCTAATTTACAGATGAGATAACTGAGTCTCCAGGCAGTTAAGTGAGCCACTCAAGATCATGCTACTAGTTAACAGTCCATCCGGATGTCTCATCAGGGTCTTACAAGGGGAGAAGAGCAGCTTTGGGAAAGCTTCAGGGCTTCTTAGGAAGAGCTCTGGGCAGGCATGGGCAGCCTGGGCACAGGGAAGGCTGGGGGTTCTTAGCAGGGGTTCCAGTCCCCCTGTTCTCCTTGAAGGCTGTGCTGGCCGTGGATGTAGAGCAGCCAATGGGGACTGAACGCAGCTCCTCATGGAGGTCATCAGCCTGGAGCAGAGCCATTGCCACCAACCAACTGTGCCCACAGCCCAGGGCCTGAATGCCTTCCAGATCTCCACAGGGCCTCGTCCACCCTGCCAGCTCTGGACAGCTGCTGATTTGGATGGCTCGGTGGCAGCCAGAGAAGATGCCCCTCACTGCCATCCAGGGCCTGAGGTGAGGGGCTTCCAGGCCTGGAGAAACAGAGAGTGGCAGAATCGCTGTACCCCTCCACTCCCTGCACCCACTCTGTACCAGGTTCTGCTCCACGTTCTGTGGCTGAGGCTCCACGGGCCTTAACGTTTCTAATGTTGTGTACTGCCCTGTAAAAGGAACAGATGACAAGACCTCCTCAGAGAAGTTAAGCAACTTACTGAAGGTCACTTGCTAAGCCAGTCAAATGCAGAATGGAAACCACAACCTGGGGATGAGTCTAGAAACACTCTCTTAAACCATTGGATTTTCTTGTCAGGAATTCCAGCCACTCTGCGTAGTGTTGCCTCTTTCTATCACAAGTGTCCTGAACTATTCAGGGTCACCCTTCCATTTGAGTAAGATTCTTTTGTTTGTTTGTTTGTTTTTTATTGTGCTTTAAGTGAAAGTTTACAAATCAAGTCAGTCTCTCATACAAAAACTTTTATACACTTTGCTATATTCTCCTGGCTCTCCCCCTAATGAGACAGGATACTCTTCCTCTCCACCCTGTATTCCCCGTGAACATTCAACCAGCTCCTGTCCCCCTGAGAAAGATTCCTTAAGCGTCTCTATGAGCCAGCAATCTGCTGGGCTCTTGGAAGAAATCGGGAGGAAAAGGAGAAAAAAAACCCACTCTAGTGGATCCTACAGCCAGATGGGCCAGAAGAGGCATGAGCCCAAACAACCCCAGAAATTAGTGTGGCATTTCAAGCCAATGGTCATGCTCTGAAGGAAAGTGATGAGGTTTGATAAAACCCATGATAAAGGACCCTGGGCTGGGCCAGGGTTAAGGGAGGGTCCCCAGGAAGACAAGGCTTGGGTTGACATCTGATCATAAAGACATTATAGATGAGAGATTAGCAGCTGTGGGAGGGAAAGGAGCAAGCACTCGAGGCAGAAAGAACTGTGTGCAAAGGTCCTGTGGCAGTGATGGGGGAGGGCATAGAATATTCAAGGAACCAGACGGCCAGAGTGGCTGGAGGCAAAGGGAAGCAGAGAAATGGACAGAGCCTGGCCATGATAGGATGTGCATGGCCCTGATCCTAAAACCAGTGGTATTTATTGGAAATTTGAAGTGGGGGAGGGGTGATATTACTAACCAAATGTTCTGCCAGGGGTTTCCCCAATGACTATGCACCCAAATGGCTATGCCCACTTTTTATAGATTTTTTTTCTTCCTTTCTCAAAAACTGCTGTCTCTTTGCTACCAGGCGACTGCCTCTACCAAGAACAGCTGCCTCCTCAATTGTTCTCTAATCACCTGTGGGCCAGAATGCAGACAACTTCATTTCTCATTATTGCTGAAAGAACGCTATCTGGGCAAAGGCTTTGAGACAACTCTTCTGATCACTTAAGGGAGTTTGCTTACTCTTTGCTGCATCTGGTCACTGGATGAGGTCCTGCCCACATGGGTTTCATATGTTTACCCGCCTCTACAGAGAAGGCAGGTTAATTGGCCCAGGAAGCCAAGCCTGGGGAAATCCCAGGGCTTTGTCCAGTCCAAGGAGCTAGCTGTGGTATGAATGCCCTTCCCAGAGCCCCAACGTGATATTCAAACCCGTATGGGACTGGTTCTGGCGTTGAGGCACTGTATCTTTCCCTCTCAGGACACAGGTTCGTTCTTTCCTCAGTTATCTATGACCAAGTGTTGGGCACTGTCCTCTAGGGTCCCAGAGTCCCTTCAGGAGATATCCAGGCAAAGAAAAGCTTACATGATGAGGGACCAAGTGCTAAAATTGAAACAGGTCCAGAGGGCTGTGGAACCCCCAACTCCGATCTTGAACAAGGTGGTGATAAAGTCTTTCTTATATTTAGCTGATATCTGTCTCCTTGTAGCTTTCCACTTCCTGATCTGAGCCCAAATGCTATCCAGGCTCCTTGGCTGCAGGATTCTAGATTCCTTTTCGAGGAGGCAGGACCCAGAAGGGCAGTCAAGAGGCCTCCCTTACACCAAGAGAAAACAGAACACAGCCACCCAAAGTAGTTGTCAAGCAGAATCATACCAAGCTAGTTTGGGTTTTTTAATTGGCCGGGGGCCTAGAATCCGACTGGCAGGGATGGGAGCAGACAGATGGGGATCCTATATGAAGCTACTGACTCATTTAACTTAGAAAGAGAATAAAACCTTATTAGTCAATGTTTCAAAGGGCTGCGACTTCACAGGAAGCCTTCTCCGGCCCAGCCGGCTAAGGCTGCCTCCCCTCCCTGGCTGGCACTGCCTGGCTTTGCCTGGCCCTGCTGGAGGCTTCTGCATCTCAGGCATCTCAGCTGGGTGCCAGCCAAACCCATTCTTATACCCTAGAGCTGCTGCTTCCTGGACCCTAGGGGTTTCTGTCTGCCCACTAGCTCCATCAAAGTCCTACCCTTGGCCTGAGCACAAAGTGACCTTAGCCCAGAGGCCACTGGTCTCACTGATTTCCACTTCTCAGGGATTCCGGTATGTGGCCTGGGACATGAATGTCTGCCCAGCCCAACAGGTACAGTTTGGTTCTCATGAACCAAGTAATGCTCACCAGACCTTCTCTCCCCTCCAGGTCCCCTCCTTGACCCTGCACTGTCATACACAGTTCTATGGGTGCCCTAGCTATAACCAGGTAGGATCATTCTTCCAGGATGCTGACGGGGTTATTGAGGCTTGATTTTATACATCATTGTCATCTTCCAAAAGCATTAGCCAGGGGCTGGAACTCATGGGGCTGAGCCAGGCACCCTGTCGAGAGACTGTGTACAGGGCCTTAGGGATCCTGAGCCCAAAACAAAAACAAACCAATTGCCACCAAGTCGATTCTGAAATATGGTGACCCCATGTGTGTCAGAGTAGAACTGTGCTCCACAGGGTTTTCAATGGCTGCTTTTTCAGAAGTAGATGGCCAGGACTTTCTTCCGAGGTACTGCTGGGTAGACTCGAACCTCCAACCTTTTGGTTAGCAGCTAAGCCCATTAACTGTTTGCACCACCCAGGAATTTCTATCAGAGTCCAAGATGATTCAACTTACCCATCTCTTGCACACCTACCATGTTTCGGGCACTGTGTGGGTACCATAGGTAATACAAGGATGAACAAGACATGTTCCCTGAGATTACCAAGCTTACAGTAATCCTTTATATTTGTTTCCAAAGAATATGCTTTCAGGAGATCAATAACCAAGCCATACTATAAGGCATTACATAATTACATGCAAGAGTGAAAGCACCAAATGTCAGTCTGCCTTTTACCATTCATTATTCGCTGAGTTCCTAGTACGTACCACCCACAGATTATCTCACTGAAGCCTTTCAACTGTCCTTTTAAGGGAATTATCATCCCATTTTAGAGAGGAGAAAAATGAGGCTCAGAGAGGTTGTGAGCTTGTAGAAGGTGACAAAGCTGCTAAGTAACAGAGCAGGATTCAAACTTGACCTAGAGGCTTGTGCTCAAACCACCACAGGGTGCCCCTTCTCCAGTGCTCCGTCTCCAGGCCTGGCCACGAGCTCTACCCAAGGTTTTGTTCTGAGGCACCAGGGGGAGAACAAACCCTGCCCAGGGGATCCCACCAGCTAGAAGATTCCCCCTGGCTCTGGGGTCACCCACCCAACCTCTGAGGGCACAGGATGTTTCTGGTTTTTACAAAAAAGTTGCAACTTTTACAGCTGCTGAACAAATAGAACTGTAACTTAGTTTCATGGTATATATACCTGGTTCTATGTACTCTTGACAGTTTCCAAATTGTTTTCTTCTGGGATTGGGAGGAGGGATATTCCGCCCTTACTTCCCAGTTCCATGTTTGTGCTGGACCACAGTTAGGGTTAAGTCAGGGTCCTTGCCCTCAGGAGCTCACTGTCCAGTATGGGAGACAGTTATCCAGAAAAAAGCCCCAAGTCTTTTTGGTAAGTGCTGTGCCAAGGTGCTGTGGAGCCCAACACTCACAGCTGGAGGTGGGGGGTATGACCTTGACCTTCCGACTACCCCCTCTTCCCCCATGCTGCAGGCTGTATCTGCACAAAATGAGGATGGAAGGACTTTGAAAGTAATAGTCTCACAGAAGGAGAGCTCAGCTTAAAGGAGGCCTCCACTCTAAGTGGGCAGAGGGGCTGGGCAGGATGGAGGAAGAGATGGTGCAGGGTTGGGGGAGGGATCCCACCTCTCTTCTAACTCCGACAAAGCTTTCTTACAAAGCATTGCATTTAATCTCCGCATTTAGAAGAGAGGACAACTGAGGCCCACTGGACCGGTCCTGGGTCAGGGCAGGCAAAGGGGGCCTTAGACCTGGCGCTCTGAGCGGGGCCCTGTCTGCGCCCGGCCCACCCCAGCTCAAGGACACTGCAGGCCCCACCAGCCCAGCCCTTCTCACCGATTTCCCATTTCCCATAGTGCTATCGGATCCATCCAGGTCAGCACCCTGGAGGCCAAGCAGAGAGGTCACCGCTAACTATATGCTAATGACAGCAGGGACCAATCAATCTCCCCCTTAATCAGGCAATCAATGTGCACTGCGGGTGTGTCCGATCCAGGCCTGCGAATGAGAGGGTGGTGGGGGAGAGGGAAGAGGAAGCAGGAGAGGGGGAGATAAAGAGAAGGAGAGGGAGGGGAGGAGAGGTGCACACCCAGGCCCCCCACCCCCTCCGTGGGGTTCTGCTGAAGACTACTCCCAGCCCCACCCTCCTGTCCACCCCAGAGAGAACCACCGGTTGCAAATTGAAATTACTGCTCAGGAAAGAACCAAGGGGGAAAGAGGAAAAAAAAAAAAAAAGGACAGCATCTTTTTAATCAAAGCTCAGAGCTGCAGCCGCTAATGAATTCAAGGTCCTCAGGAACCCCAGGGCACGTCTGGATGGGTAGAAACCAATAGACTTCCCCCTTCTCTGTTACCACCCTCCATAGTGCTCCCTTAGCAGTGGGGAGAGTAGGGGAAGCTGGGAGGGGGCTTATTTAAACTCCAGATTTGAAGAGACCTTGAAGGTCTCCTGGTCCAACCCCTTCCCCCTACCCCTTTTAGAGATGGATGCCTGCGGCTTGGGCAAAGAAAGGGGTGCCGAAGGTCACAGAGGTGCTTTTTCGCCAGCTCATCTCTCAGCCCCACCAGCTCCTCTCTCTCTCTCAGCTTTGCCTTAGGAGGGGCCGCTCTTAAAAGAGGTGTAACAGGCCCCATTTCCTGGTCCCTTCTCCTGAACAATTCTTCTGCACCTGCTGGAGTTACTAATCACTGCCATTTATTGCATGCCTACTACATACCAGGCACAGTGCTAGCTGCTTTAGATACAATAGCACACCAATTCTTACACCCGCCCTCGTGTAGTTGCTATTATTATCCCCGTTTTACAGATGAGAAAACCAAGGCTCAGCGAGGATTTACAGAATCTGCCAAGGTTTCGGCCAGGTTTGGGGAGTTGTGAGAACACTGGTCTCTTCCCCTGAGCCTTGCAGCAGCTCCAGCCTCAAGGTCCTGTTTAGGGCCCTGGTTTCCCATCAGCTCCCCCATGCCTAGGGGTGCCCTGATGCTCACCAGGTCTGCCTCTCCTCAGCCCCCATTCCCACCCCAGCTCCAACCCAGGCTGCTCTGCTTTTTTCCATTTTATGGATTAGCTTTGGCTTCAGATTTTGTTTGACCGTGGAGTTCCTTCATTTTACAAAGTGTGAAGCCACAGGGTTATAACAATTGTTTAACCTGCGTTTGTTCCTTTACTGGCTGTGTGGTTACACATGCTCAGCAGGCCGTGCATGACATGCTACCAACAATATTAGCCCCTTCCCCTCTATCAGCCTTTCCTATACCTCACTTAACCTTCTCAACAGAGGAGTCAGCTGAGACCCAGAGAGGTTAAGTAACTTGCCCAAGGTCACCCAGCAAGCCAAAGACGATGCAGGCGTTTGAGCACATATCTCTCCCTCCTTCTCTTCTTGTCTCTCAGCACCGACATACCGCCTGCCGTGCCTTGCAAAATCTGAGCATCCCCTCCTCTTCCACCTGTTTTCGTTGCCGCCTCTGGAGCTGCCAGATCAGGAAGCAAAATTAAAAGCTGCTCTGAAAAGGCACAGGGTAAATAATGCTGGTTAAGGAATTCATGGCTTGGGAAACATAGTCCCTGAACAGCTCATTTCAAAAGTTCTACTGTTAAGAGCTCTGTGCAATGGTAACTACGGACAACATTGCAGTTTGAGGCCACACCCGTGAAGGGAAAAACATGCATCTCATTTGCTTCTCCACCGTGCTTGCTGGCTCATCTGTCATGATCTGCCTTCCCACACCCCGCTGTCCCTCACCACATGCACACACACTTTGTTCTCGCATGCACCCATGCACACACATACACACAAAACCACACCCTCTGCTCCAGCTGGTGCTCTCACCAAACAACCTCATCGTGCAGGCCCTGGGCACCCAAGCTGGGACTGGGCTCAACCCTAAAGCTCCAGGTTTTAGGAGAAACCCCATTCAGGGCTCAAGTCAAAGGAGATAGGAATTGTAAAGGTATGAGAGCTCGTGGCACCTAAGGCCAGGAAGAACCTGAACTACTTACCCCTTGGTCTAGAGGGAGTGGAAACAAAGCACTAGATCTATGCTGTCCAATGTGGCACCACTAAAGCCCAAACCAAACCAGGTGCAGTGGAGTCAACGCCAGCCTGTGGCAGCAAACTCGTGCATGTCAGAGTAAAACTGCTCTGTAGGGTTTTCAACAGCCGATTTGTCAGAAGTAGAATCCCAGGCCTTTCTCCCTAGTCTGTGTTAGTTTGGAAGCTCCGCTGAAGCCTGTTCAGCATCATAGCAACACACAAGCCCCCACAGGTAGCTGGGTGATGGCTGCTCATGAGGTGCCTTGGCCGAGAATTGAACCCAGGTGCCCCACATGGAAGGTGAGAAATATACTCTAAACCCGTTTCCATCAAATCAATTCTGACTCATAGCAACCATATAGGACAGAGTAGAACTACCCCGTAGGGTTTCAAAGGAGTGGCTGATGGGTTCAAACTGCTGACCTTTTGGATAGCAGCCCAGCTCTTAACTGCTGCACCACTAGGGCTCCAATTTTACTTTAAACCACCAATATTTGTTGAGTGAGTGAAAGATCCTGCCTTTGAGTGGCAGCCTGTGAGAGGTCCTTTGTCTCTCCGAAAGCACATGGGGGCATTGACTGTCCTACAGCAGGGACAGGAAGAAGCCACTGAACCAGCAATCAAGATTCACCCCCATCCACGGGAGCCTGAAATCGAGACAGACACCAGGGATATGTTACCACTCAATCATGCCCTTTGTTCTCTAGCACACCCAGCGGAAACAGGGGTGGAATCAAAGGAGAGGAAAGAAAGGTTCTTTAAAAATCACTGGGCTTTTTGACAAGATGACCGCTCCTCTGGGAAAGCTGTAGGTAAGAGGGTGCAGGATGCAGCTCTGGGGAGACTGCTGCTGCTTGGTACAGACCAAGATGGAACCAGCTGAGGCCAAGGAACTGCCCAGAGGGACATCCTGGGCTCAGAACAGGAAGAGAAGCTTGACCGGGCCCCTTCACAAGCATCCTTCCCACCCCTGTTCACCCCAACTCTGCAATTCCAGGAGCTCCCCAGAGAGCCCCTGCTCTTCCAAGGGTTAGCCCTGAGAGCTGTTCAAGGGAAACAGCATTTTCTCATTGGCTGGAGTTTTACACACACACACCCCCGGGGAGAATTGATTTTCCCTTATCTTATTTTCTCCATCGTGCACCCCTGCTCCAATAACCTTATGATTTCATCATGTTCCTGCTCCTGTTCCTTGTCAGCATTGATATATTTCTAATTGAAAAGAAATACAGAGTGTGTAGGTATGCATGTGCACCCGTCACCACACAAACACACACATGCACACACAGGAACCCATCCTGATGGAGTGGCTTGGCTCCCACGGTAGCCTGATGTTATCCAATAGCTTGAAACAGCAAAGCAGCAGGTAGGAGTGTCCAAGGTTCACTATGTCCTGAAAACTCCAGATTCTGAGCTCCAAATTTCCCTCATCTCTCTAGAAGTCCATGCAATTT
This sequence comes from Elephas maximus indicus, assembly GCF_024166365.1. Taxonomy (NCBI): domain Eukaryota; kingdom Metazoa; phylum Chordata; class Mammalia; order Proboscidea; family Elephantidae; genus Elephas; species Elephas maximus. The sequence continues at coordinate 82,704,110 of NC_064827.1, read as the reverse complement.
TCAGAATACTCCAAGGTCTTTCTGAAAGCACAGAAACTAGTGCCACCTATTGGCTGGACCCCCAGGAGACAGATGGGGCTGAGCCACAGAGTTCTTTTCTAACTCTGTACACATTTCTATCACAGGCTGACTTGTGCCAGAGTTTATTGTATTTAAGACTGTCTAACCCAGTAATCATAATTCATAGTGCCTGCATGCAGTGGGTACTCAATAAAGTTTGTAGAAATTAACGTAATTTCTAAGTGAAGAGAATGTTCTTCTTAGAGACGGGGAAGATTGCAGTTTTCTCTGTGCCAACCACGTGAAAAAAAGGTCTCTATCCTTGATTCTTCTTGCTCTGGGTCTTTGGGGACATAGTTTTACCATAGGTAAACAGAAGAGCTAGAAACAGCAGAATCTGGGCTGGTTTCAATGTGTGTATTTCAGTTACGAGTCATTGCAGTGAATCAGAAGGATTGGTGGAAAAAAGCTGAACTCTAAGGTCACGTAGACCTTTGCTTGAACCCTGGATCTGCTATATGGTTTTGGGCAATTTACTCGATCCCTCTGAGCCTATTATAATACTGATAATAATAGGACTTGATTCACAGGATCATTATGTTTTTTGTGATATAAACCATGAAAAGTGCCAGCACAGTCCCTGGCACAACAATAGTTCTCATTCCTGGTGGTGGGTGGTGCTGCTGCTGGTGGTGATGCCCATGCAAAGTCCAGGAGCAGCTCTGCTGGAAGGAGGTTGGAGAAAGCAAGAACTAGGTCCCCTGGGAGCTCACATCTGAGTGAGGAGAAAAAGAAACTTATGGAAAACAGCTAGAAAAACATTGCTTGCTAAGCTTGTCTTCAATTTGGTAGGAGGTCAGAGGAGGGAGAGGACAGAGTGGGCTGACGCAGTCAGCAGAGGCTTCCTGGAGGAGGAGAGACAGAGGATTGTCCCTGAAGGATGTGAGGGGTGGGTCGGATGATGAAAGGATGTGAAAGGGCACTCTAGGGAGGGTGGACAAAAGGCCTAGGGTTGGAAGGAACAGAGTGTCCACAGAGCTGCCTGACAAGAGGAAGGAGTGTGAGTGCAGATCACAGTTTGGAGACATGGAACTGGCTTGGCTTTCACTGTAAGCGTGGGCTTGGGAGCATAGTGATGGGGGAAAAGACACTCATGTTTCCATCAGGGGGCAGTTATTTCTTGATGACTGCCCAAAACCCAGTGCTGTCGAGTCAATTCTGACTCATAGCGACCCTATAGGACAGAGTAGAACTGCCCCATTGGTGACTGCAGTAACGCAAAAACAGAATCTCCCCTGTCCCATCAGTCTGGCAGTGATTGTGCCTGACTAACAGCCTTTGTCTAGGCACCTGTAGGTCTCTGCCCCACACCCCACTTCTTTTCTCCTCCAGTTCATAATTTCTGAAACAAAGTGGACAGAATTTGTGCCCAGGGACAGGTGGGGCTACAGGTATAGCAGCTGGTGAAGATGACTTAGCACCATGGAGAGCGTCCTAAGGCCTGAGTCCTGCCACAGCTTTAACCTCAAATGCCGGTGATTTCCATGTTCCCATGAGAAGCCCCCATTTCTCCAGGAGCTGGTCTCTGCTCTCTTGCTGTGGTCATTCTCTGACCTCTACCCCTGGTGGGGTTTTTTCTTGTATCTCGTACTTCTCGAACAAAGCCCAATGCTTAGTCTTCCTGAAAAACTTGACTAATTCCTTCCACAAATATTTAAGTGTCCTGTCTGTGCCAGGCACTGTGCTGACATGGGGTTGGATGGAAATGGGCCACAGAGGACCTAGCTAATGTGAATTTTCACCAACGTCTCCTGGAGCTCCCAGGTGTCAACGCCAGAGACACAACTCCAACAAAGAGAATTCCAGGCCCCTGGAAAGCCAGTTGGTGGGTGGCTGCACCCTCCAATTGCCAATATTTTTAGTTAATGCTAAAACAGCTATCATTCAGTGTGAACAGCTTTTGTGCCAGCCACTGAGATAGACACTTGATGTAAAAAATTGCATTGAAGTTGCATGCCCTCCTTGTGAGGCAGCACTGTGTCTCTTCATACTTGACAAGTAGACCCAGGGAGATGAAGCCACGTTGCTTAAGCCACAAAGCTAATAAGTGGGAGATCCAGGACTGGATTCCAGGTGTTTGACTCCAGAACCCATGCTCCTTCCTACCCTGTATAGGACCAGCTTCAGGTAGTTCTAGTGGGTTGAATTTCCATTTTTGTAGGTCAACAAATGGTTGAACATCAGAAATGTCATTTACCTCAACCTAATATTTTCTTCTTTGAGAGTGTCCCTTCCAGTGCCAGATATCTGCTTCCTGCCACAGATTCCAAGTCACCAGGTCTGGCCAGTGGTGACCTTCCCCACCCTGAGCAGGCTGGAAAGACCTTCCCCTGTGGGAGAACTGTCTGCTCAGAGGTAGCCCCACTGAACCAGCCTGGACTGTGTGACCCTTGCAGCAGCTAATGAACACAGGTCACAAAGGAAAAAGCAGCATTGTGAAATAATCCTTGATCTGGGAAGCTGCCTGGTGTGAGCATGCAGCTTCATCAGAACGTTTATGGGGGGGCGGAATTAATCATGAACCTTGGGAAAGCTCAGTGGAGTTGCCAGTGGTAGGGAGGGGCAAGGAAGGTGCCAAGATTTTGGTGTGTGTGTATGGGGGGGTGTTCATCTCAGCAATCAAGGCTGGGAAGAATTCTGTGAATATCAATGGTCCAAATGCAGTCTGAAGGCTGAATGAGCTCACCAGAAAGCAGAAAAGATCAGGCAGAGCAAGCAATGCATGGTCAAATAACCCATCAGGATCTGCAGCCAGAGAAAAGAAAGGTGACTGGCTTTCATTCATTCATTCAGTCAATCAATCCATACTTATTGAGCTCCTTAAATGTGCTAGAACCTGTGCTGGGGGCTGGAAGTGTTGCAGTTCTGATTACAGAGACATGCCTCTGTCTTCATGGACTGAACTACAAAGACATTTAGAATCAAGTCCAGGGATTCTGAACCTATTTATAACTTCTGGGATTCCATCTCCCCTGATTCGATAATGTATGATCATTACCATTTATTGAACACTTACTATGTGCCAGGTACTGTGCTATTCTCTTGATAAATCCTTACAATATACTTCGGAGGTAAACACTATTCTGATATTGCAGATTGGGGAAATAAGACTTAGAGAGGTAAAGGGACTTGCTTAGGTTCCCAGAGTCAGCAAGTGGTAATCCAAGATTCAAGCCCAGGTGAGTCTGAGTCCAGAGCCTGGTCTCTTAACCACTGCTTCTCTAGGGGAACCAAACATTTTTATACATGAGCCTTGGCTGTGCACCCTCATTACACCCACAGCCTGTCCTTATAGAATTCATCACAGTTGGAAATAATCAATTATTTTTGTCATTATCTCTTTGATGTCAGTCTTCCTGGTTAGACTTTCCAGTCTCTGAGAGCAAGGACTGGGTCAGTCTAGTCCCTGCTGCATCTGTAGTGTCCAGCCAGGGCACTTATACAAGACTCTCCATTTCCCTTGCCCTCTCCATTCCTCTTTCCTCACCATGTCCAGCTCACAGCCCCAATATAAATTCATTTTGGGCCTCCTTAATCCTTCATGTCCTCTCACTTGCTGTTAGGCTGCAGGATAATTAAGCAAAATGAGAAGATTTAGAGGAAAATTGAAGTTCTTTGATGACATTGAGAAGGAACCTCTGAGTGTCTCCAGCCAATGGTACCCTCTCTTTGGCACCCTCCACACTGGTAAGCATCTCAAAGACCCCCACCTGTACCCTCCCATCCTGTCCTAAGCACTTATCCTCAGTTGCACCTTCATGAGCCCTTTGACACATCACGTCATGACGCTGGGAGGGGAAGCAGTGTGTGGAACAAGAAGAGCTTGGAGCTGTGATATGGACACATTGTGTGACCTTCAGCAGGAACTTCATCTCTATCTCAGCAGTCTGGCAGTGGCTGTGCCTGACTAGCAGCCTTTGTCCAGGCACCTCTAGCTCTCTGCCCCACCCACACCCCGCTTTTTCCTTCTCTGGCTCAGAATTCCTGAAACAAGGTGGATAAACTTTGCGCCCAGGGATAGGCAGGACAACTGGTACTCCAGCCAGCGACGGTAGTTCAGCACCACGGAGAGTGTCCTGGGGCCTGAGTTCTTGTTTTCTTCAAGTGTGAACGAACGAGCAAAGCCAGTTGGCCTGTAGAAGCCCTTCCAGTTCCAGCTGCTTCTCACTGTGGAACCAAACGATGCAGTGGCCCTGGGTGTGCCCTTTCCCACCTTCTCCAGCTAGACTTTCCAAGGACCTTCCAGCCCCATAGTTCATTCCACAAGTAGTTACAATATACCTGTCCTGGGCGTGGTGAGAACGGGAGAATGGGGAGGCCAAGGGAATTGGAGAGTCTCGTATAAATGCCCCGGACACTGCAGATGCATCAGGGACTCGCTTCATCTAGTCCTTTCTCTCACAGACCTAAAAATCTAACCAGGAAGACAGACATCAAAGAAATAATTACCCAAATAGTTTATTATTTCCAATTGTGATGAATTCTATAAGGACAGCCTGTGGGCACAGTGAGGGTGCACAGCCCAGGGTCTTCCCTGGTCTAGGGAGTCAGAACAGCTCCCTTGAGGGACCTGAAGGATATGTGAGCATTCAACAGAAAGCATTCCAGACAGAGGGAATAGCCTGTTCAAAGGCCCTGAGGCAGGAAGGAGAACCTGAAGGAAGGAAGGACCTGAAGGGCTGGAGTACTGGAGAGAGAGGAGGTTAATGCCTGATGTGTCTAGAAAGGATGACAGTAGACTCTCAGAGCCCCATGGGCTACATTGAGACACTTGGATTTCCTGCTGAGAAAATTGGGAATGCTGTTCTAAGTTAGGAATCCAACAGATCTCAAGCCCTGAGCCTTCCTAGTCTCTGCCCTTTGCACACACGAGTTGCTGGACAAATATTAGTTGATCAGCTTTGCCATGCGTGTGTCTGGGGAGTGGGGATGGCTGTGAGTGTATCTCCCAGGACAGTCTGTCTCACCTGTCCCTGCACCCATCCTTCACCCTGTGGGCTGCAGCTTCCTTTCCATCTTCCAGACACATTGCCTGGAAGCCCCTTCCCTAGCTCTGTATCCGTCCTGGGACATTTGTCCATGTTACACACCCCCCTGAATTTCTGTTATCCCTCTCCCAAATTCTTGTCACCCAAGCTCGTCGTGTTAATAGGGGACTTTTTCTTCCTTGGTCATTCTTAGACAAAATTAGAAAGCATTGCCACGGAGCCGTGTCATATATGCCCAAGGAATTCCAAGTCTCCTGTGACTTCATTAGCTCCAGTGCCTTCAGTCATTCAAGCCACGATGCTTCCCTTTCCCATCCCCCTCCCTCCCACAGAGGGGGCCTCATTAGCTGGAAAATATGAACCACTTAGTAGTTCCATTAACTCGGTACTTCCAACACGTTTTGTCTCTGCCTTTCTGTCTGCTCTGCCCTTTCACCTGGGTTTCTCTGCCTCTCTACTCATTAGCAGAGGTGTCTCCACACAATGACTTTTCTCCTTTCTCCATCTCTCTCTACCCCTTCCCTTCCTTATCAATCCCATCAGTTTCAGACGTGGAAGATTCAAACATCTTGAACTGGGACCTTACTTTTAGAGAGTCCAATATGCTCAAGGCTCAAGAGCCTCCCACACAGAATGAAGATTCCAGCCCCACCTACCCCTGGTGCTCAGACTTCTCCAGGAGTTCCTCAAGTGGGCATTCTGCAGGCCCCTACAACAGTCTTTAAAGCTGCTGCCACCACATAGCATCTTGCTCTGTTCTCCCTTTCCTGCCCAGCTCCTGCTCATCCACAGTCCTGCCTTGAGATACCGCACTTAGCCTCTACTCCAGAAGAATACAGTGTTCCGGCCAAGGAGACCACCGCTGGGGACTTCCAGACCCCCTACTCCCCTGGCACAGGGTGCTTACACTGTCACCAGGGCCCCACATCATCACTGACTGACCGCTGCTCACTCCAGCCGTTCTGCTTCCCACTGCCCTCCCTCTCAGGGGCTCAGCACCCACCCAAGGGATGGATTACACACCCTCCCAATGCTTCTGACTTTCCTTTCTCCCCCATCTCATAAAAACTTCCCTCCTCACTCCCGATTCCAAAGCAAAGCCTGCAGCGCACATGGATGCTCTTTAACAGATCTTGTAGTGTGGAAAGGTGGAGGGGCTGTTGTTCTGTACGCAGTAGCACCCAGAATGCCCTGGAAGGACAGCTGATGTCCATGCAGAGATGAAAAACAGACCCAGACAAAGCTAAGGCTGGAAGAGGCAAAGGAGAAGTCAGGCCACCTTTAGTCTCTGGGGAGGCCTTGATTTCACTTTTTGCTTCTGAGCTTTGCATTCCATTGCATTGAATGGAATCAACATTTATTGGGTGTTTCTGCCATGCCAGGCTCTATGCTAAGTGCCGGGGAACACCTTGGTGAGCAAAAAGCAAAGAGAGATGACATAAGCACGCAGGTCAGGATCAGGGCGAGAGGACACGGAGCTTGGGCCTCCAGGTGGAGAACCACTGAGTACAGTTCCACAAGCCCTGAGTGAGCAGCTGCTCTCTGTACAGCTCTGTGCTCAGAGTTTGGGGAGAGCACCCAGGATCCCCTCCTTTCCCTTGAGGAGCTCATATTCTATGACAGACACATGGTCATTACAAGTCCACCCAGCATGGGACATCATTGTGGAACTGAGCATGATGGAATGATGGGTCTGGGTCAGAAAGGCCTGGGGTAGCATCTTGGTTCTGCCACTTTCTGGCAAATTACTCTACCTCTTGGGACCTCAGTTTTGTCATTTGCAAAATGGGTGTGATATTAGTACCGACCTCGCTGTGTTGTTGTGAGAATGAAATTAGGTGAATTGCACAGAGCCGTGGCCTGGCACACAGTAAGCACTCAGCAAAGCTTAGCTGTGATCACTACTATCACAATAGCATACATGTGTATTGGCGGTAGAAGTCTTCTACAGGGGTGAGAAGGAAGGGTAACTGGTTCTTACTAGGACTTCTTGAAGAAGCCTATGTTTGAACTGAACCTTGGAAGACCTGGAAGTTTCCATTAGATGAGAAGCATTTGTGTCCCAGGTTCATGGATTAGCATAAAGGATGTAGGGGGCGTCCTTTTGTCTGAGCGCAGCAGCCCGAAACTTTCCTCCTTCATTTCATATTTACTGATCTCTTTTTTCCTAGTGGGTACCCAGCACCAGGATGCCATGGTGTGCAAGTTCAGGGGTGCCATTCACACAGAGCATAAAGAGAACAGCCCCCCCCTCCCGGAGTTGTGCGACACAGCAGTCTTTCCTGGGCCTGTGCTGGGCAATAGGATTTGTCGACAGACAGCCCAGCCCCTGCGCCCATGGAAAGCCTGGGCTGTGTGCAGCAAGAGGGGGAGATCCAAGACCACAGGCCCTGCAGTCAAGACTCCAAGCTTCCCTGGCGTGGCCTGCCTGTTCCGGGCTGTTGGGTCCCCTGGCAGCCTCCTTGCCTCTTGCTGCAGAGATCCATGCTCTTCCAGAATTTGAGCTGGAAGGTCCCAGTGGATCAGGAAAGTAACGAGCTAACTTGCCCTCCCTTCGCTTAGCCCGCAGCTCCAAGAGGCCAATTAAACCGCGTTCTAATCACCTGCACAGGGGAGAGCAGAACTATGGTCAACTGAAGCAAAAATATCTCTCTGCTGCATTGTAGAGAGGGGAGCTGTCGCCCCCAATCCAGCTCTCATGAACGTGCCTTCTGGGGCCAGTTTGCTTTGCAGCATCAGGGGCTCTCTCCAGGCTGCTAAATTGCTGCTGGGTGAGTGCATCCATCCATTCATTTATCTGTCCATCCATTCATTCATTCAGCAAATATTGGCCAAGGGGCATCTCTGTGCCTAGCTCTGAGGACACAGCGTGGAGCAGGTGGACATAGCCCTGTCTCAGGAGGCACTCTTCTTACAGGAAGTAGATAATCAATAAGTAAGTTATATGGAGTGTTAGAAGGTGATTTGCACCAGCAGGATATAGCAGGGCTGGTACAGGTCAGGTCCCTGGATGGTGGTGCAAACAGTTAAGCACTCAATAACAGCTGGCAGTTTGAGCCCACCCAGAAGCACCCCAGAAGAAAGACTTGGTGACCTGCTTCATGAAAACCCTGTGGAGTGGCATTCTACTCTGCAACACACTGGGACATCATAAGTCAGAGTCAACTCAATGGCAACTGGTTTGGTTTTGGTTTTGATGTGGATCAGGAGGCTGAAGTGTTTTGGTGTCGGAGAGGGTGGCTAGAGAAGGCCTCTCTGAGAAGAAGAGGTTCAAGCAGTCTTGAAGGAGGTAATGGATGAGCAGGGTGAAACTCCAGGAGACAGCATGGGGCAAAGGGGACAGTGACCCTCTGGGTTTAAGTTTTCTTGGTTGTGATTCCAGCCCGAGTCTGGCCTTGGGCAAGCTGAGCATCCTGAGCCCTGACCACCCCTTCCAGTCAGAAGGATGGAGGTGAGGGTGATGATGATAAGGAAATCCCCCATCCCTGGCCCTGTTCCAGGCCAGGCTGTGTGCTAGCTCCCCTGTGCACAGGCTCACATAGTACACATGACATCCCCATGAGACAGAGCATGGGTGCCCTACTTGACAAAGCAGACCCATCGCTGCACTAGAGTTCTGGGGGGACCCTGCCTCTCTCTTCACCCCTTGCCCTCAGGAGGATCCAGTGGGCTTCTCAGGTGGGAGAGCCTGGCCAGACCACAGTGCTGAGCACAGCAGAATTACATCCTTTGGTGCCCTTGTTCCAGGGGCGGGTCTCTGAGAGGCAGGAGGAGGCAGCCACCACTGTCACCCGGGTCTAGACAGCCCCAGGTGGAGCGGTGAGGGAGAGAGAGGTGGGGAGAACACACCTGCCTGCAGAGCCCTGGCCAACTGCACTCATTACCTCTCCAAATCCTCTCTGCAGCCTGAGTTAGGAATCGGTGTCACCCCCATTTTACAGAGGAGGGAACAGAAGCACAGACTGGGACCCCTTCACCCCTAGCCACACAGTTGGAGCAAGCCCAGTTTGGTCTACCAATGCCAGCTGCCACCTTGGCACCTGGTGTTGTAAAAAAAAAAACTTGCTGCCATCAATTTGATTCTGACTCATAGTGACCCCATAAGACAGAGTAAAACTGCCCTGTAGTTTCCAAGGAGCGGCTGGTGAACTCGAACTGCTGGCCTTTTGGTTAGCAGCTGAGCTCTTAACCACTGGTATAGTAAGCAGAAGATAAATGGTAGCCATGGTTATTATAAGTAACTCGCATTCTTCTTTTTATGAGTATTCTGTAGTTTGCTCCTCCCACCACAAGGGTGGGGAACTGAGTTGTTCTTCCCTGATCCCCAGCACCCAGTGCTGGGCTTGACACACAGTAACCCCTCAGAAACATGTATTACTTCCTGTAATGATTCCATCTGGGCTAGCTGGTTTCCCTACTTACATTGTAAGTCCCCTGAGGGCGGGACCCTGAACCTAGCCTTTTCTCTCTTCCCAGGGACCCCAGGATGGTACAGGACACCCTTGGGACCCCAGAGAAAGCATTAGTGCACCAGCAGGAAAGCATGCAGTGGAAAGAACGTTAGAGTGGGGGGCTGCAGAGTGGGATTCTTAGTTCCTCTTCTATAAATGGGGACTCCACTCTCCCATCTGCCTGACTCCTGGCACAGACCAAATGAAGTATTGTACACACAGACTCAGTGCAAGCTAACGATTAAGCTACTGTCAGATGCACTGCCCATTCACTGGGTTCTCCGCAGAGCCTGGTCTCATGGGAGACACTTGAAAGTGTTCCATAGGTAACCTTCACGGGCTGGCCACAGGCCTTCCTGGCCACTGACCCCACTCACCGACCACCCACCACTCCCTGGGTGCCTGTGCCTTGTTGTAGAGTACACCCATCCACGGCATTTGTCACTTTCATTCTTGGTTCCTATAGTCCCCTCTGCCTGGAATGCTCCCTTTCCAGCCCCCCTCTCTCTTCTGGATAACTCCCGGTCATACTTTATAACTTCACTCAATACTCACCAGAGTGGCTAAATTCCAAGACTGACAACATCACATTTTGGCAAGAATGTGGAACAACTGGAACTTGTGTACGTTGCTCAGGAGTATAAAATGGTACAACCACTTTGGAGAACTGTTTGGCAATTTCTTATAAAGTTAAGCATCCATCTACCTTAGGAACCAGTAATGCCAGCCTTAGGTATTGACCCAACAGAAAAGAAACATGTGTTCACAAAAGGACGTGTTTAGTAATGTTCATAGCAGCTTTATGTATAATGGCCAGAAATGAGAAACCACTCAAATGTCCACCAACAGGTGAATGATTAAACAAATTGTGGTACAGCCTTATGGTGGAATGCTACTCAATTAAAAAGAGGAATAAAGTACTGATTGACAAACAACATGGCTGACTCCCAAGATATGCTCAGTGAGAATGTATGATTCACGTAAATGAAATCCTAAAACAGGCAAATGTAATAAAAAAAAAAAAAATGTAATAGATGGTAAAAATCAGAACAATGGAGGATGAGGATTGACTAGTAGGGTAATGGATATTCTATATCTTGTTTTGAGTGATATGTGTGCGTAAAATTGTCAAAATTTATTGACTGGAACACATAAGATCAGTGCATTTTATTGTACCTTAATTATACCTCAATTATATATGTGCAGGAGCCCTGGTGGCGCAATGGTTAAGAGCTACAGCTGCTAACCAAAAGGTCAGCAGTTCAAATCCACCAGCGACTCTTTGGAAACCCTGTGGGGTAGTTCTTCTGTGTCCTATAGGGTCACTATGAGTCTGAATTGACTCCCCAACAATGGGTTTGTTTGTTTTTTGGCTTTATATGTGTGTGTATGTAAGCATGTGTGTGCAGGCATGTGTAAAGTCTCCCCTTGGGCCTCCCACCTCCCAGGAGTCCTCCCCTGATGTCACCCTCACACACCCCAGGCTAAGTTAGGAGCACCTTTCAATGAGCATCTCTGTACTTACTGTATTGTAACCACCTGTCCAGCTGCCTGGTGCTCCAGCCCTTAGGGCGCCCCTTGTGGGCACAAGGAGTGCTGGTTCTTATTCATGTGTTCCCACGAGCCCAACCTCACTTCTGGTGCCTGCAAGTTCAATAGATGTTTACTGAATGCACAAACGAGGAAATGATTGCTGTGTCTTTATATTTATGGTTATAGCTACAGTGTAGATACATGTTTATATCTATCAACTCTGTTTCTACTTTCTATTTATATCTATCTCTATTAAATATATGTAGATCCATAAGCTCAATCTCAAACACATCTATGTTGCTGAACTCTCTGTAAACTCTCTTCAGCTCCTGGAAAGGCACCTGTGGAAGGTGTGAGCACCAGTCAACTCACAGGTCCTTGGGGTCCCTTTGGGTGACAGACCAGCAGCCTTGCCAGTCCCGTCCCCCAAAGTGTCTTCTGCCACCTCCTGCCTTTCTTCTCCCCTCCCAGGATGGGCTTCCACCTCCTGCTCTAAGATATTCTATAGAACTCAGTGATTCCAAGATTAGGCTCTGAACTGGCACAGAGTTGGGTTCAGTTTCTAGTTCTGCTGTATGACCTTGGGCAAGTCACTTATCCTCCCCAGTAGCCTCAGTTTACTCATCTGTGAAACATGTGTAACACCAGTGCCCACCCTGCAGGGGAGTCAGAGGACCTGGTGAGGTTTTCTGTGTAAAGCGCCATACCAGTACTGCAAGGAGGATTGACCAGGCAGGCATTCCCTGTGCATTCCCAAGGCTACATGAGTTAAACGGGTCTTCCAGGGGCAGAATTAGCTAATTCATCTCTATCCCACTCCCTGCACCTGGGCAGCCTCCAGTGGCCTTCTCAGTCGCAAAGAGCATTTTGGGCTCAGACCATATCACCCTAGGCTAATTTGAAAATGAGGCTCCTGATGGGATCCAAGATGCCAGGGAGGAGCTGCGGGGCAGGGCAAAAAGCAGGCCAGAGATCACAGAAGCCTCAACTGCAGGCGAGAAAGCAGAAAAGTGAGCTTTGAAAAATAAAAACGGCCAATTGCAGAGTATGAAAATGGTCAGAGGTGGCAGACCCTCCTAAATGGGGTGAAGCTTGTTTTTCTTTCCCAGTGAGCATCTACCTGAAGGCTGGCACCTTCCCATGCCCAGAGCCCACATCCTGGCCCCAGGCACACGAGGTCATGTCATCTTGCAATGATGAGGGGCAGAGAGGCAGGGCAGTGTCATCAGGGGACGAAGTCTTGGACCAGTGGTTCTTGCCCAGGCTCCACCCCTTTTTGGTAAGTAAGTCACTAACCATTGCTGGAGTTCATCTCCTTGGAGAAAAGGAGATACAAAGCCTACCAACCCACCATGACCTCCAACACCACAAGAGTGTTGTGAGTCTCCATGTTTGTCCCTTTTGATACCAGGTCTCTCCCGGGGCCAGGGACACCTGGGGTGCTTGATATAGGCTTGGTAAAGAATGAATAGTACCAGCTGGCCTATGTTTTCTGCTGACGGGGATGCTGGGAAAACTGAGGCACGGAGGCGTTGTTTAGAGTGGCTTTGTCATAAGAGGGAGCATGGAGGTGGAACAGCAGATTTCACCCCAGAGACTCAGGGCAAAGTCCTGGTGGAGTACTTGCCTTCACTCTCCTTTGTACTCTGCGAAGCCCACTGTACACCCAGACCTATTTACCTGCCCGATAATTACATGAGAAACACATCCATCGAAGAAATTAGAAAATATAGAGAAATACAAAGAACAATCACCCAAAATCCCACACCCCAGAGCCAGCCACTGGTGAGGTTGTCGTGCACACCTTCCTGGTATCCTTCCGTGCCTGTTTTCATACATGTCCTCGTGTGTACAATTTTACAAGAGTGGGATTCTCCACGTGAGGTTTTGGCCCAGCTTTGTTCACACAATAGTGCAGATATGTTTTCACATCAGCAAAGATGCATCTCCAACATCCTTTTTAATGGCTGTAGTACTTCACTGTATGAACATACCCTATTTTAATCTGTACATTGACAATTGGGGTAGAGTCCCACTCATTCATGCTTGTTCAGATGTAAACTCTGGAAGCAGACAGTCTGCAAATGCAGAGTAGGCGCTCCTGGGCTCTCTGAGAGACCCTTGTGACGGGTGCTCATTGCTCAGAAGGTCACTATGCCCTACTTTCAGGCAGCTCTACATAAGGCTTAGGAGATCTGAGCCCAAATCTGTCTCCCAAGAATGCCCATTCTACACTTGGGGCAACACAGACTGTTCACCCCTTTGCCTCAGCCTCCTCACTCCACCCCAAACCCAATCAAGATTTTCCCAGCTAACTGCACCTGCACGCTTTTCAAGTGATGGGCTCATTCTCCGCTTGCCTTGGGAAGCCTCCCACGGCTGCAGGTTGGTGTGAGGTTTGCAGGTTTAGAGGTCAAGAGCCCTGGCTCCAGAGCCAGACAGCCCTGGGTTCAAATCCTGGCTCTGCCACTTCGTGGCTGGGTGACCTAAGGAAGGCACTTGAGCCTCAGTTTCTTCATCTGTAAAATGAATTTAATAGTACCAGCCTCATGGGGCTGTCACAAGATTTCACGAGGGCTTCCTTGTAAACCACTGAGTTCAGGGCCAGCTCCTGGCAAGGACTAACAAATGGCAGATAATGACATTCCAGACGGTGGGGAGCTCCTCTCTGCGAGAATCCTGGGGACAGGGTCAGAGGGGCCATGGGGGTCTCACCGAGGCATCCCAGCCCTGTCCCTTGTCCAAAGTCCTGTGACAAGCTCATCTTTCATGAAGGGGATGACCCAAGTGCCAGAAGAGCAACTCGGGGAGGAGGGGGAGGTACAGACATGGAGAGCAATCAATACATTATTTAGCAGCAAGAATGCAAATGAGGGAAAATTAATGAAGGCGCTCCCTCTGCCCCCTCCTCCCCATCCCCCACTCTTCCTTGGCTGTGCAATTGCTGACAAATTCTCTAGAAAATATCAAAACAGCCTCCGGCTGGAACCTGCCACAGTGATGTACCATTATCTATTATTGATGTAAACCTTGACAAGTTCTCTTTCAAGGAAGGAGCACACGAGAGAGAGCTACTAATCTGTGTTTAAAGGGATAGACTCTCACTTCCCCCCTCCCCACGGTTGCCTTGGCCACAGGAGTGTCTGTAAACTGTAGTCCCCTCAGCCGGTCCCATCATTGGTAGCAGGAGGGGCCGTATCCTAGGCAGGCGGGAAAGAGGAAAGGGATGGAGACCTGGAGGGAGCAACGGGTGGGGAGGGGCTTGTGCCTCTCCTTGACTTTCCTTTGGGTCGTGCCTCAACTTCCTGTTTGTGCACTTCCCACTTCCCCAGACTGTTGCAAAGAAAGCAAGTTAGTACAATGGAATATCATGGTACCAACCATAAAGAGAAATGAAGTGCTGATACATGCTACAACATGGGCAAACCTTGGAAACACTCTGCTGAGTGAGACACCAAGGACAAATATTGTATGAAATATCTAAAATATTCAAACGCAGAGACAAAAGTTTATTAGTGGTTACCAGGTGCTGAGGGGAGGAGGGATGAGAGTTATTGCTGAAGGGGCACTGAGTTTCTGTTTGGGGTGATGGAAACGTTTTGGAAATGGGTAGTGGGGATGGTTATACAACATTGTGAATGTAATTAATGTCACTGAACTGTGCACTTAAAACTGGCTATGGCAAACTTTTGTAATGTGTATTTTACCACAATAAAATTAAGAAAAAAAAATCTAAGGGAGGATGTTCCAAATGGCCAGCAATTCTGCGCAGCTTGGGGCAGGGGAGTCATGCTGAACACAGAGCTCTGACCCTGCCTCAGTTGACTGAAGAGACGTACACCTGGAAGAGGACCATCTGCAATGACCCGACACACTAGGGCCCTGCAAAGCGAAGATAAATGGGAGGCTGGTGAGTCTTAATATTAGCAATACCTCACTCACCCAGCAATCGTGAATCAACAATCCGAGTCATCTGGAATATTGAAGAAAATTTTTTAAAAAAGAGAAGAAACTACAAAATGCCAAGTATTAAGGCTCCTGCAGTTGACCTATAGGAGAGTTCCTCAAACCCTGCCTCAAAGCTGTGTTACTTTTATTTTAGAGTCATTTCTCACAAGCTTGGGCTTTTCTTTTCTTCTAGTAGTTCTGAAATGGTGATGCTTGAACAGGGTGAAGGGGGATATTCTGAATATGAGACTTAGTAAATAGCAGAGCTTGACAAAGGAGGGGGATAGATCGTGTACCTCAAGTAGATGCCAAAACTGAAGAAGCAGAGCCACCTGGGACCATTTAGTGGGGGGGCAAGCACCCTCGTGGGAATTTTGGTTTGGCAAAGGAGTTAGACATTAAGCAAGTCTAACATGCTCAAATGTAAAGCCATTATAAAAAGCACTTCAGAGAAATGGCATCTTTGAGGAATGAGCGATCACAGAGTTACTGCTGTATGATAGCAGAGAATCATGATGGACACAGACTGAGAAGCTGAGAGCATTTAATCCAGAGATCACAGACTTGAATGCCTTTATGGAGACAACTAGGTCATATGAGAGAAATAGAAGGAATGTGACAACAGGGGGTGGTGGAGACTGTGGCAAAGTGCAGAACAGGCCTAGTCTAAAAAAGACGGCTGCTCCTGAGCTCTGGTCACCACTTCAGTGGAGAAATTGGGCCCACTGTTGTCAGATCTTCCCAGCTGCCCTTTAAGTCAATGAGTCAATCAGTAGGGCATGGCATCATCTCATTCATTCATTCCTTCATTTAAGACATGTCAATCAAGCACCTACTCTGGGTCCTGCCCTCTGCCAAGTTCTCGGATGCAGCTGTAAATGAGATAGGTGGGGTCCACCCCCTTGTAGAACTGTCAGTTTGGCAAGGGCAATAGATACTAAACACATGATCATTTAATAGCAAATATGAAAAGTGCTACAGAGATTTGGCATCTTTGAGAAATGAGAGGTCTCATATGGCACATTTTCTGGGTAACTAAAGGCACCTCCTTGAAGGGATAAAGCATAAGGAGGAGAGGAGGAGAAAGAGAAACAGGAAGAGGAAGAGGAGGAAGACAAGGAGAAGGGGAAGAGGAGTAGGAAGAGGAGGAGAAAGGGAATAGGAAGAGATAGTGAGGGGGAGGGAAGGAGGAGGAGGTGGAGGAAAAGGATGAGGAAGAGGAGGAGAAGGAAGCGGAAAAGAAGAGAAGGCAGAAGAGGAGGAGTGGAAGAGGGCAAGAAACCTTGAAATCTTTCTAAAATGTGCCACCTGCCTGAGTACAGTTATCAGCTTCCCATCCTGGCTTTTGACCTCTGATTCATTCTTGCTCCGGGCTTTGAGGAGCTGCTGACCCCCTTCTGGACGACCACCTACCTGCTTGTTGCTCTTGTTTTGGGCTCTCTCTGTCTTTTGGTTTTACATCTCTTTCCTTAGCATCCGACCATTGGTGACCACTTCTCCCAGGGAAAGGGATCTGACTCTTGAAGCGTCCCCTCCACTGCTCTTCTGCAGCTGTGTGTCCTGGGCTAGGGGCCCAGAAGGCCAGGTGGATGACTTGTGCACAAACCCCTCCAGGCCAGGGTGGAGCAGACCCAAGATTCACCTGGAGCCCAGGCCTGGAACACCCAAACTCCTAGGAGCTATCCAGGGTCTGCACCACTTGTGGCCCAAAGCCATGTCCAAGTCTGTGTGATGGTGGACAGTGTCTTAGACTGGGTTCCCTAGAAGAGCTAAACCAGTGAACAGTATATATAAATGTATATAGAGAGATTTATTTCAAGGAAATTGCTCATGCACTTATGGAGGCTGGCAAGTCCCAAGTTCATGGGTCAGGCATCAGGCTGGAGGCATCTACTGACTCACGTGGTTGCAGGGACTGACAAACCCAAAAGCAGCAGGTCAGGCAGAAGGCTGCTGGCTCACAGGGTTGTGGGAGGTGGCAAATCTCAAGATCTGCAGGTCAGACAGCAGGCTTCTGGCTCAAGTCCCAAGAGCTAGAGGTCAGAAGATGACAAGTCATATGCAGCACTGAGAGATGGTGAGCTTTGCCAGATCATCCATATATATTGGATGCAGGCCACACCCCCAAGGAAACTCCCCTTTCAAATGATTGGCCACTCGCATCAGATCATAAAATGGAGGATGATTACATAATATCTGCCAAACCACTGATAATCATGGCCTAGCCAAGTTGACACATAACGTTAACCATCACAGCAAGTCTCCTCCTCTCCTCATCACTGAGCCCCAGGCTCCCCATCTGAGAAATCAGCAAGGTGACTCAGACAGTCCCCAAGGTCCCATGCTGCTCTGCCTTGCTAGAACCCTGTATTCCAAAACTCTTGTGGATCTCAGGATTTCCTGGACTGGATCATTGGCACTTAAGGATGAGAGTCAGCATCCAGTACAGACCTGGGCACAGAGTGGATACCCACAAGGAGGTTGGCACAACCAGCCTATGAGCCTGCCACAGGAGGTGTGGTCCTCTCTGACACTCTCAAATGATGCCCACAGTGGGGCTGGCACAGACCCAGTGACCAAGGACCAAGGCTGCAGGCATCCCACAGGGATGTGCCATCCTGTTATTTCACAGGGAAATGTGGGCACTCTGTCCTTGTGTGAGGCAGGGAGGGTGCTGAGCTGGCTTGGGACTCCCAGAGATAGTGCCTTTACTGAGTTGCTAAAGGGCTCCCTATGTGTCTTCACATTCTCACCACACACACTGGGCTGGGGGCAGCCTTTAAGGCTTGCACTTTGGCATCTAACAGCCCTGAGTTCAAGTGCTACTCCCTTTTTTGCTAACCAATGATGCTGGGCAGGCAACATAACCTCCTAGAGCCTGTTTCTCATCTGTGCAAAGAGGGCACCTACTTCACAGGGCCATTGTGGGGCTAAATGAGATAATAGGAGCCAGCAGGGTTCTTAGCATATAATAAGTACTCAATAAGTAAATGTACAAGCCCCTGGGTGGCGCAAATGGTTAAGCACTAGACTACTAACTGAAAGGTTGGCAGTTCAAACTCAACCAGAGGCACCTCAGAAGAAAGACCTGGCAATCTGCTTCCTGGAAGATCCCAACCTTGAAAACCCTGTGGAGCAGCTCTAGTCTGCACAGACTGGGGTAGCCATGAGTTGGAATCGACTCAACGGCAATTAACAATAAGTAAATGTAGCTATTAAAATTATTAAACTGATAAATTATTCTACTGGTTTCCAGGCTGGGCTGTTACTGACTTACTCGGTGACCTTGGGAAACTCCCTTGGGGGAGAGGCAGTTGTCCTACGGTCTCCTGAGTGCCCTTCAAGCTTACATTCTGTGACCCGCACAAGCTGTTACCCTCCTTTTAAGATTAGGTTGTGCCTTTCTGGAAGGTCAGGCTGCCCAGCAAGCAGTTGGTCCTCTGAACTCCTTCTCTGAGCAGCACTGCATTGTGGGGAGGTCGAGGCAGGCAATGCCACCCCATAGCCTCCAGGACAAAGGTTACCTTCTCCCCCAGGTCAGAGGTTGTACCTCCCTCAAGGTTAGGGTTGGGGCCCAACTTTCAGATGAGCAGAAAAGCTCCCTGGATTTAAGAGCTTATGGAGAGTTTAATTAAAGAATCTCATTGTTATTTTGAAAAAATCCCTCACCCTGCATTGATCCTCCTTTGAAAGGTGTTTGCTCTAACAGAGCACCAGGGGAAGGTGGGAGAGAGGGAGAGGGAGGAAGGGAAGACTCACAAACGGGCTGTAACGTGACCGGCGTGGGCAAGAGGCCTGACCTCAAGGCCTGCAGTCCCAATGACCCAGCACAGCCGTTTGGGGTGGGGTGGGGCAGGGGGCTGGGCGCCTCCTAAAAAGATGACTGCCTTCAAAGCAAGGTGGAATCCTCCCCAGCCCATCCCAGGGCCTGGATGTCCAGCCTGCCTTCTCCTGGCCGCCATTCTGTCTGTCCTCACTCCCCAGTAGAAGCTGGAGGTGGCCGCAGTGACACAGCAGTCTGGGCCCCAGGCGAGCCGCTCAGAGCAGTGAGCTCTCTCCCGCTGGGAGTCTCCTGAGACCTCACATATGGCCCCAGATTACCTCAGGCTCAGCGGGAGTACTGGCTCAGCAAGGCTGCTCCCCTGAGTTATTGCAGCTCGGGTCCAGCTCCCGACCTCCTGCCTGACTCCTCCCTGGTTACCCCTTCCACACCACCCCAGCTGTCCCAGGGCCCCTAAATCCTGGGGATGGCCATTTAACCTCTCTGTGTCTCAAGACTCTTCTGTAAAATGAAGGTTTTCGTGAAGCCAAAGATAGGGGCAGTGAGGCAGTTGGGGTGTGGGGAGGCCTCTTTGCATGTGAAAAGCAAGAGCTCTCGAGCAGAGGGGGCATTGTGTATAACAGGGTATCTCCTGGGACCCATAGTCAGGAGGCAGCCAGGCCTCAGGAGAGGGCCCCTGGCTCCTTGCTTTTCTGAGCTTCCCTTGGGGGACTGCCCATTCCTTTATGTGTTCTTCAAGCCACAGGGAGAAAAAATACCAAACTCACCCACACCAAGTGGACCTCGTACCTTCTCAGCTACACACAGACCTGTCTGACTTTCTTGCAGAGCTTCAAACTGAACCAATTGGTTCCGGTTCAAAGCCCTGCTGAGATTTTGCATTTCTAACAAGTTCCCTGCTAAGGGTTTCTATTTCTACCCCAGATGTACTGAATCAGAATCTACATTTTAACAGGATCCCCAGATGATCCTGATGAATAACTTCCTGGGAATTTGTTAGAAATGCTAATTCTCAGCAGGGGTTCAAATCGGAATGAGCCGCTTAGGAGCACTGCTTTCTTGTTCCCTCCTCCAAGTATCTGGGAGAGCAAGTTGGACGGGCCTGCCTTGGGTCATGCTCCCATCTCATCTGTTCAGCTATGAACAAATAGAACCCAACCCTGAGAGTGAGGTAAGGCCATTCCTAGAGGTCGTTCATCCCCAAGCAAGAAAAAAAACACTCCTAAAAATGTCCCCTACAATTGGACTTCGGCTGTGGTCTGGAAGTCTGGAAGAGCTAGGTGCCCCCACCCAGCCCTGTTCAGCACCTTGGACAAGTCACATCAGCTAACTGGTTCTTGAATTTCTAGTATGGCCACCACCACGGACCAGTTGCCATGGAGTGAACTCTGACTCATGGTGACCCCATGCGTGTCAGAGTAGAACTGTACTCCACAGGGGTTTTAATGGTTGGTTTTTCAGAAGTAGGTTATCACACCTTTCTTCCGAGGCGCCTCTGTGTGGATTCAAACTGCCATCCTCTTAGTTGTAGCCAAGCGCTTAACCGTTTGCACCATAGTGAAGCTGAGGAGGGGGACCAAGTGACCAGAGCCGGTCTGACTCCTTGCCCAGTGCTTTTTCCACTACATTGACCCACAGGAGCAGGCTCTTCTCCCAGGGCTTTCTATCCAATGTAGGGGCTGATGTGGGTGCTCAGATAAGAGGAACAGAGGCCATATAAGGCAATAGTCACAGGTTTGGGGGATCAGAAAGTGAATATATCTTTGGGGGAACACTTTTTAGCCTACTGCAGTGACTATGTCTTCTTCACAGCTGACTACCCAGTGTTTGTCATAGTGCCTGGCACATAGTAGGTGCTCAATAATTCCTTGTTGGTGGAATGAGTCAAGGGGTAGCCAGGGCTGGACAGGGCCAGGGCAGCCAGGGATGAGGGAGAGGGGATGGCTAAGCTGCATCAAAATGACCTGGTCAAGAAATGGATGGGAATCTACATGTGGGCAGGGGCTGGGGACCAGGATAGGGAGCAGGGCTGAGAGGAGTGAGGGAGCCGGGGAGAAAGAATGTCAGGGAACAGAGATGATGCTACAGGAACCGGGGTGCGGGGGGGGGGGAAGAGGAGTTCGGCCAGACAGGACCCACAGCCACAGAACTCTCCAATGGTGGGGGACATCTTCTAAATTCTGTAAGACAGCACCCCTTGGCCTTAAAGGGACCCATTCTGGTGAGCAGGAACTGCTGGGCCTGACACATTTGGCCATGACGGGGCCTGATAAAGTATTCATGGGAGAGTAGGGGTTGTTCTTGTGGGGTTCTTCAAGGGCAGTGCCATCCCCTTCTAGCACTTGGTTCAAGTGCTGAGGCCTCTTCTCCCCTAAAACCCTCGTTCCTCAGGCTTGAACCCTACAGAGTCTCTGCCCCTGTTAAAAAGTGCAAGAGGTGGGGAGGGAGGGAGGTGGGAGTGACTATAAAAGGGCAACACAAAGGATGGTGGAATGTTCTGTATCTGACTGTATCCATGTCAATATCCTGGTTGTACTACTGTACTGTTAGGATGTTTGTCTTTTCATTTCTTTATTGTGGCAAAACATACATAAAATTTACCGTTTAATGGTTAATTTGAAATGTACAATTCAGTGGCATGAGTAGGTTCAAAATGTTGTACAATCACTATCCCCCCCCATTTCCAGAACATTTCCATAGCTCCAAACGGAAACTCCACGCCCCTTGAACACTAGCTCCCCGCCCCTTCCTCTCCCCAGCTCGCAGTAGCCTCTAGTCTACTTTCTGTCTCTATGAGTTTGCCTGGTCTAGATCCCTCTTTTAAGTGGAGTCATGCAATATTTGTCCTTCGTGTCTGGCTCATCTTGCTCAGTACAATGTCTTCAAGGCTCATCCCTGTTGTAACATCTATCAGAACGTCGTGCCTTTTTATGGCCGGATAAATGGGGTTTTGCAAAATGCTACCACTGGGGGAAACAGTGCAAAGGGTGCCCGGGATCTCTCTGTTACTTCTTACAACTGCGTGTGAATTTACAAGGATCTCAAAATAAAAGGTTAATTTAAAAAAGGTTTAAGAACAGCACTTTATGCCTTAATGTTATTTCAACCCACTGCTAAGATCTTCCCCGCGCCCCCCGCCCCACCACCACCAAGCAGTTTTGTAGAGGGCAAGGGAATCATAGGCTTAGAAGGCTAGAAAGAGCATTTCCATTCATTTTGTTCAACGTCTTCATTTTTTCCTCATTTGAAACCCAGAGAGGTGGAGATATGCCCAAGGATGCAGAGCTAATTTGTGCCCAAGATACCAGGGAGTAGGTTTCTCACGCCAGGGCTCCACGTCAGCCCCACCAGTCTCACAGTTTTTCAGCAAAGCCGACACAGGCCCCCTTCACTCTGAAACCATCCCCCATGGGCACTGCTGGGTCCTGGCAGTGGACGAGGGCTGTGCAGAGCCTTCCACGGCTGCTCGTCCTGGCCTCGCAGCCGCTGCTGGCTTCTGAACCCGGTTTTTACGACTTGACTTTGGAATATCGATTTGTATTCCCTGCTGGAGTTCCTATTTGTTGGTCAGGCTTTTGTTTGGATGAGTCTTCCTGGAGGCAGCCTGAGGTCACCTTCCCATTCTGTAGGCCCTGCCAGCGGGTCTCTTGGCCATGGAGAAAGGCAGGGAAGAAAGGCAGGACCCTGGGGAGACCTTGATCAATGGGGGGGCTTTATTCCAGTGCAGCGTCAGCCCAGCAGCAGGCCTGGCTCAGAGGGAGGGGCTCAGAACATCTTTGCACAGCTGTGGCTCTGCAGGCCGGAAAAGAAAGAGCTGGACACCAAAGAGGGACAGAAGTTATTGAGCAGTCGAGTGGCACTGGGGTGGCAATCACTGACGTCCCAGAAGCTTCAGCACCAGGCAAGCCAGAGGGGTGTTGTTATGGATCGAATTGTATCCCCCAAAAACATGCCTTGTAAATCCTAACTCCTAGACCTATGGATGTAATCCCATTTGGGAATGGTTTTTCTTTGTTATGTTAATGAGGTAGTATCAGTGTACGGTGTATCTTTAATCAACCTCTTCTGAGATATGAAAAGAGCGGATTGAGCAAGGAATGAAGCAAGCAAGCAGAAATGGGGGAAGAGAGATGCCACACCACAAGAAGATCACCAAGGAACTGAGAAATGGAAGCTGGGACAGAGCTGTCGGATCACAGAGACAGAAAGCCTTCCCCTAGAGCCGACGCACTGAATTGGACCTTCTAAGCTCCTACAGTGTAAGAAAATCAATTCTTTTTGTTAAAGGCACCCACATGTGGTAGCGCTGTCATAGCAGCACTAGAAAACTAAGCCAGGTGGGAAGGGCATGGGCCAGGAGTCAGAAGGCCGGGCACGCTGGCTCATAGGCCATAGACCTGCTATCCGCCGCCCTCAGGACAAGGCCATGGCCCACGAGGCTGTGCATGATCTGGCCCCTGCCTACACGGGGCTGCTGAGGGTCCCTAGCCAAGGGTACAAGCTCTGGAGTCAGGCAGGCCTGGGTCAATCCTTGAGCAATCTACTCTACCTCTGGGTCTCGGTTTCCCCATCTGTAAAATGGGGATAATAAAAGTCCTTCCTCATAGGTTGTAGGAGGAGGGAATAAGATGATGAATATACCTGACTCGTTGTTATTGTTGTTAGGTGCCACGGAGTAGGTTTTGACTCACAGTGACCCTACGTACAACAGAATGAAGCACTGCCCAGTCCTGTGCCATCTTCACAATCATTGCTATGTTTGGCCCCATTGTTGCAGCCACTTTGTTAATTCATACCATTGAGAGTCTTCCTTTTTTTCGCTGACCCTCTGCTTTACCAAGCATGATGTCCTTATCCAGCAACTGCTCCTTCCTGATAACATGTCCAAAATACGTGAGATGGGGTCTAGCCATACTTCCTTCTAAGGAGCATTCTGGCTGTAGTTCTACCAAGACAGATTTGTTCATTCTTCTGGCAGTCCATGGTATAGTCAATATTCTTCACCACCACCATAATTCAAAGGCATCAATTCTTCGGTCGTCCTTATTCATTGTCCAGGTTTGGCAAGCATATGAGGTGATTGAAAATACCATAGCTTGGGTCAGGAGCACCTTAGTCTTCAAGGTGACATCTTTGTTTTTGAACACTTTAAAGAGGTCTTTTGCAGCAGATTTGCCCAATGCAATAGGTTGTTTGATTTCTTGACTGCTGTTTCCATGATCTTTGATTATGGGTCCAAGTAAAATGAACTCCTTGACAACTTCAATCTTTTCTCCGTTTATCATGATATTGTTTATCAGTCCAGTTGTGAGGATTTTTGTTTTCTTTATGTTGAGGCATAATCCATACTGAAGGCTGTAGTCTTTGATCGTCATCAGTAAGTGCTTCAAGTCTTTGTCACTTTCAGCAAGCAAGTTTGTGCCATCTGCATATTGCAGGTTGTTAATGAGCCTTCCTCCAATCCTGATGCCACATTCTTCTTCACTAGTTATAAGGGCCCAATAATTGGTCATTATTATTAATATGGAGTCTCTGGGTGGCACAGATGGTCAAGGTGGGACGTACCCAGAGGACCCTCAGAAGGCAGGCCTAGCCATCTGCTTTCGAAAGGTCACAGCCTTGAAAATTCAATGGAGCGGTTCTACTCTGCACACGTGAGGTCACTATGATTTGGAATCTCCACGACAGCAACTAACAACAACAACAAATGTTAATATAGCATCTATGCCTTTGTTGCCTGTTACCCTCCAACTTACACTCCACACTCTAGCCAGACTGAACTTCCCTCAGCTACTGGAAGGTTCTATGCTCTCTCTCTCCTCCGGGTTTGTGCACATGGTGTGGAATACTCTTCTTGTACCTCTTTACCTGGCTAAGTTTTACCTAGCTTCCAGGTCTCAATCTCAATGTCACCTCCTCCAGGAAGCTCTCCAGGATTAGGTGCTTTTGCTGTGTGCACACAGAGCCTGAGCTTTCTACTTGCCAGGACTTCTTACGATGGATTCTTCTGTTGGTTTAATTGTCTTTCTTAGGGAGGCGTGAGCTCCCTGCGGGCAGGGCCACATCTGTCTTGGCACCCCTGTATCTTCAGCACCCAGCACCTGAATGACTGAAGTTACACATGGCAATGAATGTGCTTGGCAAACTGGGAAGCTCCATCCCAAGTGTCGGGGGTTATTAGTACTGAATAGGGGCTGACAGGTGATGACATGAGTCAAAAAGTTCCCAATGCCTGAGTGGAGGTGAGGACTGACTTGTCCGGAGTTCTTGGGGGGAAAGTAAGATACTCCCTGGGAAATATGGTCTTTTCCCATGAGTCTCAAGAGCCTGCGTAGCTCTCGAAGCTCGGGCTTCTGAGCCCAGCAAACTCAGATTCAAATCCCCACTCTCCCGCTTCTGTTTTCAAGTCTGATGGGTTCCACTTTGTTAAAAAAAAAAATACATACCACGGAGGACTTTTGAGAGAAGTAAGTGAGATGCTTGAGTACCTAGCACAGAGTCTGGCACGGAGCAGGTGATCAATTTTTTAAAAGCAACAAATGTTAATTTTTTTAAAAAATGCCATAAATCAAAAACATCCTCTCTCTCCAACGTTTTTAGCTGGTCCCCAGTACACCATCTCTGATTCCTTCCCCGGGACATTATTCTCAAAATAATGTTTTCAATTTATACTTTTTGGCTTTTTTCTCCCAAAGACAGACCTCTCCTAGTTTTGATCTAAAGAATACAATCAACAAAATTAATACTTAAATCTAGAAAATCAAATTTGGTGACTGATAGCTGGAATTCATAGGAAGATTTTCAGCCTCCCAGGCTCTGCACAGGGTGTTGTGTTTTATATCTTTCTCTTGAGGCTGAGGAGAACACAGGAAAACTGCTGTGTTCCCCTCCTATCTTATAGCCAGAGTACTTTGACAATAAAAGGGTGTTATTAATACTTATGCTGGGACGGCAGCCATAAACCAGCACAGCCCTGGACAAATGGGGTCCTATGATTTCCCTCCTGACCACAGTCGTCACTGGTCCATCAGAGCCTTCCTTCCCACGGAGCCCCATGCTGCCTCAAAATCCCACCCCCTGGTCTTTCAGGCAACCGGCCTCCATTCATCTTCCACATCTGCTAGACAGGAAGCACCACGTGGTCAGCGTATCCCTACAATGCAGCCTAGAGCTGCCCCTGGCACTTAGTGGGTGCTCAATAAATATTTGGTGAGTAACAGAATCCCTGATGGAGCAGGAGAACAGTGGATGCAGATCTCACATTCTCATTAAAAGGCCAGGCTTAATGGTCTGACTGAGACTAGAGGCACCCTGGAGGTCATGGTCCCCAAACCCTTTGATAGCCCAAGACTGGAACCATTCCTGAAGCCAACTCTTTAGACAAGGATTGGACTGGCCTGTAAGATAGAAAATGATACTGGTGAGGAGTGAGCTTCTTGGCTCAAATAGACACATGAGACTATGTGGGCAGCTCCTGTCTGGAGGTGAGATGAGAAGGAAGAGGGGACAGGAGCTGGTTGAATGGACATGGGGAATACAGGGAGGAGAGGAGGAACATGCTGTCTCATTAGGGGGAGTACAAAGCAAGGTGTGTATAACTTTTTATATGAGAGACTGACTTGATTTGTAAACTTTCACTTGAAGCACAATAAATAAATAATATTTGTTGAATAAATGGATGAATCGGAGTTGGCGTACAAGATGAAGTCTTTTTCTAGGCCTGCTGCACACAGTTGTGAGTTTTGCTTTAAAGTGCTCATCACCTCCAGTAAATGCTATATTTCTTCTCTGACTTTTTCTACATGCGCCTTTTACATGTATTTCTGAAACCTGATGTTTAGGGAAAATCCCAGTTCATATTCTTCTAACCAAAATGGGAATAGCTGTACTAACAGTTACCGCATTTGTGGCATCTGAACAAATTACATTCTGTGGCGTTTTGGGAAACAACTATCCTCTGCCCAGAATGCCCAGTGTCCAACTCCTCCCCTTTTTAAAGTGCTTCTCAAAATTCAAATAATGAAATCATATAAACGTAAAACAGATCTCCAGTGTAGGTCTCCCAGCTCTGACCTCCCCAGGGCACTCCGATCTGCCTGTCCACACGGTGTTGCCACTCAGAGCCTGACTCTCCTTTATTCCCTAACACCCACCTGCTCCACCTTGGGGCCCTGGCTCCTGCTGTTCCCTCTCCGTGAGTGCTCTGCCTCTTCCATTGCCCCGTTGCCTCCATTCATTCCAAGTTCAAGGTCCCCACCTGAGAGAGGTTTCCCCCAGCCCCTCCTCACACTTTCTAATCCCTCCCCCTTCATAGCCTATATCACTGCCTGACATGTTATTTGCTTATTTACTTGCTTTTCTCATGGCTTTATTAAGGTATGCCCCTGGGTGGTGCAAACAATTAATGTGCTCCTGGCTAACCAAAAGGTTGGTGGATCAAATACATCCAAAGTCACCTCGGAAGAAAGGCCTAGTGATCTACTTCCGAAAATCAGCCACTGAAAATCCTATGGAGCACAGTTCTATTATGACACACATTGGGTCGCCATGAGTCAGAGCCAACTTGAAGGCAACTGGTTTTTCTACCCACAGCACCTAGCACCCAGTGCCTGGCACAGAATAAACCAAAAACCAAACCCATTGCAGTCGAGTCAATTCTGACTCATAGTGACCCTACAGGACAGGGTAGAACTGCCCCATTGGGTTTCCAAGGAGCACCAGGTATATTCCAGCTGCCAACCTTTTGTTTAGCAGCCGAAGCTCTTAACCACTATGCCCCTGGCCCTCAATAAATATGGATGGAGTAAATTATTTAAAGGCCCAACGCTGTGGAGAGGACCTTCCCTGGCCCTTGCCATCAGCTGACTTGTCCCTGGAATGCAGGCTGTGTTGGCAGGTTGGCTTGAACCCTTTCTTCACCTTCTGCACATGTGTTCATCCCCCAGGCGGCAGGCTCATCTTTACCCATCCTGCTATCCACTGCCCCCCAGAGGGCCTATTCCCATGCCGGACACATGATTTATCCTTTTGAGAAGCCTCCTGGCAATTTCTGCCCTCAGGAATTTCCCCCCACGTTCATCCCTCTGCTCCTGTGGTCTGGCGGCTCAGTTAGCCTCATTAGGTAATGTTCCCATTTATTCAACACGCATTCATTGGGTACCTGTTGGGAGCACCCTGCTGGATGCTGGGAATACAGTGGTGGGGATACACACGGAACTCATTGGCTAGCCTGGGAGGCTGAAATTAAATGAATAAAGTATAATTACCCACTTAGCTCTGCTAGCATGTGCCATGAAGGGAAAGGGTCCTGAGAGAGAAGATAGTGGTGGAGGGACCCTGATTTCCTTTGGGAGAGCTAAGGGGTGACCTCTAAGTGGAGACGAAGGTTGAGGAGCAGCTGGGTGGTGGTAGGATTGGGGAGGAGGAGCCCAAACACAGAGAGAAGCACAAGTGCAGGCCTGGAGGGGACAAGAGCCTGGACTAGTGCAGGAGCTCGAGGAAGGCTCGTGTGGCCAGAGTGTTGTGAGCACAAGAAAGGGGTACCTGGGAGGATGGAGCTCGGGCATGGCCTTGAGGGCCTGGGCAAGGATGTGAATTTTATTCTAAACTCTTCCCTCATGTTCATGGTGCATTTTATAGAGTTAGAGAGATGGATAGCTGCCATTGAGGCAACTCCAACTCATGGTGACCTTATGTACAACAGAACAAAACCTTGCCTGGTCCTGTGTCATCCTCACAATGCCAACGTGTTCCAATCCAAAGTTGCACCTATTGTGCTAATTCATTCCACTGAGTCTCCCTTGCCCTTGCTGGCCTTCTAATTCACCAAGCATGATTTCCTCTTCCAGTGATTGATTCCTCTTGGTGTGTCCAAAGCAAGTGAGTCAGTGTTCTGTTGTGATCCATAAGGTTTTCATTGGCTAATTTTCAGTAGATCACCAGGCCTTTCTTCCCAGTCTGTCTGAGTCTGAAAGCTCCCCTGAAATCCATCCACCATGGGTGACCCTGCTAGTACTTGAAATACTGGTGGCATAGCTTCTAGTATCACAGCAACATACAAGCCACCACGGTATGACAAACGGACTGAAGGGTGGTGGCTGGATTTTAGAGCAGTGCCCAAAGCTGAGGCTGGTGCTGCTCTCAAGTTACAATCTGGATTTGTGTTTTGAGCAGGAGTTCTGGTTCAGCTTAGTTTTCTTATTAACCTCCCCACCCCCCATTCTCCTAACACTACAAGGTCCATAATGAACATTTCCGGATTGATTGATTGGCCAATACTGACTGATTATCTCATTCTTATGCAGGGGAAGGGGAGAATTCCTGGTGAAGGGCACTGAGTCCTTCAGAGGATGTTGACATCTGAAGTTCTCTGTAGAAAGAGAGTTAGACGTGCAGATCGGGCTGGAAGAAACTTTATTTACAGGCAAAGTGGTGCTTCTTGCCACACCGCTTTATTCCCTGGTGAATCACTGGTATTAAAAATGCTTTCAGATGTGCAAGGGTCGAAATTCACCCTCTTTCTAATCCACCTTGAAAATGGCTTAAAAGATGGAATTTATTAAAATAAAATGGGTTTATGTCTGCATTTGAGAAAAAAGGCTAGGAACATAGACCCGAAGATGATGATGAAAAAAGTCCATTTATACTTGATGCTGTTTTTCCTTTTTGTCACTGAAATAGCTCTTTCCTCTCTCACTTGTTAATAACAAATTCTCTCCTCCTAGACCCCGGTGCCCCATCCCTGAACATCACGTGGTCTTCTAGTGGCTTTTTTCTTTGAGAAATACCACAGACCTGGCCCAGGGAAGGATCAGCTAGATACAGGGGAGTTGTGGGAGAAACCCCAGAGGGAAAAGTTAAGCTGCTTAGTCAGAAGGAGAAGGAGAAAAGGGAACATGACTGAAGCAATTGAAGTCATAAATGTGGGCCTGGACATAGGGTTGGACAGAGATGTAATAGAAAATCTGAGAATGGCAGAGCTGGAAATGGTGATGGGGAGTGCCTTGTAACTTGAGAAAGATAATCTTAAAAAAAAAAAAAAAAGTCTGTACTCAGCAGGGGAAAGGTAAATTGAATTTACCAGCTAAAAATATAAATAGGTTCAAGAAAGGTTTCCATAAAATATTTAGAACTAGGAGGGGCCACAGGAATTATCTAGTCTAGTGGTTTTTAAACATCTGGGGGTGAATTTTAGCTTCGGGACTCTTTTTTTCAGAATAAAATATGTAAAGCCTATAAGAGCTGCTCTGGCAGCGATGGGGGGCTCGGCACCCCCTCATTCCCACTGCGTCCCTTACTCCCGAGGCCTCTGGGCCACCTCCAGAGGGCATCATTTGAAAACCACTGATTTTCTTCTTTGCCCTCAGGCTACCGAGGGAAAAGCAAAGGTAAAGAGAAATGAAGGGACCCCAAGCCAGCCAAGGCCATGTTTGTGGTTGACATCACCCGCCTTGTGCCATGATAATTAGTAGTGAAGATGATGACTGGGAAGACGACAGCCACATATATGCATGATACCCCAGGCCTTACAAATGGCCGTTGAATGCTGCCCAGCGGCTCTGAGCAAGGGCTCTGTGGCCAGACTGCACGGGGTGGGTGGGGAAACCCTGATCCAACTCCTGCGCTTGGATGGTTTAGCTTGTCTCTCTGCTCCTCAGCTTCCTCATCTGTCCAGTGGGGACAATAGCTCTACCTACCATGCAGGGTTGTAGTGTGAAGGAAGGAGCTAAATGCAGGCCAAGCAAGGAGCAGGACACCCTGGGTGTGCTCGGCGTGTTAGGTGTTGCTGATGTTATTTCCCTTTCTATCCCTCCCCACATCAGCTTTTCAGACAGCGGTTGTGAGGATTAAATGAGAGAAGGCTTCAGAAGCAGCAGCCCAGTGTCCAGCAGAGAGTAACTGCTCAATCGATCATAGGTATTGGTATTATTACAATTATTACTATTTCTGGTATTGACCGTCATAATAGGCCCACGAAGGGGGTGGGGTGTTATTGTTATTGCCATTTTATAAGTACCGAAAGTGAGGCACAGAGGGGTTGAATGATTTTCCCAAAGTTCCAAAGCAACAGATGCCAAAGCAACTCCCTACCCAGGGCCAGCCCACTACACCGGATGAAAGCGGGGAGAAAAGTGGGCGCTAACCCATTAAAAACCCATTGCCGGCGCTGGAACACTCAAATAAGAAGCCAGGTCGGCCTCTCCTGGTTCTCTCCCAGTGGCACGGCCTGGGTGGAGCTGGCGGCGCTGTCCTTCTGTCGGACTGTGCTGCCCTCTAGTGGTTCCGCGGCACAGGACTCGGCCAGCAGACAAGCCCGTGAGGAAGGCCGCCCGCCTCTAGCCCATCATATCCTAGAGCCGGTGAGACTTTTCACATCGTGTGTTGATGTGAGGAAAGAACCACACGATGAGCCTCTTCCAGAACAGATCTCAGCCGCTGCTGGAGCAGCCCGCAAGGCCTTCCCAAGTGGCTGTGTCAAGGGGCAGCATGGAACCCTTATTTAGGTTCCTTGGCTCGGGTATGCAGGTGTGTGTTTTGGGACCCTGTAGAGGATGTTGACATCTGAAGTTCTCTGTAGAAAGAGAGTTAGACGTGCAGGTGAGAAGGAAAACAGGAAGAATTCTAGAGCGTACCGTGTCACCTGCAAACACGAAGCAGCATTTAAATGAAGTTTAGGGAAATATTAGAACTTTTCCAGGTGTATGTTTTGCAACTACCTACATCATCATTGCACATTTTAAAAGCTAAGACAGACAGGAGTATAAATGGATACAATTAACTTTGGAAAATGTTTGGCAGCACCTACTAAAGCTAAACATAGGTATACTCTAGATGAACAGATAGCTGCTGTGAAGTGGACTTAGGTACAACGAAATAAAATGTTACCCAGTCCTGCATCTTCCTCGCAACCACCTGAGTCCCCCGTTGCAGCTATTGTACCAATCCATTTTCATCAAGGGTCTCCCTCTCCCTCCTGGTCCTCCACTTCACCAAACATGATGTTCTCCTCCAGTGATGGATCCCTCCTGGTGACTTGTCCAAAGCAAGCAATTTGGACAATGTTCTGTTGCGATCCATAAGATTTAAGACCTAGTAATTCCAGTCCCAAACCTTAAGAAGCCCTGATGGTGCAGTGGTTAAAGCGCTCACTTGCTAACCGGTAGGTTGGCAGTTCAAACCCACCAGCTGTTCCAAGAGAGAAACGTGGCAGTCTGCTTCTGTAAAGATGACAGTCTTGGAAACCCTATGGGGCAGCTCTAACGCGTCCTGTAGGGTCACTATGAGTTGGAATTGACTCAACGGCAACAAGCAATTCCAGTCCTGAGTATGTACCTGACACACACATGCACACACACACACATGTTAATCAATCAAGAGAGAGGCACAAAAATGTTCATAACTTCTTTATTAGTAATATAAGGAAGGCTTTGGAGGGAGCCGCCTCTGGGATGCTCTATATTTAGATCTGGATGGTAGCTACATTTGATATACATGTAAAAACTCATCGAGCTGTACCCTTAAGATTATTATGCTTTATTGTGTGATAAGCCTTAAAAACAATCTAGAAGTAAAATGAAAGGCAAGAGACAGAGTGGGAGGGGGAGGGGGTAGGCAGCACAGGACAGCAGTGACAGGGGCTCCATAGACAGGGGGTCGGGGAGCTGTTGTGGGGCCTCCCTGAGATAACGCATGTGGCATACAGATATGAGAAGTTCCCAGGCGTTTTGGCTTTAGTCATTGAGTCATTGGGTAGTCATTGTTTTCATCCTTCTATGATGTCTTCCTTTTTCAAAATGTTCTTAGTTGATTTCCAAGTTCAAAGCTGCAAGGTGTCTGCAGAGCAGGATTATGGCTTCTCCCCCCACACCTTCTTTTTGCTTATCTGTATTTTTACATTTTTCTATGATGAATGTGCTACCGCTTTTATAATATTAAAAAAAAGCAATAAAAGCTATTTTAATTAAAGGAAAAAAGCTGTGCGTGCAGATTCTGGGTCGTGGATTTTGCAGTAAGGCAGACTGGTAGTGGGGCCAGATGCTAAGAGCATTAAAATCATTTGGGTTGGGAAAAGGGTAGGGGGTTTTGAGCCTTTTGGCCAAACCTGCCTCAGTCTGCTTTATCTAAGAGGTAGCAGCCCTTTTATAGAAATAAATGCAAAAACCTAGCATGCCTTCATGACTCATCATATTGTGCTGTTCCTGGAGCGCTTACTCAACTAAGCGCTTTACAGACTTTCCCCTCTTTATACCAAATCGTGAGGCAGACACCATTATCACTCCCATTTAAAGGACAAAGCAGCGAAGGCATGGCAAGGTGCGTGCCACACAGCTAGTGAGTGCCTGATTCAGAGTGGCTGTCAGTTTCTCGGGCTGTGGTGGCTTGCGTGTTGCCGTGAGGCTAGAAGCTATGCCATTCGTATTTCAAACACCAGCAGGGTCACCCATGGTGGACAGGTTTCAGCAGAGCTTCCGGATTAAGACAGACTGGGCAGAAAGGCCTGGCAAGCTACTTCTGAAAATTAGCCAATGAAAACCTTATGCATGACAATAGAACGTTGTTTGAATCACTTGCTTTGGGCATGTCACAAGGAGGGATCAATTGAAAGGACATCATGTTTGGTGGAGTAGAGGGCCAGTGAGGGCAACGGAGACCCTCAAAGAGATGGATTGGCGTAGCAGCCGCCAACAATAGACTTGAACATTTGGCGATCATGACGACGAGGCAGGACTGGCCAATGTTTTGTTCTGTTGTACATTATAAAGTCACCATGAATTGAAATCAACTTGACAGCAGCTGTCTCTTATCTATCTTGGTGACAGCAGCTTAAGTGGCTGCAGGTAGAAGTCAAGAGCCCTGCCCTCCAGTCCTGGCCTGTCCCCTGGCCAGATGATATTTTTCTGTGAATCACCTCCCTTACCTGGACCTCTCTTTCCTCACCTTCCCTCTGAGGACATGTTGTCGTTAGGTGCCCTCATGTCAGCTCCAACCAATAGTACAACGGAGCGAAACACTCCCCAGTCCTGTGCCATCGTCACAATCTTTGCTATGCTTGATCCCATTGTTGCAGCCACTGTATCAATCCATCTCATTGAGGGTCTTCCTCTTTTTTGCTGACTCTACTTTACCAAGCATGATGTCCTTCTCCAGGGACTAGTTCCTCCTGATAACGTGTCCAAAGTATGTGAGACGAAGTTTCACCATCCTCCCTTCTAAGGAGCATTCTGGCTGTACTTCTTCCAAGACAGATTTGTTTATTCTTCTGGCAGTCCGTGGTATATTCACTATTCTTCACCAAAACCATGATTCAAAGGCGTCAATTCTTCTATCTTCCTTATTCGTTGTTCAGCTTTCGCATGCATATGAGGCAATAGAAAATACCATGGCTTGGGTCAGGCACACCTTAGTCCTCAAAATGGCATCTTTGCTTTAGGACACTTTAAAGAGGGCTTTTGCAGCAGATTTGTCCAATGCAATACATTGTCTGATTTCTTGACTGCTGCTTCCACGGGCATTGGGCTATAGTGAAAGCATTTACTCCCTGCCTTACAAGGTTGCTCGGTATTATTATCCTCATTTTACACTCAAGGACACGGGTTTAAGAATATTTAAATACCTCGCCCAAGACCACTCAGCCCAGCCAGTACTCTCTGGACAGGTTCTCTGCCACCAAGCTAATGCCCTTTCTGGCACTGACCATCTGGGCTCTCTAATTCTAAACAGGGCATGTTAGACTGAGGAAATCAACTTTTTTTTTCCTTCTAGGAAATGAGAGTTTACACCGTTTATTTTTCAGAGCAGTGAAGGTAAAGATAGAAAGGATTTCAAGAAGATTTATTTTAGGTAAACATTAAAGGAAATACTATTATAGCAAAATTAGGAATGGCCAGTCTTTTTCAGGAAACCCTGGTGGCATAGTGGTTAAGTGCTATGGCTGCTAACCAAATGGTCGGCAGTTCGAATCCGCCAGGCGCTTCTTGGAAGGTCTATGGGGCAGTTCTACTCTGTCCTACAGGGTCGCTCTGAGCCGGAATTGACTCGATGGCACTGGGTTTGGTTTTTTTGGTTTTAGTCTTTTTCAAGTCTCTAGCGTTTTCTTTTATTTGGAAAAAGCCCAAGCGAATGAGTTTATTTATTTGCGTTTTAGGAATTTGGTGGCCAGTTGCTGTCGAGTCAACTCTGATTCACGGTGACCCACGTGTGCAGAGTAGAACTGTGCTCCACAGGGTTTTTGGTAGCCGATCAATCAGAGGTAGATCACCAGACCTTCCTTCCAAGGAGCCTCTGGGTGGACTGTGTTAACCGCCTCAGCCGCTAACCAAAAGATTGGCAGTTCGAGTCCACCCAGAGGCACCTCAGAAGAAAGCCCTGATGATCTATGTCTCAAAAACCAGGCACTGAAAACCCTGCGAGCTGGAATCAACTCAATGGCAACGGAGTTTTTTTGTTTTTGTTTTTTTAGGAATGTGTTAAGTAATGAAAGTCTGCCCTTGTTTTTCATTCTGACTCCCTGGATTGAATGTGATATAGAAATAAAGTTTATCCAGGGTTTTTATTGGCTGTGCCTTTTCTTAATTTAAAGTGCGGATTAGTAAGGAGAGAAGCAGAATGTTGGAGTCGGAGGAGGAGCGGGTCAGTGAAGTGTAAATCGATACAGCCGTTCCAGAGGACAGCCCACAGGCAACATGTATCAACATTTCACACATGCATGTCTTTTGCCCATTTTCTAATTGGATTGTTTTGCTTTTTTACTGTTGAGTTTTGAGAGTTCTTTATATATTTCAGATGGTAGTTTTTTATCAGATGTGTTGCTTGCAAATCTTTTCTCCCAACCTGTAGCTTGTCCTTGTCTGCCGTCGAGTCAATTCTAACTCTCTAGTGACACCGTACCACAGAGTAGAACCGCCCTAGAGGGTTTGTAGCCGAGTTCTTAACCATTGCACCACCAGGATTCCTCGTAGCTTGTCCTTACATTCCCTTAATAGGGCCTTATACAGAGCAAAACTTTTAAATTTTGATAAATTCTAATCCATAAACTTTTCCTTTTTGCAGATTGTGTTTCTGTTGTCAACTTTAAGAACTCTTTGCCTGGCCGAAGTATCTTTCGTATTTTTCCAAAATTTTTATAGTTTTACATTTAAATCTGTGATCCAGTCTAAGTTAGTTAATTTATTTTTTAAGTTAATTTTTCCAGTCACAAGTTTTTGATGACAAATTTAGGTTGAGGTTCGTTCATATTTTTGCTGGTGGATGTCCAGTTGCTACAGTACCATTTGTTGGGAAGGCTATTTTTATGGTTTGAATTATGTCTTCCAAAAATAGGTATTATAAATTCTAACACCTGTACCTGTGGTTTTGGAGCCCTGGTGGCACAGTGGTTAAAAGCTCGGTTGCTAACCAAAAGTTTGGCAGTTCGAATCCACCAGCTGCTCCTTGGAAACCCTCTGGGCAGTTCCACTCTGTTCTATAGGGTCACTACGAGTCGAAATCACCCCGATGGCAACAGGTTTTTTTTTTTTTTTTTTGCACTTAGAGACATCTTGGAAGAAAGGCCTGGTGATATGAAAACCTTATGGGCAATAATACAACTGGAAAGATAAGAAAATGAATAATTTCTTTTATAAGGCTCAACACAAAGCTGGTTCCTATGAGGCAGAGGTTAAAGACTCTCCAAATGCCCAACTTCTCCAGGCTGTTGTACTGCTCCATTGTCTCTAACATCACCTACTCCCCCTCCCCTGAGCACTCTCCCTCCCGTCTTTGGGTTCTGTAATTTGCTGTAAACGCTCACAGAACTCATGAACCATAAAAAATACTCACGGTTAAATGGTTTTAGAGAAGTAACAGGGTACAACTCAGAGTCAGGAATGACTCAGAAGTAACGGGAACAACTCAGAATACAGTTCCTGATCAGGACAGCTTCCTTCTCACCCTCTGCTGCCGGGCCCTGCTCAGGAGCTTGTTGGGCAAGTGGTACAGCTCTGAGTCCCACTGCAGCCGTCTTGTGCCAGTCTCTGGTTCCTGCCATCTCACACTGCTATCACTCTTGCTACTGCTGTGCCACCGTCTCTTGCTGTCTTCCTTGTTACAGCTCCTCCCTCTCTGTCTCTGTGTCACACTTTAAGCCTAGAGGGATGGCAAAACTGACCAATCCCCTTGTTAGGGTTCCACACACCTTATTTGCATGGTCCCAGCACCACAAGCATTC
The DNA here is from genome assembly GCF_024166365.1 of Elephas maximus indicus. Taxonomy (NCBI): domain Eukaryota; kingdom Metazoa; phylum Chordata; class Mammalia; order Proboscidea; family Elephantidae; genus Elephas; species Elephas maximus. Next base: position 82,667,144 of record NC_064827.1, on the reverse strand, counting down.
CATCCATCTTATTTGTATAGCAACAAGCTGTCTAATCCCCTTGGTGGGTGACAAGCACCCTATTTGCATAATCCCACCCAATCATTGTGTTGGAGTCACAAAGACTAAGGATAACAAAGACTAAGGATTAAAAAAAAAAAAAGGATAGAAGGGCCATATTAAGTAATTCATGGCACCACAATTAGATAGGAAACTTAGAGGGAGAGTGAGTTGATATTAATGGGGAAGGGGTAATTTGGAAAAGGAGAGTGAGGATGGTTGTACAACTCTAAGAATGTAATCAATGTCACTGAATTGTACATGTAGAAATTGTTGAATCGTTGTATGTTCTCAACAACAACAACAAAAAACCTATGGAGCAGTTCTACTCTGCACACATAGGTTGCCATGAGCTAGAATCAACTCGAAGGCAACAGGTTTGGTTTGGTTTTTATTAGCTGAAATTTTTTTTACAACAAACGTGTGTTCATTGCATAAACGGAAAAGTCAATAAAGCTGTTTCCATGGTGGGAGAGGGAGGTAGAGAAAGGCCAGAAGCAGACAGAGCATCAAGTGGGTACCAGAGGACTCAAAAGGGGAAGCAGATAAAGAGCAGGGAAGAAGGTCTGTCTGGCAAGAATCCCAGGGAGGATGGGAGAATCAGAAAACATACACGGCACCTCTAGTTTGCTGACAGGAAGGGAAGAAAGAGAGAAAGGAGCTAGAATCCGCACAGCTCTCAACAGCACTGTGTGGTGCTGGTGGGTGTCCTCATACATGACCACGTAGAGCACGTTCTTGAGAAGACCTTGCTGTGTTGACAAGGGAGGCAGCCGGGAACCAGTGGGAAGAGTCAGTCCTAAGGCCACCCACAATGAGGGTGTGAGTAGGAAGGTATATGAAGTCGGCTGTAAGGCTGATGGCTGCTATATCTCTGAGACTTTGTAGAATAATATTTTTACTAAGTCAGCTTGTATAAGAGGCTCCTGTTCATTGTATCTATGGGCCACTCTTTTTTCAACTTTTTATTTATACCCTGCCTTGTAAAAAAAATTAAAAAATAAGAATGGCTCATAAGGATTAATGAAATAAGACAAGATTGCACAAAATTAAAAGCAGATAGGAGAACAGAGGAGAGCAAGGATGGTTCTAAGCGAAGCCAACAACAAGGCTTCACTATCCAGGTGAACAAGATGATGCCCTGGATTTCCTTATGGTTCAGGCACTGGGAGAAGCCAAGCATGAGCTGGGGTAACAAGATGTTATGGATTGAATTGTCTCCCCACAAAACGAGTATCAACTTTGTTACCAGGTGGAAACCCCAGGTTCTTGCTCAGCATGACTTACATTGGCCAATAAACAAGAGACTGAGGTGGGAGAACAGGAAAGGCACCTTTATTTCATTGTACAAGGAAAAGGAGTCAATCGGAGCTGCTGCTGCTAAGTCTGCTCACCAAAGGCTGGTAGGCAAGTTACTTTTTTTTTTTATTTTATTTATTTATTTTTTTATTGGCTATCTTTTTTTTTTTTTTAATTTTTATTAAGCTTCAAGTGAACATTTACCATTCCAATCAGTCTGTCACATGTAGGTTTACATACATCTTACTCCCTTCTCCCACTTGCTCTCCCCCTATTGAGTCAACCCTTACAGTCTCTCGTTTCGTGCCAATTTTACCTTCTTCCCTCTCTCTCTATCTTCCCATCCCCCCTCCAGTCAAGAGTTGCCAACACACTCTCCTGTGTCCACCTGATTTAATTAGCTCACTCTTCATCAGTATCTCTCTCCCCCCCACTGACCAGTCCTTTTCATGCCTGATGATTTGTCTTTGGGGATGGTTCCTGTCCTGTGCCATCAGAAGTTCTGGGGAGCATTGTCTCTGGGATTCCTCTAGTCGCAATCATACCATTAGGTGTGGTCTTTTAATGAGAATTTGGGGTCTGCATCCCATTGGTCTCCTGCTCCCTCAGGAGTTGTCTGTTGTGTTCCCTGACAGGGCAGACATCGATTGTGGCCGGGCACCAACTAGTTCTTCTGGTCTCAGGATATTGTAGGTCTCTGGTTCAAGTGGCCCTTTCTGTCTCTTGGGTTCTTAGTTGTCGTGTGACCTTGGTGTTCTTCCTTTGCCTTTGCTCCCGGTGGGTTGAGGCCAATTAATGTATTTTAGATGGCTGCTTGTTGGCATTTAGGACCCCAGGTGCCACAATTCAAAGTGGGATGCAGAGTGTTTTCATAATAGAATTGTTTTGCCCATTGATTTAGAAGTCCTCTCAAACCAAGTTCCCCAGACCCCAGCCCCTGCTTCGCTATCCTTTGAAGCTTTCATTTTATCTCGGAAACCTCTTTACTTTTAATCCTGTCCAATTAGGCTGACCTTCCATGTTTTGAGTGTTGTCTTTCCCTTCACCCAAAGCAGATCCCATCTACAGATTGATCAATAAAAAGCCCTCTCCCTCCCTCCCTCCCTCCCCCCTTTGTAACCACAAAAGTATGTGTTCTTTTCCGTTTTTTTTCTATTTCTCAAGATCTTATAATAGTGGTCTTATACAATATTTGTCCTTTTGCAACTGACTCATTTCGCTCAGCATAATGCCTTCCAGATTCCTCCATGTTATGAAGTGTTTCAGAGATTCGTCACTGTTCTTTATCGATGCGTAGTATTCCATTGTGTGAATATACCACAATTTATTTACCCATTCGTCCGTTGATGGACATCTTGTTTGCTTCCAGCTTTTTGCTATTGTAAACAGAGCTGCAATAAACATGGGTGTGCATATATCTGTTTGTGTCAAGGGTCTTGTATTTTTAGGGTATATTCCGAGGAGTAGGATTTCTGGGTTGTATGGTAGTTCTATTTCTAACTGTTTAAGATAACGCCAGATGGATTTCCAAAGTGGTTGTGCCATTTTACAACCCCACCAGCAGTGTATGAGAGTTCCAGTCTCTCCGCAGCCTCTCCAACATTTATTATTTTGTGTTTTTTGAATTAATGCCAGTCTAGTTGGTGTCAGATGGAATCTCATCGTAGTTTTAATTTGCATTTCTCTAATGACTAATGATCGAGAGCATTTTCTCATGTATCTGTTGGCTGCCTGAATATCTTCCTTAGTGAAATGTGTGTTCATATCCTTTGCCCACTTCTTGATTGGGTTGTTTGTCTTTTTGTGGTTGAGTTTTGACAGAATCATGTAGATTTTAGAGATCAGGCGCTGGTCTGAGATGTCATAGCTGAATATTCTTTCCCAGTCTGTAGGTGGTCTTTTTACTCTTTTGGTGAAGTCTTTAGATGTGCATAGGTGTTTGATTTTTAGGAGTTCCCAGTTATCTGGTTTCTCTTCATCATTTTTGGCAATGTTTTATATTCTGTTTATGCCCTGTATTAGGGCTCCTAGGGTAGATCCTATTTTTTCTTCCATGATTTTTATCGTTTTAGTCTTTATGTTTAGGTCTTTGATCCACTTGGAGTTAGTTTTTGTGCATGGTGTGAGGTATGGGTCCTGTTTCATTCTTTTGCAAATGTATATCCAGGTATGCCAGCACCATTTGTTAAAAAGACTATTATTTCCCCAATTGACTGACACTGGTCCTTTGTCAAATGTCAGCTGCTCATAAATGGATGGATTTATATCTGGATTCTCAATTCTGTTCCATTGGTCTATGTGCCTGTTGTTGTACCAGTACCAGGCTGTTTTGACTACTGTAGCTATATAATAGGTTCTGAAATCAGGTAGAGTGAGGCCTCCCACTTTCTTCTTCTTTTTCAGTAATGTTTTGCTTATCCGGGGGTTCTTTCCTTTCCATATGAAATTAGTGATTTGTTTCTCTATTCCCTTAAAGTATGACATTGGTATTTGGATTGGAAGTGCGTTGTATGTATAAATGGCTTTTGGTAGAATAGACATTTTTACTATGTTAAGTCTTCCTATCCATGAGCAGGGTATGTTTTTCCATTTAAGTGTGTCCTTTTGAATTTCTTGTAGCAGAGTTTTATAGTTTTCTTTGTATAGGTCTTTTACATCCTTGGTAAGATTTATTCCTAAGTATTTTATCTTCTTGGGGGCTACTGTGAATGGTATTGATTTGGTTATTTCCTCTTCGGTGTTCTTTTTGTTGATGTAGAGGAATCCAAGTGATTTTTGTATGTTTATTTTATATCCTGAGACTCTTCCAAACTCTTCTATTAGTTTCAGTAGTTTTCTGGAGGATTTCTTAGGGTTTTCCATGTATACGATCATGTCATCTGCAAATAGTGATAGCTTTACTTCCTCCTTACCAATCTGGATACCCTTTATTTCTTTGTCTAGCCTAATTGCTCTGGCTAGGACTTCAAGTACGATGTTGAATAAGAGTGGTGATAAAGGGCATCCTTGTCTGGTTCCCGTTCTCAAGGGAAATGCTTTCAGGTTCTCTCCATTTAGAGTGATATTGGCCGTCGGTTTTGCATATATGCCCTTTATTATGTTGAGGAATTTTCCTTCAATTCCTATTTTGGTGAGAGTTTTTATCATAAATGGGTGTTGGACTTTGTCAAATGCCTTTTCTGCATCAATTGATAAGATCATGTGGTTTTTGTCTTTTGTTTTATTTATGTGATGGATTACATTAATGGTTTTTCTGATATTAAACCAGCCTTGCATACCTGGTATAAATCCTACTTGATCAGGGTGAATTATTTTTTTGATGTGTTGTTGGATTCTATTGGCTAGAATTTTATTAAGGATTTTTGCATCTATGTTCATGAGGGATATAGGTCTAAAATTTTCTTTTTTTGTAATGTCTTTACCTGGTTTTGGTATCAGGGAGATGGTAGCTTCATAGAATGAGTTGGGTAGTATTCCGTCTTTTTCTATACTTTGAAATACCTTCAATAGTAATGGTGTTAAGTCTTCTCTGAAGGTTTGGTAGAACTCTGCAGTGAAGCCATCTGGGCCAGGACTTTTTTTTGTTGGGAGTTTTTTGATTACCGTTTCAATCTCTTTTTTTGTTATGGGTCTATTTAGTTGTTCTACTTCTGAATGTGTTAGTTTAGGTAAGTAGTATTGTTCCAAGAATTTATCCATTTCTTCTAGGTTTTCAAATTTGTTAGAGTACAATTTTATGTAGTAATCTGATATGATTCTTTTGATTTCATTTGGTTCTGTTGTGATGTGGTCCTTCTCGTTTCTTATTCGGGTTATTTGTTTCCTTTCCTGTTTTTCTTTAGTCAGTCTAGCCAATGGTTTATCAATTTTGTTAATTTTTTCAAAGAACCAGCTTTTGGCTTTGTTAATTCTTTCAATTGTTTTTCTGTTCTCTAATTCATTTAGTTCAGCTCTAATTTTTATTATTTGTTTTCTTCTGGTGCCTGATGGATTCTTTTGTTGCTCACTTTCTATTTGCTCAAGTTGTCGGGACAGTTCTCTGATTTTGTCTCTTTCTTCTTTTTGTATGTGTGCATTTATCGATATAAATTGGCCTCTGAGCACTGCTTTTGCTGTGTCCCAGAGGTTTTGATAGGAAGTATTTTCATTCTCGTTGCTTTCTAAGAATTTCCTTATTCCCTCCTTGATGTCTTCTATAACCCAGTCTTTTTTCAGGAGGGTATTGTTCATTTTCCAAGTATTTGATTTCTTTTCCCTAGTTTTTCTGTTATTGATTTCTAGCTTCATTGCCTTGTGGTCTGAGAAGATGCTTTGTAATATTTCGATGTTTTGGATTCTGGAAAGATTTGTTTTATGCCCTAATATGTGGTCTATTCTAGAGAATGTTCCATGTGCGCTAGAAAAAAAAGTATATTTTGCAGCAGTTGGGTGGAGAGTTCTGTATAAGTCAATGAGGTCAAGTTGGTTGATTGTTGTAAGTAGGTCTTCCGTGTCTCTATTGAGCTTCTTACTGGATGTCCTGTCCTTCTCCGAAAGTGGTGTGTTGAAGTCTCCTACTATATATGTGGAGGTGTCTATCTCACTTTTCAATTCTGTTAAAATTTGATTTATGTATCTTGCAGCCCTGTCATTAGGTGCGTAAATATTTAATATGGTTATGTCTTCCTGATCAATTGTCCCTTTTATCATTATATAGTGTCCTTCTTTATCCTTTGTGGTGGATTTAAGTCTAAAATCTATTTTGTCAGAAATTAATATTGCTACTCCTCTTCTTTTTTGCTTATTGTTTGCTTGATATATTTTTTTCCATCCTTTGAGTTTTAGTTTGTTTGTGTCTCTAAGTCTAAGGTGTGTCTCTTGTAGGCAGCATATAGATGGATCGTGTTTTTTTATCCAGTCCGTGACTCTCTGTCTCTTTATTGGTGCATTTAGTCCATTTACATTCAGCGTAATTATAGATAAGTAAGTTTTTAGTGCTGTCATTTTGATGCCTTTTCATGTGTGTTGTTGGCCATTTCATTTTTCCACATGCTTTTTTGTGCTGAGACGTTTTTCTTAGTAGCTTGTGAGATCCTCATTTTCATAATGTTTAACTTTGTGTTTATTGAGTCGTTACGTTTTTCTTGGCTTTTTTCTTGAGTTATGGAATTGATATTCCTTTTTGTGGTTACCTTTTTATTTACCCCTATTTTTCTAAGTAAAAACCTAACTTGTATCCTTCTATTTCGCCTTGTATCACTCTCCATCTGGCAGTTCAATGTCTCCTATATTTAGTCCCTCTTTTTGATTATTTTGATCGTTTATCTATTGATTTCCATGATTTCCTGTTGTGTGTATTATTTTGTTTATTTATTTATTTTTTAGAATTAGTCTTAATTTGTTTGTTTTTGTGCTTTCCCTATTTGAGTTGCGTTGATATCAGGACGTTCTGTTTTGTGACCTTGTATTGTGCTGGTACCTGATATTATTGGTCATCCGGCCAAACAATCTCCTTTAGCATTTCTTGCAGTCTTGGTTTAGTTTTTGCAAATTCTCTAAACTTGTGTTTATCTGTAAATATCTTAATTTCTCCTTCATATTTCAGAGAGAGTTTTGCTGGATATATGATCCTTGGTTGGCAGTTTTTCTCGTTTAGTGCTCTGTATACATCGTCCCATTCCCTTCTTGCCTGCATGGTTTCTGCTGAGTAGTCTGAATTTATTCTTATTGATTCTCCCTTGAAGGAAACCTTTCTTTTCTCCCTGGCTGCTTTTAAAATTTTCTGTTTGTCTTTGGTTTTGGCAAGTTTGATGATGATATGTCTTGGTGTTTTTCTTTTTGGATCAATCTTAAATGGGGTTCGATGAGCATCTTGGATAGATATCCTTTCTTCTTTCATGATGTCAGGGAAGTTTTGTGTCAGGAGTTCTTCAACTATTTTCTCTGTGTTTTCTGTCCCCCCTCCCTGTTCTGGGACTCCAATTACTCGCAAGTTATCCTTCTTGATAGAGTCCCACATGATTCTTAGGGTTTCTTCATTTTTTTTAATTCTTTTATCTGATTTTTTTTCAGCTATGTTGGTGTTGTTTCCCTGGTCCTCCAGAAGTCCCAGTCTACATTCTAATTCCTCGAGTCTGCTCCTCTGACTTTCTATTGCGTTGTCAAATTCTGTAATTTTATTGTTAATCTTTTGGATTTCTACATGCTGTCTCTCTATGGATTCTTGCAACTTGTTAATTTTTCCACTATGTTCTTGAATAATCTTTTTGAGTTCTTCAACAGTTTTATCAGTGTGTTCCTTGGCTTTTTCTGCATTTATCCTAATTTCATTTGTGATATCTTTAAGCATTCTGTAAATTAGTTTTTTATATTCTGTATCTGATAATTCCAGGATTGTATCTTCATTTGGGAAAGATTTTGATTCTTTTGTTTGGGGGGTTGGAGAAGCTGTCATGGTCTGTTTCTTTGTGTGGTTTGATATGGACTGCTGTCTCCGAGCCATCACTGGGAAACTAGATTTTCCAAGTAGTCAGCTGGTGCGCTGGCTCCTAGTTCTGAAAACAGTCGCTGTCTGCCCGTATTTGTTCGTTTTCCGTCTCTAAGTCTGTGCTTGTTGTTCAGAGTTCGTAGATTGTTATGTATGTGATCGATTCCCTTGTTTTTCCGAGTCTTTGTTGCAAGAGGGATCCGGGGTAGCGTCCACCTAGTCCGCCATCTTGGCCCCCCCCGGCAAGTTACTTTTAAGGGGTTTACAAGTAGGGAATTCATACAAATTACTTCAAGGACCTTCAGGAGCAGTGGGGTTTACAAATAACCTACAAGCAAAAGCAGGATTCAAGTGCAAAGCTGCGGGGGAGGAAGTCCAGCAAAGGAAACAGGACCTTCAACACTGTGGGGGAGGAAGCCAAGCAAAGAAAACAGGATTCCCAATACAGCATTGGGGGTGGGGGGGGTGGGGGGGTGGGGGGGGCTCTGCCTCAACTTGGCTAGGCCATGATTCCCAGTACTGTGTTATAGTCCACCATTTTGTTTTCTGATGTGATTTTCCTATGTGTTGTAAATCCTACCAGTACAATGCTAATGAGGCAGGATTAGAGGCGGTTGTATTTATGAGGCAGGACCCAATCTATAAGATTAGATTGTATTTTAAGCCAATCTCTTTTAAGATATAAAAGAGAGAATCAAGCAGAGAGACATGGGGACCTTATACCACCAAGAAACGAGAGCCAGGATAATAGTGTATCCTTTGGACCCAGGATCCCAGAGCTGAGAATCTCCTCACCTGGGGACAATTGATGGCAAGGACCTTCCCCCAGAGCCCACAGAGAGAAAGCCTTCCCCTGGAGCTGGCACCCTGAATTCAAACTTCTAGCCTCCTAAACTGTTTGTTAAAGCCATCCACTTGTGGTATTTCTGTTATAGCAGCACTAGATAATTAAGACACAAGGTATCACCACTGGCCGGGCCCTATGGTGAGTAGGCTCTGCGTATATATTTATTGGGTAAATACATATTTGACACTGAAAAGTCAAAACTGTCTAAGATTTCCGTTGGTGGCCCTCAGGCTGTGGAGTCACTGTTGGGACAGGGTTGAGATTTCCCAGGAGAGAGATTTGTGTGACTCAGGGAGTACTATGAGAAACCCAAGCCACATGGAGAGGCTCTGGAGGATGAGACACCATGTGGAGACAAAAAGGATCTTATCTTACTTGGATCTGTCAAGGAGCCCTGAGGCATCAACAGGTACATGAAGAAATCATCTTATAAGTGAATCCTCCAACCCAGCCCCTGGCTGATGCTGTGAGGATTAGACACTGACTGCCTAGGCAAACTCTTCCAGCAGTCCTGGCCCAAAAAAAACTCCACAGATTTTAACCACTAAGTTTGAGGGGAGTTTGTTGTTTAGCAAAATAGATAACCAACCAAAGCATCAGCAAATGGGCTCACTTAGGGAGACAGTGAAGAAATGGAGGACCCCAGAACTCAGGTCTAAGAAAAATCCCAGAGCCATAAGAGAGTGTTAAGGTGTAAACAAACCCATTGCCCTCAAGTCAGTTACGACTCGTCGTTGTTAGGCGCCATGGAGTAAATTCCAACTCATAGCAACACTATGCACAACAGAACGAAACACTGCCCAGTCCTGCACTATCCTCACATTCATTGCTACATTTGAGCCAATCCATCTCGTTGAGGGTCTTCCTCTTCTTCACATGATGTCCTCCAGGGACTGGTGTCTCCTAACGACATGTCCAAAATAAGCAAGATGAAGTCTCACTATCCTTGCTTATAAGGAGCATTCTGACTGTACTTCTTCCAAGACAGATTGGTTTATTCTTCTGGCAGCTCATGGTGTATTATATATTCCTCACCAACACCATAATTCAAATGCATCAATTGTTCTTCAATCTTCCTTATTCTTGTCCAGCCTTCACATGCATATGAGGCAGTTGAAAATACCATGGCTTAGATCAGGCATACCTTAGTCCTCAAGGTGACATCTTTGCTTTTTAACACTTTAAAGAGGTCTTTTGCAGCAGTTTGCCCAATGCAATACATCATTTAATTTCTTGAGTGCTAGCCAACTGACTGGAAGAGATCCATATTCATGCCCATTCCAAAGAAAGGTGATGGACAGAATGCAGAAATTATCGAACAATGCCATTAGTATCACACGTAAGTCAAATTTTGCTGAAGATCATTCAAAAACGATTGCAGGAGTACACCGACAGGGAACTGCCGGAATTCAAGCCGAATTCAGAAGAGGACGTGGAACAAGGGATATCATTGGTAATGTCAAATGGACCTTAGTTGAAAGCAGAGAATACCAGAAAGATGTTTACCTATGTTTTATTGACTGCAAAGATATTTGACTGTGTGGATCTTAACACATTATGGATATCATTGTGAACAATGAGAATTCCAGAACACTTAGTTGTGTTCACGTGGAACCTGTATGTAGATCAAGAGGCAGTCATTCAAACAGAACAAGGGGATACTGTGTGGTTCATAATCAGGAAAGGTGTGTGTCAGGATTGTATCCTTTCACCATACTTGCTCAATCCTTATGCTGAGCAAATAATCCGAGAAGCTGGACTATATGAAGAAGAACGGGGCATCAGGATTGGAGGAAAACTCATTAATAACCTGCGCTATGCAGTTGACACAACCTTGGTTGCTGAAAGTGAAGAGGACTTGAAGCACTTACTGATGAAGATCAAAGATTACAGCCTTCAGTGTGGGTTACACCTCAACATAAAGAAAACAAAAATCCCCACAAATGAACCAATAAGTAACATAATAAATAGAGAAAATATTGAAGTTGTCAAGGATTTTATTTTACTTGGATCTGACTCATAGCAAAGCTAAATAGTGTAAATATTTGGCATCATTGCTGGTGTGGGGTGGAGTGGAAACACTGCTCCTCCATTCTTATATCATTGTTTTTCTCTGGATGAAGGAAGTGCTACTAGCTTAGCACTCCTGATCTCTCTCTGCCCCGCATCCCCTCACTCCTGGGAGAAGAGGAATCACTAAACCTAGTGAATTTGGAAGGGGAAAGTGAGTTTGTGAAGCCAAGCCCCTTCTCTCTTTGGGAGCAGGTGGCCTCAGGAAGCACGTGTTTGCTCCGTTCCCCCATGTTGAGTTCTATAGCGGGAGCCCAACCCCATCCCTGTCACACGAAGAAGCCCGCCGTGGTCCACCGGTGCCTATAACTGGGCAGGTAAGAAAGTCTCATTCGGGGTTCAGTATTAGGAAGGCCACTTGAATCCAGATATATGCCATCCTGCAACATCAGCTTTATCAGTGATAGATGAAATATTTTGATTGCCCATCCGCCTGACTCATCTGTCTTCTCAACTTGTTCAGACAGAGGTAGGGAAGGAGGAGGCTACTTACTGGGCCCTCAAACCCCAGTGATGATCACTTTTGCAGAAAAGTTAGGGAAGACCAGGATAAAAGGTGTCATGGCAGTAAGAAGTGGGAGACCCTTGACGACCTCAAAGAGAGCAGTTTGAGTCGGAAGCCAGATGGGGTGAGATGAGGAAAAAGTGAGGGATGGAAATGAGTAACTTTGTGACAAGAAGGAACTCGGGGAGTTAGAAAGCTGGAGGAGGAGATAGAGTCAAAGAGTTTGGTTTTATGGCAACTCGTTTAAATGCTAATGACAAGGTGCCAGTTGTGAAGAAAGGTAATTAGAGATGAAGATCCTTGTGGAGGTCAAAGAGAATGTGATTCCAAGTACAGATGGAAGAAGTGCACCCAGTAGGAGGAGACACACCTCTGTTTCCATTGTCCCTGCACTTATCCCCTGCTGCACATACCGCAGCAGTAATAGGCCTTTGATAATGGCCTCAGCTCTCTAGAGTCGAGCAGTGCACAACCTGTCCAGCTGACCATGACATCTCTAATATAGTGTTATAATTCCACCCTTACTGGGCTGTTCAGACCCACTCTGTAAGCTCCTGGAGGGTAAGTCCTGCATCTTGTTACAGAGCAGACCCTCCAAAAATGTTTGGAATGAGTCAGTGTTGGTAGGTGTCTACTGGTACTCCTTTTCAGTATTGCGTTGGAGCCTCAGTTTTTCCACCTTTAAAATGGGGCCATGGTTTAGTGCAAGGGCCTAGAGACAGACTCTCTAGTCTGGATATTGACTCTAGCACTTCTAAGCTGAGTGGACTAGGGCAAGTCACTTCACCTCTTTGTGCCTCTATTTCTTCATCCGTAAGATGGGGATGATGAACCATCATCCGGTTCCTAGCATGGCTTAGAGGATTCAGTCAGATGTGGCCTTTCTAGTGCTCCGCCCATGGCTTGGTGCATTGCAGGCACTCCACAAGTGTTGCATCATCACCACACCTCACACAGTTGTTTTGAGCCTTGAATGAGAAGATTGATGTTAAGCACCTACTGGAGCACCCAGAAAATGGTGGTAGTTCCATCATGGCACTGTTTCTGCTCCCATGAGGCTGTCTCTTCATTCCTGGTAGGTGGTTCGTGGGTAGAAATGCAAGATAACTTGTATCTGAACTTAAGGTATCAGAATTGGGAAAGAATCATACAAATCAGAAAAGTTTAAAGTTGAAAGGGACCCAAGAAGTTAAGTGATCTGGGCCATTCAAGCTTTTTCAACAGTGAACCTAGAACATTTTTTGCAGTAAGATTTGCATTTTTATTGATAGTAATGCTAAAGCATAATTCATTAGCAGGCCATAAATATCCATTTTTATTAGTACTATGTACTGTCTTAGTTTGAATCCCTCCAGGAGCCAACTCTGAGATGAGAATTCAAGGGATAGTGCTTTATTTGGGAAGACAGTACGGGAAATATGGTGAAGAAGGGGAGATGAGGCAGGGAAGGAAAGTTCCAACCAAGGGAAGCCAGCTCCACCGTCAGAGGCATAGTGAGGGGGGCATTTGCCCCCAGGCACAAGTCCGTTATCCTTTCTTTCCCTCCAATTTCCCCCATTCGTAATGGAAATGTCTACCTTGTGCCTGTTCCACCATTGTACTTTGAAAAGAGATAATTTGTAGTCTAGTTTTCACAGATTCACAGGTGAAGAGGAATTTTGCCCCAGGATAGAATATGCCCAAAGTCTTACCCATATTTGATTTAGATGCTTCAGAAGATGAGATTTTGAATTTGGAGTGGATTTAAGAGTTTGGGGATGATGTCATGGGATGAATGTGTTTTGCATGTGGGAAGGACATGAATTTTGGGTGTCCAAAGGGTGGAATGTTATGGATTAAATTGTGTCCCACCAAAATATGTGTTGTAAATCCTAACTTCTATGCCTATGGTTGGACCCCTAGTGGCACAGTGGTTAAAAGTTAGGGCTGCAAACCAAAAGATTGGCAGTTTAAATCCACCAACCACTCCTTGGAAACCCTAGAGGGTAGTTCCACCCTGCCCTATGGGGTTCCTGTGAGTTATAATCAACTCGGTAGTGATGAGTTTTTTTCCTTTTTGTTGTTATGCCTGTGGCTATAATCCCATTTGGGATTGGGTTGTCTTTGTTATGTTAATAAGGCAGGATTAGTGTTGGGTGTGTCTTGAATCAATCTCTTTTGAGATAAAAAAGAGATTAAACAAGCAAGGGAGAAAGCAGAGATGGGGAAAGGCTCATGAAGATCACCCAGGAGGAGAAGCTCAGAGGAGACAAGGACCTTCCTCCAGAGCCGACAGAGAATAAAAGCCTTCCATTAGAACCAGCACCCTGAATTTGGACTTCTAGCCTCCTAAACAGTGAGAAAATAAATTTCTGTTTATTAAAGCCACCCACTGGTGGTATTTCTGTTATAACAGCACTAGATAACTAAGACACCCATTCATATACAAAACTATACATGACGTATATATTTTTAATGAAGTCTGGAAGAATGTACATTAAACTGTTAATGCTCATAAGTGGAACAGAGAACTTTCACTTTTTATAAGTCTATATAATTTTTTTTTTTTTAACAATGAGCACCTATTTCCTTTTGAGAATTAACAAGTTGAAGATTTGTAAAATGATAGTACATTGCTTTTTTAAAAAAAAGTGAATCATCCTTCAGACTTAAACAAATGCAGTTTAGAATTCTAAACTTTCACTAGAGGGCAGAAGAGATGTGTGTGTGTGTGTGTGTGTGCGCGCGCGCGCGCGCACTGCCTGTTAATCACTGTTTACATTTCTTGTACAATTTCTCCATTCATCAGGTCATCTATAATATTTGCCCAATCATTCAAGGAAATGGCAGCACCCAGACCTCTCAAACTGGCAGGCTTCACATGAGGGCCCAACAATCCCATTTTAGATTGATTTTTAAGGCTGTGGTTGCCTTCGGTGCCATTATTGAAAATGTCTGTTTTGTACCAGCTTTTGGGTATACAGAGAAAGAAGCTCTGAAGTTCTGTTAACTGGCCCCAGTCCCCGCTAATGAGAGAAAAGGCCAGAGTGAAGGAAACCCTCAAGATGGGTGGTCACAATAGTCAAAACAATGGACCTAAACATACCGTCAATCATGAATACGGTGGGGGACTGGGCAAAGTTTAGTTCTGTTATACATAATAAAGTCACCATGAGTCAGAACTGACTTGACAGCATCCAACACCACCACCATGAAGCTATCAGCTACCTGCTTTGCTGGAGTCAGTCTAGGAGTTCCACATTTAGATTGTGGAGTGATGACCTAGGTGTCTGTCCCAGCCTTTCTGAGAATGTCTGCAGATGTCTCCCCAACTTCCTGATTACTGGCACCAGATTAAGATTAAGTCATTTGGGGACTTGGTACCTGTGGGCATGTGCAGGTCTCATGCTCTCAGTAATGAATAATGAGAAAAATCTCAATGAAAACATTAAATCAGTAATCCTATTTAGTTGCTAAAATGTTTGCCTCCTCTATCTGGAGTTTCCTGATGCACCAAATGGAAATGAATATCTGGACACCTATACAACATGGTTTTCATTATAGCCAGTCTCATAGAAGAGTTGGTTGAAACCTCAGAGCTTCTCCCTTTCAAAGCTCCCAGAGACCAGGACCCATATACTTAATTAAAATGAATTGGGTTGAATGCAAGATCATGCATATATTTAAAATATTGGGGGATGCACCAAGATAAGTTTGGGATAGATAAAATAGTGGGTTCAATAGTGTTCCCCCAAAATTCATGTTTCCCCAGAACCTCAAAATGTGACCTTATTTGGGAACAGCGTCGTTACAGGTGTAATTAGTTAAGGACCTCGAGATGAAATCATCTTGGATTTAGGGCAGGCTCTAAAACCAGTAACTAATTGCCTTATAAGAAGAGAAGAGGACACCAAGACACACAGGGAAGAAGGCCATGTGAAGATGGAGGCCGAGACTGGAGTGATGCTGCCGCACACTGTGGAACCCCAGAAGCCACCAGAAGCTGGAAGAGGTAAGGAAGGATTCCCTCCTAGAGCTTAAGGAGGGACTGTAGACCTGCCAACATCTTGATTTAGACTTTTGGCCTCCAGAACTGTGAGAGAATAAATTTCTGATGTTTTAGGCCTCGCAGTTTGTGGTCATTAGTTACAGCAGCCCCAGGAAATTACAACAGAGAAGTTGTAGCACGGTGGTCAAAACATAAGCTTGAGAAAGGCCGATTCGCTTGAGACCAGCTCCACCACTTACTAGAAATGTGTCCTTGGGTCACCCACACAGCTAAGTGAGGTTAATAGTCATTGTAGAAGTTAGAGGTGTCTGCCCAGCTCTATCCCAAGGACAGACCATCAGCAGCTGTGTTTGTACTGTATAACCCCACCTGCTTGGCCAGACCTGATTCGACTGAGGGTGGACCCCTAAATGAAGTGAGTCTAATCAGATTGTCTCTCCTGGCATTTACGTTTAGAATTGAGCATCCTTCGTGGGTCTGGTCTGTCGAATGAGATGGGAGAAGACAGGACATTGGGGGTGGGTGGATAAGTGGTTGTTATGTGTGTGGATTGTTGTAGCCGGTGTCCACATCCTGGGTTCAGCCCCTGGTCAGGGGTGTTGCACTTCTTTCCCTTTGGTGTGCCACTGAGGCACTCCTATATTTTTCAGTAAGTTTCCCCTTTTGCCAAGCCATTATTAAATTGGTTTCTATAACATGTGACCAAACAAATGCTCCCTGATCTAGACTCCCAACTTCCCAGGATTATTGTGATGGTCGAAGGGGACAGTGTGGTTGAAGCAGTGACTGAATACATGCCAACCATAGGCAGGCCTCAGTAAGTGCCAGCCTTCATTATTATCACTACTACTATAAATGGACTCAACTGCCTCTTCTGATTGCAATAAAGATGTAATGAAGCAGTAATCTCTGTCTTCAAGGAACTGACAGTGAAGTGGGGAGTTAAGGCTGTGTAAAAACAGTGTGAGGGAGGCATCTGATCTCCTCTAACTTCACAAGGAGTAAGGGAAATCACGATCAACAGCCCAAGACTGATTCTTATGAGGTGGAGGTCAGACATGACCCCTCTCTCTGCCATCTTTAACAATTCTAACACCAACCGTCGCTCCATGGCACTCTCTACATCTCTGCTGAGTTCGAGAATTCATTGCAATGGCCACACAGAACTCACAGACAACACTCATGATTACGGGGTGTATTGGGGAAGTAATAGGTTACAATTCAAGTTCAGGAATGCGCAGAGTTTGATGAGCTTCTTGGATGGATATCTCCTTCTCTTTCACGATATCAGGGAAGTTTTCTGCCAGCAAATCTTCAACAACTCTCTCTGTATTTTCTGTTATCCCCCTCTGTTCTGGTACTTCTATCACTTGTAGGTTATTTCTCTTGATAGAGTCTTATATAATTCTTAGGGTTTCTTCATTTTTCCAAACTCTTTTATCTGATTTTTTCTCAAATTGATGTCAAGTGCTTTATCTTCAATCTCACTAATCCTGACTTCCATTGCTTCAATTCTGCTCATATGACTTTCTATTGAGCTGTCTAATTCTGAAGTTTTATTGTAATCTTTTGGATTTCTTTTGCTGTCTCTGTGGATTCTAGCAGCCTGTTAAATTTGTTATTTTGCTCTTGTACAGCTTTTCTGAATTCCTCTATTGCTTTGTCTGTGTGTTCCTTGGCTTGGTCTGAGTTTTTCCTGATCTTCTTCCTGATCTCTTGAAGAGCTCTATACATTAATCTTTTTGAATTCTACCTCTGGTAATTCCAAGACTTATCTTCCTCTGGGAGGTTTCCTGGTTCTTTGTTTTGGTTGCTTGTTGGAACCATCATAGTCTGCCTCTTTATGTGATTTGATATTGACCATTGTCTCCGAGCCATCAATAAGTTATTATATACTTACCATGTCCTAGCTTCATGTTTTGTTTTGATATGCCTAAATAAGTTGGTTGTGTGAGCTAGTTTGATTATTGGTGTCTTTGAAGCTCTCATGTACTGTCACCAGGTGGTTAGAGCTTCTACTAGGGGTGTGAGCTCAGGAGTCCATTTACTTTTCTTGTGTGGATTCGGCTCAGCTGTCCAGGTCATCAGTCACCAACTGTGTGGTGCAGGCTATCACCCACAGTCCTAGACAGGCAAGGCTATGTAAGGGTGATTGGAGCAGGCACAGGTATCTGGCTGCAGTAGGGGGTTAAGTGCTGAACAAAGTAGGGGGCTGAGAGCTGCCCCTGAGTGCCTCGGTGGAAGGTGTGTCCCTGTCCCCTAGAGTGTATAGCTGGGTGGGTTTTGCAGCCAGACTTTGGGCATCCAATGCTGTTGGCTGTAAGTCCTGGGAGGCACCACTTGTTCTCAGACCTCTGTCTTGGGTAGCTAGGTAGTATGGGTGAAGCCACTAGTTCCCAGGCCCCTGATGTAGGTGGGTGAGAACCCTGCTTATCGGCAGGGTAGTGTCAAATGTCATGAATCTGCAACTCCCCCTTAGCTGTTGCAGTTGAAAATAGGCTTCAGGTATATACCCTGTTATACAATGCTAATGACAGCCTACACTGTTGAATGGGCCCACATAGGTCTGGGGGGGGTGGGGGGGTGGGAGGGGTAGGGGGGTGGGGGTGGGGGTGGGGGTGGGGTGGGGTGGGGTGGGGTGGTGAAAGGCATTCAAAGTTTGTGGACCCCTTATGCCTATCCCTAGGCAAAGGGGTAGTGCCTGCCCTGAGTTCCTGACTTAAGGGGTGTGGTGAGTTTTCAAAGCCACAAGACTGGTTTGGGCGTGGTTAGTTAGTCCTGAGCTCCCAGCTTAAGGGAGCTGGCAATTTCTTGGTTTTGTTTGTTTGTTTATTTGTCCCCTCCCCAAAGCCAGGAGACTGGGTCAGGTGTGACAGGTCCCACTTCTGGCCTAGGGGGTGCACCAACCGCTGAACACTGCCAGTCTAGCACCAGAGCAGAGGGGGGAGGCGGGTGAGGGGAAGAAAGGCACTTCTCCATTACGAAGTCCCAGGGGGGAAAGGGTTATTTTGATCCCGAGCGATAGGTTAGAGGCTTGCACTTAACTTTCACAGATCTAGTGCTGCTTCCCCTGGCTCTGGAGGCTTGTGCAGGCTCCCTGCCACTCGGTTTCTCCCCCTACCCCCTCAGTGCTGGTTTCTCCCAGCATGGTAAAATGCATCCCAAGCGCTACTGCTTGCCTCAGCCCACCTGCACCAAATGATCCAGCCTGCAAGGTGCCAGCTAGGTCAAGTCTGGCACTTCTTCTCTTCTTCTGAACTGTCTCTGTCTCTCCTGGCCACTCAGTCCAAGTCCTCAACTTTGTCTTTGATGTTTAGGGCTCCTAGATTGTCATATGTAATCAATTCACTTGTTTTTTCAGGTCTTTGTTGTAAGAGGGGCCACACGAAGCATCTGACTATTACACCATCTCGCCCCGCCTCCCTCAGGAATGTTCAGGATATAGTTCTTCCATCAGGACAGCCTCCTCTCTCTGGCATCTCAGCCTCTGCTCTGCTAGGGCAAGTGTTACAAAGCTCTTTTAGCTTTGCCAATAAGTGCTCCAAGGTACCCCACTCTGCTAGTAAGCTGCAGCCCAGAGGTGCTCAGCTCTAGCTCCATGGGTTGGCACACCTAGCTCCACCAGTGCCCAGAGGCACCCCATCCCTCCAACAAGCCTCTTGCCCAAAGGTACTCAGCTTTCTTGCTCTGTGGGCTGAGCTGTTTCTTGCTGGTCTCCTGCTGCTGTTTCTCTGCTACTGTTTCTTGCTGTCTTCTGTGTTACAGCTCTCTATCTCTCTCTCTCTCAGTTTCCTGGTTCTGAGAGATTCTCAACACAGGTATCCTGGGTTCAAAGGATGCTCACTACTCCTGGCTCTTCTTTCTTGGTGGTAATGAGATCCTCTCTTTCCCACCTCTGGGATGGCTCATCTTAAGCCTAAAGGGATGGCAAAACTGATCAGTCCTCTTGGTGGGCTACAATTACCTTATTTGCACAGTCCTGCCAAATCACTTGGGTGGGAGTTACAAGACCATGGCAAGAAAGGCCATGCAAAAGTGATCCATTGCACAGCAGGCTGGTACATGCAAACTAGATCCAACAACCCAAGCTGAAGTGAGCCCCGGTACCATCAGCATCACTTTGGCTGCTTCTTCCCCTAACCTCACTGGATTCCTGTTGTTCCAATAGCCAAATGTTGTATGCAAAATGCCTAGAAGAGGGTGTGACTCCTTTGGGAAGGCCTTATCTAGTACATGCTCTTGGAGCAGACTCCTGGCCACCTCGCCGTAGTGGTCATCTGGAATGTTCTTCTGGAATGTTGGGAAAAGGCCCAACAACAGCCATTCAAGTATGGCTTGAGCTCCTTCTCTGTGCTGGATTTGGCGATGCAGAAGTACACGAGCCAGGCACATTCCCTGCCTGCTCACAGTCCCCTGGAAGGGGCAGACATTAAACCAATAACTGTACGAGGAATCAGTGAACTATCTGGAGGCATGTACTTGGAAGGAGTACACCTTCTCAGCAGTCTGAGGTGGCGGAGATGGACATCTGTGGTTTTGCCTCATCAGCATCTCTTCCTCTGATGCTGCTTTGAGCAACCACCCTTTCCCACCCCCAGGCTGCTGATTCTGTGGCCCCCTCTCCAAACTGGAAATTCGCACAATCCATAGGCTGGCCAATCTATGCATTTTGCCCCCTTGTCTGCAGTAACTGGCTCAGCAAAAGGCATGTGACTCAAACTAGGCTAACGAACATCCGCCATGAGATTTGTTTTGGAATTATGGTGAAAGGGACACTCTTTTTCCATTGGGGTTGTAAAGCTGGTAGGTGACAAGCCTGGGGCAAATAGAACCCAGTCTTGTGGGAGAACAGTTTTGAATAAAGGCAACACAGAGATACAATATTGTTGTTTAAGAGCTTGAATTTAGCTGTGTTTGGACCTGGCTGTATCCCTGGTTTGGTAGCTACGATATTCAACAAATTTCCTTTCTTGCTCTGAGCTAGGTCTCTGACAGTGAAATTAAATGTCTCGACCATTAGAGGGCTGTCCCCACTGTGGGAGTCAAGGATGAATTCCTGGAAGAAGTAACCGCTGAACCAAAGAGCAAAAGATGACTAGGAATCATCCAGGTGAAAAAGAGGAGAAAGAACGTTCTAGACAGAAGGAGTAGCATGTGAGAAGGCCCCCAGGTGGGAAGAACATGACTTCAGGAATTTGTTTGCTTCATTACCCTGTATGTGTTCTACTGTAGATATAAATTAAAAACCAGTTGCTGTTCGGTCGCCCCCTACTCATGGGCACCCCGTGTGTGTCAGAGGAGAACTGTGCGCCATAGGGCTTTTAATGGCTGATTTTTTGGAAGTTGGTTGCCAAGTCTTTCTTCCAATCTGCCTCTGGGCGGATTCGAACCTCTAACCTCCAACTTTTCGGTTAGCAGCTGAACACATTATCTGTTTGTACCACCCAGGGACTGCATAGATATAAAGATCTTTGATGAATAGCCTTTTTAAAATAAACTCCACAACCCTTACTTACAATAATGTCCATTTGTAAAGTGCCTTCATGTTTGCAAATCCTTTGTTACTTGATATGTCATGATTTATTAAATATATTTGGTTTTGCTCTCATGAATCCCTGCCTGAACCCAATATTCATTCAGTCTAATTTTCTACTTCTCACTCAGAATTTCAGATATAAAATACTGGCCCCTTTCAGTTCACAAGCCTAGAAGAATTGGGAGCCTAGAAGTCTAATGAGTGGCAAGGAGGTGGGCACAGGGCCGGGGGCCAGTTGTGCCTGGCTGTGCATCTGCCAAGAGAGCTGAGCACTGCCACTCTGGCTCAGAGCAGCCATTCATCAGCTCAAAAAGTGAAAGGAGTTCCTCAATCTTTGGCTTAACCTTTAACCCCATAGAGGGCTGGAGCTGACAACTCTGGAAAATTGGCTGCCATCTACAGCTGTCTCTGAGTGACAAGATCAGTGGCCCATCGGAGGGTGAGGGGAGATGCAATCTGGAATCTCTTGCTATATCAACCACCTTTCCTTTCTCCCTGTACTTCCCCCAAATCCTGTCCCTATCACCAGCTTATTTAACTGTTAATTCACCTATTTTGAGGGAAACAGGAGGGAAAATTGGTTTAGTTGGTTTTATGTTACTTCTTTTGAACATTCCTTGTATTGTTAAAATTTATTGTTACTTGCGTTATATGATTTAACTTTGACTCCCCAGCTAAATTATGGGATCTTCAGAGGGAAGAATCAACCATGTGCATTTTTTAGGACCCACAGCACCTAATTCAGTGCCTAGCCCTAGTACTCATTGATTCTTAAATGAATGACTTAAATTTTTTTTTATTGTAGTGTAAATATACATAACAAAACGCCCACCATCTCAACAATTTCTACGTGTACAATTCAGTAACATTGATTACGTTCTTCAAGTTAAGCATCCATTCTTGCTATTCTTTCAAAATCATTCCATCACCATTAAATGAATGACTTTTAATGAACTCATCACCATCCAAAAAAAGCCCATGGCTGACAGGTGAGCATGGCAGGAAAGGATTGCTGGCTGCCTGATGGGGTTGGGCTCAGGCCTTGGCAGGAAGGCTGGGTTGCAGGGGACACCAAGCCCCCGGTGGAGTCAGGCCCAGACCTGGCTAGGTGGATTCTGCTGTCAGGGGGTGCGGAGTATCAGGCAGGGGGAGGGTTAGACCAGGCTCAGGAGACACAGTGTTGAGTTCTGGGTGGGGTCCAGCCTAGGCCCAGGTAGGTGACTCTGGCTGGCAGGGGGCACTGAGTACAGGCTGGAGGGATGAGTCCCAGGCTTCGGCATGGACTCCAGCCAGCAGGGGGTGCTGTATCCTGGGTAGGGGGAAAGTACCCGGCTTTGGCACGAGACTTCAAACTGGTAAAGAGTGCTGTCATGGTTTGAGGGGGGTCAGGGGACAGGGAGCACCGAGCCCCGGGTGGCGTCAGGCGTCAGGCGTAGGCCCAGCCTGGTGACTCCAGCTGGCAGGGGGCGCTGAGTCTCTCTGTGGGGTCAATCCCGGGACTTGTCATAGAGACTCCAGGCCGGCAGGGGGCACTGTGTCCCGAATGGGAGTGTCAGGCCAGGCTCCGGGCCGGCGGGAGCCCGGCAGGTGGCGCTGTGGCCGCGGCCGAGGCCCGGCGGGCGGGCGGCGGCGCGGCGCTGCGGCCGGGCTCGCGGGCCCGGGGTAGCGGCGGCGGCGGCAGGAGCGGAGGAGGCGGAGCGGCGGCTGGCGGCGGGAGCGGCGGCGGCGGCGACCCCGGGCGGGCTGGAGCGCCGGTCGCCGAGCGCACAGGCCGCGGCCCGCGGAGCCCGCCATGCCGGCGCGGGCCTGAGGCGCGGCGAGCCAGGGCCGAGGCGAGCGGCGGCTGCGCCGGCCTGTCGCCCCGCAGCGGCCCGGCTCGGGCCCGATGAGCGGCGGCCTCGGCCTCCGGCGCAGCCCGGAAATGTCTGGCAAGATCGAGAAAGCAGGTGAGGCGGCGCGGGGACCGGCTGACTTCGTCCGGCGCCGCGGGCCGCTGGGGGCCGAGGCGGGCGCGAGCTGCCTGCGGCCCGCGTGGGCCCTGCCGCACTGCCGCTGCGCCCTCGCCGGGAAGGGGTTCGGATTCGTGCCGGGATGCGAGCACCCCTCTTCTTGCCCGGGGAGCAGAAGTGAAACTGCCGCCGAGGCCTAATTGGGGCGCTTTCCAACTTCACATTCAAAGGCCGCTTTCAGCCGGTGGGCTGGTTGCTCTCCGTCCTCTCTCCCGTGGGCTCGGCCGGCTGCAGGAGCGGTGGCCGGAGGGCGGACGCAACGGGCGAGACTTTTGGGGGTGGCATTTCGGAGGGCGGTGGAGGTGGGGGCCCCCTCCCTCAGCAGCCGGGGGTCTCCTTTGTGGGTGCTGCCTTGGTCTCTTAAGCAACTTTCAGAAAAATGGCCTGAACCTGGGGAAGGGGAAGAGAAACCCCGGCCGCGTGTCTTCGGCGGCTCTGAAGCGCTGTGCCGGCCTCGGGGCTTGTTTGTCTTTCCGAAGGCGAAGAGTGGAGCTATAAAATGTGTCATTGCTAATGAGCCTCGGGTTTAAATTTAACTTAAAGTATCCACTTCGGTTGCTTCAAAGGAAGCAGTTAAGGTGTGTTTGGGTATTTTTCCGGGCTCAGTCAAGTTTTCCTCTGTTATCAAGCTTCAGTCTGGAAGCAGGGCATGTGGGGAGCAGGTTGGCTTTGAGCAGCTTATAAATCTTGATGCAAGCCTCATCTCTTTGTGTGTGCCTAGAAATCTTGTGAGTTGCCTTCTGATTACCTGGTTTTGGCCTATACTAGGAATAGACTCTCTGAAGATTCAATTACCGTTGTGCATATGGGGCCCAGGGCTTAATTAGTTGCGACACCTCATGTAGTGAATTCTCGGGTCCAAGGTGAAGTAGATGAATGGTCCAAGACTCTTGTACTAAAAACAAGTCTGGTTGTCATAATTAGGATACCAGGTTAGCTTCATAGCTAAAATGTGGAAGGCAGGGAGGGTTTTAGGAAGCCGTAAAGGAGCCCTGATGGCTAAGTGGTTAAGAGTTTGGCTCCTAACCAGAAGGTCTGCAGTTCTAATCCAGCAGCCTCTCCTTGGAAATCCTTCGGGGCAGTTCTACTCTGTTGTTTAAGGTCACTATGAGTCAGAATTGACTCGATGGCAATGAGTTTGGTTTTTGGTTTAAAGGCGGTAGGTAGCATTGATTTTGGAAGTTCGCTTGTGTATTTCCTGGGTTGAACTGGAATACTTCTCTGGGGTGCATCTCTTGAGTGGACCCAGAAGACAGTGTAATTTTGCAGTCTGTAGTTGAAGCACAAGAAGGGAAGTAACCTTTATTGAGGGCTTGCTACGTATCTGGCTCCCTGTCAAGCACTTTAAACATATTCTTTAATGGAGCCTTGCAGATCCTCTGTGAGAGAGAATACGGTCCCTGTTGTACAGGCTCAGAGAGGTTCAATGAGTTGCTGGGGGTCATCTAGCAAGAGGGCAGCAGGGTGGGCATTTATGCCTGGTCCTCAGATTGGAAGGTTGGGTGTCTTCTGCACGGGGGTGGTCAGTTTCAGGTGTGATTTCCTGCATATTTTTGTCACTGTTTTTCAGCCTCAGGGCCTTGCCCAGTGACCATAAGTCACTTCCCTGCACACGTGCTGTTCCAGAAATATCTTGAGTTAATCTTTGAAGCATTTTTTAGGAACGTCTTGTATAGTATCTCATCGGAATGGTATTATCAGGAAGCTTGGATGATTTAATTTTAAAATAACATTAACTGAATTTTCTTTGATTGTATGAGTATACCTGGAAATCATGGAAAAGTAAAAAGAGCTAAATGAAAAGCACTTCCAGTCCCGTGAATTGCTTTCCATGGCTCAGACCTGTCTGGATGAGCTGACTTCCTTTGAGTTCTCTAAGACCCAGAGAAAGGACTAAAGTCAGTTTACATTAGCATAAGTTATCTCTGGGCCTTCTCTGGACACTGCACTCTGCCAGGTGCTGTGCTGGATGCAAAAACCAGTAAGTCAGGAAAGCTTGTCTGAGGGCTGGAGAGCTGGACCTGGGGTAACGCGTGGGCTACTTGGTATTATACCTGTGCTGTAGCAGGAGTCAGCTCCAGTGGGCACCAGGTAAGGAAGGGGCCTTATCAGTTGAAGGAATTAGGAAGCTTCTTGAGGGGATGGTATTTGTGCTAGGCTCTGAAGAGAGAGCAAGGTTTCCCTGGGTGGAGGTGGATATAGGAAGAGAGCTGAGTGAAAGGGGTTGACCAGGGGCTGCAGAAAGCACGGGTGGAAGATGGGTTTGGTGGGAGCTGGCAAGCAAGAAAGTTCTCAGTGGTTGGGAAGACCAGGGTGGTATCTCAGCTGGCTTTGGAATTACAGATGTGGAGCTAACCAGAAGTCCAGATGATGTCTTTTATTGCATAAGGTTTTCTACTATGACCCATATGCTTTGGAACACTTCTGTAATGAAGGGTTGCCCTTCCTGGTGGTTTTTACTGGTCATTACAGTGGTGGACAGTTCGAATCCGCCAGGCAGTCCTTGGAAACTCTATGGGGCAGTTCTACTCTGTCCTATAGGGTCGCTATGAGTCGGAATTGACTCGATGGTAGTGGGTTTGGTTTTTTTTTTTTTTCAATAGGTGAACTTCACTTTGCTTTTGTAAGAGGTTACCTGTTAAATTTATGTTGGAATTTTCTAAATAGACCTAATGCTAAGTTATCCAAAGGAAAGGTCTTTAGGTGAAACGGTGACTTCTCCTAGCAAGTGAATAATGTCTGGTAAATTTCAGAGCGGGAACTTAGTAAACATTTATCATTGGGGTTTTGCAGTTTTCTGTAGAAATGTTGCTGAAATGTGTTCGTAATCTCTTCACTTTAATAATAAAAAGACTAGCATTTTACTTTTCAAGCTTTTTTAAGTGAAAGGAAGGCTCCTTCATACATCCCTACAGGTGCAGTGGTTAAGCGCTTGGTTGCTAACTGAAAGGTCGGAGACTCAAACTCACCAGCCACTCCTCAGTAGAAAGATGTGTCAGTCTGCTCCCCTAAAGATTACAGCCTTGGAAACTCTATGGGGCTGTCCTACTCTGTTCTGTAGGGTCGCTGTGAGTGGAATCTACTCAGCCCTGAGACTTTTGCCCATTCTTCCATCCTGCCTCATCACCACCTTGCTTGCTACCTCCTCCATGAGCAGCATCTCTTTAGCCTCTGGGAAGATCTTTGTGAGTCTGTCGTTGTTGCTTCAGTACCTTCATTTATTCATTCAGCACTGCGGGTGGGGCCTGTAGGAGGGCAGGTGGTTTCATAGGGATGCAGAAAGGCAAACCTTAGGTCAGGCTGCCCCAAGTCCTGTGTGGCCCATGGGGGTTGGAGACAGCCTGGCTTCCAGAGGGTGGCAGAGGGACACCTTGCTGGGCTGGTTGAGGCATGTCAAGTTAGGCTTGGTGGAGGAGGGTTGAATATGGAGGGCCAGGGAGAAGGCTGGGGTGGAAGGGAAAACTTCTAGACTCCTTGGTGTCTTTCAGAGGTAATGAGGAGGCGGAGAGTAGAGTTGAGCCAGATGGGGTTAGGAAGCCATGTGGGGTGAGTTTGTGGGCAGGTCTGCTAAGGAGGAGAGCTTCTTTCTTAGGAATTAAGAGTTTGTAGCCAGCTTTTCAGAGGCTGGGGAGACTAGGGGCCCAGAGGCCACTTTGGGCCGCAAGTTACGTGGCTTTAATTGTGTACACAGTTATGGTGGTTCTCAGTTGGATAATGTTTACTTCCAGTGAAGCATCAGGTGAGGAGAATTGATACCCTCACATTTCTGGAGCTTAAACACCTCTATTGCTGCAAGTGGAGGTCGCAGGTTGGTAGCTGTGGGCTGGATTCAGTCCACGGATGTGTGGAGTTTGAGCCACATGTGTTGTTGGGAAAAAAAAAAGATCAGTATTGGTGATCAATATTTAAAAATTAGGAAAATTGCTCAAAACCTCAGGTTCCTGGTTCTCTTGAAAATGAGGTACACTGGTAACCCTGAGCCCTTGTTCCTGTAAGGCAGTTGTGGGTGGGGGCTGGGTAGTAGTTATCCCCAAAGTCCCCACCGTGCCCACTGCCAGCCACGCCACTGATTCTTGTTGCCCATGCTGGCTGTTAACCTTTGAGTTGGTGTCTCTTACCTTAGAGAGCCATTCGCATTTCTTTGCTTTTGATCTGGTGTATAACTTTGAGATCTTTGCCGCGTCCTTCATTAATTCACCCCCGATTCATCATTTAGTGCTGATTGAGCGCCTGCTTGGTTAAGCTCCGTGTGAGGCTCTGGGGAATATAGTAGTGAACTCAGCAGACAACGTGCAGCCCGCCATCAGGACAGATGTTGGTAGCGTGAGGAGTGCTGGGAAGAAGTGCAGGTTATCAAGGTATCAGACTCATGGCAGGGAGAGGGAGTAGGGAAATATTTCTGTGAAGAATTGAGATTTAAGGTGGAGGATGAGTCGAGTTAGCTGGGTACAGCAGAAGGGAAGGGGGACCAAGACCCTGAGGAGAGAGCCCTGCAGGTTGGAGGGACTAAAAGGCCTTGCGGCTGTAGGGAAAAAGGTGGCTTCAGTTTTACTCGATTGTACTCATCAGAGTTTCAGTTGCTCATTCCTTCATGCACTCAGTTCATTCATCAAATAGCTTACTGAGCATCCCTTAAGGGCCTGGAGTTGTTCTAGTCCTTGGGATATAAGGACAAGACCTCACTCTGTCACTCCGTCACCCCCTCCTTTTACCTTTTAGCTTGGGAACACACTAAAACCTGCTGCTGCCATAGAGTTTAGCCTGGGAAGGCAATAAAAATTGACATCACAAAGAAGTAAATTACACCCTCCCCCATCCCCTGCTCCCAGCAGACCACAGATTATCTAGAAGTTTCATCATGTACCAAGCCCTCTGGTTAGCTCTCTGGGCCCCTTGCAGCCTTGGAGCATTCAGTGAAGGGCTGGTGAAGTGGCAGCGGGCTCGCTGAGCACATCTTCTGAAGTCAGAATAGAGAAGGTGTCTCCAACTCAGTGCACTACTATTTTTGAAATGCATGAAGATGCTTTTGTTGTAAATTAAAAGGAAATTTGCAGTGACTGCATTCATAGTAGTTTTTTGTCGTTAGGTAGTATTTTCTCAGAACAGATACTAAAAGTACAAGTATTGCACCAGGCTGTGCTCTTTTTGGCCTGGGAAAGAGGCCTTTTACCCAGACAGATGAGCAGTCACTGTGTCTTCATCAATTTTAACATCCTTTCAAGATTTGCACTTACTTTCTTTTTCACAGTTAGCAATTTTGTGATCAAAATGTATTCAGTCAATAGATATAGTATTTTGATGGCCCCTTCTGAATGGCCCTTCATTCACTCACTCAGTAACATTTACGAGTGCCTTTTCATAGCCCTGGTAGGGCAGTGGTTAAGAGCTGTGGCTACTAACCAAAAGGTCAGCAGTTCAAATCCACCACTCACTCCTTGGAAACCCTGTGGGGCAGTTCTACTTTGTCACTATGCATCGGAATTGATTTGGCAACAGCGGGTTTGGTTTGTTTTGGTCTTCATTGCTAGGCTCATAGGGCATAGAGCAGGCAGGAACCTTGTCCTCCAGGAGTCACATGACAGGGGCAATGTTAAAATGGTCTTGAACAATTCTGCAACTTTCTGTAGTTTTCAGAATGCATTTATATACTACCTCATTTCACCTTATCCTTACAACAGCCCTGAGGGCTAGGGCAGGCCTAATTATCCTCATCTTGTATCTAAGGACAGTTAGTTAAGGCTCAGAGAAACTTAGTAACTTGCCCAAAGTCACACAGCCCTAACAAATGGAGAACTTATTCCAGACTCTGACTCCCCGCCCCAGCCTTCTTTCTGCCATCACAGAGCATGCTTAGAGCCCCCTACATCAGTGAGACACAGTAGGTCTCTATTCTGATTCTTGTTCATCCTTCTAATTTTTTTTTTTTTGATCCTGCCCCTCCACCCCACATAAAGCCACCAATTAAAATTAAGTAGGCCCAACTCGGTCTTTAGGCTGCATATAAACACTGATAACATTAGCAGTACTAATGGAGATAAGAAATAGTACTAATATTGGCTAAATGTGTTTAAAAAAAAAGTCAACCACAGCAACCCCAAATGTTTCCTGGTCTCCTGAGTAGCTGTTGGCAGAGGTGGTTTGAATGGGATTCCTTGCAGCCAACAGTCCTGATAGAGGCCTATAAAGATGAGTCATGTGTGAGCTTGCAGAAAAATCATTTCCCAAATTAGCCTGGATTGGCGAATGCCTTGAACGCCAGGCTGGGTCTTACCTCAGCTCAGCTGAATGTGTTCCCTGTTGCCATAATAAGATGACGCACTGGAAAGAGAAGAAGCCTGGCAACGCTGCCCACTTACCGCACCCGGGCAGCCTCTTACAGGGACACTATGCTGCTGGGGACAGGTGTTCCTCTGACTCGTCACCCACCTCGCCCCAAAGACAGTTTTATGAATAAATGAGTAGAACCCCAGTTAGTGAATTACTAAGGGATCTGTCACCTAATAAGCCTGTCATCTTAGTTTCTGGTCATTTGTTTTAGACCATCTGTGTAATAATCCAAGACCTGACATTGTGACTATGAGTAATTCTTTCCCCTTTCTGGGTCTCATTTTCTCCATCTGTGCTATGAAGAGCCAGGATTCTAAGATTAATCCTTCCGCTGTTTTTAAGGAGCAGGTCTCTTTATACATGTGAAGGCCATTGCTAACAGGGAAACCACTTTGACTACAGTGAGTCCTTCCTGCTCAGCTGTGTCCCCTGTGGCTCCTCTTTGGACCCTCCACCAAACCCAGCGTGAAACCCACTTCCTGGGTGTTCTCACAGCCTCCTCAACCAAAACCGACTTCTTCCAGGATGCTTGGTGCCTTCTCTTCCACTAGCAGAGAGTAAATTCCATGGGGAAAACCTCAAATAAACACTTTGGGTGCATTAATATTGTTTAACTCATTCAGAAATCAAAGCCATATTTTCCTTGCTGCAAGTTAAAAATCAACAAATACAGTCTTAAATAGACTGTCAACTCCATGAGGAAGTGTGCCTGTCTCATTCCTCACAGGGTTGCCATCACTGTACCTAGCACGTGGTAGGCGCTCAATAAATACTTAAAGAATGAGTGAATTAATATCATAGGATGAACTTTGACTTCTGATTTCTAGTCTCAGTTATCTTTAAATGTAGCTTCTTATGGTTTCTGAATTGCTAATTGCAATGTTTCTTGGTGAATTAATGTAACAGATACTTTGTACAATGAAGGATATACGTATAGGTGGGGGTACCGTGTTTACCATGAGTTGATTAGCGTTTTAACATAGTCCTCTGAAAATCGATGTTGAGGCTAAAGTCAAATTCCCAGAACATTCTGTTGAGAAAACTCTAGCACATGATGAGAGACTGAGCCATAGCTCAACTCAGATACTTTGTGCATCAGTTTCAGCCAGTCAGCGTATACTCATATTGAGCTTCCATGACGTACAAATGACCGTGCTTGGTACTGTAGGGTGCACAGGACCAAAGTATTCTTAGGTAATGCTCATTCTGCATCTAGTAGTTGTAATTGCGCATTACATTTACAAACCAAGGTATATGCCAACTTTTTAGAGTGTTAAAAAGCAAAGATGTCACGTTGAAGACTGACCCAAGCCGTGGTGTTTTCAGTCGCCTCGTATGCGTGCAAGAGGTTGGTGATGAATAAGAAAGACTGAAGAAGAATTGATGCCTTTAAATTGTGTTGGTGAAGAATATTGAACATACCAAGGACTGCCAAAAGAACAAACAAATCTGGCTTGGAAGAAGTATAACCAGAATGCTTCTTAGAAGCAAGGACGGGGAGACTGCATTTCACATACTTTGGACCTGTTATCTGAAGGAATCAATCTCTGGAGAAGGACATCATTCTTGGTAAGGTAGAGGTCCAGTGAAAAAAGAAAGACCCTCAACAAGATGGATTGACACAGTAGTTGCAACAGTGGGCTCAAGTATAACGACGATTGTGATGATGGCGCAGGACTGGGCAGCGTTTCGTTCTTTTGTACGTAGGGTCGCCATGAGTCGGAACCAACTCGACAGCACCTAATAAGAACAACAACTCAGCCTTGGGCTCATAACGAATAGGAGTCCTTGTCTTCTTCTTTTTTTTTTTTTTTCAATTGGCTTTTGAATGTCATTTAGGACTAGCTCCCTGCACCATCAGCTCTGTTTATGGAGTGAGTGTATGGCACATGTTCTCTTTGAGGGGCTTGGGAAGGTTGGCTATTGGGGTTCTTTTGGCTCCCCCTTTCTTTTTTGACGATGGCCTTAGACAGAGTCCTGCCATTTCCACCTCCTTCGTGAGCTAAGATACAATGGAGGGACTTACCTAAGTAGATTAGAAATTTGGTATTTGATGGTCACAATTCCTTCCCCTCTTTTTTTCTTACTGGTTGTGGTTTGAAAGGCCTTAGTTTTTTGAACCAACATCCTGACCTGAAACTTGCAGGCTGTTCCCTTCTTCCTAAAATATTTGTTACTACCCCATAACACTTAGACCTTTGGCTCCCATCAGGCCCTTAAAGGTGATCATTTTTCTTGCCTTTCACTGGCTTCCTGGCACCACATAGTCTTTTTACTGTAAATTAAATTTTGTGATCAGGAAACTGTGCCCTCCTTTGAAAGCATAGAAATGGAGCTGTCGAGCACAGTATGGTGTGTAGCCCTCCCCAAGGTTGAGGACAAAGGGGCAGATTTCATGCATTTGCTTTATAGCTTTTTAAAATTTATGCCATTGGTGTAGACTTGACAGATGTGGCTTCCAACTACATGGTGTGCAGTTAAAAATGGCAGCAGCCCTCCGGTCTCCCTGGAGCAAGAGTCTGATGCTTGCAATATTTCTGAGAAGGAAGGCGTGGACACGGAATGAGAAGAGAGGACAGCTGAAGTCCCGTGGAATGTGATGGAACCAAATATCAACTTAGTTGACTTAAAACAAGCAACAAAAAACTCTGGTTGGGAACAATGGTTGTATTTATTTGCTGGTTATGGATAATCACACATGCTTTCTCTCCTTCAAGTGACTGGTTGTAAATAAATAGATGGATAATTGTGCATGGGTCATGAAATTGGCTACTCTCAATCCTTTCTTTCAATAATAATTAAAAATAATAGTAATAGCATTAGGCACTTACCACATGCCAGTGCCAGGCTCTGTTCTATGTGTTTTATACATGCTGTCTCATTTAATCCTCACAATAAGAGAAAGATACTGTTACTCTTCTCGTTCTACAGAGGAGAAATCTGAGACACAGAGCTTTTCTTTTGTGTGTGGTATCCTGAGATCTGAAATAGTTGAGGTTGACCCTAGCCATATACTGAGCTGGGGCAAAGTTAGGACGAAAGCCTATACAGTTACTTCTCACTTATGCAGAGTTTTATTGGTTCTGACGTTACTCTTTTGGCTGTTGTGACTTAAAATGATAAAAATGAGCCTCCCCATTTCTGGGGACCCCTCTGCCACTGAGACAGTTGCCATTGTATTAGCTTCAGGCTCACTTACACAGCTCTGCTATACTAAAAGGGCCACTGGATAATGCTGGAGGGATGCTTGAGACGGCGGTCTCCTGGCCCTCCTGTTATCCTGCTCACAGATGGTTCAGAAAGCCCTACTTCTTGTTGGGTGACCTTGGGCAAATTGCGTCATCTTTCTGAGCCTCTGGTGCTTCTGTTGTAACTTGATGGGGTGGAAAAGACTCAGAGGCCCTTTCTAATGCTGATTCCCTGTGAGTCTAGTCTGCCTTATAAAAGGGGCAGTTGGATATATTTCGGTTGTTTTAGTAGCATTAAATTTTGCATACCCCTCCAGAAAACCAAACCCATAGCTGTTGAGTTGTTTCCGACCCATAGCGACCCTACAGGACAGAATAGAACTGCCCCATAGAGTTTCCAAGGAGTGCCTGGTGGATTTGAACTGCCGACCTTTTGGTTAGCAGCCATAGCACTTAACCACTATGCCACCAGGGTTTCCAAATTTTGCATAGGTAACAATTAAAACTTATATGATCCATTATAGTGTTCAAAACACTTTCATAGACATTAGTTGTTGTTCTCATAAGGGATTGGAGTTAATAGCAGTTTTCCCAGATAAGGAGGATGACAGCTGACATTTATTGAGTACTTTTTGTGTGCCAGGCACTGTGCTAGGTGCTTTACCTTTAGGTGCATGGATGATTTAATTCACTCTGTTCTGATGATGAGAGAGAAATGGCAGGTATTTTGCCCATTTGACAATTGAGGAAAGGTAGGCAGCAAGAGAGGAAGTGACTTGCCATGGTGGTGTATTGAGTGAGAAGTAGACCCAGTCCAGGAACTTGGGTTTCACTCATCACTTCTCTTCCCTGTCTCTCCCCCGTGCCCCACCTCAAGTCTGGACTGTAGGATCTAGTGCTCTGTCTGCTGCAGAGCAGCAGGGAGGCCGACTTGGAGGCACCACCTGTTGTCTTTGGTTAGAAGCTACCTTGGGATTCCCCTGGGGCTTTCCAGCCTCTCTGCTGGACTTTTAAGGTGGCTGTACATCTGCCTGCAGATTTATGAAGCAGCTTCTGGTCTCTCAATTATAGAAGTGGCTTAAAAAGTACATTTGCTGAAAATGTTGCATGGGAATCTGCTTTGGAGAAACCTTTCACAGATGGTGAAATGGGAATGTGGCCCTTCTTCATTAAAATAGTTCATCCAGCCATCCGAGTGCCAAGCAGCCCGCCAAGGCAGTAGAGGGTACTGAGAGGAATTAGAGACGTCTCTGCGCTTGGGGAGTTGCCAATCCGGCCACCATCTGTGCTGTGTGCAGGGGACTTTTTATCTTGGCTTTCATACTTTTCTCAGTGCTCATCCATGTTAGAAGGCAGCATGCACAAAACCTGGGCTGGGGGTCAGGAGACCTGCATCATGGCCCCTGGGCCTGCCACCAATCCACTGGATCTGTGCACCTTGTGAGACCTCAGTCTCCCCACCTGTGAGATGAGGGGATGGAGTTAGTATAAAAAAGTATAAAGCAGTGACTAAAGCAGGAGATTCAGAATCCTATAGATGTTGGTTTGAAACCCAGCTCTTCCGTGTAGTAGTTGTAGGATCTTGGGCAGGGCACTCAACCTGTCTAAACCTCAGCCTCCTTATCGGTAAAATGGAGAAAATAGTGACAGTTATCTACCTTAGAATGAAATGAGATCATGCACGTAAAGCACTTTAGCAGAGTCTCGACATGTAGGGGCAGCTCTCCCCTGTCCTATAGGGTTGCTATGAGTCAGAACAGACTCGGTGGCAGCGGGTTTTTTGGTTTTGACGCATAGGAAGTGCTCTACAAAAGTTAGCTGTTCTTAGCTGAGATCTCCTCCTGCCCTACAGTGACCATTTCTTAAAAAAGGGTAATATGGTAGGAGAAATTCAGACCTCTGTACTCACAGAAGGAGAGGACTCTCCGGTTGTTGAAATATTTTCTTTTAGTCTCTCTCTGTTTTTCATTTGTGGATGCCAAATTCCATGGAAGTGATTTTCATGACTAATAAACCTCCAAAGAGATAATTTATAAGAAAAGTAGATGGCATTTCATACTCAGCTACACACGTAGCCCCAGTGCAGGTGAGCAGATCAAGGAAAGAACTGATTTTATTTCTTCATACCTGTCTAGCAGGACTGGGCCTGTGCTCTGAGGGTGGCAGCTTATCTCCAAGCCAGAGCAGTGCTGACCACAGCAGTTAAATGTTTTTGCTTAGTCCCAAGAGACACCACCTCAGTTTCTCCTGGCAGGGGTGACCCTCAGGATTAATTCAACTGTCCTTGTTCAGCACTGGAGGTGAAATGATCAGAGTACGTTCCTTTTGTTTTGTGACGGTTAAAATACCACACACCATTCAAGGTTCTTATACACAAAAAAAAAAAAAAAATTTTTTTAATACACAAGTAACTTATAAATTGCATTGAGCAGCTGCAAGCAGAGTGACTTTATACCCATTATTTTCCTCCTTTGATTAAATTTCACAGTTTAGATAAATTCAGAAATCTTATTGCGTTGTTCTCCTTAACATGTGCTCTCTTGGCTTTTCTGGTACCTGAAAAGAAGTGTGTAGGTCCTTTGCACACTGGTAGTGCAGCTGGCTTTCAACACAGTGCCGTTTGCAGAGACCAAAACCCAGGCAACCCTTTTCACTTTCTTTAATCATTTGGTCCTGAAGCTCCAGAACTTCTCACTTCATTAGCATAACCACACTACCACACTAATTTGTGCTTCTGCCCCAGCTTGTCAAGAGTGCCTTACAAATATTAATTCTCTGAGCTCATCAGAAAACCAAAGGCATAGATCAAAAGTGTGTTTTCCTGCGTGATCTGTCCTTGCTTTTTTTCTGTTCATGTGGAGCTGTCTCTATTAATTACCCTCAGTGTACAAGGTCGTAGGATGAAGTTTTTGTATTTGACCAAGATAGAAATTGGGCTGCGGGACTGGACTTACATTTCAGCCTCACGCTGCAGGGAGCTCACAGTTCCTGGTCCCGGCTTGGTAGGCAAAATGTACCTACTGTTAAGGAAGTCATGTGGGACTAAAACTGTCATGGAGAACATGTGAGGCACTGTTACCAGGAATGCTTGAAGCAGTGGCCTCTTTGGGCAATGGAGAGATCTGGCCTGAGCAGCTAGAGCCTGCCTTCCAGCCCAGCAGTGCCACAGACCTGCTGTGTCCTCTGGGGCGTCCACTATCCCTCCCCGGACTTCTGGGTCCCCCTCTGTAGATTGAGGGCCTGAACCAGAGCAGTGCTTCCACAGGTTTTTAAGATCGTAAGTTCTGCTAAGGATCTGAGGGAAGCTCTGTGAACCCTGTCCCCAGGGGGAGAGATTCATTTATGTGCAGAAGTGGTTCTGCCCGTTGTGAATTTCTACTACCCTGTGATAAATGATAATTTGCAAAACACTCTGGATCTTGGAAGGGTTGGATGGAATCTTGAGTGTCTGAAATAATCAGTACTTAGTTTCTCCCAGTTCAGTCAAACCTGGGTGCAAGTGACAGACAATAATTGCATATTCCTGGGTTTTTGTAAGGATTCCATGAGAGGATGCTTGGGAGCAGCTTAGCATAAGGCCTATGTGAATAGGAATCTTTCCCCCTTCTGTGTGAGACCTTTTTTTTTTTTTTTTTTGGTACTTCAGGTGAAGTTTACAGAGCAAATTAGTTTCTCATTAAAAAATTAATACACATACTGTTTTATGACATTGGTTGCCAACACCACGACTTGTCAGCACTCTCCCCTTCTTAACTTGGGGTTTCCTGTTACCAGCTTTCCTGTCCCCTCCTGCCTTCTCGTCCTTGCCCATGGGCTGGTGTGCCCTTCAGCATGAGACTTTTAAAAAAAGAATTTTACATACAGTAAAACTGACTTTTTTTTGGTGTCCAGTTTTATGAGTTTTAACAAGTTTTGACTTGTGTAACCACCACCACAATTAGGATACAGCACCGATCCGTCACCCCGAAAAAAAACTCCCTCCTGCTGTCCCTTTGCAGTCAAGTCCTTTCCCCACACCTGGCAACCAGTTTTGCTTTTTCCAGAATATCATATAAATGTGATGATATAGTATGTAACTTCTGGAGACTAGCTTCTTTCACCCAGTGTGCTGCCTTTGAGATTCTTTAGGGTGTTGTTTTTTACCAGGTCACTCCTTTTTATTCCTGTGTAGTATTCCATTGTGTGGGCATACTACTGTTCATCTGCACGAGAATTTGACTTGGGCTAGCTATCTAGATCAGCTTCCTAGGAATAGATAAAGGTGGCATGTGACAGTTGGATTACTAGACAACGTTGATTATAGTAAAAATGATTATAGTAAATTACATTTGGGCTGGTAGAACTATAGATGAACTACAAATACTTCGGGCTCCCCTGAGTACAATGACTTGTAATTGGGCATGGGAGCCTGTGCAGTTACGAGAGACATTGGCTTCTGTGGGGCAGGAAGCTTTTAAGCCAGGGTGTATTGTGTACCTAGATGTGGATCCCACTGCCTTGCACCTGGGCACCTCAGCTCTCCTGGGCTCCTTCAAGACACTCACAGGAGGGAACCACCCAGTGCTGCTCCCTGGCAAGCTTTGCTTCCTGTCCTGTATCCTGAGTATGTATATCAAGAGTGCCTATGGAAGTCCTCGGGGCCTAAACATCTAGTGGAGCCCAAGACCTTGGTGGATGTGGGAGTCTGGCACATAGTGTTTAATGAATGTTAGCTATTCATAAAGACCCTCTCAAGCCTCTCAGTGGTTTCCATTTAAGGACTCTGCTCAGATACCATCTCTGGCACTTACTTTCTGAGTTGACAACATAGATGACATCTACTTTAGCACCACTTGGCGGGATCCCAGGTGATTGGCCACGTTTTTGAGAGGGTATCGATGGCTTGGGAGAGGGGAGGAGGGAGAATGTTTTAGGCAGAGGCAGTAGCTTTTTTCAGTAATTCACCAGCTGGCAGGTCCTATTAGATGGAATGGTGCTTCCATTTGGGAGTTGCCACTTAGAGATTGCCATTATAAGGTCTCTGGTCCCATGAGTATCATTAACACACCTGTGTGAATCTGGTGATAACCAATTACTGTGTTTTCTTGATACTAAGACACCAACACATGTAAGATGCGTCACTGATTTAATAATGCTTCTTAGAAAACAAAAAAAGGGAAAGAAAATACATTAGCAGGGTGGATTATAAAATAACACAACCTTCCCCTTATCTTTCAAAAGTTAAACTGTGAAAAAAGTATGTATCTTAGAATCAAGGAAATTGATTAAGCAGAGATTCATTCTTTCAGCTTGTTTCTTGAACACCAGTATGTACAGTTCGTGGTAGTAGATGCTGGGGACACAGTGATGAATAAGTCAGAGCTTCTGCCTGTGTGGGGCAAGGCTCTCTCCAAGCAAGACAGCCTTTGAAGAGTCAGACTCTGGATTTTTGCTAATAAATGTACCTCTAGTCTAGCCTCACAGGTCTGGACACTAAACCAAAAAAAAAAAAAAAAAAAAAACCAAACACGTGTTGCTGTCGAGTCGATTCTGACTCATAGTGACCCTATAGAACAGAGTAGAACTGCCCCCATAGAGTTTCCAAGGAGAGCCTGGTGGATTCAAACGTCCAAACTTTTGGTTACCAGCTGTAGCACTTAACCACTACACCACCAGGGTTTCCGTATGGACACTAGAGGAGATTATTTTGAGGATTACTGTGCTTGTGTGGACCATAACAGATGGGATGGTGATCACACATGCCAGGTTACGCCTGCTGTTCTGGTATAATTATTAAGAGCACCTTCTCTGTCATTCTCAAAGGTGTGCTCGAGTTTGGATGGGAAGATACTGAGTGAATAATCATTTATGACTCTGAGTTTCATCAGTTTGCGTTGAAGAGGGTCTTGGTTTGCTCGGTGAAAGAACTGTTTCAGAAATATGGCTTGTTCCAACACAGGGTCAAGCCCATAGAGTCCACAGGAGGGTCAGCTGAGTTTGGTTCGGGCCCTTTCGCTCCCTGGGCATCTACTGCTTTGCACGTTCTAGTCACTCGACTCGCAGAAGCGTTGAAATCTGGAACAATTTGGTTTAAAAGAAATATGAACATGGACATTACAACAATTAGAATGTGTTTTCCTTATGATAAAAATTAGATTAACCACATCTAAAATTTACATTCTTCGGAATGGATGGAAGATTAAGTCTTGTAGATAAAGCTGGGCAAATAATTATGTAGGAACACTAGACTGGGTTACATGGGACAGAGATTGCTTTTAGCCAGTAGCAGTATGGGGGTTGAACCTTTCTAAGAAGTCTCATTTTTATGCAACTGGTATATTCAGTGTTTAAAGAAAATAGCCAGAAAGGCAGGTAGGAGGCTTCGTGTTTGTGGCAAATTGGTAACTTGCAGCCTGTTATGTTAGAAAGTATTGATGGCAGGATCATACGGGACCAGGTGGTCTCTATCCTGAGGACCTGCTTGGTGTTCTCAGTTGTTCTCACTTTAGCACGTAGAGCTAAGCTCAGCCTCAGAGTTTCTGATTCAGTAGGTCTGGGGTTGGGCAGAGAACTTGCATTTATAGCAAGTTCCCAGGGGATGTGGACGCTGCCACTGGAATAGGTGGAGGGGCACACTTTAGAGCCACTGCCCCGAGTTTAACCATGGAGAGGAATGGAAAGGGTCCTAGAGATTTGACTTCAGAAATACAAAGCTGCCGTTAGTATAATAATAATGATAAAAATAGAAGGTAACAAACAGCTACTGTGCATTAATCCCAGGAACTGTGCTACATACATTTCATCTTCCCAGTAGCACTGTAAAGAGGCAGTTGTTGTTAGGTGCTGTCAAGTCTATTCGGACTCTTGGATACCCCATTTGCGCAGAATAGAACTGCTCCATGGGTTTTCAAAGCTTTACCTTTCGAAGCAGACTGCCAGGCCCGTTTTCTGAGGTGCCAGCCTTTTGGATAGTTAGCGGCTTAACTGTTTGTGCCACCCCAGGCAGTTAGTGGCCTCATTTTACAGATGAAAAACTGAGGCTCAGAGGGCTTTATGTGACTTGCACAGCTAGCGTGTGAGAGAGCTGGCTTGGAGCCACTGCCCTGTATCGCTGGCATTATGTACTGTAGTGCAGTGGTCTTCACGGCCGGCAGAGCTGGGGTTGAGTACACAACATAGCCCCTTGGTGTTCAGAAGAAAGTATTGGAGCTTTGATTTATGTTTACCACTTTCATCTTTAAAAACAGCTAAGAAATGATGTCTTCCTGGTCTTTAAGTTTATAGATTGACACTGGTATCCACACCCAGACAGTCGTGGTCCCCTCTAGTACTGGGGATACCTGAAGGAAGGCTGAGAATTCCATGGTTCAGAGGAATTGATGGTGGTGCCCTTACTCCTGTGTCCGCTTTCCACGAATTTCCGTGTGCTGCAATTTAAATGGTTCTGGGTAAGGAGATTCATGGATTATATCATTGAGTTTTTACCAAACTAATCCTTATAAAATGGGTAAATGGCTTAAAAAATATTTCCACAAAGACATTACAGATTGAAGATGATTCTCCTAATATAAGCACGAGTGAACAAGAAAATG
Organism: Elephas maximus indicus; assembly: GCF_024166365.1. Taxonomy (NCBI): domain Eukaryota; kingdom Metazoa; phylum Chordata; class Mammalia; order Proboscidea; family Elephantidae; genus Elephas; species Elephas maximus. The sequence continues at coordinate 82,627,299 of NC_064827.1, read as the reverse complement.
ACAATGCTGACACTTCTCCTCTTTCTTGTCAGCAGTTGTTAACCATGTAAAAATGATGGTGATCTAATTAGCTCTGACAAATGGCCAGAAGCTTTGCAGTTATAAAGAAAACTCTGATGAATCTCACACTCAGTGTGTATTGTGCCTTGGGATATTAGCTGATTAATTAGGTTGATATATTAGTCATCATGATTAGGACGACATTTTAAAAACTAAGCATCCAGAACTTGAAGACAAAACTCTAAGATTTGTTATGTTTAATTTGAAGTCACTCACTTCAGCACTTTGGCACATAGTAGTAAATGTTTACAAGCATCTTTTGAATTTTCTTAATGTATAAGTGTTCTAGTAACACATATACACATCCATCTCAGCCTACCTTTTCTGGACCCTCTTTCTCCTCCCAACCATTTTGGAATTCCCTAGGGCCCAGTTCTGATATCTCTTCCTAGATGATCTAGTCCCAGAGCTCTAAATACTATCTAAATACCAGTCACTCCCAAATGTATATTTCTAGCCCTGATTTCTCTTTGGAATTGCAGACTTACATACCCGACTGCCTGCTTAACATCTCCACTTGGATGTCTTTTAATCGTTCAGACTTTGCGTGCCTGAACCAGACCTCGTAGTTCCCCACCTTACCCTCTGCCGAACGAGATCCTCCCTGGGACCTCTGTGAAAATAAATACTATCTTTGATCCAGTTGTTCAGACACAGAAACCTTGGAGTCATCTTTGACTTTCTCACAATCCATGTCCAACTCATCAGTAGATTGATCCTGTAGATTCTACCTTCACATAGCCCTGAATCTGACCACTCCTACACCACCTCTGCCAAAACCTTAGTCCAGGCCACCACCATCTCTTCCTGGACTGCTGTAGTACCCTCCTAACTGGTTTGCCGGTTTCCACTCTTGCCTCACAGATGTCCATTCTTTATTCAACACGCAGAGTGTAAATCAGACCAAGTCAGTCCTGCTCGAAAGTATCCCATGGCTTCCCATTGAATTTCGAATAAAATCTGAAGCCCTTACCATGGCACCTTACACTGTCTGGTCCCTAACTAACCTCATCTCTGACTACTTTCCCCCTCACTGTATTTCAACCATGTAGACTTTTGTGTTTTTCACAAACCTCCACATGGAACATACCAAGTATACTACTGCCTCAGGGCCTTTGTATGTGCTGTTCCCTCTACCTGGAACATTGGTTCTCCCAGATACTGTGGTTCTCCTATTGAGAGTCCATGGGTTCAAATGCTTGTTCACCATTTGCTGATTATGAGACCTTAGGCAAGTTGCCCACTGCCCCCCCCCATTTTAAAAACCAGTTTTCTCATTGATAAAATGGAGCTAGTGGTAGGGTTGCTGTGAGTTCATGCAAGGGAAGCACTTAGATCTTAAGTACTTAGGAAACATGAGCAGTTCCTTCTGTTCACACATTTGCTCCCTGACTCCATTCAGATTTCTGTTCAAATGTCACTCCAGAGAGTTCCTTGATACCGTCACCCCTGGTTTTTTTGTTTTGTTTTGTTTTAGTTTAGCATTTATTTGCCTTTTTGTGATTTTTCTTATTAGGATGTAAGTTCCCTGTCAGCTACTGTTTCATCAGAGTCCAAAATGGTGCCTGGCACATAGTTGAAGCTCACTAATCTGTGTTGAATGAATGAATGGATAATAAGTATACACTGGGTGTAAGCTCAAAGCCTCTGAATTGGTAGGGGTGTGCATTTTAAAAAGCTGGAAGAGCGTAACTAGAGCACACACTGCAGTGACTGCTCATACTTACCTAGCTCAGTGGAGAGGTCAGTTGTTTGGTCAAATTTGGTGACTGTATCTCTGGAAGTAATGAGTCCTAAGGGGCAGGAGGTGTCAGAGCCTTGAGGCTTAATTCAGTGGCAGGGTGGAAGAGGGCCTTTTCCCAGGGTGGGCACTGTCTCTTCTGATACTGTCATAGTTAAGATAGAGCAGAGATTGTGGGACCCCGTAACGATTGCCCATTGAGTCAAACAGGAAGTTTTGCCACTTGCACTGTTTGGTGAGCTAGTCCCAGTTTACAAGGCCCCAGTGACCTAGTTAGGTTTAAAAAGCAGTTTCTTCTATTGCTTTCTATGATGTCATGTTTTACTTACAGAGTACTTAGGACTAGAATTGATTTTGGAGAGCACTGTTGTCCAACCCTCCCAATTGCTGATGTCCAAGGCAGGGAAGAGGCTTCCCAAGGCCACATGGCTAATGTAGTGAGTGGCCAGGGCTTTCTCCTGCAATTGTTTATAGAGAGGTAGGTTCTAGAAGGGCTATGGATTTGGGAGACAGGAGGAGTACTGTCTCTGCTGCATTGCTTTCACATTGCCACACACATCTTCACGGAGGAGGTAGGAATCAAGCTAGAAGGTCAGTAGCGGTTCAGCTTAGAATTTTTTGATCTCTTTCTATGTGATGTGCACTGAAGTAGACATGGGGCCGGATAGGGGGTGGGGAATAGGACATGGTTCTTGCTTTTCAGGTATTGTATTCGGTATACCTTTTTTGGGAGTTGTGAACCCGTTTAGAGCATCTGATGAAATCCAGAAAAATGCACATCTCACATTTTGCATGTGACTTCATCTCTCTGGCTTACTGGCCCTCTGCATCCAGTCTATTAAGAACTCCTGGTTTATTGGATCTTAGAGTCTGTTGGATGTGGACTGTAAGTTTCATTTGACTAGCTGGAGCGCATTATACACTGAAGGTAGGGAAGAGTGGATTTGGGCATGGTGTTCAGTCCCTGGTCAGAGTAAAGACCTCATGTATGGAGCATGTGGGAGATGAAAGTGGGAAAGGTGATTTTGGGGCCAGACACCAGAAGGTCTTGAATGCCAAGATGGACACCTGAGTCTCCATCCTTTAGGTATTCCAGGACTCATCAAGAGGTTCAGAATGTTCGCTACGCACATTTAGGAATTTCCCCCAAGTACTCCAAAATGTCTGAAAACAAGTGGCAGAGGAGAAAATACTATTTTTGCTAACTTTTTTTTTTTTTTAAAAAAGATGCCTTACTCCAAATTCCAGATGGTCTCGATAAAATTGGGAGCATAGGCTTTCTCCCTTTGATGTCCTTGTGGGCCAGATTTAGTTCCTGCTGAGTCCTGACTTCAGAAGGAACAACAAATACACAGCTTCTTCAGGAGGCTGGTGTTGACTTAGCATGAGGGCTTGCAATCATTGCCCTTCCTTTAATGAACCAGCATTGTCCCCAGAGGTTATTGAAAACTCAGAAGCTGTCTTACGTGGGGGTTTGGGAATCAGAGGTGAGGGGCAGGTTCTGACCCCCTGCATTTTACAGGTTAGATTAGACCCCAAGAAAGATGGGCTGGGTGAATATACAGTTCATGTCTGTAAAGTGTCACTATTAGGCCTGTCTGGATAGAGAAACAAGGCAGCCTTGTTTGGGATACGGCGTCAACGTTGATGGAGGATTAGCATTTTGTTGTTGTTGACACACACCCTGCCAGAAATAAGGCTGCTGGCTAGCTGTGGAAAAACACTGGACTAGGAGTCAGCAATTTGGGTTCTCTGCCCATCTGTGGAGTCTTGGGGAAATGTCTTTCCCTCTCTGGACCGCAGGCTCCCTACATTGTAATGAGGGAGTTGGACTCACCCTTCAGAGTTTGATGAAAGCCATGGATCTTCTTTTCCCAGAGAAATGAACCGACACCATTTGGCCAAGACTTTAGGAACCCCCTGGAATCCTGGTGGCATGGTGGTTTCGAACTACGGCTGCTAAGCAAAAGGTCAGCAGTTTGAATCTGCCAGCTGCTCCTTGGAAATCCTACAGGGCAGTTCTACTCTGTCCTGTAGGATCGCTATGAGTCGGAATCAACTTGATGGCAGTGGGTATTTTTTTGTTTGTTTGTTTGGTTTGGAAGTCCATGATATAAAGCACCAGGCCTGTTGGGCTCTGCCCCATGTGACCTCTACCCACTTTTCTGCCCCATCTCCTGCTACCTCTCCTCATTTGCATACCCCCCCACCCCCACCCCCCACCGCTACACTGGGCCTTTGCACATGCTGCTTGTTCTGCCCAGAAAAGGCTTCACCCCTTTACTTGGTCAACTCCTGCTTATTTTTCAAGTCTCACCCTTCCCTGACCTCCCAGATTAGATTACGTTGCCCTGTTAGGCACGATTTTCCTGCCTTGAATTTCTCAGCACTGATCACAGTAGTAACTGATTCTTTGCAAATAGTCTCTGGCTCTCCTCTGATTCTCTTCCAGACCTCTGCTCTGTGTAGCTATTTGTTGAATGAATCTCCAAGGTCCCTCTGGCCGTGACATTCTGAGACTGACCTGTGAGTGTGTAAGTGTCAGAAGAGAATCCCTGCGCTTGTGTTTCCTGTGACACACTACATGCAATGTGCCTTTTGCCTTCGATGATTTCCTCCAGGGCTGGACAGGGAAGTCACTTCAAAGCAGAGTCCCGAGGGCTGTGTACAAGAGCTCACGCCCAGAAAACTACCTTCCAGACCTTCTGCCTCAGTGCTCTGTTGGGCCTGACCTCAAGGCTGGCCATTCCCCTTTGTTTATGTTCTGGACTGAGCTGAAACTCCCACTTGGAACATTCCCACAGTGCCTGGCGCTTCCTTGTATTGTTGTATTTTTCTCCAGAGGGGAAGTGACCAACATCAGACTTTCCTCCCAGCAGACAAATTTCATATACAAAGCTTCATATCAGCTAGCTACTGGGGACCTGCTAGAGAATCCAGCCTCTGCCTCTTTGGCTCAGGTGGGTGAATGTGCACATTATAGGGACCTGCCAATCTTTCCCTTTTGAGCCATGATTTCTAATTTTTAAAAAATCTCCCTCAAGAAGTTAGCTACTCCTTGCTGGAATCTACGACTTAGATTTCTTCTGAATCTAGTAGTATCTTAAATGTAGGGGTGATGTACCCTAAAATGTTTCAGATTCCAGTAGCTACAATATTACTTCTGGTTTATGTCATTTCTACAATCAAAATATTATTCCTATGGTACAGATGCTTGTGGGTAAAATTTTGTTTTAATTGCACTGAGGGAGTGAGTTATTTACCAAAATGCTGCAGCAAATCTGACTGTGATATGGAAAAAAAAAAAATCCTTTGGGAGGGTAAATAATTTTTCTTTAATGATTGCAACTAAAGCTGGAGCTTTATAGGTAATAAAATAATAAAAACAGCAACAGTAACTATAATGAGTGTTTCTCTGTGCCAGGTTTTTTTTCAAGCAATCTTATTTAACCCTTACGATTTCCCTGTGAAATAGGTGGCATAATTGTACACATGTTACATATGAGAAAAAATAAGATCCAGAGAGGTGTAGCTCTGTCCTAAAGTTGCCCAGCTAGGAAGTGACAGCACAGAAGTTCAAGCCAGGCCAGGTTTCCTGCAAAGCCAGCATCCTCCCACTGCTGTTCTACCTCCCCTAGTCATGAGGAAATTTGTAGCAACTTTCCTAGCCAAGGATCAGAATTCTGGGTGCTGCATGTGGCTCTCACTAAGCATGTAGCCTTGACTCCTTTCCCCTCTGGGGCTGGGACCCTTCATCTATAAAATGGTGAGGGGGCTCTTTGAAGAAGATCTTGTCTCTCTCGGCTGTCCCTTCTGTGAGTCAGTGATTTGGGGCTTGTGGTAGTAGTAAAACAAGGAGTTACTTTGATAACATGTGGTCAAATATGGTCTGATTGAAAGCAGTGCACACGTACACAGCATCCTGGAAGCATTTGGGCAAGATGTAGAAGAGCATCAGATTGGCTGTGCAGTGAGCTTCCTACTTCTGGTGGCATTTCATTTTCTATTAATCCCATCTGTTAGAATCTTATGTCTCTTTAACATGGGAACTGGAGATGGGTCACTTGTCCATCTTGGGTGATGAGTGTATTCACCTTTAGGGATGACTCTAAAAGACACTTTTCCCAAGCTGGAAATCAGTGAAGAATTCTTCAGAATAGCCTATTTCATTTCTTTCTCTCCACCCCCATCCCCAAACAGTTCAATTCTGAATCATTTTGGGAGGCCATGACTACCTGAGAAGCAGGTGAACCACTGGATCCTCATTTCAAAGCTATTCTCTCGAGGAAATTTCCAGCTTGTTTGAAAAGTTCTTCAGTAAATTAGTTGCTTGGAACTTGGGATACACTGAGATTCAGCAGCCCCAAGTCAAGAAATGGCAGAGCCAGGTACCCAGCTGTGCACTGCACAACCCTTGGAATCCACTCTCCCTGTGCGCACAGGCACAACGAGGAACTGACACAAAGATTCGACTTCAAGGGCTTTACGTACAAATAGGCGAACTAAAAATGATTCAGATGAAACTCCAAGGCAAAGGAGCTCTGTTTGAGGTGAGGGGTGAGAGAGGCCAATGGAACAGTGTTCCTGCTCAGGTTGGCCCAAGCCCTCTGACTCTCGAGAGGAAACAAGCTTATGTACGGATCAGAACCTCCCCTTAACCCTTCAGAAACCCCGGGTGGAATCGCTGTGCATGTAGGGAGAATTTTGTTCATTCATTTGTTTATTCTTTCATCTACCCACCCATTTGTTTGTTCAGCAGAATTATTAAGCACCTGCTGCGTGCTGGGTAACCCTATGGGGCAGTTCTACTCTGTCCTATAGGGTCGATATGAGTTGGAATCAACTCAACGGCAATGGGTCTTTTGGTTTTTGGTGTGCTGGGTCTTATGCTAAGTGCTGGGCAGTGGCACATGGATAGAGCTTTGGTAAGCTGTTTGCCAAGTGTTCACAAGTTAAAATTCTCTTTAGGTGAAATGAGAGGTTTGTAATTAGAGCCCTTTTGTTTTTTCCTTTTTTTTTTTTAGTAGACCATGCTTTTTGTTTTATTTGTCCTCAATAGTAAGGAACTTATTATTTTTTTTTTGTAATTTTATTTTTTTATTGTTAACAAATATATACAGCAGAACCTATACCAATTCAACAGTTATAATTAGAGCCGTTTGATTTACTGTAGTTTTTGGAAACTATTTTGTGAGAGAAATGAGGTCAGATATCTAGCACTGATAACTTGCCTAAAGAAAATTGCTATGGCATTTAGTAGAAACAAACAAATGAAGTTGCTTCAGGATTTCCCAAAAGGATGGAGAATGATTGTTGATGGAAGGGGTGCTGAGTTTAGATGTTATGTTTCAGTGGACCTATGATGTGGTGGTGGTTCTGGGTCTTTCTTCTCTTCAGTGGGGTTGCAGTTTGGTCTAGAGAAGAGGACCCTGGGGCTGGGAACCGGGCGTGGCCTTCATACCTTTGCTCTCCTTCCTGCAATGTCATTGGAGGAATGAAACAAACATGTGGTATTTGTTTTTCCAAGTTTGGAATCTCTGCCCGTGAGTTTGTAAAAATGATTTTTACACTTGTGGATCAAAATACAAAGTCTTAAGATGTTATAGAGGTTTGCATTTGGCTTCGTCATTCTCCATAAATTGGCAAGATTATTTTCTCTCAGAATGGGCAGGGGCTGGTGTAACACAATGGCTGTGGTGCCCGGAAGTTCTAACAGAGGAGGCTGAAGAGTCGCAACCGGAATGGCATTTAGTGCCTCCTAAACTCGGTCTCTTTACTTCTGTGAGTCCTTCTTTTTTTTAATGTTATCTTTAAATTTTACTCCAGTTCTACGCTTTGGTGCCATATCATACCATCCAACCCCATCAAATAAATTGTATTTCTGCTTTGAATGTGCGCGTTTGACCAAATTGGCAGAAGCCAGAAATCTGCCATCTGAGCTAATATAGTTTCACAGTCCAAGATGATAAAAATGATGAAGGTAAATATTTACCGAGGGCTTCATAAGTGCCGGGGCAGTGTGCTAAGCACTTCACAAACATTCTCTTTCATTTGACCCTCACTACAGCTGAGGATCATTAAACCCTGGTGGCAAAGTGGTTAAGTGCTACAGTTGTTAACCAAAAGGTCGGCAGTTTGAATCCACAAGATGCTCCATGGAAACCCAATGGAGCAGTTCTGCTCTGTCTTACAGGATCGCTGTGAGTCAAAATTGACTCAGTGGCAGTGGTATAATTGGTGCAGCTGAGGCGGTGGGACTGGAATTATGCCCTTTAACAAATGAGGAAGCTGAGGCTGCTGTGCTCAGTTGGCAGAGCCAGGAATTGAACCCAGGTTGTTGGGCTCCAGAGCCTGTATCCTTACTTTGCAGAAGGGCATTCTTGAAGGGCTTTTCTATCCCTAAATTCTAGGATTAAAATAAATGAAATCTTTTCATCTGCATTGACATCTTTCTTTCTTTCTACCAAAAAGTATATAATTTCACGCCCTTTTTTCTTCCAGCAGACCTGCTGTACAAAATTCAAGTGCTATAACACTTTTCTCCAGCAAAATCGTTCCCTAAATGGAACTTGAGGTTACAAACTATAGGCTGTGTTTGGCCTCCCTCGTCTTTCCTTATCTGCCAACTGAGATGCAGCTTGCATTTTGATGTTTGTTTTTTTGTAGGGAGCACAGTATTAATGAAATCAGCTTGTTTTCTCTGACAGAACTCATCACATGGTACTTCTCATGCCGGTCTGAGGGCGAGGAGCTTAAAAAGAAGGTGTGACATAAGGGTCTATATGATCTGTGTCTTGTGGCACAGCCCCAAATCGGTCCATTTATAACTGTCAGCTTTTTGATTACCTGATTCCTCATTCCTCCCCCAGGGAAAAGCAGCATTGAAAATATTTGGGAATATAGTCCATTCTCTGGGCCCGTTGCTGTGTAAGATGAGTAATCAAGTGTCAAAGGAGGGCCAAGGAAAGAGTTCTTAATATAGACGGATTACTGCGACTCACCGGTAGGGCGATAACAAGCCTTTTCTTCTGATTTCCTCTCTGGAACTGAAGAGAGTTTGAAAGGCAAAAGGCAAAGACCCTTTCAGAGCAGAATTTCTCAAGTTGTCCTTGTAAGGGTTTGCCTGGGCTCTGCCTCTGCGTGATTTGGGATGTCCGAGAGATGAATCCACTTTCAGCTAGGGAGGTGGTCCTTATTTGCTGTTCAGCAAGGGCCCTGTGATCCTCTGGCTTTAGAATGGGCAATGCTATCGAAAAACAGAAACCCGTGAAACGAAGCCATCTGTGCCCCTGGAAGCAAGGTAAGAAAGTCCTGGGCTTCATTTCCAGGAAGAAAACCATGGCTTAAAACCAGAGCTCAAACTGCTTGAGGAAACACTCCAGGTTGGAAAACGCTTGCAGTTCAACATGATTTAAAGGAAATTAAGAGACGGTTATCCTAAGGAATAAAACAGTTTGTATCTCAGTTTGTTTCCTTGGCTGAGAATTTAGTTCGGCTTAAGATGTTTTATTCAGGTACAGAATGTCTGCTTATTGGAAATTTTCAGTTTTTAAAGAATGTTTCAAACCCAAGTTTTGATATCCAGGAGTTTGTGATATTTTTGGCTTAGAGAATATATAAATATACAGCATCTTTCTTTCAAGGAGTTCAGAGTACCTTCTGTTACAAAATCTCATGTTATCCATCCTGGACACCCATGATGCTAGGCAGCAGCGTCTATCAGTACCTACCTGTGTCTCTCAAGGGCTTATATTAGGATCGGCTTTGAGGAGGGGAAGCCAACAGGGGTCACAAAGCAATGCAGTGGTGTTCCTGGAACTGGAGTGCCTTTGAACAGTGCCCTGGGGACGGTTCAATCTTCCAACACACCCAGCTACCTTTTTCACTGTTTTCAGCCCAGCAAACCCGGAGTTGGCAGACCCAGCAGATATGCCTACGCTGTCAGAAGGAAGACTTCACTGGGTCTTTTTCCTCTACCTCCACTTGTCAAAAAAGGTTGCTGGTAGCATTGATATGTAGCAAGACTGTACATATGGGTATGTGCTTATGCACAGAAAAAATAAACTGGAAGAAGATGTATGAGAATACTAACATATGTCATCTTCTCTGGTCAGATTATGGATCTGTTTTTGTCTTTTTAAAGGGAAAATAGGTGGAATGATAATTTACATTCAGGTTTCAGTGTCTCTGCTTTTCTATTTTTCTTTGTCCAATTTGTTACTTTGACAACATTATGCCTTAGTGGTTCTTGAGAGGAATCTGGTTTGAACAAAATTGCTATAAAATACTACAATTGGAGGACAATTTGGGAAATTTAAATATGAACTGGGTAAATTTAAATATGAACTGGGTAGTAGATGATAATGGCAACTATTGTCAATTCTATTTCAAGTGATAGTGGTGTTGAGTTATGTAGGAGAATGTCCTTTTGAATAGTCATGCTTAAGTATTTATGTGTGATGGGTCATGATGTCTAAAATTTACTTTCAGCCAAAAAAAAAGAAAGAAAAGGAGGGACATACAGATAAAATAGCCTATATTTTAACAAGTGTTAGAATCCATGTAATAGATATGTAAAAGTTCATTGCACTTCCTTTAATGTATTTTTAAACACTTCTTTTTATTAAAAAAAAAATTGCTGGTTATGACACTATAGTACAGTGTCCTGCCGGGTGAATCTTAGCAGAAATGGGTCTTTACTGAAGTGGGTTGGAATGTGACACCCTTCTTCAGTGCCATGGGGCTGGTATCTCTGGCCGCCCAGAAGAAAATTGGAATTGATACTATAACTCAAAGGTACTACTTTTACATTTTATAGCAGGAATTTAATATATTTACTTACTTTCGGATTGTTTCTGACACTCTGGAAAAATGTAAGGGTTAAAACTTTGTAAAATTTTTGTTGGAAACAGCTGGCTTTACAGACAGAATTAAAGAATGGTTTTATTTTGTTCTTTTATTTAGTTGTGTTCAGTAATTTTTTTAAATTTTTATTTATTTATTTTGTTGTTGTTAAGAAAATACAGAGCAAAACATACACCCGTTCAACAGTTTCTACATGTACAATTAATTCAGTGACATCGATTCCATTCTTCAAGTTACACAACCATTCTCACCCTCCTTTCCTAAGTCGCTCCTCCCCTGCTAACATAAAAACTCACCCCCCCCTCCCAGGTCCTTATCTAATCTTTCCAGTCGCCCTTGTCAATTTGACATTCAGTAATTGAAATGAGAGGAATCCTAGGACCACTGTTGATAGTGGGAATTTCAGGATCCACAGTGAATTGGAGGTAAAAAGAAGAGCAGCTTGTTGTCCATGATTTTTAAGTCTTCACGGATCCAGGAGCAGACCTTTGCCATTGTAGGGCTTTGTCTGTTTGCACAGGTTAGACCCTGGGACAGCAGTTTGTTGCCCCAATCCAAAGTTCATCTCAGAACTCAAAGCTGTTTTTGGTTTGCATGAAGCCCTGCTGTGGACCCACAATAACATGGATGTGGAGTAGTCCTTCACAGTCTATCTGTTTGTCTTTGCTTTGAAGGTTGTTTATGTTTTGGAAATGGGGTTTTAGAACAATATTTAGGAACTGGATTTAATGAATCCCAGGCACCATCCAACCCTAACCTGAGTGTATTTTCCACGGTCCACGTTCCCCACAGTCGTGAAATCTGTGGATGCCTGGTGGCACCAGCTCCAAGGCAGGGAACATGGCGTCAGTGTTTGTTCAGGGGCAAGTGAGCAGGAAAATGGGGCAGGTCCTTGTGTGGATTTGCTCCAGGCAGCTGGAAAAGCCCAGGCTGCCCCTGGCTTCTGCCCAGCCTGTCGCACTGCATTGGCAGGTACCCCGGAGAATAACCAGAGCCAAAGACGATTGTGATTAGGAAGGTCAAGCCCAGAATACATTCTGGAGGCAAATTTGAAGGAAATCATTATCTGCCCTTTAGATTATTTACATTTCTGTTTCCAGGTCCATACAAAGAAAGTTGAAAATTTGAAGTGATAGAAAACCAGCGGGAGAAACATAAATCTCACCACCTGTGCCTGCTGTCACCCTAAAGGGCATTTTACGCCTAGTAGAGAGGCTTCAGGGAGCCCTGGTGGCACAGTGGCTAAAGCACTCTGCTGCTAACCAAAAGGTTGACGGTTCGAATCCACCATCTGCTCCATGGAAGAACGATGTAGCAGTCAGCTTTCTAAAGATTTACAGTCTTTGAAACCCTACGGGGCAGTTCTGCTCTGTCGTATAGGGTCGCTGTGAGTCAGAATTGACTTGATGGCAGTGGGTTTGGTGTTTTGGGGTTTTAGAGATGCTTCTCTCTGATGGTTTTAACTAGGGCAGGATATGCACCCCATGAGGGACTAAGATTATAGCCTCTGACTCTTACTGCACTTGTTTTTAAATAAAATGATAGATGCTTTTCATGGTTGATAAATTTGACTCGTTTATATTAGTATAGTGAATTCCAGTGAGCCCCATACAAAGAAATAGGACCATAGGCAGGATAAGAGAGTGGCTTCCAACATGATCCTGAGAGCCCCAGGTGGAGCTCTGTTCCTGTTTTGTGTCTGGCCTTGAATTTTGTAATCCCAAGTGAATTTTGTAATCCCAAATTGCCTCATTTCTCTCACCCTCTTTATCCCCAGTGGCCTTCTCCAAATGAGGTCATCTTATTGTGTTATTTATTTTCTTTATAGCCCTTAACCACATGCTTTTAAAAAAATTGATCTGTTTATTGTACCACCTGAGTGTAAGCTGCCTAAGGGCTCTGTCTGCCGTGTTCATTGTTCTGTCCCCAGCACCGGGTGTACTGCGTGAGTGCAGTGTCACCGGCTCACAGTTTTACCATGAGCATTAAATGGGGTGTGAAGGGCAGCCAGGCTCCTGGTCTGTAGTAAGTGCACAATAAAAGGTACGTGCTGATGCCAGTGGTTATATAGGGCTTGGAAACGTTCACTCTGCCTTTCCTTGCCCAAAGTAGAGATATTGGGGAATGAAAATAGGTATGTATGCTTTCCTGTATCCCGCAGCAATTCTGAATTTGCAAAAGATGCTGCAAAAAAGGCCCTTAAATCATAAAGAGTCAACATTTAATTGTTAATTCATTGACCCAGACGCCTAGGATAACCTTGAAATTTAGAGCTAAATGAACTTCTCTGAAGTAGATCTGTGATCCTACCCTCCTGGAAGACCCCTTTCTTGTTTTATTTTATTATTTTTTCTTAGAGAAATGATTTGTGGGGTTGCTTTCAGTGCTCATTTTTGCTCTTGGGAATACAGCATGGGCAGAAGTTTCCTTGGGAATTAAAAATCACAGCAGTAATTGCAAATTGAATTGTTATCTCCTTCAAAAATCCTAGCAGCTAAGGGCCATACCAGTCTGGTAAATGGAAATGTTAATGATTTGCATGTTTGTACACAGTGTGGGTGTGAGTGAATAAAATTAACACCCTCAGTGGAAGAGCTGACTATAAAAAGTGTCTTTCCCAGAATCGGGCTAACTGTGGGGGTTTACTATGCTGGGAAGGAAATTGGCTGAGGTGGGCGTGGGTCGAGGATTTGGATCAATTCCATGTGCTCTCTGTGTACCTCTGCTATAGGGGCAAATTTGGGATTGCTTGAATTTCAGCCAACAGCGGTGTTTAGACTTGCCTCTACAAGATAGCCAGCAGAGAAGCCTCTGGGGCAGCTGTAGTCTGTGTGCCAGGTAATTAATATCGATGGCTTTTCTGGCCAGAGCTGAAACAGGCCTACCTCCCACCATCGAGTTTCTGGTTCTTTATTCTATTGCTTTGGAACCAAAGTGGTTCCTTTTTTTCCTTTCTGTCTGGTGTCAGCTTAGGCAGTACACTAGAATGCTCAGGGGCTGCATGCTTGCTACCCACACCATGGCCCAGCGCCGTCCAGCTAAGTAAGACTAGACACATACCTTCATGTTCCAGGCCTGGTTCCAGATCTCTGAGTGGGGCTAGTAATAATGCCTACCTTAAAAAAAAAAAAAAAAAATTTTTTTTTTTTTTTTAAAGGACTGTTGTGAGAATTCAATGAGATAATTCACGGAAAGGGGTTATAGCCCTTAGCATACAATAAGCCTTTAATGAATAATGGCAGTTCTTATTCTCATACATTGCGTGATAGAGCTCTGAATTTTACTGGGTCGGTAGATGTGGATCATAGGCCTGGCTCTCTCCAGCTAGCTGTGTGATTTTGGATAACTACACGTGTTTTATTCTCTGGGTTGAAGGAATTATATGCCAGATGACGTTAAAGGTCCACTTCTGGGTGTGAATCACTGACTATCAGCACTGGCTACTGCTGTTTGTATCTGCAGCTCTGGCGTGTTGAGTGCAGAGAGAAAAGCATCAGTTCTGCAGAGTGCAATAATGAAATGAGTACTTTTTATTGTATTGAATTTCTGTGAAAATGGTTATTGACGGACCAGACGTAATTGAGTTACTCTTAGTTAAGTAGAATAGTAAACTAACCAGGACAATCCATTTTCCCTGTAGTGTTGAAACTTTTTTTTTCTATAGTTACAAAGTGATATAAGAGCATGAACTCTGGAGCCTGGATGCGAGGGTTGAGTCCTTGCTGTTCCGCTTTCTAGTTGGGGGACTTTGGGCAAGTTACTTAGCTTTGGGGCCTCTGTTTCCTTACCTGCAAATAACTCCTGCTTTGTACTCTTGTGTGAGGATCAAGGAATTTGTGCATGCAAAGTGCTTAGGCTTCTACGTGGCACATAGCAAGTGTCCAGTAAGTTGTTGTTGTTATTAGTTTAAATACAGAGAAATTACATTTTATTTTAGTTGGAAAGATGTTACATTGTTAAAGAAAAAATAGGAAAAAAAATTGAGGATATGCAGAAAAAGAAAACACAGATTGATTGTCTGCACCAGGGCCTACAACATAGTGAGCAAGGTATCAGCTTATCATTATTCTTCTCCAGGACTGGTGCGTACACAGGCGTAGTTGGCATATAGTTGTAATCATGTGCCAATAATTGTTTTCTCTGATTTCCTTCTTTGTGGTCTTCATAGCTGCTGTAGTGACTGTGACTTTTCTTCATGTTAATATTCTGTAACTTATTGAATCATTCATCTGCTGTTGAATATTGACATTTTTTTCCTTTTTTGCTGTTACAGGTAAAGCAGCAATAGTAGCCTCATTCATATAGTTTTGTGATCCTGTTGGATGATTTCCTTAAAGTTCCCAGAGTAAAGTTCCCAAGCCAAGAGCATAAGGATAGCTTTAAAGCTTTCGCCACGTTGTTTTCCAAGAGAGACGTGTCAGTTAACATTTTCATGAGTGATGCATAAATGTACCAGTTAGCCACAAGCACATCAGTGTCGAGAATTACCATTTTGAAATTGTTCCTCTTGTAAAACTTACTAGTGTCGTAGTGATGAGTTATCTGATGGCATGGGGGTCAGGGAGAGGGCATAGGAAGTTCAGAAACCATTCTCAGTGCTAAGAATCCTTTTTTTTGTTGTTACAAAATTCTAATTTCTCACAATCCTTTGCATTGGCATGGATTCAATCTCTTTCAAGTCCTGCGTTTCACAGAAAACAGACATGCGACTTTAAGGATACCCACTTACCATCACGACTTTTTGTCTTCTGCCTCCCAGAGAGCAGTTATTAAGCACTTTAATTTCCTCACATGAAAGGGACAAAGTGAGCCTAGAAGTGTTATTAACATTGCTAGTGTAATGCTTACTGTTAGGCAGCATGACTAATGATCCAACGTGACTAATGACCCAGCTCTTCCTCCTAGCTGCTTCTGTTGAGGCTGACTCATTACCATTTTCCCAAACTGCTTGTACATGATGGAGGCACCAACCCAGTTGTTATTAAATAGCTGGTTGTGAGGGCTCTTTGAATCAACAAGTGTAGAGCATAAGGGTATTCAAGTAAACATAATGGACGAAGACCATGTCTAAATCAATTCAGTAGTGAGGTTCAAAGCCATGAAGCAAAAGGTTATTTAACATGCTTATGGAATCATAGATGCCTTGAACTAGAAGGGAGTAGTAAGACTTTTTAAAAAATAATTCCCCAATTTTACCAAAGAAGAAACTAGAGAAGTAACTTGTCTGAAGTCTCACAGCTAGTTTGTGACATAGTACCTCCTATGTTATGATAATATAACAATGATATAATAATGTATGTAATGATACTGTAAAATATAACATAGATTATAACCGTTTTATATTTATGTATTTACGTGTTAAATATATATATATTTTTATATATAGTATGTTATATAATATATACAATATATGTTGTATCTATCGTATGTAGTACACAATATACAATAATATATATAATAATAAGAAAACAATAAGCTGTTGAGGTAATAATATTACAGTAATGCTGATAACTTCCTGTGTGCTAGACACAATACTAAAAAATTTGAATATATTGAACATTTCTGTCTTCCTTTTTGAGCAGTTGACGTGTAACTCAAGTGTCCCGTCAATCAGTTTTTTGTTAAGCAAAAGATCAGATGTAGGAAATGGAAACCATAAGTGTGAAGGAATTTTTCTCATGAGAAATGTGGGGTGTTGTTTTGGGTGTGGGTAAGAAAAGGGAAGGAAACTTCACTGTCATCAGATATGTCCAAATTTAGAACAATATCTATCCCTAGCCATTGGCTTTAGGATATGCTTTACCCTGGGAACGTGCGTAGAATACATTTCCGTCTTTGGCTGTGTTTTTTCCAGCTATATAGAGGGTGCCACCATTATTTTAAGATAATAGTCATGGCCATCGGCCACTGTATATCTAATTACCTTTCGACTATTGCTTAGAAGGCCCTTGATTTCAGAAGTCACGTCATGTCGAAAAATCCAGATGATTCTGTTTCAGGGGACCTTGTGGACTACAGCCAAGGAATTTGCCAGGACAGTGCATCTATGTCAGGGGTCAGTAAACTTCTTAAAGTAAGGCCAGATAGTGATTTTTTTTTTGTTTTGTGGGACTAAGAAGTAAAAATATAAAAACCATTTTTCACTTGCAGATTGTAAACAAGTAGCCTGCATAAACAAATAGGCAGCTGTTCAGATTTGGTCTACAAGCAGAAGTTTGCCAACCCTTGGTCTACATGGTTTTTTTGCCTTGGGTGCTATTGTCCTGGTGGTGCAGTGGTTAAACACTCAGCTGCTAATGGAAAGATCAGTGGTTCAGACCCATCCAGCAGCTCTGGAGTAGGAAGACCTGGCGATCTGCTCCAGGTGACAGCCTAGAAAACCCTATGAGGCTGTTCTGCTCTGTCATTTGGGGTTGCAATGAGTTGGAGTTGACTCAACAGCACCTAACAACAACAGCCATTGCTGACAGTGTCACCCTGGAACTCAGAAGCAGGCCACTCATCAGAGCACAATTCTACTCTACACACATGGGGTTGCCATGAGTCAGAATCAACTCAAGGGCAGCTGGTTTGTTTTTGTTATTTTGACATAAAAATGGTGTTTGAAGCTATGAGACTGGATGAGATTACCAAGGGAGTTAGTTAGAGAAGATAAGAGGCCAAGGAATGACCTCTGGAGAGGGAGAAAATGAGGAGGAACCAGCAAACACTCAGCAAAGGTCTTCAGTAAGGTAGGAGGAAAAGCAGACTGTGGTGACGAAGAAGTCAAGTGCAGAGCTTGTTATTGAAGAGAGAGAAAAGGAGCAACACTGACAAATGATGCTGACTTGGGTCAAGTGAGTGGAGGACTGAGACTTGACCATGAGATTTAGTAACATGATGGTCATTGGTGACCTTGACAAGATCCAGTTTCAGTGGAGGGTTGGGGCAAAAGAGGGTTTAAAAGAGAATGGGAAGAGAGGAATTAGAAAGAATGACTATGGACAATTCTTTGGGGAACTTTGCTGCAAGGGGGAGAAAAGACACAGGGTGATGGTTGAGGGTAGTAGGTGAAGGGAAAGGTCCTTAAAAAGGCAAAAACAGTGGCGTGATTGAATGCTGATGGGAATGATCCAGTAGAAAAGGAAGATTGCTGATGACTGGAAGAATTGTTGGACAAGAGAGAAGTCGTAAATTATAAAAAAAAAAAAAACTCGTTGCCACCAAGTCAATCATGACTCATAGTGACCCTATAGGACAGAGCAGAACTGCCGCATAGGGTTTCCAAGGAGCAGCTGGTGGATTCGTACTGCTGACCTTTTGGTTAGCAGGCAAGCTCTTAACGACTGTGCAACTGTTAAAAAAAAAAAAAAAACCGTGCCACCATAACTACTTTTAATTAAGTAGTACTCTCGACAGCACCGGGCTCGGCTGGGCTATCAGTGATTGTTAAAAAACCACACTGGTGTTCAGTGACTTAAAACAACAACTGGTTATTTAGTTCATGCTTCTGCAGTCAGCTGCCAGGACAGCTTGCCCCTGTCTCTGCACCCCCAGGTTTTTTCACCTGGCAGCTGTCCAAGGGAGCAAGGTGGTATACAAGGCTCCTTAAGGCCTAGGCCCAGAATGGACACACTATCACCCCATTTTATTGGTTAAAACAAGTCACGAGGACAACCCAGATTCAAGGAGAAGGGTAAGAGACATTGCCTCTTGATGGAAGGAACTGTAAAGTCATCTTGCAAAGATGTGTGGATACAAGGAGGGGCTCACTTTTGGCCATTTTTGCAAACAATCTGCCATAGCTCTCAATGAGCTGAGATGTGCTTCACAAGGGTTCTCATCTTCATTTTACAGCTGAGGAAACGGTTTCAGGGAGGGTCCAGTACCTTGGCTCAAGATCACACAGCTAGTAAGTGGCAGAGTAGGGATTCAAACCTTAGTCTCTGATGTCAAAGCCCATTTCTTAGCCACTTCTTTGTTCCGCCTTCCTGATTTTTTGTTGTTGTTGTTAGTTGCCATCCAGTAGATCCCTACTCATGGTGACCCTGTCTGTTATAGAGTAGAGCTGCACCGTAGGGTTTCTTGGCTGTAACCTTAATGGAAGCAGATCGCTTTCCTGACATGGTGTCAGTTTTAAAGAGCAGAAAAGAGTGTTACCGCCTCTCTTTTCTTGTTAGGCATGGGAATAGTTTTTTTTTTTTGTAGACAGATATTATCTCATAATCAGGATGTATTGAGAGAGGCGATTATCTTGTTGTGGACTGCATGTTTACTTCATGGGGATTGGACAGCTCTATTTATTAGAATCCCAGTGAGGTCACAGTGGTGTGTTAAATTAGGGCCTGTATTGACACAAATTCATGTCTCTACTGCCTGTATTGACACAAATTCATGTCTCTACTATCAGCTGGACCCTCAGTGCCATTTGACAGTCTTTCAGCTTGTCAGCTCACTCGTCTGTTCCTCCTAGCAACCCATCGAGGTAGTCACCATTCTCCACAAGTCTCCCATCAGTCCACCCCCCTCCCTTTTGACCTGTGAGTCCTACTCACAGAGAAGTTCATGCCTCACTTGGGAACACCCTGACCTTTGCCTCCACTCCTGCTTTGTATGTCTGCCTCCTCCTCTCTGTCCCTGACATGGGGATGCCCTGCCTCTAGTCCAAAGGGAGCCCCCTCTGCTCAGATCCTCCTCCCACCAGAACTTGCCATAATCCACATCTGTCTTCTCACCAATTGGATTTAAGCTTTTCAAAGGCAGAGTCCAAAAAGAGGAGGAGTTTGTAATAGCCTCAGGGAACTTTGGTTCTACCACTACTTCTGTAGCCTTGGGCAGGCCATTTCCCTTCAGGTTCATGAAATCTGAGAAAAATGGACTAGATATGCAATCTGAAAGGCCACTTAGGGATAATAAGTTGGCTGATGTCCATAAAGAAAACCCTTGGCTTAGAGCTCAGTATTGAATGCAGTGGCTACCAGTGTGCCTTAGGTTCTGACCTCTGTCTGTATCTAACAGCCCTTCCATTTGCTGAGTGATCTCCAGAATTATCTTTGCCCTCTTGTTATTCATTGTCAAAACCTCATTGGCCCCAGGGCTAGAGCAGCTGCCTTCTTCTTAGCTCATTTGGAAAGCAGCTTGAGAGATGGTTGATGTGTGTGGTGATTCCATAATCTCAGAAAAATTACTTTGGTTAGAAAGCAAAGACCACAGTGAAAATATTCTTTAAAGCTCTCTTTTGGTAGAAGGAGCAAATATATGAGTAACTAGGTTAAATCAAGCATTTGAAATCTCTGTAACTATATACTAACAGTGAGCCCAAGAGCTTTGCCCTTCTTTAAAGTCCCCGGATGGGGATCTCAGTTAGCCAGGTGAGAAGAGGAGAAATATTACCTCGATGAGGAAGCATTGGGGATAGCAGGGGTGTCAGCCGTGTTTTCATGAGCTGATGCTCAGGCATGAGATTCATGGTGCAGTTTGTCTTTATTTCTATATACTTTGCTGTAAGAGTAAATAGTCCTGCTCCTTATTTATCATGGAATCGTAGCTGTTCAGTGGTAGAATTCTCAACTTCCATGCAGAAAGTTTGATTCCTGGCCAGTGTACCTCATGCACACCCACCACCAGTGGAGGCTTGTGTGTTGCTATGATGCTGAACAGGCTTCAGCAGAGCTTCCAGACTAAGATGGACTAGGAAGAAGGGCTTGGGGATCTACTTCCAAAAATTAGCCAAGGAAAACCCTATAATCACAGTGGTCTAGTCCATAACCAATCATGGGGATGTCTCAGGACCTGCATTTTGTTCTGTTGTGCAAATTGGGTGCCAACTCAACAGCAGCTAATAACATACTTAAGAACACACTGGTAAGTACTATGAAAGATCTGAGCTGAGATTTGAAGGGTAAGTCAGACTTAACTAGGTAAGGAATGGAGGCAGGGCTGGGGAGGACTAGGTGAGGGAACAGAATGTATAAAGGTCCTGAAGCAAAGGTGGGTGGATGGGGTGAGAATGACATGGGGTGGGAGATGAAAGGTACCTTGTAGGCCATGTCAAAGGTGTTGGGCTTTAGTTTAAGAGCAGTGAAAAACTGAAAAGCCATTAAGTGTTTTCAGTGATAGGTTTGTGTGTGTGAAAGAGATTGGTCGATTAAGAAAGAGAGAGATCAGACTTGTGCTTTGAAAAGATTTCCACAGCTTTTGTGGGGAGAATGCACAAGAGAAGGTAAGAATGGAATTAGGAGGCTTAGTTGTTCAGGCAGATGATAGCAGTTTGGACGAGGGGTGGTAGGAGTGGGACACATTCACCGGATAGGTAATTGTTGTTGTTAGGTGCCCTCAAGTCAGTTCTGACTCACAGCGACCCTATGCACGACAGAACGGAACACTGCCCCGTCCGGAGCCATCCTTACAATCGTTGTTATGCTTGAGCTCATTGTTGCAGCCACTGTGTAAATCCACCTCGTTGAGGGTCTTCCTCTTTTCTGCTGACCCTGTACTCTGCCAAGCATGATGTTCTTCTCCAGGGACTGATCCCTCCTGACAATATGTCCAAAGTATGTAAAACGCAGTCTCGCCATTCTTGCTTCTAAGGAGCATTCTGGTTGTACTTCTTCTGAGACAGATTTGTTTGTTCTTTTGGCAGTCCGTGGTATATTCAATATTCTTCGCCAATACCACAATTCAGAGGCGTCAATTCGTCTTCGGTCTTCCTTATTCATTATCCAGCTTTCACATGCATATGATTGAAAATACCATGGCTTGGGTCAGGCGCACCTCAGTCTTCAAGGTGACATCTTTGCCCTTCAACGCCTTAAAGAGGTCCTTTGCAGTAGATTTACCCAATGCAATGCGTCTTTTGATTTCTTGACTGCTGCTTCCATGGCTGTTGATTGTGGATCCAAGTAAAATGAAATCCTTGACAACTTAAAGGATACGTAACTAGAAGATAAAATTGACTGGACTTGGTAATGGATGGGATCTGGAGGTTGACAGGGTGAAAAGAGTAAAGTGTGACAGCCAGGTTCCTGGCTGTGTTAATGGTTGATGCCATACACAGAGGAGGAAAGGAGTTGTTGTTCATTTGGTTTACATGTAAACGGAGTGAACTGTTCTTTTGGGGCTTTTAAAAAATGTTGTTAACCACAGACATCAAAACCATTGGCTGCAAGTGTCGACAAACTCAGAATTATTGACTTTTGTGGCTGGCCATGTTGCAAAGGAGGTGTTTAAAAAAAAAAGCAAACCTCAGTCAGTTTTAGTGATTTCTTTCTGAAGTTCTTAACTTGTGGGATTTGGGAGCATTTTAAGGGAGTGACTTGGAGGGACAATGCTCCCTGCCCATCTTGAGATGTCTTCCTTTTGCCTAGCATGGCCTCTCCAGTGGCTTTCCTGCTAGGATAGCTCTGCCCATGGAAATACCGCACATGTACTAACCTTCAGAAGGGTCAAAGACCCGGGTGTAGCTCATTTTTATTTCTTTTCATGGGCAGTTGGACTCCTAATGAGAATGTTTCCCATTAGGAGGTCCCAGGAAGCCTCCATCCATGAGCTACTCACTTGATTTTTCATGAAGAACCACTACGCCGCTATCCTCACGTGGATAGTTACGCTTGCTGCAAAGCAGCCAAACGGGGCGTTGCCTTCCAGCTTTTGGACCCAGGTGATGATGGAGTGTCAAGAATGATAAGTTAATTTTCTATTTATATGAAAATTAGTTTTTCTGAAGGGATTGGAGGAGTGGGATAGATGGCATAGAGGGAGAGAAGATAGGATCTCCTGCTTGGCATTGAAGTACTTGCTAATTGCATTTAACCAGGTCATTTTTGGTACAAACCCAGGGACTGGGCAAGCTTTGAGTTCTAAAAGGTCACAGGAAGCTGGTCATACAAATGAGCTGAAATCCTTCCCTGTGTCTGCTTTGCTTCTTCCAGTTAAGAAAAAGCTGAGGACCTCCTTACTCTTGAGGCATTTAAAAAAAGAGAGAAATTTGAGAGACAGGCTTGGGAGAAGGGGTGACTAGACTTCCCTATGCAAGTTACTTGATTGGCCACTCAAAAAATGGTTGATTGATTATTAATTGAATCAGTCATCCAGGCTTGCCTTCGTAAATGTTCTAGGAGTGTTGAGAATCCAGCTGCTAGTAATTTAATTTTAACACAATTGATACACTACTGGTAGTTTTATTATCTTTGCAAGCTTTTGAACCTCAGCACCTGAAATACTCAGCTTATTTCAAATAGTCCTTTTTCCTTAGAACCTCATTTATAGACGGACTAATTACAGTACAACTACATAATTACCGTTCAGTGCTATGAATGAAAACTACCTGGGGCTGAGAAGCAGGGCTTCTCACTGGTTTGTTCTGGTTAGAACCCCTGTTGATAACTATTGCCACCCCAGATATACTGGATTAGAATCTACAACTTAACAAGATCCCCAGGTGATTCTTATGTATAAGAATAATAGTGCTCTGCCAGTGGTTCATAGAACTAGCCCTTAACCAGCAGCATTAGCATCACCTGGGAACTTTCTAGAAGTGCAGATTCTCAGCAGGGGTTGTGACCAGAATGAAAGAACCAGCCTGCAGCCCTGCTCAGAAAGAAAGCATGTATTGGCCCGGGATGGATCACTCAGTAAGGAAGGTACACACGGGCTTATTTGTGCTTACATACTAACCTGCAGTGCACAGTTTCACCTGTTTTTCACCACATTTTTACCATATGAAATTGTGCACTACAAATTAGTAAACACAATTAAGCCCTTGTGTACGTTGCTTACTATATTCTGGACATCTGGATACTTTACATTGATTTCAGGGCAATTTGTAGCATTTTGTGTCGCTGCCCAGTTGTGCAGGGTAGAGTTGCATCTTATACAGGCAGGGGGGTTCGGTTTGAATAAAAGTGTATAAGGCAAACTTAACCATTAAAAAATCCCTGTTGAAGACCGACAAAGCTAGTTGTCCTTTCAGCATTGCAGCAGAATGCCATCGTTCCTTTAGAGCAAGGGTCTGCTAATTTTAGCCCGTGGACCAAATCTGATCTGCTGCCTGTTTTTATTTGTAGTAATTTTTTGTTGTTGAGAATATACACAGCAGAACATACGCCAGCTTAACAATTTCAACATGTACACTTCAGTGACATTGATTACTTTCTGCTCTTTCTGTTTAAAAAAAAAAAAAAAGGTTGTATCGGAACACAGTCATGCCTGTTCGTTTACACACAGTCTGTGGCTGCTTCCGTGGCACAGTAGCAGAGCTGAGTAGCTGAGACAGACTGTGCCGCTTACGAGGCCAGAAATATTTGCTATCTTGCCCTTTAAAGAGAAAGTTTGCAGGTCCCTGAGTCAGGGCATTAGATGAAGGAATTGGTTTAGATTTAGGTTCCATGTTATTTAAAAAAAAAAAAAAAAAAAGTCACTATCTTTAAATACTTGAATAATATCAGAGGTGAGCTGTTCATACCACAGGAGGCATGAAGGAACTGAGGAAACTCATTTCACCTCTCCCATCACACTTTCACCTGGGGTCATACGCTCATGGACTCAAATGGGCAGTGATTTGCCTAAAATACAGCATTCTGTCTTTTTTTTGTCCAAGTACACATAATTGAATCTGTCTGTGTTTAATTGAGCCCATTGTATTCCCTTTTTGCGCCTTCAGTTGTGGTGGGCCAATGAGAAAAGAACAGAGGCTGACTTACTATTCGAACAATGTGTTTTTTCAAATAATGCTAAAAGCTAAAATAATGCCATAGTGATTTCTGTAGAGAGGGTTGGCAAGGGAATTATCATTTTGACACGCAGATAAGCATATTGACCCCCCCCAAAAACACACCAAGTTCACATCGTAACTGGTGATGTAATCTCGAGAAAACATTGTCCACATGTTATGTGAATATTGTTAATCAAAATTCTACCAGGTTTTTAGTTTTATTTGCATTTAGCATATAAATTTAATTTGATAGCTGTATAGGAACTATGAAAGAGCCCTTGTGACACAGTAGATAAGCGCTCGGCTGCTAACTGAAAGCTCGGGGATTCGAACCCACCAACTGCTCTGCAGGAGAAAGATGTGGCAATCTGCTTCTGTAAAGATTAATAGCCTTGGAAACCCTATGGGACAGTTATATTCTGTCCTTTAGGGTCGCTATGAGTCAGAATCGACTCAACAACAGGTAAGGTGTAGAAACGATAAGCATATGGTGTACTGGCGTTAAGATGACCCCCATGACTCCTGCCTCCTCACGTTCACATCTTTGTGTAGTCCCTTCCTCTTTAGTGGGCTGGGACCTGTGGCCTGCTTCTGAGCAATACAAATGGCAAAGGAGACATTCTCCTTTGCTGGGGTTAAACAAATAAGAGGCTCTTGTAGCAAGGAGCTGAGGGTGACCTTCATTCTACAACCAGTAAGAAGCCGGGTCCATTAGGCTTACGGCTGCAAAGAAATAAATTCTTTCAGCAACCTGTGTGAGCTTGGAAGTAGAACCTTCCCTGGTTGAGCCCCTAGGTGAGAACCAGGCCCTTGACCAGGTTCAATCAACACCTTGATTGCAACTAAGCTGTGCCTGGCTCCTGACCCACAGAAACTTTGAAATAATGTGTATTGTTTTACAACCAAAAAAATGTGTGTGTTACATAGGTAGATCATGGGTGCATATATGTGTCTAGGAAGGCATATGAAGTAAATGCATGTGCACGTATACAGGTGTATCTGTAGACATATGTATACACAACGTTTGTGTGCAGCACGTATATCTACATATATAACAAACGACATATGGGGCACAGTTATGGGGCTTCCTAGACATAGCCAAACAGCTCATGGAATTGGTTTACTGGGTCAAAAGACTTGGGACCATAGTCTCAGGGGACAACTTAGTCAATTGGCCTAACAGTTCATAAAGATAATGTTCTACATCCGAGTTTGGTGAATAGCATCTGGTGTTTTAAAAGCTTGTGAGCGGCCATCTATGATACAACTATTGTCCTCTACTTGTATGGAGCAAAAGCAAATTAAGGACGCCAAAGACTAAGGAAGAAACTAGTCCACGGGACTATTAGCCTGCAGGAACCATAGCCCCTTCTAACCTGAGACCAGAACTAGATTGTGCCCCACTACCACTACTGACCATTCTTACCAGGGACACAATAAGAAGTCCTGGATGGAATGGGAGAAAAATGTAGAACAAAAACTCAAATTCCGCTCCCCCCTCGCCCAAAAAAAAAGCCCAGACCTACTGGGGCTATAGAAACTGGAGGAACCGCCGAGACTATCGCTCTAAGATACCCTTTGAACTTGAAGCTATTTCTGCAGGTCATCTTTCAGTCAAATAATAGATTGGCTTATAAAATAATATCACCCATGAGTAATGTGCTCCTTTAAACAATTAACTACATGTGAGACCAAACAGTCAATCAACAGTTACCCAAAAGCAAAGATGAGAAGGCAAGGAGGGAAAGGGAAGCTAGATCAATGGAAACAGAACAACCAGAATGGAAATAATGAGAATGCTGACGCATTACAAAAATAGTAACCAATGACATGGAAAAATTTGCATAAAAATTGTTAAAGGAGAACCCAGCTTGCTATGTAAACTCACCTAAAACACAACAAAATATTTTTTTTAAAGTACCCCCCCCATAAATAAATAATCGTGTGTTGTTTTAAGCTGCTAAGTTTTTGGCAGTTGGTTACACAGCAATGGAAAACAGAAAATAAGGAGTTTGCGCCTAGTTTTTACCGGTACTTTTTTAAATAACGTAAAAATCCAAGCCAACCCTGGGTATTTGCAGTAGTTTTTTCCCCTTTAAAAGTTGTTCTTAAGTTATTGAATCACTTGACAAAATTGGAATATGAACAATAGATAAAAGTATTGTATCAATGCTAAATTTAATGAAGTTGATAACTGTACTGCATTTATGTAAAATCATGTGTGTTCTTAGGAACTGCACATTGAAGTATTTAAGGGAAAATGACCTGATATATGATGCTTACTTTCAAATGATTCACAAAAAAAAAAAATCTATATAGAGAAGGCAGATGGGGAGGAAGGAAAGGGCGGGGGTGGAAAGTAGCGGATAAAGTAAATGGAGCAAAATGTTAGTAATGGGCAGATCTGGCTAAAGGGTATATAAAACCAAACCCATTGCCGTTGAGTCAGTTCTGACTCATAGCAACCTTATAGGACAGAGTAGAACTGCCCCAAAGGGTTTCCAAGGAGTGCCTGGTGAATTCGAACTTCTGACCTTCTTGGTTTGCAGCCGTAGCATGTAACCATTACGCCACCAGGAATCCGATAAAGGGTATATGAGTGTTCTTTATACTATTTTTATTCTTGAAACTTTTCTATAAATTTAAAATTACTGCAAATAAAAAGTTTTTTGTTTTTCCCTTTTAGATTGTCCTTAATCAAGATTGAGCAACACAGGACTAGGTTTATTCTTCTTGAATTCAGAGAATTTTTTTTTTTTTTTTTTACAGAAATTTGCAGAATTGTGGACTATAGCTCCCTTTTATAAAAGTTGGTTGTTAGGCACGAACTGCTGGACTATCTCTGAGATGCAACAAAGTCCATCTCTCTCTCTCTCACACACGTACAAACACACACGCATACTTTTTTCAATTTATTTTTAAACAGTAATATGTGCACATATACCTGTATTTCGAATACGTTATATGTATATCTAGATCCCTCTAGGAGCCCTGGTAGTGCAGTGGTTAAGTGTCCAGCTGCTAACTGGAAAGCCAGTAGTTTTAACCTACGAGCAGCTCCGCAGGAGAAAAGACCTGGCAATCTGCTGTCATAAGTATTACAGCCTAGAAAACCCTAGGGGGCAGTTCTACATTGTCATATAGGGTTGCTAGGATTTGGAATCGACTCAAGGGCACACAACAACAGATCCCTCTAAGTGGCAACCATGAATTATATATCCGAATAGTGCTGTTATTAAAAAATCTATAAACATTTATTACCCTACATAGTTTCTGTTGGTCAGGGATTTGAGAGTATCTTAGCTGGGTGATCCTGGTTTGGCCTTTCACGAGGTTGCAATAAGGATACCAGCTAGCGCACAGTCATCTGAAGGCTCAGCTGGGGCTGGAGAATCTGCTTCTAAGGTGCTGACTGTTGGTGAGAAGTCACAGTTCTTCCCCACGTAGACCTTAGAATGCTCTTTGAGTGCCCTCATGACATGGTAACTAGCTTCCTTCAGAGCAAGTGACCCAGGAAAGAGAACAAGGAGGAAGCCACAGTGTCTTTTTTGACCCAGCCCAAGAACTCACATATAATTTGTCCAGTATTGTATTGGTTGTACACATCAGCCCTTTTCAGTGTGGGAGGGGTCTACACAGGGGCATGAATACCAGAAAGCAAGGATCGTTGGCTTAGAAGTTGTTTTAGAGGTTGGCCACTGTATTTTTTTTTTTAGTGGCTGCATTGTGTTCTGTTGAATAGATGAAGTATAATTTATTAATCAGTGCCCTATAGACAGACATTTTAGTTTCCAGCGAGCTACCATTAGAAAACATGCTGCATTGAATAGCTCTGCACACATACCATTTCTCACATGTGCAAATACCTGTAGGATGAATTCCTACAAATGGAACAAAGGGTTATCTATTTTTAATTTTGATAGATATTTCAAATTGCCCTCTCTGTACCAGTTTTTATTCCCATCAGCAGTCTAAAAGGGTGCATCCCCATACGTCTCAGTTTGTTCTCAGAGTTTTTGTCTTTCGCAAGCCTGATAGGTAAAAATGGTTTTACATTGTGGTTTTAATTTCTGTTTAATCATGAATGAAATTAAGGGTCTTTTCATATGTACAAATACCATTTGTATTTATTTTTGTGTAAGTTTTTCTCTTTGGTGATCTTTTTCTTATTTTTTTATAAGAGCTCTTTATATATTGAGGGATTAGCCCCCGAATATGATATTAGTTGCAAATTGTTTTCCCCAGTTTGCCTTTTGATTTTGTTTATGGAATTTTTTTGCTATGCAGTTTATTTATATAACATAAAATTTGCCATTTTAACCATTTTTAACTGTACGTTTTAAGTGCCATTAATTACATTCACAATGTTTCACAAACATCACTATTTACAAAACTCTTTCATTATACATCTTTTATCGTGGCTGGTTGTGTGTTATATTAAGCGGAAAAGTTTTCCCTACTCGAAAATTATTAAAAACAAGCCTCCCATGTTTTCTTCTACTTTCATGGTTTTACTTTTTACATTAACATTTTTGCTCCATCTGGAATTTATTTTGATAGGAAATGTGAGGTAGGAATCCGTATCCTATGAGGATTAGATTTGACTCCGAGCTTCTAACCAGTTCCTTCTGGTTTGAACCCTGCTGAGAATTTGCATTTCCACTCCAAATATACTGAATCAGAATTTACATTTAAACAAGATCTCCAGGTGATTCTGGGTACTTGATAGAAATGCAAATTTTCAGCAAGGCTTTGAACCTGAGCTAACCAATTAGATTCGAAGCCCTGGTTCTACTGCACTCAACAGAAAAAAATGCATGAAGGTTGACTCTCTTACGCAAGTCTGGAGGTTAGCAGTTCATAGCTGGTGTGGTGGCTTCATGAAGGCTCCTTCTGCCTGGCTTTTTCCATCCTGCTGGTGTATGGAGTCTGTTCTCCAGATTACCTCCAACCGTTGCATCTGTGTTTAGCACGGCAGGGAAAGGGCTCAGAGCATGGTGCTTAGCCAGATCATCACCCTTAAGGAGTCTTCCTAGGGCCCCCCACAACGTGCATGTTATTGGTCAGAACTTAGTCACATGACCATGCCTAGCTGCAAGAAAGGCTAAGAAGTAGTAAAATTATCATTCTGTTACAAAGGGACAAGGGAACTGGAAATTGGGTAGGTTTTACCAGAAGTCAGTAACCCAGAAGCTAACTTCTTTTTTTTTTTGCCAGTCAGCTACTTGGTTGTCTCAACACCAATCTTTTTTCCAATCATTTGAAATGCTTCCTTCATCATTTTATTTGTATATTTATGTTGATGCTATTGGATTTTTTCCTGCATAGGTTTTTATCTTGTTTAGAGTACTAATTATAGCTTTCAATAGGTTCTTTGTCCCTGTGTCCTTCGTTGCTAAAGTGTTCATTTAAGGGAGAAGTTCGTTCCTGGGTTTTAGCTTCACCCTTTTTTGGTCCTTTCATAAAATATTATACAGATCAGGTACTATACAGGAATTTGGAAAGGCCTGAATTTGTTTCATGTAAAACATCAAAAGTCAAACCGTTTTCATGGTCAGCAACGAAAATCAAGCAATGATTCAACTCAGAATGTCTTTAAACGAGCAGCCAATGTTACCTGGGAAGACTGGAGTCTAAGATATGCCATTTCCCCCCTGCTTTTTAAAAATTAACATCAGAGAAGGACTAGAAGAGTAGTAGCTGGGTTCCAGAGGCTAGCAGCTGTAGGACCCCCATCTGATACAGTCACTTGTTTTAAAAAAGCTTAACTCTCAGGTTAATAAATGTTCTTTCCTTTACTCCTCCCAACAGCCCTTTGTGGTGCTATTATTTATCTCCATTTTGCTAATGAGGATGTTAAATTAATTGTCTAAGTTTTTTCAAAGGTAGTTAACAGTGGAGCTTTGTTTGACCACAGGCACTCTAACCCATAGCCCGAGCTGTAATCTACTGTAGGTGCTGCCTGCCTGGTGACCATAGCATTTCAGGCTAAGAGTGCCATTCCCCTCCTACTTCCCTTCTAAATTGACCCCCAGGAAAAAGTCTTAACCACGCTAACATAACACTAAGTCCAAATCAGTTCACTTCAGATGAGAACATTTGAATCAAAGCCCAGCTGAGCTTGAGCTCTTAGTTCTGTTCCCTTTCTCTTTTTACTAGGCAAATCCAAAAGTGGCTGCTAGGGTAGTTTCTGTTGTACTGACAAGGTACTTCTGGCAAGATGCTAATAAGAGATGCCCTGTTAATGATGTTTTCTGTGGCCACGGTAGGGAGATGGATGCTCCACACCAGTTAGCCCAGTGTTCTTTTACAGAAGGACTTGCAAAGTAGAGGACCTGGCCTTCATGCTTATCCTTCCTGAAGTCAGCCTCAACTTCCAAGTTGGCATCTAGAGACATTTATGTTCTTTCATACAGTCGTGCATACAGCTGCCTACCTCCTTTTGTTCCTGTATGCCACCTTCTTGTCGGTAATGAGCTCTTCACTTTTGAACTAAATGCTTCACTTGAGCTTCAAAGGGAGCCCCCACTTCTAGGACTTGGGGGTCGTAAAGGTTATTTCTATATTAAGTTGGAGCCCAATATACCAGGGCTATAGTGATTTTTTTTCAGTTTCCCCCAAAAATGTCTTTATTGCTATAAAGTTACTGTTGTTGTTAGGTGCCATTTAGTCGATTCCAACTCATAGCAAACCTATGGACAGCAGAACAGAACACTTCCCGGTCCTGTGTCATCCTCGCAATCCTTGCTATGTTTGAGCCCTTTGTTGGCAGCCACTGTGTCAGTCCATCTCATTGAGGGTCTTCCTCTTTTTTGATGGCCCTCAATTTTACCAAGCATGATGTCCTTCTCCAGGGACTGGTCCCTCATGATAACATGTCCAAAGTATGTGAGATAAAGTCTCGCCACCCTTGCTTGTAAAGAATGAGCGTTCTGGCTGTACTTCTTCTAAGACAGATTTGTTCATTCTTCTGGCTGTCCATGGTATATTCAATATTCTTCGCTAACACCGTAATTAAAAGGCATCAGTTCTTCGGTCTTGTTTTTTCATTGTCCAGCTTTCACGTGCACATAAGGCGATTGAAAACACCATGGCTTGGGTCAGGCACACCTTAGTCCTTAAAGTGACATCTTTGCTTTTTAATACTTTAAAGAGACCTCTTGTTACTGGGCTATTGATTTTTTTTTTTTTTTTTTGAATTGTGCTTTAAGTGAAAGTTTATAAATCAAGTCAATCTCTCATACAAAAAGTTATACACACCTTGCTATGTACTCCTGGCTGCTCTCCCCCTAATGAGACAGCACGTTCCTCCTCTCCACCCTGTATTCCCCGTGTTCATTCAACCAGCTCTTGTCCTCCTCTGCCTGCTCATCTTGCCTCCAGACAGGAGCTGCCCACATAGTCTCATGTGTGTACTTGAGCCAGGAAGCTCACTCCTCACCAGTATCATTTCCTATCTTATAGTCCAGTCCAATCCCTGTCTGAAGAGTTGACTTCGGGAATGGTTCCAGTCTCGGGCTAATGAAGGGTCTGGGGATCATGACTAGTCTCAGTCAGACGGTTAAGTCTAGTCTTTTTACGAGAATTTGAGGTCTACATCCCACTGTTGTGCTCCTTCAGGGATTCTCTGTTGTGTTCCCTTCAGGGCAGTGAACGGTGGTACCCAGGCACTATCTAGTTCTTCCAGTCTCTGGTTTATGTGTGGGCTATAGATTTTTTTATGGGAGAGCAGATATTAAATGGTCATTTGAAGAACACCGTAGATCTTGTAAAACCATGGTTGAAGATTCCATCCAGATTGTTACTTGACATCCTTCTTGAAGTTCCTTCTAGAATTTTGAACCAGGCAAAGTTTGCCTTTCTGTTGAATTCCTATACCTTTTTTTGCTGGACAGAATTAACCACTTGTTTACCTTGTTACTTTTGCTACTAGGAAACTTAGAAGCAAATGGCCGCAGGTCAAGTGCAGTAAATCCTGTGTTCTAAGTTCTGATTCTACACTTATCTGTCTTATTTCTGAAGTGTTTTTGCGTTACCTAAATAAATTACAGCAGTTAGGGGGAATAACTGCTTTGTGACTTTGCACATTAGCTCTGTGGTTTGCTTTGACCTTCTGCGTAGAAGCAGCTGCAAATGTGTTACATTGTTAGGTGAGTTTTAACTTATGTAGACAAAAGCTTGTTGACCTGTGCTCTGGGTGAGAACTCTGCTTTCTGCTGCTCAAATGATCAAATCCCATGATGTAATTTTGGTTTATAAGAATTTAGTTTTGACCTGGAGTGATTCTCTGTGGGACTGTACAGACCAAGAGTCTGTTGTGTAGCAAGTGTTAACAACAAACTCTGCCACAGCTGGCCTGGTGGTTTGCCTCCTGGCCCATGTTTCATTTGCCCTCCCTGGTCTGCTTGGACAGAGAGAGGAGGAAAAGCTTTTGGCAGATGCTTTTAGCAGGACCCTTAGGCTTAAGGGAGGAAGCTAATTTTAGTTGTTTTTAATATTATGGTAGTTGAGTTGCGTCTTTCCTCTCAGGGTAAAGCGTTTTAGCTTTTGTTTTTGCTTTTGCATTTCCTGTGTACTCCTCCTGAAGCAAAATGGACTGCTAAAAGTGTCACTTGGTGCTATTTTGTGCCTAGAATAACATTTAAGTCCTGTGAGCACTGTGAGTCATTGAAACAGTTTTAGGAGAAAGAAATGTCATTTGTGTTACTCTTTTTTTTTTCTCCTAGAATTTCTTCAGTTGATTTTTTCTGTGCTTTTTTAAATTAGACATATGGAATCTTTCATCAGTAGTAGTACAGTAACAATTTATATTTTCTGGAACCTCGTATCTCTACTTGTATATTGTTGTTGTTGTTAGGTGCCATCGAGTTGATTCCAACTCATAGCAATTCTGTGTACAACAGAACCAAACATTGCCTGGTCCTGCACCGTCTTCACAATTGTTGCTATTCTTGAGCCCATTGTCGCACCCAACTGTGTCAGTCCATCTCATTGAGGGTCTTCGTCTTTTTCGCTGAGCCTCTACCTTACCAAGCATGATGTCCTTCTCCCTCCTGACAACATGTCCAAAGTATGTGAGATGCAGTCTCCACCATCCTTGCATCCAAGGAGCATTCTGGTTGTACTTCTTCCAAGAGAGGTTTATTCGTTCTTTTGGCAGTCCATGGTATGTTCAGTATTCTTCGCCAACACCACACCACCTCGCTTTAAAAAGTGCAACAAGTTTTGGAGGAAGATCATGGTTAAAGAGGAAAGTTTCTGGAACATTCAGTTGTGCCGCTTACCTGGTAAACAATTGGTGAAGAAGCTGTATGCACATCCATTGTGATTAGAGCTTAAACATGGAGCTGATTTGCACTTCTTCTCCAGGCATCCTCAGTGCCTATCACATAGTAGACGCTGTAAATACCTGTTGGATGATTAAAGTCCGTAACGTGACGGTCGCAAAAGGTTAAAGGAGGACGGTTTTATGAAACAACAAGGTATAAAAAGGGAGATCAAATAGGCCAGTGGTTCTCAAACTTAGTGTGTATCAGAATCACCTGGAGGGCTTGTTGAAACAGATTGTTGGGCTCCACCCCCAGAGTTTCTGATTCCTTAGGTCTGGGATGGGGCCCAATAATTTGCATTTCTGGCAAGTTCTTAGGTGAGGCTGCAGTTGCTGGGTCCAGGACCATAGTTTGAAAACCACTGATCTAGGCTTTTGCTCTCATTTTCCAGATGAGAATAGGCCTTGAGAAATTGTTTTGCCTAACTGACAAAACCAGTTGGTGGCAGAACTGGCACTAAAGCCTAGGTCTGTCTTCCTACTACCTGACTTCTAGGAGAGAGAAGTGTATTTTGTGTCCTTAATCTGGCAAGCTTAAGTGACGACCACATACCCCAGATTCATTGTTAGGTTTACTCACAGGTAACTGACAACCTTGGAACAGAACAAAAGAACAAGAAGTGGATTGTTGCAAGTGTTTGTTAGTTGCTCCTACAAACATGCCCTACACCACCATCTTCCCATTTATGACTGGATGACATCCGCCTCACCATCAAAGGAAGTAAAGTCTTCTCATTGGTGACAAATAGTCGCTTCCCTGAAGTCTCTAGACCATCTTGCAGATCTTAGTCCCTTCAATAAACAGCACTGCGCTGAGGTGCTGGAGGTTCAGCCATGGATGAGACATTGCATCAAGGGTGAGTCAGCCACACAGATCATTTCCATACACTATGGTACATACTAAGATTGAAGGAGGGTAGGAGCACTAGATAGACCTCTGGAGTTGCACAACTTCTTTATTCACAGCCCTTCTCGCTTTCCTCTGGATGAGAAGATAAGAGCCCCTGGTGGACAACCAGGCTTAGAGCAGAAGCTATTCAGTTAGAGCAGATGGAGATTATTGTGATCCCCAGGATTTACCTCCCCGCCTCTGCTGGCCCTGCCCACTCTGGTCTGCCATAGTGGCCTTCCATCAGGTCTCCTGATTTACCTCAACCCACTGACAGGAACGTTCAGTTACCCTTCAGTTTATACACCCACCAGAAATAAAATGAAAATTGAGCCAACTGCAGCCAATTTCCAGGTTCCCATTTTAAACCAGAGTTTAGTTATGCTAAGCACCAATTGCCCATTATGGAAGATGGCTTTAAAGCACACCTTTTATTGCCTCCCTTCCCTTCCCCATCTCGTACCCCGCTCCCTACCAGTATTACCTGAACCTCTCAAGTAAACTCTTGCACTTAAACCCTGTTTCAGGGTCTCCTGGGAAACCTAGACCAAGGTTTAAACACTCACCTTCAGGAGGCCGTTACCACCACTCTCCGTAGATGTGGTCATCATCCTTGTAGTGATTTGTTCCAGGTCTTCTCTCTGTTCCCTGGTGTCATGTCTAGCTAACTCTCTACTGCATTCCAGGTGGCAAATACTTTGGGCTGGAAAAATATTCTACATCATATTACCTTGTTCAGTCTTCCTTCTCCCCAGGGCTTTGTTTTGTTCTCTCGTCAAAGGAGTAAGGGGATGTGACAGAGGGTCTTCTTTAGCAGGCAGCCAGCTTAGATTGAGCTTTCCTCATAAGGAACCTTCTTCAGATTGGGATCTTGGGAAGGCCATGGTTAACCTGAGCAGGTGGGAACTGTGACAGCAGGACATTTATATATACATATTTGACGGCACTGGGTGGGTGTTGGTATACCAAAGTGGATTTTACCAGTGAGTTCACAGCTCTCTAAGCTCCTGTCACACCCAAGCTTTCAGAGAACTAAGATATGCCGCTCATGGCTACAGCCCTAAAAAAAAAAATAGAAGGGGAAAATTCTGCAGGACCAAGTGTTTTTGCTAAATGAAGTGTGGAGCTCTAGATATCTTTGTACCTGGGGGAGAGGACTACAATGGTGGCCTCTCAAGCTTTGGGGGGCTGGTCCAGTGCTAGTTGTATTACACAGAAGTTTGCGTTCATATTTACATCAATTTGACTTCTTCAGATAAGAAATCAGAATATTTTAAAGCTGGCGGTACTCCACTAGATTCCATAGAAGAGTTGGCTTATTTCAGGATTTTAGAACTGGCCTGTCTATGGTTGGTTTTGGTTCATCACCCTCACAAATGAATGTTTAAGATAAAGCAGAAAGTCCTGTCTGAAGCAACCAGCACTTTAACCGAGTTTCAGAACACATAGTTCTGAGTGAATATTTTTGTTTTGATGAAAAATTTTAAAACAGCACCCTCAACCCCAGCCACAAAGAATACAAAAATATTATTATAAAGAAACGAAATATATTTTGATCCCTGGTCTGTGGTGATGCTTTAATTTGTAGAGGTGAAACCAAAAATGCTTTAAAAGGTGGCATTTTAAAAAATACATAATTTTCTGCCCCCATCACACTCCTTTTCACAGAGAATCTTTTTACTGATTCAACCCACTCATTTTTGTGCATTTCCAAACATCATTAACTCTTCGGAATTTATATATTTTTATTGTTAAGGTGCCGTTAGTTCTGAGGGCATGGTGGCTGTTAGACACCAGTTACTGGACAAAAACTATCTTTTAGGATATTTAAGCCACAACAAATACATGATGGCCCCAATCTTCCTGGAAAAAATGAAGAGGCATAGCTCTTGGTGACTATTGAAAATTTTTGGTTGAACATTCTTGGACTTTGCCAGCTGTTTTCCACTCCTACCCACCCAAACCAAACCCACCCCCATCAAGGTGATTCTGACTCAGTGACCCCTTAGGGTTTCCAAGGCTGTAAATCTCTACAGAAGCAGACAACCACATCTTTCTCCTGTGGAGCCACTGTCGGTTTTGAACCATCGACCTTTCAGTTAGCACCAATCCTTTTCTTCTCCTAGGGGAGGGGCTTTTGTAGTGGCCACACAGAGCAGGAGAGATTCTTGAGTTGACAGGAACTTCAGTCAGATCTGGGGAAAGACCTGTGCTTGGGTATCCTGGGTCCTTCGCAAATTTCTCTCGTTCCCGGATGACTTTGTTTTCCTGTAGAAAACTCAAGGTTTTCCATCTTAAGTGTAAAACGATGTTACCACCTTACAAAGTACTGGAAGGACTTTAAAGATACTTTGTTTTCCACTGAGGAAACAGTTAATTCACTTGTTGGAGTCAGTGGTAGAATAAGGACCCAACCTCCAGCGTCTATACTTCCAAGCCTCTTTGACTCGATGGCACTGGGTTCTGGGTTATGCCTACTCCTAAGCAGAGCTGGCCTGTTAAACCAAGTGGGTTGGCAGCTTTTTATCCAACCCCAGCTTTGTACACTTTAACACTTCAGTCCCTCGCCTTCAGAAATTCTGACTTCAGAATCACTCTATCTTGTATGTATTCCCATAAGGCAAAAGGCTTTTGTCCAGATTTGTTTTCTTTTGATTGCAGATATGAATTTTTTTTTTAATAAATTAGTACAGTTGTTTTGTGTGTGCTTTTTTAGGCTAGACACCCTGTCATTCTGACCCACCTCCCTTCCATCTTGAGAATCAGTGTCTTAGAGCAGTTACTTGAGGGCAGACAAAAAGCACATTTTCCTCCCAGCACAAATACGGCCATGTATCAGCAAGCAAGTCATTAAGCCAAAGGAAGGGCAGCGATTGGTAATAATTTTGGTCCGCCAGTTCTGGATGAACAAGCACTCTCCTTGCACACAGTAGGTCTAGTTAATATTTATTAGCTTATTGTGCCCTGAGTTTTGTCCTAGAAGACACCTGTTCCAGCCTCATTTCTTTGCTTGGGGTAACTGGTTAATTGGGATTTGGCCACTGGGACTGGTGCTTAGCCCACCCCCCAGATGTCTGTGCTATGCTGGCCCTAACTAAGGAGGGCACTTGGGTATTTCCTGTTCTGAGGTACAGTGTTTACAAGCCTGTTTCCCAATCAGGGGGCGCTTATCTCGAGGAATTTCTGAGATGAGATGAGAAGTACCCCTGCTGTCAAAGTCAGAGGACCCCACCTGCCTATTGCTTTATATGTGCGGGGGGTTGGCTCTGCTCTATTTGCAAGCAGCCCCTTAACCTTCTTTGGCTCAAGATTTGGGATTGCTTAACAGCTTTACCTCTTTGCTCCTGCTCCTTGTTCTCTAAAACAGTGCTTCTCAAATTTGATCATACTGCAGTCACCTGAAGGGCTTGTTTAAAATACAAGTTCCTGGGGCCCTCCCCTGGAAACCCCTATTCATTAGGTAGGGACCTGTAGACTGGAGAAATTGAGTTCTGACCAACTCCCCGGTGATACTGATTCTGGCCAAATGCACAGCCCCTTCTTTTTACCCTCAGTTGAAGGAAGGATTAAGATCATGTTTGGCCATCAAATCAGTTCAGTGGATTAAAAAATGAAATAGAATTTAAATCTTTCAGTTTTGGGATACACTTTGTGTGTTGATTGCAGTACAAAATACCTTTCTTACTGTGATTTGCCACCAAAGTGTGAAAGCTACTGCTGTATAGGCCCCACCTTAGCTACAGTGCCTCTGAGAAATGGGCCACCTGTTGGCTTTGCACCTGTGCATAATCCTTAGCCCCAGGCCGGGGCAGGAAGCTCAGCCAGTGCCCTGGTAACTTTTGGTTAAAGACTAGATGTGCCATTTTGGCCATCGCTATGCAGCACCTGACCTACAGTAGCTCCTCGCTGTCCCAGCCAGGAGGTTTCTCCACTGCTCACTCCCAAGGGGGAAGGGTCTTTAGTGTCCCAAGTCAGTTTGATTGAAATCAGTTTCTTGAAACAGTGTTTACCCCTACTACGTATGATACACTATTTTCTACTCTGTTTCATGTTTTAATCCACAAAAGGTTGATTTTGGGACCTGTAAATGGCTTGTTGACCTGTAGTAAACGCTAAAAATGGGAATAGCCTGCAAGACCCTTCTCCTGGTGGAGCTAGCACCATTTCTGCTGTGGCTCACTGGGTTCTGTCTTTCAGGGATGCCTTTTATGTCTTCAGTCTTTGACTCCCTGTGCTGTGTGGTCTAGTCCAGAATGTATGGTTTACTTCCTTATTAGCTTATAAACCACTTGAGGGCAGGGCCTGCATTCCTTTTAAACCTTGTACCCTCCATAGCACCAAATGCTCAGCATCTGCCCATGGACGAGGGCTGAGCCAATGTGCGGGCAGTCACGTGGCCAGGCCTGGGTCCTGAACTCAGCTTTTAACATTGTTTCAATTGGAAAGTGCCTTCTGATTCTTAACAAAAGGGAACAGTTGCTGTTGAGTTGATTCCCACTCTTGGCAACCCAGTGTGTTGGAAAGGAGAACTGTACTCTATAGGGTTTTCAAAGCTATGTGACCTTTTAGAAGCCAATTAATAGGCTTATCTTCCAAGGTGCCCCTGGGCGGCTTTGAACCGTCAAGCTCTTAACCATTTGTGCCGCTCAGGGGCTCCCTGATTCCAGTCATCTGGCTTCCAAAAGGCCTTTTCTCCAAAGTATGGTCTGTGCTTATTCTTCCTCCTTGGTCTGCTGAGATGCAGGCCCTTGGGAGACTGCCTACTGTAGGAAGTTGTCTTTTAAAATAGATAGTCAGTTCTAGGAGGCTTAAAGGATACAGTTGCTGAGGGAGAATAATGAAAAATGAGATTCTTCAGAGATTGCTTTCAGGGTTCTAGAATGAAGCAATCGAATTGTTGAAGTTGAGTCGCCCTCTAGATTTTTCATAAAAGTACTCCCAAGGAGTGGGTGGGTCTTTGGAGATTTCTGAACAAGAATGCAAATTTGGACAAGAAGAATGTCATTTGCCTGAGACCAATGTCCAGGAAAATGGGATTGTTGCCACTCAAGTACTATCTTTTAAAAACACATTGGAGATGAGCCTTTTTAATCAGTATTGTGAGGCTGTTTAGTTCTTGACCGTAAAGGTAACTTCAATGAGAACTGGGAAGCATTTCTGCCTTTTTTTTTTTTTAATTGTGCTTTAGATGAAAGTTTACAGAGCAAATTAGTTTCTCGTTAAACAACTAATACACAAATTGTTTTGTGACATTGATTGCTAACCCCAGAATGTGTCAACACTCTTTCCCTTCTCAACCTCGGGTTCCCCATTTCCATTCGTCCAGTTTTCCTGTCCCTTCCTGCCTTCTCGTCTTTGATTTGCAGCTGGTATGCCCATTTGGTCTTGTATACATGATCAAACTGTGTATTCTTGTTTGTTTTATAGGCCTGTATAATCTTTGACTGAAGGGTGAACTTCAGGAGTGACTTCAGTACTGAGTGAAAAGGGAGTCCAGGGCCCATACTCTAGGAGTTCCTCCAGTTTCTGTCAGACCAGTAAGACTGGTCTTTTTTTGTGAGTTTGAATTTTGTTTTACATTTTTCTCCAGCTCTGTCCAGGACCCTCTACTGTGATACCTGTCAGAGCAGTCAGTGCTGGTAACCA
Source organism: Elephas maximus indicus (assembly GCF_024166365.1). Lineage (NCBI taxonomy): Eukaryota > Metazoa > Chordata > Mammalia > Proboscidea > Elephantidae > Elephas > Elephas maximus. The sequence continues at coordinate 82,587,080 of NC_064827.1, read as the reverse complement.
GCCACCATCTAGTTGTGCTGAACTCAGTCTGGTGGAGGCTGTGGTAGTTGCAGTCCATTAGTCCTTTGGACTACTGTTTTCTTTGTGTTTTTGGTTTTCTTCATTCCCCCTTGCTCCACATAGGGTGGGACAAGTGAAGTATCTTAGATGGCCGTTCACAAATTTTTAAGGCCCCAGACACTACTCACCAAGGAAGTAGAGCATTTTCTTTATAAACTATGTTATGCCAGTTGAGCTAGATGTCCCCTGAGACCATGGTCTCCAGCCCTTAGCCCAGCAACTTGGTCCCTTAGGGAGTTTGGATGTGTCTGTGAAGCTCTGTGACTCTGCCCTGGTCTAGTTGTGCTGACTTCCCTAGTATTGTGTCGTCTTACTCTTCACCAGATTTACCGCTTACCTATTTTCTAGTTTTTTTCCTTCCCTACCCCTTCCCTCCCTCATAGCCATCAGAGTTTGTTTCTTTCTGTGTGTAAACCTTTTCATGAGGTTTTGTAATAGTGGTCTCATACAGTATTTGTCCTTTTGTGATTGACTTATTTCACTGAACATAATGCCCTCCAGGTTCATCCATGTTGTGAGATGTTTCAAGATTCGTCATTGTTTGTTATTGTGGCATAGTTTACCTTTTTGTGTGTGTAGCATGGTTTATCCATTCATCTGTTGATGGGTACTTAGGTGTTTCCATCTTTTTACTGTTGTGAATGATGCTGCCATGAATATGAGTATGTGGGAAGCATTTCTGACTTTGGAAAATTTCCTTCCTTGCTTTTTAGCCAAACTTTGGCAACCCCAGTATATTAGTTTCTTAGGGCTGCCGTAAACAAATTACCATAAAATGGGTGGCTTAAAACAAACAGATTTCTTCTCCCACAGTTCTGTAGACTAAAAGTCTGAAATAAAGGTGATGGCAAGACCACGGCTCCTCCAAAGCCTACAGGGGAAGTTCCTTCCTTGCCTCTTCCAGTTCCTGGTAGCCCTAGGTGTTCCCGTGGTTTATGGCAGTTTAACTGTAACCCCTGCCTGCATCTTCACATAGCTGTCTTCCCTCTGTGTGTGTCTCTCTCTCACAAGGATACCAGTCATGTTGGATAAGGGCCCACCCTACTCCAGAATGATCTCATGTTAATTTAACTCATTACATCTGCAAAAATGCTATTTTCAAGTAAGGTCACATTTATAGGTACCAGGGGTTAGGCTTATCCTTTTCAGGGATACATCCAACCATCACCAAAATATATATTCCTCCCCAGTCCATTGTTTTTTGGGTTGCTTCAAATAGTGTTTTTGTTCTATCCATAATCTCACCTCCCACATCAAGAGAGCAAATGTATAACTCTGGCCTCTCCCCCTTAGGCCAAGAGACTGTCCTTGAGTTTCATCTCTAAGAGTGTTTTTAGCCCAAGTCCTGGCACAGCCAGAAAGTCTTTGATATGCTGCTACTGTGAATGCGCCATCTTGTCTTGGACTGTTCCAGAAGGGTGTGATTCACTTTTACAAGCAAACTGACCTAAAAGTCTTGTCTTCTAGTCTTGTGGTGACTTGTGCTTCCCTGATGATCAAAGTTGTGAATACATCTCATAAACAACCTGTTTCCTAGGCTTTGGCTTGAAGAGGAAGAGGTCTACTCCAAGATGTGCCATCTGAATTGGGAGCCAGCAGAGTCTGGGGGTAATTATAGCTGAGCAGAATACCCTGCACTTAGTAGGTGCTGGCTTGTTGTAAGTGCTTTTCAAAGTGGCACCGAACACTGACCCAGGGGAAATAATAAGAAAATTCCTCCAGGGACAGAATAGGACGTGAGCTCTCACTCCCCTGAGCATCTGTTTGAGCCATCTTTAGGGCACTTGTTCACTTCTCTCTACTTACACACTGGCATGTGAAGCAGAACTAGGTTCAAATCCAGGGTCTGTATTTCCTTGGTAGACTCAGTTGTAAAACAAAGATGGCGATACCCATCTTGGAGAGTCATTGTGAGGACTGAATGAGATAAGGCCTGTGAAGGGCCTGGGCGTTGCTGGGCACTTACTGTGTAGGAAATGGCCCTAGTTTGTACTGTATTGTTGCTGCTGCTCTCAGCTACACGAGAGCAGGGCTGTGTTTAAAAAAAAAAAGCAGGGCTGTGTTACTCAGTGTCTAATACAGTGCCTTGTGCACGAAAACCAAAACCCAAACCCATTGCCACTGAGTCAATTCCAACTCAGAGTGATCCTATAGGACAGAGTAGAACTGCCCCATAGGGTTTCCAAGGCTGTAAATGTTCACAGAAGCAGACTGCTGTATCTTTCTCCCGCGGAGCAGCTGATAGGTTCGAACCTACTGACCTTTCAGTTAGCAGCCAGGCACTTTAACCACTGCACCCCAGGGCTCCTTGCCTTATACACAATACATCTTGCTGACGATGACTTGGATTGAATTTCAGACTATAAGCCAGTGAAATTCTGGCTTGGACTAAACCATCATGACTTCATATTTTAGTCCCAAAAATTTGAGGGCCCTTGGGAGCCTCTAGTGGGTGGTTAGACCATCTGTGGCTGTAATTCACAAGTAGAGAGTAGGTGGATGTCACCAGCACTAAACTGGGCTCTCTTTATTTTGGCCCTCTGTACACTTTTGCTTATTACGTTGAAGTTGTATCATGGGTAAGAGAAAAGGATCGAAGGAGGCTGGTTGTTTTTTCAACCATTTACTGAGGAAGGAGCCTTGGGCTGGCTTCATTTAGGAGGCCTGTATCCTTGGCTGGGGGCAAATCAGTTCTCAGGGCCTCAGTTTCCTCTTTACGTAGACTGAGAGGATCCTTTTAAGGAAATAAAGCTGAGAGCTGCACTGCTCCCTTGGCAGTTGCCCTGGGGTAGCGTCCTAGAGCAGGGCAGCCTATCACACCATAAACGTTACTAAGGAGAGATGAGAACTGTTGAGTACTTGATTTTGAATGTGGATTGACACAGTGGCTGCAACAATGGCTTAAGCATAGCAACGATTGTGAGGATGGCACAGGGCCAGGCAGTGTTTCGTTCTGTTGTACATAGGGTCGCTATGAGTTGGAATCTACTCGATGGCACCCGATAGCAACAACAACAACAAAGCAGAATGGGGTTTTTCCTATGTATGTCTGAACGTTCATACAGAATAGATGTTCTTGCCAGAACAGGCCTCCTGGCCATTAACATATTTGAGAAGCAGAGGACAGAAGGGCAGGGGTCAGTGAAGAAATGTTCATCAGAGAGCAGCAGAGAGGACCCTTTGCTCATCTTGTTCCCAGAGAAAAATACGCTGTCTCCCAGCTGCCATGTTCCCCTGGAGAAGTGGTTGTTTCCAGACCCTTCTGTCTCCTCAGAGAGCTCCGAAGCCTTTACCCTGCTGGTGCCTGTTTGCTGACTCTGATGCCTTTCATTTGTCTCCAGGTGAAGTGCCCAAAGCCCAGAGCTATTCCTGGAAGCTCAGCCCTTCCTCCTGCCCTGAGGAGCCAGACTGGTTTTTACTCAGGTACCTTTGCCATTGAGCACTTGCCTGGAACCATCCTCCTCTGAGCAGGGGCTGTGAGGGACGGAAAAGCCCATCTTCACTGGGCCCATCTTGATCCCAGGATCCTCACTCTGTGTTGTGGCAACATCTTCTCCACTAGATTTGGGAGCTTCTTGGCAGTAGGGAGTGTTACTTGCTCTTCTCTCTAACCCAAGTGTTTTGCAAGTGCTTGGCACATAATTATTTATGGAATGAATGAATGAATGAGGATGCCATGCAGTGAGTGCCTGCTCTGTATTTTCTCATGCAGCCTGTTGCCCTGAGGAGATAGAGAAGGGAAGGGGTTTTACCAGTGACCCCAGTTCCTCCAACTTTCTCCTTTCTTTGCCCAGTGAGCTGTTTCTGCAGAGTCCCAAGCTGCAGGTGATTGTGACTTTCATGTGGCTCCCACCTCTTTTCCCTGTTGCCTGGGAAATGAATAAATGAGTATGTGCTCACTGACAAGTGAAAATGTTGTTTTTCCTCTGGAAGTTCAGGGGCCGGGGGTCGGGGGGTAGGCAAATAATGAGTTCTCTGGGTCCCTGAGCAGGCCTGAGCACAGCAGAGGCAGGATAGAGTCGCTTGCCGCTGCAGCCTTCCCTGTCCTGTGAGCGTAGGTCCTGTGAGCGTAGTTACACTCCATCCCTATGGCCTGGGCCATCGTAAGCAGACCTCCTGCCCCTAGATCAGGGTGCTTTGCTGGTGACATGTTGCTAAAGAATAGGTTCCTGTGACCCTCTAGGCACATTGTTTGAATTCTAAAATGGTATGCTGTCTCCACCTTTCCTTCCCGGGCCTGGCAGCTCTCCTAACGTACAAGTTCCTCTGAGGGACAGAGGCAGTTCCAAACAGTTCCACCTAATGGACAAAGGTTAGGGTGGACTCGGCTTCCTGTTTTATCAAGGTTCCTTCCCAGGCTTTTTAAACGATGTGATACACTTTGGCCCTGTCCACTTTCTGCCTTGTGGTGTTGGTTTGCTTACTTAGAATAAACTTATTGTTTTTTTATCTCTCTTTTTTTTTTTGCCTCTGGAAATAAAACTGGAGAAATGACTAATTCACATCTCTGAAGTCTTAGAAGTCTGTGGTTTTAAGAATCTTTAGCTCAATTCCAAACGGTAATGGAAATGAAATACTTCCTTAGAGGTGGTCCACCCTGGGGACAGGCTGACCTTAGGGGGTTTACTATACTTATTAGGGTGCCAGTTACCTTGCCTGTAAAATGGTGGGAATAGGGTATTAGGTTTAACTATGTGACCTTAGTCCAGGTACTTGACTTCTCTGAGACTTGGGTCCCTCCTCTGTCAAATGGTAATAAGTAATACTTCCTTTGCAGTGTTATTGTGAAGATCAGGAGTAATATGTGGAGAACACCCAGCACAGTGTTCAACACCTAAGAGGACGTGTAAAAACAGTAGCTATTGATTTGATTAGTCTCCAAAAGGGAAGCAGCTATTAATCCCACAGGTGCTCCTTCCAGCCCCTCATGGGATGTCTGTCTGTTATATTATGCATATTTTATAATAAGTCTTGAGAAAACTATTTGTGCAAATTTATTCAAGCTGTCTCTGACAGGTAGAGGGAGGGAGGTTCCCCAGGATATCATCTGCATTCTTTGTTCACACTCAGACACTTGCTTGATGTTAAATAGAATGAGAATTACGGAGGCTGTGGCTTTTGTTTAAATCCCATAAGATCTTTTAGTTATTGGAATTTTCCTCTGTTTTTTAAACCCTCCACTGTTAAAAATAATAATAATCGTCTACTCAAAATAGCAACATTTATCCTAAAGAGGAGTATATCTCAGAAACATATCTAGCACTGTACTAAGTGTGTTTTACTTGGAGTATTTTATTAAATCCTCACAGCAGCCCAGTGAGGTAAGTGTAATTATTCCCATTTTACAGATTAGAAAAATGAGGCACAGGGGTTAAATTATCCAGGGTCATTCACATTGAGAGGGTTTCACTTACATCAGATTTGCCGGTGGGGTAGAAATAAGTTTGTCGGGCTGAGTTGAGATCAGAGTCACTACTTTTTTTGCCCACATATAGCAGTAGGACAGGACAGCAATGTCACTGTGTATGTTCACGGTCTCCGCCTCCACAGAATATCAGTTTGCACTGTCAGGGAGCTACACTTGTCTGAAATTTCTTCTGTTGGTACAAAGGCTGCCTCCTCTACTCTGCATTCCACCTCCAGAACTTGCACAGCGAGGCTTCTCACTGCACTATCTGGCATTCTCTGTCCCCTTTACCAGGTTCTGTTCAGAATGAGACCATCCAGTACTCACATGTAGGAAGTGGCTGTGGGACAGCTTCAGAGCTGGAACTCAGAAGTGCTGTCCTTGAGCGCAGCCATTGAGTTTTATTTCCAGAGGGTGAGCGGACTTGCCTGTGTTGTCCAGTTTCTGCCTTTAGCTAGGCTGCCATGTCACCCCATATGGGGATTTAGGGAAAGAGGTTCAGCAGCACAACCTTGGTTCTGTCAAATCCAGCCCACCAAAGCACTTTCTTTCAAGTGGCAGATGGAATCAGCAGGCCCATTTTCAACCCCCTTCAGCACCAAAGGCAAGGGCCAGTGATCCTTCGGGCCTAGAGCTGTGCTGTCCAGTACATTAAACTCAATTAGCACTTGAAATGTGGCGAGTCTGAATTGAGATTTTTTATAAGTGTAAAATATATACCGGATTTCAAATGCACTTAGTATGAAAGAAAAAGAATGTGAAATACCTTTTTATATTAATTGCATGTTGAAATGATAATATTTTGGATAAATTGGGTTAAACATATTTTTAAATGACACATGTGGCTCATATTATACTTCTACTGGACATGCAGGTCAGAGTGTCCACCATTCTCTAGACACCTGGAGGAGGAGGGTGAAGGTACACTTTTTCTTTGGTCTTTTTCCCTGGAAGTGGCTTGAACAACAAACATTGTGTTAATTCAAATAACTCAAACCAAAGCACCACCCCAAAGGAAGCTCTTGATTGAATCATTTCTGAGTCATTGTGTGTTGACACTCCTTAGAGAATTATATTAAAAATCCACATAAACTGTCCTGTCCAAACCTCTGATCAGATATTGCCATCCAGTATAGATTGAATGTAGTAGCTTGTTGTTACGAATTCTTTCATCGAAGGCTGTTGTCCATGTGATTGCTAACAAGTATTTGTTTTTTCACGGGCGTGCCAGTTATTGGGCTAAGTGCCAGATTCCAAAATGAATAAACTTGATCCTTGTTGGGGTACAAGGGTCCAGTAAGTAGAACCTCTTTTCTCTTCCTCTGGTTTCTGAGAGTTAAAAAAAAAAAAAAAAGACGATAAGATAGTTGAAGCCAAAACATTACCTTTATTTCTGATAAAGGCTTGTTTGAAGGATAAACCTTGCTCTAAGCGCCAAATGGGCTTCTTAATATTGAATCCCAGAATTAGGTGAACTTTCTCTATTCAGTCATAGCAGCTTGGCACTTCCCGGCCCCTCATGTTAGAGGACATCAGAGAACAGGTTTCTTGTGAATAGGCTTACCCCCAAACGTGTGTGTGTGCGGGGCTAACAGGAGTGGAGGGTGGCACATGGCATGGGCTTTGTAGACCACTGAAGGGCTCAAATATAGTAAATAAATACAGTTTTTAATTCTTAGACTAACCTCATGAAATAGATACTGTTATTATTTTTGTTTTACAGGTGTGAAAAATGAGACTCATAGAGGTTAAGTAACTCACTTAAGATCACACAGTTAATTTTGTATCCAGGGTTTTGGGAGCCTCCCAGGCATGTAATAAGTAGCCGATGAAGTATGTGAGAGAAATCAGACACAAAAATACATTGATTCAGCCATGGGTAAAAATAAATTATAGGATACAACCGTATTTTCATTATTCAAAATTTCTGAAATTCAAAAATTCTTTGAATTTCCCATACAATAAGGGAGAGATTAGAAAACATTTACCAGTGACTTAAGATCATAAGAACATTTACATTTATACAGGCTCTGTCTTTTTTTATTTTTTCAAAGATGAAGCAAAAAGCTTCCTGAGATGGCCACAGATGCTTCCTGAGATACTCAATGCAGAGTTCTTTGTGAAGATATTCATTCTGGAATATTCAGGGTTAAATACATTTATTTGTTTTAGGACTAGGATTTCCTTAAGTCGTAAATGAGCTGTGTTAATCAGACCTGTGGGTATCCATTCTATATCATGGGCATTTGGGTAGTACTGCTTTCGGTATTCTGGTAGTGACTTACAATGAACACATGGAAGCATTTCTTTTGGCTCTGTACCTAGGAGTGGAATTACTGGATCCCAGGTAGATGGCTGCCAGCTTTCCAAAGTCATTGTTCCAGTTCATACCTCTCAACGGCAGCGTATAGAGACTTCCCGATGCCCTCCATCCTCATCAACACTTAAATGTTTCCTATTTTTTGTTTGTTTGTTTTACCCATTCAGGTGTGTGTGTAGTGGTAACTCTTTATGGTTTTAATTTGTTGTTTCCTGATGACAAGTGAAGTTGAGTACCTTGTCATATGTTTATTGACCATTTGGAGATCCTCTTTTGTGAAGAGTACGTTCAGTTCTGTGTGTGTTTTTAATCTTCACCAGTTTTACAAGTAAAACGAAAATGGTGGCTCTGTCAGATTTTAATTTGAATCCAAGGTGAAGCCTGGTTTCTGCAGCAGGTAGGAGGGGCCCAACAGGCCTAGCCACCTTCCTGTACCACACCTCTTCCTGCCTCCACCCAGACGCCTTGCTCTTTGTGTCAGTCATGACTGGCCTGCATCCAGCTCTATTGAAGGGCAGTTTGACAGTATCTCATCAGTTTTACAATGTTCATACCCTTTGACCTAACAATTCCATTTCTACGAATCTGTCTCATTGTACAAGTGACAGAGACATAAGCATGAGGAGGGTGTTCGCCGTTGCACCGTTGTTAAATAACAGAAGGTAGAAACCGTTCAGCCAGGAGACTGGTTAACTGTACTGTGGTCTGCCCTTTAGTGGAACGTTTATTCAACCATTAACGGTACTCACATGGAAAAATGCCCACTATGTGTTGTTAAATTTAGAAACAAGCCACATAAAATTATTTCGGCTCTGCTGTATGTAAAGTTATGAGGGATTTTCACTTTCTATGTTACGTACTTTTGCAGTGTTCGGATTTTTATAATGAGCTTGTTTTACTTTTGTTGCCAAAAAAGAAAACTAGCTATGTTTAGTATTGCCATCAGCATCATGGTAGTTATTACTGCTAGGCTTCCTGAACAAATGGGTAATGTTAACAGATTTTCATGTCACAAAGCCTTTGGTATTACAAAACTCCAAATATTGTTTTCCTTCTGTTTTAACATGAATAGTTTTGTATTAAGTAAGACAGAATCTTTTAATTTTCATTGTTGGAAAAAATGAAACATCAAGTTGCTTTCGACTCTACTAGGCTTGTACTATTTTTAGCCTTTTGCCTTATTAAGTGTTGGCAGAGGCTTGACAGTGTTATCAGATAACAATAAAAAAAAATTTTTTTTTTTTTTTAAACAATAATAGCTGCCATTTATTGAGGATTTGCTCTGTATTGGGCCCTTGGCTAAAAGCTTGATACACAGGATCACATTTAATCTTCACAACAACCCTAAGAGGTAGGTCCTGAAGTTATGTTTATTTTATACGTGAGGAAATTGAGGCTCAGAGAGGTGAAAACTTTGTCCAAGTAGTGGCCCAGCTTGAGTTAAAGCACAGACTGCCTGATTCAAAAGCCTGTGTGCTACGTGCTGTGCCCACGACCTGCTCAGCCCATCCTTTAGTTAACAAACCTTTTTACAAATCTTAAATCCTTATAATCAAGAAAGTTCTTCCTAATGTTCGCAAGTTGTCCTTTGTATGTATTTGGAAATGGGGGGTATGATTTCAGTAAGTGACCTTTAAGTCCTGTCCAGCGCCAAAATTCTGAGCCCCTTATATTGTAGGTAAAAAGAAATTAATAGCCATGATGTTTCTCAAGATCAGCTGTGGTAATTTTGGAACTGCCTCAAAGTGTTTCTACCATGACCTTGACTTTGTGGTCCCTTGTATGGTTCATGTTAAGAGACTCCTCCCATTCCCTGCAAAATTAGGCCCTGACAGAAACCACTGCTAAGTTGGGATCCCACCTGCTGCTACAAGTGACATTTGAAAGAAGGCCAGTTGATACCAGACAGAGATCATTGTTAGGCCTGGCCAAACGATCAAGTTGAAAATTGAAGAATGGAATACCGGAACCTGACAGACCACTTTGGAAGAAGTTGGTTTGGCTTTGGTATGTTTTTGTTCTGTTTTGTTTTTTGTTGAGATGTGATTCCATGAGGAGGCTACGTGCCTCTTCTCCAGCCCATTCTCTTTTCTCTCGATAGAGAAGGACATCATATGATGACCAGATCTGTAGCCTGTGTTGGTTGTCACCAAAAGTGCCTGCTGTTAGTAGCATTACGGTCACTTATGCAAGGAATGTTTGTGAGGTCCTGGAAACTAGTCTTCCTCTGGAAGAAATGACTAGCAGATTAGTCATTGGAAGTTTCTGACCCTTGGTGGTGGAAGTGCCAGAATGAACAGCAGTAGCTTGGATTTATTTTCTTTTTAAGTTACCTATGACCTTTGAAGTTACCCTCACAGATTTGATAGGTTACAATTAAGACATACCAGCTTATGGCATTTACATGTGCAGAAGGGCTATTCAGATTTTTGTTTCCTTTTGTTAAACATGGCCATGTGGAGAAATGTGCAAGCCTGGCAACCCCAGATGTTGATAAGGGCGAGGGGCAATGGGAACTCCCTTACATACTGGTGGGACAGGACTGCAAAGTCGCAAGCCACTTGGGAGACTTGTTTGGCAATATCTGTAAGATTAAATATGGCATATACCTTGTAATCCAGCATTTCTACTCACAGAAAACCCTTACATGTGTTCCAGGAGGCACGTATGAGAACACTCATAGCAAAATTGTTTCTAAAAGCAAAAAACCTGGTAAAACCCCAGTATCCGCTGACAGGAGAGTGGATAAATATACTGGAATTATGAACATATGGAATTTCACAGCACTGAAATAAAAGCACCAATATACACGTCAGCATGGTTAAATGTCGGACCTACGATTGAATGAGAAAGCAAAAACGTGAGAATACAATCTACCATCATTCATGTTAAGTGTACAAACTTATAAACTATATATATGTATACATGTGCATGTACACACACACACAGTAACAACAAGTAAGGGATTATAAACACAAGAATCAGAAAGTGGTTACCTGTTCTTGAGAAAGAAATGTGTTCGCAAAGGAACGTGTGGTCGCATCGACATACCCAATCGTGTTCTACTTCTGGAGTTGTGCTGTTCAGTATGATCACCACCAGCTACATGCGGCTGTTTCAGTAACTTCAAGTTAAATAGAAATTTAGTTCCTCAGTCAGGCTAGCCACGTTTCAAGCGTGCAGTAGCCACAGTTAGTGCAGAGATAGAGCATTTGTATCATCACAGAAAGCTCTTTTGGATGGCACTGTTCTATAGGCTCCGTAGGTACATGCATTCGGTTAATTCTTTGTAAATTATGTATGGAATTTTTCTGAACTATAAAACCCATTGCCATCGAGTCAATTCCGACTCATAGAGACCTATAGGACAGAGTATAACTGCCCCATATGGTTTCCAAGGGGCACCTGGTGGATTCAAACTGCCGACCTTTTGGTTAGCAGCTGTAGCTCTTAACCACTGTGCTACCAGGGTTTCCAACTATAAAATCTCTAAAAACACAGATACCTAAAATCTGGAGTGTAACCTCCTAAGTGTGCAAAGTCAGAGAATAATACGAGGGTGGTCATTAAACTTACCTAAGATTAAGACTCTGCCTGTATGTGACAGCATCTCTTTGGCATTGCACGCCACCCAAGATGATTGATGCATGTGAGGAAGGTGAGAAGAGGGCCGGGGTGGGGGAGAGTGTGTGTGTGTGTGTGTGTGTGTATAGCTATTGGCAGAATTACCCTAACAGCGTTCATGTGAAGGCCACCTGTTGCCGGCTTCTACCCTGAAACCACTGGTCATTATTTTACCTCATCAGCACTAAGCATGAGAGGAAATGTATAGTCTGAGTGACCTGGAGTCACCCGAAACTGGTGCTATTAACCCATTGTTTCAAGGAAAAGATGACAAATAGCCTCCAAAACAAAATCTGTCCTAATTAGTGCTACCCTCAGTTTCCAAAGTTGAGGAGGTTGGTTGTCATTACAAAAAACCTCCACTCTCCACCTGATTTATTGTCTTGTGCTTATGCAGGCTGTTTGAAGGCTACTAAATACCCCAAGGAGAGAGATTTATTGGTAGGCATAGAGTTGCCTTTAAAGGCTGACGTGGTTTCCCAGCTGTGCTCCAAGACAGACTAGATTCATGGGCTGAGACTGGCAGAGCAGAGACAGAGAGAGAGAGAATGCCATAATATACCTTCTGGGCTGTTTGCTCACAGGTTGGTGCCCTTAGTCTGCCCCTGGGTCATGATCAGGGCCAGCCCTACACTTGCACAAACCTGGGATTGAATGCCTCCTTAAATTTTGCACCTTTATCACCTTGATTGCCTCACTCTAGTTCCACCATAGTCATGATAGTGCAGTTGTGAATCAGCCAACCTCTCAGCCCCATGTCTGCCCGTAAAGCAACTCAGAGCAGCAGACGGTGGAAAAGGCAGAAGTTGGCTCACCCAGCCCGTCTCTGAAGATCCTTGACCACCAAAGCAAACCAGAGAAACTGCGTCCAGGCTCCGGCAGACTTCCCCTTTGTGCCTACTGTTCTTTCCCTGCTTGCAGGCACACTTGCCCGGGTAAATGGTAAATCATTCTAACGTTTCGTGTGTCTCGGGACCCTGCCTGGTAAGGGATGTGCTGTGTCTTGCTTCAGGGACCCTGTGAGGCCAGCATCAGAAGGGGTGGGGTGGGGAGCAGCAATAAGAACGATATAGGAGGAGGCAAGTTAAGCCAAAGAGGAAAACAGATTAACAGGCTTAAAGCCAGATTAAGACTTTCAGTTAAATTCTAAAGGAAGGGAAGAGTGGCATTTGTAAGGCTGACAATTAGGATAGTGAGTTAAATGTTTAGTGCTACAAAATAACTGATGACGATCTGTAAGCAGTTGAGAAATAAGAATTCAGAGTTTGATTAACCTTATTACTCATGCAAATCATATAGTTTGTTAGGTTCCAAACCAAAACCTGTTGCCATTGAGTCGATTCTGACTCGTAGCAACTCTACAGGACACAGTGGAACTGACCCATGGGGTTTCTAAGGAGTGGCTGGCCTTTTGGTTAGCAGCTGAGCTCTTAACCACTGTGCCACCAGGGCTCAGTTAGGTTGTTGTCATTGTTGTTAGGTGCCATGCAGTCAGTTCCAACTCATAGCATCCCAGTGTACAACAGAATGAAACACCACCCGGTCCTGCACGATCCTCACAATTGTTGTTATACTTGAGCCCATTGTTGCAGCCACTGTGTCAGTCCATCTCACTGAGGGTCTTCCTCTTTTTCTTTGAGCCTCCACTTTGCCAAGCATGATGTCCCTCTCCAGGGACTGATCCCTCCTGACAACATGTCTGAGGTATGTGGAGACGCAGTCTCGCCATCCTTCTAGGGAGCATTCTGGTTGTACTTCTTCCCAGACAGATTTGTTCATTCTTTTACAGTCTGTGGTATGTTCAATATTATTCTTCAGCACCACAATTCAAAGGCATCAATTCTTCTTTGGTCTTCCATATTCCTTGTCCAGCTTTCACATGCATAGGAGGCACTTGAAAACACCATGGCTTGGGTCAGGCGCACCTTAGTCTTCAAGGTAACTAAATTAGGTTAGGTTAAGTTAGGTTAAAAAAAAAAAAAATTTTTTTTTTTTTTTTTTTAGCTACCCTGAATTGAATGTATACCGTGTGCCGAGCACTTTGATAAGTACCTTATTGCCTTATCCACTTGCAACATCTCATTTAATCTACATCACACCAGCCATCTCAAGAAGGATAGTGTTATCAGCCTCATTTTCCCAAGAAACTTTAGGCATAGATAGATAACATTTTAAGTATTTTAGCCCAAGCAGTGTGACACTTTTAAAAATTTTAACCTAAGCAGTCTCACCCTCTTAACCACTACATGAATGATTAGGTTGTTCACATAATTTTGAAATATATACATAAAAAAAAAAAGGAAGTATAAATTGTATTTGAGACCCACCCTGCTTGGGTGGGGAAGGAGAAGAAGCAGGGCAGAGGGGAGCTGGAGAAATCACTCCATCCCAGGTTACCTCCTTCAGATCTTAGGAGATGACTGCAGTCCGACAGGGCTGGTGCTTAGAGGCTCTCCCAAGCTTGTTGAGCTGTTCCAGGTCAGTGAGAAGGGTACACCAACTTCCTGTGGATTCATGTTTAAGCCTGGGGACTGAGAAGGTCTTCTTGCAGCTCTGATCAGCAGACAATTGTGAAGCAGTGTTTGGTTCCACTCCTCATGTGAACAAGAGTCAGGCCATGGCTTGTTGACCCGAAGTACAGCAGGCCAAAGGAAAATGTCATTTATCTGATAGGGCAGATCCTTTTATCTGATCCCCCTGGCCACCTGGCCACGTCTTTGATGAAAATTGAACTTTGGCCCATGAAGTCACATGCAGACCCAGTGACAGGAGTCTTCAAATAAATGACAAGGTACCATGTCATTTATTTGAGGACTTGTTTTTGTTTTTTTTTTAGTACTAAATTGCTGGAAAAAATGGAAAATGGGGCGTGCTTTTTTTTTTTTTTAACTACAGATATTTTTCCATTGCACTGGCGTTTTATGCCCTAATTTTCAACCAATGTCAAGTATTTTTAGTGAATTTTTTTTTATGTTAAAAAAGGAACATTCCCTCCCCACCCCCCGCCCTGGGTATTTTTTGGTCAGTTGATTTGTTCATGTGTTAAATGTTTATTGAGCATCTTCTATGGGCCAAGTCCTATTGTAAGCTCTGAGGATACAGGCATGAACAAGACAGGCAGTCCCTCTTGCGTTCTTGTCAGGGAGACAAGCACATAAATATAGCAACTAATAAGATGGTTTCAGATGCTGCAAGATACCGTGGTTAATGGTAAGATGAAGAAAGTCTAGCTCAGTTTGTTTTTAATTTTTAACAACTTTATTGAAGTATATATAATTCACATATCATACAATTCACCCATTTATAGTACAATTCAGTGTTTTTTAGCATTTCAGAGGGTTGTGCAACCATCACCACCATCTAATTTTAGACCATTGTCATCCCTTACCAAAAGAAACCCCATATCCATTAGCAGTTACTCTCACTACCCACGTACCCCCAGTTCTAGGTAACCACTAATCTATTTTCTGTCTCTGTAGATTTGTCTGTTATGTACATTTCATATAAATAGAATCATACCATATGTGGTCTTTTGTGACTGGTTTCCTTCACTTAACATCATGTTTTCAAGAGTCATCCATATTATAGCATGTGTTGGTACTCCATTCCTTTTTACAACTGAATAATATTGCATGTGTGAATATATCACATTTATTTACCCCTTCATCAGTTGATGGACATTTAGGGTATTTCTACTTTGGGGCTCTTATGAATAATACTGTTATGGACATTTAGGTATAAGTCGTGTGAACGTATGTTTTCATTTCTCTTGGGTATATACCTAGGAGTAGAAAACTATGTTTTAACCTTTTGAGGAACTGCCAGACTTTTTTCCAAAGCAACTGTGCCATTTTACAATCCCATCAGCAGTGCATGAAGGTCCAGTTTCTCCACATCCTCACCAACATTTGTTATCGTCTGTCTTTTAGATTAGTGCAGCCATCCTGATGAGTATAAGGTGCGTGGCTTTGATCAAATTTCCCTAATGGTGAATGATGTTGAACATCTTTTCATATGTTTATTGACCGTAAATATTTGTTCTTGGAAAAATGTCTATTCAAATATTTTGCCCATTTTTAATGGATTGTTTGTCTTTTTATTACCGAGTTATAAATTTCATTATGTATCTTGAATGCAAATCCCTTATCAGATATATGATTTGCAGATCTTTTCTTCTGTAGATTGTCTTTTCACTTTCTTGATGGTTTTATTTGCAGCATAAACGTTTCTCATTTTGATGAAGTCCAATTTATTTTTTTATTTTGTCACATGTGCTTTTGGTGTCATATCCAAGAAGTTTTTGCCTAACCCAAGATCATAAAGATTTACTACTATGTTTTCTTCTAAGAGTTTTGCAGTTTCAGCTCATACATTTAGGTCTTTGGTGCATTTCGAGATAATTTTTGTGTATGGTGTGAAGTAGGGGTACAACTTCATTCTTTTGCATGTGGATATCCAGTTGTCCCAACACCACTTATTGAAGACTGTCTTTCCCTATTACATTGTCTTGGCACCCTTGTTGAAAATCAGTTGCCCATAAATGTATGAGTTTATTTCTGGGCTCTGTTCTGTTCCATTGATCTGTATGTCTGTGCCAGTACTGTACTGTCTTCATGACCATAGCTTTACATTAAGTTTTGAAGCTAGGAAGTGTGAGTCCTCCCAACTTTGTTCTTTTTGTTCTTCTTTTCAAGATTGTCTTGGCTATTTTTGGATCCCTTGCATTTCCATGTGAATTTTAGGATCAGTTTAATTTCTACAAAAAAGCAGCTGGAATTTTGATAGGAATTACATTGAATCCATTTGGGGACTGTTGCCATCTTAACGATAGTAAGTCTTTTGATCCGTGAACATAGCATATCTTTCCATTTATTTAGATGGTCTTTATTTTCTTTCAGCAATATTTTTGTAGTTTTTCAGTGTATAAGTCTTGCATTTTTGTTGAATTTATAACTAAGAATTTTATTCTTTTTGATATTATAAATGGAGTTTTTTAAAATTTCATTTTCAGTATATTAATTGCTAGTGTATAGAAAGTTTTTGTATATTGATCTTGTATCCTGCAACCTTGCTTAATTTGCTTACCAGTTCTCATAGTCTTTTGGTGGATTCCTTGGGATTTTCCATATACAAGATCACGTCATTTACAAATAGAAATAATTTTACTTCCTCCTTTCCAATTTTTATGCCCTTTATTTCATTTTTTTGCCTAATTGTCCTGACTACAACTTCCAGTACAATGTTGAATATAAGTGGTGGGAGTGGACACACTTGTCCTGTTCCTGATATTAGGAGGAAATCTTTCAGTCTTTCAGTACAAGCCGGGACATTCTGAACACCTTGATTCTGTTTCAGTCCCCACTGCCAACTCCGGGACCTTGTCCATGTCACCTGTTGCAGTTTCTTCAACGGAAAAATGATGAGATTAATTCAAAAAGACCTAACTTTCCAGTTTTTATTTCCTTATGCCTCTACAGTTTTTCTTTGGTATTCTTTTTTCTTAGGTAGTTCCCTCGAACATTTGTTAGATCATCAAACGAACTTCAAAAGTTTATTTGGAAACATTTGCAGGTTCTTTTTCCATACCTATTTTGATTACCTTTGACTACCACAATTCTGAACCATCTAACCTAGAAGGAAATTTCAGGAATTGAGACATGCGAGAGAAGTGTTTTAATGGATCCATATTTCCTATCCTTTGAAATTCTGAGCAGCCAGGAAAAAAATTGTTTTGGGAAGACTGCTCATTTCCACAAAATGTCAGCGAACCACAGCTTCTTCCACTCCACCCTCTAACAGTTGGTGCCCTTTTTGTTTTCAGACTCTCAGCGTTCTCATCTCTCCTCCTTCACCATGAAGCTGATGGACAAATTCCACTCGCCCAAAATCAAGAGAACGCCATCAAAGAAGGGAAAACCAGCTGAGGTGTCTGTGAAGATTCCAGAGAAGCCTGTGAACAAAGTAAGCTGACTTTCTCTAGGTGTTTCTCCTGGTCTTTGCTTGCTTCCAGTGATATTAGTTTGTGCTAATTTTAATTCCCTGGGTATTGAGCTTTCAGTACATAACACCTATTCCATAGCATTCCATGGTTCCAGGCGGGACCTTCAGTGTCCTTGGGAAATAGGAACCTTTAGGATGGTGAGTGTTTGTCATGTTAATCAGAGTCAAGCTCACTTGGGTAGAACAGTTCTCCTTTTCCAGATGTGTCATCCTCTGGGCATTTAAAATAGCTCAGTGCGTTGCATTCGCACTCCAGGATGCTGTCACCCTGCCCCAGAGATCCCGTGTTGTCTTGGTGCACACACACATACTGGGAAGTTTGTGGCGTCCAGATCATCCATCATTTGGCTTTAAAGAGTCTGTGCTCTTAAACATGCAAAACCCTTGAAACCCAGCCAAGGATGTTCTCAAGCACTGGTAACCTCAACAGGGCGAGTCAAGCCAGATATGTTGAGACAGCTGTTGATTTTCATCAACCCCTCCCTTCAGCTTAAAACGGCCATTTCAAGCTCTGTAGGAATCCAGGTTTCCTCTTTTCCAGGAGGCAACAGACAGATTTCTACCAGAGGGCTACCCTATTCCCTTGGATCTGGAGCAGCAGACAGTAGAATTTATGTCCACCAGTGCTGTGGCTTCCAGGTCTCAAAGGCAGAAGGTCAGTGTAATGTTAAGAACGATTGGGTTTGCCTTGCCTTCTACTGCAGAATCCTGGTCCCATGGTTTTGGGGATGGAAGCAATCTGTTGCAATATCTTTATGAGCTGATTGTTTGTTGGATGGGGTAGCGACTGTGGGATCAAGGGACCGTGGATAAAAATAAAAGCAAGAGTTTATCTAAGCCCTCGTGGTCTTTGAAAAGAGCTTAGTACTCATGGCAAAAGCTCAGGGATCCTTTCTGGGGGTTGGTTTGGGTGTGCTGCTTGGGTCCAACAGGTTCCTGGAGGAAGTGGGTGAGTCTCATTTCTCAAGACCAGCTGTTTTTCCCTTGAATTGTTAAGATGGTCTGAATAGTTTAGAAGAGGAAAGGCTTCTAAAGGGTAAGATGCTCTTTTAGACATCTAGATCTAGCAAGACTCACGGAGCATGATGAGACTGCCACATAACCAAGTGCCTTCAGAGCTGACACATTTATTGCTTTTGTAGAACCTTTTCTTAGCCCCATGCTAAGTGCTTTACATGCATTGTCTTACTTAATCCCCTTGACAGCCTTTGGAGTCAGGAACTTATTTTGCAGAAAAGGAAACTGAAGCTTTAGGGATATTAAACATTTGGCCAAAGTCACACAGCAAAAAGGTGGGAAGCTGAGATTTGAACACAGGCCACTTGACATCAAATTCTGAACTCTCACGTTGCTGTATTTCCCCTTTATGAAAGCCAGAGTAAAAGGAGCCCTGGTGGCGCAGTGGTTAAATGCTCATCTGCTATCTGAAAGGTCATCAGTTTGAATCCACCAGCCACTCCGTGGGAGAAAAATGTGGCAGCCTGCTTCCGTAAAGATTACAGCCTTGAAAACCCTATGGGACAGTTCTACTCTGTCCTGTAGGCTCGCTATCAGTCGGAATCAACTTGATGGCAGTAGGTTTTTTTCAGATTCGAAAGCCAGAGTTTATTTTTTTAATATCTCACAAATCTAGTTATTAATCCCAACTCTTAATTATGCATAAAAATAAATGATAACAATGCAAGATAAAATCAAACCTTACAGTCAAATAGATCCTTGATCTTCTCATAATTATACATAGCATAATTTATAGTAACATTGTTGTCACAGCCATTGATTTAACGCAACAGGCAAACACTACCATGTTAGATAACATGTAACTCTTGAATTTTGCAGTGTATTTTTTTTTTTTAATGTTGACCAGCAAAATACCTTAAAACTCTAGTTAGAAATAAAGCTTTTAGATCCAAAGGTCTTGTGTTGAGTAATACTTTTTCCTGTCCCTTCTGTTAGCAAAAGAAGCCTGAATATCAAGAGTGAAATACTCAGCATTTGCCCAATTGATCTAAATTCCAGATTGAAAAAAAAAAAAGTATTAAAGTGGAAGATTTGGTCTGTGCCACAGTTATTTTTTTATCACAGTCTGTTTAGCAGCCTTTTGGAACTGAATTCAATATTAAACTTCAGGAAGAGTGTTTAAGTTATCACCTAACACTAGTCCAAGCAGTCTAGATTAAAATGATTTACTAATGACTGTGTTCTACTAGTGAACTATGATAGGAAACTTTCAGCCACTCAATCATAGATTTATTTTTCCCTTTCTTTATTACCCCAAGAGAGGTCCTGAGGGAAGACTCAGTGTTGAAGTACACTTCAGTTAATGGGAGTTCCTGCAAACCCCAGGGGGTATTTGGCAATGTCTGGAGACATTTGTGGAAACCCTGGTGGCATAGTGGTTAAGTGCTACAGCTGCTAACCATAAGGGTCGGCAGTTCGAATCTGCCAGGTGCTCCTTGGAAACTGTGGGGCAGTTCTACTCTGTCCTGTAGGGTCATTATGAGTCGGAATCGACTCAATGGCACTGGGTTTGGTTGGTGACATTTGTGGTTGTCAAAACTAGAAGATCAAGCGGGTACTACTGGCATCTAGTGGGTAGAGGCCAGCAATGCTGGTAAACATCCTGCAATGTACAGGGTAGCACCCTCGCCCCTACCCAGACAACGAAGAGTGACTATCTGATCCAAAATATCAGTAGTGCTGAGACTGGAAAACTCTGCTCTATAGCAAGGAGCTGTAAGTGTGATCTTTACCCAACAAAGAATGTTACCCCTCTTTTGGTCATCCCCCTTTAAGAGGATTGAGTTACTATGCTCTGCCTCAAGTCACCTCCATGGGACAAAGTGAGTGCAAAGCTGTTGCTTATAGCAGAGGCCCAAAAACAGGAGCAGAAACTCTGGGGAATCTGCCAAGGCATATGAACCTGGAAGACTACACCAGAGCAATCTTACCGTGTGTCTGTCATTTACTAAAATTAATTATTATTTACTAGCATGTATGTAGAGCCTTTGTGGCGAAGTGGTTAAGAGCTTGACTGCTATCCGAAAGGTCGGCAGTTTGAACCCACCAGTCGCTCCTTGGAAACCCTAGGAGGCAGTTCTACTCTGTCCTTTAGGCTCGTTATAAGTCAGAGTCAACTCGATGGCAACGGGTGTTTTTTTTGTTTGTTTGTTAGATGTTATATGGCTCTCTTACCATTTATAGCATATTCACATATACCTTCTCATTTCTTCTGTTTATGTACACAGCTGTCTCTGTTTAAATACACAGGAAAGTGAAGCTCATGTAGATAGAGGTACAGCTTCAAATCCTGCCACCATGTATTGTGGGCCTACTTTTTGTCCAGGCCCTGTCCAGGGTGGTTTCACAGATGCTGTCTTATTTATTCCCACAATACAGAGAGTTTTGTCTCTTGTCCAGGTTTTCTTAATCAAAATCTCTGTTGTCTTTCTAGACTGATTCTACTTAGATATATTTGTAGCCTTTTATATCTTCACTGAAATTTGAAAATACAAAGTACTCTGTGATGAATTTATAAACTCTTACAACTTTTTAAAAAGCCTTTAAAAAGAGTACTAAAGTAGTGGAGAAAAGGAGCACAGGCTGAGAGTCAAAAAACCACAGTCCCAATATAAAAGTTATATTTAGTACTGTTCAAAAATAGCCTGAGTGGCCAGGGAGGTAGGAATCCTCCATCTCTGAGAGCATTTAAGACAGAGGTTGGATCCTGGAGCTGTTTTTGACCAGATTCATGAAAGGGTTTCCCTTGGGACTCTCAAAGTAAGAGGAAGCCAGGGACAGGGAAACGCTCCTCCAGGAGTGCCTGCTTGCCTGGGTGGTGCTATGATATGCTGATTATAACTGATTTCTGTGTGTTAGACACATCTTCTTGCTAGGCATTCCTGTTTCGATCCAGCGGAATGTAGTAATGTTGCATTGCCTTAAAGAAATCCTGTGATTCCAGTTTTTATCACAGGTAGTCCCTGACTTACAAATTGTCAGCTCTGATATAAGTCAGATCCCTCATTTTCTTTTAGTTTTCATTATTATTCCCTTTAATTATCAGTGCCTTTATAAACTGATCTTTATTTGTCTTTGGGGGTTGGCATGAGAATGATAACATCAGCAAGTCATGCGCTGTCATGTTGTATGTAGTACATATTACTAATGATGTAAAAAAAAAAAAAAAAAGATGGTTTTAAGTGCAGTTCCTTATAATTCAAATGTGTCTCAAGTTGGAGACTACCTCTATAGTGGTTCCAGTTGGCTTCTCCCCAGGCTTAGCCCAAATTTGTATGCTTCATACACTGTCCTGTCGTGTTGTGAATGAGACTCAAGTTATTGAGAGGAGAGACATTAGGGATTCAGGTGGTGACGAGGAAATGGAGGCATAATTTGGGGGCACCCAGGATGCTGCTCTGCTGTGGAGAGAAGTGTCTGAAGACCAGGCCCAGTTTTTCCCTCACTGCTTCTTTCTCATCCAGAGCCCATTTGATACAGCAAAATAAAGCAGCAAAGCAGCAGCTCCAGTGTCCCGAAATGAGCTCACACCAAGAGGCAGGAAAGCCGACTTTTTCCGTTCATCTCTGCCACCTGGGCCTTGTTTTACTCATTTGTACAATGAGAGCCTTGGACCAGATGATCTCTAGTAAATTTCTTTACTCGCTCTAGTACATTTCTGGTAAAACTTCTGCATCTCTCCTCTCTCCCCTTCCTTCCCCCATACCACCTCTAGTATCCACCAAACCAGGGCTTCCATGAACCTGTTTGTTCTGGTTCAAACCCCTGCTGGGAATTTACATTTCTAACAAGTTCTCTTCTGAGAATTTGTATTTCTAACAAGTTCCCAGGAAGTTACACATAAAAATCCCCTGGGGATCTTGTTAAAATGTAGATTCTGATTCAGTATATCTGGGGTGGAAATGCAAATCCTCAGCAGAGAACTTGTTAGAAATGCAAAATCTCAGCAGGGGTTCATACTAGACCGAACAGGTTCAAAGCCCTGAACCAAACCAAGTTCAAACTCCAGTTCTGTCACAGCTGCCTGTCCTTGGCCAAGTTGCTTAAACACTCCCCCCTCCACCCCAGTTTTCTCATCTGTGGGAGTGGTGATAATCATACCCATTTAATGGGGTGGTTGTAACTTAAATGGAATAATGTGGTAAAATACTTAGCACAATGGGTGACTTAAAGTGCTCTGTAAATGGTAGCTGTAATCTGGCCTAGGGGCAGATTATCCAATAGGCAAGGTAGCCATGTGCTTACCTTGCTTACCAGATTATCTGTAGTGAAGAATTTCACATGATGTTGTTGTTAGGTATCACATAGCGACCCTGTGTACAACAGAATGAAACACCGACCGGTCCTGTGTCATCCTCACAATCGTTTTTGTGCTTGAGCCCATTGTTGTAGCCACTCTGTCAATCCATCTCATTGAAGGTCTTCCTCTTTCTCGCTGAGTCTTTGCTTTACCAAGCATGATGTCCTTCTCCAGGGACTGATCCTTCCTGATAACATGTCCAAAGTATGTGAGATGAAGTCTCACCATCCTCACTTCTAAGGAGCATTCTGACTGTACTTTCTTCAAAGACAGATTTGTTCATTTTTTTGGCAGTCCATAGTATATTCAAGATTTTCTTCGCCAGCACCGTAATTCAAAGGTGTAAATTCTTGTTCTCTCTTTCTTATTCATTGTCCAACTTTCACATGCATACAAGGCAGTTGAAAACACCATGGCTTGCATCAAGTGCACCTTAGTCTTCAAGGTGACATCTTTGGCTTTTAACACTTTAAAATGTTAAAGACGTCTTTTGCAGCAGATTTGCCCAATGCAATGCATCATTTGTTTTGTTGACTGCTGCTTCCATGGGTGTTGATTGTGGATCCAAGTAGAATGAAATCCCTGACAACTTCAATCTTTTCTCCTTTTATCATATGTTGTTTATTGGTCCAGTTGTAAGGATTTTTCTTTTCTTTATATTGAGGTATAATCCATACTGAAGGCTGTGGTCTTTGATCAAGTCCACTTCACTCTCAGCAAGCAAGGCTGTGTCATCAGCATAATGCAGGCTGTGAAATTGTTCACTACAGATTAGTAAATAAGCCCATGCTTACCTTGCTTACTGGGCCATCTGCCCCTGTTAGGATTGAAAATTTGAAAAGAGGCTTTGACTCTGTAGGAAGGTGCTGTGGGGTTAGGAGAGAGACAGATGGCAGCCATATCTAGAAGCAGAGTCTTTGATGTGGTGAAAAAATGTGAAATTGTTCACTGCCCATGATCTGGTAAGCACAATAAGCATCGTGTTTACCTTGTCTATTGGATAATCCTCCCCGATCTGGCCTCTTTCTTTCCTTTTCCTTTTAGGTTTTTACATCCTTTTTCCTTCTTTGTTTTATTAATGTTGTTGTTGTGTGCCATTGAGTCAATTCCGACTCATAGCGACGCTATAGGACAGGATAGAACTGCCCCATAGAGTTTCCTAGGCTGTAATATTTACAGAAGCAAATCGCCAGGTCCTTTCTCCCAAGGAGACCTTTTGGTTAGCAGCTGTCTTAGTTATCTAGTGCAGCTGCAACAGAAATACCACAAGTGGATGAGTTTAACGAAGAGAAATGTATTCTCTCATAGTCTAGTAGGGTAGAAGTCCAAGTTCAGGGCGCCAGCTCCAGGGGTGAGGCTTTCTCCCTGTCAGCTCTGGAGGAAGGTCCTTGTCATCAGTCTTCCCTTGGTCTAGGAGCTTCTCCATGCAGGAACCCCAGGTCCAAATGATGCGCTCTGCTCCTGGTGCTGCTGTCTTGATGGTAGGAGGTCCTCATGTCTCTCTGCTCGCTTCTCTCTTTTATATCTCAAAAGAGATTGGTTTAAGACACAATCTAATCTTGTAGATTGAGTCCTGCCTCATCGACATAACTGCCACTGATTACATCAGATAACAAAATAATACAGTCACACAATACTGGGAATCATGGACTCGTCAAGTTGATAGATATTTTGGGGGAACACAGTTCAATCCATGACATTCCACCCTTTGGCCCCCCAAAATTCATGTCCTCACCACATGTAAAACACATCCACCCCACCCAAAACCCAAAACCCAAACCCACTGCCATCGAGTCGATTCTGACTCATAGCGACCCTATAGGACAGAGTAGAACTGCCCCATAGAGTTTCCAAGGAGCGCTTGGCAGCTTTGAACTTCCGACCTCTTGGTTAGCAGCCCTAGCACTTAACTACTATGCCTCCAGGGTTTCCACATCATAGCAAAAGTCCCAATTCAACTCCAAGTCCAAAATCCAAAAAATTCCTCTTCATCTGTGAAATCTACGGTACAAGTTACCTGTTCCAAAGTATAATGGTGGAGCAGGTACTAGCTAAACATTTCTATTACATATAGAAGAAATTGGAGGGAAAGAAGGGTTAACAGGCACCAAGCAAGTCGGCAGAACACATTATATTAGCCTTCAAGACTTAGAAATAGTCCGCTTTTCTCTGAGGCTATTTACACAATGGCCCTGCCCTGCAGACTTTAGGTATTGACCACACTCCCCGGATTCTGAGTGGAAGCCCCTCAGCCCTGGGCTTCAGCTCTGCCTTCCAGGCCCACTGGAACAGCAACTCTGCTCCATCGGCATTGGGCGGCACCACTCTTTTGTCCATTTGAACGGTAACTCCACTCTTAGAAACTCCAGAGGCCATGGCTCCACCCTTTGAGACTGAGGCAGCTCTGCTGCCTGTGTTCCTTGTCTCTTCAGCTTCTGCTTCCTGGTTCCTTGGCTCTTGGCCCCTTGGGCCTCACCATCCTTTCTGGGGCAAGTGTTCCAAAGCACTGTAGCTCCATGTATAACTGCCTGGAGGCACCCCACTCTGCCAGGAAGTGTCCTGCGCTAAAGCACTCAGCTCTCTGACTCCGTGGGTTGGCTCCAGCACCGTCTTGCGCTGATCTCCTGGTTCTGCTGCTGCCAGTCCTCTGCTGCTTCCAGTTCTCTCCTCAGTTCCAAGTCCTCACCAAAATTGTCTGACATCCATAATTCCGCCAATAGTCTCTTTAAGGCAATCTAGGCTCTTACTATTAGGCATTTTAAAACTCCTTCATCATCTATCCATTCACAGTTTCAAAACTGCTTCCACATTTTAGGTATCTGTTAGAGCAGCTCCCCACTCCCAGTACCAAATTCAATCTTATCTAGTGCGGCTATAAAAGAAATACCACAAGTGAATGGGTTTAACAAAGAGAAAGTTATTCTCTCACAGTCTAGCAGGATAGAAGTCCAAATTCAGGGCGCCAGCTCCAGGGGAAGGCTTTCTTTCTTAGTTGGCTCTGAAGGAAGATCCTTGTCATCAATCTTCCCATGGTCTAGGAGCTTCGTAGTCATGTAGGAACACCGGGGCCAAAGGACGCAGTCTGCTTCAGGTCTGCTTTCTCTTGTAGATTGAGTCCTGCCTCGTTAACATAACTGCCACTGATCCCATCTCATTAACATCATAGAGATAGGATTTACAACATACAGGAAAATCACATACAGGTGACAAAATGGCGGGCAGCTGCACAGTATCACACAATACTGGGAATCATGGCCTAGCCAAGTTGACAGACATTTTTAGGGGACACAATTCAGCCAATGACAGCAGCCGAGCGCCCTTGCGCCTCCAGGGCCCCTTTGCTGTATTATTGGCAGGTATATATATATGTTTTTTTATATGTATGTTATCATATATTGGTGTAGTATCTGTTAGATTTTATAAAATACTTCCCTATACACTCTCACTAAGTCCCCACATCAGTCTCTTTAAATACACAGGGCAAATATTCTTCTCCCCATTTTGCAGACGAGGATCCTGAAGGCCCCTGGTTCCCACACCCAGGGCTTGGCCCTCCTTCTGCCCTGATAGCCTTTTTTAGTTTCCAGGTTCATTTGCACCAGTGGTGACACCTAACCCCCTACAGCAGGGAAGTGGAGGTAGGTGGAGAGGGAATGTGTCTGCCTCTCTGAGATTATGTGACAAGGCAACTTGTGTAAAGCCAAGGCATTGGGTTCCCAGTTCTAGCTAGTGCTCTGTATAGGTGTCTTATTCTAAAGGCTTCTAACTACTGCCTACATTTTGCAAGAAGCCACAGTTTAACAGCTAATGGGCTAAGGGGATACACAACTCCTGAGGCCATCAGTTCTGCCAGTGGAATTTGTTAGAGAGTTAATAGATGAAACCTGATTCTGCTAAGTTGTAGGCCCCTTTATTAGGAGCCCAGGGCAGCCTGGCTCTTAAATGGCTGATTTGATCTGTCTGCAAACGACGGGAAAATTCTCTTTGCTCTGAAATGCCTTGCCTCTTTTGAATGCTCCCATCCTCAGGTTTGCCTCTTTCTCCCTAACAAACCTGATGTCACATTTTCTTAAGGTGTTACCTGTTCCCTCACCAAGTTTCATTCTTGCTTGCTTCTAGCACTTCGTGCTGTGTTAAGATGGAGTGTTCCTGTGACAGTCCTCTTGCCAGACTGACTGGTTTAGCCACGTTTGGTGTCTGCAAGCACTGTGATTCTGCAGATAGACATTCCACCAGTGCCCTGTAGGTGATGTTGAAGCAGAGAGCACTAGTCCATGAGGTAGAGAAACAAGTCCTGGCCTCTTGGAAGTGGACAGTAAATAAGCAAATATGTCAGATAGTAAAAGGAGAAAAATAGATAGAAGAAAGTAAAGGGGATGGGGGTGGGGGAGGGGGGTGCTTCCCCCGCTCAGAGAATTGTATCTTAGTGGTCTGTAGAACGGAAACCCTGGTGGCGTAGTGGTTAAGTGCTACAGCTGCTAACCAAAGGGTTGGCAGTTCAAATCCACCAGGTGCTCTATGCGGCAGTTCTACCCTGTCCTGTAGGGTCACTATGAGTCGGAATCGACTCGAGGGCAACGGGTTTGGGGTTTTTTTTTTGGTCTGTAGAACATCTTTTGGGAAGTATCCCCATTGAGAGATCTTGGGTCTTTGAAAGTTGTCTGGTTAAAGTAATTTCTTCATCCCACTTACATATTTTTCTTTTGATACTCTTATAAAATAAAATTCCTCCACTACTGAAATTTTTTCTTTTAAAATGACATTCCCCACTATCTTAGAAGAAAAGAGCTAGTTTTTAGGATCATAATCACTTCTCATATTTCTATCGTGTTTTAATATTTTTTAGATTGTTGTTGAAATCAGCCTTTTCTAGAAGTTATCTCCTTGCCCTTGGTTACTTTTATTTGCATTCTCTGGACCTCAAACCACAGGTGGCAGTTTTCCTCATACACACCCCTCTTAATTTGCCTTGGACGTAACAGAATCAATTCTCCTTAAGTAGATTATTCCTTTTTTAATTTATCCACTTTATAGATTATTCTTGATTTTCTTTCCCCTGCCAGACAGCTGGGACCTGGGTCATGGACATTAGAGCTAGTATGGGGGAGGTTGCAGAGAGGAACAAAAGGGGTGTATATACCCACCAACTGTCAGTTCAAGGGATTCAGAGTCAGGAGAAAAGATTTAAGGGTGATAATTTGAATACTGGAAAGCGTAGGGCTGTGTATTTTATTTTCTTCGTAGGTGTGCTCTCCTGAGGAGCATAAAGACCCTGAATGCTGTCAGCAGTCACTGCAGGGTGGTGATTAAATCACTGCCATCTGCCCTGTGTTCTTCACCTTTCCACCAAGAGCATCCCACCTCTCCTGGCTCGGGGGTTTCTAGGTCACTTGAGAGTAGCAGATCATTTCATTGAGATGGGGTTGCATCTTTGGGTTGAACAATGTGGAATCTAGGGAGGAGTCCTGGGGGAATGGGTTTTAAAACCTAACACCCCTGACCAGTCTTACACAGAGACTCTGATCTTTGAAAGGTAGAAAAGCCTGGAGTTTCGTGATTTGATTTACAGGATATATGTGCACCATGGGACTCTACTGTTAGCTTTCCAAGTGTCTTACAGCCATCAGCAAATGAGTCCTTACTATACTTAATGAGATTAGTGGTGATATCTCGGTGTGTTTGATTAGAAAATAGAGGAGGAGAAGTGACTTTCAAGACCTCAGAGCAAATCAATCTTGAGTCCAGCAAGGGAATTCAGGATTGTCTATAAACTACTTTTCTTCTTCTTTCAAATCTGGTCTCTCATTGCAATTCTTAGAAAAACAACTTGGCTTCATTTCTGCAGCAAGAAGCCTTCTCCATTTGCATCAATCCCAAACTAGTTTACAGAAGATTTTATTTTACTTTTCTCAAAATAGCTCCCTTTAATCTCTCTCCTCCCTCCTTGTGCTTAACATTTCCTTTCAGAACCTGAGCTGGCTGGAAGAGAAAGAGAAGGAAGTTGTCAGTGCCTTGCGCTACTTTAAGACCATTGTGGACAAAATGGCAATTGATAAGAAGGTACTGGAGATGCTTCCAGGGTCAGCCAGCAAGGTGCTGGAAGCCATTCTACCCCTGGTGCAAAGCGATCCTCGAATTCAACACAGGTGAGTTGTTCTGCAGGCCTTGGCTGGGTCAGAGCAAGGGAAGACCTAGAGGCATCTTGCTTTGGGGTCACATCAAACTCAAAGTTCTAGGAACAGGGAGGAGTGTCAGGTAGGAAAAGGAACTTCTGCCCAGGCTATCCCTTGGTGCTATCCCAAGGTCAAGTTCAGGGTTATTCATGAGGTCTCAACATTGACCCAGATCTCTACCATCTCTAGGGATATAGCCACAGTGTAAGTCTGTGGTCATTTCCTTGCATTAGCTCAGTGGCAGTAATCACGTTGATTTAAACACATTTCTCCTAGTACTCTCAGTCAATTGACATTTAACCATGGTTTATTATGACATTAAATCCTATCGACATCTAACCTGTTAGAGTCCTTAGCTGCTCAGATGTAATCACCAAAGGAGGTAGAGCAGAACCCCATTAATGTATGAATTAGTGAAACACTTAACTGTGTCAAGCCAGGATCTCCCAAACACAGCACCTGGAGTCATTGGAAGTAAGGTATCACAGGTAGGGTCAGCCCTTGCCCCCGAGAATCTACTGTTAGGCAACGCTTTTACTGCTAGAGGGTACTTTCCTTGGTTGTACGAGCGGCGGCCCCCGTATTTCTTGTTAAGTACAGAAAGAAAAGCAATATTAAATGTAAAACTTAAATGAAAGCCTAACAGGAGCTATTTCTTGGGACGCTGTCAGGTTCCTGCTAGCTTTTGGTTTTTCTTCGTGCTACCTGTTCAGGATAATGTATCTCTCTTTCAATTCCTCAAGATGGTTTAGTGTTCACGTAGCCCCATGAGGCCTAAGCTTTTATGAACTGCTTTCAGAACTTGGCAAGGACGTGCATATTTTTCTTCTTCTGGGAGATAACGTGAACAGTGTCTTTATTTCCAAGAAGCTGTCTGCCCTGGAGCTTCTACCCTGGAGTTTCAGGTGACCTCTGTAGATTGTGGTCCTTTGGCTAGGAAGCTCACTGGAGCTAGTTGGTGGTGGGAGAGGTTTGATAAAGGCTTTGCCCTCCTACTGTTTTCATTTTTCCATGCCACTCTACTGCCCTGTAGGAAAAGCCACTGAGGCAACGAGGTTCTTCAGTGCACATGAATGTAATGTGCTGGCCACAGAGAGCCTTGAGACCAAGTGCTACGTTTGATAGTTTAACCAGCATCCAGCTCATAGGAGGCTCAGTGCTGGTTTCCTTGACTGAATGTGCCTAATGTCGTGCTAGTAATTGGGCAGAACATACAGTCAGATGCTCAGATAACTTTTTAAAGTACTCTCTAGTGGGAAAAGATGAACCCTACACACATTTTGAGAAAATGCTAATTTTGTGGCACAGAGTAGAAGCTCTGTAGGAAGGGAAAGTTGCAAGAGAGTTGGAGGGGACTTCCTAGAGGAGGAGGAGCTGGGGCCGGACCTGCGGGAAGGGGTAGGAATTGGATTGGCAGTGGGGAGAGGGAAGCAATAAGAACAAAGGAGCAGAGGCCAGCCAGGCATGGTGTATTCATAGGGAGGAGACATAAGCAAAGAGTGCATGAGCACTCTGCGACATTGACAGGAGGAGAGAGTGGGAAATGAGGACATGTTACCTCACCCAGCTGTCCTCAGGTACTAAGCTTCTTAGGGAGCGTCCAGGCAAGAGTCACCTTAGCTAAAACCTATGCTAGCAATGGTACCAAAAACCAAAACCCAGTGCCACAGAGTCGATTCCGACTCATAGCGACCCTATAGGACAGAGTAGAACTGCCCCATAGAGTTTCCAAGGAGCGCCTGGAGGATTTGAATTGCTCACCCTTTAGTTAGCAGCCGTAGCACTTAACCACTACACCACCAGGGTTTCCAGCAATGGTACAGTGTATTGCTATTAGGATTGTTACTTTGTTGCTTCCTGTTGACAAGTTACTTTGTAAACATGCAAACACTGCAAAATAATTGATCAAGTCATGTGATAATAGTTCGGGGTATTTGGGGGTTTTTGTTTGTTTTTTTCCCTCTATAAAAAAAAATTTTTTTTGGTGGGGGGAGGTTTTATTATTAGCCTCCCCGCCCACAAAAAAAGAAAAAAACCTGTTGCTGTCGAGTCAATTCCAACTCATAGCAACCCGATAGCAAAGAGTAGAACTGCCTCACAGGGTTTCCAAAGCTGTAATTCTTCGTAGAAGCAGAGTGCCACATCTTTCCCCCACGGAACGGCTGGTGGGTTCAAACTGCCAGCCTTTCGGTTAGCAGCCAGGCACTTAACCACTGTGCCATCAGGGCTCCCTCGTCTTATTAGCAAAAAAAAAAAAAAAAAAAACCCATTGCTGTCAAGTTGATGCCAATTCATAGCGACCCTACAGGACACAGTAGAACTGCCCTATAGGGTTTCCAAGGAACAGTTGGTGGATTCAAACTGCCAACTTTTTGGTTAGCACCTGATCTCTTAACCTCTGTGCCACCAGGGCTCCTGTTTTATTATACCCATTGCCTTAGAGTCGATTCCAGCTCATACCAACAAAAATTATTCAAAATGTATAACCAGTACCTAGAGGGAAAAAGGGAAGTGCCTGGATATAGCCATAAGGAACAATGAAATAACTTTTTTTTTTTCCTGGTAGTGCTTTGGCTAATATTATTTAAGTGATTTTTTTCCTTCTGAAATTCTGCCAAAGCCAGTGGTGATACTTTTATTGATCTCCCTGAAACTATTGAAAATACATTCTCAAATATTTCCTTTAGATTATTTCCAGCATCTCGTTCCTCCCGCTAGTGCAGTTTGTAAGCCAGGAAGGTATTTTCCCTGCCTTTTTTTTTTCTGCACAGAGCCTCTTCTGTGAGTTGGGTCTGGCAGACAGGCTCTTTGCCCTGAAAGCACCTAGAGACTCTGACAATTATGTCTGCCCTTTATACGATTAGCTTGGAAGCAGAATATTCCCCTGTGTCGAGGTGCTGAGAGACTAAGACAGGAAGGAGGGGTTCCTAGGTTCCTGGGACTGTCGTGGACTGGGCTTTGAATAAGTCAGCTGGCTCTGAGCCATGAGTGGAGAATTCTCCTTCTGTACACTGGAACACCCAAAGAGCAGGATCAGGGCTTGCCTTCGGTGCAGACTGCTCTGCTCCATTCCAGAAATAGGCCAGCAATGGGTTCACTGGCGGCATTTTCATAGCACAGGCCCCTCCTTCCTTTCTTAGTCTCTTAGCACCTCGACACGGGAATATTTTGCTTCCAAGCTAATCGTATAAAGGGCAGACATAATTGTCAGATTCTCTAGGTGCTTTCAGGGAAATGCTACCATCCAAAGCAGGTAGAAGTTAAGTATTATGTAAAGTGTTTCCCCCTTGTCATCTAATTATTGCCCTTCGTTTACAATGTGATGCTTTGGTGAAACCCGCTGTACAGGCACTTTAGCCAAAGGCAGCAGTCCTTGTTTACAGAGGCCGGACCTGGCCTTCTCAGGAAGGAGAGAGGAACGCATATCTGTAAGAAGTGTTTTTGCCTTCAGGAGGATCTGCACATAATCTAACACCCAGGAAAAGACCACAGAGTTCTCGTGTTCATTTCTCTTTTCCTAAGAGGACAGGCCCAACACCGAATACTTCTCGTTCATATTATCCCCTGAAGCAGCCCGACCTTGGTTTTCTTGGGGCTCCTTCTGTAAATTTCTCTTGTTTCTAATGAAATTGGAAAAGTTGGCTTTCAGTCTTTCCAACTCTGATTTTCTTCTGGTGGAACATGCACAGAGCAGAATGACTGGCTAAATGGAGATTTTAGATCTCTGGGAAGATTTTTTCCTCCTTACCTGATTCTGAACAGCTTCTTGTTGGAGTCTTGTTTGGTTTGGGTTTTTGTTTTAAATGGCTTTACAATATTATATCTTTGCTTCAAAATTGTACCTTCACTTCCTGAATATCTGCCTCGCTCTTTTCTTTTTTAGTTTTTTTTGGGGGGTGGAGGAGGGGGCAGCACACAGATATTCTATATTTTTCTTCCTCTGTTACAATGCATCATGATTGAAATGGAGAAATCATCCTTTCTGGAATTCTAAGAGAAAATGTCTTTAGTTATTTGAAAATATGTGGAATATGTAAGAATTCATTTTAGCCACCCATTGCAGCACCCTCAAAGTTCTCAGGGGTTGCTTTATGTGTGTTAGCGTCACAGCATAGCTGGTACCTACTCCTTTCTCCGTGAGCCAGCCCCGACACCTCAGCGTCTCACCTCACCTCTGATTTGTTGTCCTAAGGTAATCTTCATTAGCATGTTTCTCTGGCATCTCAGCCGTGGTTATAGTACAGAGATGAGGGAGCTAAGCCCATGTTATGAGGAATTCTAATAAATTACAGATCTGTTCAAGCTCAGAGTTGTTTCTTTAAAGGGACCCACCTACTAAAATTCTACAAACCTGTTGGCCTCTCATAACACATCTAAATGAATTTTAATCTGATTCAAAACAAGAGGTGCACAATGCTTTGACCTACTCCAGTGGTTAGTGACCAGGAGGAGGAAAGAGAGGGTGCTCCCTGAGAGATGTTGTCGGATCATGCGGAGGTGTGTGAAGGCTAAGAATGCATATTAACTCTCATGATGGAATTTATATTTGGAAAATGAGAAAAAAATTATAACTCAGATTAGACTGTAAGGCTCTACAAAATCTTCTTGGGTGGATTTAAGGATATGGACTCAGAGGAGAAAATGTTCGTTTACTAAAAGGAGGTGTTGGTTTTAAAAAGAGAGAGATTGAGAAACTCATCCTAACCACTAGGAAACTGATTCTGTCCTAAATGGATACCTTAAAGTCATGGTCATGGTTTAGATTTTTTTTTTTTTTTTTTAACACTCACATTAAAAATCTTTTCTAGCTCCGCCCTCTCCTCTTGCTATAGCCGAGTGTACCAAAGTCTCGCCAACCTCATTCGTTGGTCTGACCAAGTGATGTTGGAAGGTGTGAACTCAGAAGATAAAGAGATGGTGACAACTGTGAAGGGCGTCATCAAAGCCGTGCTGGACGGAGTGAAGGTACCGTGCATGGGTTCTAGGCAGTCCTGGTTAAGACTGACTATAACCTCTCTGCTGCATGCTTATCACAGTAAAAACTGGTTCCTGAACTAATGCATTAGAATGAATGCCTTCCAACTTCTCTGGAATGGTGTACTGCTCAGCCCGAAAGCTACTTAATTCTCTCAGGACTGATACAAATAGCTCTTGTAGCAATTCAAGCCTTTGGAGTACTTGTGCCTATAGTTGGAAAAGCTGCCAGGAGCAGTCAGCCTTTATTGAGCATTGTATTAAATTTTCTTGTATTAAAGATGTAAGTCTTTATATCACAGCTCTGACTGCGTGCTTGCCAGCTAGACAAAATGTAATGAAAATTGTTACGCACTGATGTTTAGCAAAACTCCCAGCATGTCAACCGTTACCTTTTCTTGTTCTAAGAACTTCAGGGATTCTTTGTTTAAAAAAAAAAAAAAAAAAAGGCAGGAATGAGATGAGTAAGAAATGAAACTGTCTGTATTTACTTGATTTGATATCCAATGTGTGGTCTGTGTATGTACTACTTAGGGCAGTCGGAAACAGCATAATGGAAAATGATGAATCATAGTTAAGGAGGGGGGTCTGGAACTGAGGTCCAGGGGTGAAATGCTAATTGAGAAAATAAGTCATGGTGAATGAGGAGCAAGGCAGAATGTAGAGTATGAAATGGATGAGGGCCTGTGGTTCCAGACTAGCGCTGTCAGCAGTGGCTAAGTAGAGACCCTGATGCTCTGGAAGGCTATATATAATGTAGAGGAAAGAGGCCTTGGGGCCCTGCTTAGTTTGAATCCCAAGTCCACCACATGTGAGTCTGTGACCTTGAGCAATTTACATTTACTAAACTGCTCTGTACCTTAGTTAACTCCTCTGTGAAATAGATACGGTACCTACATCATAGGGGTATAGGATGAATTAAATTATCTGATACCTAGAAAGCTCTTAGAACAGTGCCTGGCACACAGTAAACACTCAGACCTTATGTTATCTATCATTAATTCTGTGGTGCTAAGTGCATGCTTTGCGAACAGATCTCTTGGCTTGACAAAACTTGTGTCCCCTTCCTTTCTAGACCCTTTAGTTCAAAATTATAACTAACGTGCCTCTGTTAGACTGAATCCAGCACATCTAGATGGTGCCCGGCTCAGACTGCTCTGACAGGGATCACAATAGAGGATCCTGGACAGAGCTGGAGACAACTGTAGGATGAAATTCTAACTCACAAAAAAAAGACCAGACTTACTGGCCTGACAGAGACTGGAGAAACTTGGAGAGTATGGCCCCCGGACACCCTTTTAACTCATTACTGGAAGTTACTCCTGAGATTCAGCCTTCAGCCTAAGATTAGACAGGCCCATAAAACAAAATGAAACTAAATGGGCACACCAGCTCAGGGGCAAGAATGAGAAGGCAGGAGGGGACAGGAAAGATGGTCACAGGGAACCCAAGGTTGAAAAGGGGAGAGTGTTGACGTATCATGGGTTTGGCAACCAAGGTCACATAACAATATGTGTATTAGTTGTTTAATGAAAAACTAGCTCTGTAAACCTTCATCTAAAGTACAATTAAAAAGAAAAACCAAAATTATAGGTGATGTGCTTACCCCCGGTCACAAAAATTCATTTCCCACATACCGATGGTATCAAACTC
Source organism: Elephas maximus indicus (assembly GCF_024166365.1). Classification (NCBI taxonomy): domain Eukaryota; kingdom Metazoa; phylum Chordata; class Mammalia; order Proboscidea; family Elephantidae; genus Elephas; species Elephas maximus. The sequence goes on along the minus strand of NC_064827.1, from coordinate 82,551,552 downwards.
CTGAAAGCTGCCTCCTTGGATTGACATTCCCTGTTAGCTTTGGTCTCTATGAGTCAGAATCGACTTGACAGCTCTGGAGAGTAGAATTAAGACTCCCAAAGGGTAAAAATTATAGAGCGGAGGATAACAATACAAACTGCTCCAGAATGAAATGTATTGGCTTGAGAAGTTTTGGTGGCTCCCTACCTCCAGCATCATTTAAGTAGAGGCTGGATGTGTCTGCCAGGGACTTTACTGAGTTCATTTAGAGGGAGGCCTAACTAGATGACATCAACATTTTCTTCTAATACCTGCCATGTTCTCTTCATTCCAAAAAGTTACTAGGTCCTACATTATCTATTTTGACCGGTGAGACTTGAGGGTGTAGCCCAGGGTGGCCATTGTAATAAGACCTTCTGTCACTTCATAGACTGTAGAGTACAGTCACATATGCTCTCCTGTTGATCTTCACAGTAGCTCTTTGAGGTCAGCAGGGCAGAGTGAGACGTGCCTGGGGTCCCACTTCATCAGTGTAGTCCACCTAACTGCTATTCCTGTCCAGGCTTCTGGAAATGCTATTATGGAAAAATGTTATTTTTCACACGGCACTGTTAAGGTGTCCCTCTACCAGATCGATTATGACAAGATGCCCGAAACAAGTTAGAGCACCCAAAACAGAAGAGATTGAGTTTCCACCCGTAAAGCTGTATTACATTCCAAAGTAGATTTCCTTTATGGAATCATTAGATTAAAGCACCACCGTATCAGTTGAAAGGCATGTCTAAAATATCAAGGTCTTTGATTTTCGAAGTGGCCAGGATAAAAGGAAAAAAAAGAGCAAGAAAAAACCTATAGATTATGAACCTGTCAATGTCTGAAAGTAAGTAACTTTTCTACAGAGCAAAGATCTCCTAGGTGAGGGGCTCCGTAGGTTCAGTTTTGTTTGATTTATTCAAGAAGCATTTATTGAGAACCACCAGTGTGCCAGACAGTGTGAGAGAACTGGGAGTGTAGTGATGAACAAAACCAGCACATCCCTAACCTTATGGAGCTTAAAAGACCACAAACAAAAATGCACAATTAAATCATTATAACTAGGACAAGGGCTACAAAGGAAAAAATGGTATATGACATTATTAGAGTGTACTGGTCACCTTCTTTTTTCAGGGTGGTCAGGGAAGGCTTCCCTAAGGAAGAGACAGTTAAGCCAGAGCCTGAAGGATGAGCAGGAATTGGCCTTTTATTGGAAGCTTTTCGTAGCTCCTGTAGTCAAGACATTGAGGACAACGGAGACACTCTGATGTTGTTATTTGTTATTAAGGTCTAATAGTGATAATAGCTAACATTTATCAAGGGTTTTTCTGCACTGTTTTATTTAATCCTCAGAACAAGCCTTTGAGGTATGAATTATTGCACCCCCTTCACAGATATGGAGCTCTAGTGGCTCAGTGATTAAGAGCTCAGCTGCTAATCAAAAGGTTGGCAGTTGAAATCCACCGGCTGTTCCCTTGGAAACTCTATGGGGCAGTTCTGCTCTGTCCTATAGGGTTGCTGTGAGTCAGAATCGACTTAAAGGTGCCAAGTTTAGATTTTTTTTTTTTTTTTTTTTGGTTCACAGATACGGAAACTAAGGCTCAGGCAGACAAGTAATAAGTGGCAAGATGGTGATTCACACCCAGGCCTGTTGAACACCCAGACCCTGTGCATACACATCACTCTCTGCTGCCTCTTACAAGGAGAAAGGTTCACGTTGGTCCCACCCTCAAGCCAGTTGACTTCCAGCCTCTCTCACTATCCCCAGCAGGCTGAAGGCACCTTATAAGCCCATGTCCTAGTGTGAGAGAGCCTCACTTGGCTGGGAGGGACCAGGACTACAGAAACAAAACACATTTATGAGGATGCGTTCATCCCGCTTGGAGAAGTGTTGACATGTTTCTTTAAACTGACTCACCGTCTTTCAAGTAACTCATTCACTTGCTAAATGGAATCTTTTTTTTTTTTTGAAAGGGCTGAAAAAGTGTTTTAAACAGGATCACTTTGTTTTTGTCTCTGAATGAGTTGTGAGATTTATCATTTAACACCCTCCCCCTCACAAATGCCACTTGTTGGATGTGTACTTTGGACAGGTTACTTCTTTGAGTCTCAAATAACCTTAAAAATATTTACCCTGTAGATCTAAAGAAAGATTAAGTAAGATAATGTATGTAGAGTGCTTGATACAGAGTAGATGTCTAGTCGCATGAGGTTGCTATGAGTCGAAATCGACTGAGGGCACCTAACAAGTACTGTTAAAAAATAAAAAATAAAAAGTATTGTTAGCTATAAAAAAACCCCACCAAACCCATTGCTGTTGAGTCAATTCTGACTTACAGCGACCCTTTAAGACAGAGTAGTACTGCCCCATAGGGTTTCCAAGGAACAGCTGGTGGATCCGAACTGCTGACCTTTTGGTTAGCAGCCAAGCTCTTAACCAGTGCACCACCAAGGCTCTACTGTTAACTATAGGAATGTTAATTTTTAAAACAGCTCACATTTAGGAGTCCTTGAGAATGAGTGTGGCTCTTTTTCATGTAATCATGTAAATCTCAGGTTAAAATACAGACTTCCGTTATCTGGCTTAGACAAGGTCTTTACTGGTAGGAGCCTGAGGCTCAGAGATGACAGTAACTGTCATCTCTGAGGAAGGAAGCCTCTGAGGAATTTAAAAGTCCTCAGTTTTTCTCTAGGAACCACACCCAGCCTGGGACCTGGCTGTTGGAGGACTGAGCCCATCAAAGTCAAACAGATATCCCAGTTTGTCCTTTTGATATCAGCATCCCAACTGTTAACTCTTCCCAACATACCCAGTTATATTTCAACTTTTCTTCTTAACTCAGACCTACAACTCTACCCATCTCCTTGGCTCTGCTTTGCCCTCTTTGCAAACCCTCCAGGGCTGTCGAACCTTCCTTGCAAAACTTAAGTCTCATATCTAGAGACCCTTCTTCCCACCCCCAACCACGCACACACTTTTTTTCTTTTTCTTTGCCCTCTTCTTACACTGATAAACTTGGGGAAATACTTTGTGGAATGCCAGCAGTCCTGTCACCTAAATTGGGCTTGCGTACCAGACTCAATTTGCGTAACAGGTGTATTTTGAAAGGAATGTTTTCCTGAGAATACCAGTTAGGATTAGGTTTTTCTTGTGACTTGGAAGTCATTGTTAGTTTTCTCACTTTTTGACATGACAGTATGTTCCAGGTTCATCTTAGGTTTTATTGAGATGTAATTTACATATCATACAATTCGCCTGTTTAAGGTACATAATTCAGTGGTTGTTAGTATATTCATAAAATTGTGCAACCATCATCACACTCAATTTTAGAACATTTTTATCACCCCAAAAAGAAATCTCATACCTTTTAGCTATCGCTCTGCACCCTTTCCAACCACCCCCCTCGCCATCCCTAAACCTATTGCCGTCGAGTCAAATTCTGATTCATAGTGACCCTATAGGACACAGTAGAACTGTCCCATTGGGTTTCAGAGGCTGTAATCTTTACGGAAGTAGACCGCCACATCTTTCTCCCGAGAACAGCTGTTAAGTTTGAACCGCCAACCTTAAGGTTAGCAGCCGAGCACTTAACCACTCTGCCACCAGGGCTCCTCCCCTGTCCCTTGACAACCATTAACCTACTTTCTCTGTCTATGGATTTACCTGTTCTAGACAGTTCATATAAATGGAATCATGCAATATATGGTCTTTTGCTGCTGGCCTCTTTTACTTAGCTTAATGTTTTTAAGGTCATCCATGTTGTAGCATGTATCAGTACTTCGTTTCTTTTTATTGCCAAATAATATCCCATTGTGTGGATGCACCACCTTTTATTCATTCATCATTTGATGGGCATTTGGGTTTCTACTTTTTAGCTATTATGACTAATAGTGCTCTGAACATTCTTGTACAAATTTTTGTGTGGACATATGCGTCTTAGTCATGTAGTGCTGCTATAACAGAAATACCACAAGTGGATGGCTTTAACAAAGAGGAATTTATCTCTCACAGTCTAGTAGGCCAGAAGTCCAAATTCAGGGCGTCAGCTCCAGAGGAAGGCACTCTTCTCTGTCGGCTCTGGAGGAAGGTCCTTGTTATCAATCTTCCGTTGGTCTAGGAGCTTCTCTGCACAGGAACCTCAGACCCAAAGGATGTGCTCTGCTCTGGGTGCTGCTTTCTTGGTGGTATGAGGCCCCCCTAACTCTGCTTGCTTCTCTCTTTTATATCGCAAAAGAGATTGACTTTAGACACAACCTAATCTTGTACATTGAGTCCTGCCTTATTATCATAACTCCCTCTAATCCTGCCTCATTAACATCATAGAAGTAGGATTGATAACACATAGGAAAATCACATCAGATGACAAAATGGTGGGCAGTCACACAATACTGGGAATAATGGCCTATCCAAGTTGACAGATATTTTGGGGGGACACAGTTCAACCCATGACAATATGTTTTTATTTCTCTTGGGTATATACCTAGGAGTGGAATTGGTAAGTCTTACAGTAACTCTGTTTAGTTTTGTAAGGAACTGCCATACTGTTTTCCTAAGAGGCTACATCATTTTACATTCCCACCAGCAGTGTATGTGGGTTACGGTTTCTCTACATCATCACCAATACTTGCTATTGTCTTTTTGATCCTTTTCATTCTAGTGGGTGTGAAGTATCATCTCATTGTGGTTTTCATTTACGTTTCTCTGTGGGGTCACCATAAGGAGCCCTGGTGGTACAATAGTTAAGCACTTGGAACCCACCAGCCACTCTGTGAAAGAAAAGACCTGGTGATCTGCTCCCATAAAGATTGGGGAAAAAAAAAAAAAAAAAACCATACCCACTGTTGTCGAGTCAGTTCTGACTCATAGCAACCCTATAGGACAGAGTAGAGCTGCCCCATAGAGTTTCCGAGGAGCGCCTGGCAGATTCAAACTGCCGGCCTATTGGTTAGCAGCTGTAGCACTTAACCACTACGTCACCAGGGTTTCCCTGTAAAGATTACAGCCTAGGAAATCCTACAGGGTAGTTCTTCTCTGTCCTATAGGGTCGCTATAAGTTGGATCTACTCAGTGGCACACAAACAGCAACATGGGGTCACCATGAGTCTACTCAATAGCAACTAACAACAACAGTGACTAATGATAATGTCCCTAGGTGGCGCGAACTGTCCCCTCTTGACTGCCAGCCTAAAGGTTGTAGTTTGAACCCACTCCGTGGTACCGAGGAAGAAAAGGCCTGGCAACATGCTTCCTTTACAACTATAGCCAAGTAAACCCTAAGGGGTAGGTCTGCTCTGTAACACGTAGGGTTACCATGGACTCGATGGCAGCTAATAACAACAATGGCTAATGATGTTGAGCATCTTTTTTCATGTGTTTGTTTATTATTTGTATATCTTCTTTGGAGAAAATGTCTATCGAGATCCTTTGTCCATTTTTAAATTGGGTTTTTTGTCTTTTTATTATTGAGTTGTAATCATAAGTTTCTTACACAGATCTGGAATCAGTCATTTCTCTGAGGAGCCTGGGTTTTTTATATTGAGAAATGGTATTTAGAGACAACAGTCTGAGTTCTAAGGTTGCTCATTGCTACCTTATGCTTGGTCACTGGTTCTAGGTCTTTTCAGTGGACAGAGTTTGGAAGTACATGTTTAGTTCCCTTAAAACAAAACACACCATGAATTTATAGTGATACTTCCATTCAAATTCAGAACCACGAGGGTTTTTAATTAAACTCATCAAAACTGTACCTTAATTTTCTTCCTCTCACACCAAAAACTCCAGTTTTCAACAATACCAACATAGCGACTCACACTTTTTCCCACAATACAAACACAACAATCTCAGAATAACAACACGAACTACCTTCATCAATATGATCATTAAAAAAGGATGTAAGATTTTTTTTAATTACCCTATTAGGAAGGTACAGTCAAACTCTATGTTTTAAAATCACTTGAAATAGTTTCCCTTTATGTGGTTATATAGTATATTTGTTGAGTATTTACTGTATGCCAATGGTTTTCACATGGTGGTGTATGGAGCACCGGGGCCCCATGGAATTGCCTCTCCCCCTTTAACATGGGCAGCTCCACTTTTTATGGATTTTGTAAATTAAGTTTCTATGTAAGATTTTTTTAAGTACTCTACTGTTTAGAAAAAAAAGAGAAGAAAAACAACTATTATATGTAGTAGAAATTTTTTTCTATCAAAAAAATCAAGTTTTTATTTCAGCTTCATACATTCAGGTTTTGGGGTTTTTGTTTTTTTAAATAATAAGGTGGCATAAAGTAAGGTATCTCTCTTCCCTCTAATAACCCTCTCCCCAACCTGTTTTTTGCGAAGTTAGTAAGCATATTATGTAATAAATCTGCTAACATAAAACACTACACAAACATTTACTTACTTTTGTATAATTCTCAAGGGTATTGGGTATAGGAGTTGTGGTGGCAGCGTCTCCTCCTTTTATTTGGCACATATGTACTTTCTGGTTCTGGTTACTCTGCTGAGTTATATTGCCTAGTTCAAAGGCCAAAAGATCTTTGTTTTATCTTTCAACTATCTAAAAGCTTCTTTAGGCCTTTTTTTTTTTCCCCTCTAGGTGACTGCTGCAAGCTTTTATTGTTCGAATCGTAGCTCTTGCCTCAACCACATTATTTCACTTTTTGAATACAAAGGTCTCCTGGTTTTAGAATTGTACCCCTCTCTTCCCCAGCAACATAGACCCTGTCTAGCACAGCTTCTGGGTAGGTCTCATCATCATCTGATTTGCTGTGGTAGAGAATTTGAGATTGTGGTGGAGAATTCTGAGCTGCCTTGCTTTTAGGCTATATGAGGAATGCCACCTAGGCTTCCTGACTGGGAGGGAACCCCCCAGGAGCTGATTTCAGGAGTTAACTGCGACCTCAGTTTGCTTCTGCATCTTGAGTGCTTAGTGCTCTGCCCCGTCTTGATTGCATATGAGAAGGAAGAGTCTTTCCTGGTCCTGTTGCTGGCTTTTGTACTACTAAGGGTATGGGTAGGGAAGGTCCCTTTTTGTCACCATTAAAAAAAAAAAATCACATTGGGTCAGAAACCCCTGTGATTTCTTTATTCAACTTCAGTTACAGAAAATATCTCCATTGGTCTATATTCGGTGTTCTTGGTGACCCAGACTCAATCCAAGACATCTGAAGAATTTGACTTAGAAGAACTGACTGGTAGAGGCATTACGTCAGGTTCATAAATGCATGTCTCCCTGGGCTGTGGTCCCCAAACCCAGGATATTCACAGGGACGAAAAAATGACAGAGGATAAACAGAGATGGATCAGGATGGGGCATAGGCAGGAGCAGAAGGTCACAGGTTGTAGAACGGTGTGTTTTTCAGTTAAAGTGTGGTTTCCCTCTGGTCTGGATCTGGAGGACATTGGTCTGATGCTTGAGGACCCTGTGGTGGGGGTAGTGTGGCAGTGAGTCTTAGGAGGTTGGTGTTGCCAGGGGGCACCTCACCAGGAGCACTTTTATCGTGCAGCCTGTGTGCCCCTCTGGCAGGCAGGGGCTTTGTCTTAGCGCCAAGAAGAAAATGTGAAGGTGGATAGCATTGTGCTGCCTGCCCTCTTACTTCAGCACCAGAGCTATAGTTTGACTCATTGAAGATCATTGAAGCTTCTCCAGTGCTTTGATCATTTTCAATATGAATAAAATTATGTGGAAATAAAGTGTTACATATTTAGAAAATACTCTTTTTTGACTTTAGAGAACTAATGACCCATGAACTGGGCCAATTGTTGGCTATAGACGTATAGTCAAGTGCAGTCTTTTAACCTGTGCCTCAGAATAAGAGAAAACCCTGACATCCCTGTAAGAAATTCTGGTAACCCTTCCCTGTAAGAATCACTGCCATTTTCTGTATATTCCCAACAGCAATAAGGTTTGTGGTACTCATTTTCTGACTTTTGAAAACAAAATAAGATTTTTTTTTCTAATCCATGTATTAACACCAAATTAGGATTGCCTCCCTGGGAAGTGGGATAGCTGCCTTGGGGCTGTGTCTGCCTCTCTCCTGAGATGCACTGATTGCCATGAGTCAGTTTACCAAGGTGTGCTTCAGACACACCCTGAAGTAAGCTCTTCTTGTATCCATGCTCAGACTAAGAGTTTAACTAAACAGGTGAGCCGTAATGAAATGAATCTCATTTGACTTGTTTTCTACAAGTATTTATCGAACACCTGCTGTGTGCCAGGCACTGTCCTGGGTACTTGGTATACAGTAGTTGCCAAGACAGACATACCCTCAGCAAACATTCACCACCTCCAGCTGCTGTCATCTGCCAAGAGGCACAGATCTCCAAGATACCATTTTCTGCCACCACGGAAAAGGCTGAGACCTTCAGTAGGTGGAGTTGGCCTCCTACATTACAAGTGGTCAGCTCTGAATCAGGTTAGGCTGTTAACACAGTAGCCAGATGTGCGCATACTTTAAGAGCTCTCCTCTGTGATAGGTTAGGCCAGTTGAGCCTAAAGATCTTCCGGCTAGTCTGTTTGGACAGGAAGGTTGGTAGTGAATGAAAAAGCTGCCTGCCCTTTTTACGCACTTTTTTCAAGCCTAGGTCAGTGGACTGGTGGAGGAGGGAGTTGCTGCAATCTGGACACCGTCTTGGAATTTGGGTGCATGCTTGCACATGTGTGCCTGTCATTCCATGATTTTTTTGCCATCATTCATGAGTTGAGTTTTGCACAGCTGCGTCTCCAGAAAGATGACAGTCTAATTATAATTGCTCATGAATCAATGAAGAATTGGAGGAATTTTTTCCTATGTCAGCAGATACAAATGTGCAGGCTTTTCTCTGTTCCTTTTGCCTTTCTTAGGAGCCCTGGTGGTGCAGTGGTTAAAAGCACTCGGCTGCTAACTGAAAGGTCGGCAGTTCAGATCCACCAGCTGCTCTGCTGAAGAATGATGTGGCAACCTGCTTCTGTAAAGATTTACAGCCTTGGAAACCCTACGGGGCAGTTCTACTCTGTCATATAGGGTCACTGAGTTGGAATCAACTTGACAGCAACAGGTTTGGTTTTTTGCCCTGTTGTAAAGAAGAGTGAACCTGAACATGGGGCTTCCAAGTCACTTTGGTCTAGTGCTCCTTGATTCCCGGATTTCGTAATACCCTCCACATGGCCTGGCAATGAGCTTTTTAGGAAGTGCTGCCTCTCCCACTCTCCTCCAGGCTACAGGCTATAAAGGGGCTGCCGCCCGACTAACTGCAATCCGTTCTAATTTACATAGTCGCTTATCTTTCCATCCTTGTCCTGTCTGTCATCCCCAGCTAGGTTACTATTCCTTAAATATTTGTAAAGTTTTATTTAACTTCTAAATTGTGGTAACAGTAAAATATCAACGTTCTTTTTGCTTCTGGTGCTTAGGATCTTAGCTCACTTCTTCACATTTCTCTTGGATACTACAAAATGGGATGGCATTTATTCTGGCTATATAGAATACATGCTTTTAGCTCTTTGGTTTTCGTTTTTGTCTTTTTTTTTTAGTATTTCAGAAGTAATACATGTTCATTGTAGAAAATTTAGAAAATATAAATAAACAATAACAAGAATATAAGGGGTGTTTAATAAACATGTTTTTTGTTCTATACATGTATTCTTGGTTTTATGTCCAAAAATAGATTCATACTATATATACCAATGTACCTCCTGGGGTCATTTTTTCACTTAACGTTGTAGTAAGATCATCATTCCATGTAATTACATATTCTTATTCCAACTTTGTTTTTAATAGCCATGTAATGATGCATTCATTGTTTGGCTCTTTCATTGATACAATCAGTCCTTATTGTTGAATATTTAATTATGGAACATTGAATAGTCTAATTTTATCTATTATAAATAATGCTTTGATGACCATCCTTTGTGGCTTAATTTTTGTACCCATTCATGACATTTCCTTGGGCACAAGTTCTTATAAGTAGAATGCAAATATTGAATGCTTTTGTATATGCTGACGAGTCATCCTCTGGAAAGACTGCCTGAAACGTTACTCTCACCCACTGTGTCTGGAAGATTCTATCTTATTATCAGCAGAGCTGGGGGAGCTGGGGAAGCTGGTATGCTTATTGATAATTGGTATTTACATTTGTGAATTTCTTCTTTGATATTTCATTTGGTGTGTTCATCTTTTTTCTAGTATTGAGTTTTTTTTTTTTTTTTTTAAAACAGCCCTTGCCCTTTGCCTGTCACATGTTTTGCATTTTTTGTGTGTACGTTTTTTGAGTTTTAACAGACTTTGCAGTCTCTGATTTAGGAACATGCTTCTATATTACCCACTTGCATCCATTGCTGCCTCTTCTGTAACTGTAGAAATAGGTGTTTATGCTGAAAGGCTCCTCAAACACAAGTAGGTCCTATCCAGACGTCCATCCACAGGAGAATAGATGAATCGTGAGTGTACATACGTTGGAAAACTACTTAGCAACGAAAAGGAGCAAAAGGACTTGGTGGCTGGCGATAAATGAGGGTGACTGCTAATGGATACAGGGCTTCTTTTTGGAGAGAAGAAAGTATTCTAAAATTGATTATATTGATGGTGACACAACTCTGGGCATACTAAAAACCATTGACGTGTATACTTTAAGTGAGTGATTTCTTATGGCATGTGAATTGTGTATCGATAAAGCTATTTAAGAAAAGAAGACAGATGTAAAAGTGCTCTTCAGACAAAAAAAAAATTAGAAGTTAAAAAATGATTGAGTTGGAGCAGATTGACTGGACAGGGTGATTGAAGTGTTTGTATTTTTTGGGTAGTGGTTACATGGGTATATGCAATTGTCAAAACTCATTAAACTGGAAAAATGCATTCTAACTGAACAAAATAACAAATAGGCCCTGACCACTTCATTTTTTTTTTTTTTTACACCTGTGATTTGAAAATGCTTGCTTTTCCTTCTTTGTATTTTACTCCTTTATTCATTTACCCCTGGTATTTTAGTGATTCTAAAGACACATCTTCTGCTGGGTAAAATGTTTTTAACTTTCCGTTCATTGACAGAGATCCTCAACCAGTTCATCGTGGGGTACCAGCTGCCACCACACCCCCGTGACCAGCTCACTTTGGGAAACCACCCCTTCCTGAAGCCAGAGATTTCATCATTATTGGACATCATCATGCATACAATATAGTGGCGTTAGGAAACTGAAAAGTAGTCCTTCCCCCACAAAGTGACTGGAAATTTATTCTACTGGGAATTTAGTTTGTGTGAAAAACTTAGTCATTTTGAGACAGTGGGATTTTTCATTTCCCCCTTCCAAGAGGAAGTGCCTTTGTGCATCTGAAATGTCTAGCATGCTATGAAGGTATTTTTGGAGGGTAGGGGACATTTTGGGAAGTCATGCAGAGTACCTAAGTCAAATAACACTTGCATTTATGGTGTGTGGGGAATCTGTAGGCACAAAAACGAGACGCAGCAGTGGAGGACAGACAACTGACCTACCTTGTTGTGAAAAATCAGCGATGAAAAGCAACTTTCCTGTGCCTCATTGCTCTTCTTTTGTGTGGGGTGTAGGAGCTGGTCAGACTTACCATCGAGAAGCAGGGGCATCCATCTCCAACAAGCCCAGTGAAGCCCAGCTCCCCGGCCTGCAAACCTGACAGGTGAGTGCTGACGAAACCTTCTGGTCACTGCTGTATTCAGTTGCAAAGTCTACACCTGAGAAAGAATGCGAGCCAAATCGGGTAGCCCACGTTGGGTAGACTGTGTGGGGCCTGTACTTCCTCTTTCAATAATAAGTTCTGGATGAGGGTCTGTGTTACTTTAAAATGTGTATACTTCACACACATTTTGGAGTATTGCCTGTTCCAAGCTTAAATACTGAATATGCGTCTTTCTGAGGTCAGTGTGTGAGGGCGTACAGTGACACGCACCAGTGCTTTCCTGACCAACTTCATTTCATAATTCGAGAGACCCTTTTAGGGTTGCATTTTGGAGATTTGGCTTGTGAGCATTTAAGTTTTTATAATATTATCTTTACCAAGAAAATAAACCGAGGGTAGCAATGGACCATTTTAATGTATGGCAATAATTTCTACTACAAGCCCCTAGTAAAAATGTGAAACATAAATTTGGAGCATTTTAGGGAGGCTTTAGGTCATTCAGTCTAAAGATTCCTTTTACAGATGAGGAAGCTGACATGCAGAGAGTGGGGCACTTGGCCAAAATCCCATTAGGGATCAAACCAGATTTGAAACTTCGTCTGAGCTGGAGTCCAGTGCTGTTGTACTGAGAGCTCCTGCTCCACAGCCTGTCCCCACCCCCATCATCCCCTTGCTCTGGTCCCATTCATTATAACCCTTTCAGGACCTCCTGTAACCCCAGCTTCTTTTACATTCTTCAGCCAGTCTGAGCTCCCCCTGACAGATCGAGAGATGGAGATTCTAAACAAGACAACTGGGATGTCGCAGTCGACTGAGCTGCTCCCAGACTCCATGGATGAAGAGGTCGCACCTCCCAAGCCCCCTTTACCTGGCATCCGGGTGGTTGATAATAGGTAACGATGCTATCACACTAATTTCTGTTTTTCTGGCACCTACCCCCACTGCCAACTATTTATGATATAATTTGATGAATGAAGAGGTAGAGTGAGCAAAACAAGAAGATGGTTAGGATAAGAACTGAGAGCTCAATCCCTTGCTCTTTAGAAACTTTGAAAGTTTGACCTAAAGTCTTATTGCCCTTGCCTTTTAGCCTTAGCCTTAGCCAAGTGAAAACTGGTACAATGTATTCTATTAAAGGGGAAAAAAGGGTTTTTTCTTATTTTAGATTTTTTTTTTTTCTTGCCATTGGAGACTTGATTTTAGCAGAAAGGGAGCGGGGCAGGAGTTGAAAGAATGGAAACTAGGTGTGCGAGAGTTTAATAATGAAGGAATTCCACATTCTGTAACCTAATATCTTTGTAAAGAAATTTTTGTTTGAGTTGTTTGATTTGATTGGCGTTGTTTGTCTGTTTCAGCCCTCCACCAGCATTGCCACCCAAGAAAAGACAGTCGGCTCCATCCCCTACCCGAGTGGCTGTAGTGGCCCCCATGAGCCGAGCTACCAGTGGCTCCAGTTTGCCTGTAGGAATTAATAGGCAGGTAATGCAGCCCTGTCTGAAAAGGCACAGGAAGAGTTTGAGTTCTGGGATTTGGTTCCTAAAGCTGCAAGAAACCAAGTGGTCTTCAGACCCTGCTGTTAGTCAGAATGAGAGGATCACTATTGGAGAGGTTGAAGTCTTCTTAGTCATCCTTCTCTCTCCAAGACATGGTAGAAGTTCCCATATGGGGAGTGGGGAAAGGAGACTGGATTCAAAGGGGCATTTCCTGAGGACAGCTGAGTCCAGCCTAAGGAACTTGTCTTGCCGCGCACCCTCAGAATTTCTAAAGGCTTCTTTCGCTTTAGTCACAGATACATTGTTCTATCGCTTACATCAAAGATGGGAGTTTCCAATAGGTTTCCGAGCTTGGTAGCGTTTCCTTCTCTAAGTTAATGTACCGATTCCCTCTTCCCTGTTTTCTGCCACCACTTCTCAGAAGTGACTGGGTTTGTTTGTTTATTTTTCCACCTGAGGATTTTGACGTTGACTGTTACACACAGAGACGCCTGTCAGGAGGCAGCCACTCATACGGTGGAGAGTCCCCTCGCCTTTCCCCCTGCAGCAGCATAGGCAAGCTCAGCAAGTCAGACGAGCAGCTGTCCTCTCTGGACAGGGACAGTGGGCAGTGCTCCCGGAACACAAGCTGTGAAACACTAGGTGAGCTATAGGCCTCTCACACCCCACTCTGCTTGGGCAGACGTCCTCATTCTGTCTCATTATTTCTCGATGGTTTCTTTGGGGTCATGCTGTCCTGGGTTCAAATCCCAGGTAGGCCAGTCATGGGCTTGATGACCTTGGTAAAGTCATTTAAAAGCTGAGCCTCAGTTTCCTCATCTACAAAATGAGGATAACAATATCTGCGTCTCAAAGAGGTTGAAAGTTTACCTGAAGTAACAATGTGAAACCACATAGTACTCAAATGGTAGCTATTGTTACTGTTAATCTGTCAGTGTGCAATTTGACTCTCTTTACCAAAATTAAGAGCCGTCTGTGCTCAGAGCTGGAGACAAAGGGGGACAGCCCCTGACAATATTTGCTGGAAGTTAAAGGCAAGCTGGCAGCATGTGGTAACATCTCATAGGTGCTGAATTCGTGCTGCTATGTTTGCGTGACTGTAGGAAAGGTAGTTTGACAATAGGTTTAAAGAGCACAAAGCTGTAATATCCCTGGAACTAGGTATTACACCAATAAGAATTTATTCTAACAACACAATGAGAGATTTGTGACAAGATTTCTGTCCAAGGAGGTTAATCTCAGCATTATTAGGAGTAGTAAAATACTAGAAACACTTGAAATACTCATTGGTGGGAAATTGGATGAATTATATAATACATTCATTTGGTGAAATAATACGTAGCTATTAAAAATCACTTGTGATATATAAATAAATGGAAAAAAAGTCCTAGAAAAAAAGACTTTAAAGAAATACATCAAAATGCAGGCTGTGATTGTAATTAGATTATGGGATTATGGGTGATTTTTATTTTCTTGATATAGCTTGCTTTCCATATTTTCTACAATGGCCATGTGTTTTTAAGTAAGAAATTAGAAAAATACAAAGAATAGTAGAGCAAACAGTGGTATTGTCCTGTGTTTTACTTTTATAGTCAGGGAAAAATGATGAAGAATATACAGTAAGGTGAGACCCCTGTACGGATGAGACCAAGGACATGTGTTCGCCCTGCTGTACTGAACAAGACTGGAAAAGGGAAGAAGAGTGAGGTTGTTTCTTTCTGTGGGACCTTGTGGTAACAGATGTTTTTTTCCCCTGTTGTGAATGCAGATCACTATGACCCTGACTATGAATTCCTCCAGCAAGACCTCTCTAACGCAGACCAGATACCTCAGCAAGTGGCCTGTAACCTTAGCCCGTTGCCAGAGTCCTTGGGGGAGTCTGGGTCTCCATTTCTTGGCCATCCTTTCCAGCTGCCTCTTGGCAGCTGTCCACAGCCAGAGGGGCCCTTGGCCCTGGGGCAGCAGACAGACACACCGCCTGCTCTCCCAGAGAAGAAGCGCCGGAGTGCAGCCTCCCAGACCACGGACAGCTCTGGCCGCAGGGTATCCTACGAGCGGCACCCCTCGCAGTATGACAACATCTCCGAGGATGACCTGCAGATGCCAGCCTCAGTCCAGTCCATCCCCTTCACACCCTTTGCTGCCATTCTCCCCTTTCAGCAAGGAGGGTCCCCGGCCCCTGTCGAGTTTGTGGGTGATTTCACTGTTCCAGATTCAACGGGTGACCCAGAAAAACCACCACCTCTCCCAGAGAAGAAAAACAAACACAGTAAGCTTTAGTTGAGCTATTTTAAGGAAGCACATTTTGTAACATGAACTGGTGTTATGTTTTATTCCTACATTAGGCCAGAACCAAATCAGGGGCCTCATTGTTTCATAAAAGATAGGACCGCAGGTACTCAGACACTTCTGGAAGCTGTGATTTCTCAATACTGGTGACCATTTTTAAAAACCAAAATTTTTAAAAGCCTGATAAGCTGACCTCTCCTGTGGTCTCTGTAAAAGCTTCGGCCAGAGCCCCACAAACCCAGAGTGCTCCTTCTGCTTGAGAGTGGGAGGCACTGACCCTTCTCCCCTGAGCACACAGGGACAGAGCGGCGTGGCAGTCAGGGCAGCCTTCCTGCAACACCTGCAGAAAGCAAAGTAGAAATTTGGATTTTAAAAATAGAAATTTCCTAGCACATGCTAATTTTCTGAGCATTCCTGCAAGTACGCAAGGTGGCTGTTTAGAGAAACATAACTGGGTGCTGGCCCTGCCCTCTGTCTGCAGGCGCTGAAAACAGCGAGCTCAAATAAGGACATGAAATTTGAAGTTGCTGAGCAGGAGCAGGGAGCCCTGGTGGCGCAGTGGTTAAGAGTTATGCCTGCTAACCAAAAAGTCAGCAGTTCGAATCCACCAGATGCTCCTTGGAAACTCTATGGGGCAGTTCTGCTCTGTCCTGTAGGGTCACAATGAGTCAGAATCAACTCGATGACAATGGATTTGGTTTTCTGGTTAGCAGGAGTAGCTGAGGACACTTCATGGATCAGACATTTTACACTCTGATATTATTAGAGCCCAGAAGAGAGCTGACCTTCTGAAATATTTGTATTTTGAATGCTTTCCTAGTGAAAATTTTATTTTCTGCTAGCTCCCCTAACTAGTCCACACCATAGATTTTCCTGGGTCTCTCTCCCTGTCCCCATCCTCTCCCGGAATTCACAAACACAATTCTGCTTTACTCTTCTCGGGCTGACCAGCTCTCTCCATTCTGGTGTGAATGTGACCAGCTGCTGGACTCCCTGACCTCAATTGAAGCATCCAGCAGAGGACTTCAGTGAGCTAGGGACTGAATCTCCATTCCAAATTCCCAAATGAGAGCCCCTCCGTTCTCAGAAAAAGGAAGCCCTAGCTTCTCAGACTAGCAGGGTTTGTCCCGAGGATTGCCTGGGCGGTCAGGGGAAGGAAAGCAGTAGGAGGTGCAGCTGATGGTGTAATGTGCTCCCAGCTCTTCACTGGGTGTTGCCCTCCTTACGTAATGACCTCAGTGGTGTGGTCCCCCAGCTGGGGGAGACCTGGCCCTATAGGGCTAATGAAGTCCTTCCCATCTGTTCCTTAAATTTGCTCATTAAAAACCAGGGCACTAAGCAGAGGGGGCTACAAACAGCAACGCCGGATGTTTCCCTCCGTGGTGCTCCTTCGGCATGTGGAAGTGTGCAAAAAGCTACTGTCCTCTCTCCTCCACCATCTTCACCTTGACTTGAGCGGCTTTCTGTTTTAGGCTCACCTCTTTCCTTTTCCAGGATACCTCTGAACTCAAAATGCAGGGCAGGCTTGCATTTCATGCTGTGACAGCGCAAGGTGCTGGCTGCCGTGGGGCAGGCAAGCCCTTACTCTGCCGGCTTTAGAGCAGGTGCCAGCCACAGTCACCCTCCTCATGCTAAAGGGCTGTGAAGAGGGGAAGGGAAGGGGGCATCCTTTCATCTTTTTGAACAGCCTCAAGCCTTCAGTGGCTGAAAATAATTTTCTGTTAATTTATGTATCTATTTTGATGCTTTATCCCATCCATCAATGCCTGTAGCATTTGTGCCCGCAGACCTTTTGAAAACTAATAATAGTTTAAGTTGTGACATACCCTGAGCTAAAGCTTTACATACTCTATTTTTTTAATCCTTACAACTACCTGTGAGATGGGCATTATTTTCCATTTTAGAGGGGAAGAGACTGAAGCTTAGAGGAATGAAGCCACTTGCCCAAGATCAACATGCAAGAGGGTGGCAAATCCAGAATTCAGACCCAGGCCTTTGTGGTCCCGGAGCCAATGTTTTAACCAAGATGTTACACTACTACCTCCCTTACTAAGTGGAAAGGGCTTCAGCCTTTTTTGAATAAGCCTGCCCAGTTTTAGTGCAGTGACCCCATGCAGCGGGGTAGTCTTTTCTGTACCCTAAACTGAAGGCGTCCTAAGGCTTGGATTGTAGTCTTGAGCCTGCTGTTTACTTCCTTCAGGAACTCTGGGAGAGTTACAGTCTGCAACTCCAAAATTCCCCCTGGAAAACACCTCACAAAGTTGATTTGAGGGAAGAATGAGATAATAACTATGCTTTGTATTTGCTAACGCTGAACAAGCCTCAGATACATGCAATTTCAATGTCATAGAATGTCTTCATCCTTTGGAGATCCTCTGAAGGCATGAGTGTCCCTGGCTCCGCTCGCCAAGGGCAGTCACGCGAGCCCCTTGTGCTAGGTAGACACCTGAAGACCCCACCATTCTGGGTGCGCTCAGGAGCACGGGCCTGCTGAACCTTCCGAATGATGTCGGCTGCTCTAGTATCTGAGCCTTTGTACTGGGCTACTTTTGAAATTGCCTGGCCCTCCATGTTTCTGAAAGGTTGTGAAACATTACTGCTGTTTCTCCATGCTTGGTCAACAGGTCTCTAAAAGGACTTCAACCATCAAGAGGTCATAGAGACCTTCTGGAAAGATTATAGTTTTACTCAAATTTTCTATTTGGGCCAGGCAGAAGAAGGTGGTTTAGTCTTTTAAGGGAGCAGTTAGTAGACATTTTGGGATGGTTTTCACAGGCTTGCATCTTCCTCTAGAAGTTAGTGATGTTGGTTGTGCCTTGTTAAAGACAAAGCATTGTGAGGGCGAGGGGAGCCGAGGGCTGCACTTTGGTTTTAGCAGTAAGGGCAGCTAACCTTGTGTGGGAACCATGTTCTCGTTCTGCGTGCCTCTAAGGTCGGGTCCCACGCAGGGCTGAGTGGAGCTAATAAGAACTCTTATTTATTATTAAAATGTGACTTTGAACCCCCTTTTTCAGCACAGGGTGCCAAAAAGACATACCCAAAAAGAGGGGATTTCCTACATACCTGGACCTGAAATGAGATGCAGGAAAGAAAATGATAAATCCCCTACCTTTGTGATTGTCCTCCTTAGTGAAGCAGCTCTGTCCTATAATTTTCTGACTAGTTCAGGTCTCCAGTTAAGCCCCTGACTTTGTGGTTACTTGAAAATACAAAAGTGAGTACTGCACAACTATCCTTGAGACTTTCTCTTGGAATCTGAATGTCAGCCCCACGCAACAGTTGCTCCTAGCGCTTTGAGACGGTATCCGAGGGGACAGTAATTTATAATGCCTCCTTGCTTGTGCTTGCCACACACCAACTTAAATTCCTTTGTTTCTAAACCTGAGGCCCCTTTTTCTTCCCAGCTCTCATTGTCACTTTCCATTCCTCTTAGTGTGCGTGCAGCAACTCCGTATGTATGTCAGTGTTCGTTCTTAACCAGTGTGTCAAGGAGGCATAGCAGTGCCTTTTCTCTACAGATCATTACAGACAGTGTGTATGTGAATATCCTAATAGCTAGGAGCTTCCTCCACTACCTAGAGAAAGGAAAGACAGTACACCATTTCAGGAAACGTATCTAACAGGTGCCTGCCTTGACTGAGACTCTCTTGTGGAGGATGCCAAGTGTGGGTCCGTTGGTCCATGTGAATGGGACTGAAGACGGAGCCTGTGCTTACCTCTACCCTCACAGCTTCATAAAGGACATCAGGAGAGCTGTGCTGTGCACAGTCAGCCCCAAACTATCATGTCTCCCAGAACCTTGTGGACTCCAGGGTCTGGAGTATTCAAAAGGACCTAATTATGTGGGTGGTGAGGCTCAGATCCTAAACACTAAAATATCACAAGTAAAGTGTACGCTGATGCCCCCGCGTGAGGGCTGAGGGCTCCGCACCTGCTTCAGAGAGAAGGTGCCTGCCGAGGATGAGATCACCAAGACGTGACAGCTGAGCTCTTTGTTCTACTGCCTTCTCACCTCCCCAGCGGGTGAGGTCCCTGCTGTTTTTGGCTGCAGAAGTCTCTTTGTTGGTGGTGCCACACTGAGCAGGCAAGCCTGGCCTGCCCACTGGGCGGCTGTGTTGGTGCAGGCAGCTCCACCGTGAGGCAGTAGCTTAGCATAAGATTGCAGGGATGGGAAGGTTTGGGGTTTCTGAATGGATTTTTAGGGAGGACAGGGCACAGTGCATATGTTTGAAAGTAAGCTCTTTTTTCCTTACCTTTTGCCCTTCTCCCTAGGATGTTCTGAGGCCTTTCAGCTGAAAGGGGAGAGTTGAATTTTTTGTGTACCCAGTAGGTACTTTACTAGACATACCCCAGGGGCTCTAGCCTGATACAGTTATTTCTGGCTTTGCAAGTTGCTGGGGACAAATGCTGACGGACATGTGTTCCTTCCACTCGTTCGTTCTGTAAATATTCATGCCAGGCACTAATGACACAGCAGTGACCAACACAGACCTAGTCCCTGCCCTCATGTAACATCAACTCTTGAGGGGGAGGCAGTAGTAAATCCTATTGGATCTACTTTCAAAATAAATCCTGAACCAAGCTACCTCTTACCACCTCCAACAATCCAACTGTGGTCTCTCACCTAAACACCCACAGCGACCCAGAGTGGTTTTCTCAAGACATAAATCAGCTCCAGACACACCCTGAGTAGAACCCTTCGGTGATGGGTTTCCATCATGTTCTGAATAAAACCTGCATCCTTGGCTGTGCTCACACAGCCCCCTGAGCTGGCCCCTGCCTAGTGGAGCCTCGCCTCCTTTCAGTCTCCCCATGCCAGCTGTGCTCTGCCCTCCTTGGCCCTCTTCCCAGCCTTGGGCCTTTGTATCACACATGGTGTGAAAGGCTGTCGCCTTAATCTTCACGTGGCTCATCCATATCTAGGGTAGCACCCCCATCCACCCTGCTTTACTGTTCTCCATGGGACTCGTTTTCTCCCGGACATCCACCATGGTTGTCGATTGTCTGTCTCCCTAAGCAGAATGCCAGCTCCACAAGGGCAGTGGATTTGTTTTGCTGGCCACTGTCTGATCCCAGCATCTTGGTCAGTGCCTAGCATAAACTAGGTGCTCAGTAAAATGGGTGGCATGAAGAAAGCCCACAGATAACTATAAATATGGGAAGTGCTAAGAAGGAAGCAAGTGAGGGACCCAGCTGGAGGCTAATGGGGACGGGGCTGATCCTTATGAGCCTCTCAGTGAACATAAACTGAGCCATAAAGCAAACAGCTGGCCTTAGGAGGATCGGAGGAAGGGCATTTGGACCAGCAGGAACAGCACGTACAGGAATCCCTAAGGGTGTTTGTTCCAGGAGCTGAGAGAAGATAGTGTAGCTAGAGCAGGGTAAGAGAAGCAGGGAATGGCACAAATTGGGATTGACCAGCTCTACTGAGCCCCGTGAGCCCCTTCAGAGCCATAGTGTCACTCATAGAGTATGGCTGGAAACCACCAGGGGGTTTTCAGCACAGGAGTGAAGTGCCCCATGTGCTTCCTAAGGAAATCACCCTGACTGCCTGGCTGCCAGGAGAAGGATTGGGGGGTTCTCTTAGCGTGGTAGCGCCTAATCCCACTTGAGCCTGCACTCACTTCAGTAACAGAGTGCGGCCGAGAATTGGAGGGGCTTCCTGCCATCCACTGCCTTCTCTGTGTTGCAGTGCTGGCCTACATGCAGCTGCTCGAGGACTACTCGGAGCCCCAACCCTCCATGTTCTACCAGACACCACAGAATGAGCACATCTACCAGCAGAAGAACAAGCACCTCATGGAAGTGTACGGCTTCAATGACTCCTTCAGCAGTGGAGACTCAGCGCAGGAGCTGGCCCCGCCTCCCGCTCTTCCACCAAAGCAGCGGCAGCTGGTAAGTGGCCCCCTCAATTCTTATCTGCCCTTCGTGACCAGAATCTCCAATCCTGACAGGTCTCTAGGAACTAGAATGATCCTTTTCGAGGGCAGGCTTAACTCTATCCTCTTCCACGTCAGGGCCCTTGGCGTGTGTGCTGGACGTGCCATCTCCCATTCAGGTGCTTTCACGTCCTCCTAATCAGCTCACTGCAGCCTGGCTCCCACTTGGCTATCTCCCTACCCTGGTGGCAGAGGGTGGTAACTTTCTTTTCCACAACAGCCTGATGCAGCTGTGACTGGCTTGTACTCAGAATGTATGCTTTCTCTGCAGACAGTCTCTTGTATTTTTTCTCTCTTCTTTGGCTCAAACATAGACCTCCCAGAAAGGAGGGACTTAATCAAAGCACAGGCCTTGGTCTGTGTACAGCCATCTGTGAGCCTGATTTACATAATGGTAAATGGACTATAGAGTGACTTATAGTCCAGTTCTGGCCAGGGATGGCCCAGTTAAAACAAGCTCTATTGAAAGCAGGATGGCTGTATACAGAGCCATGTTGTATTTCAGGCATAGCACCCTTCTCTAAAAAAACATCTCCCGTGTTAAGGACTTTCATATACATAACGAAGCAAAAGTCAGCACAGAAAACAGGCTCTCCTGCGGTGGCCGGCCTGTAAAAGGTGGGAATTTGTACAGGGATCAGGCAGGTTGGGCGGTTCAGGTAGGCTGTTGTGGTCTCTGTACTTCTTTTCCTTTGCTACCAGCTGACTAACCCAGTGGACTCTGGTCAGGTTTTTGGAATCAAAGCGTATCCTCCAGCCATGCTCTCCAGGAAGAGTACATCCCAGAAGGAAACCCTTAACTTTTTCAGAGCTAAATGTGCTATTTTGCTTGTATGCTGGCCAGTTTGGTAGTTTTTTATTAAGAGATGGGACAGGCGTGGGTAGCAGAGCCATCTTTTATCCATTGCAAAAGGACACGAAGGTGCTACCCCGACTTCTCGTGGAAGCAGATACTGACGGGAGGACAAGCATCCCTGGGCTACTCCTTGCAGCCCTCAGAAGCTTTGGGGCTTGGGACTCTGTGGTCGTATGAGGACTATACAATTATGTAGTGAAGCGTCAAGCCCCAGCCCAGTCCCAGGAGTTTCCACATTGAATGGGCTCAGAAGTCTCTATATCACGGTGCTGGCCAAGCCATCTTTTTATTTCATTTCAAGTTCCATTTCTACCACTAACTGGCTGTGTCACATGTGCTATGCTCTGGGTCTCAGTTCTTCATCTACAAAATGAAACTGATGCCATTTGCCCTACCCAGCCCACAAATGCCCAAATATGCATTTTAATCGCTCTCGAGAGTGTTTCACAAGAGGATCTTTACCACGGAAGCATAAATGCCTGCCCTAGGAACTCGTCACCTAAAATGTTTGCTTCTGCCGGAGAGGATTGAACACCCCTGCTGAGCCAGGTTTCACTGACTCGAAATATTTTTAGACTCTCCTACCCACGTCCATCCTTGGGCATCTTCTTGGTACCAGGACATCCCACAGGCCCCTGAGGATTTGGAGACAGATCCCTAACGAGCACACTTGGGATCAACACTCGTCCTGGGGCAGCACACTGGCTTGACACCAAGCTGACAGCAGTGGCGAGAGGCACCTTGGAGAGGCCCTCAGAGAATGCCAGGAGTTGAATGCCTCCACATGTGAGCATGGGCTTTCGTATGACTTCACACAACCTCGCTGCAGCTCCCATCTTGCCCATCTTAAGTAAACTGAGGCTTCAACAGCCTGAGAGACTTTTTCGGAGCCCAGAGCTAAAAGTGGAAATCAAGGCCAACTCTCACTAAGGCCAGACGTACCACGTGACACGCACTGTGCTGGCTGCTCGGCAGTGTGCTCCGTCTCAGAATCAGATTTTATTTTACAGATAAAATAGTAATAATAATTATTCTTGTCTGTTGGCCTGTATATTTTGTGATAGGCACAGCTCTAAGTACTTTGGAACTATTACCTCATTTAATCCTCCCCAGAGTCCAATCCTACCATTGTTACCCCATTTTACAGATAAAAAACCTGAGGCACAGAGAGCTTTAGGGAGTGCCCAAGGCCAAACAGCTCATAGATGGCAGAGTGCAGATTCTAGCCCAAGCAGCCTGACTCCGAGCCGATACTCTGATGAAGTGTGAGTCACCTCACAAGTATGCTTGCCACACAGGAGGAGCTCAAAGCCCTAACTAAGTGGCAGAACCAGGATTCAGACCCAGGTCTGTATGGCTCCAAGCCTGCTTGTCCTCCTTCCACCTTACTGCCTACTTCCAGTGGACACAATTTGTATGAAAGTTAACTTTTTCAACCTGTCAGAAGGAAGAGAAGGAAGGCACCCTCTTGTTCAGGTAGCCTTCAGCAGGTATTTTTGATCCACTCCACGAAGCTACGCTGTCCAAAATGCCCCTGAGCAGAATTAGGTAGCTGCCCTACATAGCCTTTATATATGTATGATATATATGCTTGATTTTTCTCTGCTTTTCTCCCTTCTTCCCTGTCATCTCTTGTCCGTTCTGTTCAGCAGGCCTCCTATGCTGCTTCTTCCTTCTCCTCTGTCTCCTACTGTGTCCAGCAAACTAAAGTGACCTTCACGCCTGAGGACGGCAGTGCCACTCAGGGCATCAGTGTATCCGTCTCTAACTCCTTTCTCAGCCGGCACGGCAATTTACCTGTGCCCTCGGTGAGTCGCTACCTGCCGTTCTTTCTTGGAAATGTGTGTACGTGATCATTTGTACCTGTACCTCCCGATGGTGTGTGCTGCTCCTCGCTGGTTCTCTCCTGCAGGATCCCGGCACCTAGATGGGAAAGGCATGTATGGTTGGTTGTCTGTGGCCTTAAGGACCGTGGATTATCCAGTGGAGAGGGGTAGAGATGGGGAAAAGTTAGCAGCCACGTTTGGAGCATTATCATTATAACATAAACTGGCAGAGATGTTTTGGCCTTTTTATTCTCATCCCACATTGAGCTTTAGCTCAGCTCTGTAAGTGTTCTGTATTTAAAAGGAAAGATCCTCACATAGGAAGTAAGACCAAGGAAAGCGAGCTTTACCACGTACTTGATGGACTTTGAGTTTGAGGGCTGTATCAGTTACCTTTTGCTGCATAACAAGTCACCCCAAAACTTTGTGGCTTAAAACAACAATGACGATTTATCACTGCTCAGGATAGAGATTACTAGGGTGATTGTACCGATCTGGTCTAGGCACGGCTGATTCTGACTAGGCTTGCTCACATCTCTGGGACCTCAGCTGGGACAGCCGGACCAATCTGGCTGTGAAGCATGTGGTCTGTCAGCCTCCATCAGGCTAGCCAGGGCTTGCACACATGCAGCCGGCAGAGTTCCAGGAAAACAAACGAAAGTCAAGGCCTGCGCTCAGAATTGGCACCTCGTCACTTCCAGTGCATTCTCTTGGTTAACTCACAGAGCCAGCCCAGATTCAGGGAATGGGGAAGGAGACTCCATCTCTTGATGGATGTTGCTGCTAAATCATGTTGCAAAGGATATAGGAAGGGGAAGAGTTGCAACCACTTTTGTAAACAGTTTACTACTAAGGCTTTGCTGTTGTTGTTTGTGGGTGCCGTGCCGTCAGGTCGATTCCCACTCATAGCGACCCCATGTGACAGAGTAGAACTGCCCCATAGGGTTTTCTAGGCTGGAATCTTTACAGGAGCAGATGGCCAGGTCTTTTATCCTGCAGAGCCACTGGGTGGGTTCGAACTGCCAACCTTTCAGTTAGCAGCCAGCACTTAACAACTGCACCCCCATAGAGGGTAGTAACACTTCAGGAGGCACAGTGCTGGTCTGTTATCTTGCACTGGAGTTTACATTGAAGAACCTAAAACAGCCACCATTCTCCCTTTAATCTGTTAAAATGGAACTGAGCAGCAGTGGAAAGACCTTTGGAATGGAGCTGAGTTCGGATATCACTCAAAATCTGTTTGACCTTAGCTAATTCCCTTATCCTTCCTAGGCCTCAATTTCTTTTCTTTGGGGTTCTCTTTTCCTGGCCTCACAGAGTGATTGTGAGGATTATATGAAATAATATGAACCTTTCAAGCTTATAGTAAGCTTAGAAAGTATATTATTATGGTTCTTGTTCTTTATTACTTTAGTGATAAGAGTTCCAGATTCTAGTCCTGGCCGCCTTTTTAATTCTATGCATGATTACTCAGACAAATGGCTCAGCCTATGTGGGCTTTTCTCTCCCCCTCTATAGGGGATGAGATTGAACCAGGTGACTTTTAAAGACTTGTCCAAACCCGTGTTCCCAGTTTGATTTTGCTGGTTTCCACCTTTGGAAATGCCCAGGGTTAAGACAGTCCTTCCTGTTGTGAGGGCCTTGAAATACCTTGTCTCATTGGGTGCTAGAGCTCAACAACTTTTTAGAGCTCTCAGCAAACCTGCAAGTGCTACAGAAAGGCTAAAACACCGCCTCACCCCCTCTCCACCAAGCCTGGTTGCACAGATG
Source organism: Elephas maximus indicus (assembly GCF_024166365.1). Lineage (NCBI taxonomy): Eukaryota > Metazoa > Chordata > Mammalia > Proboscidea > Elephantidae > Elephas > Elephas maximus. Next base: position 82,525,736 of record NC_064827.1, on the reverse strand, counting down.
TCCTCTGTTTCCTAAGAAAGCACCTCTGGCAAGCCCTCTTCACAAATCTTGCAAAACTTGGCCTTTAGATAATCCCAGCTTTTGACTGTTTTTTCCCCTCTATGAATAGAAAAGTAAGTGTGAGTTATCCTAAGAGTTTCTACAATCTCCCTCTTGAGCAGTTTAGGGCATGAGGACTATGAATGAACTAGACTGTTTGCTACAAAATGAAAGAAAACTTGAGGGCATTTTAATTAAGTTTGGGTATGAACATCACAGTTTTCATCTGTGAAGCATAGGGGAGTCTTGAGACATTTTGCATCTAAAATACTTCATCCTAAGCACCATCTCCATCGAGAGCCCAAGGGGATGAGATCATAAAGGTACTTTATTTCATTAAAAGGGAAGCACACTCTGGGCCACAGAGCCTCTAGTAAGGCTTAAGTGTCTGGAATATTTGACATCTGATATATTGCAATCCCAGAAAAGTTAGTGTAGTGCCAGCATATCCATCGTATATTCTGTGCTTAGTTCTAAAAGAGATGAGGCCCAGACAGAGGCCTTTGGATTGCTGTCAGAATCACCCTTTATTCTTAAATTTCTCCGTCCCATTGTTTCTGGGCCTGGGTCATCAGTCCAGCATGGAATTCCAGGGGAGTACTGTTTAGGAACACGGCAGAGGTCAAACCTGAAGGCGCGTCACCAGGTTCTTGGTACAGCTGCCTGTTACGCCTACTGAAAGATTCTTACCATTGAAAACCTCTTGCCAAGGAATATGTAGAGCAATAAATCTGTATCGAACAATTTAGATTGAAATGGGTGCTGGAAAAGTATTCTTGTTCAATTTTCCCAAGATCCAAAGGATCAGCTTAATTTAACAAGCACGGGGCATCTCCTGTGCGTGGATCAGATGGCAGGAGGGATACAGAGATGAGTGAGACACAGCCCTATCCCCTAGAAGTGCTTACGGTTCAGTAGGCAAAATAACCAAAAAAAAATACCCAGTGCCGTAGAGCCGATTCAGGCAAAATAAGACAAGCATAAAAGAGACTCACATTAAGGCAAGGTACTTGTAAAGGCATGAGAGCTACCAAGTTAGTAAAAACCTTATTGGTGGGGTGGGGGGTCAGGCAGAGCCTCATGGAGGAGATGGAGCTTGAGCTGAATCTTGAATCATAGTTGGGATTTCAACAAGGAGATGTAGAGCAAGGAAAGTAGGTCAGAGAAGTTCCAAGCAGAGGAAATTGCCTGTGTAATGGAGGCTGAAAAACCCAGCCTTTAAGATCATCTCAAATGTAAACACTCGGAGTTGAGGTCACGAGAGAATCATCTAAAGGGTTATGACAATAGTCGACCCCTCAGCTGTCTCCTCAGGACCTCCCACTCCGTGATCTGCCAGTCCCCCCTACACCCACCCGCTCTGCCTTAACTGAAACCCCCGTTTCCTGAGCTTCTCTCATCAGCACAGCCCTCTCCAGCACAGGCCAGGCTTCCACACAGTCCCCACACCCCCAAGCTGTCTCTCAGGCATATTCCTACTCTCCTACCCCTGTGTGCTGCACACCATCCTTCAGCTTTCCCTTCCCACCCTCTTCTTCACGATCTTCACCTGGGTCGGCTTGACTTTCTCCTTCAATGAGGTGTTATGTTACCTCCTGGTCTCCAAGCTTCCTTTCTTTCCCAATGTGTGCCATAATCCTAGGAGACTTGAACTTCCACACAGAATGCATCCAAACCCTGATGTATGGTCCCTAGAACACTAAAGACCAGTTTGATAGAAGAAAGATGTCTGGGGAAAATGGGTGAGTGACTATGAGCCAGGAAAGATTTAGAGAAGTAGGTGCAGCCTTCACTGAGGCCCAAGAGGCTGGCTGTGTTATTTCAGATGCCCTAGTGCTTAGCAACAGGCCTGCACGTAGGAGGCACAAATGAGAATTTGAGGAATTGACTTTCCAGCCCTCCCAGAGACAGCAGTGTTGCATGAGCTTTCTGACATGGTGGTGGTTCCTGTCCCTGGACTCTTCCTCAGCTGCTTTCTGGGCTTTTGTACCCACTGGGCTGCCTGCCATGCTCACATTGCAGCCTAGCAGAAGTCCACTCACCTAGGCCCCCTTCCTCCCCTCTTCCGGCTTAGTCCCTCCAGCCCTTTTCACCTTCAACACCTGAATTCCCATATCCCAGCTCCTTTTCATATGCCTTCTCTGGCTTGCATTTTCTCTGTTTCTGCACTCTGGTAGTGTGAATCTTGAAAGTTTTGAATTAGTTCCAAATTCACTTTGCCCTTGACCAGGATATTGGGATTCTCTCGGTAACCACTGGGCTTGCCAGTGTCCTTCAGGCATTACAATGTTGATGCTAGAAAAACCTCCCTCCATCTCCCAAATGATTTAGCCCGCTTTCTTATACATCATGTCTTTGCTAACTGCAATTAGGAATATATGCTATCACCAAGATGTGATCTGTTTGCGTGCTAGAAACCTTTCGGAATCTTTCTTTACCGTCTTGGCTTCCAAAATGACTTCTGGATGTGTAAACTGCTAGCCAACCCAGATTTTGAGAAGTTATATGGAAATTACTATAACAACTGTCATTTGTTTAAAAATATGTATATTTGGGGTAAGAAAATCAAGTGAGTATAATCTTGAGGAATTCAGTTAAAAAGAAAAAATTGGGGGCGGCGGGGGGGAGACCGTAGAGCAGCTAGTAACCCATTCTGGGCAAAATAGTGATTTTTCAGAGATGTTGGACCCAGGCTTTCATGCATCAGCACGTATGCTTTTAACAGAAGGCATGGATGGGCTTCATGTGGACTCCTGGTTCCTGCATCACTCATCCCCTTGCTGTGAAACAGCCTGGCCACCTCCCTGAGACACATGGTGGGCTCCTTAAGTTCTACTAGCGCATCTGTTTCTCTCTCCCCATCCTGCCTCCTCCTCTCCGCGCCCTCCTTTTTGTTTTTTCCCCCCCTCCCTCCCCACTGCCCTCCCTTTCTGTTTCCCTCCTCAATCTCCTGGCTAAGAATCATCCCTGAGAACTAGCCCAGCAGCCATCACACAGACAGCATACCGACTAGTTTAAAGGCATCACAGGAAAGGAAAAAGAAGAATGAGAAGGACAGAAAATGGAAAGAAAAGAGAAAAGCTGATGAGAGATGTAGAAGAGAGTCCTGCAGAGCTCTAGGACTTCTTGGCCCAGAAAGGTGTCTGTCCACCTGTTGGAAAAAATATGTTCCTACCTCCTTGTTTCTATCCCTCCTTTCTTCCTGATGTCATCTTTATTGGCTTCCTGCCCTGGCTAGAGCTGAATCGAACTGAGAAATGAAAGGGAAGGAAGTGTATGAGGGCAGAACGCACTGGCCCAGGAGCAGGCAAGGTATTTCTCAGTGCTTCGTCCCTCCCTGAGGGACTTTGCTTCATGGCCTGGTTTATTTCCCTGGGGTTCTTTCACAGAAGTCCCCTTGCATGGTCAACGTCAGAACTGTTTCTCTTTTGGGGAAAATGAGTAATACGCCGTTGTCACCCACTGTTGGAAAGCCTCTGAGACTACTCTATCCTGCTGTTGCATGTTCCTCATTAGCCCAGTATAGCTCATGTGTTGTGTGGGTGTTTTATGTTGTGTAAAGTCATTGACTCCTAAACTCTTCCCCATTGTTAGAGGCTGAACAACAGAGTATAGTCTCCTAGTCCAAATCTAACTTCCCATGGGTTTGTAGCTGTTTGAGTAGGTTTATCTCCTCCCTAGACTTTTGGCTCCCTGGTTTTAGGAATTCTGTCTCCACGTATCAGGCGCTTGATTGAATCTTGCCCTGCTATACCCACTCTTCTCTCCACTCTCGCTATTTCTGTGAATGTTTCCAAGCAAGAAGCAGAGGTGTGATCTTGAGTATTTCCTTCCCCACCACGTATACATAGTCACCAAGTCTTGCTGATCCTTCCTTGTTAAGCTCAACTTCTCTGGGCTGGTCTGCTTTTCTCCAACCCCATTGCTACTGCTTAGTCCCACCCTCCAGCATCTTACCTGGATGGCCTCCCCCGCCACCCCAGCCTTCCTACCTCCACAATCAGATACCTCAGTCCCTTTCTCAACTCTACAACTAGAGTATAGTCTCACTACGTCACTGCAGAATCAGGTCCAACATTTTTCTCACCTTTCTTCTGAGGCCTTTGCAGTCTACTTTTACCTACCCATTCACTTGCCCATTACCTGTGGACCCTCACCTCAGCTCTGCCTCCCACTTTTTCCGTGCATGTCCCCACATACTTCTCTCTTCTGCTCTTGACCTTCCCAGATGTCCTCTGGCTGCTTCCTCTCATGTTTCTCACCTGCCGTGTGAACCTGAGCATGCAGCCCAACTCTCTAAGCCCCCATTTCCTCATCTTCCCAACAGGGGCATGAGATAGTTATGAGGATTAAAGGAAAAACTCATGTAAAGCATGTAATGTAGTACATGGCAAATGACCTATGTTTAGTATAAAGGTAGATATAATAATATTAATAGGGACTGGGCATTTTATGAACTTGCAGCCTCGATGTGTAGCTCCAGGCCTAGCCAGCAAGTGGCCAGTGCTCTGTGATGCTCTGAACTGACAGCAAGGACTTTGATTCACCCAAAAGCAGTGACCAGTGGCCAAGGAGTCCTCCAGCGACTAGAAGTTTTTCCCATTTGTCTCCCTCAGTCTCCACAATCATGTCCATCTTTACTTGCTTCCCCAGCATTTTCATCAGCGCAGCCTGATGCTGACACATCCCATGACAGCTTCTCTGTTCCCGGGAAACATGGTGTGTTAGTTCCTTGCTGTGGCCAAGAGTCGGTTTTCTTCCTCATTTCTCGGAGGCAGTGGCTGCTGGGGAAACCCTGGTGGCATAGCGGTTAAGTGCTATGGCTGCTAACCAAAAGGTCGGCAGTTCGAATCCACCAGATGCTCCTTGGAAACCCTATAGGGCAGTTCTACTCTGCCCTATAGGGTCGCTATGAGTCAGAATTGACTCAACAGCAGTGGGTTTGGTTTGTTTTTTTTGGTGGCTTTTGGGTGTCTGGTTTGAGAGTTTCATAGGTAGTTCCTGTCTGCTGGGCCCTTGAAATATGGTTTGGCTCGTCTGGTGTGTTCACCCTGTGCTTTCCTGTCCTTCCTGAAAGACCCAGTGACTCGCCTCTGAAGTGCTGACATCCTGATTAGACCCTACCAACACAGCCTCATGGAAGGAGACACACTCAAACCAGCAATCCTTCTAGATTTCTGTGACCCACAGGGGAGAGGAGTGCATAGAACCTTCATTTGTATAAAGCTCCATCTCTGAGGTAGTCAGAGCCCAGCAACTGGCTAAGAGCTCAGAATCCTTGCCTTGGGGGCTCTCAAAAGCAACAGGTCTGAATCGAAGGAGTACTTTTCAGCCCCTTACTTCTAAAGATTTCCCAATTGCTAACTCTCTTTTGTTCCCAGCGTTTACATGGACAGTGCTCTTCTAGCTTCTGACACGGGAACTTCACTGTAGCACCTTGCTGTAGGTAGACTTCTGACTCCACCCATGACAGTCTAATTGGTCAGCTACCAAAAGGCCCCTCTGCTCCATGATAAGGTCATGCAGTGTCATGAACCCCGAGGGCACTGTCCATGCCCATTGACCATTACCTTGAATGTTCCTGTTTTCAGGCTCCTTGTCTACTTGTCATGGGCTCTTAATACTCTGTGACTGAGTGATTGAGAAACCAGAATAGAGAAGCTAAGCCATTTGCCTATAGACTTAAGCTAGAGCCAAGATTAAAATCATATCCCCATCATGAAAAATACAGTGTTACAGTAACATTTGTGAACTGCTTAATCACCAAATAAATATTGAGACCTAGTAAGGCTAAATAAAAAGAATCCATAGGCTGGATACTAAGAGGCATGTTTTTGTCCTTTGTCTTCTGAAGCATCATGGAGTGTAGCTACACTCTAAATAGAGTTCTAAGAATAAGTATGAATTAGAGCCCCTGTCATAATGTTTAAATCCAAACTGAGGAAAAATAGTTCCATCAGGTTTTTAGAGCTGAATTTGAATCACTTTTGAATGTGTACTAAATCTTTTTCTAAAAGAGTTGATGCTATTAAGGTCAGCATTTAGTGAATACACAAAAACCAAAACCAAACCTACTGCTGTCAAGTGGATTCCAACTCCTAGCAACCCTAAAGGACAGGGTAGAACTGCCCTATAGAGTTTCCAAGGCTGTAATCTTTACAGAAGCAGACCGCCACAGCTTTCTCCCACGGAGCGGCTAGTGGGTTTGAACAGCCAACCTTTGGGGTAGCTGCCAAGTGCTTAACCACTGCACCACCAGGGCTCCTGGTGAATACACAGAGCATCCTAAAATGTGATTTTTGCAAAAGCGTAACTAGCTGTGGAGCCACGGGCCAAAAATGTAGTGTTTTCAAAGAAGATCTTATGATTCCCCGTAAAAAAAAAAAAAAAAAACCGTTGCCGTCAAGTCGGTTCTGACTCATAGCAACCCTATAGGACAGAGTAGAACTGCTCCATATGGTTTCCAAGGAGCGCCTGGTGGACTCGAACTGCCGACCTTTTGGTTAGTAGCCATAGCTCTTAACCACTATGATACCAGGGTTTCCATCTTATGATTCAGGATGCAAAAATACGTCACAGGAAAAGAAGCTGAATGCATTTATTTCTACATGTACCCATCTTGCTACCTAAAAGTCTCCTGAGCAAAACAGTTTTGTTCTTTTATATCCTTTGTTCTTAGAATTTTCAAAAATAACCTCCACCGAGAAGTTTATTAAAAAAGGGAGAGGACATTTTTTGCACTAAACATGTTGCTGATGTTGGCTTCCTTTGATGAGATTTATGATAGCTCATCGTGCATACAATATAACCCACAGAAGTGCCTCTCCTTGCCAGGTGCAAAGAGACAACAGCCTGTGAGATCTCAGGTGCAAGTGCTCCCGCATCAGCCCCAGATTCTACCACTCTGCTTTGGAAACTCACCTTTTTACCTTATGTAAAATGTAGTTATTCTTATAAATTAACACAAGAGCATCAAAGAAGGAAATTGCCTCCTGGCTCAAGGTAGACCCAAAGGATAGTTAATTGGGACCAGGACGGAGAGAGAGGACTAAGCCAGAAGTCTCCCGTCTAGCTTGCCAGATTGAGGAACAATGAGTATTATCAAGAACCCTCCCTGGTGACCTAGGGCTGATCTTGTGCCATCTCTGTAAGGACCAAATGACACGTGTTTCTCTTCAGGAGAATCCTCTCCAAGATATTGTGTGGGATATTGGGCAGCAGCTAAAACCTTGACTTCCTGCCAGAATCAATAAGTGAGGAGCCACGTTAATGTTGGCACTGCAGCTCTTGGTTGAAAGGAGCATGCTCTGCACACAGGCCCAGTGTTGAGCAGTGCTTCCCAGTGATCCTCCTTAGCAGAAAAGAGCCCAAACCACACTAGAAAAGCTGTTCCCCATGAGTGCATTTTCTCACAAAATGATGGATAAAAATTTAAACCTGAAAACCAGCTGTCCACGAGTGTATCTGTTTTGCCAAGTAGTGTCCAAAAACACTGAAGTCATGAGCCTTGCTTGAGCCAAGATTATGCAGTAATGACCGATCTTTGGCAACTTCTGTACTTCCCAAACACGTCGCCACGACAGTAAGGCCATTCATTTAAATGATCACATTTTCCTGTAATTTAGAGTTGAAAGTTCTCCAAAGTTTGGAGCTCAAGCCACTGTAGAGTAGCCGTTTGGGTCAAGGTCCTTTAGCCTGTCCCTCTAGCCCTCAGCTGCTGGCAGTCAACTGCCTTCTCTGGCACCTCCCCAGAACCATCCCACCCCACCCACCGCCATCTTCCTGATAATCACAAGGATTAAATGGAATGTCTGTTATATTGATGAATCAGAATTTTTTCATTTAAAAATCTGCTGTCCTACTTTCTTGCCAACACAACACAGGACCCATCCCTAGTCATTTTCCATTCCAAGACTATAATACAGAAAAAGTGTCAATGAAACATGGTGGTGCCTGGCCAGCTTCTGGTGACTTTGCTCTTTAATGAATGGCAACATACTGACTATAAGGGCATCAGCCTCTGTCAGAAGGCTCGTGGTAGTTCTTTCAAGGGTGTATTTTCAAAAGAACACAAGGTGAAGTCTTTTCCTTGCCTGTCCATGGAGCACCCTGGTTAACGCCCTGCTCTCTGCACCCCAGGGTCGTGTATCAAGCAAGCATTTCGTAATGCTGCTAAGGCTCACAAAACATTCAGCTAAGGAAATCTCTGAAAGAGGGAGCGAGCGGAGTTAGTAGGTCAGTGCCTTGCAGGGCTGTGGGGCTGTGTAGTTAGAGCCTGTCACATTCCCAGAATCCTCCACATTTGTTCAGAGAGCATGTACTACCTCTTACCAGCTGTGTATTAAAGTACATGACTTACCCTCTGAGCCTGAGTTTCTTCATCACCGTAAGAAGGAACATAACGACACTTGGGGCAGATTAAATGATGTGATTCATGCGAAACCCTTACCGACTCATCTGACCAGGAGTAAGCACTCCACAAGAGTCTTTGTCATCATAATCACCGCTGTCATGATGAGACTACCCCTGCTGGCTTTTTCACTGCCTGTGTGACATCCAGGGCTGACAGTAGGAGCTGGGCGCCCCTCCCCATCCCGCCCTTTCTCAGGCACTTAATCTGGCACTCCTAGACCTTCTGCAGAAATGTGCAGGTCCCCAGACAGGCAGCCCCTCCTGTTATAAAATCCTCAGCCCAAACAGCCTTACCCTGTCTATAAATAAAACTTCCTGCTGCAGAGAGCGCAGCAGCTTGTCAGAAGCAAAGCCAGCCACCAGCCAGATCCTAAAATAAACTCCAGGCTGTGGTTAAGTGGCGTTTTTGTTGAATGGCCAGTCCTGCCTTTCTCCTTGCCCTTATGAATAAATAAGACCCTAGAGGGCCTGGAAATATTTCTTTGGAGAATCTGTAGGGATGAGGACTTGTTGACAATAGTATGATAACGAGCCCCAACGAGGGCAAGGGCATCAAATGTGCTGTTATGGTAATTAGAAAGCATTCCCTTGTATCTCTCCACCCACTGGAAGGTACTCTACAGGCTTGGCTCTTGTCCCAGCATGACTACATAGCTTGAATACCAGAGCTGCTTGATGATGTGGGGCTGCTAAGGGAGGGAAGGAGGGAAAGGGCGGGGCAGGCCAGGACCCTTTGTCTAAGAGATGCTGTATCAGGAACCTCCTTCCTTTCTCCAGAGGAGGCCGCCCCTTTCCTCAGCAGTTCACACCCCTGTTGGCATCCCTGAGACTCTTTCCCTAGACTCTTGCACTGTTAACCTGAACCTGGGCAATGGGTAAAGCTTGTCTTTTACCCTGCCACACTCATTAATTAAGATACACCAATGTCCAAGGCAATATTCTAGGCACTTTATGTAACAAATATAATAATAGAATTAATTCCTAAGAATTTGTTCATTCAGCAGATATGTATTGGGCCTCTGTTAAGTGCCAAGCACTCTTGGGAGCCAAGGTCTGTTCATTCAGAGTAGTCCCTAGACTGGTATTGTGGAGGGCAAGAGAGAATAGCAGACACTGGTTGTTTGCCACTCGCCAGCACTGCGCTAAGGACTCACACAGCATTATCTCATTGAATCTATACAAAGACTTCATGAGAGGAAGTACTGTTATTTTCATCACCATTTTAAAGATGAAGAAACTGAGGCTTGGAGAACTTGCCCAAGGTCACACGGGTAGAAAGAGGTAGGGCAGGCTCATGTCCACCTGAGAACATGTACTCAGGGGTTATACTGTACCATCTCCCAGAGAAGGCACCCATGGTGTGGGAGTCTTCTCCCCTGAACTTATGAAATCAAAATCTGTTACAATTACCATATGATCAGTCAGGAAGATAGCTTTCAAACTTGATACATTTTATGGTTACACCAAAACTGTTTGTGTATATATAAATCAGGTTTCAAATTATTGTAGGACATGCTTAAGTGCTATGTAAATTAACAAGCAGGAGGGACATCAATGAAGATAGTGTCAGGACTCCAGAAAGAGTTGGTACTTAATGTGAATCTTACACCAAGTGGCGATGAGTAGGTGGATTTCTGGGCAAGGAGAGCATCTGTTAGCAAATCTCGTGGTAGCGCCTGGGAGTTGGGAATGAGCAGCTAAGAGATCTGAGAACTGGGGCTCCTGCGTGAGACTGAACCACTGCCTGAAGCAAGATGACGTGGGAGGTCACTGAAAGTTTCCTCCAAGGAACACACCGTCCCTCCTTGGCCAATGCGTTCCACTCACTGTTCTCTCTGAGGGCCTTCCCAGCCAGTGAGAAAGGCTCACCCTAGGGTGAGCATCCTCCAGAGGTGAAATGGAGAACCCCAAAGCCAAACACCTCATTCTACTGTCAACCCCAGGAAGGCCCACATGAGTTTTCGGCTGTTCTTCCGTCTCAGTCCTGGATCACTGTCTTTGGTAGTCACTATTACGGTTAAGTGAAATGTGGAGCCTGGCAGGTGAGGGCAACACTGACAGCTGGGGCTCTGCATGGCCATCAGATGTGAGTGCAGCAAGCCTGGAAGTGATGAAGTGCTCAGCCATGCATCTGCTCACTGAGCTTTTCTGGAAAAAAGGATGTGAATGGAACTTAATTTCTAGCAGGTGTTAAAGCAGAAATTAGCGGATGTTAGCTGGTCAGCAACATGTATGATACGTTCACTTAACCATGTACAGGTTTAGCCTTGAGGACTTTGTGAGCTAGTGGGGAAATAAAATGTATAAGAGTAAGTATGAGTAGGTGCCTAAGGTAAATGTCATGGATCCGATATAAAGCAGCAGCCACTGGAGCTCAGGAGAATGAGGGGGCCTTGGCATCATCAAGGAGGGGAGTAAGAGCTTTGGGTTCTGATCGGCACTACCAAGAAGGGGCTGGCGTTGTCAGCCCAACTAAATGGTGGGATTGCCTTGCCCCTTGATTTGCTGCAGCTCTCTGTCCGGGTTAAAAAAGTATCATTGCAAAACTGCTTAAGGATATGAATAGTCTTGACTTCCTGTTAGTGTAAAATTTCTTCTTCCTCCTTTTCGTTGTTTCTATGGATTCTGAAAATCCTGTGCAATAGCAAACGCCGAGACGTTTGAGTGAGTGCTTGTGCACATTGTATTGGGTTTGACTTATGTCTAGTTCCAATGTCCACAGTGGGCAAGTAAGCCCAGCAGGGGCTTTAGACATGGCCCTATCCACATGCTCTGCTCCCATTTCCCTGTAACAGTTAGCCATGTGTTGGCAGCCCTTTGCAGAGCACGATATACCATCAGATTCCCAGCCTGGGGGCCAGTGGTCTCAGCCACTCTGTCACTCCCCCAGCAGGAGAGAAAGTCCAGGCCTGAAGAGTGCTCCAGGATCTAAGAAGCCACGGGTGGTTCACTGTCAACTTCCCTGACCTCAGATTTTCTCTTTGGTGAGAATTTGGAGGAGTCGTCTTGTGGCTCCCAGGTGGCATCAGAGGCATTCATAAGATCATTAGTTAAAAGAAGAAAAGATTAGATAGGAAGGGAAATGAGCTCTTAGAAATTGTCGGTGTTTTGATAACATGGCTCTTGCAACCATTTTTTAAAAAGGCTTGTGTTTTGTCCTTGCAAAAGGTTTTGAGGTAGATGACAATAGTTAAAAGACTGCAGTGTTTGAACGGAGAACCCCTGAGAGAGCAGAAGAGCAGTGGGATGCAGACCTCAAATTCTTGTAAAAAGACCAGACTTGATGGTCTGACTGAGACCAGAAGGACCCCGGAGGTCATGGTCCCTGGACCTTCTGTTAACCCAAGGCAAGAACCACTCCCAAAGCCAACTCTTCAGACAGGGATTGGACTGGACTATGGGATAGAAAATGATGCTGGTGAAGACTGAGCTTCTTGGATCAAGTAGACACATGAGACTATGTGGGCAGCTTCTTGTCTGGAGAGGAGATGAGAGGGCAGAGGGGGTCAGAAGCTGGCCGAATGGACACGAAAATAGAGAGTAGAGGGAAGGAGGGTGCTGTCTTATTAGGGGGAGAGCAACTAGGAGTATATAGCAAGGTGTATATAAATTTTTATATGAGAGACTGACTTGATTTGTAAACTTAAAGCACAATAAAAAAAAAAAAAGACTGCAGTGTTTAACTTTTAAGGGATGAAAGCAAAGAGATTCGTCCAGAAGATTCAAAATGAGTAAATATGATAAAAAATTGTAGACTTTTAATTTAGCCATAAAAAATAAACCAAACCCATTGCCGTCAAGTCGATTCTGACTCATAGTGACCCTATAGCACAGAGTAGTACTTCCCCATAGAGTTTCCAAGGGGCAGCTGGTGGATTCAAACTGCTGACTTTTTGGTTAGCAGCCATAGCTCTTAACCACTACACCACCAGGGTTTCCAATTTAGCCATAAGTTTTCTGAAAGGGGAGAAAGAGAATAGCCTGAGTTGTATAGATTTAATTTTCTGACAAAGCAAAATATGTGATCACCAGTACAATTTATGGGACTTGATATTCTTTGGGGGCAAGTTACTCTCTGCGTCCTACCATTGAGACCATTTGGGGACAGCAGTGGCTGGTCTTAGGCCCTCCTCAGGGAGGAAGCCCCCGGGCTTGGTGGGAGGAGGGCCCCAGAGGCCATGGGGGAAGGGGGAGTTGTTTGGCATGACCCCTTGTTAGACTCACTGTGAACAGTTAGTCACTGCTCAGCCACAGCTAATCTAATCACTTCTTCTTTTGTCTGTCTTTTTTTCTTCTTCCCATCTTGTTTTTGTGTTTGTTTTTCACTTTGATTCTGTAGTATAAATCTGTGTTTAGGTCCTACTCCCAGGATTTCGTGCCTCACAGCCAAGCTCCCGTTCAACCTTTCCTTCCATCTACCTCCTCTTCCTCTCCACATTTCCCGCCTGTCCACCAGTCTCAGAGCTCTGACTTAGCGGTGCCAACCATAGCCAGCCCGCCTTCCAGCACCGTGGACGGGCCTCTTTCATCCTCTCAGGAGAGCAGCTTTCATGGGAACACTGTCTGCCTTCCTTCCGAAACCTCTTTCACTGACTCGCCCCAGACGCCTTTGGTGAGAACTCAAAAAACACACCTTCACATGGGGCTGCATATTTGTTTAGAAAGCAGTATCACTGTTCTTGGAAGACATCCCCCTCTCCCCTTCATGGCAATCAGGTCTGTTGCTGGCATGTGCACAGGTCAGCATGACTAGACTTCACGTGTATGAGGGCTACAGGGCAAAGTACATAGTAGCCTATTTTCAGAACAGAAAGTGACCCTTCCATACAAAGTTCTCATCAAACTAGGAATCTGCTGCATTAGTGACAATTGAACTAGTGGCCATTTAGAGACAATTATCATAAGCGTAAGAAAAAAATGCTACTAGTTTTCTGTGTTCATTTGCTGTTAGAGAAATGTATTTCTCTAACACGTTTGGAAGTGTGGAAGTGACAAAGATCAAAGGAAGTTACATATTGAGTTGCATGTGGTGTTGAGGATCAAGGGCCTGGTTTCCTATCCTGTTAAATTGCCAGTAGTACTTCACCTGGGCACAGGGATGTGTCACTTGCAGGTTGACATGGACAATAAGATGGGGCAGAGGCACGCAAGCAAGTGGGGCCTAACTTTACAGAGTGTGGAGTTGCTGCTTCATTCCCATTCCTTCATCGTCGTCTCCCACAGCACTGCTGGACAGGCCCCACTACGGTGTAGTATGCTTTCCCAGGACAGTCTGAATGGCCCTCGATGTCTTTGGAGAAGAGCCAGCAGGAAACTTGGGTCCTCTCTAACATAGAGGCAGAAGGTGGTGAAAGCAGCTTTGTTTTCTGGCCCTGAGGACAAGCTTCCCAAGGAGAGCAGAGCACGCTCTGTCACTGGCGTGTGGACACACTATAAAAGGAGCATCTTGGTTGGGGCCAGCCCTTTGGCTGCCCTCTCTGAACCTTGAGGACGACTAGATGGCCTGTCACATGTGTATTTCCTCTCATCCTGTCTCCCCTAGAGTGAAAACACCAGTGAGGAAGCTGGTGAGGGTGAATACGTCAATCTGTATTCCTCTGGCCAGAGCAGCGAGGAGCTCCCTCCCTCTCGAGGAGTAAGTAACCCTCGGCAGGAGGGCGCAGTCCTAGTGCTGGCTGCCTCGTGCATGTGGCCTGGCCAGGGTTGGGCCCCTGCTCTCCTGAGGCCGTTTCCCTTGTACTTGCTTCTGTTTGGCTGAGCAGCCCAGCCACTAGCAGACTAGCCGCCTACAGCCTTTAGGAAGCCAACTCAGCTCAGCGGAGAGTGAACATGGCTTCCTGGTGATGGTCTTCCCTTTGCTTCTGCTTTAGTGCGTGCGTGTGGTACCTCCTCAAAGCCTGGCAGGATGGGTCTTCTGGAAATCTACAAAGGAGCATCCTTGGCCTTGGCCCTGGCCATGTATCCAGCTGCTCTCTGTAGGATTTCTTTCTATCCCATCCACTAGTCTTGAGCCCCATCTTCTACCCCTCACCCACCACACCAAGCCTTCTAAATCCTAATTTCCTTTTCTGTCCAGCATGCTCCATCACTCCTAGGTGATTGCTTCCAAGGAAGCTAGGTGAGTCTGGCAGAGTGGCCCCTGCCATGTTTATGCACCTCAGGAGAGAGTGGAGAATTATTGGACACCATCATCCTTATTATATTGCTGTCCCAGCTCCCGACAGTTGAGGTCCACTTTCCAGGAGTTGCGGTAGTAAAACATGAGCAAGTTCCGAAGCTTCAGAAATAACTCTCCACCACCAACCCGAATGGAACAAGTTGTTTGAAGGAATGCTGCGGTGGGGACTCGAGTCCTCCACAGTTACCAATCCAAAGGGCCAGCCCTTTAAGAGCTCAGTCACTCCCGTTAAGATAGTCCACAGCAGGATCCCCACAGGTTCTTTGATGTCTACACAGCAGGCTCAACTTCAGACCTTAGCAATTGTGGAATATTGAGGAATTTTCACTCGAGTGGGGTTTCACCCTGTTTGTGGGGAGTTAAGCTGTTTCTCTACCCCTTGCCCATTCTCCCTAGGGACCCGTGCCCTGGCATCGTCCAGCTCAGCCTCAGTGTGATAGAGCCCAACCAGGCTCACTCTCCTTGGCTTCCCCTCTACCAAAGACTTGTTTCAGTGCTGACTTTGTCTTGAAGTGCCCTCCACTGATGATGTTCCATGTGTTCATGCTGCCCCCATTCTCTATCATTGCCTCGGTGGCAGACCAGGGTGTTGGAGGGCCATGTTGTCACTGAGTAGGGTCAACCCAGAGACCTGAGAGCAAACAAGGCTGCCGAGGAGGAGAGGGAGTTTGCACTCATGACTAGACGTTGTGGAATTCTAACTGGAGAGAGACTCAAGGGGAGACCGGAGTTGGCTTTGGTTTAGCACTGCAGTACTGAAGACTTCCTTGAACTCCAGAGTCGGCAAAGTTTTACTGCACGACAGCAGGGCACAGTGGTGAAAGCAGAGGCTTTGGAGGCAGACGATCCTGGGTTCGAGTCGAGGCTCTGCTACTTACAAGCTGTGTGGTCCTGAGCAGGGGCCTTGACTTCTTCAAGCCTCTGTTTCCTTACGTGTGAAAAGGGGATGATGATGCTAGCTAACTGATAGGGTCTTTGTGAGAGTCAAATGGGAAGATGTGTGCAAAGCCCTCAGCACAGTGTCTGGCTGAGCTTTGGGTAGGTAGTAGCTATGCGATGGTCCCCTTTCTTCCAGGAGTGGTTGAGATGGCTTCGTCTAGGTTGGCAGCCGACGAAATGTTATAAATAGTGGCGCCATTTCACTCTCCCCAAAGACAAGATGCTAGTCTCAAGAGGTTCTTGTGTTTCCTGTGTAATTAACCACATTCATCAATAACTTGTTCACATCTCGAATTACTCCATAGGAACTTGTACTAAAGCCATCTGCAGGCAGGAATGCTGGGAAGACAGATCAGCCCCCCATGGGCACCTGTCAGAATTCAAACACTTCTCTTTTCAGGAATCACCAGCTGTGAAAGATGGACATCCCAAAGGTTCCTCGTCAGTTGGCGGTGCACCTGGGAAGGAAAACAGAGAAGGTGGTGAAAGGTAGGAGTGAGCCACATGGAGCCGTGTCCTGCCTGCTCCTCCCACTCTGTGGTCCCTCAGAGAGCAGCCTTCTGCCCACCAGTGAGAACCGCTTGAGCTGCCCTCTGCCCATCAGGGCCTAAATTCTCAAAACAGTACATGCCCCGGGCAGAAGAGGTGGCAAGTACAGAAAACAGGAAAAACCACTGATAATTCCACCCCTCAAAGGCCTTCATTCTTAATCTATAGTCTGCCATTCCTTTTTGATTATCTGTGCATGTGTCATCCACCTTAAAACAGTCTTGCCTCGTCCTTTCCTAATCCCAAACCAACCTTCCTCAGTCTTTTCCAAGGTAAAGTGCAGTGAGGGAGTATAAAAGCCACTTGCCCCGACTTTTTATTGTGAAAGGTTTTAGATACATGTGTATATATTTTGTTGCTAAACTACTTGAAAGTAAGTTACAGGTAGTGTGACACTTTGCCCCTAAATACTTCAGCATACTTCTTTTAAAAAATATTTTTTAATCATAAAATTACAATACCATTATCAAACCTAAGGAAATGAACAAAAAATTCCCTCATATCATCTAATATGTAAACCATGTTCCAGTTCCCCAGATCTCCCAAAAATTTCTTGCATAGCTTTTTTGAACCACAGTCAACCAAGAGTTGTGTATTGCATTTAATTGTTATGTCTCTTTAATCTCTTGTAACATTTTTCAACATTAGCAGAAGCCACACCTTACCAGGTATAGAAATATGTAGTAATTTTTCCAATGTGTACTTATGAAATAGAATATGTAGGGTCTGCAAATCTGCACCGCTACCTGCAACTTCAGGTGGCCTTCACCTTCACTGTGAAGTATTCCACTTTCTAGGCCAAGCTTTTTCTTCCCTCTTTAGGCTGAGGTTCAGCTACCTCTGTAATCCCGGGTTCTCTCAACAGAGCTAAGCAGTGCCTGCTGGTCATTGTCAGGCCTAAGCATGAACAGTTGAAAAAGGGGTAAAAGTAGCAAGGGAAAGAAATTAGAAATCATTTTCTAGGGGCCCTTTGAAGAGGACACCCACCCAGCCTGCCTCTCTTTGGAGCCATCCACATGAATCTGCCCCAGCCCAAGGTTTTCCCAGTTGTAAAGCCAGAAATGGTGGGTTTTCTGCGTTTACTACCTAGTGGCAAGGGGTTTCTGTACCAAGGAAAAGCAACTAGTTTGTTCTGTCTCCAGTTTCATTGGACCCAAGAGTGTCATTTTCAGAGTCCCATCTGGTCTTTGTGAAGGAAGCATAAGGGTAAACACATTGGCTGGTTAGAAACAATTACTGGGACGGTGCCCTCTCTCCACGAAGGCCGAGCCGCAGACTAGTATTGACAAGACAGGGTGGTTCCTCCCCAGCCAAGGTGTGGTTCTGCACATCCATCCATGTTCTCTTACTAAAGGTATGTATCCTTAGTCTCAAATACTCAGGGTCAAAAACATGGTCTGCTTCCACAAAGCTGAGCCGTGCTTCACAGGATTCCTAAGAATAAAGCAGGAATATAGGAGAAAAAACAAGGCATTTTCAGCCCGAGCTTCCACTCTACGCCCTAGAATGGCCCAAGCTGGAAAGCTTGTCTTCGATACCTCCCAGCCTTCCCACATGCTCCCTCTGAGGGAGTATTCTCTCCCTTCTTTACTTGGCAAGTCCCAGTTCAGTGCCTCAAGTCTCAGCTTGTTTGTCGCATCCTATGGGGCCTCCCTGGCCCCTTAGACTAGGCTGGGTGCCCTGCTTGTGTTCCTCGTGGCATTCTGCACTTCCTCTTTCATTGTACCATAGCTACTTGTTTTAATGTCAGTCTCTGTTGCTAGACTGGGCACCCTGAGGACAAGGGGCCACATCTGCTTTGTCCGCTATTGCTTCTCAGTGCCAGTAAGGGTCTGATGGAGAGCAGGCCTTGGAAAAGACAAGAAATTGCATGGGGATCGCTGCTAACCTGGCTCCCATCTTTCCGCCCATCCTGCTTGCCTCTTGCTATTCCTCTCCTTAAATACTGACTATTTATGTACTGTGGGCCTTGGCAGAGTGACTGAAACCATCACTTTGTGTGTGTGTGTGTGTGTGTGTGTGTATGCTTTAAGTGAAAGTTTACAGTTCACGTTGGTTTCGCATACAAAAACTTACACACACATTGTTATGTGACCCTCCTTGCTCTCCCTACAATGTGACAGCACACTCCTCTCCACCCTGTATTTCCCATGTCCATTCAACCAGCTCCTGTCCCCCTCTTCCTTCTCATCTCACCTCCAGACAGGAGCTGCCCACATAGTTTCACGTATCTACTTGAGCTAAGAAGCACACTCCTCACCAGTATCATTTTATGTCTTATAGTCCAGTCTAATTTTTGTCTGAAGAGTTGGCTTCAAAAATGGTTTTAGTTCTGGGCTAACAGAACTAAAGTAAAAAAAAAAGACCATTAAGTCTGGTCTTTTGACTAGAATTTGAGGTCTGCATCCCACTTTTTCTCCTGCTGCTCCATCAGGGATTCTCTGTCGACCATCACTTTTTTTAAGTAACTCACTCAATGGAACCGTTGTAATCTCCTGCTTTAACCTCTTCTGTTTACAGGGGGACATCCAGAGAGAGAAAGTAGGAAATGTCACCAGGTCATAGAAGTCATTGGCAGCCACATTAGAAATCCAGTTCACACCTTAGCTCTGTCTGCTGCTTTGTCCGGCCTTGGTGGGCTGGGAAGGGTGTCTGGGTATCAGTTTTGGCTATGATTCAGAGCAGACTTGTTCAGGGGGTTGGAGAAGCTCTCCGCAAGTCAGATACATAGTTCCCCAGTGTAGAGCCAGCACTCCCTCTGTCCTCAGGGTTTCGTGAGCCCAAGGGCCCGCTTTGACACTTGGGACACAAACCACTTCCCCTTCTAGGGCACCAAAGTCACCAGATGCTCTGGAGGCGGCTCAGTCAGAGGAGGAAGTAGATGAGCTGTCCCTGATCGACCACAATGAAATTATGGCAAGGTTGACACTCAAGCAAGAGGTGAGTACTTCACAGGTCTTGATTTTATAGAATCTGGCCCCACAAAGAGGGAACGAGGAGAGCTTTGAGCACAGTGGGACCTTACGGTATCTCACACAGAATAGATCCAAGCTGATTATTGTAGCCGGAGCTAGCCAGTCCTCCGAGGAGGTGCACCCAGACTGTGGCTCCTGGAGGTGGGGCTCTGTGAGTCTCAATATCTCATTGTGGGTTCTAAGAGATGTTGGACAAATGGATGAGTTCCAGGAGAAAATGGACTGCCCCTTCTCTCGATCTTCTCAAGAGTGGTGATGGGCAAGTTACATAACACACCCAAAGCCTCAAATGATGCAGCTCTTAGGGTCATCACGAGAATGTATCCATGTAAAGAATTCAGTACAGAGCCTGCACGTGGTACACCTCATGAAGTATAAGGCATTGTGTTATTAAGATAACCCCACTGCAGTTTCAGCATGGGAGACACAAGCTAATTAAGAAAATTCAGGTCTGGGCGCCGTGGTTTGTCCATCCTGTGCCTTGTCAAGAGAGCTTCATTGGGGAAAACAATCCCCAAACCTGTCACAATAAAAGAGGAGGCTATCCTTAAAGAGCCTGTGGCCCTTCTTCTGCCATGTGATTCTGGAAACACAAAGGAATGGCTTAATAAAATAGCCTTTGCCCACCCCTGAGGAAGTGGCTGTGTTTCTGGGCACCAATTCTGTGACACACACACACAGGCACATGGGCAGGGAGGCAGACGGTGTCCCTGTACACACTGCTGGGCCAGGCTGAGCTAGCCCCAGCTGTGGCAGAGAGCGCACAGGGAAGATATCGGCCCCTCCACCTGTCAGCGGGAAGGGCCGGCAGGCTGTACCTCCAAGCACTGACAGGAGCACTTGGGAAGCCGGGCTGCCCTCCAGAGAGAAGAGATGTTTCATGACCCATGCTAGAACTGTTTTTTGAAAAATTAGGGCATGGGCATAGCCACCCCCACCCTCTGCTGGATATCCAAGACACTTTCAGGACTCTGGCATCCAGGGCACAAAACACCCAAGTGCTTGAATAGGCGAGCATGTCTCCCAGAGTGTGTGCTGCAGACACGAGGAAGCCAGCGGGTGTTTGATTACATTTGCTTCAGAATTACACAGTGAGGGCCAGGCCTGGTGGTGTGAGGCCTGTGGTTCCATTTCTAGCCCAGGTGATAGCTGTTTTTAAGTCCAGGCCAGGTTTGTGGGTTCATGCCTCTGTTTGCCCACATTAAAAATGAGGCTTGCTCCTTTCTTGGCAGGCAGCAGCCAGTGGTCACGTAAGGAATGTCAGGTGTAGTTGGACATCTTTGTAACAGTTCACACCCCTCCACTGAAGAGTGCCATGAAGAACCTGTGATACAGCTACAAGTGACTTCTTCCACTGAAAAAACCGGGGTTTAGATTTAGGGCAACTTGCTACAGTTTTAGGAACATGAACATATGTGGAAATAGTCCTGCTGCTTCCACAGTCATACTGGGAGGGGCTGATGGGTAGTCCTGCCTGCCTCCCCATGGGGCTCCACCAGCCTAGTATGTAACAACATCCCACCTCTCCTCTCTGCCCCGTGGGCTGGTGAGCAGGGAACAGTTGAGTGGCACCATTTCTCCCTAAACCACTCATGCCCTCAAAGCAATGACCTGTGCCCTGGTGCCCATGTGGCCTGGGTAACTCTAAGGGCCCACCCACTTACCAGTTTAGGTTCTAGTCTGCTCCCGAATGCTGACCACATAGCATTGGGTGGGCTTCAGCACGGCTGCTCTACTCTGGGGTATGGAGACCAGAGGGAAGGGGACTTAGAGTCTCTTCAGTGCACTCTCTTGTCTCGTCCATGCCAGACCTTCTTAAGGCTGCGCTGTGCCTCACGGCCTCCTCTACTGTTTCCATTGCAGGGTGACGATGGACCAGACGTCCGTGGAGGGTCTGGGGATATCTTACTGGTCCATGCTACTGAGACGGACAGGAAAGGTATGGCAGCCCCCACTGCTGTGGCCATTACCTGTGGTCAGAGAGCTCACTGAATGAGGGCTGACACTGCGGAAACCAAGGCAGTTCCACAGCTGTCTCCTGGAAGCCAGCCCCTGCGAGGTTCTCAGTGGCACTCCTGGTCCTGCTGGGCCAGAGTAAGGAGAGCCTTTTTAGGAGACAGGCCAACCCATGTCAGGGTCCTCTGCTGTGGCCCTCTGCCAGGCCCCTCTGCTATGGGCCTGCTCCGAATCTGCCCCCCTGGTCCTGGGGTGTGTGCCCCACAGAATTGTCAGGAGGTCAGTGTTGGCTGCAAAGGTTGGCTCACAGTGCTCAGTAAATGGTAACTTGAATAACATGTTGAATTATAATACTAAAATTAAAAGTGGGTAGCTTTTTATTCTTTTCCTGATGTGTGGCCTGTTATATTACTTCAGCCCTACTAGATTGGGTTTAATTCATGCACTCCAATAGGAGAAGTCCTGAAAAAAAGTTTGCTCTGTCCAGGAACCTCCAGTTTACTAACAGTGCCATCGGCTTTCACAGGATGAGGCTCTCACTCCTGAGCCCAGAGCTGCCCCTGCCTCGCCTCTCCGCTTAGCACCCTGAGAGCGTGAGAAGGTTGGAAACTCAGAAGCGTCCCTTAAACCTTGTAGGATAGACTCTGTGCTAGCACACTAGCTGCCATTCCAAGACATGTTCTGGAAGGAGGGCAAGGATGAGGGGCTGGGAGGAGAGCGAGCATGGAAGGAAAATGCCCTGGTTGGAGCAGGTAGGGGCAGCACACTGAGGAGCTGGATCATGGCCGGGCCGCTGCGGGCCACTCTTCACACGCTAGGCTGGGGTCACTCCGGCTTGTCGTCGTCTTATATTTTTTTTTTTACTTATTACAAAGATGATGTAACAACAGTGTTAAAGTAAATTGTGGAAGGAATAGAAACACCATGACTGTGAAACCTTAATCCAACTAATTTTCTTTTCATAAACGACTTTGACTACATGCTTCCACAGCAGATTTCCCAAAGTGTGCTAACACAGAGTAATTCTGGGAATTTTTTAATTATGACAGTTGTGTGAAAAAGATGAAAATTTGAAAACTAGAAGAAACAAAAAAAAAGAAATGGCTTCCACGAACTCATGGCAGCCACTGTTTGGCCCTCAGAGTTTCTTCACACCTTAGACACACTCTGGGGGCCAACCCAGTCCGGAGTCCTTGAGCTCAGATCCCAGCCATGCCATTCACAGGCTTGGGCGACTGCTGGGCACATCCCTGCCCTGCACGCCCTCAGCTGACTCAGCTTGGTGAAGAGGTTAACAGTGCCCATCTCTCAGTCGCGTGAGAATTAAATGAGATAACATGAAACGTACCTGGTATATAGAAGTGCTCAGGAAATATCTCTTATCATCTTTAAGAACAAGTCCTTGCTCTGGTTTTCTGCAGTAAATCCTACTTTGTGCCTGATATATCAGAGCTCAGTCCTCAGCTGGGCATAGGAAACAATCTTCATTTTATTTTTGTCCAAAAACTGAGAAGCTGATTTGAGAGCTGGCTCCAGGCCTCAACTCCGAACCATGAACTCTACTGCCCTGCCAGGTGGAGCCAGCCGTGGCTAAGGGCTAAGGCCCAAGGCTGAGCCCTGCAGGCAGGGCAGCCCAAGAGCCCTCAGTCTGTGATGAGGCTTGTCTGCTGAGAGGAGGCTCTGCTGTTGGCCAGAGCTTCCACTTGATTTTGTTAATAGTTGGGAAACTCCATGGGACCAGAGTTTTTATACTTAGGAAGTATTGCTGAGGCAGAGGCCCTGGGCTAGCCTGGAGGAGGCAAGTTACAAAGCAAGCTCCATGGGCAGGTGGCTCCCTGCTGCCCAGAGACTGCACCAGTGACACCCCTGGGAGGCCCCAGGGTTCAGAGATGTCTGGGACTCAGACCTGCAGAGCTGGGCTCAGTCCAGATGAGCCCAAGTGAACGGGAAGTTTTTTGTCATATGGAAAGCTCTGCTCTCGGGCAGCATATTATCAGACGTAGCATGGTAGGAGGTGAAGCGGAATTTGGCCTTCTCAGACTTCAGACCTCAGTTCCTCTGCATGAACTATGTGTGCCAGGGATGCCACTTAGCCCTCGTGGGCTTCCATTTCCTCAGTAGGAAAAATGAAGATGATAAGGCCTTCCTTTCTGGGGTCGTCATGAAGATCACGTGTGCCCAGGTAACAGAAAGGACTCTGGGAGGTACAAGGAGCTGTGTGAACATTAGGAAGTGTGGAGCATCACCGCTCTTACCAGAAACCAGATGGCACCCTGTTTACCATGACCCAGGGCACAGCAGATGGGCAAGAGCTTTAACCTAGGTGCAAACCATGGTACCACTGCTTACACATTGCATAACCTCAGGCACGTTACTCCTCTCCCTGGGCCTAGGATATCTTGTCTCTAAGTGGGGGAAATGGTAGCCCCTGCCCCTTGTGGTGCTGCTCTGCGCATACTGGGATGTGGTGTGTGGACGGAAAGTGGCCAGGTGCTCACCAGTGAGCCTCGTGGAGAAGAGTTCCTTGAGCTCCTTGCCACTGCCTGACAGGGAGTAGACACCCCACAAATTGGAGGAGGAATGAAAGACAAAGGCGACCTGTGACCAAAAGGGAAAATTTAGATTTATGTATGTGCACATGCACGCGTGGCCTCATGGTTAAGAGCACAGATTTTGGAGCCAAATCTACGTTCAGATCTTGGCTCTGCCATGTCATAACTGTGAAATCAGCAAGTCTAGCCAGGTCGTTTGTCTCAGGGAGTGTTTTGCCATTTAAAAATTCCATTTTTTCTTTAATGCCAGTGACAGCATGGTTAGGAATGTGGGTCACAACAGCAAATAAACAAGGGGGTGTCATGATTCCGAAAAGGTTGGGCGTCCCTGGCTGGAACCAGCTCCTCCAAAGGGAAGGTGAAGGGGTAGGTGTGAGCTGCCAGCCCAAGTCTGCGCGGTGGCCTGCCCTCTCATTCTTTCCCACCCCTGACTGCTGGATCCATGCTCCTAGCAGTTGACCTTCCACCTCCCTGGTACCTGAGGGTGCCCACATGTACATCCCAGCAGGCTGCCAGGCTGTGCCTCTTCAGCCTTAGGACTCGCGATAAGTGGAATTTTCCAAAAATTTTGCATTACTGAACCCTTCCATCTAAAAGTACTATCTATAATTTAGCTTAAAAACCCTCTGACAAGTTTGAACTAATTTTCTCTATGAGTATGATGATTATGACCCTTCCAATCATCAGCTCTTGGAACAGGCAGGAATTTCTCTGTCTAATCCAGGGGAGAGGCATGCTGCCAGTCTTTATCCCTTGCTGGCGGCAGACATTACTAATCAGTTGCCGTTCTCTTCCCATGGGTGCCAGCCTTGGCCTCAAAATCTACTGGAGCTTCGTTCCCAAGGCAGCTGCTGTCAGTCAAGTAGAATGTGCTTGTAAGGTGAAACTCGTTTGCTTTTTCTGACTCTGATCACCCTCTTATTTGAGAGATGTGGAGCTGAGTCCCGAGGACTGGTGACTGTCTGGGACACACAGGCAGAGGGCACAGAGAGTGGGCTCCTATCCCCTTCCCACTGCTCTTTCCACTCCCCCACCCTGCCTTACCTGCCTCTCTGAGCAAGGACTTGTCTTTGAGGATTTCCCAGCTCTTCTCTGGCGCAAGGTCCTCCACCCCCCAGTCCTCTGTACCTTAACTAATTGGCTGTTTTTGTTCTTCCCCTCTAGACTTGGTATTGTACTGTGAAGCTTTCTTGACAACTTACCGAACCTTCATCACCCCTGAGGAACTCATCAAGAAGCTGCAATACAGATATCCTTCCCAGTGCTCTGCCTTGGCACCCAGTCCTCTACCCCGGGACCAGCCGCACTGGCTCAGCCCTCCTACAAGGGGGCCAGGTGGTCATGTGGGGCAGCAGCCTGATGTGGGGTGTTGGAGTCTAACAGACCGGGGTTTGCATCCCTACTCTGCCATATCTTATCCTTGGGGTCGTGGGCAAGGCTTCCTCTCTGAATCCCACTTGCCTTGTCTTTGAAAGGGTTGAATAAAATCGTAACAAGTGCCTAGAACATAGGGTGTGCTGCCTGATGGCACTTGTTGTCACTGGGTGACTCTGAAAAGGACTTAACACATCCTGGAGAGGGAGGGAGTGTGCAGACTGCTGCAGAGGCCAGCAGAGACTTTGCTCAGCATGCACCCATCCCTGTAGGTGGGCAGCCCTTAGGCTGCAGCCCAGGGTGTTGGGGTGATGAGTATCGAAGTGTGTGAGGCTTGAGGGAATCACAGTTCAGATGGACAGCCGCAGGGATAGGCACAGACCTAGCAGTGGACAGTAACAGCATGGCCCCAACATGGATTGATTCCTGTCCCCTCTGCCAGATCTGTCCACAGGCTCACACTTTGGTAAACAGCACTTCCTGCTGTAGGGACCAAGGGAGCCCCTAGGAGGTTGGGTGGACCCACTTGTGTTACCTCTTCCCTCAGGTCCAAACCTATCTACCTGGAGCTACTGTCCTAGAAATGGGGGTGGCCCAGGATCCTCTGCTCCTTGGCTGCCTCCCAACATCATAGTCCACCACTGCCGCCTGCTGGACAGCTGCTGTCACTTCGGGGCAGGACGTCCTGGGTCTTCCTCAGCTCTGCTGCTCTAGCTTCAGTGTCTCCATCCAGACCGTTCTGCCTGCTCCATCTCCCTTGCCCTGCCCCTTAGATTTCCTGGTCTGTCAAGGCCCAAGTGGAAAGTTCCCCTTTGCAGAGACTTAGATTTCCTCCATCTTCACATGTTCTGTTACTCAGAGCACCTACTCACATACCTGGCTCAGTGACTATTAGAAATTTGCACTCATTGAGGTCATACAAGCATCAAGCACGATGCTGAGCATTTGCACACGTCCTTTCACTCAGCCACAGAGCCATGATCTTGGTACCATTATGATTTCCTGTCATGTCATTGAGGAGGCTCGGGCTCAGAGAGGTGAAGCCCTGGCCCAGGTGGCTGCTGGGTGGGCTAGTGGCCACACCCCCAGCTCTGATTCCAGTGCATAGGTTCTTAACCTCTGCCCTCCCTGGCTGCTTCAGGCTGTGTGAGTGGAAATGTAGCATCTGCTCCTGGGTGTGCTGGCTAGCGAGCCCTCTGTGCTGTGTGCCAGGCAGAGCACCCATTGCACCACCTCCGTCCTGAATGCCGTGACATAGAAGACCATGGGTTGCTGGAGAGCAGGTGGGATGCAGTCAGAAGAGTGGACCCTAAAGGAGGAGCTAAGGTCTTCAGGTGGCTGACGGGCTTATCTAGGGAAGAGGGCACAGTGTGCTCTTTGTTGCTGTTGGGGGGCATTAGGAGATGAGAGCCCTTCTCCCTAGGAGAGGCTCCACGCCACCGCGGGCCACAGGGCCAGGGCAGAGGCTCTGGTCACATGCAGCTATGACAGAACCATCTTAGAATGTCAACTCAGAGTCTGGAGGAAGACATCTCTGGTTTATACACCTATTAGGGTGTTTTGTTTTTGATCACCTTTCTCTTACCTGAGACCCACAAGAAACTGGCTTAAAATGGATAGAAAGCCAGGCCTAGATGATGCAGTAGAGACAGTTCTGAAGGCAGGAGAGCATAGTGGTGGCTGTAGTCTTTGGGATCAGGCAGATTTGGACTCATAACCCCGCTTTGCAGCCCCACCCCTTTGCACAGTCCTTCAGCATCCCCGTGCCTTCATTTCCAGACGAGAAAGCCTTACTCATAGGGCTCCTGGCACATGGTCAGTACTCAGTAAATAGTAGCTAGAAGAAGTTAATTTCCTCATTCGCTCTCCACCACATAAAAATTGGCTGTTTTTTTAACCCACACTCCACATACGAGAAATTTTCTCCCTTCGCCGACACATTCAAGAAGCGTGTCAGCAAGAACACATTCTTCGTGCTGGTGAGAGTGGTGGATGAGCTGTGGTGAGTGCTTTCACCAGCGGGGACCAGGGGGCAGAAATTCAAGCCTGTGGGGTGGTGTGGGCTTCCCTGCTTCTCCCAGGGCATGTGCCAGAGCCCTGCCCACCAGCACTGGACAGGGCTTGCTCTGAGCTGCGTGAACATGAATTCAAACCCCTTCTCAGCCCTTTGAGAGAATGAACTGTCCGCCTTAGAGCAGAGTGAGGAATCTTACCAGCCTACGCCTGGGCCCTGGATTTTCTCGTGGGGTGTACCGTGGACTAGGCTAGAACCTGCCCTGGGGCTATCCCTCCCGCAATGGCTTAGGACAAAGTCCACAGTGGGCTGAGGTTTTAGCCACTAGCAGCGCGGGAGGCTGAGTGGAGTCTAGGCTGGGGTGGAGACAGCCGTCTTGCCCACTCTCCTCAGCTTTTCCATAGCGACCTCTCTGTACCTCTGATGTGTGCTTGCCATTTCCATTCATTTGACAAATATATATTGAATGGGTCCTTGTACTAGGTCTGAAGAATCAGTGGTGAACAAAACAGATAGGCCCTACCTTCAGGGCAGGGGCGGTGACCTCAGTCAATGAGTGTACAACTGGGACTTTGTAATACATGGTAAGTGGTAGGTAGAGAAAGTCGGGGTGTGCCACAGGCAAGCAGCCATCCCAAGGTCTTTTCCTTATTCTCTTCCCACATGAGGTTTCCCAACTCTGTGTTGATCACGGGCCTGTTGCCCTTTGGAATTTAAACTGGGTCCCAGACTCAGTAGCTGGCAATACTTTTCCTGGGTCTTGTGTTCCTGCCCTTCACTTTGTGGCCCTTTGGCCCTTTAGCCTAGTGGAGTTGACAGAAGAGATTTTGAAGCTGTTGATGGAGCTGGTATTTCGACTGGTGTGCAACGGAGAGCTCAGCCTTGCCCGCGTGCTCCGGAAGAACATCCTGGACAAGGTGGACCAGAAGAAGTTGCTCAGGTGTGCCAACTCTGACCAGCCCCTGGCAGCCAGGGGAGTAGCAGCCAGGTGAGAAGCTAGCTGCATGACCGTGAGTTCTGACCCAGGCCCAGTCTCCCACAGGTGGGAGCTCTCCAGGCTTAAGCTTTAGCCTGTTTCTCTGACCCTGCCTCCTCTGACAAGAGGAATCCCAGTAGCAGCCCTTTTATTCCTCTTTCCTCAGTTTACCTTCCCACCCCCACAGCCTCGCCTCCTGGCTCCACCCAGACCCTGTGATTAGCTGCCTCTGGGACAGCCCCATGGGTTTCCCCAGTGAGCTGGGGCTCTTCTCTGGGAGGTGTGTTTTGTGTGATGAGTCACCTTCTTACGAAGAATTGAGGTGGCAGGGCATGTGGGGGGCTTAATACGACAGGAAATAAATGAGTAAGTTCCTGGCTGTAGTCAGCTCTCGATTATCTTCATGGTGCCAAGGAACGTGGCAATTGTTAATTCTAGCCCAGCCTTCCTGTGCCATCCAGAACATTCCTAAGACTCTGTATAGGTTTCACATCTGTCACCTGCCCCTTCTCTCCCACCCCCAAAGTGAATTTTAATTTCAGATGTGAATGTTTGTTGACTTACCAGCTCCTTAATAACAAGCACCTTAGCTCATTTATATGGCACCATCTCTGTTCCCACAGTCATCTCACTGGCCACTGACCACCTAAAAGTGGGGTCAGAAGTGAACAATAGTTCCTGGGCACCTGAACTGTCCATGAGTTCAGAAGGGAACAATAGTTCCTGGGCACCTGAACTGTCCGTGAGTTCAGAAGGGAACAATAGTTCCTGGGCACCTGAACTGTCCGTGAGTTCAGAAGGGAAGCTTAATCTCCCCGACCCCTGAAGCTGCAGGACACACAGCAGAGTGGAAAGGAAATTAGGTGGCATTGTCCCAGGAAAAGCACCACCCCAGTCTGGTCCTGTTCACCACTAAACTGCTGTGTGACCTCCTGTTGAGAAGTGAGGCTTGGGGTGCAGCTCCCTGGATCGTCTTAAGAGTGCAGCGCTAGCTTAGCTCCCCTGACTGCTCTTCTCGCACCTCCTGTCTTTCAGGCCGGGGACCTTGCATGACTTTCACAGCCATGAGATAGCAGAGCAGCTGACACTGCTGGATGCTGAGCTGTTCTATAAAATAGAGGTATGGTGTTCAGCGGGCAGGGAGCTGGGGGAGTAGGTTCATGCAAACACTGGGGCTCTCCCACCCCGTGAGCATCTCCAAATGAGTGACAGAAACTACCCATCAGAGGAAGGCTAGAGGTTTCCAGCTGTATCTAATTTATTTCCTTTTTCAGATCCCCGAGGTTTTGCTTTGGGCAAAAGAGCAAAATGAGGAGAAGAGCCCCAACCTGACCCAGTTCACTGAGCACTTCAACAATATGTCCTATTGGTAAGAAGGGGCCTCAGCCAGAGCCCCGGTTCTCTGATGGCAGCACATCCAATGGGCACCTGTGTTTTCCCTCACAGAGAGCCTTCTGTTCCTCCAAGCCCCAGTTTGAAGCCTGGCGGGCATTAATTGTGAACTATAGGCAGCAGAGAGCAAGGGCAGAGACAGGATGGGCTTACTTTGCGTGTCAACTCCCATGAGTTGGAAGTGGCTGTGTGGAAGGCTGGCTGAGGAGTCTGAAGCTCAGCAGGAAAGGGAAGTGCTAGGATCGATTAGGAATGTCTGTCATAGATGGCAGGGGGTTAGGGAGACTGTTTGCCATCCTGCACTAGACATTGCCAGGCAGCTGTCAGGGCTAATCCTCACGTTAAATCTGCCTGAAGGAGAAGAGCAGTTAGCAAAGACGTGGGTTTTATTAATACTTTTATTTAGCCTTTAGTTCTTAAGGCGAATTGAAGCCCAAAAGTGTGTTTATAATTCAGAAATCTTAGCTCTTCAAGATGTAAATCAAAACGCCTGCAGCCTCATGGTATTAAATAGAGGATCGGTCTGAGCATGTCAGCCTCAAGCTGTAGCAGAACCCACCCTACTGCTGCCACCAGGGGAGAGGTCTGATATTTTCAAAATGCTCTGAGGGCTGCTTACTGGAGAAAAACAGGGTCATCTCCCACTTTCCCTGCTTTGCCCCCACCACAGGAAGCACCTCACTCGCTAAATGTGCTCAGCAGTAGCGACCCATCATAAGAGTTTAGAGTTTTGCCCAATAGGATGTGGTGGTTTCTAGGGCAGACTGAAACCACACCCACAGACCCTGAGCCTGGCCTCCAACCACAGCCCCCGAATTGGGTAAAGGAAGCTCTGGCCGCATACCCCAACAGATTGGGGCTAGCTAGGAAGAGGGGTAGATATGGTCTTTTCAGAACCGTGGTCCTCAGAGTGTCCTCGAGGCAGGTGCCCGTTTACGGGGCTGACGGGACAGAGCGGAGTGTGGCCTTTCCCCTCAGTGAATCTGGTAGTAGACTCTGTGAAACCAGGAAGTCTTCACCGCACACTTGACACAAATGATACAGGTCTTTGGTAATTGGCTCTGGCTTTGGTGCCAGCTGCTGTTCCCTCCCTTGCGGCTGGCCAAGATGCCTCCTTAATCCATGTGCCAGCTTGTCTCCCTTGAGCCAGCCCTAAGGCCTTGTGAGTGGCTTTTTCTGGCCCCAGAGATGCTCAGGGTCACCATCACCATTTATCAGGAAAGGCTCTGCTTTGATCCTCCACAGCCTCCCACCACCTGCAGACTCAGTGCACCACCATTCATGTTTTATGGCATTAGTTCCTAGATTTTTCGTGGCATCTAGCGTCTGTCTCTGGGATGCTGTAGGCTCCTTGGGAGCAGGGACTGGGTCTGTGCTTGGAGCCCCGCACAGCCCAGGGCGTTAGTGTGTAGGCTCAGGGCCGGCTGATGCAGGAGTCCCACCCCCCTCAGGACCACCAGTCACCGTGGCTCTCTCTCCTTTTCCCCCTTGGTCTGTGCAGGGTCCGGTCAATAATCATGTTACAGGAAAAGGCCCAGGACAGGGAACGGCTGCTATTGAAGTTCATCAAGATCATGAAGGTAACTGTGGCCACATGCTGCCCCAGGAGGCCCTGGGCCTGCCTGGCCCTAGCACCTTCCTCACAAGGCCTTGTCTCTGTCTGTAGCACTTACGGAAGCTAAATAATTTCAACTCCTATCTGGCCATCCTCTCTGCGCTGGACTCGGCACCCATCCGCAGGCTGGAGTGGCAGAAGCAGACCTCAGAGGTGAGCTGGGGCCACGCCCTCCGTGTCCACAGGTAGAGAGGCCCACCTGGCACTTGGGCAAGCTGGCTGTGGCAGAAGGTGCTGGGACTGGAATGAAGCCCCCGCTCTGTCACCAGTCTGCTTTGTGGCCCCCTCCATTGTTTCCTCGTCTCTAATTGTCAGGTCTCAGAAGGGCTTCAGGGTTGGCTCTGGAGCTGTAATGTCATGACTGTCCTGTGCCACAAGACCATACGTGGGTCCCAGCTTTACCTGCTTATTCCTTCAGCCCTTCTGGAGGGGCTGATCTGGGCCGGGTACTGCATTAGGCATTGGGGACTCACAGTGAACAGATACCAGGTAGTGAATCCTGTGGGATAAGTACAAAAGAGAGGATGGGGAGGTTATGGATTAAACCGTATCCCCAAAATATGTGTTGTAAATCTGAACCTCTATGCTCGTGGTTATAATCCCATTTGGAAATGGGTTGTCTTTATTATAGAAACCCTGGCGGCATGGTGGTTAAGTGCTACAGCTGCTAACCAATAGGTCGGCAGTTCGAATCCGCCAGGTGCTTGGAAACTCTACGGGGCATTTCTACTCTGTCCTATAGTGTTATGAGTCAGAATTGACTCAGCAGCAGTGGGTGTGGGTTTTTTTGGTTTTGTCTTTATTATAGGAGCCCTGGTGGCACAGTGGTTAAGCATTAAGCTGCTAACCGAAAGGTCAGTGGTTCGAATCCACCAGCTGCTTCGCAGGAGAAAGATGTGACAGTCTGCTTCCGTAAAGATTACAGCCTTGGAGAATCTACAGGCAGTTCTGCTCTGCCCTATAGGGTCACTATGAGTGGGAATAGACTCTAGGGCAGTAGGTTTGGTTTTGTGGGGTTTTTTTTGTGTGTGTGTGTTTTTGTTTGTTTTTGTCTTTGTTATGTTAATGAAACTGGATTAGTATAGGGTGTATTTTGAGTCAGTCTGCTTTGAGAAATAAAGAAGATTAAAAGCAAACAAGCAGGCAAGCAGAGATGGGGAAAGAGAGATGCCAAGCCACATAAAGATTGCCCAGGAGCCTAAGCCCAAAGAAACAAGGACCTTCTTCCAGAGCCAACAGAAAGAGAAAACCTTTGTCTACAGCCAGCACCTTGAATTTGAACTTGTAGCCTCCTAGACTGTGAGAAAATGAGTTTCTGTTTGTTAAAGCCACCCACTTCTGTTATAACACCACTAGATAACTAAGATAGAGTCTGGAGTGGGGTGCTGCTCTAACAGATTCCTAAAATGTGGAAGTGGTTTTAGAATTGGATAATGGGTAGAGGCTGGAAGAGTTTTAAGTTGTCTGCCTAGATTGCCTTGAAGAGATTGTTGGTAGAATTACGGATGTCAAAGGCAATTTTGGTGAGGTCTCAGAAGGAAGTGAGGAGAGCCATAGAGAATGTCTCTGTCATCTTAGCAAATACTTATGGCATCAGCAACAAAATGTTGTTAGCAATGCGGATGTTAGGAGTGCTTCCCATGAGGCTTTAAAAGAAAATGATAAACGTGATTGGACAATAGAGAAAGGGTGATACTTTTTATGCAGCAGCAAAGAACTTGTCTGAATTATGTTCAAATGTTTGGTGCAGGTGATAAACTTGGACATCTGGCTGATGAGATTTCTAAGCAAGATGTTAAAGGAGCCACATGGTTTCTCCTTGCTGCTTATAGTAAAATGTGAGAGGAAAGATAAGAGATGGACTTAAAAATGAACTGTGCAAACTGAAAACAGGGCTTAAAGATTTGGAAAAATCTGTTATACAAACTGAGGACATGTGTCGTAGACTGTTCTTCGATGTGGCTACACAATCTTTTGTTAAAGAGATTGGGCCTATGGCTGATGGATCTAACCAACTAGCACAGCAGAAAACCCATTAACTTAGACTGAAGGGGACAGAGAAAGAACAAAAGGAAAAAAATGCTGTCTGCCTCTTGGAATTCTACAGGTAGATCACCCAGGAGCAGAAACCTAAAGAGACAAGGACCTTCCTCAAGAGCCAACAGAAAGAGAAAGCCTTCCCCTGGGGCTGGCATTCTGAGTTTGAACTTCTAGCCTCCTAGACTGTGAGGAAATAAATTTCTGTTTGTTAAAGTTACCCACTGTGGTATGTCTCTTAACAGCAGCACTAGGTAACTAAGGCAGGGTGCTAACAGCATATGACAAGGCAATCTGACCTGGACCAGGGGCCAGGGAGGCATCCCTGAGGAAGTGCCATTCACACCAAGACCTGAAAGATGAGGAAGGAGAAATTTCCTGGGAAAAGAATAGAATTCCCTTTAGGGGGGGACAGAGGAATGCACATACCAGGACAGATGGGAGCTTGGCGCCATTTTGGCCACCTCACCGTGAGGAGAGGGCCAGCTCTGTATCACTGTAGCACCAGGCCCTCAAGGAGCCTGGTGTGGAAGCAGGACCTTTATCCTTATGTGGGAAGATGGTCCTTGAGAAGGGAGGCCAAGGGAGTGTCAGCTGGACCACTCACTAGGCATACACAAAGAGACAGTTATAAAATACTGCTGTACAGAAAAGAGGTCCTGGGGAGGCAGGAAGACTTCCTGGGGGAGGGACTTAACAGGTGGGAAAAAAAAAAATTAGGTGGAAAGGCAGGAAAATTGTGTTCTGAGCAGGGGGCAGGGTCAGCTGGGTCTCATAAGTGAGAAATGGTGCACTGCATGCAGGAGGCAAAGAGCATTTCAGCGCTGCTGGAGGGGGAGGTTGCAGGCTGCAGGGCCCTGGACACCTGTGGTTGACTGTATTTCGAGTGCAGTGAGAAGCGAAGAAAAGGCTTTGAGCCAGGAGTGGTCTGTTGCACTTTGTTTTAGAAAGCTCACCTGGGCTGCAGCATGGAGAATAGAGTGTAACTTCCTCACCAAGCAGGAAGCCCTTCTGTCAGTGCCTCCGCACACTGAGGGTGCCCGTGATTCAGAGATGATTCTGACCAAGCACAGGGAACCCTTGGGATATTTCTCCAGAATAGGGCCTGCAATCTGTGCAGCCAGGAGTGCTGCTGACCCCCAAATCCCTGCCGGCCCGTGGACACAGAGCAGTCTGTGATGGTGTCGCGTATGTGGGCACTCAGTGAATGTAGGGCGGAAGGGTGGTTGACCAGTTGGTCATCAGTGGGGTGGCGTGGGGCCTTGTCCCACTGAGCACTGTCCCAGCACTCCCTTAACTTTGTCCTGACCAGGGCCTGGCCGAGTACTGCACGCTGATTGACAGCTCCTCCTCCTTCCGTGCCTACCGGGCAGCCCTCTCGGAGGTGGAGCCTCCCTGCATCCCATACCTGTGAGTAACACCTTCCTTGCCCCCACCTGCCCCCCGCTGGGTTTTCCTTTCAGTTGCTGGGGGTTGGGGAATATATATTGGACTCCCTCAGAGAAACCCTCACTTAAGGGTTTTATTGGACTCCCTCCGAGAAACCCTCACTTAAGGGTTTCCAGGTAAGATGTTTGTACTTGTATTTTTAGCTCGAAAACTAAAACCTGCTCCTTTTTTTTTTTTTTTAGTAGTACAGTTTAAACAGAAAAGAAAGGGTCAAGTGAAAAAGTTCCTGTCTTGCCCTCGCCTTCCAGACCGACTCGTTTCCTTCTGTAATCTGCCAGGGAGCATACCCGGGTAGTACGTGTGCAGATGTCTAGCTTCTCTTTCCTTCCCCACAAATGGCATCATGCTGTATTCCAGTTCTCCTCAGACTTGGCCATCACTCCCAGGGACCCCAAGAGCACTTCCCAAAGTGTGGGCTATAGCATGGAGTAAACCCATGTTTCCGGGAAAAGGCTCCCATGGTCACATAAGCTTGGGCAACAGTGAAATAATCTAAGCCAAGCAAATTTCTTCCTTGCAGGTCTTACCAGAGCCTTTAATACACTAACAGACACTGTGAATCTCCAAGAAGGGGGTGGAAGGCTCAGCAGTGTCCCTGGGCCCAGTGCTTGACAGAACATATCTCAGGGCTATGACTCACTTGGAGGTCTTCATGCTTGAAGACACTAATCTGCTTGCTTCCTGGCTTGCTCTCCACACAGAATGCCCTCTCCTTGCTTCCTAGCTTGTTGTCCGCACTGAACTTTAACGTATTTTCCCATCAGGGGAACAACATCTGGGGTCCTGAGAGGGTGCCACCCGTGTCGCTCAGGCTGAGCTTTTTCAGTGGAAGAGCTCCTCCCCCATCTTGACTTGTCTGGCCTCACGTCGTCTGTATTTTAAAACAACTTACCCCACTATGAGTGAAGCCACCCCCCTCCCCTGCTCCCGGTTTCGAGTCTTATTATTTTGTTACTGTTCATGTACTGATTTTCCATAAGCAGCTCCAGCTGTGTGCACGTCCATGTAGCCACATTCAGTTTGCTGGCAGACTCTGACAGAGGCATCGAGGCCTCGTCTGTAGCAGGTGGGGGCCTTAGCAGCTCCTCCAAGGCCCTAGCCTGGCTTCCCCAGGGATCCAGCAGGCAGTCATGGACCCAGAGTTCGTGAACCGGTAATTCACACTGGAAAAAACATGAAGCCTCATCCCAGACTTGCTCTTTGGTTTTGACAGCTGCTCAGGCCCAGCCCAAAGGGCTAGGCCCTGGAGTTAACTTGTCAGTCACTGGCCCTTCCTGGTGGCTCGGCCAGCTCTCCAGAGCAGTAACTGGGCTTCTCTGTCCTCCCAGGGGGCTGATTCTGCAGGACCTCACCTTTGTTCACCTGGGAAACCCAGACTATATTGATGGGAAAGTGAATTTCTCCAAACGGTGGCAGCAGTTCAACATCCTCGACAGCATGCGGTGCTTCCAGCAGGCGTGAGTGTTGCTGCCCTTTGGAGGCTCTGGGGGCACCTGAACCGTCTGCTTAGATGCACAGGGAGATAGCTCCTGAGGCATCTGAGCAGAGATGGGAAGCTAAAACGGACTCTCAGTCTGTGCAGATGGGATCTGATGCCTGCTTCTGTGACCTTTAGTCAGCATTATACGAGGAAGCGCACTTAAAGGGCTCCACACAGGATTTGGACCAGGGCTAGGGCCCAGTGATGGTAGCTCTTCCCGTCACCCCCATTTCACAGACCCGGAAACTGATACCCCATCTCATCGCAAGGGGACGTCAGCACGGCCTGCTGCTTAACTCAGGGCTCTGGAACCCGAGGGCAGCTGGGGGCAACCAGGCAGCCAAGCCCACCCAGTGTTGGGCTGCCTCGTGCAGTGTGGGCCAAGGAAGCATGGCTTCTCTGGGGCATGCTGTGCAAAAGGGAACCAGGCCTCCGCAGGAGGAAGGAGCTCCAACTGGCAGCAGCCTTCCGTGTTCAGGGAGCCCGACTGCAGGGGCACTGCTCGGGGGGAGCCTGTGGGGAGCAGTCGAGAGCACTTCCTTTGGAGTCCAGCTTGTAGTCTGGATGCTAGTGGCTTTCTCTCTGAGCGCTAGTTCCCTCCTCTGTAAAATGTGGGCATTAGTGGCCCCTGCCTCATCGATTTGCTGCGAGGGTGCCTTGGTGCTCAGCACAGGCCTGGCTCAAGGGTCGTGCTCCAAGAGGGAGTCACCTCAAGGCCGTTCCAGACCAGGTCAGGTTAGGGACAAGGTGCCCCAGTGCAGCGGGTGGAGCCTCTCACGAGTCAGGACTAGCCAGTGTCCAGCCCCACACCGGAACCCCTCGACAGCCTTTGATGTTGAGTCCTGGGCTGGCTCGGCGTTAACACAGCAGTGCCTGACCTTGTCTGGGGGCTGGTCACCACCATGTGCTGCTTCAGCTCTTCTTACCATTCTTACAGCAGCACTTCAAAGTAGGAACCGCTTCCCGTTTTACACAAATGGATGGTGGGTCCTCGTGGCCAGGGAGCGGCAGAGTAGGGCTAGAGCAGGGCTTGAGCAGGCGTCTCGCCCCCTCCGCCCACACTGGCTCTCACTGACTGCCTCCCCTCCCCAGGCATTATGACATCCGGAGAAACGATGATATTGTGAACTTCTTCAATGACTTCAGTGACCACCTGGCTGAGGAGGCCCTATGGGAACTCTCTCTGAAAATCAAACCCAGGAACATAACAAGGAGAAAAACAGACCGGGAAGAGAAAACCTAGGAGCAGGTGCATGAGCGAGGAGAACGCTCAAGAGAGGCTCAGCGGGCAGCTCCGAGACCGGACGAGACTTTGGACCTGGTGCACGGCGGCAGTCCCTCTCCCCGCGCAGGCTGCAAGTGTCCGGGCCTCGGAGCCCCAGGCCCGGCCAGGCCTCTGGTGTGATGACAGGGCTGGAGCCGGAACCTGCTGGCAGCTTCCCACTCTCCCTCCTCTGCAGGAGAAGACCCTATGGCCCACAGAGGAGCCGACCCAGCAGGTGTTAGGACTGATTTGTGAACTGGTGGTTTCCCAATTTTTAATTTTTTCTGCTTTCACTTCTCTTTCCCCTGTCTCCCTCCCGCCCACACCCCTCCAGCCCAGGAGCAGCACAGATGGCATAAGTGGGACGAGGGACAGCTTCCCTCAGCTGGCAGTCCGCGTGTGCCGAAGGGCATGTGAGCAGAGGCTCAGCAGGGCCCCTGGGGCTAGCAGTCCTCCAGATGAGCTAGGATGGAGGGAGATTTGGAGGTGGGCCAAGAGCAGAGAGGATCAGGGGGGGCCTTTTCCATTCCTTGCTTTCTAAAATGGAGGACGGTGTGTGCTTTCGCCTGGTCCAGAGAGGTATGGCAGGTGGGGTTTCAGCAGCCCCTCACCAGGGTACTGGCTTTCAGAACTGTCCTGCTGCTCCTGTGGGGCGCTCCTTCGTGGGGCAGTGAACAGGGGCAGCCTGCCGCCTTGCTGCACCTTAGTGTCTCCCCCACCCCACTCCGCTGGACTCCTCCTCCTTGGGGATCTCCATCAGCCACCTTCAGAAGTACTTTGGGGAGCTGGGAAGAAGATGTTGGAGGACAGGGGACCTTACCATCAAAGAAACACTTTTTTATTGCTGGGAGCCTTTTTAACTTTTCCTAGCTGGGCGGTAGCCCTTGGGTGGGTTAGTCCAGAGAGAGGGGAGTATGGAGGAGCGTTTCTGTCCTGGGGAGACACCCGCGGACTCCCTCTTCTGTTGTGTCTGTTGCTTGCTGTGTGCCTTAAACTCCACCTGTGCCCCCCAACCCAGCCCCGGCCCCACAAGCTTCCCTCTGATCTTACACCACCCTGGTGGAGTCAGGAAGGCTCCTCCTCAGCTCACCAGGCCTCTCTGCCAGTGCTGTCAGCTCTCCCTTGGGAAGGATGGGGTGTCCCTAAGAGGCTGCACAGAGGCCCTTGAGTTGAGGCCTGGCTGCGGAGGCACCTCAGAGGCCAACCAGCCACAGCCCTCCAACCAGTCTACAGGGTTTCTTTCTCTTCTGGCAGAAGCATTTCCAAGAGCAGGGGCTCTCTCCCTCCACCTTGTTAAAAAACCATCCTCACTGCTGAGGTTGACAATCCGAGGCGAGGTTTGCAGGGAGGACCCTGGGCCAGCAGCGAGCCCTCTGCATCCATCCCCTTCTGGCTCTCCCCGCCAGCCAGAGGTGGGCCTCCGCCAGTGTGCCACCGCCGGCATCCAGATGTGCTGCAGCTCCTGCCGGGCCTTGTGCCTCCCCACCCCACCCCACCCCACCCCACCCTACCGCACCCCAGGTCCTTTTTGCATGAACGAGTGCTCACTTCTCCTGGGTTCAGGATGCGGTCAAGCGACTACCCAGGATCTAACTGTGCTTAGCCCAGTTCAAACAGAACAAAGAAAAAGGGAGTAGAAAGTAACACCTGTTGACTATTTAGAAGATTTTTTTTTTTTTAAAGGAACAACCATGTCACCCTTGAGTCTTCTGTGGGTTTTTGAGCAGCTTTTATGAAGAAGAAAATTTGGGCTGGTTTTTTTCCTCTTCTGTGTTTTCCTGTATATAGAGAGGAGGAAATCTGTGAAATGGCAGTTGAAATCCACCTCTGGCAGCAATGCTGCCGGCGGCAGGCCAGAACGTGTCACTTTATTATTTAAAGCGTGTGTGTGCGAGCGTGTGCGTGTGTGGAGTCACTTGTTTATTAACAGTGTTGTGTGTAGGGGGTGGGTTTTAGTTTGTTTCCTCTTTTTTTTTTTTTTTAAGTCCTTTCATTTCAGTCTTTCCCACCCCTTCCCATCCTTCATCCCGCCTTTGCCCAGCTCTGCTGAATGCTGCTGTGTGTGCGTTTGCCTGTGTGTTTGCGCGTGAGGGGCCGCTACGCACACGGGACCCGGGGTTGTGTGAATTCAAATTGTCCCTGCATTTTTGAGAACCCCTAGGAGTCACCCTCCTTAGCACAGCAAATATGGATGCTGTGTTTCAGCCTCAAAAACAGCCCGCCCACACCCATCCAGCAGGCTGACTCGTGTCTTGTTCGCAGTCCTGAGCTGGAGGGGGAAGGAGAGAGCTTCTCCTTTAATTCAGAACAGACCTTTTACCATGCTCAGAGGCCCTGGGCCCACCCTCCCTGGGAGCCTGTGGGGTCTGAGCCTGGGTGGAGCTAGCGTGACTGGCCGCCCAAAGGTGGTGAGGTGTAACGTGTGTGTGTTAACTTATTGGCTGAGAAGCTTCCCCGCCCTGTGCCTCATTAAAAGACGCCCTCTTGGCTCTGGCAGTTGCCAAATTCCACTGCTCAGCACTGCAGCCTCAGCTGTGATTTGTCAGTGTCTTGGGCTGGGGGGATCGTAGAAATCAATCTTTATAGACAGGCCTGCTCAAGATCATTTGGTTCCCTGTAGAAAAAGTCACTTCTCACCTGGCAGGGGTGGGGGAGCCAGGGAAAGGGCAGGCACGCCCATGTCTGAACTGAACCCCAATTCCAAGAAGCATCCCTGTCTCTGGCTGTCCCCCACCCTCCCCAAATGTTACCTGTAATATATATCACCCAACTAACCCACCCAATAGTGGCATCTTCCTGCAGACATTTCAAATGTGTAACTTTTATATGAGAAAATAAACACAGATGAAAGCCCCCTGCCGCCTGGTGACCGTGTCTGCCCCACAGGCAGCATGTGTGCTGTGAAAAGCACAGTCCGAGGTCCTGTGCTGGCCTCACCTCCTCTCACCTTCTCAGGCAGGCTGGGGGCACAGGTGCTGGTGGCCAGAGAGGGGCAGTGGCCCTGGAGCAGAAACAGCAGTAGGACACAGGTCCTCTGCGGGGGACATTCATCCCTAGCCCCAGTAGGACCCAGCCCCCCAGGTCCTCTGCACGGGGCATGCGTCCCAGTCCCCAGACCCATTGCTGTTGTCAGGGTAGTTCTGGCAGAGTCGAACGGATGTCACCAGCATGGGCCCCTGTCCAGAACTTTTTCTCCTGGGTCTCATGCCCCCAGAAGCATTGAAATGGACAGAAACTGCGTGTCTCCTAGAAGTGGGCTGATGCCCAAGAGCTGTGCCAGCCCCCACCCCTGGCATCCTGGTGAAAACTAGCATTTCTGAGGGTGGAATTTCAGGGGGCACAGGGTACCTAGAGCTGCCTTTCAGGGCCCCTAAATTCCTGTCATCGGAAGTGTATCCACAGAGGCTTGGGCCCAGCTTTGCCTGTGGCTTCCAGGGGGGTTCGGGCCTCCCCCTTTGGTGTACCTGGCTGCAGAGGGGTTGGTGTGACTGCCCCGCACCAGCCTCTTTGCAGGCTGGAGGTGACCCCTGCTGAACTCAGCCTGGCACGCTCAGCCAGGGCCAGCCTGTATGCCGGAAAGCAATAGAGCCTCCTGCCCCCACACAGACCAAGAGAGGCCCATAGATTCTACTCCCTTCTCTGCCGTGGGTAGCTCTGTTTTCTCCTCTGCAGGGAGTGAGGTGTTGCACTTGGTCTCCAGACCCAGTCAGCTCTGGGAGGCCTTTGTTATCATCTCCGTTTACCAGGCTGGAAGGTGTCCTTCCAGAGCCATCCCAGATACCAGTTGCTCCCTGTCCCCTAGCACCTCTACTGCAGTGAGACCAAGCACCTGAGTCTCTGCACCTAGGAGGTGGCAAGGGGTCAAGGCAAAACCCCCTGGTATTCCCCCTCGCCCCCAGGCCCAGGTTTTCAGCCCTGCAGAAGGTGCCAGCAGGACAGCCTCGGAAAGTCCAGCTCAGCCTCTACACCTGGGCAATGCGTCAGGCTTAGAAAAGGGAACCAGGTAGAGAGAAGGGGGTGGTGACCTGAAGGCAGCATCTCCCCTCAGATCCCACCATGGAGCTGGTGGCTGCCTTCGGTGGCCTCCCCTCAACTACCCTAAAAGGTGGTGGCCTCAAAGTCTATCCTTTAAAAGGGGGGCGGGACAGGTATTCTGGAGTGGTCACACTGATTCACCCTTGAGCCCAACATTAGTCTCTGGGGTACACTGGAAACCTTCCCAGTTCTCCCTTTTGCTGGCTGTGTTCTTGGGCAAATTGCTTAACCGCTTGTTCTCCAGTTTCCTCCGTTATTTACTGTTGTTCTCTCTGACCGATGAGCACACCAAGGTGCAGAGAGAGGCCAGGTGTTCCCGTGTCCTTCACCCCCATTTCTCCCACCAACCAACAATGTTAAGAACCAGGCTGATCTAGACCCAGCACCTCCCCAGAGAGGTGACAGGCCAGGTGGGGACCTGGGTGCTTTCCAACCATGGCTGCGGGACATAGCTGCCGCAGCTCACACTGATGTTCAGTGACTGAGAAGCTGCTCAGACGTGGGGCAAGAGTAAATGCCTGATCCACCCCCGGAGGATCCAGGGCCCAAGAATCTGCAAGCTTAGCCAGGAGGCTCGGATGGGTGCATGCCTGGACCCAGGACCACAGCAGTGTGGCCTCCAGGTGAGGAGACCCCAGTGGCACCACCACACGAAAGGACAGAGCCAGTGATCTGGCACATGGCTTCCCTTCTCTCTTCCACAGTTCCCCCAACTGCAAGTGGGGGTAATAACAGCATCTACCTCATAAGCTCTTGTGAAGGTTCCTTGAGGTGACACTTGGAGCAGTGTCTGGTGAGCTGTGGCCACTAGTACTGCTTACTGAGCACTTTGCCGGCAGCTTCACCTCACTCGGTTCTCTTAATCAAAAAACCACACAGGTGAAATATTACAGCCATGATAAGTGCTGCAAAGAAGTGGTACTTACCACTGAAGAAATTAAATCTGAGTTTGAAATCCACCCACAAACATCAGACAGGTTTAACGGGTAGTTAAGCCAAACACTCAAGGAACAAAAAGATCGTTTCAATTTTACCCCAACTCCCCGAGAATAGAAAAAGACAACTCTTTTCAGCTCATTTTATGAATTGAATATAACCTTGACATCAAAACCAGACAAGAACAGTGCAAGAAAAACCTCAGGGCAGTCTTGTTAATGAATACTGATGGGAAACTTCTCAAATAATGTTAGCAACTAAGTTGAGTTTCTCTCACAAATGCAAGGATGGAGTGATATTCGTAGCAATGAATGGGATTTACTCTATGCTAGACCCTTGTTCATGCTCCCCTGTGTCTGGTTCTCTTCCTGGGCACGAGGCAGGCTGCACTTCCCAGCCCCCTTGCAGTTAGGGCTGTGAAATCTAAGGGACAGAGATACCTGTCACCTTGTCCTGGGGATTTAAGAATTGGTGTACCACCTCCATGCTTGTTCTTTCCCTGCCACGGCTAACTGGGAATCCAGGGATGGAGATGGCAAGAATCCCAAGTGGAGAGAACCTGGACAGGCACAGGCCTTTACATGAGTGAAAAATCTTCTCTTGTGCTAAGTCTCTGAGTTTTCAGGGTTTGTTTTTGTAAC
The DNA here is from genome assembly GCF_024166365.1 of Elephas maximus indicus. Lineage (NCBI taxonomy): Eukaryota > Metazoa > Chordata > Mammalia > Proboscidea > Elephantidae > Elephas > Elephas maximus. The sequence continues at coordinate 82,482,923 of NC_064827.1, read as the reverse complement.
ATAGCCTAGCCTCTCCTGAACACACCACATTAATACATTAAAGAAAAAACCATATAATCATCTCAATAGACACAGAAAAGCCTTTATTAAGAATGGAACACCCATTCATCATTTTAAAAAAAGGAACTCTTAGTTAACAAGAAACGGAATACATCCTTAATCTGATAAAGATTATTTTCTGAAATCCTATGCAAACATTTAATGGTAAAATATTCAAAACATTCCCTTTAAAATCTGAAATAAGATAAAGATCCCGTCAACTAGTGCTGTGTTTATTCATCGTTGTACTGGAGATAATAGCCAATGCTGTAAGAAAAAAAATAACCAAAGAGATTGATAAAATTTTTTTTAAGTGGCTGGCTATAAAATCAGATACAAAATTAAACACATTCTAATATACAACCAACAACTAGAAAACGTAATTTTTTAATAATTTTTATTGTGCTTTAAGTGAAAGTTTACAAATCAAGTCAGCCTCTCACACAAAAACCCACATATACACCTTGCTACAAACTCCCAATTACTCTCTTTTTTTTTTTTTAATGAAACAACCCACTGTCTCCCTCCACTCTCTCTTTTTGTGTCCATTTCGCCAGCTTCTAACCCCCTCCACCCTCTCATCTCCCCTCCGGGCAGGAGATGCCAACATAGTCTCAAGTGTCCACCTGATCCAAGAAGCTCACTCCTCACCAGCATCTCTCTCCAACCCATTGTCCAGTCCAATCCATGTCTGAAGAGTTGGCTTCGGGAATGGTTCCTGTCCTGGGCCAACAGAAGGTCTGGGGGCCATGACCACTGGGGTCCTTCCAGTCTCAGACCATTAAGTCTGGTCTTATGAGAATTTGGAGTCTGCATCCCACTGCTCTCCTGCTCCCTCAGGGGTTCTCTGTTGTGTTCCCTGTCAGGGCAGTTCATGGGTTGTAGCCAGGCACCATCTAGTTCTTCTGGTCTCAGGATGATGTAGTCTCTGGTTCATGTGGCCCTTTCTGTCTCTTGGACTTGTAATCACCTTGTGTCCTTGGTGTTCTTCATTCTCCTTTGATCCAGGTGGGTTGAGACCAATTGATGCATCTTAGATGGCTGCTTGCTAGCGTTTAAGACCCCAGACACCACTCTTCAAAGTGGGATGCAGAATGTTTTCTTAATAGGTTTTATTATGCCAATTGACTGAGATGTCCCCTGAAACCATGGTCCCCAGACTCCTGCCCCTGCTACGCTGGCCCTCGAAGCATTCAGTTTATTCAGGAAACTTCTTTGCTTTTGGTTTAGTCCAGTTGTCCTGAGCTCCCATGTATTGTGTGCTGTCTTTCCCTTCACCTAAAGTAGTTCCTATCTACTATCTAATTAGTGAATGCCCCTCTCCCACCCTCCCTCCCTCCCCTCTTCGTAACCACAGAAGAATGTTAGAAAACATAGTTCTTAAAAGATACCATTTATAATAGCATAAGCCTTAAGGTACCAGGAATAAATCCAACCAGAAATCTGTGAGGCTTTTTTAGAAAAATCTAAGACTATTAAAAGACATTAGACGAACGTAATAAATTGAGAGATAGAGTCATGAATAGGAAAATTCACTGTCTTAAAGATGTCGGTTCTCCCCTAGATTATAAATCGAAATCTATTCCAAAGAAAATTTTAAGAGGGTTGTATATGGTCTTTGACAAGGGTATTCTAAAATTTATAAGAAAGCATTTCCACCTGGTAATGGCAGGCGAGGTAATTCAGACCAACCCTCCTGCTGGAAGAGCTCTACAAAATGTTTTAAAATCTCTGCCTCCAGTCAGAGAGCTGGCAAGCAAGAGAATGAGGAATTACAGGGCCAAGATCTAGAAGGAGACAGACACCCAGGGAAGTGACCTGGGCATTTGAGGCCACCTGTTCTGCCAGTTCCAGGAGAGGTGGCTGAGAAGCTGGGGGGCACTTCTGACAAAAGGAAGAAAAAAAAAAAAAAACTCGACATGCTTTGAGTTGGGACCCCAAGGAGGTACACTCAGGGAGAAGGGTGAACTCCAAGTAGACTGGCCTCACAGGGACTGAACCCAGCTTCGAATTCTCTCCATCCCTGAAGCTGGGTTAAGATGATCCTGGCCTGTCAGCACGTGGCACCTGCCGGGCAAGTGCAGAGTCTCACTGAAAGAGGACAACATCATCCTAGGCCTCAAATAATTAATTTTTCATGTGTGGTAAACAACCAGGGACTCAAGGAGATGTGAAACATGAACAGAAAAACCACAGAGAGGAAAAAAGATAGACTGCAAATACAGCCCCCTCTCCCCCCTCCAAAAAAAAAATGTATAGCTGTATCAATACCAGAAAAAGTGGACTTTAAGGCAAAAGATGTCATTAGAGACTCAAAGGGACATTTGAAACAATTTCTAACTCATTTGATGAGGCCAACGTAACCCTAAGCCATAACAAAGATAGAATGTAAATTACAGGCCAATTTCACTCAAACACATATGCAAAAATCCTACAATATTAGCAAGCCAAATCTAGTAATATTTAAAAAGGATAATACAGCATGATCAAGATGGATTTATTCCAGGAATGCAAAGTTATTTTAACACTTGAAAATCAACGTAAGTAACCACATTAACAGAATAAATTACATAATGTTCTCAAGACTTACATGAAAAGCACTTGATTAAATTCAATATCCATGATTAAAAAAAAAAAATAGAAGGGAATTCCTAATCTGATAAAGTCTGTGTGTACACACATGTGTGTTTGTACAGCTCCCCAGCAGGAGGGCTGGTCCGAACTACCTCGCCTGCCATCACCAGAGTGGAAATGCTTTCTTATAAGTTTTAGAATATGCTTGTCAAAGACCATATACAATCCTCTTAATTTTTTTTTGGAATAGCTTTCAATTTATAATCTAGGGGAGAACTGACATCTTTAAGACAGCAAATCTTCCTATTCATACATGTATCTCTCAATTTATTATGTTCATCTAATGTCTTTTAATAGTCATGGTTTTTCTATAAATCGTGCACACACACAACAAAACGTGAAAATGTTGAAAGCTTTCCTTTTGAAGTTTGGAAAAAGACAAGATTGCCAATTATCAAAACTTCTATTCAGCATTGCACTGGAGGTCCTGGCCAGTGCAATGAGAAAAACACAGAAAAGGAGTAAGAATTGGCAAAGAAGACAAAGTTGTCATTATGTACAGATGCTAAGATTGTGTCAATAGAAAATCTAATAGAATCTACAGATAAATCATCAGAATTAAAAAGAATTTAGGAAGATTGCTGAATACAAAGTCAATGGAGAATCGATTGTGTATGCTAATAAGTAACAAAAATGAAGTATAAAATGATCATTTATAAAAAACCAAACCCACTGCTGTCGAGTCAATTCCGACTCATAGTGACCCTATAGGACAGAGTAGAACTGCCCCATAGAGTTTTCAAGGAGCGCCTAGCGGATTTGAACTGCCAACCTCTTGGTTAGCAGCTGTAGCACTTAACCACTACGCCACCAGGGTTTCCAATCATTTGTAATAGCATCAAAAAAGTCAAATACCTAGAGATACTAACATAAGATAAGCAAGATTTCTGCACAGAAAGCTAGAAAAATACATTGAGGGAAATTTTTTAATTTAAGGACCTAACTAAATAAGGAGAGCCACCATATGTATGTATTGGAAGGCTCAACAACGTAAAGCTGCCAACTGTCCCCAGATTAATTTACAGATTTAAAGCAGTGGCAGTCCAAATCCTAACTTTTTTGTGTCAAAATTTATTCTAAATATGAATTGCTAAAAATGGCCAAGACTCTTAAAGATGGTGTTTGAATCTGATCTACCAATATCAGTACTTATTATCAAGCTATGATTACTAAGGAAGTATGACAGTGGTACAAGACCCCTGGAATCTGTTCCAGGTGGGCAGCAGATCTAAATGTGAAAATAAATCAATAAAACTTATAGAATTAGAAGATAACATCTTCATGACCTAGGAGTGGGGAAAGATTTCTTAAACAAGCCACAGAAAGGAAAAGATAAATTTTACTACATTAATATTGAGAACTTTTCATCAGATGACACCATGAAGTGAATATAGAAGCTATTAGTGGGAAAAGGTATTTTCTATAAGAACTATATCTAACATTCCAGAATTCCAGTTGCTGTAAAAAAACCAAACCCACTGCCATCGAGTCGATTCCAACTCATAGTGGACTCATAGCAACCCTATAGGACTCAAAACTACCCTATAGGACCCTATAGGACTCAAAGCTACCCTATAGGACCCTATAGGACTCAAAGCTACCCTATAGGACCCTATAGGACAGAGTAGAACTGCCCCATAGAGTTTCCAAGGAGCACCTGATGGATTCAAACTGCCAACCTTTTGGTTAGCAGCCGTAGCTCTTAATCACTGTGCCACCAGGGTTTCCCCAGTGGCTATAAAAAATAGGACTCATAAATCCATGAGAGAAAGACAACCCAGCATAAAAATAGGCACAAGACTTAAAAAGGCACATCATAAAAGGATTCTCAAATAGCTAATAAACATATAAAATCTTCAAGATTTCTAGTCATCAGAGAAATGCAAATTAAACCACACTGAAATACCACTACATACCTACCAGAAGCCCAGGGTTTGATGAGAATGTGGAGCAACTGGAACGCCCATCTGTTGCAGGTGGGGAGGAATGCAAAATGATGCAACCACTTTGGAATGCAGTTTGGCAGCATTGCATTAGATCTTAATATATTCACAACTGCTGGGAGGTCACTTCCTCAAGGAAAGCTTTCCCTCATCACTCTTTCAAGTCAAACACCTGTATGTCACATTATAGTGATTGTAAGACACATACACTTTTACATTTTAACATACTTTTACATTTTATATTTTAATACGGATGCATCATAGTTTAATTGCAGCATTGTTTTTTTTTTTCTCATTACACTCGGCATTTCAAATTTGATTTGCCCGAGGTACCTCTCCTTCCCAGCACTTTAGCAGTCTGTTACTACCCTATGTGATAAATACCTGTTTTTCACACAGGACTGTAAACTCCGGGAAAACAGGCTGTCTTCTTCCCCACTGTGAATCCTAAAGCTGAGATTACTGAGTCAAAAGGCATAGATATTTCTGTCCAGTTATTTTTGAATTACATAATTAATGCATGAATACATCCATATTTTAAAATTCAGTGTATTGTGCAAGCCCTTCTAGTCCCAAAGGCAGCCACTGTTAACAGTTTGGAATATACCTTTCCAGACCCTGTTCCTTGTACTTACATGCATATACACATATGGTGCCTACATTATTAATAGACAACGTTAGCCTACTTTCCACAAAGATAGTGGCGATACGCACCCTACCAATAATAAATGAGGGGGCCTGTGTCTTCAGCCCTTTGCCAACTCCAGATGCATTCAATTTCTAATTTTTTTCCAGTCCGTTGAATAAAAATCATGTCTTATGGCTTAAATCTCTGCTTTCCCAATACACAGGACTCAAAGCTAGTAGTCTTTCTCTGGCTTTCCAGAACTTCTGGAGCTTCCCCTTTCCATACTGCCCCAGCACCCCAAAGCTATATAAATATTCTCCTAGACTTTCTTCTGTTTTTTTTTAGTTTTATATTTAGCTCTTCAATCCACTTGGAATTATATTTTGCATATAAGGAGAGCATTTTTTCCAGCCAGATAGCCAACTCTGCCAGTGTTTTTCATGAACCTTCCTTGAATCGCTCAGTTAGAATATCATTTTCATCCTGTATTAAGTTCTCATATATACTTGGAGTGGCTTCTGGACTTTATTACTTTTTCACTGATCTCTTTGTCTATCTCTGTGTCAATGCCATACTGTTTTTATTATTCTAGCTTTATGAAAAGTTTGAATATCTAGTGAAGAAAGTCCCCCTTATTAAACTTTTAAAAAATTGGCAAGTTTTGCATACTTTTCATATTTTTAAAAATATTTTGTCAAATTTTCAATAACTTGGTTTTGTTAGAATTACATTAAATTTGTATTTACTTAAGAAGGATAGATATTTTCATGACATTACATCCTTCTCAGAAATTTTATTCATCTCTTTTTTTCTTTTTTTTTTCCCCATCTTTTGGTAATTTTAAAAAACATTTCCTTTTTGGGGTCTCAGATCTTTCTTGTTAAATTTATTCTTAGGTTTTACTGTTCTGTCACTATTAGATTTTAAGTTTTTCCACTTCTAATTGGTTGTCACTGTTCTAAGCTTCTCTCAATGATGCTTGGATACTCTCATTCAAGAGTCATCTTTTCTCCTTCTTCTACTACAGATTTCACTGTCTTGTTTTTTACGTTCGCTAGAAACTCAAAACAATGTTGAGTAATAGAGACATTAGGGACAGCCCTAGTTTGATCCTGGTTTTAATGGCTTTTGTTGTTGTTTTTTTTTTTAATTGGTTTAGTAATTTCCCACTTAATGTGCCATTCATTTGCTGTTGGTTCCTGTCACCGCTTCAGCATCACCTGGGAGCTCTTTAGAAATGCAGAATCTCAGGCCCTACTTACTGAATCAGAATCTGCATTTTAACAAGATTCCCAGGTGATTCATAGACACTTTAAAGTCTGAGGAGCACTGGTCTAGATGATTTCTTTCAATTACGATTTTACTTAAGAGCTTAGTAAGAATTGCTGTGGCTGTTGGGTCTTTATCAAATACTTTGTGGCATCTATTCACCCACTAAAAAAATGGCTTCCGTCTCTTTGTAGCTGGCATGCATTTTAGTGTTGGTTCCTGATTCTGGACCAGCCCTGTGTCCTGGAACACGAAGCCACCTCACGATCTCCAAGCATTGTTGCTCATCACTTTCTCATTCCTGTCTCTCCAGCTTCTCTGAGCACCTTGACAGCTGGGGCGAATGTCCTCCTGCTTGGGCTCCCAGTGCCTGGGCTCTGAGCAGCGCACAGTAGTAGGTGCTCAGAAAACACTTGATGGAACTTGAGCTGTCAGTCTTTTACAGCTCTGCCCGGCCCCCTTCTCCTCTCTCTAAGTTCTGTAGATGGTTTTTATCTCCGTGAGTCGTCTACTGAAAGCTCTGGACTGCTCCCCAGGAAAACACACATTAACTGATTCCCATCTCTGCTGTTTGAGAGGTTCCAGGCTGTCCTGGAGCTCAGGGTAAGACCCTTACTCTCCCATTACCTTTGAACACCCAGGCGGTTATCAGGCTGTGTTACTGTTCCATTTTACAGATGCGGAAAACCCAACTTCTTCAAGAAATAGGAAACTCCTTAGAAGGGCCAGAAACTGGACAAGCCAAGAAAGTTGCTGACCAATTACAGTGCCCCCTGCTGGGAAGCTGCAGAATTTCACCAGGATCACAGAAGGCTCCCTCCTCTGTCTCTGCTTATGGTTTTGAATCTTGTTAAAATGGAGGGCTGTTCTCAGGACCACAGCTGACTGGCCTGGGCTCCTGGCATCTGATGAAAAGGCACCTATCTACAGCCCTAGAGGCTGACCAGCAGCCTCGGGGGTGACCTGGGATAAGAGTGCTCCCCAATCAGCGTGGCTCTCTCCAAATGGGGCCCCAGCTGATCCTCCATCTTTATGCAATAAAATAAAGGACTTAGGAATTGAGCAGAGAGATCAGATGGAGGGAGCAGAAGCTGAAAGGCCTGCAGAGAAGAATAGTAAGCAGAAGCCAGGAGGCAATGAAGAGAGGAGAGAGAAGTTTCTAGAAAAGCAACCCTAGAAGAAGTGGTCCAAGGAGAAGAGGTGTCAGTTCTTGATAGAGCTGCAAGTGTGAGCAACAGATCCTGGCTGGGGCTGTCTACATCCTAAGGGCATCTCAGAGAGGGTGGCTATGTGTAGATGTCACCGCCCACCTGGAAGTGACCCCAGAAGTAGCAATGTCCTGGAGGCAGCCACATGGAGCTCTGCACAGGGTGTCACTCATGTTTATTGACCAGAATAGTGGCTTTGGTTTCAGCATCAAAGACCCTTTCTCCTGGGACAGGCAGGGGTGGAGGACCAACCAGCCAGGAGCTCCCAGGGAGAGATGAGGACACTGTGGTGGCAGAAAGCCCTGGACTGAGAGATAGGCTCCTCAACTCTCCCACAGGGAAAAATAAATACTGACAGCTCTGCCTAGGGCCATCTGCCAAGCTGGAGAGAGGGGGGAAGGGGAGGGGCAGTTTGTAATGTCCTTCCCAGAGGGCTCTGAGGACACTAGGGCTCTGGTCCCTCTGAGAGTACCCTGGAAGTGAGGGCAAAGGCTGGACGATGAGCCTTTCAGGACAGTCCCCAGGAGACCTTGTGAGGAGATGTCTAGGAAACAGGTTCCAGTGGGAGCCCTCCCACCACTGGGCCTGGGCCCCTGGGCCACCTGCAGGGGTTGAGGCCCAGCCACGACTGCAGAGCCAGCCCTCTCCTGGCCCCTGGTCCGCCCTGTAGGCAAAAGCTGGCCGCTGCAAGGACCAGAGTCCACAGAAACAGTCTGGCCAGGCCTGGTATCCCTGGGTATCCCAGCAAGAGCCTCCAGCCCTCAGGGAAGGTAGAGCGCCACGACCACGTAGATGACCCAGCTGGTGGACACGAAGACCCCGAAGAGCAGGCTGAAGAGCACGAGCGAGCGGGCCTTCCTCGAGGCCTCCTCTGCCTGGGCCAAGTCACCCCTGCCCAGGGCTGCGCGGGTCTGCAAAGGGAGAGGGCAAGGGGTGAGTAGACCAGAGCCCTACTCCCTTCAGTGTGGCACCATCTGGGCCAAGCCCACCTTGAGAAAGGCAGGGGATTATGAGTCCCATTTTACAGACTGAAAAACTGACACTGAAGTTGAGGGACCTGCCCGGGCCTCACAGCTAGTGACTGGTATGGTGAAGGGGAGAGGCATGATGGAGGTGGTGGCTGCCAGGCCCCAGGCACTTCATGTGTGTCGGCTCTGGTTTATACCCTCCATCTTATCTACCATCCTCACCACAACCCTGAGAATGGGATCTTTGTTGCCCTTACTCTGCAGATGAGGAAACAAAGGCCAGAGAGGTTATAAATGACTTGCCCAGGGCCACACAACGAGTGATGGAGCCACAATTCACAGGCAGGTAGTCTGCCTACAGAGTCTTGTTCTTGACCACTGAGGTGTCCTGAAAGCTGCCTTCTCCCCACATTCCTGGATTTCTTATGACCAGGGAACTTGGCTGGCAGAAGAAAGTCAGGGCTATGGCCTCCCTGGGCAGGTCAGCCTTGAGCAAAGGCCCCCAGAGACTTGTTTACTGCTGTGCATATTAGGATGTCATCACATCGACATCACTGAATCCCCAGGGTCTGACACCATGCCTGGCATATGGTCAATAAGGGAAGGAAGGGAAGATGGATGGATGAATGGATGGAGACTAGAGAGATGGTAGGTAGATGGATGGATGTGTGGGAAACGAATCAATAAGGATGACCAGATAGGTGAGTAGACAGATCAGTGAGTAGACAGATGGATGCATAGAGGGATGGATGGATGGATAAATGGCTGGGGGGATATAGACAGATGGGTAGGTAGCTAGATAGATAGATGAAGGTGGATTGATGGTGGGTGAATGAATAAGTAGATAGATGGATGAATAGAGGGATGGATGGATGGATGGATGGATGGATGGATGGATGGATGGATGGATGGATGGATGGATGGATGGATGGATGGATGGATGGATGGATGGATGGATGGATGGATGGATGGGTGAGTAGACAGATCAGTCCTAGATAAATGAATATATGGAAGTAGATGCATGGCTGAAGAGATGAGTGGATGGATGGGCAGAATTTTATCCCATTACCAGGCTGCGCAGCATCTTGGGCCTTAGCAATCATTCACACCTTTACTGTGAATAGTTGTAGCAGAGCTTTCCAGAACAGATCTTGAATGGTAAGAGGCAGAGACTGGAGAAAGGAGGAGGTGTGTCCACACAAGTGGGGCTAGAACCCACAGACAATTGGGCACTGATTTCCCAGTTCCAACCCTCTCCTGAGGGAGAGACACCAGAGGCCCTGTTGCTGGGAGAGTGGCTCCATCTGGAGTCACTGGTGGCTGCACAGTAGCCAGGGCTGTACCCAGGGTCTGCTCCCACCCCACCTACCTCATGGGAGTAGACAATGGCGATGAGACCGGTAAGGAGGCAGCAGAAGAGGGTCACCAGCACTGACTCCATCATGTAATCCTTGGGCAGGGGCCTGTGTTCCACTGTGGTGGGGGCTGGCATGCCTGCCACTGGGCTGTTGTACTGTGGGGGCAGTACAAAAAGGTGAGGGAGCTGGACCAAGCCTCCAGCACTGCCAGCGTGAGGTGGCTGAGGCTCAGAGACGGTGGGGTCCATGGAGGACATGACTGTCAAGGGCCATGGGAGGGTCACGCTGCCTACCCTCACCCTCCACCTAGTGTGGCTGTGGACCACAGAGGCTCAGGTCACAGCCATCCTTCCACCTTCTCCTTCCTGGACCCCACTAGTCACTCTGCCCCTGGCCATCTGTAATTCTGTCCTATACAGATTGTTCACTCCATCCAGCCAATAGGGGGTCTACATCACCCTCACTGGGCTCCCCCCGCCCCAGGAGGCAGGGACTCCAATCTCTCAGGGATTTTTTGTTCATCATTTTGTGTTTTATGAAAATCTAATCAGGTCGCCCCCTCCCCACAAAGCCCCTGGCCCCTCACAATGGATTCCACTTTACCAGCCTCTCCCTGATGAGCTGAACAAAGCCATCATTCTCCGAACACACCAGGCTTGACCACCTATGTGCTGTGCTGGCTGAGCCCTCTGCCTGGAGGCCCTTCTTGTCTTCCCTGCCTGCACCCTTCTATGCATCCTTCAGAATCCAGCTCCAATGCCTGCATCTCTAGGGATCTCCAGACCCACCCGCCCACCAGGCAGAGGTAGCCCTTTCCTCTTCCAGGCTCAAAAGTCCCCTCTGCATGGGTAGCAGTAACCTCTCATCTTGTGTTCCAGCCTCCCGGACCTGAGAGCCCGCTGTGCGCCCAGAGCTGGCCTAGGCCCGTGCTGATTGCACAGATGAGGGAGGGAGGAAGGAGGATTGAAGAGCCGCGTGGGCCCGACCTCTGGCCACACTGCCAGAGCCGTGGGCCCTACTCACCACGGGGAAGGGGAAGGCGCCTCCTCCTCCGGCGGCGGGGGACGAGAAGAGGGGCAGCTGCGGTGAAGGCCCGGCAGAGTACAGGGGCGTCGCCGCGGGTGGCGGCGGGTACAAGGCCTGGGGCGAGGGTCCGGGCTGGAAGAGCACCGGCACTTGGGGGTAGGGCGGGTAGAGCAGGTGCACAGCCTTGGGGTCGGGTGGGGCGTATGGCGGGGGCTCGCCCACAAAGCCGATGTTGGGGACCCCACAGGGCGCCAGCTTGGGCTCCTGCCTGGCCTCTCCCGCAGCCAGAGAGCCGGTGGGGGCATGGGTCTGGGTGGTGGGCGCTGCCAAGGCCTCGGTGGGGGAATCGACCAGGGGATTCTCCCGGATCTGCTCGCCCCCCACAGCGTGACCAGGGCCGCTGCTCCCCTCCACAGGCTCCGCGGCCCCTTCCTCGATGGCCCCTCGGTCCTCATCCAGGAGCTGCGGACGGTGTGGGAGCTGCGGGAGCGCTGGGTGCTCAGGGCTCCGGGAGCCCTCAGAGTCTGTGGGCGTGCCACCCCCTCTCCTGTCCTGTCCTGGGAAGAAATGGCAGGCACTGTGAACCCTAACAGTCGGCTGGGCCACTGGGACTCCTTCCCTCACACCCCCAAAACACAGCCGCAATGACAAAATCCCAGTGGCGACGCTGATCTTAACTACTTCCATGTACCAAGTGCTCAGCTCGCACCCATTGTCCCAGCTCTCATAGAATCCTGCCCAAAGTCCATTGATGTGAGGAGAAACTGAGGCTCACAGAGGTTAAGCGCCTTGCTAGAGGTCACACAGCCAGTGGCCCAGTTGGGATGAGAATGCAGGTTGCCCTGCCCAGATTGCCTCGGTTGGGAGATAGTATCCACGACCAGACCCTGCTGCCACAGTGGATTGGACCAGGGAAAGAGCACTGACCAAGGGCAGCCTTCTGATAGGCTGGCCCCAGATACAGGTCTTGTGGGGGCTGGTCTGAAAAGATGAGCTGGAACAATCAGATTCTTGGCTTGGGGTTTGGCCTGCAGGTTGTGGGGGAGGGGTGGGGCGCTCAGGCACTGACAGACCATGGCTAATGAGTGACACGGAAGAGCCAGGAGGTCACCAAGGCATAGAAGGAAGAGAACCCTGAATATTGAAGGGGCCAGGGAGAGGAGAAGGCAGTGGTTGGAGAGAAGCCAGGCCAGCAGTTTGAAGCCAGGTCTCAGAGGCACCTCAGTTGCCCAGTCGCCTTCCAGCTCTGGTCTGGAGTATCCACATGGTAAATTCCAGAGGCACCTGAGCAGGTCTCCACAAATCCTGAAGGTCCTCCTGCACCTCCTGGGAGCATCCTGACTGAGCACCTCCAGATGTCAGGCAGGCGCCTGTGGAAAACTCTGAAAGAGAAGGTGGCCTACCTCCTAGTTGGTTGTATAGTATGTGGGGTCTTAAAAGCTTGCAAGTGGTTACACATGGCACAATTGCTCTCTATTTGCCTGGAGCAACAGAGGAAGGAGAGTCAGGAACAGGAGGAGGAAATAGAAGATGTGGCTAACTGCCTCCATGAACAGCTGCCTCCTTTGCCATGAGACCAGAAGAACTGGATGGTGCCCGGCTACCATTGCTGAACATTTTGTTCAAAGATTCTATAGAAGAATCCTGATCAAAAGGTTAAAACTGCAGAACAGAATTTAATTTCAAATTTTCATGGACTCCAGACTTTCTGGAGCCGTGGAGGCTGAATGAACCACCAAAACTATTGTGCTAAAATAATCTTTAAGACTTAAACCAAAAATATTCCCTGAAGTCTTCTTAAAACCAAATAATAAACACTAAATAGACAATAGATAAGTGGATATTTTTTTTTTTTTTAATTTTGGTGAAGGGTAATACAGTACACAATACTGGGGAAGCCAGCACAGCTTGACCAAGGCAAGGTCACGGAAGCTTCATAGGCACATCCAAACTCCCTGAGGGACAGAATTACTGGGCTGAGGGCTGTGGACCATGGTTTTGGGGGGATATCTAGCTCAATTTGCACTAGTTTTTTTTTTTTTTTTCCTAGCTCAATTGGCATAACATAGTTTATAAGGAAAATGTTCTATATCCTACTTTGGTGAGTAGCATATGGGGTCTTAAAAGCTTGTGAATAGCCATCTAGGACACTCCAATGATCCCACTCCATCTAGAGCAGGGGAGAATGAAGAAAACCAAAGACACAAGGAAAAGAGTAGTCCGAAGGACTAATGGACCTCAACCACCACAGCCTCCACTAGACTGAGTCCAGCACAACTAGATGGTGCCCAGCTACCACCACCAACTGCTCTGACAGGGATCACAATAGAGGGTCCCGGACAGAGCTAGAGAAAAATGTAGAACAAAATTCAAACTCACAAAAAAAGACCAGACTTACTGGTCTGACAGAGACTGGAGAAACCCCTGAGTATGGTCCCCCTGGACACGCTTCTAATTCAGCTCTGAAGTCACTCCTGAGGTTCACCCTTCAGCCAAAGATTAGACAGGCCCATAAAATAAAACTAAACGGGCACACACCAACCAAGGGCAATGACAAGAAGGGAAGAGGGGACAGGAAAGCTGGTAATGGGGAACCCAGGGTTGAGTGCTGATATATCTCAGGGTTCACAATCAATGTCACAAAACAATATGTGTATTAATTGTTTAATGAGAAACTAATTTGTTCTGTAAACTTTCATCTAAAGCACAATTTAAAAAAAACAATAGTTTAGCTTAAGCAGTAAAGAATGTCTGCCTTGAGCTCTTTTAAGATCTATCCATATGGGATCAAATTGACAACAGCAACTGAAAAGATTAGATGGGGACCTTAGGGGGAAGTGAGTGTATGTTAAGGGGGAAGACCAACTCAGAAAGGGAGGGTGATCATGGTTGCACAACTCAAAGAATATAATCAATGTCACTGAATTGTACATGTAAAACTTGAATTGATGTGTGTTTTGCTGTGTGTATTCTCAATGACAACAGGAACAAAAGTATTTTAAAAAAGAGACAGTACTGGGGAGGATCCCGCCCGTGGTTGGCATTCAAGGCCCTAGAGCAGGGGTGAACCACCCAGTGCTGAGGGCCTGGCTCTGGAGGCTCATTTTCTAAGTGGCCTTGTGGTTTCTACAAGGTAGATTGTTATTGTTGTTTTTCATCACATAGATTCTGACTCATGGTGACCCCATGTGTGTCAGAGCAGAACTGTGCTCCACAAGATTTTCAGTGGCTGATATTGCAGAAGTAGATCACCAGGCCTTTCTTCTGAGGTGCCTCTGGGTGGACTCGAACCACCAACCTTTCAGTCAGCAGTGGATCATGTTACCCATTGAGCTACCCAGGGACTCTCTGCAAGGCAAAGGGATAACACTAGGCATCTCAGGTGAGGGTGGGCGGGGCCTTCCTGAAATTCCTAGGCTGGGCTGGTGGGTGGAGTCAAAGGCTAGGGATCATTGAGGGAGGGGACCCCAATGGCAAGGGGTGCTGAATCCCTGAGAGCTCCCCGCCCACCCCTCCCAACATCCAGGGTCTCACTCAGGGCCCCTGCTCCTCACAGACGTGCTATTTATGCCTCCACATCTTTGCCCAACGCTCTGGCTCTGCCTGCTGGGCCAGACAGCTCCATTAGCCCCATATAATTTAGCAAGTTTGGGGTTCCCTCTAACTGTCTTGCACCAGTCTTGTCTTCCAGTTTCTTCCTTCTTTCATTAGTGAGCCCACACTCTGCTGCAATGGCTGTGTAGGGATGGGGCTACAAAATGAATGAGTCGGTGGTTTCAGGTCATGTACAAAATAGTGAGCAACAGACATAGGAAAAGGAAAAACTGTGGCCCACAGGGATCAGGACTGCACCCGGGAAGCCTAGGGAGATGGGAACACAGAGGAGGCAGACATGGTGAGCCAGGGAATCTGTCCTGGAGGGTGTGACATCTAAACAGTTTCTGAAGGATGAGGAGGTGTTAAGTGGACAGAGGGAAGAGGAACAGTGTTACAGGCAGAGGGAACAGCAGGTGAGAGTGGAGTGTAGCGTGGGAATTGAGTGGTTTCATAATATACCTGGAGCTCAGTTGGAGGCAAGGAGTGGGAAAGGGCCAGGACAAGAAGAGGACCTTGCACACGGTGTAAAGGTGTTAAAACCTTACCCTGAGAACAGTGACAAGTCATGGAAGTGTCTGAAGCAGGAGAATAGCATGGCCAGACTTCTGAGTTGGCAAGGGCACATGTTCCTCCCATCCTTACATGGGTGCCCCTTTTCAATGTAAGCTTGTAGCTTCTATCAAAAACAATCAAAACCAAACTCACTGCCAGCCAGTCAATTCCGACTCACAGCAATACCATGCATTATGGAGTGGAACTGCTCCATAGGGTTTTCTTGGCTGCAATCTTTACAGAAACAGACTGCCAGGCCTTTCTTCTGTGGTGCTGCTGAGTGGGTTTCAACCACCAACCTTTAGGTTAATTGTCAAGCCAAATCATTTGTGCCGCTCAGGGACCTTCCCTCCATCAAGAGGTGGCTCTATTTCTCCACCCCTTGAATCTGGGCTTGGGCATACGACTTGCTTTTGCCAGTGGGACATCAACAAATATCTTACAAGCAGAGGCTTTAAAAAACGTCCCTCTCCTGCTGTTTACAACTAAAAACTCTAGACAAAATACAAAAAGCAATTACCTGGGGTCAGCGAAAAATGAACAAAAGGAGACAGACTCTGAAACAGAGTCAAAATTTGGAGAAGTAACCCTCACGGAGTGAGTTTCCCGACTTTTTTTTTTTTCTCTCTCTGTCTCTCTCTAATTCTCTTGCACCTCTGCCCCAAAGGCAAGCGCTAGTCCTGTAACCACATGACAGTACAGCAGAACAGGCAGAATTTACAGAATTAAAGGGGAAAATAGACAAATCTGCAATAAGAGTAGAGGATTTTAATACTTAAATTTACAGCAATTGATAGAACAATTATATTTTTAAAAATTAGTAAGGATATAGAATCCGATTGATGTTTATAGAATACTACACCCAACGACTGCAGAATAGACATTCTTTTCAAGGACACGGCGTACATTCACCAAGGTAGACCACATAGTAGGCCATGAA
This sequence comes from Elephas maximus indicus, assembly GCF_024166365.1. NCBI lineage: Eukaryota > Metazoa > Chordata > Mammalia > Proboscidea > Elephantidae > Elephas > Elephas maximus. Next base: position 82,466,761 of record NC_064827.1, on the reverse strand, counting down.
ACAAATCTCAATAAATTCAGAAAGATTGAAATCAAGCAAAGTATATTCTCTGACCACAACAGAATTAGATTAGGAATCAATAACAATAAGACACCTAGGAAATACAAAATATCTAGTAATTAAACAACACACTTTTAAATAATTCATGGCTCAAAAATGAAATCACAAGATAAATTATAAAAATATTTTAATGGAATAACAATGAAAACCAAGATATCAAAATTTGTGAGATGCTGCTAAAGCTGTGCTTAGAGGAAGACACAGAGCTTTAAATGCTTACACTAGAAAAGAAGGAAGGTCTAAAATCAATGACCTAAGGTTCTACCCTACAAAACTAGAAAAAGACGAGCAAAGTAAATCCAAAGTAACAAGAAGGATAAAATGATAACAATAAAAAAGCAAAAGTCAATGAAATAGAAATAGACAATAAAGAAAAATAAGAAGGCCAAAAGATGATTCTTTGAAAAGATATACAAAATTGACAAACCTCTAACTAGACTTACCAGGAAAAAGAAAGAGAACATAAATCACTATCAGAAATAAAAAAGGGGTTATCATCATAGATCCTACAGACATTAAAAAGATAATAAGTGTTAGGGGTTGAATTGTGTCCCCCCCAAAATATGTGTCAACTTGGTTAGACCATGATTCTCAGTATTGTGTGGTTGTCCTCCAATTTTTGATTGATACAATTTTCCTTTGTGTTGTAAATCCTAATCTCTGCCTGTGGTTAATGAGGCAAGATTAGGTTATGTTAAAGAGGATTAGTGTAGGATGTAACACCCTTGCTCGGGTCATATCCCTGATCCAAGATATCTTACAAGCAGAGAGCTGGGGATCTCATACCACCAAGAAAGCAACGCCAGGAGCAGAGCACATCTTTTGGACCTGAGGTTCCTGTGCGGAGCAGCTCTTAGACAAAGGGAAGAGTGATGACAAGGACCTTCTGCCAGAGCCAACAGAGAGAGAAAACCCTCTCCTGGAGCTGGTGCCCTGAATTTGGACTTCTAGCCTCCTAGACTGTGAGAGCATAAATTTCTCTTTGTTAAAGCCATCCACTTGTGGTATTTCTGTTATAGCAGCAATAGATGACTAAGACAATAAGAGAATACCATTGTCTTAGTTATCTAGTGCTGCTATGACAGAAATACCACAAATGGACGGCTTTAAGAAACACAAATTTATTGTCTTACAGTTTAGGAGGCTAAAAGTCTTAATACAGGGTGCCAGCTCTAGGAGAAGGCTTTCTCTGTCAGCTCTGAAAGAAGGTCCTTGCCTCTTCAGCTTCTGCTTCCTGGTTCCTCAGCGATCTCCATGTGTCTTGGCATCTATCTTACCCATCTCTCTTCTGCTGGCTTGTTTAATCTCTTTTATATCTCGAAAGAGATTAACTCAACACATACCCTACACTAATACTATCTCATTAACTTAACAAAGACAACACATTCTCAAATGTGATTATAACCGCAGGCATTATTGTTGTTTTTGTTAGGTGCCATCAAGTTGATTTTGACTGATACTGACCCTATAGAACAGAATAGAACTGCCTATAGGGTTTCCAAGGAAAGGCTGGTAGATTTGAACAGCCAAACTTTTGGTTAGCAGCCATAGCTCTAACCAGGGCTCCATAACCACAGCAATAGAGGTTAGAATTTACAACACATACTTTTGGGGGACATAATTCAATCCATAACATTCCACCCTTTGGCCTCCCCAAATTCACATCCTTGACACATGCAAAACACATTCACCCCATCACATCATTCCAAAAGCCTTAAATCAACTCCAAGTCTAAAATCTCATCTCCTGAATCATCTAAATCAAATATGGGTGAGAGTTTAAGCTCATTCCATCCTGGGTAAAATTCCTTTTCCTCTGTGAACCTGTGAAATCTAGACGACAAGTTATCTGTTTTCTAAAGTACAGTGGTGGAACAAGCACAAGGTAGACACTTCCATTACAAATGGGAGAAATGGGGAGAAAGAAGGGATAACAGGCACCCAGCAAGTCCAAAACCCAACAGAACACATTACATTAGCCTTCAAGTCTTGAAAATAATCCTCTGTTATCTGAGACCACTTAGGCAGTGGCCCTGCCCTCCAAACTCTGGTTGTTGGCCACACCCTCTGGATTCTGGGTGGAGGCCCCTTGGCCCTTGGCTTCAGCTCTGCCTTCCAGGTACTCTGGGATGGCAAATCAGCTCCCTCAGCTTTAGGCGGCCCTATTCTCCTAGTCCATCTGAGTGGCAACCCCACTCCGTTGGCCCTGGCAAGCCCTGTTCTTCCCCCCTTTGAGCATGGCAGCCCCACATCCTCAGCTTTGGGTGGTGGCCCCATCCCCCAGCACACCTTAACGTCAGGCCCACACTTTGGAACTGAGTTGGTGAAGATCTGACTCTTTGAAATCCAGGTGGCTGTGGCCCCACCCTTTGTGATCCAGGAGACTATGGCCCTTTGAAACTGAGAAGGCCCTCCTTCCCACGCTCCTTCCAACAGTTTTGCTGATCTCCCAGCTGCTCTATGGATGGCCTTTCTCTGTTATTGGGGGACAGCAGATGTAGTTCCTTTGGTCTGTTTCCTGCCTGTAGAATTCCAAGAAGCAGAGAGCATTCTTTCCTTTCATTATTTCTCTTTCCCCTTCCGTCTAAGCTGATGGGTTTTTCATCAGTCACAGGCTTAATCTCTTTAAAAAAAGATTGTGTAGACACATCCTTGGTGAAAATTCTAGGACACATGTACAACAGATTTTTCCAAATCTTTAAGTTCTGTTTTCATTTTGCACAGTTCATTTTTAAGTCCTGCTCTTTCCTCTCACATTTTACTATAAGTGGCAGGGAAACCACACAGCCCCTTTAAGATCTTGCTTAGAAATATTATCAGCCAGATATCCAAGTTCATCACTTACAACTTCTATCTTCCACCAAACATTTGAACATAATTCAGACAAGCTCTTTGCCACTGCATAAAAAGCATCACCCTTCCTCCATTGTCCCATCACATGTCCATCATTTTCTTTTAAAGCCTCACCAAAAGCACACTTAATGTCCACATTTCTAGCCATATGTATTCTCTAAGATGATAGAGACTTTCTCTATACCCACCAAAAAAAACCCAGCTATAGGACAGAGTAGAACTGCCCCATAGTTTCCAAGGAGCACCTGGCAGATTCGAACTGCCGACCCTTTGGTTAGCAGCCGTAGCACTTAACTACTACGCCAACTTTCTCTATAGCTCTCCTCATTTCTGGGCCCTCACCAGGATTGCCTTTGACATTCATAAATCTATCAACAGTCTCTTCAAGGCAATCTAAGATTTTACTATTAGGCACTTTAAAACTCTTCCAGGCTCCACCCCTTATCCAATTCCAAAACCATTTCCACATGTAGGTATTTTTTAAAGCAGCACCCCACTCCCTGTACCAAATTCTGTCTTAGTTATCTAATGCTGCTATAACTGAAATACCACAAGTGGATGACTTTAACAAACAGAAATTTGTTTTCTCACAGCTCAGGAAGCTAGAAGTCCTAATTCAGGGTGCTAGCTCTCGGGTAAGGCTTTCTCTCTCTGTGAGCTTTGGAGGAAGATCCTTGTCTCTTCAGCTTCTGCTTCCTTGTTCCTTGGAGATCTCTATGTGTCTTGGCAACTATCTTACCCCATCTCTCCTCTGCTGGCTTGTTCAATCTCTTTTATATCTCAAAAGAGATTAATTTAAGATACACTTTACGCTAATCATATCTCATTAACATAACAAAGACAACCCATTACCAAATAGGATTATAACGGTAGGCATAGAGGTTAGGGTTTACGACCATATTTTTGGAGGACATATTTGAGTCCGTAACAACCATGAACAATTTTATAGCAACATATTTGACAATGTAGATGAAACAGGAATATCTTGAAAACTACAACTTTCCAAAATTGACATGAAAAAGAAACAGAAAATCTGATTAACCCTGAATCTATGTGTAATGGTTAAGACTGTGTGTCATCTTGGCTGGGCCATAATTCTCAGTGTTTTGGCAGTTGTATAATGTTGTGATCACTTCCCCGTTGAAATATGATATGTGATCACCCCCATGATGGAATCTGCTGAGTGGTACCTGTGGGGGTGGGGCCTGTGGCAGCTCACCATCCCCTCAGCCTTCATCTCTCCTCCTTCCACCACCTATTTCCTTCCTTCTCGCTTTGCCAAGGTTTTTGGCTTGCTCTGAATCCAGCAGCTGCCTCTTGTCTGACCTCCGGTTCTTGGGACTTGAGCTAGCAGCTTACCTGTCCATCTTGGGATTCGTGGATCTTCACAGCCCGTGAGCAAGAGTCCTGCAGCTACGTGAATCAGGATAAAACTTGCAGTCTTGCCTGCCAACCTTGGGATTCCTCAACCTTCACAGCCTGTGAGCAGGAGCCCTGCTCTCCAACCTGACGATCTTGGGTTCACCAGTTTCTGTGGCTCCATGAACTGGGAAAGGCCTCTATCCTGTTCCATGAACTTGGGATGTTCCAAGCTCTACAATTGTGTGAACTGTTTCCTTGATATAAATCTCTCTCTGTATATGTATATTTATATGCTTTACTGGTTTTGCTTCTGTAGAGAACCCAGCTGAAGTCACTATTAAAGAAATTAAATTTGTTATCAAAAACCTTTTCAAAAAGAAAACTCAGATGTTTCACTGGTAGATTCTATCAAACACTTAAACATCAATATTATGCAGACTTTTTCAAAAACAAAGAAGGTGTGATCACTGGCAAAATCATTTCAGGAGACCAGCATAACTCTAATACCAAAACCCAAAATGTTACAATAAAAGAAAATAACAGATCAATATCCTTCATGAATAAAGACACAAAAAGTCCTTAATAAAATATTAGCAAATCAAATCCAACAATATATAAAAAGGATAATACATCATGGTCATGTAGGATGTTTGCAAGGCTGATTTAACATCCAAAAGCCAATCAATGTAATTTACCATGTTAACAGAATAAAGGAGAAAAAGCACAGGATTTTTTCAATAGATGCAGAAAAAGCATTTGACAAAATCCAATACCTATTAATGATAAAAGCTCTTAGCAAAGTAAGAATAGTAGAGAATTTCCTAAAATTGCCAAAGGGCATCTGTGAAAAACTTGCAGCTGACCTCATACTTAATGGCAAAAAACCCGAATCACCGTCTCCCCCTAACTGATAACTAGCACAGAAAGATTCATCCGGCAGTTGGCGCCGGAGCACTGGAAGTGATCAGCAGAAACGGAGAGATGACCAGGGTCTGAGCCAGAATGGAGGCAGATGGGCTATAGGGAGGTGGACAGACCCAGGCAATACCGTGAGGTGCAAACAGTGCGCTTGCCTACTAGCCCAAATGTTGGTGGTTTGAACCCACCCATAGGTACCTCAGAAAACGGACCTTGAGATCTGCAGTTCTACTCTGTACACATAGGATTGCCATGAGTCAGAATTGACTCAATGGCAACAAACAACAGCAAGAAGGGGTACCTGATGGGATACGGAGGGAGGGAAAGAAGTTATCAAGAGTGACAGCTGACTTTCAGGGCTGGGCTGGTGTGCCTGGGCTGAGGTTCTGTGTTCTGGTCAGAACCTGGAAGTCAGAGGCCAGATGTCAGGGGCTATTTCGCCTCCCTCTGCCTCTTCCCATTTCCTCCTTCTTAAAATGGGGATAATGATTAAATGATTGAAGTGCTTGCTTCATTGGCTACTATTATTTGGGAGTCCCTTGGTGGCACAAACACTTAAGCACTAGACTACTCACTGAAAATGTTGGCAGTTCAAACCCACCCAGAGGCATCTTGGAAGACACGCCTGGCAATCTGCCTCCACAAGGTCACAGCCTTGAAAAAACTATGGAGAGCTGTTCTACTCTGCAACACTTGAGGTCACCATCAGTCGAAATCTACTCAACAGCAACTGAAAAAAAAACAACAACTATTATCTGAGGTCGCGAAGAGATTGGAAGATGAGAAAATGGAAGGTATTCTGGCTAGTTGTTGAATTGTGCAAGTGGGGGAATAAAAACTTTGAGAAATAAGGTCCACAATTAAAATCAGAGAAATCTGTGACTGTGAGTTGACAGCTAGGGCTCTTTGAGATGACCCCCATGGGGATTTAGGGATTCCTGTCCTACCCTGGGGATGGAAACCCTGGTGACATAGTGGTTAAGTGCTACGGCTGCTAACCAAAGGGTGGGCAGTTCGAATCCGCCAGGCGCTCCTTGGAAACCCTGTGGGGCAGTTCTACCGTGTCCTATAGGGTCGCTAGGAGTTGGAATCGACTCGATGGCACTGGGTTTTGGTTTGGGGTCCTACCCTGGTAGCGTACTGGTTAAGAGTTTGGCTGCTAACCAAAAGGTCAGCAGTTTGAATCCACCAGGCACTCCTCAGAAACCGTATGGGGCAGTTCTACTTGTCCTGTAGGGTTAATATGAGTCGGAATCAACTTGACAGCAACAGGTTTTTTTTAATGGTCCTGCTGGGGGTTCACATTCAAATTAGAAGGTAGCCTAAATATCACTGGGGGAGATGCCAGCCAGACTCCAACCCCTGTAGAGGCCTTGTTAGGTGCTCTAAGGGTTTCCAGGGCAGCTTCCCAAACTCATCCACCCAGGCACCTACCTCTGCCCAGCCAAAGGCTGGAGGTTTGAAATAATCAAGGCAAGAACAAAAAGAAACACTGAAAAAACGGGACAGTGTGTTTGCTGCCTAAACCAGAGGCACCAGTGACACTGGCTGACTTATTCACAAAGCTCTCAGCCAAAACCCATCACCCCTGGGACATAAAGCCGAAAACTTCCCTCTGTATATGCAACTACACAAAGCACAGGGCTCAGCAGGCCAGCGATTCAATCACACAGTATTTATTGAGCACCTACTTTATACCAGCATGAGGCATTGGTGGTTCAGTGGTAGAATCCTCACCTTCCATGAGGAAGACCCTGATTCGATTCGCAGCCAACGCTCAGCCACCACCCATCTGTCAGTGGTGGTTTGTATGTTGCTATGATACTGTGCAGGGTCCTGGGAGGTTGGCTCTTGACCGCTAATCCAAGGTTGATGGTTCGAACCAAGCCAGCGGCACCAAGGAAGAAAGGTTTGGCAATCTGCTTCTATAAAGATTACAGCCAAGAAAACCCTATGGAGCACAGTTCTACTCTGCAACACATGGGGTTGCCATGAGTTGGAATCAACTTGATGGTAAAGGATATGATGCTGAACAAGAAGAAAGGCTTGGGAAGAAAGGCCTGGTTATCTACTTCTGAAAATCAGCCAATAAAGACCCTATGGGTCACAACAGTCCTATCTGAAACCAATTAAAAAAAAAACCAACCTGTTGCCGTTGAGTCAATTCTGACTCACAGTGGTCTTATAAGACAGAGTAAAACTGCCCCATAGGATTTCCAAGGAGCAGCTGGTGGATTTGAACTGCCAACCTTTTGATTAGAAGCCGAACTCTCAACAACTGTACTACCAGGGCTCCGAGCAGCAAGACCTAGGACCCAGCAAAGTGCTCCATTGTTCGAGGGGTCGTTGTGAATCAGGGGGTGGAGAATATGGCAGCTAACAACAAGATGGACCAGGCAGTGTTCTAGGGTCAGAATACAAGGCTGTGCACAAACCCTACAAAAATGCCAGCTTTCAGCAGGTTCTAGTGCCTATGGGGCAGGTGAGTCCACGAAGCTTTGTGGGTAAGATGTCCAAGTGAATAATAACAATGCTAAGAACAACAGCCTATTAGCATTTAATAGGTGCCTTCCTGTACCTATATTAACATCAAACCCACATAACAACCACACTCTGGCTGTGTGACCTTACAGGCAACTGACTTAACCTCTCTGTGCCTCTGGCTTCTCATCTTTAAAATGAGTTATCACAGTAATGATCATTTAAAAATAATAACAGTGGACTAGGCTGTGTTCTGAGAGCTTTGCTATTTTAACTCAGGTCATCCTCAGGTGAGCTTTTATTTTTTATTATCCCCACTTAACTGATGAGGGATCTGAGGCTCAGAACAGGTCACCTGAGCTTCAGTGAGCCTCAGCAACTCAGATCCACGCCAGAGACCCAGTAGGCGAATTCCCCCCGGACTTGTCTAGCCCCTGCCCCAGTTATCATAACAAAAACCACAGCTTCGCTGGGTCCCGCCAGGGCAAATACCTGGCCGATCGCGCAGAGATAGGGCCGCAGAGTAAATAGATTTGCTGGCCTGGCTGCGGCCTTGGGTTCTCCGGTTCTCGACACCCGAGCCTCCGTTGGACAATCCGGCTGGGAAGGGGGGCCCGGGCTGCAGCCAGGGAGGCGAATGCTCGGGACTCTGGGGGGTAGGGGAACCCCCGAAGGCCGGGTGCCGGGCACCGCCGCTCTTCGCCCCGCATCCGCTGATAGCTGGGTGACCCCCACCCCATGCAGGTTCCCGAGGACAGCGGGGCTGGGGGGCCCAGGCAGAACTCCACGTCCCGCGGCGCCCAGATCCCGCTGCGGTCACCCGCTTCACCACCGCATCCCCGCCAACCTGGAACTCCTCAGAGCAGGGGCAGGGTCTCGGTTCACTGTCCCACCTCCGCCCCCCCAGCCCTTGCAGGGCCACGTCCCCGCGGGCCATCGGAGTAAATTGAATGGGCCTTCCGCACCCCCCCCCCACCCCCACCCCCAGTCTGCCCATCTCCCTAGCTCGGTCTCTCCCGCCCCTCCAGGTCTCTGACCCTAACTCTCGGTCTCTGATTCAGTTTGCGGGGTCTCTTTCCATCTCTGTGTCCCACCCCCGCTCTGGCTCGGCCCCCTTCTCATGGGTCGCCTCTTCCCCCTGTTCTAAGGACTTCAGCCTAGTCAGAGGGTGAACAAAGCCACGAGGGGAAGGATGGGGGCGGGGGGGAGGCAGTGAAAATGCCTGAAGAACTGACACCTCCCGAGGCACCTGCTGCCTGCCCTGGAGGGCTGGGTAGGGCTGGCTCCAGGGGCCCCCTGGGACCACGCCAAAGGCTACCCCCACCCAGCTCACCAGCAAGGGCGCCCCTGGAGCTGGGGGGTGCCCGTGGAGCTAGAGGGTAGCCAAAGTTTCATGAACTTTCCACAGCAGCCTCCGCTCCCAGGGTAGGCTCAGGGTGGGGCCCCGCGGAACCAGCGCCCTCGCCCTCCTCCTGCTCCGGCAGGCACCCTGCAGTCTCTTCTCCGTCCGCGGTCTCCAGGGACCGGGTCCGAGAGTGCGCGGAGCTCCCCTCAGGCCCTGCTGCCTTACCTGCCTCCATGGCCGGTGCCGGCGGCCGGTGCGAGTGGCGCTGCCACGGCTCCCTGCCCCTGGCGCTCCCGGACCGGCTCCGTGCCTTCCACCGTCCCGCCCGCCACTCCCGCCACCGCCCGGCTGGCTCCCCTTTCGCCGCCGGCTCCGGTTTCCTGGTGCCGGCTGCGCGGCCGGTTAATAATTGACCGCCTTGTTTGCCGACCGCAGTGTCAACAGGTCGCTCCCCTCGCACCCTGGTGCTAGATGCCCTAACCTACGTCCTCGCCAGCTAGCCAGGACCCCGCGCGGGCCACGTCCGGGGCTCTGGGGAGGATAGCGCTGGTGGTGGCGGAGGGGGAGAGGCTGCCACCTTCCTCCCCGGACCCAGGCGGTGTCTCGTGCCCTGAGCGCTGGCCTGTAGGCCGCAGCTACACCCAAATCACAGCCTGGCGGAGGATCTGTTCTTTGCGTGAAGAAAGGGAAGGTTTTGATCGAGATTTTAAGCAGCGGTTTAACTGAGCTGGAGTGGGATAGGAGAGCAGGTCAGGCAGAACTGGAAAAGGGCCGGGATAGCAAATTCAAACGTCCGCAGTGGCCAGGCAGGTCATGGGGGAGACAATAAGGAGTGGCAGGGACTTAGGCAAACTGGAGAGCACAGCTGATGTAATTGGGGCCAGGAGGACCCAGCGGGACTCACACTCCCCTTCAAGAGAAGTCAGAAATGTAGATTACTTCAAATCTCTGCATTTTTAAAACAAAGTGTGTGGGGCTTGTATTCTCTGGAACTTGCCGGACTGGATAATCAAGCCTCAATACAAACACCTAGAAACGCGACAAACTGTATCTACATGCCAAACATCCTTTTAAGTTCATAGCTAAGCCTCCAAGAGAGTAAGGAAAAGCCCAGGACCAAGACTGTAGAGAGAGCATGGGATACAGCACCCTGGGGTGCAGTGGGGCTGCTCTCTGTGGGGTTATTGGTCTCAAGGGATAAAAAAAAAAAAAGAGAGGGCTTGAATTTTACACCCAGATGGGGACAGGAGATGCAGCCTTTGGGTCCATGAAGCAGGGAGTTGGAATGAAGAGAGATAAATAGACTACAAAATCTGCCCATGGATCACAGAGATGATAAGGAAGTTGTTCTGACCCAGCCTAGCCTCTGGATGGAAAAAAAAAATTCCCAGGAAGTTGTAACCAACCACATAGTCTTGTTCCTCACTTGGGCTTGGAGTTCCAATTCCGCCTATCCATGTGGTCCAAAAACCCCTACGCAAAAAAAAAAAAAAAATCTCCTTTAAAAAAGTGTTAGAAGGAAAGAGCCCTTGGATTTAGCAAAAGCAAACATAAAAACACTTCCCTGGGACACAACCTCTATCCCAGCCAATTAGATTTCCTCAGAAAAAACATCCCCTGAAGATGAACTCGCAATCCCACCCAAGTGGCAAAACACATAGGAAAACAATCCACCATGAAGCAGAGTCTGACGAACAATAGCAAGGTTAGGCACTGGATCAACCAGGATTCAACCAGGAAAACAGAAACCACCTGGAGTATTTAAAATAGAGGATTTTAATGCAGGAAGCTGGTGCTAGGGGAAATAGAAGAGGCAAAAGTTAATCTGAGAAGAGTGAAATAAGACAGAGTTTAGCAAGAGCAGAAAGATTCTATCAAGAAAGGCAACAAGCAACACACAATACAGAAGAGGTCAGCACAACCAGACTAAACTAAAAGCAAAGAAGTTTCCTGAATAAACTGAACTCTTCCAAGGCCAGCGTAGCAGGCGTGGGGGTTTAGGGACCATGGTTTCAGGGGACATCTAAGTCAATTGGCATAATAAAATCTATTAAAAAAACACTCTGCATCCCTCTTTGGAGAGTGGCTTCTGGGGTCATAAAGGTTAGCAAGCAGCCACCTAAGATGCATCAATGGGTCTCACCAAAGAACACCAAAGACACAAGGTAATTACGAGCCCAAGGGACAGAAAGGACCACATAAACCAGAGACTACATTAGCCTGAGACCAAAAGAACTAGATGGGGCCAGCTATAATGGATGACTGCCCTGACAGGGAACACAACAGAGAACCCCTGAGGGAGCAGGAGAGCAGTGGGATGCAGACCTCAAATTATTATAAAAAGACCAGACTTAATGGTCTGACTGAGACTAGAAGGACCCTGGAGGCCATGGTCCCAGACCTTCTGTTAGCCCAAGACAAGAACCATTCCCAAAGCCAACTCTTCAGACAGGGATTGGACTGGACTATGGGATAGAAAATGATACTGGTGAAGAGTGAGTGTCTTGGATCAAATGGACACATGAGACTATGTCGGCATCTCCTGTCTTGGAGGGGAGATGAGACAGCAGAAGGAGTTAGAAGCTGGCAGAATGGACACAAAAACAGAGAGTGGGGGAAAGGAATGTGCTGTCTCACTAGGGGAGAGCAATTAGGAGTTACACAGCAAGGTATATATAAGTTTTTGCATGAGAGACCAACTTGATTTGTAAACTTTCACTTAAAAACTTTCACTTAAAGCACAATAAAAATTTTTAAAAAAGAAAAGGCAAAAGAAGGTGCATTTGCTTGAAGCAAATTTAAAAACAGTAAAACTGACTAAAAGTCAGTTGGCTTCTAATCACCATGTACCAGCATTTCTAGGAACCCTGGGGGCGCAGTGGTTAAGGACTTGGCTACTAACCAAAAGGTCAGTGGTTTGAACCCACCAGTTGCTCCATGGGAGAAAGATGTAGTCTGCATCCTTAAAGATGCCCGCCTTGGATACCCTATGGGGCAGTTCTACTCTGTCCTATGGGGTCACCTATGAGTTGGAATTGACTCAGCAGGTACAGGCCAGTAATTCCAAACAATGTCCCTGAAAAAAAAAAACTTTTGTTGGTCTAAATTCTAAACAATTTGTGTGGTTACTGTTGACTTTTAAAAATACATGCAAACTCAGATTATCCTTGAGCAGACATTGTATTCTAAGCAGAAGTTGATTTGGAGAAGTAAACAATGAGGTAAACAATGAGCTCTCAACACAACGGGACTAGGACTCAGCCTCAGCCACACACATTCCTTTTGAGAATAAATTTGTAACAGTTCAGAGTCTTTCACAGTCATGTTGGGCACAGCTTATGTCTCTGAGCCCTGAGGTACTGTGTATTCCTGCATTAAAAGAATAGACTCAAAGTCAGCAGTGATAGCACGGTTGTAAAGATGAAGAAACAGAGCTCGAGTTACTTTAACTCTGTCATTCTCTGTGACCAGTTGGGAATTTTTATCTGTGTTGAAAATATAAAACAGCGAAGAGTGTGAACTCGAAGGTATAATATTTATGTTTGGAAGGTGTAAATTGTAGTTCATACATGAACTTTTTTACTGAATTTGAGAACTTCAAAATTAAAATGTATTATTTTTAATTATCTATATTTAATGATTAAAGAATTCAAAGCCAAAACGTAGGTGTATCTTTCCCTTTTCTTGGAAAAATATATTATGATCAAAAAGTATTAACCCATTACTTTTTCCTTTTCGGTACAGTAATAGTAATTTTATTTTTATTTTATCTTTTTAAGGGCATGATTCAAACCAAAACTACCAAATCAGTTGCTGTCTAGTTGATTCTGACTCATGGCAACCCCACGTGACCCCACAGCATGGTTATCTACATGCAATTCAATAAAGAAAATTTTCACCGTCTACATTTTTTCCTGACCATTGTTAGTAATTTCATTTTGTGGTTATTACTGAAAATGATTTTGTCATATAGAAGAGGAAGTGTTTTAAAACGATCCACTCCAAGAGTCAGAAATGCTAACTATGCCCCTGCATACTAAAAAAGGAGGAATAAAGAAAGCAGATAGTATTACAAGACTCAGGGGCCGAGTCACTCAGTAGAAGCTAGAACTACCACAGGTAGACCTGGCGGAAGCTGGAGGCACAGAGAAAAGTGTGAGGCTCTGTGTACATGCATGCAGGCACACACACACACACACACACACACAAACACACGCTTTTTTTTTTAACTACTTGAGAGTGAGTTGCATGCATTAACAGCCCTTTAACCCTGAATACTTCAGCATGCGTTTGCTAAGAATAAGATATTTTCTTATATAACCACAGCACAGTTAACACCTTTCGTTAATTTAACATTGATCCAATTACATAGAATTGAATTTACTGTCCCTATTACAATTTTGGAAACCCTGGTGGTGTAGTGGTTAAGTGCTACGGCTGCTAACCAAAAGGTCAGCAGTTCGAATCCACCAGGCGCTCCTTGGAAACTCTATGGGGTAGTTCTACTCTGTCCTATAGGGTCGCTATGAGTCAGAATCAACTTGACGGCAATGGGTTTGGTTTTTGGTTTTTTATTACAATTTTGGGGCCCTGGTGGCGCAGTGGTTAAGAGATCAGACACTAACCAAAAGGTCGGCAGTTCAAATCTACTAGCCACTCCTTGGAAATCCTATGAGGCAGTTCTACTCTGTCCCAAAGGGTCGTTGTGAGTCGAAAAAGACTTGATGGCAATGGGTTTGGTTTTTGGGTTTTATTACAGTTTTGAGGACCCCTGGTGGCACAGTTCCACAGTGGTTAAGCACTTGGCTGCCAATAGAAAGGTCCGAGGTTCGAGCCCGCTAGCCACTCCAGGGGAGAACGATGCAGCAGTCTGCTTCTGTAAAGATTACAGCCTTGGAAACCCTATGGGGCAGTTAGTTCTATGCTGTCCTAAAGGGTTGCTATGAGTCAAAATCGACTCAATGGCAGCAGTTTTGGTTTTTCATTATTGCAATTTTATCAAATGACTCAATGATGCTTTTTCCAGCGTTTTTTTCTTTACTACAGAATCCAGTCTCTATCATGTGTTGCATTTAGTTGTCATGTCTTCAAACACTTGTAGTCTGCTTTTTAAATCGTTTAACTCCTTTTTAAATTGCTATATTGTCTCTTGCTTCTCAAATGCGAGTTTGCCCATTTGCTGTATCTGTTGACTAGTCTGCAAGGTGGTAGATTTCCTCATAGCCTCTTTGTGAGTTCATCTCCAGCAGGAGCTGCCTTCTAAGGGTGTCCTGTGTGTGTCATGCACGTACTCTGGGATATGAGACAGTTTTGTATTTGTCTGTATGGATCCCTGTGCTAATTTCTCAGCTTAGGGTTTCTGTGCCAGGTAAGTGGCCTGTGGATAGTATAGGCCCAGGGTGCCAATTTCTTAGGGATGGCTCTCTTTCTACCTGATTGATGTAGTGGTTTGCTTCAGTTTCACAAAAGGGCAGTGTTTTAGTCATCTAATGCTGCTATAACAGAAATACCACAAGTGGATGGCTTCAACGAACAGAACAGAATTTTATTCTTTCACAGTCTAGCAGGCTGGGAGTCCGAATTCAGGATGTCAGCACCAGGAGAAGGCTTTCTCTCTCCGTTGGCCCTGACGGTCCTTGTCACCAATCTTTCCCTGGACTAGTAGCTTCTCAGTGCAGGGACCCCAGGTCCAAAGGACACGCTCTGCTTCTGGCACTACTTCCTTGGCAGTATGAGGTACCTCTCTCTCTCTGCTCACTTTTCTCTTTTATATCTCAAAAGAGATTGGCTGAAGACACAAATAATTTTGTAGATTGAGTCCTGCCTCATTAACATAACTGCCTCTAATCCTGCCTCATTAACATCATAGAAGTAGGATTTACAACACAAAGGAAAATCACATCAGATGACAAAATGGTGGACAATCACACAATACAGGGAATCATGGCCTAGCCAAACTGACACACGTTTTTGGAGGACACAATTAAATCCATAACAGGCAATTTCTTTCTGGCTTCAGCAGTATGTAGAGGGCTAGTTTCAGAATTCTGTTGCTGTGCTTGGGGCCTTCACTATTAATTCCCATTCCCTAGGGCACATATCTGGTCCTGGTCCTTTAATGAGTAACTTGGATTCAACACCACTGGCTATAATGCCCTTATTCGTTTCAAGGACCTGGATATTATATGTCCTTTTCTTGTCTTTGAACAGGAAGACTATGCATGTCTGTGTGTGTAGATGCGTATGTGTGGGAATCTCTGTGTGTGTTGACTTCCTGTACCAGTAGTGCCACCATCTTGACTGGAAGTCCATTTGTAGCCATGAGACTCAGGCAAGCCAGCAATCTCTCTGCTCCTCAACTGCTTCATCAGTAAAATGGGAATAATAATGGTACCCACAATATAGTGTTCTCATGAAGCTTCAATAACATTCTAGATGTGTAACCCACCTTGCTTAACCTCTCGCTGACGTTATCTATCTATATCCACATCAGACCACAAGGGCGAACACCAGAATACAAAGCCCCCGTTTTCCCTGGGTGAGGGCTTATGTGTGATTTGTGTATGCATTGTCTGCAATGAGCATGAATTACTTTTGTGATTAGGAAAAAGCCAATAAATGCTGCTTAAAAAGTTGGGCACCTGATTAACTCTTTTTTTTTTTTAATAATACATTTTATTTTTTGTTGTTTGAGAATATACACAGCAAAACATACACCAATTCAACATTTCTACATGTACAATTCAGTGATATTGATTCCTGGTTTACTTTTTTTTTTTTTAATTTTTATTGTGCTTTAAGTGAAAAGTTACAAATCAAGTCAGTCTTTCATAGAAAAGTTTATATACACCTTGCTACATACTCCTAGTTGTTCTCCCCCTAATGAGACAGCACTCTCCTTTCCCTCTACTCTCTCTTTTCGTGTCAATTCGGCCAGCTTCTGATCCCCTCTGCCCTCTCATCTCCTCTCCAGACAGGAGCTGCCCACATAGTCTCATGTGTCTGCTTGATGCAAGAAGCTCACTCTTCACCAGTATCATTTTCTATCCCATAGTCCAGTCCAATCCCTATCTGAAGAGTTGGCTTTGGGAAAGGTTCTTGTCTTGGGCTAACAGAAGGTCTGGGGACCATGGCCTCTGGGCTCCTTCTAGTCTCAGTCAGACCATTAAGTCTGGTCTTTTTATGAGAATTTGAGGTCTGCATCCCACTGCTCTCTTGCTCCCTCAGGGGTTCTCTGTTGTGTTCCCTGTCAGGGCAGTCATCGGTTGTAGCTGGGCACCATATAGTTCTTCTGGTCTCAGGCTAATGTAGTCTCTGGTTTATGTTGCCCTTTCTGTCTCTTGGGCTTATAATTACCCGTGTCTTTGGTGTTCTTCATTCTCCTTTGCTCCAGGTGGGTTGAGACCAGTTGATATATCTTAGATGGCCACTTGCTAGTGTTTAAGACCCCAGACGCCACTCTCCAAAGTAGGATGCAGAATGTTTTCTTAATAGATTTCATTATGCCAGTTGACTTAGATGTCCCCGGAAACCATGGTCCCCAAACCCCTGCCCCTGCTACGCTGGCCTTTGAAGTGTTCAGTTTATTCAGGAAACTTCTTTGCTTTTGGTTTAGTCCAGTTGTGCTGACCTCTCCTTATATATTGTGTGTTGTCTTTCCATTCACCTAAAATAGTTCTTATTGTTACCGGAATAAGGTTGTTGCCTCTCACTGGTCAAGAATGAGCAGGTAAGGCACGTAGTTTTCCACATGAGCAAAGCTTTATTGAAGAGGCTTGCAAGCAGAGACGAGGAGGGCCTAGAGCAACGCTTACCCTCATGTCACAGAACAAAAGACAGGCCTCAGTTTTTAAAAGTTCTTGGGCGGGAAAAGATTCATGTCTACTCACAGACACAGCGGGTATATGTTAACTAAGGTGCACACGCAGCACCTTTCCAAGATGGCTCCTGTCCCGGAGGCCTCTGGGATTCGTAGCAGCACTTGTTATGGGGTGTCATGCCTGCTCAGTCTCCTGGCTGCTGCTGCAGCCCCTCACTATCCCCAGTGGAAGGTCACTCAGCGGTCACAGGTGGATGTTCTGAACATGTACCTGGGCCTGGTTTTCTCCAGCTGCTTCTGAAAGGCAACTTTAAAGAAGTTTGTGGGCTATTTTTAGATACCTTGCCCCCTTGTCCTGGGGAATGCCTTTGTTTCTGTGCCCTGGCCTATTACTCATTACTTTGCAGATTTGGGAGCCCCTCTGTTCCTTGTCTTACTAAGTCTCTAAGTTCCACACTCAACCCGCTATTACCTCCCTTATAATATAGTCTATTTCTCTTTTACTTGCTTCTCCTCTAACCACACCAGTCTCTTTGCTATTTCTCAAACAGACACCCTCTAATCTCAGGGCCTTTGCTCCCTGTCTTATTATCTACTCTCTAATTAGTGAAAACCCCTCTCCTCCCCCCCGCCCCTGTAACCATCAAAGAATATTTTCTTCTCTATTTAAACTATTTCTTGAGTTCTTATAATAGTGGTCTCATACAATATTTGTCCTTTTGCAACTGACTAATTTCACTCAGAATAATGCCTTCCAGGTTCCAAGTTATGAAATGTTTCACGGATTCATCATTGTTCTTTATTGATAAGTAGTATTCCATTGTATGAATATACCATAATTTATTTATCCATCCATCCCTTGATGGGCACCTTGTTTGCTTCCATCTTTTTGCTGTTGTAAACAGTGCTGCAATGAACATGGGTGTGCATATATCTGTTCGAGTAAAGGCTCTTATTTCTCTAGGATATATTCCAAGGAGTGGGATTGCTGGATTGTATGGTAGCTCTGTTTCTAGTTTTTTAAGGAAGTGCCAAATCGATTTCCAAAGTGGTTATACCATTTTACATTCCGCACCAGCAGAGTATAAGTGTTCCAGTCTCTCCACAACCTCTCCAACATTTATTATTTTGTTTTTGTGATTAATGCCAGCCTTGTTGGAGTGAGATGGAATCTCATTGTAGTTTTGATTTGCATTTCTCTAATGGCTAATGATCCTGAGCATTTCCTCCTGTACCTGTTAGCTACCTGAATGTCTTTTTTAGTGAAGTGCTTGTTCATATCCTTTGCCCATTTTTGAATTGGGTAATTTGTCATTTTGCAGTTGAGTTTTTGCAGTATCATAGAGATTTTAGAGATCAGACACTGATTGGAAATGTCATAGCTAAGAACTTTCCCCAGTCTGTAGGTGGTCTTTTTACTCTTTTGGTGAAGTCTTTGGATGAGCACAGATGTTTGATTTTTAGGAGCTCCCAGTTGTCTAGTTTCTCTTCTGCATTGTTAGTAATGTTTTGTATACGGTTTATGCCATGTATTTGGGGTCCTAGTTAACTTTTTAAATGCTGAGCGCTACCTGGTGCTTACCCAACCAGTTGCCAAGGAGTCATTCTGATTCACAGGGACCTCATGTGTGTCAGAATAGAACTGTTCTCCACAGTGTTTTCAGTGGCTGATGTTTTTGGAAGTAGATCACTGTGTACCAGGGATAATCAAATAGAAGGGCTTGTTTCTCAATGGAAATAATAAGATGCAACATTTGTTGAAGGCTTAAGATTCAGCAGCTTGGTCACTTGATTAGAAAAGTAAACCATTGTTTCTTCAATTGTGACTGTTAATTTTAAAGCAAAATGTGTTCAATCATGTATGAGATAGAAAAAAATTTTAGTACTAAAAGTAAAATAAATGGAAGTATCACTGAGCAGCTGTTTATACTATATTGTACCATAGTATTCTGACCTGACTGTGGATACATTGAAATGTTTTTCAGTCAGGATCATTCCCCAAATTATTCCTGTTCATTTATGTCTGCCTCAAATTGCTATACCCATTGCCATTGAGTTGACTCTGACTCATAGCAACCCTATAGGCCACAGTAGAACTGCCCTGTAGGGTTTCCAAGGAGTGGCTGGTGGGTTTGAACTACCAACCTGGTTAGTAGCTGAAGGCTTAACCACTATGCCACCAGGGCTCTGCCTCAAATTGCTAGTAAAAACATAAAATAGTTACTTGCTAAAAAAAAAAAAAACAACAACAAAATTGAGCAAGTAAGCAAGCAGAGGTAGGGGAAGACAGATCCCAGGCCACGGGAAGATCACCAAGGAGCCAAGGAATAGAAGCTGAAAAGAGACAAAGACCTTCCCCCAGAGCAGAAAGAGAGAGAGAGCCTTCCCCTAGAATTGGCAGCCTGAATTCGGACTTCTAGCCTCCTAAACTGTGAGAAAATAAATTTGTTTGTTAAAGTCACCCACTTGTTGTATTTCTGTTATAACAGCACTAGATAACTAAGACAGTGTTGTTTCCCCCATTTTGGAAGTGAGGAAATAGAAGCACAGAGTGGTCACATCACATGCTCAAGGGCACCCAATAGAAACAAGATTTGAACCCAAACCTCAGCCCAGAACTGCCCTGCAGGCCGCCCTGACAGTTCCATTACTCCGGCTGACTGGGTTTTGAACTCATGTGCAAGTTCCTTTTCAGTGTGGGGAATTGTTTCACAGGTCCACTGTTGGCAGAGCCAACCCAGCTGCCTCTTTGGCCATGTCTACCCTTCCTCCTACTGATCAAAGCTGCCTGTAATGGAATCCCGGAGATGGGTTACTACCTCCTGAGTTACCAAAACAGTGACACCTCCTGAAGTCTGCATGCTACTCTCACCTCTCCTGCGTCATCTTTCAGCATCATCAAATATTAATGGAACACTCAAGATACACTAAGCCTAAAGATGCAAAGACAGCCTTGATACCTTGGGAAATTTTATAGTTGGAATCCATTAGTATTTGTACCACGCACTAGGGATACAGGCTGAAGGAATGACAGGGCTCTGCCTTCCTGGCCCTCACAGCCCACCTACTGCGAGTAAAAAGTCATCCGGTGGTAACTACCCACCACGTTGGTCTAAAAGTGTGGGACCCAAGCACTTGTTTCAGGAGGCAGTGGGAGGAGGGTGTGTGTGTGTGTGACAGGATGAGGACTCTTGGGAAACTCTGAGGACTAATGTGGAGGATGGGCCGGAGTAGGGTGAGCCCAGGCAGGGCTAAGGCTGTGACTAGACGAGAAGCTGAAACCCGGGTGAAGAAACGGAGGAAATGGGATTGATTTAGAAGCGGATCAAAGGTGGATCCTCCGCACTGAGGTTGATGGTACAGGAGGCGTCAAGGCCGGTTCCAATTTACAACCCGAGCCAAGGCGCTGCCCGTTGCCGGCGATCCCATCTCCTCCGGGCATCATTCCTGACGCCCCCAGACACTTGAAGTGTGGATGGAGGGAAGCTTTTCCCAGCCATGGGCCTCTGCTGGGAAGGCCGCCCGGCGTCTGGAGATTTCTGCTGTCGGCTGCGACACTGGATGGCACTTGTCCTTCCCAGCAAACGTTCGGCTTGGGGTCCTCGGACACTGCAAACCGAGCGGACTCTGGCGACCCGGGCACCCCCACCCCCTTAGCCCGGTCTCACGCATGCGCAGCACCCAGGACTACAATCCCCGCCCCGCACCGCGCGTCCGCCGCGCCGGAAGCCCCCGGAAGTGGTGGTTGCGGGGGCTCGTGTCCGACCTTTGCGCTGGGGGCGGTGGAGCGGGTAGGTTTGGGGAGGCGGGGGTGAGTTAGGAACCCGATGCGGGGAAGCGGAGTCGGAGATGGCTTCGGCTGGAGGCGGCGACTGCGCGGCCGCTGCGCCGGAGGCAGACCGCCCTCACCAGCGGCCTTTCCTGATCGGGGTGAGCGGCGGCACTGCGAGCGGGAAGGTAAGGGGCTTGGCCGCCGACCCCTGTGTGGCCGGCCTCGGTCGGGAGAGGAGAGCCCAGCCACGGCTGCCGAGGTGCCCTTCCCCAGGCCTGGGCAGAGCCGAGCAGCGAAGGGGCTGCGGGCCGCGGTGGGCCAGGGCCGGCCTGGGGTGCTGGCAGGAAGTGGGGTGCTTGCCCTCGGGGCTCCCCGCAAGCCGCCCTCCTGAGCCCCCCAGGTCCGTGCTGCCACGGGCCCCGCGGCCCTCCGCCAATCCCAGCCCGACCTGTGGCGGCGGCCGACGGGCGCCCGCGGCTCTTAGGTCAGTGTTTCCAGAGTTCTGCTCTGCAGAAACGCTCAGGAAAGGCCCTGAGCCCGTGGAAGGCCGTGAGCTTCCAGGCTGGAATCCTGTTTCTTTATTCTTCAGTCAACCGTGTGTGAGAAGATCATGGAGCTGCTGGGGCAGAACGAAGTAGACCACCGACAGCGCAAGTTGGTCATCTTAAGCCAAGACAGGTTCTATAAGGTCTTGACGGCAGAACAAAAGGCGAAGGCCTTGAAGGGGCAGTACAATTTCGACCACCCAGGTAGATGGAGAGAGCCTGACAGTGGGGAGGAGTGGGGTGAAACCAGACGGCCCTGAGTGCAATCTCAGCCGGCTTTTCCTGTCCCGGGTGGGAGGAGGATGCGGAGACCAGAGGTTCTATGAAATTGCCCAGATAGCCGTCACAGAGCGGGCTGCAGTTACCTCAGGAGGACTTTGCTGAGCTCCCTGGGCCCTAGGTGGCCCCTGGCTGGGAACCAATCGGGAAGCCTCCACAGCAGAGGAGCCTTCTCCATCTCCATGCTGCCATGACACTAAAACCCGAAAAACCAAACCTGCTGCCTTCAATTCCAACTCATAGTGACCTTACAGGACAGAGTAGAAGAACTGCCCCATAGGGTTTCCAAGACTGTAATCTTTATGGAAGCAGACTGCCACATCTTTCCTGCATGGAGCAGCTCATGGGTTCAGAACGCCAGCCTCTGGGTTAACAGCCAGGTGCTTAACTGCTGTGCCACTAGGGCTTTTAGTCTGATCTTATAGGAATTCTCTCACCTTCCCTCTCTGCACCTTGCTGCTTTTACGGGCCCTGTGCACACACCACTGTCCTCGGTGGCCTTTCATCTCCCCACCTGCCCTGGGCAGAGTCCTCAGAGGCAAATTGTGAAGAGCAGTGGGTAAACTAGAGCTGGTGGACTGAAACCCCTTTTCCTGGTCTGGTCAAGGGCCAAGTAAACAGGAGGAGACTGAGTAGTTGAGGGAGAAAAAGCCAGGCTGCCCAGCTACTACTAGATTTACTCAGTGGATGGTTCCTTCAGCCCTTTCCAGGAGGGCGCACAGGAAGAAGGCCTGGGAAGTGTCAGTCATACTGTGGTGATTTCCTAGAAGAGGGAGGCTGAGGCCTAACATCTCTCCCTCCCAGTACTGACTGACAAAAAATCCTCATGTACAAAACGGGAGGCTGCCCAGAGGGCCCTTCACAGCTTGGGCAGTGGCCACTGCCTGGGGCAGCAAGAACAGGGCCATCCCATGGTTGGCAGGACAACAGAGGCCCCTGTTGCTACCAAACGCCAACTGTAGGGGCAGCTCCTAGTCCAAATGTTCCATAGGGTGCTTGGCTATCTGTGTCATCTCCACTAGCTGTGGCTGACCTCACAACCCTCTCTTGCACAAGGGCAGCTGGGTTGTCTTGCTTTTGTTCTATCTCTGTAGATGCTTTTGATAATGACTTGATGCATAGGACTCTGAAAAACATCGTGGAGGGCAAAACTGTTGAGGTCCCCACCTATGATTTTGTGACCCATTCAAGGTAAGTGGCAGTTTCTGGGTGTTCTGAGGAAAGGGGCCACACACTGGGGTTGGTTAGGGTGCTTCCAGAAGGCTGCCCCACAGGAGCAGCCCTGTTTCTGAGGACATAACAGTGGTCTGCCCCCACTGAGCTAGTGCCCCAGTACTGAAGCTGACTGCACAGACTGCCCGAGATCCTGTCTCCAGCAGGGCCCATTTCCTCATTCCTGCCATGCAGGTTACTGGAGACAACAGTGGTCTACCCTGCAGACGTGGTTCTCTTTGAGGGCATTTTGGTGTTCTACAGCCAGGAGATCCGGGACATGTTCCACCTGCGCCTCTTTGTGGACACCGACTCTGATGTCAGGCTGTCGCGAAGAGGTAAGGTGGATGGAGGCCTTTCTGACCTCCGGCTGAGGCTGGCCACCAGTCCTGAGGCCTGAACACCTCTCCTGGCTTGTGTCTCTTCAGTTCTTCGGGACGTGCAGCGCGGGAGGGACCTGGAGCAGATTCTAACACAGTACACCACCTTTGTCAAGCCAGCCTTTGAGGAGTTCTGCCTGCCGGTACCCCCCTTTCGCTTACTTGTAAACTCATCTTGCCTCTTTTCGAAAGGATGCAAGTTACCTGGTTGATAAGTGGGGAAGAATTTAGGTTCTTACTACACCCAGGTGCCCAGGGACTAGTTCTTAGCTCTAAAAGGTTCTATGTACTTGCTGTTCCCTCTGGCTAAAAAACCCCTTCTCCCCCTCCCTGTGTCTACATTGGCTGCTTCAGGCCTTTGCCCAAATGTCTCCTTCTCCGACTTCTGTTTAACAGTGAAAGCCTTCCCTTTTCCCTCCTCTCCCCTCTCCCCTCCCCAGCCTCTCTGCCTGCTTTCTCTTTTTTTTTCCAGAGCACTTCTCACCATCTGACACATGCCGTTTTTTGCTTGTCCGGAGTGCCACCCTCCCCTTAGGATGGTAAACTCTGAGGGCAGGAACTTTTGTCTGTTTACTGCCGAAAATGTGTCTGGCACATAGCGACTTACAGGAACCCGGAGGACAGCAGAACTGCCCCATAGAGTTTCCAAGGCTGTAATCATTACAGGAGTAGATTGCCACATCTTTTTCCCGAGGAGCTGGTGGGTTTGAACCTTAGACCTTTTGGTTAGCAACCAGGTACTTAACCACCAGGGCTCCTTGTCTGGCACATGATAGGCAATTAATAACTGTCATCTGGGGACAATGGTTTGCCAGGCTGCTTTTGGCTGGCCTTCTAAGGTCCCCGTTGGCTTGTAGAAAGAAGGAATTAACTTTTGTGTGACCATCTTTCTTTGCCTCCATCTTAAATTTCTAACTGGATGGGACTTGTGGCTCCATTCAAATTGGAGTGTTTTAAAGGGAAATTTAACAATTTCTGCTTCTTAAAGATAAAAATATACAACACAAAGGAACCAGAACCAGGAAAAACAAGTTATAAAAAGGAGTTACTATTTTTAAACAATATTAAATTAAGGATCTTTGGAACTTTATATTCGTATTCTCTGAAGTTTCAGAAAATAACTTGACAGGAGTAAACTGACTGTTACAGTCTCTTATTCACAGAAAGACATTTGGTAAGTAGGTGGCTTAGAGTAAAACTTTGGACACCAGATCTGAGCAGGAATTACCATCATCTGCTCAGTGCTCCTGCCAGAACCCTGAGACTCAGTCTTAGCCTCCCTTGCCCTTACCCTTCGTAGTTAGCCACTCACCTAATTAGGTTAGCCTGCTAACCTAATCTCTTAACTATTTTCTTGACTTCAGCCTTTCTTCCATCCCTGCCAGCAATTAAGACCATCAGCTCTTTGCTTTATTTTGGTAGCAGGGGTCCTGCCTCTCTCCTGTCTCCTTTCCAACCCATCGTGTACACTCTACCAAACCAAAATGGAAACCGCCCTGGCCCCCTCATGCTCATATTTTTCATGGGCCTCTACTGCCTGAGGTCACAGCTGTCCCCAGGCTTGGTCCCTGCCTGTCTTTGTAGCTCATTTCTTGTGACATGTCTCTTTGACCCAAATCCACATGTGAGCAACACTGAACAGTTCACAGATCTGTCCCTCAGCCCAGACTGTGTTCCCAGATGTAATGCCCTCTGCCTCCCCACTTCTGAGTCAGTGTGTCCCCTCTGGGGTCTACCTCCCCCCATCTGGTTGGGTCCTTCCTCAGTGGTCCTGCGTTTCCTCGGATATCTCTCTCCTTGCCCTAGCAGAGTGGCTGACAGGGACTAGGTCTAATCAGAAATAGAATAAATGAATGGGTGGATGAACAAACGAATGGATGAGAGCAGCTAACACAGCCTGTCTTTACATGTGGTATAATCACGTTAACAGGATGGGGCATGGCGTGTCCTTCCTCCTCCCTTAACTTCCTCCAGGGCCTTTGCAGAATGCTCAGAGTTCCAGAGGAAGAACATTGTTACTGTGGAAAGATGCCACACGTAACTTGGCCCTGCGAACCGAGTCGTTAGCCCAGAGAACGGGCCCTTACAGTGCTGTGCATGGAAAAGAACAAGAGCAATGAGCATTCCAGACAGACAAAAGGGTAGAAATGCAGTTTCTTTTTGCTGCCTCAACTTTGCACTCTGCTTGCTTCCTTGGTCACTGTCTCTTAATACCTAGGTGATAACTACCTTGGCTCTATCCCCAGCTGCCAACCACACGGGCATCACTATTACCCTGGGGCTTACTCCCTGCTCCTGCCAGCCTGGAGGAACTGAAATCGCCATGGGGGGAAATCCTTATAGGAACTTCTTTTTTGCTTTGCAGACAAAGAAGTATGCCGATGTGATCATCCCTCGAGGGGTTGACAATATGGGTAAGAACCTGGCCTCAAGGACTGTACCTTCTCCTTCCTGCCAGTGCCCACTAAGCAGGGACAGTTATCCATCACTGTTACTGCGGACTCCCAGTTGCAGGAGGCCTGTTGCTGGGCATTTGTGGCACAGGTGTAGTAGCAAGTGGAGTTACTGTAAAAATACGTGTAACACTGTTTGACAGGGATTGCTGTTTGTTAGCGGAAAGTCCTTTAACCAGGCCTTGGTTATTGAACATAAACCTGCGGCAGAAGACTCTCCCAGTAAGTTTCAGGTCTCGTGTCCTGATGTACGTTTTTCTGTCTGCTGACGTCTGACACCAGATGGATGGCAGTATAAAGAACTACTTCAGGGAGGAGCTGGTGGGTTTAAATGGAGCAGGCAGCGCTGCTGGCTATGTGTGCCCCGTGGGGGGTGAAGCCTGGGAGCTGACGGCAGCCGTCTGCTGGCTGCCGGGCCGTGATGGAGCAGGCCACAGCTCACCGGTCTTCTGTTGTCTCTGCTGCAGTTGCTATCAACCTGATTGTACAGCACATCCAGGACATTCTCAACGGTGACATCTGCAAGTGGCACAGAGGAGGGTCCAATGGACGGAGCTACAAGAGGACGTTTTCTGAGCCTGGAGACCATCCTGGGGTGCTGACCTCTGGCAAACGGTCTCACCTGGAGTCCAGCAGCAGACCCCACTGAGGAGCCAGAGTTTGTTGCTCCCTCAGCCTCCTGGGCAGGCTCCCCACTAGATGTGTCTACAGCGACTGGGCCTGGAGATGTCCACCCCGCCCCTAAAACACGGCCACCACTTCTTTCTGCATGTTACAGGGCGATGATGGTATTCAAACAAGGTGTGTCAGCAGAGCGGCAGGGGATTCACGGTTCTCTCCTGCTTCCCCACGCGTGAGGAGTTTTACAAATCTCTGGGTCACTGAGAAATGCCAGAAAATGCATGGTAAGCTTGTTAGGCTTGCTCCCAGAAGGACTGCAAGTCATGTGTGTTTTCAGAAACTGAGGGAACGGCCAGGACACTGGCTGGCCCACTGTTTCTTTCTCAGACTTTCTGACTGTGAACCCCCAGTAAGGAATACATTTTACAGCATGGTCCAGTTCACAGCCAAACACTAATCACTG
Source organism: Elephas maximus indicus (assembly GCF_024166365.1). Classification (NCBI taxonomy): domain Eukaryota; kingdom Metazoa; phylum Chordata; class Mammalia; order Proboscidea; family Elephantidae; genus Elephas; species Elephas maximus. The sequence goes on along the minus strand of NC_064827.1, from coordinate 82,440,199 downwards.
AAACCAGACTTTCAGGAGATAACTACTTTGTCTTTCTACACATTACTCATTCTGATGTTTTCTGTTTTATTCTGTTTCATAACAGCACTGGTTGTAACCCATCAACTTAATTTCATGACCCACTCATGGGTTGTGATCCAGTTTAGTAAACATGGATCTGAGGAGCCCTAGAGCCTTGAGTTCACCTAGCTGTCCTTCAAGGCAGTTAGGAAGGAATCCTGGGTCTCCTGTTCACCTGGGGCCTGTGACCCTGCCTGGCCCCTGTGAGAAGGTCAGGCAGCTGGCAGTCTCGCCTAGTTCTGGCTGCAACGTGCAGTGTCCACAGCAGATAGCCCTCCATGGGCTGGGAGTGCTGCCCACCCCTGCAGACTCAGGCCACCTGAGCCCCAGGTGCTGCCTCAGCACAGGCTGTCCCTAGTGCAGCTCCAGCCAAGGGACCTGCTGGCTTGTAGCGGTTCTAGTGTCGCTGCACATACCAGTCAGTCTCTCCTAGCTCACCCAGTGAACGTGCCAGTCGCTCACAAGTGGTGACCTTTGCCCTATGAGCTCCTAGTTCATCTTGCTCCCACGTAACAGTTGTTTCTGTAAAAGCAGTTCTCTCCACTGCCATGAGCTAGGCTGCGGGCACTCCTGATTCCTTTCTCTGGAGTAACTCACTACTTACACGAGACATGACATTAGTTAACTCCTGGGGCTGGTTTCTGATACACAGCTATATAGCAGTTTTGTCAAACTTACTGTGCCGTTTTAGAGCAAGAATCAATGAATAAACGCCAGACACTAATGCTAATTTGTCCTTTTTTTAATTAAAAAAAAAAAAAAAACATTCAGGACAAGAAAATGTGTGGATGACAGCAACCTTGACTGCTGATAGGTGAAACTGGAGATGCTGCTCACTTGTGATGGATTGCAACAAAATCTCAGGGTTTTTAAAAGCACAGCAATTGTGAGGAGTAACAGTTTTTAAATACAGTGATCAGAGAATTCCATTTAAGCTTCCTAAAAAGCTTATTATCATTCAGTTTATGTGATGCCAGCTTGTTCTAGGTGATTCTTGCAAGGCTTCACTAAAAGCAACTGCTAAGACACTGTTCTCTTCAGCAGGTTCAACAGTTTTCACAAAGGAGATTTTCAGCAAAGGAAAAACCAAAACTAGCAACTGCTGGGAAACCTGGTTAGACTGACTTGCTCCAGCACTGACCTGTAGAGTTCTTGCTTCACCAGCGATTCCTGTGTTAGCCACGGAGTAGGAAGTACTCAGTGTGTCTTAGTTCAGCGGGTCTCTGAGGAGTCACTGGGCACGTAGGGCCTGTTCTTTGTTGTCTGGAATAAATAAACTCCAAACAGAGGGTTTCAAGAACGAAACCATAATAAATTCCAGTAGAATCTTTACCAAGCCCTGGCCAGTCTCCAAGTTTAGAGACATTCTACGTGTTAAAATCACAAGTCTTTATAAAAGACTGGTTCTGCCTTGTCCTGACCCTGGCACAGATGCCCTCCGTGTTCTTGTTCTGTTAGTACTTTCGGATCAAGATGTCCCAGCTGTCTCTCCAGCGAAGGGCCCTGAGTTCACTTGGGGAGAGAGGTGTATCCCCATATGTCAGTGGGCGCAGGGTGTTAAACACGTGACATGCGGAGGAGTACCAGGCTACCACCAGGGCACTGAAGACGCTCCTCTGTAGCTGGGACCTGTTGGGATCAGGGCCAGGCACCTGGGTAAGGAAGGCTGGTTCCTCCTTAGCTTCCTTCTTGTCAACTCCCCCACCAGCTACCCTCTGCATCTTTGTACCCACAGTCACCTGCCAAGTCCTGGAGATTTCCTTCATGTTTCTCACACCCATCCCATTCTGTCTAGTCTTCTTACCACCCCTTACTTTTTGGCCTTATCCCATCCTGCCTGGCTGCACTGAGCAAGAAGACCCTCCTCACTGTCTCCTATAATCTCCACAGCGTGTGGTCCACCTTACAGAAGATGTCGCAGTACTGCCCCCAAACCCAGTTCAGCCATATCACATTCCTCCTGAAATACTCCGAAGCTCCCAACTACCAAAAAAATTAAACCCATGCCCTTTTCTTTGGCCCTCCAGAACCTGCTTGGGCTTAAAGCTCTTTAGGCTCATCTCTACCTTGTACCATACGATCTGGCTAATAACCATGTGCTGTTCCAGAGTATTCCCACGTTCCTGGCCCTTGACTTTGCTCCCATTGTTCTCTAGGCCATAAATGTCCTTCGTTTCTCACTCACATGGAGCTGCTTTCATCTCAGCTGTAATTTCCTCTGGAGTTCCCACAGTGCCTCCTTTGTGCCTCTTCTGTGAACTTAACCTATCCTACGTGATGCTGAAGTCAACCCCCCATTCCTGCACAGCGCCTGCGCACAAGTCTCTGACTGAGCAGACCCTGGGGATCCTGTTAACCGCCTGCCTTCTGCTCAGAGAGGAAGAACCATGACATTAACAAATTCAAATGCATATGCTACTTCAGTGAGAAGTTAAGGGCTACAACCGCGAAGAGTCTGTACCTGCACAGGTGGTCGCTCACGTGCTGCAAGACCACGGGGAGCAGGATGATCTGGAAGGTGAGTGCCGGCAGGTAGTGGTAAAGGAAGAGTGTCTTCTCCATCATGAAGAAAGGGAGATAATTCACCGCCCAGCCCCCACAGCACAGAGCGCCAGCCAGCACCCAACGCAGCCAGCAATCTGGGAGAAAAGAGTAGCCTCCAACCAGTATTTGCGTGAGTTCTCCAAAAGCTTGTCACTGGACTAACAAGCTGACTGACTCGTCTCTTAAGTTATACAAATAACATTCTTAGTTCTGGTCTTAGTTCCTTTCCTTGCTACTTCCCCCTCTCTGGAGGAGGAGTGGACTGTGTCCTAACAATCCCTGTCCTCTAAGAAAAACCCATCGCCAGAGAGGCCAGGGCCCCAGCCTTGGTGCGTTTATGTAGGATCCTCACTGGCCTTAAGTCTACTGTGCTGTGCTGGCCACCCATCTGGGCCCATCTAGTTTCATCAGGGAGTGCTGAGTGGGGCCGAGACTCTAGTGGGAGCTGTGGAGCAGGGAGTCTGTTGAGAGGATAGACTGAGCCCCAGAGATGAACAGAGGCAGAGTGGTGTGAAGGACCAGCACCACACCCTCTGGGTCTGGTCCAGACCTTCGCGGAGCCTGTCCTCCACTGGGTGTTTTTTCCTTTCTGAGTTAAGGTGAGTTTAGTGGGTTTCTCTTACTTGCAAACAGCCACGGCGACAAACTCTGTTGACTGTTGGCTGGCTCTGTTTCCAGCCCTGTTTCAAGAGTGTGCAGGAAACATGATGCCCTAGGGCAGGGCCCCTGCACTGCAGGCCAGAAAGCTCTTCCCACCTGGTCGTCCTGCACTTTATCTGCGAAGCGTCTAATGCAACGAGGGAACTTAACTGCACTACGACCCTCAGGAAGACCAAAATCATTTATGTCCCCTCATTGCAGAGACAGAAAAATCACCTTAGGATGTACAGTGGGGTTGCTTGTGTGACTTGGGCTGTCATGGAGAGTACCCAGCTGCCACCCAAAATGAGCTCATGGGAACGACAAGGATGGGGCATTCAAAGGAGATAAGTGCAAGGTGTGCTGACCCTCAGGGAGGTCGCGGATGCTTCTTCGCCGTCGGAGCAGGTACCAGAAGAAGAGCAGGGCGTAGGTCACCATGGCGAGGCTGGCCGAAGCCCAGATCGTGATGTTCCCCAGCAGATGGATCTGTGCCTGCGGGCACGCCGGGAGATCTGTTACCTACCTGCCACCTTCTCAGAGAGGGAGAACCCCGACGTTAACAGATGCAAATGCCTGTGCGACTTCCGTTAGAAGTTAAGAGACGCTCTAGCATTCGTTAGCTCTCATTACTAATATGGACGTACCTAGACTCGACGGCAATAAGTAAGTTTTTTTAAAGTTCACAGTGAGACCCTTTTTTTAGGAAGGAACTAAGGTTCTCACCTTTGTACAACTGAACACTGGGAGGAGGTGGGATTCATTTTAATGACTCAGCCGCTCAGAGTGACGTCAACATCTTTCTGAGTCTACCTAAGCGTCCAGAGTAGGGACTCCTGGCACTGGCTCTGTGTGCTTTGTCTCACAATCATCAGCTCTCTACCCAGCCTCTGAGTAAGATTACTGTGAATGTTTATTGGGCATCTATTCCGTGCCAGTGGCCCAACGAAGCTTTCCTTCTGCTGGACGAAGAGAGACAACAGATACACCAACAACGCACTAATAGTCTCAACGCTAACTGCCGTGCAGAAAACAGAACAGGAATATTTTAACAGCCTCTTGCCAGAAGGGGAACAGTACGCTCCCACAAACCAAGGAAGCCTGGCTTTCCTCTGACAAGCTGACATGCTCGGGCCTTACTCCTCAGCATTTGGTGGGAGTACTTACTCTGCACTGTCAATGTGTTTAGAGAAAAGCAAGTCACAGGCTCTTGTTAGGAGAGGCTTTGAAGACCTCTGGGACTTTGTAGGACGCAATTGCAGATCTTAATGTGAGAAGGAATTTTCACGGTATGAGACGAATCTAAGCTGCTGGCTGTTAGAAACATCCACTTACACTGGTCCTGGGGTGCAGCCAATAGGCGATGTTGGTGTCCAGCGTGACCCACTCCAGTGGGGTGGAGCTATACTTGTGCTCTGAGTCATCAGTCCTCAACGTCAGCATCCGCCACTGGAAGAAAGCCAGAGAAGACCTCTTAGACTCAACGCGACAGAGGCCTTCGCTTGTGCAGGGCTTTGTCTAAGGTGTTACAACAAACCTTGCCCCTTTCCTGGATATGCCCCACCTCTGGTTCATCTGGGTCAGCAGCAGAGGCAGTGTGATGCATGATGAGACCTGACTTCTGGCCGGGGTGTGGCCACCCCACCCCGTAGCTTGTCACCTCTGTACAGTAAGTGGACTCCATGCTCTCTAAGGCCACTTTCAGACTCAGCATTCTCTGATTTTACAACCCTGACTTCCTCTAGTGCTCTATTATGTTGAACTCTGCCCATTTTGCCTGACCAGAGGGGCCTAAAAACACCCTGGCAATGTCACTCCATTACACCAATGCACAATCTCCTCAGTCCCTGACTATGCCTGACTGCAGAGCTACAGGGCAGCAATGTTATACGCGTCACTTCTAATTAAGAGCGGAAACATGCATTTTCCTGGTTAGTCTGAGGTCCCAGCTTAAAAGACGAAATTTGTGCAGTTAAGAACTCTAAGGTCAGTGCTTTGCTGAGCGTCCAGTTTCCAGCGAGCAAAGTCAGGCCTCCCTCTGCCTGAGTGTCACCTGCAGTTCCGAGAACCTGGCCATGAAGCTGAGGTTTCTGCTGATGTCAACCTGAGTAGGTGAGTGCAGCTCCAGTTCCCTCTCCTTCTGTTCCTGGCCTGAGAGAACATACCAGAACAAAAGAACGTGAATAGAATAAGGTTAGAGAGCTCAGAATAGAAGCTGTTTCCCCTGCTTTTCAAACAATCCTCAACTACTCTTCATCCACCTGCACCATCCCCTTTAGTCTTCCCCACCTTATGCAATAGCACCCCATTAAGATAAGGTCTTTCGGCCCTTGGAAAGCTCAGCTTGTGGTGGGATAAATTAGCTGCTTTACAAGGGTACCTCAGGGTGAGAAAGGTCTTCAGTTGTTTACCGCTTCACCTAAGTGCAAGGAGGGAGTCTGCTTGTCACAGAGGCTGGAAAACGTGCTCAGCTCCCACGAGAAGGAGCCGGTGTCTATCAATTGGTGTTTTATTGAAGTACATGCACTGGAACTAGTTTTCCCAATCCAGCTAACATCAGTGAGGTCAGGACTCACTTTTCCCGTACCGGTGCTCCTCCACGTTCCACACCATGCTCTCGTGGAAGCCCCTGGACAGCTTCTCCCCAACCACTTCCAGCTGCCGGAACCCCCAGTCAGGGAGATGTGCCCCGCTCAGCTGGCAGAACACGGAAGATAAAAACGGGCATTATGGGAGAGTTCAAGTTCTCTAGGCTTAGGCACATGCTGGCTAGTCACTTTGTCACTCTGTCAGCACCCAGAGAGGGTGGCAGACCTCTCCTGATGGGATCTTTATGTTAGGATTCAGTTCTGAGAAATTATAAAAGCACCCATCCTTCAGTGTAAAATAAACAATAATGACTCCTAAATGTTCCACCTGGAAAAAGCCAGTGTAGCCTTAAGAGCTGAGGAAATAGATTTTGTGAGCCCACAGCTTAAGACAGGCCAAGCCAAAAAGTCAAGCTCTTTACCTTTAAGATGGCAGAAGTGTTCACATGTACAAACCGAACCTCGGACATTATGGTCTTCCAGACATCTGTATCTGATTCTCTGTTGACAATCTCCTGCAAAAACAAGAGACTGTCAATTACTTCATTCGTCTCCAGTTTCCTTAAATGTAAAAATAAAGACCAGTCACAAACAATGAAATTCCCTTAAGTCTAGTGCAAAGGGACACGCCCCCCAAGGGGATGATTCTGGATGTCACTGTGGACATTCTTCACAGTACATGCGGTACCAGACGCTGGCTAGATGCTTGAGGGGCTGCATGAGAGGTTTTAGAAAAGGGATTTAAGAGACTGGTAATCCTCCTTGCTTTTCTGCAAAGCCCATCCACTGAAAGGGCTCAGAGCTCTGGTGAAAAATGGAACTATTTTTTTGTATTTTAGATGAAGGTTTACAGAACGGTTAGTACACACATTGTCGAATGACACTGGCTAACAACCCCATGATGTGTCAACGCTCTCCCTTCTCAACCCTGGGTTCCCTATCACCAGCTTTGAAAAATGGAACATTTCTTAGTCCTTAATCTGCAAACACAAAGATGGCTGAGGTGAAGGTTAGAAAAGGGACCTCACAGAGGGGTTCGTGATACGGAGTTGCTGTTATTAAAAAAAAATTATTAGGGGCCATCAAATCAATTCCGACTCACAGCAACCCCAAGTGACAAAGGCGAACTGCCATACAGGGTTTCCAAGACTGTAATCTTTATGGAAGCAGACTGCTACATCGTTCACCCCCAGAGTGCCTGGTGGGTTTGAACCGCCAAGCTTTCAGTTAGCAGCTGAGTGCTTAACCACTGCAGGGCTCCTCTGATACGGGGTAGTATCAGTAAAAAATACCCAGCATCTGAACAGCATTTTGCATTGCCCTATCTTATCCGATCCTCACAATGACTGCAGGAAGTAACGCAGCTGTCAGAATCAGAGTGGCAAGGCAGAAGCCTCCCGTGTCCTTCAGCCTCGCTACCTGAGAAGGTGGGCAGGTGGTGCTGAAGGTGCTATCGAGGGACTGAGAAGGAGGAGGAGGAAAAAAGAGATCAGCAATGAGCCATTAGTAGCAGGAGAGCAGAAAAACAAATCAAGCACAACCTGGGTGGGGGCAGGAAAGATTTTAAGTAGAAATCGCAAAGGGGGAGCTCCCTATGAGAAAGGAGCGGTGTGCACAGAGCTCCCCTGAAGCGGGGGAACAGTAGAGGAGAGAATGGAGAAACAACACACACAAACATTTGTCGCACAGTGAGGAAAAAGGCAGATGTGCTGGCTATGCACAAAAATGTAAAGTAAGCCTCTGTTCTGGGGTGAGTACTAACCACCCAAATTCATGTCTACCTGGAGCTTCAGAATGTGACCTTATTTGGAAATAGGGTCTTTGCATATGTAATGAAGTTAAAAGGAGGTCATACTGGATTAGACTGGGCTCTAGTCTCATGACTGGTGTCCTTAAAAAGACAGCACAGAAAGACACACTGAGAAGAAGGCAGTGTGACTGGAGTGATACGTCTACAAGCCAAGAAACACCAAGGATTGTGGCAACATTAGAAGCTAAGAGGAAAGCATGGGACAGTGTCTCCCTCAGAGCCTCCAGAAGGAACCAACCCTGACAACACCTTGATTTCAGACTTCTAGCCTCCAGAACTGTGAGAGAATAAAAGTCTACTGCTTTAAGACACCAGTTTGTGGAAACGTGTTACGGCAGCCACAGGGAACTCACACAACCTCTGCAAAGACAGCTTCGCCGAGAGGTTCTACGAGCAGGCACTGTATCAAGCTGGAGGTACAGTTCACCCTGTGGAGACCAAATGGCAGTGGGCTGGTCTAAGTGTAGAAGTGCTGTGGCCAACTGAAGTTGGAAGGCAAGTGTGACTCTTGTTAAGGAAGTCAACCCAGTGGAATTACTGTGATTATAAGACGTTAGCTGTTTTTAGTGCTCATTTCCTTAAACCCACAGATGGTGAGATGGCTCAAGAACTTTTTTCCTGCCACCTTTCGCAGGTGAGCTGTGTGCAGCCCTAGAGAGAGACTTACTCTGTAAGAGGAGGTGTATCCCCTGGTCCCTCAGGAGAGGTGGCCACAGGGATCCTGAGGGATCCCCCACACTCGATGGCCAGGTCTCTCCCTGGGAAACTGGAGCTGAAGGAAACTGTCAATATCCAGGTAAGGATTCATCAGAAGAGATTTCTCCTGGGTTGCAGGAATGTGGCTGGAACCCTCTGCCCTCCTTCAGTGACCTGGTTTCGAGGCTGAGCAAGTGACCCAGTTGGAGAGAACCTTTATCGGGCAGAGCCACCCAGCGGTGACCTACACAGAGCCCAATACAGAGCAAGTGTGGAACATCTTAAAATCTCCCTGTAATCTCATCTTCTCTGATACACAAAACAACTCAGATTAAGAAATTCCACAGAGGAGGAAGTATCTGTTCCCCCATGGAAACATATATGACCTTTTTTACGTAAAAAATCACTTACCTGACTTGACATCTGAATCAGAATTAGTCTAAGCGCAGTCTCAAACACCCGGTATCGGAAAGCGCACATTACTGACTGACAGTCGCAACCCCACACGGGAACTCACCAGTCTCCAGAGGTTCTGGGCGGGCATGGAGATGTTATAGTCAATGTAACAGGAAACCTCCTGGGAGTGGGGGCTCAGAGGGGCTGCGACATCGTGCCTGGAAGACCAAGACAGAGCTTTCGGAGGGAGTTCCTCAAACTGACTTTATTTTAAAACTTCTCTGAGAGGCGTCTACTATTTGTTTAAGGGGAAAAAAGCCACTTTTTGGCACAAAGGCCAGCTCAGCCCTGAAGGACGGCCTGGTCCCAGTCGGTTGTCACAGCCTGAGACTGTCCCTCCTCAAGGCTTGGAGAAAAGGCAACACTGAATAACTTTTCTAGGGTAAAGCACACACTGGTGGGGATCTCACAAGAAAACCAAATGCAGTGTAACAGTGTTTCTTTCAGATGTGAGTCTAAGATTACTCTGTAGGTACCACCACTCCACTTCTCAGCTGAGGAAGCCATGTCTCAGAGGAAGGTAGCCACTCTCACAAGAACTGGGCGTTTCCCATGTTTGAGACCCCAACTCTGATGCAGCCCTGCCCCAGAGCAGGCCAGTGGCACCCTAGCATTGCTTATGCTTTGCCCTGAACAAAGAGAACCACAGAGGAAACCCTAAAGAAGCAGAAGAGGAGGCGGCGGGCATACTCACGTGTTGAGGAGGCGGGTGGTCATGCCGTGGACCAGCTGCACGATGTCTCCGTGCCGGATAGGCCTCGGCGGGTTGCCCACCACCAGCTGGTGCCTGGGAAGGCAGTGGGAAGACCGGTGTGGGCTTCACCTCACAGCTCAGGGCCCTCTCAAAATGACAACACTCACCAGGAGTGTCAGCAGCTACAACTTCTCACACCAAAGACAATTTGGAATTTTGGAGCTTCCCAATCTTGTACCTCACATTAGGTAAATTAGTACAAAAACAAAACATATAAACTGTGTTTAACTCTTTTCTGAAAATGGGTCAGTGTGATTCCAAACATGATTGTGTTTGCAGGGTTACATTTCAACTGCTCTGTATTGTCTGTGAATGCTACAGCAATGGATACACCTTGGATGCCAAGAAATCCTTCTAATGGACAGATGTTCCATCCAATATCTGTTCAATAAACATGTACTAAGTGTCTGTTATGCCTCGGACCCTGGACTGGGTGCTGAGCATATGGTGTCGGACAAGACAGACGTTGCCCATAGCCCTCCCACTATTACAAACCAAAAAACCAAACCTGTTGCCTTTGAGTCAATTCTGACTCACAGACCCTACAGGACAGAGCAGAACTGCCCCACAGGGTTTCTAAGACTGTAATCTTTATGGAAACAGAGTACCACATCTTTCTCCCACGGAGCAGCTGGTGGGTTTGAACTGCCGACCCTTCAGTTAACAGCAGAGCACTTAATCACTGTGCCATCAGGGTGCTACTGCAGTAGGGGGAAAAGACAGACACTGGACAAGTGGACAGGCAGATAGCAGCCACCATATGACAATGGATACAGAAGCCAACGGGGACCGTGGTAGAGAATGGAATGGGGTTGGGGGGACGTGGGGGGTTTGGAGAGGGTGCTCAAGGAAGCCTCCCTGAGTAGTGACCTTCAAGCCTGAGTAAGAGGAGCCAGCCAGGTAGATGCGTTCCAGGCAGAGGAAGCAGTGTATGCAAAGCCCTGCAGCAGAGGTTTGTCTTGTTCTAAAAACACAAGAGGGCTGGTAGGCTAGTGCTGTGAGCAAGGGCAGGCAGGACAGGAGGCTGGAGGCTTAAGCTGGAGCAGATCCTGCAGGGCCTGCAGGCCATGGGGAGGAGCCTGCATTGGATTCTAAGCACAATGACAGCTCAGGGAGGGGTCTGAGTAGGAGAGTGACCTGATGAAATTTACACTGGAGACTACTCTGTGGCTGCTGAAGGCTGGACTGGAGCGGGTAGGAGAGGAAGGAGGCAGTTCGGGGTGGGGATGTAGAGACCTGAATGGTTCAAGATCTTGTTTGGAGGCAAAATCAGCAGGACCTGCTGATGGACTGGATGTGGGAAGAGAGAGGATGACCCGCATCTCTGAGATCTGTGCAAGGGATGCCAGTTTGGATGAGGGAAAAGCAGAGAGGAGGGAACCCCTGTTTTTGTACGGAGTGGGGAAGGACGAGGGGTGGGAGTTTGGGACATGCCTGTAAAACATCCAAGCGGAGACACTGAACAGGCAGTTCCCACACGAGTGTGGCCCTCTGAGGAGTGATCTGAGCTTAACTGACCCTGGAATTATCAAAGCTGCGAGGGTGAACGAGATTGCCCATGAAGCAAGTATAGACAGAGGACAGCGTTCAGGACCGAGCCCTGAGGAGCTGGTCTGATCAGGCCAAGAGGTAAGCTAGGCTCTGGACTCACCTCCCAGGATCCTTTACAATCCACCAGTTGTTGACATCTTTGAAGGGGTAACAGGTTACCTGCTGCTGGTGGGAGCTGCCCCGGCCATTCTCATATCTGCGTGAAGACAGTGACAATGACATGTATCTGGAAGGGGTTAGAGATGGGCCAGTAGGCCTTCCTCCCCAGGGTTCAGCAAAGTGAAGCAGATGTCAAATGCTACCTAGCAAGATGTTGTAGGGCAGAATAAGGAGAAAACAGAGAAGTTTAAATCTCATAGGGGTGGAAGACATGAACCTAAAGGCGCTGAAGCCCAGTGCGAAGCAACCCATACATGGAAGATGCAGAGTGCGTGTGCAGCGGAGGGCGCTAGGGCCCTCTGCTCACAAGGCTTGCTCACATTCACACACAAATAACCAGACCCACTGATGATCAGGGCCTCAGAGCTCCAGCTTCCTCTGTCTAGCAAATGTCTTCATATAAAGTTAAAGTTGATGACACAAGCAACATGGTGTAAACACATTTGTAATCTTCAAACTAACATGGCCACTTTCCTTACATCATGGGGTAGGTGTTCTGGTGGGAATGAAGCCAGCAGGGCATGGGCTTGCCAAAGACACTTCTCAGAGTGACCTGGGAGCCGTAGGCCACCTCCAGGGGCTGGCCTCGTGTGATACGAGCCAGTCCTCCCTACAACAAAGTACAAAAGCCAGCAAGTCAGAGAAAGAGAAACAAACCCAAACTAGCCTTCCTAACAGCCATTCCTCCAAAACTGGAGGGAATGCCTATTCGGGGTGCCTCTACGTCTGGGGGAATAATGAGGTCACTCTCCTCTCTGCTCGATTCTCTCTTTTATATCTCAAAAGAGACTGACTCGAAATATAATCTAATCCTGTAGATTAAATCCTGCCTCATTAACATAACTGCCTCTAATCCTGCCTCATTAACATCATAGAGATTAGAATTTAGAACACGTAGGATAATCACATCAGATCACAAAATGGTGGACAACCACATAATACTGGGAATTATGGCCTAGCCAATAATTATGGCCTAGCCACTTTTGGGGGTCACAACTCAATCCATAACATTGGAGTCCTTACTTCTTGACTTCTTTTTCCTCTCATGCTCATTTGATGATGTTTCTATCAGACAAGCTTTGAATCTACCACCTTCTTTCTAAAGTGGCCACGACTTCCCACTGCTTACCTCCAAGCTGGCCTGGAATGCGCTCGACATGATTTGGTCGTGCGGCCCAGAGCGGTAGAGTAGAATCAAATGGACGTAGAAGAAAAGTAAGTACGTGAGGATTGGGATGATCAATAAAGCCACTGTTCTGGCCAGCAGGTGACAGAACACACAGACCTGCCAGAGATTAAAGAAAAAATCACTTCCCACGACGCATACAGGCACACTTGTTTCCAGATGCCACATGCTTAGAAAGTTAGCGACAGGAACCCTGCCCTCTCTCGCACAGTGCTCCAGATGAGCCTAACGCAGCCCCTGATGTCAGCACCTACGTTTGATAAGGTCTGGTCTCCAATCAGGTGCCAGGCGTGGACGGCAGCAATGCTGAGCACGAGCAAGTATGTGAAAACACCCATGTATTTTATGCTGAAAAGACATGATTAAAAGTAAAATTTTTCAATTTGGTGCTTCCTTAAAAAGCTAGAAATAGACCTAACATACGACCCAGGATTCTACTCTTTGGAAAATACCCTAAAGAAATAAGAGCCTTCACAGGAATGGATATGTAAACACCCATGTTCATTGCAGCACTGTTTACAATAGCAAAAAGATGGAAGCAACCAAGGTGCCCATCAGTGGATGAATGGATAAGTAAATTATGGTATATTCACACAATGGAATACTACGCATCGATAAAGAACGACAATGAATCTGTTGTTAACGTGGTGGAATCTGGAAGGCATTAAATGAAGGCATTATGCTGACTGAAATAAGCCAATTGCAAAAGGACAAATATTGTATGAGACCATTATTATAAGAACTCTAGATAAAGTTTAAACACAGAAGAAAATATTCTTTGATGGTTATAAGGGCAGGGAGGGAGGGAGAGGGGTATTCACTACCTAGATAGTAGACAAAAGTTTTTTTAGGTGAAGGGAAGGGCAACACATAACATAGGGATAGTCAGTACAACCGGACTAAACCAAAAGCAAAGAAGTTTCCTGAATACAATGAAACGCTTTGAAGTCCAGAGTAGCAAGGACAGGGGTCTGGAGACCATGGTTTCAGGGCACATCTAGGTCAAATGGTATAACAAAATGTATTAAGAAAACGTTCTGCATTCCACTTTGGTGAGAGGCATCTGGGTTCTTAAACGCTAGCAAGTGGCCATCTAAGATGCATAAATTGGTCTCAACCCACCTGGAGCAAAGGACAATGAAGAACACCAAAGACACAAGATAGATATGAGCCCAGGAGAAAGAAAGTGCCACGTAAACCAGAGATTCCATCAGCCTGAGACCGGAAGAACTAGATGGTGCCCGGCTACCACCGATCACCGCCCTGACAGTGAACACAACATAGAATCCCTGATGGAGCGGGAGAACAGTAAGATGCAGATCTTAAATTCTCATAAAAAGACTAGGCTTAATTGTCTGACTGAGACTGGAGGGATCCTGACCCTTTCATAGCCCAAGATTGTAACCATCCCCGAAACCAACTCTACAGACATGGATTGGCCTGGACTATAAAAAAAAAAAAAATTTATATTTTTTTATAAGACAGACAATGATGCTGGTGAGGAGTCAAATTCCTGGCTCAAGGAGACACATGAGACTATGTGGGCAACTCTTTTCTGGTGGTGAGATAAGAAGGAAAACGGGGACAGGAGCTGGTTGAATGGACACGAGGAATACAGGGTGGAGAGGAGGAACGTGCTGTCTCATTAAGGAGAGAGCAGCAGGGAGTGTACAGCGGGGTGTGTATGGCTTTTTGTATGAGAGATTGACTTGATTTGTAAACTTTCACCTAAAGCACAATAAAAAAACGTTTCTGTTATAAAAAAAATAATAAAAGTAAAATTTTAATGACACACAGAAATAAGGAGAAAAGGAGCACGTCTAAGAGAAGCATATCAAACTCACCCAACAGCGCAGGAACAAGCAACTCCCGTCAGCATTAGCCAAAACCACCAGCTTGGAGAGAATGGGCTGGAATGAAACAAAACCAAGCAGACAGAAATGGGAATAACTCAAAATATTCCCTAAAGGCCAGCAAAGGCACATGTTTCTCAGAGAAATCTTTGTGGGTCAGTTGGTTCTACTGAGCACCAAGTACAATCCAAATGAATCCCAGTCTCACAAGGTATCAGTCCAGGCAGAATTTTCCTTTTTGTCCACAGAATTTTTCTGTGTTTAAGTTATAGGAAAATAGGGCGTATTTATGAAGTCATGAGCCAAGGGCCAACCTAGGTACAGAAGGGTGTTACACAAGCAGCCCCTCAAAATAAAAAAGGTAGCAGACCTCAGGTAAACAAACCACCCAGATTCTTTTGTCCCGTTTACAAAGGGTACATCACATTTCACATACCTGTGTTTCTGGAGGTTGGAGAACTTCAGGTAGGACAACACAGACAAGAGGTTAAAAAATATGAGTACTGATTCCAAAAGTATTAGCCTTGACTGAGTGATGAGAGCATTCTCTGTATATAAGGATAAAACACATCGGTTTTAAGGTAGGCAAAAGCAAATATATATGGCATTTACAAAAGGCATACTTAACTAAGACCAAGGGCAACATTCCAAAGGGTCACAGACCGTGAGGTGGGATGTTCAGAAATGAGTGGCTGGATGGGAACTGCGGAGGTGAGTTCTTAGGTTTGAATCCTGATGGCCTAGACCTGACTGTATGACCTTGGGCAATTCACTTCACTTTTCTGAGTCTTATTTTTTTGTTTGCAGAAATAATATTGACTTTATATGGCCGCTGTGAACGTTAAAACATTATATAGGCATAGAGGCTCATACAGAGCTGTCACTCCGTAAACAATAATTCTGACTTTCTAGTCTAACTTTCCATCTGATTTAATTTCATTTGTTCATACACCTGGACTGAATATTTAAAAAAAAAAAAAATTATGAGGAGCATCTACTAATTCACATGTCCATCTCAATTAGTCGAGGCCTGGAAATGGTGTGAAGAGGGGAGATTATCACCTAGTGGTGAACCTGGGTGAAGGTGGACGAGTGCTCATGGTAGACCCTGCCATGTTTGGGCAGCAGCACGTTTACATGGCTGCACCTGTGCTAGTAATAACACTGTGACCAGAGCACAACAATCCCATAGCCAAGGGGGTCAGCTGAGAGCCCGAGGAGCCGCACAATCATTTGTGAATGACCTGGATATGCTTCCATCCCATGAGTGGAAGATGCTGCAGGCAGCACGCCTACTAAACTCACAAGCTGTCCTAGACCTAACACTGAAAAGCAGCCCAGGCCAGGGCTTGGTTCTGTCCTTCAGTACCAAGAGGAGGGAGGCAGAGGCCCAGGTCTTACCTATAAGCATCAACAGAGCAGCTCCCATGGCAGCGCAGTGAGAAAAGTTGAGCTCTAACACTATCTGGTAGGCCATGGGGACCAAGAAAGCCCCTGCGAGAGCTGGCAGCAAGCGCAAGGACCAGACAGGCACATTGCTGCTGTATTCTGGAAAAGCAACGACACAGCGGTGCTGAGGACACTGCGCACACCACCTTCATATTCGCAGGTGTGCTTTCAAACAGCATCGCATCACAGCCTCTAAAATGCAAATTTACAAAACTGGGGACCACCTCAGCAATCGAGTGTCCAAACTCTGAGTGAGGGCTTTGAGATCAGCTTTACACATTCAAAAACCCAGCTCTGACTAAGCCTAGGAATGATGACTAAGGATTCTGAAATTAATTTTTTACTTGTTTATAATTTCACCCCACCTATTTCCAAAAATACTGTGGCAACATACAAAATTTGCACATGCAAAAGATGAATGAGATCATATGCCACACATAAAGAGTCTGATTAAGTGTACCAAAAACGAGAGATAAAATAATCACTGTAACTTAACACTAAGACATTTACCAGACTTTTCAAAGTCTCACCTGTACCCAAATAATTTATCATACCTTGGTTTCAGACTAAAAAGCTCTGATCTCTCCACTCTACTGTGTGCAAACTAATAAGGAAGGGAAATGAATATGATCTTTACCTGCTCCAATTCTGTTCCACAAAAAGTTACCATCAAATCCTCCTAAATAACCTAAAACAGAAGATTAATCAGCAAATATTTCTGGAGTACCAAACTGGGGCAGGCAATAGGGAAACAATGATACATAGATAATAAGACATGGTGTCTACACTCGAGAAATTTCACTTCTAAGTTCTAAATGTCTTTGAGGCCAAGTCAAGGGCTGCTTCTCCCACAACAAGCCTACCTCCCAAGGCCAGCAGCATGTGGCCAAACGGTGGTCCACTGTCGTCCAAGAAGAAGATCCGTTTCATGTAAAAAGAGATGTACTGCCCGTAATACACTTCATCAAAACTGAAAACAAAACAAAACTCATATCATATTCAACTATAAATCTTAATTGTAAAGAAAAGGTGTGAGAATACGTGTACCTATGTGTTTCTAGACAACTTGAGGTGAACGATCAGCAAAGGGTGGACCTTTTGCCCCAATTATATCCCATTCACAAATATTAAGAGACATATACATATAATCCACCCATGGGACAGGGTGGAAAATTCAGGAACTTAGGATGCTTGCCTAGTGTAGGCAATTCATCAATGCAGTGGGCACACAGGATATTTGCCAGACACCAACTCTGTTTCTCCCCCAGTTTTTGATTTAGACATGTACTATGAGCCCCCCTGTTGAAAGGCCTCAGGGACCCAAGACTAGGCCCCCTGGTCCACCAGCACACGTCTGTTGACCCAGTGAAACAGGCCCAGGTGTATAAAAGGAAGACAAAGAGGAGCGAACTGCAGTGAGACACTTCCAGACAATCGGGAAAATATGATGATATTAGGAATTACTGTCAATTTCTTAGCAGTAATAATGGTATGTGCTTATGTGACTTTTCTATATTTAGGAATCCTTACAGAGATATATAATGAAATATTTATAAATAAAATATAATGTCTAGAATTTGCTTCAAAATAATCTCCTGCAGGGAGGGGTTGTCTGTGAATTGATGGTGAAGCTGGGAGATGAGTATGTTGGTAGGAGGTCACTATACTATCCTCCCTACTTCTGTATACATTTGAGACTTTTCATAACAACTTAACAAAAAAGAACAGCTACATGTTTAATAACAATAATAATAACAGCAGTCATTTCCCGTTATAACAAAAATCATCCTCTATGGTCAAAGAAGATTCACTTCCAAATTCATCTATCCTCCACCCTTCAGGGTTTGACAATTATCGAAGACTAATAGCCAGATCCTCCAGCAGCCACCATGGTTCTCCCCTCCACTGCCCCTGATAATATGCCCAATTTCACCTCCTACGGCCCTAGGCAGCAAGATTCCAGGGACAAACTGGCTTCTCCGTTTGTCGCCAAAAACACATCACAAAGAAGCCCAGCATCTCATCCTCCCATGTGTACTGTTTAAAAAGGCACTTCGTATCACAAAAAGTACTGAACAAATTACAGTTTTTGGGGGGCTCAGCCAGGGAACAGAGACTTGAGTTGTTTGGCTTACACCACAGCCCGAGGATAGGTGAGTCGCCACAGTCTACTCAGTAACCCCACCCCAGTCAGAGCCACGACATTCAGGTTGATGTCCGCTGTCACCACTAGCGGATGCCTCAAAAATCCCAACATCTTGTAGACAAGCAGGCTCAGGAGGATGCCCTGGAAAAGAAGAGAAGAGCTGTCATAGAGAAATGGCAGCAACCCTGAAGGGCTCAGCGAGGCTACAGAAAGGACACCAAGCCACCCTGGCTCCCAGATGCACCCAGGTGTAAGCACAGCATACTGAGGAAGTCCAGAAAGTCAGGAAGAGCTTGTGGTACGTCACAATTGGGTGGTCACTACAAGTCTCACCACTACTGCGTTTTCCAAGCAAAGAAACAATGCTACACTAAGGTTAATTTAAAGATCCTTGAGGTGGGGAGGGCGAAGGGGCAGCAGCAGTAAACCACGGCTGGAATTCAGGAATCTCAGGACTGAACACTCACTCACTTCAACAACTCATTCCAAACACCTGCTGAGCACTTCCTGGGAGGAAAAAACCAGCTGCCATCAGGTCAGCTCTAACTCAGGGCGACCCTGTGTATGCCCGGTTGGAACTGTGCTCTGTAGGGTTTTCTTTTTTAAAATATTTTATTTTTGTTGTTGTTGAGAATACACACAGCAAAAATATACACCAACTCAACAATTTATATATATATGATTCAGTGACTTTGATTACACTCTTCAAGTGAGTCGTGCAGTCATTCTCACCCTCCTTTTCTGAGTTGTTCCTCCCTCATTAATATTAACTCATCGACCACTAGGGTTCCTGTCTTATCTTTTGAGCTGCTGTTGTAAGATAGATCTTAAAAGAGCATAATGCTTAAGGCAGACATTCTTTACTAGTGTAGCTAAACTATTATTTGGGTTTTAGGAGACTTCAGGAGATGTTTTTGGTTTAAGGTCTAAAAATTATCTTAGGGCAATAGTTTTCAGGGTTCATCCAGCCTCCATTGTTCCAGAAAGGCTGGATTCCATGAGAATTTGAATTGCTGTTCTGTATTTCCCCCTATGATCAGGGTTCTTTTACAGGCTCTCTGATTGCAGTGTTCAGTAATGGTAGCTGGACACGATCCAGTTCTTCTGGTCTCACGGCAAACAAGGCTCCACAGGGTTTTCAAAAGCTGGGTTTTCAGAATTAGATTGCCAGGTCTTTCTTCTGAGGAGCCTCTGGGTAGACTTGAATCTCCTACCTTTTGGTTAGCAGCCAAACTGCTTAATAGTTTGCATCACCCAGGGACTCCCTCTGGGGAGGAAGACCACTGTGAATGAAGGAGATGACCTCCCTTGCCTGAGAGGGACAGGCAGCATGGCCACAAGTGACCTTGACTTTGGGCACCTCCTGGGGTGCCAAAGCAACCACTTACTGCTGGGTGACCTCGATCTTCCTGAGCCTCAGAGCCTCCCCATCTCTGAGGATACATCTATCCCCAATGACCCCTTTCACTCCCTGTGGCAGCACCATGCCCTGGGCACCCCCATTCTCGCCCAGAAGGCACATCTGCCCCCTTTCTGTTCTGAAACTGCATTCACCTGCCCCCACACACCCAAAGGCTGCATCTGCCCTGTGCTCCACCTTTCTTCCCAGAGGCCGAATCTGACTCTGACCTTCCCTGTCTCTCCCCAAAGCTACATCTACTCTGGATGTCCCTCTTCTCTCCCTGGAACTGCATCTGTGCTGAGCTGAGTGCCGCTTTTTGCTCCCTGACACATTATCTGCCCCAGAAGGACCCCCTTCCCCAGCCACACCCCTTCCTTTACACAGGCCGCATTTGCCCCGGGCTACCTTCCTTCCCCAAAACTTTATCTGCCCTGGGCGCCCACATTTTTTCTGAGTCTGCATCTGCCTCCGGGCACCCCATTCTTACCCCAAAGCTACATCTAGCTTCTGGAACTCCCTCCCTTCGCCAAAGCTACTTTCACCTCTGGCCACTCGCTTCTCTTTCCAAAGTTTTATCTGCCTCCAGCGTTCCCTTTCCCATTCTGAGGAGGCACTTCTCGCATCCCCGGCTATATCTGATCCTGGGCTCCCTTCTTGCCCCGTGGCTTCATCTTCCCAGACACCTCCTACCTCCTTCTTCCTTTTCTCCTAAAAACGGCATCCGCCCCCGGGCCTCCTTACTTCTCCAGGGTTCCATCTGTCCCAGACCCTCTTTTACTCTCCCAGAGGCTGCATCTGCGCTGGATATTCCCTTTACCGCCCCAAGGCTGCATCCTTCCCCTGACGCTCCCATTCTCAACCCGAGGCTGCACCTGCCCTGGGAGCCCCCTCTCTGCCTCAGAGGCTGCACCTGGCCCCGGCCCCGCCCATCCCGGCCCCCCGCTCCTCCGCAGGCCGCGCACGCGCGTCCCGCACTGACTCTCCCGAGCCCCCACTGAGCTCTCGTCTCAGGACCCCCCAAACGTACTTGTTTTTCTCCGAGTCCCCGCAGAGCTGCTCCCCGCGCCTCGCCGCGCCTCCGAACGGCCTGGGGGTCTGACCGTTGGGTGCTGTCGCAGCGCGCGCCCTCCTGAGCCGCTCGGCACTCGGACCGCTCACCGTCCGGCTCGACGCTCGATTCGCCGCGTCTGCTGAGCCGAATGGCCGCAGCGCGCTTGCGCACTAGGCTCATGATGCAAACAGGAGTCGGGGGTGTAAAACCGAAGGTAATGTCGTTTCTCCCCTAAGGTTATCGTTGTTCACTGCTTTGGTGTTCCAGATATTTCGGTGGATGTTAGACATATGCATCTTTCTAAAAACACAAACGGAATCATGTACATATTTTACTCCTTTCTTTTGCACTTAATATGCCACGGAGATTATTTACTACGTCAGGACATAGAGATCTACTTTTTAAAGCGTCTGCTCAAAAGTCCTTTATTTGGATGAACCAGTTTCTAGCTTCTTGATGAACAAAGGTCGCTGCATTTCTCACATGCACGTTAATTCCCTACCAGAGGCAGGATCAGGGTTACGTTGCCGTCAAGTCGATTCGGACTCATAGTGACCCTATAGGTCAGAGTACAACTGTCCCATAGAGCTTCCAAGGAGCGTCTGCTGGATTTGAACTGCGGATCTTTTGGTTAGCAGCTGTAGCACTTAACCACTAAGCCACCAGGGTTTCCAGGAGCAGGGGACGGGCATTTAAAGTGGAAGTACGTGGTGAGTGCGCCGCTGACGGACCTCACCAGAAGCCCGGGGAAGGGCCACTCTCCCGAGCGGCCTCACCCACGTGCAGCGGCTTCAGGACGTTCCAAGTCTCTCTCTCCAGCTGGGTCAACCCAACTTCTTTTGGGCATCTCCCCTGAACGTCTCGTGGTCAGGTCACGCTCTGCAGAATCGTCGCTCCTCCCTGCCAAGCCGCTCAGACTTCCTGGTGTTCATCACCCACCAGGAGCTTCAAGAGCCAGACACGTGACTTTTCGTTAAATGAATGCATTCTTCCCATTTTTTCACTGGAATGTGTGGGACCCAGGGCCATTAGCTTAAAAAACACAACTCAGCTGATGGATTACTCTTCTCCCCCGACCCCGTTCCTGATCCCCTAGTCTATTTGTATATTAATACATATGGACTTTTAAAGGAAGACTGCAGAGGTAGTAACTTGGATTATGGTTACGGTTTCCAAAGCTTTTCCCCCCACATATACTAGCATTAGATGCCATCTACAAGCATTTAACGTTGTAGCAAATGTTGGTCCTCATATTCCCCCTCATGACTCACCGCAGGTCGTTCTGCCTGGGAAGAGGCCAGGGGCTTATCTGGGCCTGGGGTGGGGGAGCACATGCTGCCTGAGGTTGGGCTCTGGGCTGCAAATGAGACCACCGGTGATGCAAGAGTCCCTGGGCCCCAGGAAGGAGTGGGGCAGGCTCTCAGCCTTCCGCGCCCTCAGGCAAGCAGTATGTGCTTTGGGATTCAGAGCCCACATCCCATGGGGCACTCAGCCTCCGGCCCAGCCTTTCACCATTACACTCCCTTGTGAAGTTGGTCAATCTGTGGCATGGGTATGGCTGTCAGCTGAGAGCTGCCCATGCCAAATCCCTGACTCTCCCTCATAGCCAAGAGGTTCAGAAGGAACCTGAGGGACCAGTCTCCTCATGGGGACAGTGCTGTACTTACTTGGAGATAATTTATAAACTCCTGCATGCATGCCCAGTGCTATGCCATGAGGTAGATAGATTCTGTGAGAATCCATGCTTTATGTTTAAGGAAATCGTGACTCTGAGTGGTGGAATGTCTTCCCCAAAGTCACACAGCTAGGAGATGGCAGAACTGAGTACTGCCTGACCCCAAATCCAAGCTCTTGATTCAACACCTCCACTCACTGCCCCATGCCTGGCTTACCCCTCTTCCCCACCCCAAAGGGTGGCATAATCTTCCACTGCTTCCTGGAAAAAGCACACTAAAAGCAGCTACAACACATGCCAAACCAAGCACTTATCTCCTCTGACCCCTGGAACGAGGGACTGGATGAGGCTTGAGGTATGTCATGGGAACTGGTAACTAATGCCAGCTCAAGCCAGTGGAATCTGCAGACAAATCCATTTTATGAGAAAGGATTCAAGGTCATCCTTGTAATCACATCACTCACTTGCCTCTGCTACCTGGCAGAATCTGACTAGATGGGGGTGTGAAAGGTGGATACTAATACATTTTAAAGATGTACTTCAGCTATGGGTTTCAGTCCCTTCTCTTCCCTAGACATCACTTAAGGCATTTCAACCAAATCCAGACCAAAATAACCCACTGCCGTCAAGGAGACGCGGACTCACGGCACCGCATGTGTGTGACAGAATTGCTCCATGGGATTTTCTTGGTCGCGATCTTTACAAAAGCAGATCGCAAAGCATAGCTGGGTGGGTTTGAACCGCCAACCCTTAGGTTAGCAGTTGAGCACAAAATGTTTGCACCACCCAGGGACCTTTCAGCCAAGTCACTCCTTCCTAGTTTCCATGAAAACTGTCCACAAAACCAAAACTCTTCCATCTGTAAGTCTCTCTAGTCAAATGACTGAGAAACAAGGGACGCACCACCTGAGAAAGCATGTTCAGTTTTATTATTTTTTTTTAACTTTTTTTATTTAAATAAGGAGAATTCTTTCATATGGAAAGAGCTAGTACAATCACATATTTGAAAGGAGAAACAATAGGTACTGAGCCTGGGTGAAAGGGCAAAGGGGGAGTGCCTCTACTGGGCCTGGAGAATCCATGATTCAATTTCCCATCCAAAGTAAGTTTCCAAAAAATAATGTATAAACAAGTTGCACATTACACTTTATGCCATCGTCTTCCCTTTCAAATATCTGGTCTACATGAAAAGACAAAGAGAGGAAAGGCCAAAATAAACAGTAACAAAAGGAAACAAAAAAGAATCCCTCTCAAGAAAAAAACCACCCCCCCCATATCCTTTGTACTATGCAAGGCATGAGGTTAAAAGCTTAAGAGTACAGAATCCCCTTTAAACAATGGAAGAAGACGTCCACACAGAGCCTTAATAGAAACTTCCACTCCAAGGCTTTGTAACATGCTGAGACAGGGTGCTGGGACATGGCTGCCATCTTCGTGGCCACCAAGCTGGGGTGTAGGAATGGGTGAGTGGTGGGTCTGATGTGCCTGGAAAACCGCTGTAGCTAAGTACATGCTGGTGGTCCCAGTGAGATTTCCAGAGAGCTCAGCTGTGTCTCCAACATTGGAACCACTCCCGTTCTGGAGGATCTATTTATCTTAGGCCCACCTCACATGTGGAGGAGAGTTGGCTTTCTGGAAGTCCGTTTCCCATTCATCACAGAACACAACAAAGCACAAATGCTCTCATGTCCTTGGTTGTCAAAGGCCATTTCCAACGGACCCTTCAACCCAGGCTTGCTCTGCAAGAAGTAAAAAGGGACAAAATAGATTTGAGAGGCCACGTGCAACTATTCGGTGGAGGGGAACCAAACAGCAGGGAGGGGGGCTCTACCAGAGTTGCTACAAACTGTCTCAGCGGGCCGGTTCTCCTTGGCTCTGAGCATCAGTCAAAAACTCCATCATTAACCATCCAGAAGGCGGACCAGAAGTACAAGACGCATTGCTGGTGAGAACTGATACCTATATTTAATGACAAGATACTCCAATATCCCTGGAATAACTGCAGTGTTGGAACTGAACCAATTTTTCTGAATGTGTACTAAAGTCACCCCTTTTTCTTCCCCTTAAGGAATCTATGGCCAGATGCTTATTAATTCCAAGTTTCAGAATAACCATGTGACTAGAAAAGGGGAAGCAACAGTAAAGAAAACCTGACCAAATGCAGCTAGCAGAAGTCTTCAGCGGGTGGGCAGCACCCTTCAGATACACAACCCGACACTCTGGAATTTCACTGGACTGAGTAGTCAACAGTGGACACGTAAATGCTGCAGGGTCGCTGGGTGCCCAGCAATAGATGGTAACCTCAGTGGCCAGTGCAAAGCTGGCAGCATCAAGGAGGAGGGTGTTTTCAGCAAGCAAAGGTGCCACCACCCATCCCAGCAGCAGAAAAGGTAAGTGCTGGCCATCACCTGTTCCCCCAAAGGCTCCACAGCCTCCTGGCAGAAGCCTCTGCATGTATTTGCACCCCGAGGATGGGGGCTTGGAACCAAAACAAGACCCTAAGTCCTATTAACTTGAGCTTAGCTCTAAAACCACATGAAAGGAAGAGAGATATTGCACCTTAAAACATCTCTGCACTAAAAACTGCATTTAATTAATCAGACCAAGGAAGGGGTTGGGGTATCAGGGAGGCCCACAGGCCTGCCCTCTGCCCCTACAAAGTCAAATTTAAAATCTCTATCTTAGCGGGGAGGAGACCGCAGCTTAAGTCGCACAGAGGTGGTGAACGCACTCAACTTCACATGCAAATCTTGGCCTTTCCTGCACAGAATAATTCAGACATTATATATAAATAGAGCAGTGAAACATTTACTTTTTTTACCTAGATCTACAACATCAATACATATAAATAAATTCTAGTGTTTTTTTGTTTTTATTTGGGGAAGAGAGGAGGGGGAGAATTATAGGATAAGAGAAAAGGGCTGGAGAACAGGCGACCTTTTTGTTTTTATTTTCTTTTCTCAAACAGGAAGTACTGTCATTCTGACAGCAGGTGCACCTGATGTGTACATCTTGAGTTTGTAACAGCATCCAGGACTGTCCTGTTGAATTTCAAATGAGAAGAAAATGTTTTTCTTTGACGAGTAATGTGCACCGGAATTAGGTGTGAGTGGATCTTGGACGTATTTGGAAGTGTACAGGCAGAGATGGATCTGTGTGGCCTCAGCAGACTGAGACTCACCCAGGGGCACCTTGGCAATGCTGGCAGGGTGGGGGTGAGGAGCTGTGGTCGGGGCAGGGCTCACCACAGGCACAGGGGAGAGAAGAGCAGATGAGAGACACCGGGCAGAGGAGTGCTGCTAACAGCAAGCAGGCAGTCCTTTGAGAAGGGGCTCATGAGTAAAGTTTCAGGAGACAGAGGAGGAAAAAAAAAAAAGCTGCTAAGAAGGAAGGTCTGGTAAAGGCAAGGAGGAGAGTTGCTAAAAGCTATAGATTAAGCAATAAAGCATCTTTCAATAAAATTGCCCCTTCCCCAGACAGTACCCAGGGCAAGAGACATCGGCACTCTTTGCTGGTAGGTTATTCATTCCCCAACTTCTTTAGAATAGTAAAGAACAACAAAGTTACTTTACCAGTTCCTAAGAAGCCTCTTTCCCCATGCTCTGTGGGAACAGGGGATGGGGGAAAGGGGATGTCACACTATAGATGTAGATCTGAGATCCCAGAGGCTGAGCGGCTGTTAGACGCCCAGTGACACTGAGCTCCTCCCCACATCCCAGCCCTCGCCCTGTGCCGTTTTCTGAGCTGGGTCTCAGTATCTACCACCAGTAGTTAGCATGCAGCAACCCCTGCAGGCAGCCTGCTGGCCAGTTACTCTAAAGAGCATCTGAGAAACTCAAGATTTCCCCTCCTCCCCTTTTCCTTGGGACGGCAGAATTCTGGACAATTTCCTTCTGTTTCTTATTTAAAAAAAAAAAAAAAAAGGCATACAATGACTCACACAAAAACTCTGCTAGAGGCAACTCTGCAGACCTCAGACGCTGTCTTTTTTCGGAGGCTGTCCAGGCTGTGTCCGGAACTATACAGCCAGCTCTGTGACCTCAGACTTGCCCCAGCTGTCTGTACAGACCCACAAGACTGACACCTACTGCCCAGCCCAGGTCCCTCAGTCCTAATAACCCCAGTCTGCTGATAGAAGCAAAGAAAAGTTCCTAGCAGCCTTGCAGACCACATACCTTCGCTGCAGTCTCAACGAAAAAACTGTCCAGGTACTCCTGTCACTATGCAAGTGAACCTCGTTTTTAGTCATGAGCTGTGTGACAAGTAGAGAGTGGGAGACCCAGAGGAGAAAGAGGCAGGCTCAGGAAGAAGGAAGCCAAGTGACATTTATGGAAGGAGTTGAGAAAAGGAAGTGAGCATGAAAACACAGCAGCCCCCAAGGGACTGGGTGGTGGCAAGACCCAAAGCAGAGCATGCTGGTGAGGCATGTGGGTACTATCAGCTTTCATCAACCTGACAAAATGTGGAAAACACCAGAGATTCTGTATTTCCATGATTCATCTCTGCTGCCCTGGGGTCAGTGTATCAACTGGCTTTTAGAAGAGTCTAGGACAAAACTTCTGTGTAATTTTTATGCTAAAAACACCATCAGCTTCACTGGGCTGCCCATAAGCCCCCTGCGGTCATTAGACCAGGCGACTGAGACATCAACCTACCTTCCACTTTGCTTACACCACTGCTTCCAAAGCATGTAGCTGAATATCAAAAAATGGTCATCATCAGTGCCTTAAATAACCTCCATTTCTTTCTGCAAATAGTATCAAAGGTTGACCAACCAAAGGCTAACCAAACAGGGAGGGGACGCATTCTTAAGCGTTATCTCTTAAGGTATCGCAGTGATGTATCAAATTAAACAAGAAGGGTTAAAGGAAACCACTGAGAACAGAACAGTGGGAAGGGAGAGGATGGCAAAGAACTTGTAGAAAAGTTCAGCTCTACAGACATATAGCTCGTGTTTCTGTTTTCTTTTCCTTTCCCTTTCATAAAAACCATAGCTGCTTTTAAAAATAAAAAACCTCAAACTCAAATGACCCTGCTGCCAAACCACTATGCCTGGGTACCACGAGGTCAAACTGAAACCAGGGAAGGGGCAAGAAGGGATACTGTTGAAAGCGCCCTGGCTGTGAGGAGCAGGACAGGAAAAGGAGGGGAGCACGGGAAGGGAAGGGTTAATCTGCACTGCACAAAAGGTTTGAGTCACTCCACAGTCATGGCGGAAAGAAGATGAGAATGAAGGAGTTGTTTGCTTTTTTGTTTGTTTCGTATTAAAGCAAGCAGGTCAATGCCATATATCCACGGGTGCAAGCTGGTTGGACAATGGAGCTTTCAGGAGTAGAGACGAGAAGGGAGATCTCTCTCTCAGACCGGGCCAGGTGGTTGGACGGTAGATCTGGTGAGATTCCCAAGTATCTGGCTGTCGATACTTGGCTGATACTGTCGAGACCAAGTGGCAGCACTGTCCTCACACGGGGGCAAGGCGGTGGTGGGGCCAGGCGCCTTCAGGCCTTGCTCTCCTCCACTTTCACTGCCCGAGGCTTGATTGCTCCAGTTCGCTTCATCTGGGAAGCAGCCGAGGGGGCTTCCTGCAGCTTCACAGATCCCAGGCTGGGTTTTTCATCCACTCGCTGTTTTGCCTTTGGACAGATGAGCGGGGAAAAAGTTAACCTAACTCAGAAACATCCGACTGGATACATAGCTCCCACCACCTCCTTCCTGCTCTGCAGAGAAAAAGCTACCCTGAGAAGTCCATCCTTTGGCCAAAGGACCGGACTTAGAAACAACTTGCCTAGTAAGTGAAACTGGCATGTGACTGCTTTGTTCCCTTCCAGCGAGTCTGAGTACAGTGACTGGAGAAGTGGGAAGACACCGCTCCTCCAGGAAGCACTCAGTGATGCTCACAGGCCTCTGCAGGAGGAATGGCAGCTTCCCAGGACTAAAGCATCTCTGGTCCCAAGGCCAACGGAGAGAATCTTTTCAAATCAGTGCACCCCATGCCTCACAGGCAGAAAAGCACTTCCAAGCAGATCAACTGCACCCTACAAGTCTTAGAACCCTTAAAAATCTGCCAAGGGGACTGGGATGGGGGTGGGATGTGCCTCTGGGCAGACTTAGCTCTCCCAGACCTTTGACCATTATTCAGTCAACCCTTATGACTCCCACTTTGTAGAAACCTTCCCCAGTGCCCACGTTTGACCCCTAGCTTCCCACTCAAGGTTCCATTAACTTGCAGTCCTGCAGAGTGGAGTGTGTCAAAGGAACTAACCACGGTTCTGCCCCTAACACAACGGTCTGAACTCCAGGAGAAAGCTTCAGCAGCTCATCCCATGAAATTCAAGTAGCACCCTCCAGGGAAACCCAATACGGAGGAGTGAAATGAGACCAATCAACCTTCCACCTCCACAAACCAGTAATGCTGTTTTATTAAAAAACCTACACCTGAGGTTTCTGAGCTCTGGGACCCCCAGTTACGTTTTAGGGTAGCAATGAAGAGAACAGTGCTTGAAGGAAAAGACGCTGAAAATTCTTTTTATTATAAAACACTTAATCCCACCCAGCCAAGACAAAGACGAGACACGCCACTTACTAGAGCTAGCACACTCACGCACGCACACACACCCCGGCTTCTACAGCTAACCCACAGACCTAACCGAGTCTCCCAGAGCGCCTTTCAGCCCAACATTGCTATGGGTAGTACACCTTCTGGCGTCACCTCCTCAGAGGAATCAGTATCCTCCCTTCTCTTCAGGACAAGGAAGGATTCAGACGCCCGTCAAGAGGAGAAATGCCTTCACCAGGAGAGACTCGGGCTGCCCGGCTCCCGGATCTAACCACTAGGGCATGTCTCTCTTTACAAAAGGAGCACTCATAGGTTGGAGAGCCCCTTCTCTTTTGGCGCTTGGAGACAGGCCTAAGTGTCCCGGGCTGGAAGATCTGGAGAGCCATCTTCTACCTGTTGAACGTAGTGTCCCTGCACAGAGCCCATGTTAACTGCTGATCCAGAGGGCTTCCCACTGGGGCTAGCAGAGCTAGGCCTGAAAAAACCAAAGGCAGGGGTGAGAATACACAATGCGTCACCACAGAAACGGAATCAAAGCCTAGCACTCGGAGGAGGCATGAGGAAGGATGGGCCCCTGTGGCCTGAGGCACTCACTCTGGGCAGTCTATAGACCTCTTGGATGGAAAAACAAAGACCTAAGAAAGCCAAGAATACAGAAGGGGGGAGGGGCAGTAGTCACTGTCTACCTTAGCACCTCAAACACAGCTTAAAGGATGTGCCAAAGGGAGAGGAGAGGTTGAGGCACTCTACCTGAACAGCTGGACAGACACTGACCATCCCTACCTGGACCTCTGCCCTACTACAGATGGACAGACACTGACGGCCTCTATCTGGACCTCTGTCCTACTATGAATGGACGCTGGCTGCCTCTACCTTAACTTCTACTATAGGTGGACAGACGCTGTCCATCTCCAGGGTTTTGATGGTCTATACCAACATGATGCAGTGCCTCATGCACTATAAGATCAACAAACTTGACACTAAACCAGAGTTATGTTAGCTATTTTTCTTATTTTCACTTTTAGGAGGCGGGGTGGAAAGGAGACCAAAGCAAACAAAAATCCTTCTAGATGTATTCCACTTGACCACTAGTTCCCCGGGATGTTAATTAGGTGCTACATGAAAAAGATTCAATGGTCAAAAAACGTGAGAAATGCTATTTACACAAAGTGCAACAGGATTCTTGACTGTAGGACCACTACTCTCCAACCAGTTGTACTGGATAGAATGCTCCCCAAGCACATGACCAGGGAATGTCTTTTTTTTGCAGGGCATGTCTTAGAAGTCCTGCTTCTAGAAACTTTGGGAAACACCGCTCTATAAAAATACCCCAATTTCCCAAGCCCCCCAAACACCAATGAAATAAAGGTCACTAATAAAGACTTATACTGTCTACATATTCCCCATAGAATAAAGCTGCGGCCTCTCCGACACAAAGTGAACACAGGCGACTCTTGTTATCTGCACTTCCATCGTCTGGATTTTGCCTCGCTGGGGAAGGCTCTGTAGTCAGTTGTCGTTAGAGTCTGCTGCTGGCAGGAGGGCAACTACAGCATCTATTCATACTTGAAGCACAAGGAGCGTCCTTCTTTCTTCCAAATTGTACTCACTGTCCTGTGCTGCTGTCTAAATGCTTTTTTCACATAATTCTTTCGTGTGGGCCTACGTGAAAAGTATGGTTGAACAACGACAACAACAACAACAAAAAAAACAAAGCCCAGAGAGTGAAAATAAGAACAGAAGATGAAGTGGGAAAACGTCACAAAAATCCCCTTCTCTGGAAATGAAATTGGAAGTGTGGAATGGAGGTGATGAAGATGAACTCAGCCTTGACATTCAAAGAGCAATGAGGCAGGGTGACTACAGCAAGAACTGTTCACAGGCAAAGGAGAGTTGATTTGGAGGGGTGCTCCTCAATCAGTGAAGCAGCCCTGCTCCATCCTGGAGCTATGGCATTAACCTATATCACAGGCATTGCAGGTCATGTATGTGTTTCACTCATTGGCAAAACAGGAGGTGGTTTCCAGGAACCTCCCACGTATAACAGGAGTCGACTGTACGAAAACTTCAGGGCCCAAATCCAGAGCACGCTGCCTCCCAACCCAACACATTCTATGGCTGAAGACACCAGCAGAATGGGGAGTTCTCTGCCATGGTTCAACAAAATCACTTATGAATCACGCTAAGGGAACCTGGGACAGTCACTGTAGCCGGAGACAGACACAGAAGGGGCCAAAAGAGCACTGGTGGTGTTTAAGGAATGGCACCACAAGCCCAGCAATAAAAAGTCCCCTAGCAGCAAGGTCGGGGGCCAGTTCAGGTTGAAGCCAGACTCCCTGGGAAAGGTCACTTTCTTCCCTGGCAGGGATGAGCCTCACTGGCCAATGAGTCCTTTTATTTTTTTTTTAATTTGGTGAGAAAGCTCTGAATAGTCAGGGTTGGTCCTGACATCAACTAAAACCTTAGCCATTCTTTTTCCTACCTTCCCAGAGAACTCTCCCAATCCAGGGCATTTTATTATGATGATTAAAAACACAACAACAACCAGTCTCCCCATTCCCGGCTTTCGCATGGTAACTAACACACGAGTGTGTCCCACCAGTGAAACTTCACAGTGACTCACAACAGCCTCAAAGGGGACCAGGCATCAAAGCCCCTCCACTACTTGCTGGGCCCCACCTAATTCATCTGAGCCACTGAGTCCTGTCTACAGCAAATGCTCACTATTCAGTATCCAGGCCCCAGGGCATTTCTTTACCTGTAGGTCTGTGGCGATGGTACGGAGCTTCCTGAAGGAACATTCTGTTTACTGTCGGCAAAGTGGAAGCCCTTCATCTCCATCTGAGAGGACTACAGGAGACCAAGAAGCAATAAACGGTCAATTGATGGCCCTAAGACAGCCTGGTCCTCACTGAGCAGTGTGGGGCAGAGTCAGTGGGTACCCATGAGAATTTCTAAACAGATAGACTCTTCTAAAGGAATCTGCACCTCCTCCCCAATTCAGACTCAAAAGCGGGTTTTGCTTCTTAGAAGCGGGAACCATCATGTGTTTTTGTTTTTTTCTTTTAAATGGGGCAGGGGAGGGCTAATTGTGCACAACCATTCAGGACTGACCAAAACAGCCACCCTGTGAAGGTTTAGCTGTCTACCCCAGAGGTCACCCAGAGCACAATCACCTGGGGCTTTGGTGAAGAATACAGATTTCTGGACCTCACCCTAGTTATACTGATCAGTTTCCGGAACCTGCACCTGAAATGGGCTCCACAGAAGGTCCCCCAGCTCGTGGAGCCCTTGGCCAATTTGACCCTAGGGCAGCAACTGTGTGTCTTACACATACACAGGCTTGTTTCCACTACCGTCTTACACATACACCAAGGAGTGCCTGATGTCCGGGATGCGGAGAGGACTCTACAACAAGTAGGAAAGTGGTGGTCTGGTGGAGCTCAGCATCCTAGACCACTGGCGATTTCCACCAAACAGAGGTTCCTAAAGTTTTAGAATCTCAGTGTCCTGATGAGCTAGAAAGGACTGGTATGATAAAGTCCCTTTCCCAGGACCATACCAAGATGGAAGTTATCTTTACCTCTCTGCTGGTGTTAAGGACTGAAGGCTGGGACCCAGGTGGAAGAACTCTTCTTGGGGCTCCGACAGAGAGGCTTGGCCCCTGGGGCAGCTGAATGGACTGCGGCAGGATCAGTGGCTGCTGACCAGACCCATAACGAGGCAGAGGCAGCTGGGAGCCAGGCAGCGGCATTGTCAACTGCTGGATGACAGGGACAGTCACAAGGAAGAAGGGATGTTGGGGAGAAAGGCACAAACCATTGCTTATATACGCATCCAAGGGCTACCACATTCTTATTTTTAAATAAGTAGCTTTGGATCTTATTTTTTAAAAATTAAAGCGAGACCCTTGCACAGCACTGAAGGTTCTGTACTTCTTTGACAGCACAGGAGATGTTATCCTAGACTGTGCACTCTTAATAGCAGTGGCAAGGCTCACTGGTGAGAAAATAACTGCAAGGCTAAAGTAGTTCCAGAGAGCATGTATCACACATTAAAGAGTTAACAGCATAAGTATGTGCCTCCTCTATGAGTCTGCAAAGGGCTGCATGATCTTCAGTCCTTCTTGCCTTCATCTAACAAACGTTTACTGTTAGATCCTGCAGTCACTGTTAGAACACAGTGTGCTGGAGAAGAGGCAGGGCAGCCAGACATGGGAAGAGGCAATGGTGCTGGTGTGTGAAATGCAGAGTGTCAACTGTGTGTGTGTTTGGGAGGGAGAGAGGGAGCGGGAGGGGGAGTTAGGAAAGCTTCCTAGGAAGTAACGTCGAAGCCAAGTCCTAAAAAACGAAAGTTACATAGAAAGTTTATCTTTGTATCCCTCATAAAAACAAACAAACAAAAAAGCAAAACTCCTTTACTGTTTTGCATCCACTCATGTTAGAAAACAAGAGTCTGGATTGAGGGTTCAAATCGGGGCCTCGGGAATCCTTCTGAAGCAGGCTATCACAGGATGGGAGGTGACTGCAGAACCACTTCTAAAGTCCAGAACATGGTAGGTGAGAGGAGAGGGAGACGGGCTGGGATACTCTCAGGACCAGGGTGGGCGGGCTTTCTGATAGGTGAGGACCGCCTCAGTCTCTCAGTCACTCTCCTCTTCATCTCCCTGCTATTGAGCCCACAGTGGAGGGTCAGAAGGATCTATTGGAATTACATCATTGAGATCTGTGGCGCCTCCTCCTTGGAGTTCCAACGGGACGTGGGATGAAGAGGACAATACTACTATTTTTAGAGCCTGACTTGGCATGTGGCATGACCTGACTTATGTTTTACAGGGAACGCCCTAGGTGCTGTGCTGAGGACAGACTGTGAGGGCCCAAGAGCAGAGGCAGGAGCACCTGTGGTAGCTTGGACAGGAAGGCGGGAAGGAGGTGACGAGAAATGGTTGGATTCTGAGTACATTTCAAGGTGCAGCTGGCAGGA
Source organism: Elephas maximus indicus (assembly GCF_024166365.1). Lineage (NCBI taxonomy): Eukaryota > Metazoa > Chordata > Mammalia > Proboscidea > Elephantidae > Elephas > Elephas maximus. The sequence goes on along the minus strand of NC_064827.1, from coordinate 82,406,641 downwards.
TTTGTTGACGGACCAGATGGGAGTGTGGGGGTAGTAGGAGCCAAGGATAACACGGACTGGACAACCAGAAGGACCAGGGGGAAATCACGTGGCTAAGCGCATGATGCCACAGATATCAAAGCAGAGATACCAAGTAGTCAGTTAAACATGAGATTCAAGTACAGGAGACAGATCTGGGCTGGAGCCATAAATGTGGGAGTAGCTGGAACACAGATGATACTTAGAGCCACAGGGACAAGGTTACCCAGAAGAGGCCCCAGAACTGAGCCCTGTGCACGCCAATCATTTGAGACTGGGGAAGTGAGGTGAAACAGCAGAGAAGGCTAAGGAAGAGGGATTTCAGGGAGAAAACCCAGAAGAAAGAGGCTCAAAATCATGAAGAACAAGACTCAGGTGGAAGGCGTGACTGCTTTGTCAGATGCTGCTGATGGGGCAGGAGAAGGAGGATTAAGAATAAAGCATGGGATTTAGTAACATGGAATTTTTTCGTGTCCTTGAAAAAAACCTTCAGGGGAAAGATGGCAGGAAATGTAGTCAAAGGAGGTCCCCACACCAAGAGAGTAACATAGTAGCAAGTATGCATGCAGACAGGCAAGAAAGACAGGGAGACGAGCTGGAGCAAAGCCCGGCACAGGCAAAAAGCCCACCCCAGCAGCGTAAGCAGAGCCTGGCCTATGGGAGCCTGGCAGATTCATCCATAGCACCAGGGAAGCCAACAGCCAGGTCCAGCATACCCGGGCAGAAAACATGGGGGTGGGTGCAGGAGGTCAGTATGGCAGAGGCAGGATTGGATTTAACCAAGATGTTGTTGACAGAACGAAAAGCCGGGCTCCGCTGGATGAGATTAATGGGGAAAGGAAAACAGTGAGGCCATAAGGGGTGAAGGCTGATACGACAATGGTCTGTAGGTCTCAGGGGGTCAGAGCATGGGTCATTAGAGGGAGTGAGTCAGAAATGTCAGAGTTGGAGGTTGAGGAGGCCCCTTAAACTTGAGATTACTATGAAGAGGTAGAGCTGTCGGCCATGGCCAAGTCTGGACTACAGTGGGAAGAGAGGAGGTGGGTGAGTGCATCAGAGAACTCCCTGGTCATGGGGTTGGGAGGACAGGGTACATGGGCACAAAGACCTGGGGGATCACACACTGGATTTAGCGACATGGACCTCATAGTGGCATGGAGGGCTAGTGGAGACACAGTCTGACAGTGTGGGCTTCAAAGCTGGGGGTTGCTGGGAGAAGGTAGGTGGAATGGCCTAGAAGTATCCATGAGTATGCAGAGGACACTGATCCCATCTCCAGGCCCTACAGTTCAAGGGCTGGGAGACAGGGCCTCCATGTGAGGGGGCTGAAGGAGAAGCAGTGTTCTTAGGGGAAAGCCAGGCCTAGGGGAGCAGGGGAGAAGAGGTGAAAGGGCTATTTGGTAGAGGCTAAGGACCTAACCCTGGTTCTAGCAGCTCAGGGACCAGTTCTGATGGCTACAAACAGCACGATAAGTTAGCACACAGAAAGGAGATGAAAAGGAAAAACAAACTTATAAGGAAAAAGGTCTAGTGTTTTCAGGTGGGAGAGCCTGAACTCCTGACCTGTGGAAGCTGGGAGTCCAACATCTGGGAGGCCCCCAGACTGGCAGCCTGGCTGAGCTGGCCCTCGTAGACCAGGGCTTGGTTTCCACTCATGGGCTGGTAAGGAGAGCCTGACTGGGGCTTCACCATCTCCAAGGGCTGCATGCCTGGGAACGCCGAGTAGGGAGGCTTCAAGGCTGTGCCCCCAGAGAGGATCATGGTGCTGGGCGGTGACAGGCTGGGGTGCATGTACACCTGAGATCTGCAAAAGCCAGACGGATGGTCAGGGTCAGGTGGATGTGCACACTGATGGGTCTCAGACTTGAGCAGCCATCGGAATCCCCAGATGGAAACCGACTGCCAGTCCCATCCCCAGGGTTTCTGATTTGGAAGGTCAGGGATGGGGCCTGAGATTTCACATATATAACAAGTTTCTTGATGGTACTGATGCTGCTGGTCCAAGGACCACAGTTTGAGAATAACTGGATTAAACAAACGGACATCCAAGCTGAACAAAGTGTAAATAAAACCTTTGCTATACCAAAAGCACACTGAAAGAGCAAGCCACAGGCGGTGGGACGTGGGAGGAAGGGGGGACGGGGGGTGGTGGGGAGGACCTGGAAGGAAATAACAAGGCCCACCACCTCACCTCAGTCAGAACCAAGGCTTCTCCTACCTCACAGTTAATAACTGTGAAGTGACATAATCACACACACCCTCTCCAGGCTGAGTAGCAAGGAGCAACATTGGAACAAAGGGAAATGTCGAAAAGACCACTGGGGTTTGAACCCCTTGGTTCCAAGCTGCCAGAAAACAGATCCCTAAGCCCACCCTTGAGCTCACCTGAAGGGTTGTAAGGAGCTGAAGATCTCCTGAGACTGGGAGACAGGAAGTCCCCCTCTCAGTCCAAGCTGAGCTTGAGCCTGTAGAGATGTGTGAAGGGAAATTGGAATCTGCTGGGCAGCGGCAGCCTGTGAACGAACACCAGGCAGGTAATTGCAATGCCCTCTGTGTTGGTGCCCCACCATCCCACCTCCCCTGACCTCTCCATATGGCAGCTGGAATGCCGTCGAAAATGCAAATTTGATCATGTTGCTCCTGTGCTTCCCCTGCTCTTGGGGCAAAGCCTACAGCCAAAAACTGGTAACAACCCCACACCATAGTGTATTCCTATCATGGGATTCTGTACAGCAACAACGAGCCCTAGCTACACATATCAATAGAGGTGAATGTCACAAAAGATTACGTTGAATGAGAAATCTCCACACAAAAGAATACATGCAGTATGATCCAGTTATACGAAGACCAAAACCTTGCAAAGCTAAGTAATACAGTATTTAGGAATACTTTTTTTTTTTTTTTTTTAAAGTGGGGGGCATCTGCACTTGCAGCAGCCGTTCTGCCTGAGAGCCCCACAAAGAGGCTTGTCCCAGCACAGGTCTATGGGGACAGCTGGACCATTTCAAGTGCAAGACCCAGCACTAGCTTTAGGAGGGTAACTTCCAAAACAACCCCTTGTAGCACAGACAGTATGCTGATCTTGCATAAAAATAAACACCTGCTCATTTCTAAAACTACCTCTTTCTAATGCATCCATGCCTGGCAGTCTAGGCCTTTCTTCTCTTCATCAGAAGGATACCTGATCACCAAAGAGAATTCCGGTTTAGCTAATTCCTCAGCTAGAAATCATTATCTGGATACAGGAAGGAGAACTTTGACAAAGGAAAACAGAGCAGAGTCTGCAGCAGCTAACCCCACTCCTCCTCCCTGTCTCTCATTGATTCATTCAGTGAATATTTACTGGCTGCCATGATGTGCCAGGTGCTGCGCATTAATCTTAAGGGACACAGAAAACAAGGCAGACAATAAACAAACACGTGAAGCAAATAATTACAGCTCGGGCTGCATCCCCCCACTTCCCTCCACCAGGCCACCTGGCTTGCTGTCTTCACCTGTTGGTAACTCTGCTGCTGAGGTATTGTTTGAGGAACCAGCCGGGGCTGACTTGCAAATACGTGGCCATCCAGATACAGAGGCGGGAGGTGGTTGCCTGGAAACAATCCGGGAGGATGGAGAAATGTATCAAGTCTCTGTTTCTGAAAGTCCCTTAAGGGGGATGCTCTCCACATCCACTTCTTCCAGAGCAATCAGTGGGGTGGTGGGGGGAAGGAGTGTGTGCAGAGCCTAGCTGGCTCCCTGTGGCCTGGCCCCATGCTTCTGTAGCACCAGGCCGTTGGGGAAACTGAGCAGGCTGGCAGTATGAGGGCCTAGGAAGAGGGAAACAGGCTCCAGCCTACCCTTTCCACCTAACCGCTTGCCAACTGCCCCAGACACTCAGGTGGGGGATTTTATTATAAGTGAGGCTGCCTTAGTCTCTCAGTCACTTTCCTCTTCATCTCCCTGCTATTGAGTCCACAGTGGAGGGTCAGAAGGATCTATTGGAATTACATCACTGAGACGGTGGCAGCAGGTGCCTCAAAATCCCCGGCTCCTTCATGGAGTACCAACACAGTGACAAGGATGATGACAGTAAAGATAAAAATGGCTACACAGATCAAGGGCTAAAGCACTTTCTACAGAAGACCTTGCTTCACCGTGCAGCCACCCCATGAAATGTTATCATCACCCTCATTTTACTTTACAGAAAGGAAGCCACAGCTAAGAGAAGTGTGCTCACTGGGCGGGGTGACAGCTGCAAGAGATCCAGGTCTGACTCAAGCCAAGGCTCTGCTCAGGCCACCCCCTAGGGGTGCGGGAGAACCTGGCGGTAGGAAGCCACTGTTCTGCTTCCCAGAGTAGGAAGCAGGGTAATAGGAAGCAGGTGTGAGTTATCTGTGTCAAATGGAAAACTCAGCCCACCCAGCCTAAAATAAATTCCAACTTCTACACCTCCCTTAAAGTCAAGGCGAGGGGCTGGTGTTCAGGGCTGTTAATCCAATGGTTCTCTTGCTAATGAATGAAGAAAGCTCCCTGAGGCCTGGCTCAGGGGGATGGGATACCTGGAATGGAAGCAGAAGGTGCTACAGAGGCCACAGGCATGGGTGGCATGGAGACTCCACCAAAAGCGCTGTAGTTCACTCCACTGGAGGCTCCCACGGAGGATGGAGGCTGGATGCCTGAACCAGTGCCTCCTGGAGAGCTCTGCTCCGGCAAACTGGGAGAGTTTTCCCAAGCCTTGCGTGCAGACTCCATCTTTGGAAGCAAGAGGAAGGGAGGGATGGAAATTACTAACAGGGTGGCAGTACACAATACAAAATCTAAGATTGAGGATGGTGGAGGTAGGGGTAGGCATTCCCCCTTTCTGCCTCTTCACAAGCTAAAGAAGGGTGGGCCCCTGCCTACCTGGTGTTGGGTCAGGGCTGTGTTACCTTCAGAGTGAGGTCAGCAGTGGGGAAGGACATTGGGGAGAGGCCAATGGCCCTCTGGATGTGATGATCCCGCCGGAGGATGGGAATAGACTGTGTTAATCCAGCCTGGAGATGAGGAAAAAAGGAAACCATGGAACACAAACAGGAGCAAAGAAAACAAGACAGACTTGTCAAAATGTGCCTTCACGTTTGGCCATATGTACTTCAGGTAACGAAGATGAAGCTGATGACGGCCAGGACCACAATTTATTTCCTCCAAACAGTTGCCCTCATCTTGATTTCTGTGATAGAAGTCCATGCAGTACCACATTCATGCCCACAACCCACAGAGCCCGCTGGACAAGAGTATGCACATCTCAGAGACATAAAAAAAACAAAAACCAAAACTGGCTACCAACACACAGGTACCCAGTTCAGCGGTGACCTGCTACCTGGCTTGGAGATGCCCAGGTCCAAAAAGGAAAAGGCCTATGGCCACCCATGAAACCCCCAGGGAACTCTGTGAAAGAGAGCTCTGACAACATGGGCTAGGAAATGCAACATGCTGTATGTATACCTCCTCCTGCAGATCCCAGTCACCATTTGCATATTACAGGAATTTCTGAGAAATCTCAGAGAAGCTTGTTTAGCACAGCATTTCCAAACATACTTGACCGTAGAACTTTTTTTTTTTCTTCTACTCAACACCTATCAACATTCTGCAGCACAAATATTTCTTGAAACTCTCTTTGGCAAATACTACCCAAGTGTAGTCATTCATTCTGTTTAACTACTGAGCACCTACTCCATAAAAAGCAGTGAGGACACAGCAGTGAACAGAAATATCACTAGGACAGAACTCTAGCTGTGGCCACAAGTGCCCCACAACTGATGGGTCTCTCCGGGTACTGAGTCTACAGTGGAGGGTCAGAAGGTCGGCTGGATGACAGCAGGGTCAGCCCACAGACTCTCAGGGCCCTCAGGTGGTGAAGCCTTGGACTCCTGAGTAGGTGCTCTCCTGCTTTATCCATGTTCCCTCCCCAACAACTCACCACAGAAGAGACTATCTGTACATACAAGTTTGTACAGTACCTGACACAAAGGAAGACGGTAGAATCAAAGAATGCCAAATAAACAAGACCTTACAAGTTACACTGTCTCCACTTTAAGCTCACAAACCTGGGCATGGAAGGTTTAAACAACCTGCCCCAGGCCATGTAGCTAGCTAGAGACTGAGTCACCATCTCAACCCAGGTTGGCTTGACTCTGAAGCACATACTGTCACCAGGCATTCCCACTGCCCAGGGCCAGCCTGCAAGAAGGCAGGTGGATATGCAGAGCTGGAGGTGAAGTGCACTTACGTTACTGGCCAAGGCATCCTGAAGTTTGACAACCGGATTCCCTGCAGGACCAGAGGCAGAACCAGGCGGCAGGCTGAAATCCGAGTCCTGGAAGAAAGGAAGCAGAGCCCACGAGGTCATCCTGGCTCACTCTGGGCAAGGCAGACATTAATTTGATCCATAGTCTCAGTGACTCAAAAAATCCACTAACCAGCATTCACCGAGAGCCATACATGAACGAGATGGCTAGATGTTCCTGACAGTGCGTGAGAAAGGACGGGGTTTAGAGACTGACACCCCTTACTCATCTCTCCCTGCTCCCTACCCAGGGGCTGGTCTGATGGAGATGGTGAAGATCACTGGCCTTCTCATCCTAAGAACCTGGTGTGTCAATAACAAAATCTATAAGGCAATTCGATAGCACCCTGCCACCCATCCAGAATTCCATGCCGACACTTTCTCCCCTGGAATTTGTCCCTGCTGTTTCTAAGAGACAACTCTTGCTAAAGCCCTTCTTCTCCAAGTGCCAAAAGGAAAGGGGCAGAGGTAGGGTGGGGAAAGGGAGGAAGGAAATCAAAGCCTCACTTTTGGATTGACTCCAAATTCAATGGGTGGCACAGGCAGCACAGAATCCACGTGGATCTCTACTCCGTTCACAGGCGGGACGACGGCCCCTTGCAGCCGCTCGGCCCCCTCCGAGCCCTTTCTGTTTTTCAGAGAACGCTCATTGCCGATGGGTCCTGGTCTGTGCTCCTTGCTCTGGCCTGAGCCTTGTTCTGAATCCTTGATGGAAAAGCAGAGGCTGAGACACACAGGCAGGAATGACCCCAGCCTCTAGCATCTATGTGCCCCATGAATCGAGGAGGAAGAAGAAAAGACAAAAGCCCCTCCGCCCAGGCCCTGGCCACTGTGCGTGGAACTTTCAGGTTACCTTTTGCTCAGACTGCTTCTGAGCCTGCTCCTTGTGGCTGTCGGCCTTGGGTTCTGCCAGGCTGGGCCCGTTCGCCTCCTCTGGTTTCAGAGTACCATACGGGGAGCTGCGCTGCGAGGAGGTCGCGGACGACTCCCGAGACTCGGCGCTCAAGTCAACGCCACTATCTCCCTGGCTGCTCTTAAAACCCTGCTGTGCAAGGCACAAAATGGGTTAGAGCCCTGACCCCCAAACTCCAAAATATGATCATCCAAAATGTGAGACACCAAGACACCTCTCCCCCAGGCCACCTGTCCCTGGCAGGCTCTTGTCCTGATTTCAGTCCTGACCTCCCAAAGATGCCTGACAACTTAGGAACACACCGCCAAATGGACCAACCCTGCCAAGTTTCGTTACTACGAGATACTCAGTGGTCCCTAACCTGAGACTGCCAAACTCATTTCACTCGTGACCACTGCCACCAGTTCGGGGAGAGGCATTCAATCCCTCTCTCTACTGAGGTTGGTGTTTCCCTTTGCCATCCCCTTTCTTTCTCCCTTTCACATAGGTACTGTACACAGATTAGAAATCAAGACTGAAGGGCCAGTGGCGAGCCAGGGCCTGTGGAAATGGCCTCTGGTCCAGGCTCAACTCCTGTAGCAGAGGGAGAGCTCAGGGTGGGTCACTGGAATGAGCAGAAGCCCAGGGCGAGCTAGCCATGTGGACAGCAAACACACACTCAGCAGCTGATCTCCACCCAGCCACAGCCACAGCCACAGCCACAGCCACACTCACCTCAGCGGAGCCGGACTCGGTACTGTTGAAGGCAGTGACGGCTTTGCTCCAGGAGTCACTGGGTGAGGCCTGCACAGGGAGGGCTGCCAGAGGAAGGAAGACAGTCAAGGAATCAAAAAAGGACAAACAGTCTGGAAAACACATGCGCTTACAGGCTTTTCAAAAACAACCACAGGTACAGCTTACAGAAATCCAATTCCCTTGCCTGCCCCTGTCCCCTGCCAAATGACACAACAGTGAGCAGACTTGATAACCAGGAGCTTATCTGATAGTTTTACTCAGCTTTCCAACATCCTCAGACAGATTTCAAAGTGTGCTTCTCATTACTTCATTTACTATCTGCTCTGGTAAACACACCGGCAATTTTTTAGTCAGGGCTGCTAAAATTCTTTATCGCCACCTCTGCTGTACTCACGCTTTATCTCACTTAAGCCAATCCAACTATTTATTTCTAAAACCTGGCTGCTTCTACAAAGTCTTTGTAGGATCCAAGTCTGTACTCACAGATCCCTTTGAGAATCTGACAAAAACCACGGACCCACAGCCCCAAACTGCGCAGGCATACAACACTTCATACGCTGTTTTAAGATCCAGGGCCCTCTGACGCCGTCACGAATCTTGGGCTGAGGAACCAGAGACCGTGTAGGGTCCTGGAGGAAAACGCCTGACCGAGCACTTCTTTTGGACATTTAACTATGATGCCAACCCAGCACTCACTCATGCTACCAAATTTATTGATATTAATATTTTTTCAAGATTATCCTGCTTCTTTTAAATTGGAGTTCAATAGCTTCAAATGTTATTCTACAGTGTGCTGTAGTAACACAGACAGAATCGAGGCCCACAGCCCAGACAGTGGGTGTTTGTCCTGTGGCTCTGGAGTCAAGTCATTTCGCTCTGGGAACCTCAGCTGTTTTGGCTAAAAACAAACTGGAAATAGATGATCTTTCTGAGTCCTTCCTGCCCACCAGCTGTCAAATGCCCTTGTTTTATTCATCTTTGTACCCCCAGGTCTTAGTGCAGGGTCCCACCCAAAGTAGGCATTCAAGAAATATCTGCTCAATTAAAATGGTTTTATATTTTAAATGAAAAGTTATCTGAAAAGCAGCGTTGGATACAAAATTTTAAAAAAGTATCCAAAACCCATTGCTGTCAAGTCTATTGCGACTCATAGAGACCCTATAGGACAGAGTAGAACTGCCCCATAGAGTTTCCAAGAAGTGGCTGGTGGATTCAAGCTGCCGACCTCTTGGTTAGCAGCCAAGCTCTTAACTACTGCACCAGTAAGGCGCTGGGAAAAAAAAATTTTTTTCAGGGAAACATCTTTCAAAACATAGGGTACACCTGGACCTCTGGCCTCATTTGCATTTCCAAGACAGTGTTTAGCAAGGAGCTTATAGAACTTTCCCGCACTGCTCACATGAGAAAGCTCCTGAACTCATCATTGCTCTTCACAGGAAGAAAAGATACTCAATAGGGGCCAAGTCAAGCCAACCCCCTGAGGGGCTCTCAGTATATAGGGCTATCCTTCTTCAGACCGCTGGGCTTACCACATGTAGCGTTCTTCTGTCAAACTCTAGATCCCTGCAGGGGCCACAGCAGCAAATAGTGCTCAGATGGCATCTAACGCTCTGGCCCAGCAGAGGAACTGAGGACACAGGTAAGGCTCAATTGACATTACTGGCTCCAAAAGCAAGCTGTTCCCTAAGATGAGACCCCTGGGTCTGTGGTGACCTTGGGCCAATGTGCCGAGCCCAAACCCCTGATACTCACCTTGGCTGCTACTCTCCCAAATCTCAGTGCCCAGGCCGTTGCCAGGCACAGTTACATCCCCTTGCTCCAGGCATAAGTTGTTCTGCTTTTTAGCAAAGCGAGGGGGAATTCGGGAGGAAAGGCCTCGACCTTTGACAGGCACCTAAAGGGGAGGGAAAAAGTTGATGATGTAGCCCAGCCTAGACATTAGGCATGAAGAATTTAAAATTCTCCCCAGGAAAAGTACCCTGGACACCAAAACCACCCCTGAAACTGCTCCAGAGATGCTTGACGAGTCAACAGTTTCTCTCTCAATCCATTTCCCTTGCCTTCTCCAGACGTCAACCAGTCTTAACTGCAATGCCAACCAAAGCACCCCCGGAAAAGCCTGACAGGCTTATAGTGCAATGGACGGTGGTGTGCACCCCAATGGTGGGGGCCAAGTGTGACATCATTTTAGTTACAGGATCCCGTTCCTCATGACTTCCAGGGTCACAACCCTCATTCCACTTAGGTCAGAGCACAGTGAAAGGATAACAGCCTTATGAGGCTGATGGAGGTTTGAATCCAGCTCAATCATGTTTCAGCTGAATCATTTTGAACAAGTTACCCTCTCTGAGACACGATTTCGTCTGTAGAATAGGGACAACATCACCTACACCCACAAGGCTATGCTTAAGACCGGATGCCAGGAAGCAGTCTACACTCAGTAAGTACCCCCTTCCTCTCTTCTGCTTCACTCTCCATCAGAATTCTCTTATCCTTCTGGCTCCAGTTTCCTCTGGCATCAGGCTGCCCACCCGCCATTACTCCTACCTTGCCCCACACCCTCTTACCTGCACGGCTTGCTCCTTCTTTCTTCTCTCTTCCTCCAGCAGGCGGCGCTGCTTCTTGGTCAGGACTTCGATGAAGCCTTCACCCACCATAGAGCCCACCTCACTCTCCTCCCCGGGGCTGGACCCGCAATTTTCAATGATGGCATCTGAACCAAGATTTCATGAGAAGGGACAGTGTTTCCATTCATCAGAAGCCAAGAATAACCCAACCCGACAGGCACCTGGTGTCTAAGGATAGGCAAGGCTCAGGCTAGGCAGCAATCGGCTTAATACTGCCAAGGAGCTGCAGTGTATTCACCAGGGTCCTCAGAAACCTGTCCAGGACTTCCACACCCTCCTACACCCCCTATGAATAACACATCGCTACACCTCAAACTAGAGAAGAGGGCTGGGTAGTTTGAAGGCTAAGGAAACAGTCTCTGGAGACAGACACACTTAAACCCTAGCTCTGCCACTAGCCACCTGTGTGACCTCGGGCAAACCACTGAACGTTTCTGAGCCTCAGGCTCCCCTCTGTAAAACTGGAATCAGTACAGCTATTATGGGATTCAGTGAGGCCATGAGCAAGGACGGCAGAGACCTGGTTTGTTTTGCTCACCACTGTAGCCCCAGAAATTAGCCTAGTGCCTGCCAGAGCAGTCCCTCAGAAGCTAACACATTCAGTGAAGGGGCAAACTCAGCAACCCGAGAAGACTGCTGTAGCCCTTGGTTTTGCTCAGGTTTTTCTTCCCCATAAAGATGTGAGAGTGACCAGACTCACTTCCATAGTTTAGATCAAACTGTTTCATGGTCTCTCCCTGCTCGCCTGCCCTCTGAGCAGCCAGCTTGGCCTCCTTCTCTGCCTTCTTACTGGAGGCTTCAGGAATGTCACAGTTGGCATGACCTGCCCGCTCCAGGGTGTAGGGCGAGTGGCCGCTCCCACTGCTACAGCCACCAAGACCTCCAGGCAAAGCCTCTTCTGGGGATCTATAAAGGAAAGAAGAACTTGTTAGCTCAGAAAGACCAGAGGCCGGGAAGGAGAGTGAAGAAAAAAAATCACATACGCACACTGCACGCACACAAACATAGCACCCTGGTCTGGCCTTCTTGGCAGTACAGCAACTTGGGTCTATGTCTGTCTTTCCTGGTTTGTACAGTAGGGGCTGCTCACCAACAGTGGTGTGCCCACATGCAAACACACACATGGGGTCACCCTTGCTGACTGTGCTTCGGCAGAGCACTGCCTGCTCATGGGAAAAAGCTGCTCCTGCCCAGGGCTCAGTACTTCTCCTCTTTCCTACTGCAGGCCAAAGTCAGTAGGATAGCAGAAAGGGGGAGACAAAGACGCAAGAATGCTCAGAACAGAGCCACAGAGCTTTCTTATACACGAGGCTCTGACCAGCAAGGAGCCCCAGTCTTTCTCAGTAGGAAGGTCAGCTGGTAAGGCCCTTGGGGGCAGAAATCAGAAGCAAGGCCAAGGCTCTATATCTGGAACAGGGAAAGCTAGGCTAGACCGACGCCTGAAAAAACTTGGCATTCTCCCCTAGTTCTTTCTTTGGAAGTATAATTATGTCTGGGTTTCTGTGCTTTGGATTCTAAGGAGAAGGTGGGAGGTGGGAACAAGCTTCCCTGGTGTCCCAAGGGCAGGGCTGGCCTCAGCACATCCTTCATCCCCACCGTCTGAGGCACAGGCTGTGCAAGACCAATAAATGCTGGCTGTACAAGCTAGTCTGTCCATGTGGTTTCCTCTCTCCTCAAAACTGGGGACAGCCTGTGGGCAACAAGCTGACACTAAGCACAGGCCATCCACTTCAGGGCCTCTAATTCCAGAAAAAAGAGGCTTATCAAGTCTTCAGGGAGCCCAATCCCCTCTGCTATTGCCTGCCTCTTACCATGCTAAGGGGGCAATCCCAGAAGCAGTGCTGTGGCTCCTCATCGCCAAGGAAAAGAGCTGCTTGGGGAAGAGCCACCTCAGTGGGGCCAGAGGCCTGCCATGCTCCATCCACCAGGCTGCGGCCTGGCAGAAGCCCTGCAGCAGAGGCATCTGGTGGACTGACTGGGGCCCACCAGGCTCCCTGCAAGGCACTCCTCCTCCTGCTACAGGGACTCCAAGGACACATATGGAGGCTATACTGTTGGGATAGGTGTTAGGAACACAGCTACAAGTGAATCACTCAGGTGGGGACTACTGCTCTGGTTTTGTTTTTCAAGCCACAACAACCACACAAAAAAACAAAAAACAAAAAACACACACCACAAGAGAAGCAGACAAGCAATGTGAGAGCAAGTGATGGAGACGCTCACATACAATGGCCTTGGTGGGAGGCTGCCTTCTGGGCACAACAAGAGGTAAAGAGCTGGGAGCACCTGACACATGGCAGAATATTCATGCATGAAGTGCTGCTTAAAAAAAACTCGCTTAATCACAGAACAAAAAATAAGAAGTAAAAAAAGGACCTGGGTTTGGTTTTATTTTACCTTTTGGCTTTCAAAGGCGTCCCATTCTGCTGGCTCTCATAGCGGGGAGAGGTCTCACCACCACCTGGCCTAACGGACTTCTCCCGAAACCCTCCAGGCTCCAGCTTTCGGCTCTGTCTGTCAACCAGGGGTCTCTGGCTAGAGAAGCTTCTCTTGGCCAACTCCTTCTTCTCACCCAAACTGGCTCCAGACAGGCCACTGTCCACCTGGGAGTCCGGCTCAGGCATGTGGCCTTCTCGCCGCTCCCGCCTCTCACTGAAGTCACTGCTCTCGGAGGCCGTTTCCCACTCTTCATTGGCGTGATCAGAGGAGTTCTGGTACGAGAGTTCAGGGGACCGGTGTCCCACAGCACTGCTCTTATCCCCAGGACAGAGTTTGGACCTGCATGGCCACTGACCTGCCAGCAAGTGGGGTTCCTCCTCAGGCCCCCACAGGCCCAAAGATTCACGCTCTTGCCTGAGGCGCCGGAAGCGAGGGGGCTTGTCTTGGCGTGGGGGGCGCCTTCTCCGGAAGGGCCGGTTCTCTGTATTTTCAGAATCTGCCACGTGGTCGTCCGGGAAGAAGGACCTCTTGTCCTCCAAGCGGCTGTCCTCAAAGCCCTTGCCACCAAATGAGTCAGAATGTCTGTAGGAATCTGGAATATAGTCTCTATCTGTGGATCGCCGGGACCCGCATGTGTCAGAAGAGCTATACTCCTGCCAGGAGTTGCCTGGACTTTTGCTCTGCCAGTGTGGTGACTCCTTGGACACGAAGGTTCTCCGCCCATACCCGCAATTGCTCAGCCTGGGTGGCAGGGCTCGCCCAAAGGCCCGAGGGCCTCGATTCTTAGCATCCAGAGTATTATGGTCATCAGAATACATCTTGTTAGATCGCCAGGAATCTTTAAAGTCGCCTTTCTTTAAGGTGCTCTCCTCCCTTTCCAGGAGGGAGCCTTCATTCCCATTTTCTGAGCCTCTCTGCCGACGCCGCTTGGGAAGTTCTTCGTACTCTGAACCCTCACTGTGAGTCTCGCTGGCAATTCTTCGCCGGGGCTTGGCTCTGGGAAAGTCTTCAGGCTGATTGAACTCGCGTAGTCCCCGGCCTCGGCTGCTTCTTTGGCTGTTGTTATAGAGGCCCCGAGCCCCTGGGATCCCCCCACCACAGACACTGCCTCCATTTCCGCTAGCAGGGCGACCACGGAAGGTGAATTCTCTGAAACCACGGCCTCGGCTCCGGTTCTGCCCTCTGCCTCCGAAGGCCTGCTCCTCATCAATAAAGATCCAGTTACTTCTCTTTGTTGGGGGTACATCGCTGGACTCCCGCGATGGTCTGGTCTCCCAGGCCCTGTCGGGCTTCTCATTCTCTTCAAACTTGTTGGCCTCATGGCCAAAACTAGCAGCGGGTGAATCTTTGTCCTCTAAGACAGAGGTGGAGGAGTTAGCTAGGGTGGGGTCATTCTCTTCATCCTCGTCCTTTTCTGTCTGTCGAACTGGGTCCTTCTCCTTGGCTAGCCGGGTGTTCTCCTCCCCTAATTCCTGCTTCATCTTCTCTAGTTCCTTTTCCTTGTCTTCTACCTTGAGGGCCTTTAGGACAGGTTTCTTTATAGGCCCAGACCTCCGGGTCCGGCCTGTCTGCTCCTGATGCTGGTTCCCAGAGCTCTGGGTTTCGGGAGTCCATTCAGGCTCTGAGGGTGGCTGTTTGTTGGTGTTCCCGTCCTTCTCCCAGGAGGAGGTACTCAAAGATGGCCCATCCCGGGATGTCTCCTTCTCAACACCGCTGACTGTGTCAGTGGCCTTTGGTTGGTGGTTAACGTCCCATTTGTTATACTCTGGCTTTTTCTCAGCTGAAACAAAGTCAGGCTCCAACGGGGAACACCTGAGGTTTGGGGGGTGACTCCCAGGAGCACTCGCCTCCTGAACATTTTCTTGGGGTGGAAACAAAAGCTCCTGGCCTATTCTTTGAGAAGAGATACAGCTGTCAAAGTCTGCTTGGGCCTTCTTGTCAAAAGCACTCAAGTATTCCTCCCCTCTCTCCTCAAAGAGATCGCGCTGGGCACTTACGCCCCCTGACCTTCCAGGTGAGGCAGAGTAAGAGCTTTCATTCCTGAAAAGGAACCAGAAAAATCAGTCAATGTGATTGGAGCCTGGTTCCTGGTTTCCATGCTGAACACAGAGCTTAGTTTAAAAAAAAAAAAAAAAACTTAAAAAAGAGAAAAAGAAAAAACATAAGCACCAACATTTGCTCTATCTTTAAACATGTCTCGGAGCTGCTGGGCCATGGACTGGTCGGTGCCCCCTGGAGTCCGTAAGAGTGAAGAATGCAGTGGCTGCCGGGTAGACTCAGCGTGCCACCCTGGAGACAGAGAGGAGCTGGGGAGATCCTCTGGTTCAAGGAATAAGCTGGAGCCTGAGAGTCCGTGAAGAGTCTGGGGCACTGGGATGGCAAAACCGCCGGGCCGGCAGAGCCAGCTTTCTTTATTTCCACAGGAACGATCCATGACCTGCGCTCTCAACCCCACCTGCCCTGTGAGGTCCGCCCCTGCCCCAACTTGCCCCTTGCCCAAGGTTCCACTCCACCAGATTTGCCCTTGGCCCCAGGGTTTCTCCTTGGCCCCAGGGTTTCTCCTTGGCCTTCAGTCCTGCCATCAGATAGGAGCCTCTCACACAAAAGCATTCAAGCAATCCTATCAAACTCTCCTTCCCTAAAGGGCACTGCAATCCATTCAGAGGTGCCCCCTTTCCCCCTGGGCAGTGTCTCCTGGGATAGTGCCTCTTCCCAGAGCCCCCCTCCATTTCGGACTTCGAAACTCTTCCTTCAGTTGCAGGTCAGAAGCACCAAGTAGTTTCTTCTCACCTGACATGCACGTCCATGGCCAAAGTGTCGTTTGATTTCGGATGGGGGAGTGAGTATCCCTTGTTCTGCAATGCCATGTAACCCTCTGGACTCCACAGAGGGGCTGGCTCAATGGCAGTCACTTTTCTTTCTTGGAGTGGGGGCACACAGTTCTGTTCCTCAGAGCGACAGCCAGTCCCATTGAGGGAATCTTGGGGCATCATGGGTTTCATCAGTCCTGAAGAAAGCAAAGAACTTATCCATATCATCTCATTTACACAGCCCTGCCCCAGTCTGAGGGTGAACCAAAGGCTCAAAGGAGACAACAGCTGTCCTGACTGGCCATGTGAACACAGCTTCCCACCTGCTTAGGCACCATTGAGTTCTTAATCTTTCCTAACCAGAGACACTTTGAAGGCACACATGCATGCAATTTCAAGTAAAAGACCTGTGAAGTCCAATCTTAGCTCCAGACTAAGAACCCCTGTGTTGAAGAGCACCTAAAGCTGACAAAAGGAAATTGGAAACCTCAAACTAGAGGGAGTTCACTGGTATCAGCCAAAAGGTTAGAGGAGGCTAGTCAATCAGCACTAACAATTTCTATGCAAGCAGAGATACCTGAGAGTTTTTTAGCACAGATACAATGAAGATAAACTATGCATCAGAGAGCTTACAAGGAACAAGTTAGTATTTGCTGGCTCAAAATCCCTGCAAGCAGATTTAGGCCAGGATTTTGGTTCTGCTTCCTTTTATTTCTAACCCCTAAGACTAACAGCAACGTTTCACACTTTCGTATGGCAAAGAGGTGAGGTGGGGGAGGAGGATACAAAAATGACAATAAACTGTTAACTGTGGATTAGGCCAAAGATGACAGCTCAGTCTACCAGATATAACTAGCGAGGAAACCTGGACAAATCATTTGTCCTCTCTGGTCTCTTTGTCCATGTCTATGAAAAAAGGGATTAAATGAAGGGGTCAGGTTAGCACAGATAGCATTAAAGATCTCTTTGGGTCCAAATGTATATGGGAAAAAAGATCTGATTTTTCAAACACTTGCTCTACACAGCTTATAAACAGACAAAAAGTTTAAGATAATTTGGTCAGTCAAGCGGTTCTGTATTAGGTCACTGGTGTCAAGCTTAGGTTTAGCCATGGAATACTATGATCAAAGGCTATTGATACACAACCCCAATAAAAGTCAGATTCAAGTGGAAATAGGGACCCCTCTCTGGAACCCTAAAATTATATACCATCTAGCAAGTGTTCACCATGATAGGCTAAACTCTGCCCCACACTGTACCTGAACCTGTTTCTGGCTATACAGCAGACCATAACCTGAAGAACCCACCTGCCACAAAAACGCTGAACAAAATATATCAAGCATTTTATCTGCAGAGATGCATTCACAAGAAAATGGGAAATCCCCAAGGAGCTGAAAACCATAGCTCTAGGCATTAGAGTTGGTGTTGAGGCTGCCCCAGTGAGGAAGGTGAGGGAACCTCTCAGTCTTTGTAATCTGGGGGGTTGGGCTTTCACATCTTTACAGACAGGGAACGAGACCTTCCTGCACAAGGCAGATACACAAATGAGACGCAGCTAAAAACAAAGAACCTCATGGGCTCAGATACCTAGCAACATTTCTAGCCACCTGGAGACAGGTCCTGAGAGCTTCAAAGACACCGATAATCAAACTAGATCACACAACCAGCCTATTTGGCATATCAAAGCAAAACAAGAAGCTAGGAAACAGGAAGCAAGCATTAAATAAATTAGTATTTATTGATGGCTCAGAGACAACAGTCAATATCAAATCACATAAAGAGATGGGCCATGATGGCTTTAGCAAACTACCAAAACAAAGAATCAAGAAACCTTCCAGAGGAAGAAAATTTCCTGGAATCACCAGAGGTAGAATTCAAAAGATTAATATACAGAACTCTTCAAGAGATTAGGAAGGAGATCAGTCAAAACACAAAACAAGCCAAGGAACTCACAAAGCAATAGAGGAACTTAAGAAGGTTATACAAGAGCACAATGACAAATTTAACAGGCTGCAAGAATTCATAGAGAGGCAGCAAAAGAAATCCAGAAGATTAACAATAAAATTTCAGAATTTGACAACTTGATACACAGTCACAGGAGCAGAATTAAGGCAATGTAAGTCAGATTAGTGAAACTGAAGATAAAGCACTTGCCAACAACTTATTTGAGGAAAAATCAGATAAAAGAATTAAAAAAAATGAAGAAACCCTAAGAATTATGTGGCACTCTTGAGTACCAGAACAGCGGGGATAACAGAAAATACAGAGGAAATTGTTGAAGATTTTTTAGCAGAAAACTTCCCTGATATCGTGCAAGATGAGAAGATATCTATCCAAGAAGCTCATCGAACCCCACGCAAGGTGGATCCCAAAAGAAAGTCACTAAGACATATTATAATGAAACTTGCCAAAACCAAATATAAAGAGAGAATTTTAAGAGCAGCTAGGGAGAAAGGAAAAGTCATCTACAAAGGAAAGTCAGTAAGACTAAGCTCAGACTACTCAGCAGAAACCATGCAGGCAAGAAGGCAATGGGATGACATATATAAAGCCTTGAAGGAAAAACAAATTGCCAGTCAAGAATTATATACCCAGCAAAACTGTCTCTCAAATATGATGGCGAAATTAGGGCATTTCCAGATAAAGAGAAGTTTAGGGAAATTGTAAAAAACAAATGAAAATTACAAGCAATACTAGAGGGAGTCCTCCGGTTAGAAAATCAGTAACATCAGATGACAACCCAAGACTAGAACACAGAACAGACCAACCAGATATCAACCCAGATAGGGAAGCCACAAAAATAAATCAAAGCTAAAACACTGAAAATAGGGAAACAGAGACATCAATATGTAAAAGATGACAGCATTAAAATAAAAAAGAAGGACTAAATAATGTAGTCATAGATCTTTCACATGGAGAGAAGTCAAGGTGATGTAAACAAACAAAGAAAGATAGGGATAATATTTATCCCTATCTTTCTATAAACTTAGAAAGATAGGGATAAATATTAAGGTAACCACAAAGGAAACCAACAATCCTACACATCAAAAAAAAAAAAAAAAAAAGAAAAATGTAAAGACTCAGCAGATACAAAATCAACAACAATGAAAAAGAGGAAAAGAAAATACATAAAGAAAAACAACTCAGTACAGAAAATTAAATGGAACAAAGAAACTGTCAACAACATACACAAAAAAGACATCAAAATGACAGCATTAAACTCATACCTATCAATCATTACGTTGAATGTAAATGGACTAAATGCACCAATAAAGAGGCAGAGAGTGGCAGAATGGATAAAAACAAAGAACCTCAAAGAGCGACACCCTTAACTAAAAGGCAGATTAGAAAAATACATGCTCTTTAGTATAGGGAAACAACAAGTCAACCAGTCTGTCTTGGCCTAAGCCAGGGTAGGGAAAAATAATCCCCCCAGGAAATTCAAACTACGTATGTCTGCTTTCGTGTAGACTTGGGAAGGGGTTAAGACTTTTATCCCTAGGATGGTCCAGAAATCTCCCAAGTTAGTATAAAAAGTGGCTCTGGGTTGGTGATACCCCTAGGGCACTAGCAAAAGCTAACATAAACCCACTCTGGAGGGATATACCCTCTACCTAGGCCTACTGAATCCCCACAGATAAAGGTCACAATCCAAATTAACCAGAACACTTGCCGAAGTAATCCACTGTGAGTCCACAGAGACAATCAACAGGATTAAATTCTTCCCCAAGAACTTCAGTTAACAAAACAACCTGTTAAAGACTAAAAATTTGTTTCAAATGACTAAAAGCAAAAAATAAGGAATTAACAAAAACATGAAAAAAAATAAGGAATTAACAAGACATGAAAAAAATTTTTTGAAAAAAATTCTAGTAATAAAAATATATTGCCACTGAAATGAAAAGCTCATTGGACAGTAAAAAAGCAGATTAGACACAGCTTTAGAAAGAAATGAACTGAAAAATAGTTGTGACGCAATTTACCAGAAGGAAACACAAAGATAATCTTTTCCGGAGACATGGAAGATAGAATGAGAAGGTAACAAAATAAATCTGGTTGAAGGCCTAGAAATAAAGAGAATGAGAAGAGGCAATATCTGAAGTGATAGAGGATTTTCCCAAGCTAATGAAGACATAAATGCTTAGATTCCAGCACAGTATAAAATGCAGATAGATATATATACCTAGACATAACACAACAAGACAGAACTCAGAATACCAAAGACAAAGAGAAGATCTTAAAAGCTGCTAAAGAAAAAACTGAGTAGATTACCCAGGAAGAAATCCAATCGCAGCAGTAACAGAAGCCAGAAGAAAATGGAATACTATTTTCACAGTACAGTAATCTCCCTTCATTCGTGTTTTTACCTTCCACTGTTTCAGTTACCCGCAGTCAACTGTGGTACAAAAATGTTAAGTGAGTAGCATGGAAATCTCGCAGTCTTGCTCCATCCTGCCTGGGAACTACATCACGTAACTTTCATTAAAGTATATTGTTATAATTGTTCTATTTTATTATTACTGTTGTTAATCTCTTACTGTGCCTAATTTACAAATTAAACTTTATCATAGGTATGCATGTATAGGACAAAACATATAGGATTCGCAGTTTCAGTCATCTGCGTGCGGGGGGGGAGGCTGGGGTCAGGAGGGTGAGGGGGTGTCTTGGAACATATCCCGTGCAGATAAGGGAGGACTACTGTGCTGAAGGAAATTAATTGCCAACCTAGAATCTATCTACACAGCTACAACACTATTCAAACTATTCAAGAGTAAGGGTAAAATAAAGCCTTTTTCAAAGATAATCTACTGACAAAAACCTGTCCTGAAGAACTGCTAGAGAATTAATTTTATAAAGAAACAAATTAAATCCAGACGGAAGGAAGGAGGGAAGATGCAAGAAGGAAAGAGAAGCAAACAACCTGGTAAACATACAGGCAAACCTGAACAAGCACAGCCTAAGACAAAAATAATAACGATGAATTTGGAGGGCACAAAAACAAAGAACTAAAATTCTAGGCAAAAATAACACACAAGACCAAAGGAGGTTATCAGTGTTCAGGAGAAAAAGATACTAACTTTTTGCTAAGTCAAAGGTGCATGTCAGAATTTTAAAGTAACCACTAAAATAGAACAGAATGTAGAAGAAAAACAAAAAGGAATAGGGAAATTCAAGAAAACGCAAAAAGGGAAAGCATAGAAAGAGGGTAAACAGAAAAGTATAAAATAAGATGGTAGGAAAATACAAATATAATAATCCCAATAATGCTAAAGGACCAACTCTAGCAATTAAAAGTCACAGATTTTGAGAAAGGATAAAACCATATACACCTTGTAGCTACGAAATGCACTCCCAGAAAATAAGTGCTCAGAAAGGCTGACAGTAGAAGGTTGGAAAAAAAGATACCAGATAAATACTAACCATAAAAATCTATAATAATTACATTAATACCAGACAAAGTAGACATTAAAGGTGGAAAGCACTATTAAATATAACAAAGGTGCTACCTAATGCTAGAAGGAACAGTTCTGAACCAAGACGTAAGTGCATGTAGGTAGATATAGTAAAAACCGAAAGGCTGACAACTAAGACTTGACAAACCTATAATCATAGCGGAAGATTTTAGTGCACCGGTTAGTAACTGACCAAGGGGATAAAAAATTGTAATGATCCAGATATTTGCACAACACAATTAACAAGCTCAGTTTAGTGGACTACATCCAGTTGGAGCATACATAGTTCTTTCAAGCAAAATCGAATGTCTTAAAAAGAAAAAATTACCGTGTAACAAGCTCACAAAGAAAATCTCCCAAATTTCACACACTCTAGATCAGGGGTTGGCATATAGCCTTCAAGCTAAATCCAGTCTACAGCCTCTTTTTGTAAATGACGTTTCACTGGGTCATAGACACACTCATTCGTCTATATACTTACTGTTTACGGCTGCTTTTGTTCTATAACAGCAGACTTGAGCAGTTGCTCTGGCCATTTATAGAAGTTTCCTGAACCCTTGTCTAGACCATACAGACCATATTATCTGACCACAAAGCAACTAGTACGTTAGAAATTATTACCATAAAAATAACCTTAAAACCCTATTTGGAAATTTAAAAGTTATCAGCCATAACAAATAATCAAAATTAGACTAACATTTAGAACAATAATAAAAATGTAAGATGCAGTTCAGGCGATACTTAGAATATATAGCCTTAAATGTTTACACCAGGAAAAGCCTGGTTATTAATGAGTTAAGCATCTAACATAATTACTGTAGTCAGAAAAAGAACAGGATAAATTCAAAGGAAATAGAAGTAAGAAAAGAGTAGAGACTGAAATAAGCAAACAAAAAACAAAACAATTACAAAACCCTGAATAAGAAAGGGTTTTAAGACATTGGACAAATGTTGCCAAACACTAATCTAGAGGGAAAAAAGATGATACAAATAACATTAAGGATGGAAAGGGGACAAAATAACATAGCAGAGATCTAAAAATTAATGAAAGTAATGTATAATGCATGACCTTTGCAACAGGTCCTGTTATTGTATCCTCATTTGGCAAACAAGGAAACTAAAACTCAGGCTGGTCAGATGCCTTGCCAAAACAGCCAGAATTGGAATCCAGTCTGGTCCATCTAACTCTCGAGATGACACTCTTAACCATCACACTATCCTTAGCTCTGCAGGTATGAACCACTAGACCACAGTGAATTACCTGAAGGATGTAGGGCTGAGGGATAGAAATCGACTGGAGTCCGAGTAGGTGTGATTCGTGGGTCCATGTAGGAAGGCATCATCATCCACCTGGGGTCGAAGCCCAGCATCTGTGGGTGGTGTGGGTAAAAGGTACGCTGCGGGTGGGAAGGCGGAGGGTACACGGGTTGCCAGTGCTGCATCTTGTACAGCTGCTCCTGGCCAGGGAGGAAGAAAAGCCTGGTTAGACACTTGCTGCTGGGTACAGGGATGCCACCCACCTGCACACTCTTCCAGCTTTCCAGCAGGTGGCACAGAATGCCCACCTGGAACAGATGGTCGAAGAGGGAAGGGGTGGGCAGCTACTCAAAAGGGAGACCTCAGTGTACTATGGCTTTTAGGCTGGGGTCTCTCTCCCAAAACAGGCCATTATCAGAACAGTATCGACATACTCCTCTGCTCCACAAGACAGGCCAGATTTTCATTTATATCAGTCTCCTGGAATTGGCCAATTGACCAGCACATCTCCCAATAAATCTCTGGATGCTGGCCACTTCTCTCCGTTTCTACAACCACTACCTGAAGACAGTTATCATCCTCTGCCTAGACAACTAGAAAATCCTCTTCAATTCATTCTCCACATGCAACTAGAGTGATGTTTTTGACAAACACACACACACACACACACAGATTATGTTGGCCCCTGCTTAAGAACCTTTAATAGTTCTCCACTGCTCTCTACACCAAAGCCTCCATGTAACCTACAGGGTCCTGCGGGATCTTGGTCCCTCTACCTCTCTACCCGCAACGCACATGACTGCCCTCCACTTTCTGCTCCAACGGGACTACATGCTTGCCTGCCCATCCACTTTAGGACGTGGTAACACCAGCCTTTCTGTCTGACAGGTTCCCCTTCCTCCCATCTCCAAACTTGGCTCACCCTTAGTCTTTCTTTAGGTTTCTGCTAAAAACAAATGAATAAAACATGTCCTCTAGGAAGCCTGTCACAACACCCTGGTCTCATAGCACTGATTTTTCTCCTTTGTAGCACTAACAATAGCTTATTATTTTTGTTGCCAGTTCCCCTCGCTAAATTCTAAGAGACTCTGCATACCTAGTTCCCTGTGGCATCCTTGGCCCCTTGCACCACACTTGGTACATAGAAGGTACAAAAAAATTTTTACATGAACGATCATAAAGAATTAATCAAAAGAACATTCAAAATCAAAGCCCTTGATTCAGAGAGTTCATCTTAGACCCTGCTCTACTCCACCAGCGCCTCCCAGGCACGACCTCCTGAGGTGAACCCTACCTCAGCGTTCTAGCAGGTCTCCGTGCTGAGTCACACTACGAGGACAGCCTACCCAATGTGCCTTCAGCACCCACCCTGTCAGTGTGTAAAGAGAAAAAGGCTGCCCAACCAGCCCGGCAGGCCAAGGCAACGGTAGGCCGGATTCCCCATGCAGACAGTTCCTGTTGGCACTCACGGCACCTTCTAGGAGCACTCAATAATGCAGCTCATCAATCAACAGACTTCAGTTACTAACCCTCCCAGTCCACCAGAGGAGGCTGCTGGTCTCTACCCCACAGCTCCTCCTCCTGCACAGGCCCTAGGATCTCCAGGGAATCTGGCCAGATAGTCTGTTCACCAGACTTGTTCAGGCTGCCCTAATGCTGACAGATTTCTTTGTATTCTTAAGGAAGGATTTACCCATCACTGCTCTTCCCCAGGTCAGAAACGCTAGCTATAGCAACTGTTACTGCTGCGTTTAGCTCGAGTTACTCCAGAGATCCACTGAATCAGTAATTCTACGCCAGGTTCACAAGCAGTTGCACAGCACTCACTTACACTGCAGCTGTAAAAGCACAATTAATGTAATTCTTCCTGTATCAAACACAGGACCTGGTGTGAGCCCCTGGAATGCTTCCTAGAGTCCAAAGAGGATCTGGGGTAAAGGTTCTAAAGGAAACTAAAGAGCTGCTGCTAAAAGGCTTAAGACCTTTATTGTTTCCCAGGGTACACGTTTGAAACACTGTAAGTTATTATTAATAGTAAGTTCTTGCACAGGTAGCTGTCAGGCATGCACTTAGTGCGCTAAGTGCTATCCAAGTATCATCTCAGTTTCCAACCAAAAGGGCTTGTTAAACAGTACCCATCTGTTCCTCCCAACTGGGCCAGATTACCAGCACTACAAGACACTGGTTTTACCCGCCATTCCCACATGATCTTCTTCAGGGCAAAAAGTAGGTCGCTTTTAAGGTTTATGAAATGTCAATAATGGTAATGATACTAATACTGATGAGCCAGCTTACAGGCATCACTTTACGAAACCCTCACAGCCACGCAGGACAGCAGGTATTCATTCCTGAAGGTCAATAAACCCCAACATGGGTTTTATTCATTCACAGGGGCCTCTATCATTTAGAGAAATAAATAGCGGCCAGGGACTGATCCACCAACGTCACAAATTCTGAGGTGCAACTCTTAGTATCTCTGCTGGTGCTGCTCAGTATTTGGGTCTGTTTACCCTCTAAATGTCTTATCTGTTTACCTGTTGTTGTTGTTGTTGCTGCTGCTGCTGCTGCTGCTGCTGCTGGCGCTGGAATCTGGGAGGAAGTGACTTCTGATATTTGCTGAACTCCTGTGCAGGGGACCCAGCCTCCCTGGCCTCTTCCTCGTTGCTGTTGCTCTGGGCAGCAGGAGGAGCAGTTGGTGCTTCTTCTGAAAATGTGTTGGGGGCTTCCTGGGCAGGGAACTCTGGGGAACCTAAAGAACAAACCACCAGAGAAATTGCTGCGGTAGGCTCATAAATGCTCTGCCAACCAAACACTCAACAGAGCAGCTGCAGTGCACGCTGAACACCCAGACCCACCCTGGATCTAAAGATTGAGCCCTCAGGGCCGTTTGGAGAACCAGCATTAACTAGCCACATTCACAATTCTGCTCCCTAGTCTCTCCATCACCCATTTGAAATAAATTCTCTAAGACTCTCATAGTCTTCAAAGTTTAATGAAACGAAGTCAGAAGGAAAGTTGCAAATTTCTCTAAGTACCCTGGCTGAATGGCACAGATGACTGACTGTTAGGTGACAAATAAGACCTCCACCTAAGAAGTTTACAGGGACGGAAACAAACACTGTGCCCTTATCTCTTAGCAAGAACGCTGATCATATTCTTTAAAACTGCTACCAGAGATACTCTCCGTTATACAGTACTGTTCAATGTCTCCTCCATCTGTGTGATCAAGGCCTCTTAGAATTAACGCCAGGAAAAAGTTACTGTAACAAGCAAGTGGGCTGCTTTTAGTTCCATGGATAAGAATCCTATGCCTTTATTAAAGGCCTCTAGCGCTTGTACCTTTGATTGAGTATTGGTAATAATGGTAAGAGTGATAATGATGATAAAATTAATACTACCAGTAAGCACCTGCATGCTTTCTCCATACCGGTAACCATGCAAAGTGCTGGTAGGTCCATACTATCATCTTTCTTTTTATAGATGAGGCCACAGGCTCCAGAGAGGACAGAAGCTTAGCCACTTAGTTTAAGATGCTGAAATAGGATCTGAACCCAGGCACTTGACTCCAGAGCCTAAAGTACTGATGCCTCCCAATATTATCTGTAAGCTATGAATTCTGCTGAGAAGTAGGTAAGATGCAATGAGCCAATAAAAACAGCCCAGGGTTTCCAATCTGTGAGCTGAGGGCCTGCCTCTTACCTTTGTGAACGGCAGGGCCATTCTCCTGGAAGGGCACCTTCTCAGTGCCTGGCGATCGGGGGGCTTCCTTTTCCACCTGCTTCTGGGCCTCACTCGCCTTCTGGGCTTGCTTACACTTTTGGTCCAGCTGTTTGAGTTTGGCAGCACAGGCAGCCAACCTCTCTTCCCGAGCTCGGCGCTCCTCTTCTTCTCGGCGCTTGCGGGCTCGTTCCACAGCCTCAGACATCTCTGACTGGATGAACTTTTGTCGCGGGGGTGGCTTGTCCTCTTTATCCTCAGTGGATTGCTGCCGGAACATGCTGCCCATTGAGGACTTCTGCCAAGAGAAGGAAGTTCCTGATGAAACGGTAGGTCAAAAACCCAGGAGACAGGGGGCACCACAATTTTGGGATCAGGTCTCCTTCCCAAGATCCTTGAGCACCTTCAAGAGGCTGCACAGTGATTGCAATAAGTAGACCTGTATCTGGAGACCTGGTGGCGCCAGTGGTTAAGTGTTTGGCTGCTAACCAAAAGGTCAGCAGTTGCAATCCACCAGCTGCTCCTTGGAAATCCTATGGGGCAGTTCTACTATGTCCTATAGGGTCACTACGAGTTGGAATTGACTTGATGGCAACAGGTTTTACTGTACTTGGAAAAAGGCTGGGGAAGTGCCACCTTTCTATACCTTAGTTCCTCATTTGTAAAATGAGGATAACAAAGTAAGCTTTTGGGATTGTGAAGGTGCAGTAAAATAATGTCTGCAGAGCACTCAGCTCTGTGACAGACACACAGGAAACATTAAGTAAATGGAAGCTCTCACCACTGCTAATGGAACTGGATCAGGGCCTCCATGGCTAATTAACAGGTGCAGGAAACCACACGTTCACTGTTCCTTCCTTAGACGAGAGGGAAAAAAAAAAAAAAAAAAACCTGCTCTACTTCTTCTCATGAAAATATATAAACCTCTGGGCATAAATAGCCATGGAGAAACAGAAATTCACTGATACATGGTTTCAACAAAAAAAGCATTCCTAAAACCATCACTTTTGGACATTTTCCCACTTCTGAGCTTGTTCCTGGTTGCCAGTTACTAGATAATACCAGTGGTGCCAAAGATGCAGTATAAAAACAAAATCTCTCAAGCTTGGGTAGATTTCTCTCTGATTTGCAAGGAGCGAAGCTGCACGTAGAACATAAACAGCACAAATGATAGATAAGTTTAACTGACACCACCCCCCCAAACCAAACCCAGTGCCCTCAAGTCAATTCCAACTCACAGCGACCCTGCAGGACAGAGTAGAACTGCCCCATAGTTTCCAAGGAGCGCCTGACAGATTCAAACTGCTGACTCTTTGGTTAGGAGCCATAGCACTTAACCACTACACCACCAGGGTTTCCACTGACCCACCCTCTAGTCACTCTGAAATTCCAATGAGATCTGACTACCAAAAAAATATATAATTTCCTGCTCTGAGTGGTAGTTACACAGGTATATACAACTGTCAAAAATCATTAAATAGAAAATATCCCAAATTACACCTTTTCATTGAGTCAATTTCAATTCACAGCGACCCTATAAGACAGAGAAGAACTGCCCTACAGGGTTTTCATGGAGCAGCTGATGGATCTGGCTGACGTTTTGGTTAGCAGCCATAGCTTTTAACCAATGCCCCACCAGGGCTCCACT
The DNA here is from genome assembly GCF_024166365.1 of Elephas maximus indicus. Classification (NCBI taxonomy): domain Eukaryota; kingdom Metazoa; phylum Chordata; class Mammalia; order Proboscidea; family Elephantidae; genus Elephas; species Elephas maximus. The sequence goes on along the minus strand of NC_064827.1, from coordinate 82,378,717 downwards.
TATACCTCAATAAAATAAACATGCAACATTTACTGCAAAGATTTTTTTTCCTAAAAATTAACTTCCTATAACCTAGAGACAACTACTGTAATTTTAAAAGATTACAAATTCACAGTTTAGAAGGATGAAGGTACTTTTTATGTAACAGAGTCAGGACCAAAGTAGGCACTTTTTTTTCGCTTTGCCATAGAATATTAGCTTTTTCCCATGCTTTGCAATGAAAATGCATTGTCTTACTGCATACATATCCCTGATTATTTCCTTCAGATATTTCCCAGAAATGAAGGGGTATACAAGAATCAAAGGGTATACAATCGTCCCTCAGTATGTGTGGGGGATTGGTTCCAGGACCCCTGAGGATACCAAAATCCACAGCAGCTCAAGTCCCTTATAACCAAGACAATGCTGCTTTCACAAATTTTGGTCAGAGCACTCTTTGGGGTGCAAAAATTTATTACATAGATTTTATCATTATTAACTCAATTTTGTGAATTAACTGTGTTGCTATGAAAAGATCAAAGTGAAATCTTTTTTTAAATATTGAACAACCTCATCATGTAAATGAAAAATTGAAATGCAGGGTGATTTCCAAAAAAAGTGTTACTGGTTTTGTTTCACTTCTGTGTTCCCTGTACCTAGTATATTATATTTCTGGCATATAATGGGTACTCAGTGAAAAAAAAAAAGACTGAAAGTAAAGGGCATTACTTATAAGAAAATACGGAAAAGGAACCCTTTAAATAGCAAAGAACATTGAAAATGGCAAGTTTTACCAAGTGTATTCAAAATAGCATTTTCTCCTCCCCCCACCTCTTTCCTTACTGATTAATTCCATCCTGAAAAGTCATTAGGTGTGGCAAAGGAAGGTAAGCACCTGGTACCAGGGGAGCCAGGGTGGCTCTGAGTGGGTGGTCAGAGACCAAGCAGGACAAGGAAGACATTTGTAAGGAGAGATGGCCCACTAGGGAACTTCAGGGCACCCATATGGGGGGACAGCCTGGAATGGGGGTACTGGAGTCTATGTAGGGTGAAGAAGGCATCTATGCAAGGAGGAGAGGGTGGCAGCAGAAATGAGAGACTGGTCACAAATAGGAGGACTGCCTCAGTATAAATATTAGGGACAACGGACACAGATTTCTCACTGTTGGAGAAAAGGAGCTACAAATACAGAAAGGGAGAAAACTAGAATGAATTCTGCGAATTGGACTGGAATTGGAGGTATCAGTCTGAACTCAGGGTTTGCAATACAAACAAACAGAAATGATATCGATGTAAATATGTGTATACATGTGTACGCACACACACACACAAACACATTCCCTAACTCTAACAGCAGTGAGCACTCCTGGCGTCCAGATACTGGTTTCCAAGTACCATTCTTCATTAACATGAACTAGGACTTCTTGGTAAAATGACTGATTCCAGGGCCAAGGCAGGGTAAGGACAAGATAAGCCTGGAGAAATCTTGTTCTGTCAGAAAGCAAGGAGGTGCTCAAAAAAGGATGGCAATGTATAAAAAGGACACAGAAACCAGTATGAAGGGGTTCTCAATGTCCAGAATTAAAGACAACTTGAGTTTCAAAACAAATAATGAGAGTTAACAGATTATAATCCATTTAAATGTAAATAAATGAATGAATGAATTGAAAGTCTGATGAGAAATGGGATATCTGCACAGTCTCAAAGCATCTCCCTGCAAAATTCTTATCAATTAAGAAGCTTTAAAGCGGGAAGCCTAACAGACAGCACCTTCATCAAGTGGTCAAAGTGAACACTTGGGACAAAGGGAAATCAGTCACCGAGTTTGATGCAATGAGAAGGGTCTATCACTTCTAGGAGATCCCTGCCAAAAATAGGTAAATTTAACCTAATCCTGTGGAGGCAGGAGAAAAACCCTATTTCAGAGGCATTCCACAAAATGACTGGCTCTTAACCTTCAAAAGTGTCAAAGTCATGAAAGTTAAGGAAAGACTAAGGAAGTGTTCCAGACTGAAGGAGACTAAATGACAATTAGAGGCAACATATGATTCTGAACTGGATTCTTTTGAAATAAAAAAGGACATTGAGACAACTGGTAAAAAGCTGAATGGGGTCTGAGAATTTGATGGCTACTTTTTTTATTCTGACGGCTGCACTGGGGTTACCTAAAAGGAACGTTCCTTTTGGGGAAGGAGATGTATATCAAAGTGTTCAAGGGTGATAGTGCCCATGGTACCTGATAGTCAGGGCCTGACGCCCAGCTGTGAAGCTTCCTGGAAGGTGGCTGAGGTTCTGGCATCTTTCGGATGACACGGGACATGCCCACTGTTTCGCCCCAGTCTTTTCCTTCTTCTTGGGTACGCTTGGCATCAGCACTGTCCGCAGAGCTCATTGACAGCTGCCGCTGCCTTCTAGGGTCCCAACTGTTCCTAGGACAAATCACATTCAGTGTTAGTTTTCCCAGTGAACCCAGGCAAGATCTGACCTTACTAGTTGGGGGCCTTGGGAATTCCAAAGTCAGTTTTCTATGTACCAATTCCCTTCATCACACTAGATGCCCTTAATGGGTGACTAGACATGCCTAGAACACCAAAATTCAACACCAACATTTACCAAGTGATTCATATAAAAAGCTCCAGGCAGGATATTTAACTTCCTACTTTATGCAAAGAAATGCCCAGTAGTAAAGGAGTTCAGAGAAAAGCAGGTAGTTAGGTGTGGCTAATGTGTGTACATGCATGCATGTCCATGGACACATGGTATGGGGAGGTGGAAGAAAGATGAGGCAGGTAAGGTAGATTAGAAGATCACAGAAAGGGCAACAACTGCTAGTAACTTCTGACTTGACTTTGTGAGAAACAGAGACCCCATGAAGGTTCTTGATCCATCAGGAAAGACCCATGTTTTTAAAAGATGACTAAGGCACAGTGTGAAGGATAGGATGAAAGGGAGGAGATGAGTTGGGTAACTACTGAATGGTCCAGAAAAGAAAGGATGCTGATCTCAGAAAATGGACAGGAAGGGATGGAATCAGGGAAATTCCAGGAACCATTCATGTATGAGAACATAAAGATTTCAAAGAAGACTCTGAAGCTACGAATTGGATATTATCAACTAGCATAGAGAACGTTGAAAAAAGAGCAGGTTTAGGGAAGAGGTGGTTTGGACACTCTAAATTTGAGGTGTCCTTGGTTTTAGCCAGTGGCCAAGTAGAGTCTAAAATCCATGTCTTGTTCGATCAGTTGAATATTTGATTCGTATCAACTGAAAGAGACAAGGAACAAAGTGTCCTACTCCTCCAATAAGTCTCTTAAGATTTCATGTCTTGCCTTTGATTTGAATTCTTGATTGTACCTCTTTCTGAGCTTAGCGTTCCAATAAATGACCTACAGAGATTTCCTAAGTACATCCAAAGCTTTGGGTGAAAAAAAAAAAAAAAACAGCATCAAAATAAATTATGCAAATCTCAATTAGTTAATTTTTATGTATCATCAGAAGAACAGTGGCAAAAGATTGTTTCAAGCTCTCTCCAGAAGAAGAACACTTACTTCTGAAGCTTTGAACTAACAGATGAAATCACAAGGAAAGAGACATGTGAACTTGACTATACAAAAATTCAGTTACTGACAATAAAAGAGAAAAACATTTGCAACAAATAACGGAGCGTTAATATGTAAACAATACAAAACCATAATATTTTAAAGGAAAACATAGTGAGTCCAATAGAAAAATGTATAAATGAAATAGGCAATTTCACACAAAGGAAAGCATTCATAGGCACTGTTTAAAAAGTAGTAGTCAATGTTACTGAAATTATGATAAAAACTAGATGTACAATGACGTATTATCCAAAGGTGTTATGAGTAAAACTAGTCCAACAAAATGGTTAAAAAAAAAAAAAGATGGAAGTAGTTAATTAAGTGTGGCAAATCTAACCTGCTCTGCCTACTGCTTCTCCCCCCACCCCAAGGATTCCCAATGTATTTAGCATACTCAAGGTTCGGAGCCATCTTGGAGTAAACAAGTAAGCTGAGCCTAGGGCAGTTTCCCACACTCACTGGGCACAGAACACTTTTTGCATATGACACTCATAGACAACCTGTGGAACAAGTGGCTTGGATGACACACTCGGGGAAATACTGGCACAGGGGTTATGATCACTAGCTTAGGACTCAGTCAGATCTGTCTGGATGTAAACCCTGGCTCTGTCCCTTAACAGCTTGTTTCAGAGCTATCATTCCTCAAGTGCAAAACAGAAACAATATCTGCACCTTGAGAGGCTGCTGTAGTAACCATGAAATGCGCTTGGCACAGTGAGCAGCACATGGCAGCAACAACAAGCCCTGAGGCTTGTACATACCAGTCATGTCAGGTTACACTGGCATGATGCATTAAGCCCGGATAGGGATCCTTACCACTTTGGTCTGCCATCCTTCACAACTTCTTCCTCCTCTTCATCGTCACTGAATTTCAATTTCTCGGAATAGTCCACTTCTTCATGAAGGCCTACAACAGCAGGAGGGCCCGAGAAGAATGAGAAAAAGTGAGAATCTCAATGCTGCTTAGAGTACCACAGGTGACTCCCTTGAGTCAGGAATTATGCCAACCCAACTGGGGAATAAGTCAAGCTACCCAGCTGCTACCACCAGAACAAACACTACAGATAAAAGCCAAGGGCCGTTCTGGCTTCAGACTAACCCTCTTGGAGATAACAATTTTAAAATCTGGACATTTAAAAAATATATTTGAAGGCACAGGAGAGTGAGCAAAAACTGACAGAAACCAGGTATAAGTTTACCCTTGCAACACAGAAACTTTACCAGTGAGATCTGAACAGTTATTTCTCCTAATAGGATATACAAATGGCCAAGAAACACATGAAAAGACGCTGAACATCACTGCCCTCAAGGAAGTACAATAAGGCGAAGGAACATAAATTGAAAAGACATAAAACTGTCCCTATTTACCACTGCGCTCCTACTAGGATTGCTAAGATAAAAAAAAAAAAAAAAAAAAAATGTTGGCAAAGATGTGGAGAAATTGGTACCCTTATCCATTGCTGGTGATAATGCCTGTGGTCTTAAAAGCTTGCAAGCAGACAACTGGTCTCTATTTACCTGGAGTAACTGAGGAAGAAAGAGAGTCAGGAATAGGAGAAGGATACAGAATGGATGGTTAATTGCCTCCATGAACAACTGACTCCTCTGCCATGAGACCAGAAGAGCTGGATGGTGCCCGGCTGCAATTACTTACTTAACATTTTGATAAAAGATTCTATAGAGGAATCCTGGTCAAAGGGGGAATATGCAGAACAGAATTTCAAATTCTCATGGACTCCAGACTTCCTGAAGCCATGAGAATTGGATGAACCCCTGCAACTCTTGCCCTGAAATAATCTTTAAACCTTAAACAAAAATATCCTCTGAAGTCTTCTTAAAACCATACAATACTTTAGCTTAGCTAGTAAAAAGGGTCTGCCTTGAGCATCATGTTCTTTTAAGAACTATCTCTATGAGATCAAATTGACAACAGCAAGTCAAAAGATTAAATAGGGACCTTAGGGGACAGTAAGCTTATGTTAATGGGGGAGGAACAACTCAGAAAGATATGCACAACTTGAAGAATGTAATCAATGTCACTGAATCGTACATGTAGAAACAGGTGAATTGGTGTATGTTTTGCTGTACATATTCAAAAACAAAATTAAAAAAAAAAAAAAAAAAACTTATGATGTCATTTCTCCCTAAATACATTCGATGAACCCCCAACCAAAATGCCTGCAGGTTCTTTGAAAATACTGTAAATGCAAACAATTTAGAATTATCAAAATAATCTTGTAAAAGAACACTACCTAAATTTAAGACTTACTATATGAAACCACAGCGTGGTACACAAAGTATGAACAAACAGATCAACAGAACAGAGTTCAGAAATAGACTCACACTTATGGAGTCAACTGATTTCTGGCAAAAGTGCCAAAGCAACTCAAAAGGGAAAGGGAAGTCTTATCAATAAATGAAATGGAATGGAACTGGGTATCTGTATGTAAAAAAAAAAAAACTTCAGTCCCTATCTCACAATATACACAAAAATTTATTCAACATGGATCATCAACCCAAAAGTTAAAACTATAAAACACCAGGGAATATCTTCACAACTAAGCGAGAAGCAGAGATTTTTTAGACATGACCCAAAAGTGTTAACTATCAAATAACAAATTCATAACACACACTATCATTAAATTAAAAAGTTCTGCTCATCAAAACTGCCAAAAAGAAAAATGAATAGGCAAGCCACATAATGGGAAAAATCTTTGTGAAATAATATTTATCTGTCAAAGGGCTCATATACAGAATAGATTTAAAGAAACAATCCTCCAATCTAATAAAAACAAAATTGAACAAACACTACACAAAGGAAGATGCACCAGCAGCCGAAAAACACACAAAAATGTGCTATTATCATTAGTCATCAGGAAAATACAAATTAAAAGCACAATGAGATACCACTACACACCCACTAGAATGACTGAAATGAAAAGGACTAACACAAAATGTTGTGCGGATATTGAGCGACCAAATTCTCACACACTGCTGTTGGGGATGTAAAATGGCACAACCACCTTGGGAAAAAGTCTGGATCGTTCTTAAAATCTTAGTCATACGCCTACCTTTTGACCGAATAATTCTACTCCTATTTATTGAAGAGAAATGAAAATATTATTCACAATGACAGAATGGATAAAGAAATTGTAGTATATGGATACAACGAAACAGATCTCAGAAATTAAAATGAACTACTGATCTGAGTGGATGGCACCTGGTTTTCTGTTTGCTGATACATATGCCAACACTGCGGAATCTGCAAAGCATGACACTGGGCAACAGAACCTGAACCCAGAAGAATCAAAAAAGCCGTATAAGTCCATTCATATGAAGTTTTATAACAGGCCAAATGAATCTATGGTGAAAATATTAAGACTGGTTGATTTTTGGGCAGGAGGGGAAGAAGACTGACTGGGAAGGGACTGGGGTGAGGGAAGTGATCTACATCTTGATAGGGGTGTGGGCCACGTAAGTGCATTCATTTTTCAAAACTACAATTAAGATGTGTCTTTCAATATATATAAAATTTATCTGAAAACAAACAAAAAGAATTGTAAAAGAAAATCAGATAGTGGGATGGGGCATGGGTGGAGATAAAGAAACAAGAATGGAAGAATGTTGGTACTTATTGAAACCAGGTGATGCGGAAATGGGAGTTCATTATACTATTTTGCTTTGTTTAAATTTTCCATTCCAAAAAGTTTTTTCTTTTCTTTTTTTTTTTTTTGAAGTTAATAGCAAAATCGCCCGTAGCTCTAAGAACAAGCCCGAAGACCAAAAGAAGACACTTCTCAGTCAGGAAGCAATCACTGGTCTGATTGCAAATGAGAACCCATATGGGGCATCAAAGCTGCTCTCCCTTGGCACGTCCTTGTTCTCATTTTGCCAAGGGAAAATACACCATGATGTCAAAGGGCTTCTGTCCCCGGTAAGCAGAGATGGACTTTAGTCCTGCTTTTTCTAAACCATTTAAGTCCACTGGGAAACACCACAACCCACCTGCCCAGCCATCATCAGCATCAGTGTCCAGGTCATCAAGGCCCTTCAGGTTTTCTGCATTGATGATGGTAGGCCGTGGCGCTCGTTCTACCAGCTGCCTTAGTGGACGGATTGGGCGAGTCATTCCCAGCCTGTTTTCTTTTCTGATAAGGGAGAGTAGAGTAAAAGTGCTGGACTTGTAACAAACATACAGATGGAAACAAAACCTAGTATCTTTCCAAAAATAAGTCTTACATCGCAAAGGTTCATGTTCGCATTTAATGTTTAAATCGTTTCCTTTAAAAAGAAATATGTAATGAACAAATACATCCCAAAGAGAAGTTCTGCCTCTCTTCTAGTTTTAAATGCTCAGTGCTACTGCCTAGGCAAAAAGCACATGCAGAAATGTCAGCTCTCACAAGAACTTGAGATCGTAATTCAATCTCTTGTCCCCCAAATGCCAGTCACCCCACACACTCTGGGGTTTGGGGTTGGTCTTTAGGTTCATTATGGTCTCTAGGAGACAAAGCATTTTCACACATTCGCATATTATCTTGTCTATTATCACCACCAGAAGTAATCTCTACATACATGATTACAATGTAATAGCCTTACCCATCTTGCTCATTCATCTGGAACTGTCTAAAAGGAACACGGGGTTCAAGGCGGAGCTGAGGAAGGGGAAAAGATCCTCGTTCCACTGTACCCTGGTTCTCTGATGACTGTGGCGAACACATCTGAAACATAACATCAATGAACAGGATTTTCTGGTAATGGACCAAATTCTAAGTTTCATCTAAATTAGAATTTATTTTAGAAAATAGAAAATGGGAGAAAGAAAACAGGAAAGTCTTGGGGTTTCCTAATTAATCCTACCATCATTTCCCCCACTTTTTTCCTGTTGTTGGTAGGTAAATTTGGGGACGCGTGTCACAGGGAACACCTGCCTCTCCTTTTTCTAAAGCACCAAGGCTAAAATAATATCCGTATCACTACGGAGAGAAGCCAAAGGCCCTTAAGATTTGAAAAAGGGGAGAGAAAATACAAAAACTAATGGAAACCTCCAAAGTAAGGTATCAGGGCTAAGAATGAAATTGGGAAGGAGAACTCAAGGTGGACATTCAACCACTTGAACAAGGTTCTGCTGGACATGAACAATCCAACTTCATGGGATAAAAAAATGTACACTCTGAAGACTTACAAAAGCAGGAAGCATGTCATGGTATGTAGGTGGGTGGTATACATTTCCCATGAACTGTGAAGCCCCTTTTCGAACAGGCTGAGCCGGGCGGAGAGAGGGGTCCTTAGAATCGCTGGTACATGCCGAGGAGGGGGCTCCGTCTCCCGTACTCGAGTTCCTGCTGCCCAGCTCAGTTGGGGAGGCGCTCAGAGACGTGGCAGAAATTATGTTTCGCCCACCGCCCTCCCTCCAGCTTGTCACATCTGGAAATTGAAAGGGGGCAAAAAGGGAAGAGGAAAGAGGAGGGGGAAGGAGGGATTGTATGAGGTTCTGAAGGTCAAGGGACCCCCTCATTTACCAAAAAAAAAAAAAAAAAAACCAAAAGTGAAGAATCAAGTCAACTGCTCAAGTCTGTCAGGGAAGGTAAGGGGCAGACACCTGGCCAATGAGTATGAACTTGCTGAGGGAAGTGTCTGCTTGTAAGAGAAATATAAAATAAGGTCTACTCAAAGAGAAGGTGAGACAAGGTAAATGAGACATGGTCCTCAACTATTAACAGAAACTACATATGCCCCTAGATCTTATTACCCCAAAGAAATTAAGAGAACCCTTATGAAAACAGCCTTGAGTCATTTCCTTCAACAAATACTGGCCTAGCCCTCATTAGGGTCAGCACTATGCTCAGTATCAGATTTTACATTAAAATTAGAGTTCTTGAAACAAAGTTTTCAACTTTGTTTAGCAGTGGCATCTTTTTATAGACATTCCCCCATTCATAAGACAGATAAAGCTGAGCTGCTGCCCTTCCGGTGGGGATGTGGAAGGGTCTGGAGTCCTACCCACTAGGCCTTGTCCCCGCTTGGTCCTGCACCAGCCTGTAAGGTACTCCTGCAGGCCACAGACAGAAATCTGCAAACCTAACAGGCTATCTGTTTAAGGTGATGCTCTTCATTGCAAAATGCAGCAAGATCTGATGGAAATTATTACAGATCTATGACAAGTTAGATGAGACCAAAGACCTTGCTTTTCAGTCAACTTTTGATTAGGCGTTTAAAAATGAAAGGTCCCTGAGCTATGCAACCCCTAAGAGAAAGAGAGCCAGGACAGGAGCCACAAAATCTGAGCCTGCTCTTCAACTTGCCACGTGGTCTTGGGCAAGCTCTCTGGCCATCTATTTCGTCTTCTCAAATGAAGATTATAGAAACAAATCCAGAACTTTCTACTTCTAAATTTCTATAGTCTTACGAAGCAGCTCATCTTAATTCGAGAAAGATACAATTCTTGGCCTTCAGAATTTGATCATGTATTTGGGGTACACAAAACGATCCTGTGTGAGGCCACTGGCAAGGCAGTAATGTTTTAAGTAGAGTTTCATAGTGTTCATTAAATTTATAAGAGGTCAGTTTTGACTTTGGGATACTGTACCATAAACAGAAAAGGCCTAGGGATTAATTAAGACAAACAACAAAAGACCCCCACATTTCAAGACCCGATCAAGCCCCAAAATACAAAAGCCAATTAATTCAAAGTTCCTGCCTAGAATAGATTGAAAATCTCATTCCTAAACAACACATATTACCAGCAAACATTGCTACATATTCCTGCTGACTCCTTAGCCAGAAACTGGAAGGGGAGGCAGTAGAAGCCAGTGCTGGGCTGGCTACCTAACATGTTACCCCCAGGGCAAAATGCTACAAATATAGATTCTAATTTAGCTGGGGGTTAAGAGGGGAGGACCTTAGAGATTAGTCTTTTTAACTAATTCCCCAAGCGATTCTGATAGGATTCAGCTAGGTTTGGGGAATCATGGTTTAGAAAACATCTCCTGAATCAAGACTCAAGTTAATTCGTCCTTTGCCTGTCATTACCATGACCAGGTAAGCATAGCAAAACTAACATCTGGATGACAGATGGGGAGGGGACAGGCCTGGCCCAACCCAAAGAACAAGAAAGGCAAGTGTGACCCCCAGAATGGCCTAGGGAATCCATTCACAGATGCAAAGCTCAGGTAAAGGATCAACAGCCCTGCTTTCCAGATAAGTATCCTGAGACCCCAGGAGCTTCAGCTGTTCGTGAGTTAGTACATATCTAAAAGGCGGAAAGAAGGGGAAGTCCTACTGATCCAAAGCGTGCCGAGAGAGGTGGCTGTTCACTTACTCTGAGGGCGGAGGCTTGGTCCTGGCCCATACGACAGATCTAAGACGCCCTTTTCTTTGCCAGCCTTGTCCTGCCCTCCAGCTGCTTTCAGCGTCGGAAATTCCTCGGGAGAGAAGGATAATAGTCGGCTTGAGCCCCTTAAACCTGCCAAGAAAATCAGAAGACTTAGTGGAGCAAGTGAGATCAGCATCAACAGTTCTCTGCTTTGCAAATTCCACAACACGTTTAAAGCCACTCTGCCCAGAAGTGGGCTCTTTTTTAAGGGAGCTGTGTGACACTGGCATTCTGTGCTGGCAAAGCAGTGCTAGGGGCTCCCTAAGGGTGACACAGACAGCATGTTGCTGGCCACAACTGCACCACACCCTTGCCCAGCTCACCTGCCCAGCAGGTGCAGACTGTTGGTATAAAGGGCATGGGGTAAGACAGCAACAGCTAGTCTAGCCCAGATCCTTCCCTGCTCCTGGAAGAAGTCAGTAAGGCCTCTCTCACTGCCTTGGGTGGCAAATAATCACGGTCTTCAGTAAAATCAGCCCAAGTCAGTCAACTGCTTTCACATGGAGGTAACGTCAATAGAAGGCATGCCTCTCCCTGATGCCTCCCCAAAGGCCCCTGCCCTAAGTTTACACACAGGAGCTTGTATAAATTGACACTCCTAGCTCATCTGTCTTTCCTCTGCTCATTTCGATTTACTGTCCTCTGTAAAGTTTCTCAAGCCTTTCAAGGCCAAACATTTTACTCTTGTAACTCAGGGACCAATTTTGTTCTTTGTTCTTTCATTTATTCCCCAACATTATAGAAACTTCTTTAAAGAAGAAACCTTTTCTTATCTCGCTTCCCATCACCTATAGCACTTAGCACAGAGCATCCGTAACCTCTTTTTCTGGGATGAATAGACAACAAATGATGCATTTTAGGAGTGGGATTTGGTTCTTTTATTTGGACTATGTACCACATGCCCAGGATTATGTAAATTAAAAAATGCAGTAGTATCACACACCACAATGTCTGACTGTGATACACCCTGCTCCCCATAGAGTTAAACTCCAAGTTCCCCCTAGGTATAATTCTCAGCACCACTGAGTCATTGACCTGTTAACTAAGGCAGACTTTGCCAGAAAAATGCAGCCGGGACTACTGCAGATGTGCAAGGCAGCCATTCGTCTGCCATCCTCCTTAGTAAAAAGGTCCAGGGTCAAATAAACCTGCCAGGGTGATGACTGGACACATTAGTCACTGACAAGTAACGTGAGAGAAAACTCCCAAGTGTCACAAAACCTCTCCTGCTCTCCTGGAGGGGGACGTTGAGTCACATAGTCACTTCATTTTGTTAAAGGTCAATGGCAAGAATAAAACAGGAGAAGACATATTTTTAAAATCTGGTAACTTGAAATGAGGAAACAAACAGCAAATTGCAATAGTGCTGTTCGTTCTTTCTTTCTGCCTCGATGGTCATGAAGGTATTATTATAAGCGTGAATTAAACTTATCCACCACAAACAAGTAGCATAAAGGGCAGAACTCAGAATCTCAACCCACAATGGCAGTATTCCTAAGGTTTCAATGTTTTATATGTTCACCCACCACGCCTTCAAATGTGAGAATCCCTCACAAAATCTGTTCTCTGCACTGAGGCAATAAAATGAAGTGGCTTCTTCTTCCACGATCACAAATGAAGGCACTGGCAATGCTCCTGACACCAGAACCTATGAGCCTCGGGTCTCTGGCCACTGCCCAAATCACATAATCAGGTCTTCTCGGTCTGTTTCAGGAGAAGAATTCTCAGATGAGAGAGATCAAACACCAATCTTCTACAAGTGGAAGAAGAGTGTATAGATTCAGGAAAAGTTGTTTTGAATCCCAAAGAGTTATGAAAATAACTGTAGGCTGACACCCCAAATCCCTGTTCTTCTGCTGGCTACACAGCCTGGTGACCCCAGCAAAAGAGGAGGACCAGGAGCCAGATTCTCACCCCAGCCTGGCTGGGCCCTGAATTGTCAGTTCTCTCCTCTCCAGCTACTGGGTCTGCTTGTCTCACAGGGGGAGCGCTCTCAGCTGTTCCTAGAGTATTGTACTGTGCTTTATAATCATTTTTAAATTAAGTTTTATTTTCCAGAGTAATACAGTCTATACAGTTCAAAAGCAAAAAGGAATAAAAAAGTATAAATTGAGACCTTCCTCCTTATCCTTGTGCCCCACCTGCCTACTTGTGACTCCCTCAAAAAACTGGTAGTTTTTCTGTTCCCTTATAGAGATTTTTTTTAAACACACATACATTTTTTAAAAAAGTGTATTTTCCCTCATCCCATTTTTTTGCACAAATGGTACCACACTATACATACTATTCTGTACTGTTTTCCACTGAATAATGTATCTTGGAGATTTTCCCGTATCAGTAAAGAACTTTCACCTTTTTTTTTCTTTATGGCCTAATATCTCAATGAAGTACCACAAATTGACGGATATTTCAAAGATTGTTTCCAATCTGCTGTTATAATGTTATAATGAATAATCTTGCATGGAAATGAATAATGCATAATTTCACACATGGGCAAGTATAATTCATAGGATAATTTCCTAAAAAGAAAACTGCTAGGTAAGGATAAATATATTAGCATTTTGATGTTATTAGGTGCCACCGAGTCAATTCCAACTCATCGTGGCCCTCGATTCCAACTCATAGTGACCCTACAGGACAGAGCAAAACCGCCCGATAGGGTTCCCTAGGCTGTAGTCTTTATGGGAGCAGGGAGAAGATCCTCAGGTCTTTCCCCGCACAAAGCTAAGAGGTGGGGCCGTACTTCCCGGCCCTGTATGGAGTCACGAGCATTTGAACTTCGTTCCTCTGGAGAACGTAGGGCTTCGAAATCTATGTGGCACAGTCATTTACTATTCAAGACTGAAGAAAAGTCTTCAATCACACAGTGATTTCAACCCAGAAGGGGAAAGTCTTAAGCACAGGAGTGTGGGGTAAGGCTTTAGGAGGGGGTGGGACTGCAGCTGTTTTTCTAATACAACCCTCGGCTGGCAACGATACACAGAAGATGGAGGACAACACCCCAATAAGAGGCAAAGGTTTAAAAAAGTTGGCTGTGCTGTTTAAGAGAAGTGACACCAATTCGTGATTTTCATTAATTTACTACTTTGAAACGACCGTTCATATCATTATGACTGTCTATCTGGCTTAGAGACTGCCTAATTTGGCCTGCACAGTGTGCTAGAAATGTCTGAACTAAACTTTAACAAATAGAAGAGTTTGTGTAAAAGATCTGGATTTTTTTTTGCTTCTCTCAAAACCACCTACTGATCCTAGGCCTGCATTCTCAGATGGCACCAAACGCTGGGGGAGGGGGGTAGGAGTGTGGTTACCCCTTTGTCCAAGACACGCACCCTGTGGTGTATCACAGCCCTACTCCTTCTCCTCCATCAACCAAACCACTCTATATTCCAGGCCTGGCCTTGGAAGCCATTTGAATTTATAATTCTCATTCTAAGCAGCTGTTCAACATTCGTTTTTGAAAACTCTAAACACATTCTCTTTCTCCCCGTCTCTCCCACCTTTCTTCTACTGAACTACTCTGTAGTAGCAGCAGCCAGCTACACTTTCTGAGTGCGTCTTATGTCAGGCATGACGTGAATGGATAACAAATACCACGTAACTCTGATTGCTTTTGTGTAAACGTCCAAAACCAAGCAGCTCAATCCCCAAGGACGGATTATTTTTAAACCCATGCCTGAAGCTAACACCATGCAACACAACACCTCCTCCTGGCAGTCTCAAGAGAGAGGAAGTACATGTATCTTGGCAACACTACTCTTGTTAGGTGCTGCCAAGTTGGTTCCAACTCATAGTGACGCTATGTATAACAGAATGAAACATGGCCTGGTCCTGCGTCGTCCTCACAATCTTTGCTTGGCTTGAGCCCACTGTCGTAGCCACTATGTCAGCCCATCTCATTGACGGTCTTCCCCTTTTTTGTTGACCCTCTACTTTACCAAGACTGGGGTCTTCTCCAGGGACTGGTCCCTCCTGATAACATGTCCAAAGTACATGAGATGAAGTCTCGTGTCCTCACTTCTAAGGAGCATTCTGGCTATGCTTCTTCTGAGACAGTAATACCTACTGAACAGGTATGAATTCTATCAGCAACATAGCTGAGTTAAAGAACAGCAGGGCCAGCCGCTGAGGTCTCAAGAGGAATGTCTCTAGCAATAATTGTCAGTGAAATCAATGAGCTGACATCATTTGCAGAATCAGCACTTCCACCACTGTGGCAAAGTCAAGGGCCCCAGACAGCATTAACCCTTTCAGGTAAGAGACTCCACGAAGCATCCAGGCCAAAGGCTTCCTAGACTCAACCAGAGAGGTCCAAGAAACATACACACCTCTCCTACCTATCCACTCCAAAGCCACACACATATACTTACCACCTTCGTGTCCTGCTGGCTTTCCATTCAGCTGTGCCCATGACTTTGGTCCACCTGGCACTGAATTTGTATTCTGAAAGAAGGAAGAAAATTAGAAGACAGCCAGTCCAATAAGTCTACCGAGTGTGTGAGAACAAGGAGCTAAAGGGCCCAAACCTTAGGTTTAAACCCTAGATTGATGTAACAGCTACCACTTGCTGAGGAGTATCTAATCGTGGCAGCACTGAAGGCATCATGTCACTCTATGCAGGAGGCCTAGAATCGGGGGCTACAAGTCCACTTTACAGATGAGGGACAGGACAGGAGGAAGTGGGCAACTCAATCCCACAGCTGGTTATACAGAGGAGCCAGGATTCAAATCTGTGTTTGCCTTCACACTGTGCTCTGGGACAGTCTGTTAGGTTGCCTCTCATATTCGACTAGAGCTACTCTGTCTTGTTCCAGAGACAAAGACCATTACCAGTTCCAGGACACGTCTCGAAAAACGTATGCCAATACTAACAGAGGAATGCAAACACTAGAAATCCAACGTGCCCGATTTTTCACTGGATTAGCTAGTTGGATCACCTTCTGTAATTATTGTAATTCTATAAGGCATGACTTTCAAGTGAGAGGCCTTCCTCCCCCACTAACCTGGTCTTATGCCATCTTGCAATCTCTTTATCCTCTACCTGCCTCCAGAAATGAGAGAAAACCAGGTAACAGCTAAGAGGAACTGAGCGCTAGACAAAGTAACCTATATGCCAACTCCAGGATTGGGCTTCTCAACCCCAGCTGCAGAACAGCCCCCTCAGCAATGTTCTTCTCCCAACTGTCTGAAATTTCTATAACCTTGCTCTGTAGATGGTGTAGAGCGAGGCCTCAAACCGTTTCAAAACTGTTTTTTGCAAGCACTGGAGGAATGCACAGGGCCACTCCAGACCCAAGCATGCTGCAGGCTTGCAAGGCAACTTCTTCTTAATAGATGCCCAGAACCTCACTCAGGCCCCAGGCCAGCAGCTCCAAGTTCCAAAGGCAATTCTGATATACAGACAGGGCTGAAAAACCGGGATCCCATAATCTCACTTAGCTTTGAATTCTGGGGAAAACACATGAACTCAACTCTCTGTACTCTAGTCAACAGGACCTAGTGGATTTAGAGCAATAGAGAATGTCACATAAATCTGGATTTCTTTTTCTTTAATTTCAAAAGCATAGTTCAGTGTTGGGTAGGGGGAGGGTGTCCCTCTGGCAAAGTCATAAACTTTTCCCACATATGGTTGGGTTAATGCTGATGGGGGATGACATCACAGACCTTATTTATATTGCCCAGGTAGCAATACAAAACAAAAATAAGGCAGGTTCAAGATGTTTTTAAGAGGCCTGGTAAATGCTAGGTATCTACATCTAGATTTCTTCTTGTCTTCTAAAAAACTCATTCAACTTCTCAACTAGATTTCTAGCCACCAGCTAAATATCTCCTTTTGCTGATCTCCGTACACGCCACTTATAGACTCTAATGGCCAAGTATATTATGAGCTCTTGCTTGGTTAAATCATGAATTTCTGTTTAGAAAAAAATTTTAAATGTTATCAACAAAGGATGATAGCTGGGTATTTCCTAGAGTGAGCTCTGAGAGACACTGGTTCCTAGAGACATTCAGTGTGAAAAAAGGGTTCCTAGGACAAATAAATTTGGGAAATGCTATTCATTATGTCCTCTTCTGAGAGGCTCATGACATAATCAGCATACTAAAGGCACTGAGGAGTACTGCAGAAAAAAACCGTGTCTAATTTTGTGTTTCCAACTCACCTGACCACTGGTCTTTTTTGTGACCTAACACTTTTTGTCTTTCTATGACTCTATTTTCCAGGGAGCTCATTTGATCTAGCCTGTAATCTAGCCTGAGTGGCTTACAGGAACAAATTAGGTAGTTGTATTCTATTCTGTATCAGGTCTTTCTCTGAAAGTTGCAGATTAAGTTACTGCTTCAATGACCATGACAATCTTTCATCCTTATTTTCCAAAATCACGCGTCAGGTTTGCCCCTAGAATAAACAGGTCATGCAGAACCACACTTCTCAGTGACAGCTCCTACCAGTTCCCAACAGAAGGGACCTTCAAGAGCTACAAGGCCTGAGAAGCAATCAGGACGTGGTCCCCAGAACCTACCTCCTGACTGATTGACTGTGTCGGTTTCTGTAAATTGGAGACAGATTTCTGCAAACCCGGCTGCGGCTGCGACTCCGGCGGCTGAGAGGCCGTCGCACTGGAACTAGACAAAGGCAGGATAAACAGTTGAGATTAGGCACAGTATAGGGACGAGCTGATAAGGTGCCTCCAAATTTCATGAAGCCACAGTTACTCAGCTGCCCACTGGGAGCAAGACCTCCTCTGGCCAGTAAAAATAACACCTTCCCCAATAAAGTCTTTGGCCGGCAAATAATGAGAGACCAAACCATGTTTGCGGTCTTTTCCCTGACATTTTACAGGACAGAGCATCCTGTGCCTTTCGGAAGAGTCTTCTCTCTGCAAAAACTAAAAGCCCCTTGCAAACAATGAAAGCAATGGAGGATTTGCCAATGGAGAAACTGAGTACTGGAAGGAATGGGCTCTGAGTCCCTCACTCCTGACCAAGAGTTTACAACACAGGGGGCTGACTGCCTTGAAACATGAGCAGGTTTTTTACCATCTTTTTGTTCATCAAAGAGATACATATTCATAGTGAACATAAACTTAGAAATATATGTAACACAGAATTCCTCAAAATCTTATCTTTCTGAGAAAAACTCCAAGATTTTTTTTTAAATAATGAGACAGCCCGCTCTCTCTTCTCGTGTCCATTTCGCCAGCTTCTAACCCCCTCCACCCTCTCATCTCCCCTCCAGGCAGGAGATGCCAACATCGTCTCAAGTGTCCACCTCATCCAAGAAGCTCACTCATCACCAGCAGCATCCCTCTCCAACCCACTGTCCAGTCCAATCCATGTCTGAAGAGTTGGCTTCAGGAATGGTTTCTGTCCTGAGCCAACAGAAGGTCTAGGGGCCATGACCACCGGGGTCCTTCTAGTCTCAGTCAGGCCATTAAGTCTGGTCTTATGAGAATTTGGGGTCTGCATCCCACTGCTCTCCTGCTCCCCTCAGGGGTTCTCTGTTCTGTTCCCTGTCAGGGCAGTCATCGGTTGTAGCCGGGCACCATCTAGTTCTTCCAAGAAGACTTTTTATACATATGCTATATATGTAATATAGAAGTTTTTAACACAAATGGGATAACACCATACATTTGACTCTGTAAGCTGCTTTTTTTACTTAATGCATCTTGAACATCTTTTCATGACAATACATATGGATCTACCTTTTTTTTTTAATGACACAGAACAATACACCAATTGGATGGACCCTAATTTAACCAATTCCCAATTTTTTTTTTCTATCACAGATAAAGCTGCAATGAACATTTGTGTATTAATATCTTTGCACACTTGTATGTAAGTAATTCAGTAGTGTAAGTTCTTAGAAATGGAATTGCTGGATCAAAAGATAATAACGTTTTGAAGTTTAAAAGATACTGCCGAACTGCCCACCAAAAGGCTATGTCAGTTTACACTCCACACTAATCTTCTGAGAGAACAACTAGAAAGAGTTCTGAATGAAGACTGCTCTGACTCAGCAGCCTTCCAGTGACTTTCAATTCAACTTTCCACCTAACAGGATTCGAGGAAGGCAGCAATCCACTTGGCCAGAATTCACCCAGTGCCAGTCGCTTATCTGTAAGCTGAAGCCAAAGTCTATACATATATACTCTTCCAAGGTTTACTTAACCCAAGTAACTCGCCATTCATGACTATTACAAAATAAAGCCCTGATCCTCCTCTCCTATCACCTTCTACCTAAAACAAAACCTTCCAGGTAGTGTCTCCAAACCTGTGCAGTGAGTCCCAACAGTGGGCCCCTACTCCACCACCTCCCAGATACCCATGGAAAGACTTGGACCAGGGGCAGCAGCTAACCAGTGTCTCAGGTTTGCTGCCTTCTCCAACACTTCCTCTTTTACCTCATCCCTGGAAGACGTATTTCAGCACAACTGTCCCTCATTAAAGCTGCCTGATACTATTTCAATGCTGGGCAATGCTGGATAAAAGGGAGTGACACTTTGTCCTCTTCTCTCTAGAATCTTCAGTAGCAGAGGCATTTCAATGCTTACAGTGAAATATGTAATACTGATTTCATTACAAAGCTCATAATGTATATACTATTTGAATAGAATGATGATAACAATAACTACATCAATCATGTATTTCCTCTGTGTCAGGCTCTGTGCTAAGTACCTGACATGTATGATCTCATCTATCCTGTAACCACCCCTAGGAGTAAGGTATTATTCCTACTTCACAAAGGAGGTCACTGAAGCACAGAAGTCAAATCATTCCCCAGGCTCCATACAGCTAACAAATAGTCTGGCTAGAAATCCTACTCAGGTCTGTCTGATCACAAAGTCATGCGATACTGTCCATTCAGTACGATTCCTAAGCAAATTTTTAGAAAAAAATTAAAAAATAACTTTTAAGACTTCATTACTTTAGAATCACCTGACTGAATTATTTGTTCACTCTCGCATCCTGTCTGTTTAACTAACTGCAGGGAACAGTTTTACAAAAGACGCCATGGCCATTTTCAGTGTGGGCTTGACAGAGAAGCATACTGACTGACAGGCTGTGTTCTGGGTCACTTTTACTCTCTGGATCCCTAGCATCAGCAGCCAGGCCACAAAGGATGTGAGGGCAAGTGGGTGCATAAGAAGCCACTATTTTTCTCTTCATTCCCCAAGAGGCAAACCTGAGCAGTTTTCTGTGTACCAGTTTTATAAAGACCCATCCCTTCCCACCTCCTTCTTTTGTGTACACCCTTATCACTGGCTGGAATACAGAATCAGAGAAGATGTGCAGTGGAAGTAAACTCAGGCCCAGGTTGAGTGTGAGGGACTTGCTCAGAGTTGTGCAGCCCAGACAGAGCTGGAACTAGACCGGGCCTCATGTTTTCAGCTTCACGACGAAACAGCCACAACAACTGCTCTGTTCCCCTAATGACGGTATTTGTGCCAGACCCTGGGCCCCCGAAGGCTTCCGTAAGTGCTATGCCGGCAGCAGGGTGAGCCCCCAGGGAGGTTGCTGCACACTGACCATGGGTGATGATGATTCTGTGTTTTTCTCATTAAGAACTGGGTCTGTTTGGAGCAACTACAGCAGTCTTCTGTTTCTCTGTCTGGGAAGCTGCCAGGCCCACAGCTAGGAAGGCTTCATTTTCCTCAACCTCAAGCTCAGCAACAGGGACTACCACCAGGAATGAGGTGTTGAAGCACCAGCTCTACCGTGATTCTTACAGGAATTGGGTCTAGTCATTGCATAAGCTTCTCTGGTGTGGTGAGGCCTTTCCTAACGAGGCACAGGGGGATGCTGGTGACTGGGGACAAGGCTGCCGACAGAAAACGATGGTACAACAACTCTAGAAGTCAGGGAAAATGAAAGCAGGGAGCAAGAAATACCCTAAGCAACAGGAGAGAGAGAGAAAGAGGCTTCATTTGATATCTCTCCATTTCTCTAGTTCTGCTGCTGCAAGACCATCTGCCTTCTGCCAATGGGAAGGATGCTGGAAGCAATTTATGGAGCTCCAGCTTCCTATTCACCATCTGCCTGCCTCTGCTGCTTACCTCTTTGGGTCTTGCTGATCCTGCTTGTTTGCCCATCCCGTTCCGTCCTTGGGTACTATAACGATGTTGGGGTCGTTTCCTTTGTTTTCAGATTTCAAGCTTGGCAGGTTTGCAGGCGGTGGCATACGCCGGGCTGTGGCAACTTTCCCAAGACTCTGTAAGCCATGTCTAGGAATAACTGCAGGAAGGGAGAGGGAAACAAAGAAAAGTTACAGAAGGAAAAAGGTCTGATTCATTCACCTCCTTTTTCAAATCCTAAGTGACCACCACGACAAAGCCAACCAAACAAGACACAAAGGGCACTGGAAACAAACAAAAGTATGTGGTGGTCACCTGACAAGCTCTTCAGCGGGGACTTCAGAGACAAAGGGGCTGCTGAAAATCTGTACAGAGGCTTCCCTTTTACTTGTGGGCAGGAGAAGGCTTGAAGAGTGTAAGTGGGTTTACAGCATGGGTGAGGAGTCAACATGGGTGAGGACCCAAGCCCAGAAACCTCCATCCTACACCATAACCGCCTCTCTGCAAGTTAAGACTGGGCTGGCCTCATTACAGGATTGAAGGGAGACCTTCTGCCTAGACCCAAACCAAGCCTGAGCAGGGCTCCCCTTCAAGTTTGTAATATGCTCGTGGGCCTTGGTTGAGATGAACATGAACTTTTCCCGCCAAGTTGCAGACTATCAGAACCAAGAAACCTAAAAAGTGTAACTAATGCAGATTAGGTTTCATTCTGTCCAGTAGCTGAAAATATCCATGGCTTCAATAAAATGAGAGAGAGAAATAGTAATTCCTGCCCAAGAGTCCGGATACTTAAGGTTCTGAAATTAGACCCGAAACAGGAGGCAGAAAGGTGATTCTGACTCCCCAAAACTACCTGGTGACCACTACATGCCAAGAAAGCCGGTATGCATGGACCGTATCTGTGTGACCAGATGGGGGCACTCTTCGGCTTTCATGGTCTTTGACCTAGAACTCATCATTTAAAAAAAAAAGTATAAAAAACTGGACTTCAACTCTGCTACTTACCTGAGGATCTGATCGCGTCTACTGATTTTCCTTTATACTTATCAAACAGGCTGAGAGTCGAGTACTTGCTTTTCCCATCCTTGCCCTTGGTTATTTGCCCCAAACGATCGGACATTGCGATGAAATGTCATCTAGTAAGGAAATTTTTCTCGGCACCGCTCCCAATCTGCCTTTGAAATGGAAAGAAAGTGCGTGTCAACCCGCAACCTTCTGACCCAGGGGATTTGATCTTTTTGAGATCATGGATCTCCTTGAAAATCTGACGAAAGCTTTGGACTCTGTCCCACAAAAAATGGCCCTTTCTCTCAGAGGCAGTTTTGCTTCCATTTAAAGGGTGTTTTGTAGACACCTCTCCTCCTGAAGAACTCTCTTTGCTCTGAATTGGCTGGAGTTTATTACTGCACATGGCCAGCAGGCATCAACCAACACTGAAAACTCTGACACCAAGTCCTCCCTCTAAGTCGAGGACAAGTATTCAAGACAGAAAAATAAATGCTCATTACTTGCAGCACATCCAAGTAACATCAAAAATAAGGCAGGCAGAATAGGGGAGGTACACAATCCATTGACTTCAAGGCTGTTCATCTCAAGGACGAGAAAAACCAAATCAAGGGGAAGTGACCAAAGTCAGTAAATCATTCAGGAACAGTTGGGTGTGTGTACACTTTTCAGAATGAAGAACCAGCATCCAGAGAAAACATCTGCTTAGGGAACAGAAGCACAGCTCAGGAAAGGGCCCATGTGGGAACGAGGGCAAGCGCTCTCCAGATCTGAGAGACCACAAGGGGCCATCTACAACCACCTAGTGATACCATGAAGAGGTGACCAAGAAAGGAGCTTACTCTGCCACCTTCCAATTCTGTACAAGTGTCAGCACCTTACTCACCAGTTCTTTCATTTACTCACTCATTCATTCACACAAATATTTACTGAGTGTCTACCATGTGCCTGAGTATTGTGTGCCAGGCACCGAGGCCCCACTAAGATGAACCAGAGGCAGTTTCTACCTCAAGACCCAACCTAGTGGTACTGTGATTAAGCATGGGGCTGCTAACTAAAAGGCTGGCAGTTCAAATCCGCCAGCCACTCCTTGGAAACCCCATGGGGGGGCAGTTCTATTCTGTTCTATAGGGTCACTAAGAGTTGGAATCAGGTTTGGTTTGGTTTTTGAACCTTGGCGATAGGTTCTAAACATCTTGATTACGGGGTGGTGGGAGTGAAGTGACCAAGTGTTACTTCCCACTGTAATTAATGCATGGTAAAGAAAGTCAAAGCATCAAGTTAGACATATTTATAATCTGCCCTTAATGACATCATGGAGACACCTGTAAAAATATCCACTGACTAATAAAAGGCACTTACTAGTAGCTGCAGCAATAGGGTTTGTCATTTCATCATACTGATCTGAAGCTGTGCAGGCCAGCAGGAACACCAGTGCATTGGGAGGGATTTTCTTGTACCCCAAAGAGGCTTACAAGATAAAACCCTGTATTATATATGATCTCAGACTAAATATGATATGAGAACACAAAGAACAAAGATCAGTTACAAATTGGGACCAAAAAAAAAAGGCAAGATGGGGGAAGCTCTCAGCACATGCCTCTGCGCAGTCTGAACCCAGGGCTCACGCCAAATGTGGAACACATTTGTGCTTACACAACACTGGGCATATCCATCTCTTCATTGATTCCACAGATATTCTCTTGATACCTGCCCTGCTGGTCCCTGTTGCTGGCACAAGAATATGCAGGCATGCAATTTGTATTAGCAAACGCTCAAAGAATGCATGGGACAGATGCCAAGGGGTAAGCTTTGTGAGCTGGATACATATGTGTCAGGTGGTCGGTCAACCTAACACCCTGTCTTCTGGGAACTGCTCTTCTCCTCCTCACGTGGTTTCAGTTATCCTGGTTAGATACCTAACTCCCTTCCTTACCCAAATCCTGATTCAGTCAGCTGTGGCCAAGGGGCCTGGACAAGGGCCGAGAACTGCCAGGGTGTCTGAAAATGTACAGGAGCATTTTTTGTAGTCACAATGACAGGAGTGCTATTCACATTCAGTGGCCAAGCCCAGAGACACTAAATATACTCAGGTGTGTAGGAGAATCTGGCACAATGAAGAACGCACCACTAAAAGTCCTCAAAAATGCTCACTGTCCCCCAGTTCACGTGTGAGGAGCCACTCAATGTCAGTGGTCCTCCCCCAGTGTCTGCCTTACGTACCAGGAGCAAGGAAGAGCAATGATCAAGGACGGGAATCAGCTCAAACTGTCCAAATCCTGATTCTAGTATCCAAGACCTGCTGCCTCCTCACTCCTTTATCTTTAACTCACCCTTCATCTAAGTAGGTTCCAGTGAGTTTCTGCCTCTACCCCTCAAAAGTTCTAACTAATAAATAACAGGCTGGACTATAAGCTCCTTCAGGACAGAGACTGAATCTTCTCTGTTTTATAAGGTCTATTTAATAGGCTCTCAAATGTAAATCAACTTGAATTTCTCCCTTAAGGCTAGGTGAGATCTAATTTTTAGACACTTCCATTAAAGCAAACCAAGAGTGGAAAAGACAAGACCATTTGGGTAGGAACACTACCCCCAACACGCACACTCACTTAACAAAAGGCCCTGAGATAAAAGATATCACTGTCTTTCAGGCTCTCACAATGCCTACCACAGCGCCCACACAACGGCATTTACTTAATGAAGTATTTAGTGAATCCAATCATCTGCCCATCATTAATGAAGTGTCACACCACCTCTGGGAAGTGGCTATCAATGAGACACAGAGAAACCGAATGCTCCAGAGACAAAAAGAAGCAAATACAGAAGCTGAGCAGCAACAGCCCAAGCTGACACTGGTTGAATGTAGACCCTGCCAGTGTTGGGGTTCCCATGGTGTACGCCCCGTCTCACAGAGCTTAGTCTAGAACAGGGGTCAGAGAAGGGTCTATTTTTATACTGCCCGAGATGAGAATGGTTTTTGCACTTCTTACATTTGAAAACAAACAAGGAAGAACATGCAACATACCTCCTCCTCACAAAGCCACATATTTAAAAAAACACCAAGTTGGTGCTAAGTCCATCCTACGGGGAAAGAAGAATCTCTTCAATAAATGGTGCTGGGCAAACTGGATTTCCACATACAGAAAAATGAAACAGTAGCTATCACATCATACACAAAAACAAATTCAAAATGGATTCAACCCTAATTGTGCAAACTAAAACCATAAAATTCTTAGAAGAAAAAGTAGGGGCAATGCTGTCAGGCCTAGCTTTTAACAATGGATTATCTAATATAATAATAACAAAAGTACAAACAGGAAAAGACAAAATAAGTGGGACCTCATAAAAATTAAAAACTTTTGTTCATCAAAAGACTTTACCAAAAAAGTGAAAAGACAAGCTACTGACTGGGAGAATATCTTCAGAAAACGTACATTCGATGAGAACCTAATAACCAAAAAATATATGAATCTTCAACTGAACAAGAAGACAAGTAACCCAATCATAAAATGTCTACTCAGACATTTCACCAAAGAAGACATTCAAATGGCCACCAAACACATGAAAAATATTCAGCATCATTAGCCATCAGAGAGATGCAAATCAAAACTACTAGGATGGCTAAGGAGCCCTGGTGGCACATGGTTAAGAGGCTGCCTGCTAACTAAAAGGTGAGCAGTTCAAATTTACCAGCTGCTCCTCGGGAACCCAACGGGGCAATTCTACCCTGTCCTACAGGGTCATGATGAGTTAGAATCAACTCAACGGCAGTGGCTTATGGGTTAAGATGGCTAAGATTTAAAAAAAAAAAAAAGTTGGAGAGGATGTGAGGGACGCTGGAACCATTATCCATTGCTGGTGGGACTGCAAAATGGTACAGCTATTGTGGAAAACAGTGTGGTAGTTCCTCAAAAAAATAAAAACAAGACTACCATATGAGATTTGTACACCAATGTTCATTGCAGCACTATTCACAATAGCAAAAATGTGGAAACAACCTAAAAGCCCATCAACAGATGAATGCATAAATAAAACGTGGTATGAATACTACCCAGCCAGTAGGAGAAATGAACTCTTGATACATGCTACAATATGGAAGGAGCTAGAAGACATTACGCTGAGTGAACTAAGTCAATCACAAAAGGACAATTATTGTATGACCTCACTTATACTTGCATAAAAAGACAAGATAAATGTTTTGAGAACAAAGTTTATTACTGGTTACCTGGGGCAGAAGGGAGGGGAAAAAGACGGGCTAATTGAATAGCAATTGAAATACCGTGCTGATCAAGGGCAGGGTTGCACCGTTACTGTAATTGCTGTCAATAAGTTGCACACTTGTAAAAAGTTGAACTGGCAAAAGTTGTGTGATAAATATATTTTTAACAACAACGAAAGAAATAGTAGCTGCTGAGACTGATTAGGAAACCCTGGTGGTGTAGTGGTTAAGTGCTACGGGTGCTAACCAAAAGGTCGGCAGTTCGAATCTGCCAGGCGCTCCTTGGAAACTCTATGGGGCGGTTCTACTCCGTCCTCTAGGGTCGCTATGAGTCGGAATCGACTCAATGGCAGTGGGTTTTGGTTTTTTTGGAGGCTGATTATGTATAACCAAAAACCTCATGGGATTTCTTCCTTGGTTTGGAGGTTTGGGGTCCTGGTTTCATAGGACATCCCAGTTAATTGTCCTAATAACATGTTTAGTGCCTCTGTTTTACCTCTTAGTTCCATGTTTAGTGCCTGGGGCCTTAAAAGCTTCCAAGGCACAATCCCAGTAACCCACAATAACTGGTTTCTATTCGCCTAGAGCAACAAAGGAAGGAGAGTCAGGAATAGGACGAGGATATGGTACGTGTGGCAAAATGCCTCTATGATTCCTTTGCTATGAGGCCAGAAGAACTAGATGATGCCCGGCTACCATTACTGAACATTTTCATCAAAGATTTCATAGGTAGTCTTTAGTTTTTAAGGAACCGCCGCACTGTTTTCCACAACAGCTGTACCATTTTGCATTCCCACCAGCAATGGATAAGGGTTCCAATTTCTTCACATCCTCGCCATTATTTGTTTTCTGTTTGTTTGTTTTTTTAAATCTTAGCCATCCTAACCCTGATCAAAAGGGGGAAAATGAAGAACAGAATTTCACTTTCTCATGGACTCTAGGCATTCTGGAACCATGAAGGGAGAGTGAGCCTCTGAAACTATTGCCCTAAGATAGTCTTCTTAAAACCAAACAATAGTTTAGCTTAATTAGTGAGAAAGGCCTGCCTTGAGCATTATGCTTTTTTAAGAACTATCTGTATGGGATCAAATTGGTAACATTAACTCAAAAGGCTAGATAGGAACTTCAGGGGGTAGTGAATTTACGTTCATGAGTTAGGAACAACTCAGAAAAGGAGGGTGAGAATGGTTGTACAGCTAGAAGAATGTAATCAATGTCACTGAACTGTGCATGTAGAAACTGTTGAACTGGTGCATATTTTGCTGTGTATTCTCAACAACAAAATAAAATTATATACATATAAAAGAAATGCTAATTGTAAAAAAAATTTTCAGACAATACAGAAATTTATAAAGATAAAAGTAAAAAATATCCATCAGTCAGAGACAACCCAGGCCCAGAGATAACCATTAGATTCAGACAACCACTCAACATGTTACTGTGTATCTTTTTATATTGTTGTCTGATATTTGATTATTAAATCTGTTTAAATTTGTAATTAAAAAAAAAAGATTAGAGAGGAACCTTAGGTGGCAGTGAGTTTATGTTAATGGGGAGAAGGGAACAACTCAGAAGAGGCTGAGAATGGTGGAACAACTTGAAGAATGTAATCAATGTCACTGAATTGTGCATGCAGAAACTGTTGAACTGGTGTGTTTTTTTACTGTGTATATTCTCAACAACAACAAAATAAATAAATAACAATTGGAAGAGACAGGTCCCAGCAAAGGGAGAACACCGAAGCAAACCGTTATATACCAGCAGGAGGCTATTTCACGGAAAGAGCTACTTAGCAACTCTCTGGGTAACATTCCCTTGACAAACTTGTTGTGGTAGGCAAAATAATGCACCACCCCCCCATGTGTCCAGCTGTAATCTGGGCCTGAGATGCAGCGAACAACAAGCTGGACACAACCCCTGCCCACATACAGCCTAAAGAGATGATGGAACCGGCACAGTCACACAGCTAAATAATAAAAAGCATATTCTAGAACCTTCTGAATCCCAAGCCTGCACTTCTCACTTCAGCACAATGATGGAAAATGCTCAACTGCAGCTAGATCTCTGCTGTCCCTGACCGCAGCTTTCACCTGACCACTGACCCCAGAAACGTTTCTGAATAAAACCGTGGTGCCCACTGCCCTGCTCTGCATAGGTCCTTCTCAGCCACACAACTTGCAGGACTAGGTTTTGCATCAATTTAAATTCAGATAACTAGTACTTTAAATTAAAAACCAAACCAACAACAAAAAAAAGAAGGAAAAATTATTTGCCAGCCATTCTGAGCCACCAAATTTCCACATTAAATCCTAACACTCCTGATTTTTTTTTTTTTTTTTATCAATTATCATTTAATTCTGAGACTTGGCCAGAAAATACTTTTCCTATAAAAACCAAACCCAATGCCGTCGAGTCGATTCCGACTCATAGCGATCTATAGGACAAAGCAGAACTGCCCCATAGTTTCCAAGGAGCGCCTGGCAGATTCAAACTGCCAATCCTTGGGTTAGCAGCCATAGCACTTAACCACTATGCCACCAGGGTTTCTTTTCCTATGGGTATTGTTTAAATTAAAAAATCTTCCTAAATCTGTTAGTTCTCTAGCTTCAGCTGAGTTCACTGGATACAAACAGATCTTCTTTTGGTCCTACACTGGCCAGGACTGTGGACAGAGGGTAGCAAGGGCACACACAGCTCCTGGGATGTACACTGTTCCTGGTATGTCCGCCTGGTGCTCGCCACTCTTCTCTGAGAACAATTCCTCCTCTGTCCCCGCCCCAAAGGAGCCCCTGCAACCAGGTTTGCACTAAGGAAGCAGAAGCCTAACCACTGACCCCACCCCTCGCACCCCTGAAAAAGAAGAAAAACTCTGGGCAAACATGAGCTGCTCTCCAGGAAACTGAGAACTGTGTCTAAGACACGCTACTTGGCACTTGTCTGAAATGCTAGGGGAAGCCAGAGCAGCCAGTACACTGGACTAACACCTGTGTCCGTTATTTTCTTTTGAGTGCCTTCCCCCTTCTAGCCAAGTTTTACCCCTGCTGGGCACACTACTGACCTCTCTAGATCTCACTTTCCCCATCCACTGAATGAGGGACCTAGACAAGATCTCTCAAGTAAAATCAAATGCATCAATATTAATAACTTACAGCCACGGAATTACAAATGATTTGTCAAATTGGCCAGCAGTTCCTACGCACCTGGGATTCTATGTTCCCATACACACTTGGGATGCTAACAGGCAAAGTAATTGAGTCACCCTTGCTATGGCAACAGCACCTGTGGGATAGGGGGGCCTGATATTTGTTCAGTTAAACTCCCTACAATAAGACTGTGCAGGTGGAGGTTCTTCCAGCCCTGACTTTCCCTTACAGCAGGGAAATTGCAAATTGCAGGCAACCTGAAGAATATGTGACAGAGACCATATGTGGTCCACAGAGCCTAAAATAGTTACTATCTGGACCTTTACAGAGTAAGTTTATCGATGACTACCTTAGAGCATTCAAAGGTTCTTTAATTAAGCCAAACTGTATCAACACAAATCCAAAACAAACAAACAAAAAAATAATCATTTGGATTTCCCCTGTTGTATGTCTCTCCACTGAAGCAACAGCATATTTGGGGCCCAGCCCAGCCCCACACCCACCTGGCTACAGTGCTTGCCAGTGAGTTTTCCTACATAAACATCAGGCCACGAGCACCACTAGTAGTTTAACTGGCTTCCAAATATCTGCCAAGTTTTTATCTATCAGCGCACGCACGCACACACACCCACCCACCATGAGCTATGTATCCTAGCCTCTGTTCTGATGCCAGGAAGAAAGCAGATCCTAACATCTGGGTGTAAGTCAGGAAGCCAGCAAGGGGAGAGAATATGCTTCTCAGTAGGTCAGAGGAGTAGTCATTAAAGTCTGACTCATGCTTGGATTTGGACAATAGGTCCTTGCAAGTGAGCATGGCCTACTCTGGTTCACATCAATGGCGTTGACGCCACCTTCTCTCCCTTTTGCAGGCAACACAATTCTTTTTGCCTTCTTTTTTTTTTTCTCCCTGAACAAAATCTAATTTGGAACCTCAGTATTATATATAAAATAGATCCAAGACAATGGTGTCTTGGCTGGGAGAGAGTCTTGTCTGTGTCCCCTGGTCCTCATTTCCCACAGCAGCCTACCTCACCCCAGGCATTTCCATGGAGCCCTAGAAGATTCGCTGGCCTAAAAAAATGTTGCCATTAAGCAGATCAGGAAAAAGAGTCTAAAATCTACATGAAGAGAGCTTTGGGGAAATGAGAAAAGGATATTAACAAATGAACACTGGGTCTGCATATTTTCACAGTTATCTAAGAAGTGCTCTTTGAGGCCCAGGTTCTGCTGGAACAATAACCACCAGAAGAATTCGCCAACAAAGGTAATTTAATATCCAAGCTCCATCTCTCCAGACAGCAGTCTCACCCTTCAAACAGGTTACTAAGACTCTGCTCTGTCCACCAGAGGAAGTCTCCTGTGCTCCATCTTATCAAAAGCCATGTCCAGGTAAGAGGATTAATTTCACTCCACACTTGGGTATCAGCCAGTATCAGATGCTCGAACAGGAGATTTGGGGTGACCTATATCCCATCTGGGAACCACTACAGCTACCAACTCAGGGCTAATCATAGTGGTCACCAGTATTCCTGAGACCTGGCACCCTGCCATGCATACAGAGTGCCCTAGGCCCTGGACTCCTCACAACAGCTCTCCCTGGAAGATACTATTATCATCAGCCTGTTTCTCAGAGAAGGACACAGGTTCAGGATAGAAAAGTAACAAAGCTGCCGAACGCTGGAGCCAGGCCTAGAGCCCATGCAGCCTGGCCCCAGAGCCCAGGGTGGACAACACTAGGCTGCAAAATGGTGGGGGCAGGGAAACCCCCCCGACTCCAGGTCCTGCTGCTGCTGCTTCACCTGTGGGAGGCTGCAAGACAAGAAAGACTATGCGATTGATCTGATATGAGTCAACCCAGGCTCAATAGCTGTTTTGGGCTGACTGCACAGATGACGGTATTAGACAAAGACTTCAAAGACAAGCATTTTCATTTATGCCAATGCCTCCAACAGCTAGATTTACATCGAAGACCAATCTTGGTTTTTACTCTTTTCAAAGTCTCCATTTGGTCAAAATCATCTTTCACTTTCTTAAGTCATCTTCAACTCTATGGACACCTGGAGACATTTCCTTCAGTCATCAAAACTGATGACGAATCTACTGCGTGCTCTAGCCTAAGCCCCACCTTCGTGGGGCACAGACAGTCCTTTGAGGAAGACGCATGATCCGCTGGGCAACAGTAATGAGTACAGCGTGGTAGGTATAAGCAGAGGCCCCCAACCTGAGGAAGATGGAATGTCTCAGCATGGAATGAATGGGAAGATCCCACTGCTAGAAAACATACCAAAAATCATGATTTGACAAGAATGGAAATTGACAGCAGGTTGGAGAAATACTTCAGAAAACAACTACATGAGCCAGAGGGACTTGGTCACTAAACAGTTTACCTGCTAAGTCTCATTCAAAAAGTAAAGAATCATCACCATGAATCTATCCTTCAACATGCCAATGTCTGAGAAGTCTAGCAAAAATGAACTTTAACACAGGGAAGGCTCCATGTCACCTATTTCAATTTCAATGTTTATTGACCATTACACGTCCCAGACACTATACTACTAAATGCTGGGGATAAAGAGACAATGGAGACTCCAACCCTGCCCTCTAGGGGCTCACAGTCCAGAGCAGGCATCTGCAAACTCTTTCTAAGTAAAGGACCAAACAGTCAATGTTTCCGGCTTTGCTGGCCATATGGCCTCTGCTGCAACTACTCAGCTCTGCCTAATGCTGTCAGTGTAGCATGACAGCAGTCAAAGACCAGACGGATGGGGCTGTGTTCTGATAAATCTTTATTTACAAAAACAGGAGGAGCGACAGATTTGGGGCTGCAGTTTGCTGACCTGTAGTTTTGAGTATACAGCAGATATGGAAATGAATATATTACAACATGATGAATTCAACAAAAAGGATTTCAGATATATACCAGGATGAGGTGAGGGTGGGAGGAGTAGGAGAGGGAGAATCTTAGCTGGTTTTGAAGGGAAGCTTCTGCTACCTCATTTAGCAACAACATGACCAAACACTCTCCACACCTCTGGCTTTCAGAGGCTCCTTACATGGTACTAATCAGAAAAACGGGTGGCTTTCAAGACAGACACAGAGTGCCCACGCCTCTGCTCCTCCGTAGTCAGGAGCCAGCCCATCTGTAAAGCTGGATAGGACTCACTTGCAGCACAACTGAGTCATTCTACCTGCAGAGCCCAAGTGGTAAGGTTTTTGCAGGAAAGGTATGTGTGTCCCTGCAGAATACAGCACAAACCTCTCCAAGAATAAACTTGAAAACAAGGCTTGAAGGATCAATAAAACGGTGGAAGTGGGGCTTCTGGTAACCCAGTACTGGCTATGAATATGTTAGCCCCACCAGAAGAGACACACACTTGGGAGACGGTGCAGTTAGAAAGCAAGAGAAATGAGATATAAGGTAAAAATCCTACATGTTTTTGACTTGGCGGGATACTTTCCCTCAATGACACAAAGCACTCCCCCTTCCCAGTTCTCATGGGAGCCCAACCCTGCCTGCCTGCACCACACAGTTGGCTCTCCCTGTCCCTAGCTGCCTAACCCTCAGTTGTCCCCTCTTCTAGAGCTTCAGTTCATGTATCAAACCAGATCCTGTCCAGCAGCTGCTCAGACACCTCCAAAGTCATCCCACTGCTTCAAGGTCAAGTCCAAATCTCCTGACCTAGCCCACTGGATCCAAACTACCACCATCCAGCCTCATCTCCACTCCCACCACACTGCCAGTCTCATTTCATCAGAACACAGAGTTTGCACCGTGCCTCTGCCCCACACTGTTTCCTTGTGGATTAAATAGGGATAAATGTACCTTTACGCCCCTCACAGGCCTGATGTAAGGAATAGTAAGAGAACAAAGACAATATGCTTAACCCAGTGCTCAGCACTTAGCAGGTTCTCAACAAACGGCAACTATTACTGCTGCTTGGCTCTCCCTCACCTCTCTGCTGCCCTTGCACACCGTCTGTCTTACAAACATTACTGCTACTCACCTTTCCAGGCTCCTATGAATGAGTGAACCTCCAATTTGCCCAACAAGGCTGCTCCTGCCCACCTCTGGGTGCTGGGCAGACCAGACCCGGAGCCTGCGCTTCTATCTTCCCCGGTGCACCAAGGACCTGTTCCCCATTTTGTTGTATCATAGTGGGTTTGGTTTGGCTTTTTGGTAGTCAAAAGGCACTGATGCAGGCAGCAGATCTTCAAAAGCCTTGAGGATAAATTCACAGACATTTAGGATCTGCTGGTGGACCCTTTAATAATTCTCAGGAGAGATTTACTTTCATTCTCAGAAAATCCTCCTGAGACAAACACTCCACTGTGCCTACACTTTAAACATGAAATGGTGCCAGTTTCAAGGTTTCCCGTTTCAGAGTACCATGCATGGGTAGTCGGCGCAATGACACACTGACATTACATAAGACTGCCTTATGCTCACATGCTTATTCACAGCATTTTTACTAACAAAAGGAATATACACTCGCTACAGAAAAATGTAGCTTAAAAAAAAAGAAAATTGTATCACCTGTAAACCAACTCCCAGATACATTGCTGGATTTCTCTTCCCCCAGCACAAATCACTTAAATTTTCAGTGCTATCATACCTCAATACTAATTATCTGTCTTATGCTATTATCCTTTTGCTTACTATTTTAAAAGAGTTCTGCAATTAATAAAGGTCATGTAAACTTTTACACAAATTCTAAAGAGATCTTCTCTTTGTTTAAAAAAATATATAAAAATAATTTTAAGGAACGCTCAGAGAGGGCAAGAGACAGGCCAAGTACTGTTGCTTGATGGTCAGGCAGCAACTCTATTTACATCTAAAAGCCATTCCCGTAGAAGTGAGTCACTTGTAGGAAGCTGGCATCTGGGCACAAGAGGAGAGGGTGAATCAGGCTGGCCTGCCTTGGGCAGGAAGTGTCTTTCTTTAAACTTGGAGAAAGCATCCCTTCCCACCTTCCCAAATCCTATGAGTTCACAGATTCACCGCTGAAAAAACACAGGAGGGTAAAGAGACAAAGGCTGGTTCTATCATCTACCAAATAATGGCCACCACTGACTACAGCAACCCAAACCTAAGCCAGAGATCAGCCTCTCTTGGGCAAACAATCTCTTGTAAGTAAGGATTAGCTCTCTCTTGTAAGTGGTAGCTTTCTCTTCACGGACTGCCAGAAAGGAAAGAAGGCAGAGTCCAAATCCCACCTCCTCCACTGACTTCATTCTCGTCTCCTTGTCTCCTCATCTACAAATCGAGGACAGAGATAATGGTCACAAAGCGTAACATAACACTACCCCCAATGTAGTGCTCCTTGGCACAGAGTAGGAGTTCAACAAATAGGAACAGTCATTTCCATCATCACCCTCTTCCCTCCAGGTTGGGATTCAGATTACCCTTCTCGAGAATTCTGAAGGGAAAGGAGAGAGAAGTTCATTCTCCATTACGTTGGGAGAGTTCCATGTGTCAGGTAGGTTGTGACGAATGACCAAACATCCCAACTGGCCCTCCCAATACTCTGCAACCACTATAATAGACGACACGGATCTAGATGTCCCGATGCAGAAAGCTGACCATGACCACTCAGATGAGAAAAGCAGCAGAGCAGTGAGCTGTACGTATCTACACATACACACATACGCAATCGTACATGCACACAAATATGACAGTGTATATCTACACACATGCATGCACACACCGCACCAACGCCCTTCAATTCATAAAAACACTGTTCAGAATACAGGGGGTGGGGCACTGGTGAAACATGGCCAAAGGACCGAAGCATTTATAGCTTGCTCTCGCAAAACCTCCTAAAATGAAAATAAACGACAAGGAGAACCCAAAAGATTGGGATAGCAGATAAGAGTTTTACAATTTTGGCAGATGAAAAGCAGACACAGAAATGGCAACAGATTCAGCAAACTGAAGTACGCTGCAGGCTGAAGGGCTTACAGAGCGGGAAAAACTCCCATTCCCCCACAGAACCCCAGAAATCTCAGGAGGCACTTGGAGGTACCTGTAAGACACAGGGAGGTGTGGGACATGCTGGAGGGCCCACTGAAAGGCTGCATGTGCACCAGCTAGATTCCCACGACACTTGCCCTCTTTCCCCTTCTGGAAAAATCAAACAAGAGTCCTAGGCTTGGGAATACCAAGGTCAAACGGGGTAGGGGTGTGGAAAGGATCTAAAAAAGGAAGCTAAGTGAAAACCTGAAGAGCAAATCATGGAGGCCTCAGGTCCTCTCTGCTACTTCCCTCACAGAAGGGTGGCAGACAAACCTATCACCCCTCCCGTCTCATCCCCCAGGCAAAGACTGAAGGATTCTTCTCTGGAAAGACTGGCCCTAGAGAAAGGAACTTACACACACTGACACTTAGGGCTCAAGAGAAAAGGCCAGCCTACCATCCAGCCAACCTACAGTGAAGAGCTCCCACACACTCACCTGCCCACCCAGTTTCTAATCAGCTTTGCGTGTCTACTCTTAAACACAACCACTAAGATCACAGACATTTGAGAGACTACCAGCTAAAAGAAACCAAATAAACAGACATGCAATGAACCTGCAGAAAACAGACAATGCTAAGAAGCAAATATAAAAAATATGTAACATAAAATTAACACCTCCAGAAAATTAAAATACTGCTCCCATGAAAGAAAAACAACATTTTCTCCTCTTAAGGGAAAAATTAGAAAACAAGAAAAAGCCCTAGGAAGAATCAAACATGATAGCCAAAATGTCACAGCCCCAGGCAAATCAAGAGAAAAACACCAGCCCAATCTCATTTGAGGGACAGTCTACAAAATACCTGTCCGCTAGGGATTAAAGCCACCAAGGTCATCAAAAACAAGACTGAGAAACGATCACATCTAGTGGATCCTAAGGAGACATGACGACTAAGCAGAATGTGGTATCCCGGATAGGATCTAGGACAGAAAACGGACATTAGGTCAAAACCAAGGAAATCTGAACAGAGTACTGCTGTTGTTTAGATTCCGACTACAGACTTTAGTTA
The DNA here is from genome assembly GCF_024166365.1 of Elephas maximus indicus. NCBI lineage: Eukaryota > Metazoa > Chordata > Mammalia > Proboscidea > Elephantidae > Elephas > Elephas maximus. The sequence continues at coordinate 82,342,303 of NC_064827.1, read as the reverse complement.
ATGAGAATGTATCACTGTTAGCTCACTAGTTATGACAAATGTAACATATTAATGTAAAATGTTAATAACAGGACATTGGGAACAGGGGATAAGGAAAAGGGAACTTTTCTGTAAGTCTAAAACTATTCTAAAATGGAATTTATTTAAAATTTTCAAAAGAAGCAGAAGATAAGTGACCCTTCCCCAAACAAAAATTAAAGAATTAATCCAGGAGTCCAAATTAACTAGTAGGAGGGGAAAGAGGGGGAGAAATTGGCAAACAAAAAAATGCAAGAAAAAATCCCCGAGCTGAAGTATTCAAGATTGTAAGGTACTACCACGTGCTCAGAACAATGGTGAAAAAAGAACACAAACGTTATGGACAAAGAACCTAAAAAATTCTGAAAAGAAGAAAAAGAAAGAAAAGGTCCTAGGGAGGAACGAACAGTGGCAATGGGAATGAGCTCCCACCAGCGACAATGATGAGCATCATTCTCCCAGGGAAATGACGTTTCCATTTAGAATCCAATACTCACCTGAGTGTGAGAAGAGAGAAAAGCCTTCTCAGACATACAAGGACTCAAAACATTTACCTTCTCAGAAAGTTGCCAGGGGACGTGCTCTAATAAAACAAGGGAGCAAACCAATAGAGAGACAAATGCACAGGGGCTATTCTTGGCTGCTTACCCAGTAACTCATTCTACCTTCCTCCTTCATAACAAGCAATTCTGTCCTCCCCTGGGTAGCCACTGAACCTGGGGGGAACCTGACCCATACATACCCAGCTCCAGGGTGGGCCTACCTAATCTAAGAGAAACCCGTCTTTCTTGCTAGGAATTGATTCAGAATGGGTCCATGGCCCGTCCAGATACCCAGATCCTTAGTGACAACACTAAGCCACCAAAACTGTTCTATGCTGGACTTCCATTTACTTGGGCCAATAAATATTTTTATTGTTTAAGACTGTTTAAGTAAGGGATTCTACTTGAAGACTTGATGACCAAATTACCCAACTGATACACACAGGATCTAGGAAATAAGGGCTCCAACAGAGTAGAGGGGCAAAGTTTCAGAATGACAACCAAAGGAAGCCCAAGTTGGCGGCTGTGCCATAGGCAAGAGAAGCGAGTCCTGATACAAGCAGGACAGAGGGCTCCAGGAGGGGAAATGGAAGTGATGTCTGGGCATTAGAAAACAGTATTTATTGCATTTTATTAGAGCATTTGTGAACAGTGAAAGATACAAGTTTTAATGTAGTTTAACTCATCAATCTTTACTTTGGTTAGGTATTTTTGTACACTATTTAAGGAATCTTTGCATTCTTCAAGATTGTAAAGATGTTCTGTTTCCTTCTAGAAGTTTTGTTTCCTCTTTCATGTTTAGATCTCTAATTTATCTAAAACTGATTTTTGGATATGATTTGAGGTAGAAGATACATTTTTTTCCATATGGAGTATCTAGTTTCCCCAGCATTTTTTTTGAACAAGGCTGTCTTTTTGTCATACGGTACCTTTGTCATAAACCAAGCGACTGCTGTCTGTTTCAAGATCTCTCTTGTATTCCATCATCCTATGTTTCTATCCTTTTGCCTGTATTATATATTGTCTTAATTACTGTAGCTTCTATAAAGTATTTATATGTGGCAGGTAAAATCCTTCAGCTTTGTTCTTCAAGAATGCTTTGATTAATCTTGGCCCTCTGCATTTTCATATAAATTTCTGAATCAGTTTGCTAATTTCCAAAATAAAAACCATCAACAAAAGAAAACCCTAGTAGAATTTATATTGGAATTACATGAAATTTAGAGATCAATGTGGGAAGAGTTAATATCTTTACAACATCAAGTACCGGCGAGGATGAGGACAACTCTCATGCATTCCTGGTGGGAGTGCCAACTGGTGCAATCACTTTGGAAAACTGGCAGCCATCTGCTAAAACTGAGCATATGTCTACCCTGTAAGCCAGTAATTCCACTCCCAGATATGTATCCAACAGAGCACATACATATAAGCATCAAAGGACATGTATAAACCTGTTGCCGTCAAGTTGATCCTGACTCATAGCGACCCTATGAGATAGAGCAGAACTGCCCCATAGGGTTTCCAAGGAGCAGCCAGTGGGTTCGAACTGTCAACTTTTTGATTAGCAGGCAAACACTTAACCACTGCACTACCAGGGCTCCAAAGGACATGTACAAGAATGTTAAAAACAGCACCGTTCCTCATAGCCCAAAACAGAAACAAGGTAAAAGTCCCTCACCAGGATCAAATATTATATCCATATAAGGGAATATTACACAAGAAGAACACATAAACTCACACACAACTACATGGATGAAACTCACACGTATAAGGCTGAGCAAAAGAGGCCAGTTACAAAAGAGTATGAAACAAAGAGAGTCATTTTATAAGAGCCAGTCGCATAATGAAAATATAAAGGGCATGAACCTATATACAGAGTAATATTTTTTAATTGCCATAAACACAAAACACTGAGAAGAACATAAGTCTCCACATCTTGGTGGTTCAAGCTCACTCAAAATAGAAAAGACAATTAATGATCCAATTAAGGTACATAAGCAAACATATTCAAGAAATGAGTATATATTAGATCTTAAGGAAAATCCCAAATTCTGAACAGCAAAAATCTCTGACCACAGTACGGTAAAACAAGACATAATGAAAGTAAAAAAATAACCATACCAGTTGGGAAATTTTAAACTCTCAAAAAACTTTTGATAGAAGAGGAAATTAAAAACCATAGCTGCATTATGTTAATGGGGAACAACTCAGAAAAGGAGGGTGAGGATGGCTGCACCGCTTGAAGAATGTAATCAATGTCACTGAATTGTACATCAACCAAAAAAAAAAAAAAAAAAAAAAACCATGGCTGCAGAGTATCTACAAAATAGTACAAAGGGAAAAAAAATATATATATAGAAACTTATTAAACTTGTACTCAGAGGAAATAGCTGAAAAAATTTACATTGCTAACAGAAAAAAATGAAATGAAATTAAGCATCAATTTAAGAAGTCAGAAAAAAAGACAATCAAATGTGAAGGAAAGCAGAAACAATTTATGGAATAGGGGGTAAACGCAACTTAATGAATTCAACAATGGTAATATTCCTGTGACCTAAGGCGGAAGTCTAAGTCCAGCCTGATGGTGATACCTGACTGGCACTACATCAAGTGAGGAACTCTCTTTACTTTGTGCTCCCAGAGTCTACACCAAGCTCCTTGCCCACAGGAGTCTGTCTTGAGCCCACCTCCACCCCCTGAAGCTGGCCACAACACCTGCTGGATGGTCCTGGTGATCCTTGCCATCGCTCCTGACTGACTTAAACTTTCTTATGGCTCCTTTCTCCGTAGGACGCGGGGTCCATTGCCATCGACCTAGGTCACAGGCCAACAAGGCTGAAGCCTGCTGAGGGCTCTGGCTAGAAATCCCCTCTGGAGGCTACAAAGAACTACTGGCCTGCCTCACGTTTGGGTATAAGCAGTTAATTTAGCAAGCGGGGGGGAAAAAAAGACAAATGCAATATACTGGGTAAAGATGGAGGTGCCATTCACAGGCCTCCCTCTCTCCAGGGTCAAAATTTAACAAGTTATCTGGCCAAAAAAAAGGATTACACAAAATACATAGCTCTATTCCAATTACCTCTTCCCTTTCAGACTCCAAATTATGGGGAATTGGCAAGCAAGAAGTACTCTGCAGATGCCACCTAAATCTAAGTTCTTCATTGTAAAATCTGATTCAGTAAAGAACAGAAATTGGAGATGGCATTTGTATTGGATTGTTCCTTTTAACCAGATCAACCACATGGATTCTGAGGGCCACAGACACGTAAACAGAGACAGATGATTGAATCGGTGAACCACGGAGGCCCCGCACCAGGAGTCAGGGCACTCAGGACAGGTCCAGGCACATTAAGGAGCCTGGCCGAAGCTCTTGCCTCACCAAATTTCGAGCTCATGCCGAGAAAGAGCCAATGATGCGCCAGCTGCAAGTGCGGCCATACCACTCCCCACAGGCACGTCTGTCGTAAATTTATATGGGTTACTTACTTTACTAATACACGTTCAGCGTAACAAATTCAAATGTTACTAAAGTATACAAATCCTTCCCACCTAAAGGTAGCAAAAACAACCCCTTGCTGTCAAGTTGATTCCGACTCATAGCAACCCTACAGGACACTGCAGAACTGTTCCAAGGGCTTTCAAGGAGTGGGTGGTGGATTTGAACTGCCAACCTTTTGGTTAGCTGTGGTAGCTCCTTACTGCTGCGTCACCAGGGCCCCCCACCTAAAGGGTAAACACTGTTATTAATTTGGTCGATACCCTCTACATCTTTTTTTCTTCTCCTTTTATAAATCAAAGGAGTCCCCGGATGGCGCAAAAGGTGAAGTGCTTGACTACCAGCTGAAAGGGCAGCGGTCTGAACACACCCAGAGGTGCCTCAGAAGATAGGCCTGGCGACCTGCTTCCGAAACATTACTGCCTTGAAAACCCTATGGAGTAGTTCTACTTACACAGGTGGGGTCACCTTGAGTCGGTAATCAACTCCACAACAACTAACAACAATATAAACCTACCAGCACAGAATCGCAACCTTCAATTTTCTTCTACAAATGTGAGAATTCACTCCACTATGGTACAACTTGCTTTCTTAATGTATTTCTTTCCAAGAAAATGCATACTGATCTACTACATTCTTTTTAATGCCTACAGAGAATTCTACTGTGCAGTTGTGCCATATCTTATTAATTCATTGGATGGACATGTAAATTATTTCCAGCTGTATACTATGACAAATTACGCTACTACCAGCACCTACTATATGCATCTTTCCACACTTGGCCCAGTATTTCTATTCTACTTGACACTTCCATGAAGCACATTTTTAGTTTGTGCCCAAGTAACTGAAAAGCAGGGTGAAAGCAGTCCTTTATAAACAGTTCTAGATGAAAGGTGAAGAAGGAGATGAGGAGAACTCTCTAACCCCAGAGAAATCAACAGTGACCTCAGACCTTTAACTACGTAAGTTACACAGATGGCTTTGTGGAGCCCTGGTAGCGCAGTGGTTAAAAAGCTCAGCTGCTAACCAAAAGGTCAGCAGTCTGAATCCACCAGCAGCTTCTTGGAAACCCGATGGGGCAGCTCTGCTCTGTCCTATAGGGTCACTATGAGTCAGAACCAACTCAGTGGCAGCAGGTTTGCCTTTGGTTTTTAGATAGCTTCAGCAGCGAATGCCTGGAAGGACACAGAACACTACCCACTTAAAATCCATCTTACTCTTCCAGTCCTCCTCCAACTGCTGCCCTCCCACAGCTCAGCCTTGAGGAGGCAGAAAAGAGACAACAGTGGCTGTCTTCAGAAGCCCCAAAGGAGACTCCTTAGCAACCAACCATTTCAACCTGGATTTAATTTCTTCCTCTGAGGAAAGAAATACTCCACCAGGCTCACGGAATAATCATGACAGCTGCACACAGACTTTTAACAACCCACTGAGGTGGCTGTTCCTACTATCACTCCTTATTAACACACGAGGAAACCGAGGCCAAGGGGGCACTTACGCTCTTTATCTAAAGAGCTGAGCTGCACGCCAAAATCTGGGAGGGGGGAACTAGGGTGTTCATCTAGAGATAGTTCATCAACAACCCAGCTCCTGCAAATCCACCTCTGCTTTGATGAATAAACAAATCCAAAGATAAGGGGAGGGTCTGAGTTGATGTAATCGATCTCTAACAACACCATAAGAGTCACAGAAACAATCACAGTCACTCGGCCTCAAGTCAGAAAAGACCAGGTCTGGAGGAACAGAGGGAAAACCCAAAAGTAAGGGCCAAGTGTCCCCCAGAAGCTTTTATACATATGCCAACCTGTGATTTCAGCAAGGGGAGAAAGAGCAACAACTGCCTTCGCTATAAATATACTAACTTTATTCACTTATTGTGGGCCCCAGAGAACAATAAACTAATGTTACAAAAGACCTTGCCCCATTATTAGGACTCCATTCTCACAACTCCCTGACCCTGCCCTGTCCCATCACTGCCCCCACCCCCCCGCCATTCTTACAATTTCACAAATAGATCACACTGCCCCTTTACTCTAACAAATTCACATCACAGCGCATGCTGGCCTGCCTGGCCCCTATCCCCAATCTCTCCGTAATGCCAACACCAAACTATATAGCAGTGCCTAATGTGCTCTGAGATTTTTGGACAGCCACACACTTCATTTAAACCCATGTTTTGCCACTGCTTTACCAACACGTCATGATTCATCCAGGACGCACAGAGAATTTACAATAGCTTTTTTTTCCCCTTAAGAGGATAGAAAAGGGCTAAAGTGATAACGCTGGGAAACCATATATAAAATGTCTAAAGTTTACTTATCTTTATTTTTATGAGGGTAGACTCATAAACATTCATACATATCCCATCTCCACTGGTCAACTCAGGTTTAGATTCCACGCGCACAGTTAGAATACTTTCCTTCATTGAAAAACAAAAATATTTTCCAGACCACACTGTTCTCTTTAAAGTACAGCTTAAAAAGGGGTCCCAGGGAAGAAGGAGTGACTTTCATTTTCTACTTTGTGTGCTTCTGAAGTGTCTGAACTTTTTGTGACAAGCCTGTACTGTTACTGCTACAATGTTTGTAAGTCTCAATTAAAATGAGCAATATAGAATCAATACCTTACGCTGTTCCTGAGTTGAATAAATGCATCACCGGAATTATGTCTACCTTCACTGTCCCATCCCCCTTGGCAGATAAGGAAAGTGAGCCTGGTAAAAGAGGCTTATGTGGTGCAACGGTTAAGATCTCGGCTGCTAACCAAAAGGTCGCAGTTTGAATCTATCAGCTGCTTCTTAGAAACCCTATGGGGCAGCTCTACTCAGTCCTATAGTGTCGCTATGAGTTGGAACCAACTCAACGGCACGTAACAACAACAGTGAGTAAGTGCTGGAACCCAATACTCACATCTGCCTGATGCCAAATCAGGGCTGCAGCCCAGTAAACTGCAGAGGCTCCCTGGTAGGTGGAACCCAAGAACTTCCTTAACATACTTACCTGCGTTCTTTCCAAGACATTTTACCTACAACTCCCCAAGAACTGAACAGCCTCAACACAGGGTGGCAGCCAGTAATCAAATGCCCTTGTTAGCTGAAAAGACCTCCAAAGGCTATTTATTACCTTGGAGAGACAGGGACAGCTGAAAAAAGTCCAATGCGCTTAGCCCACAGAAAGGCCTTTGTTGGCTAAGTGGGCTCCTGTAGGCAAGGGCAGGGGCTATTTGAATTGGTTCTAAATCTTTAGCAAGTACCACCCAGCTTAGCACACAATTAGAAACCCCAGCATTTAGTAAACAAATGAGCCCCAAGTGTGTAAGCCTGCCTACTCCAAACCCCCAGGCCCTCCACTAGAGCTGAGTCCAGGAACCACTAATAACCACTGTTTATTAAAAGCCTGCTTGCCTTGTTCCAGGTATCTTATAAGCACTTCACAGGCATGACCCTCTGAATCCTCCCACCAATTCCTTGTGGGTAGCTGTTACTATCCACACTGTGCAGATGAAAAATAAGACAAAAAAATAGAGACTCAGAAAGATTAAACAACTGGCCCCAAGTCACCCAGCTCACAAGGTGGTGGAACCTGGATGTGAAGGCAGCTGACCCCAAAGCCAGAGCTCCCTTTCTTGGGAGCTGTACTGTGTATCTCGTTTGTGCCAAAAAGAGCCATTCGACATCAGGAGCAACAGTAAAGGGGCAGGCTAGGCACTCCCAACTCTCCAGTGAATTTTCTCTAGGGTCACGTTAACAAATAACAACCCACAAGGGCCAGAGCAGTGTAATTCCAAACTGTACCTCCTCTGGGCACTCATCTTGCCAGAGCACAAACCTTTCCCCAACTGGCCTGATGAAATATCACCCAGGCATTTCCAAATGCTTAATTTCTACAGTCACTTCAAAGACGTCCACTAAGTGTAATCTTCTAAAATAACTGGACAGTGAAAGACAGAGGCCAGAGCCCAAGTCTTTGAGGAAGGAAAGAAGATCTCCATAACAGCCATCATCAAGAGATGCAACGGAGGATTAGCCTCCAAATATATTCCACATCAACCGTAAGGAATTGTAACAGCAACAAAATAACCAGGGGCTGCAAAATGTGAGCCTCAGAAATCTCCACAGGGGCTGTGTGAAATCCCAAAGGGAGGAGTTACCTGAATTTTCTCTGCAGGCTCCAGTGTATTAAGACTGGAAGAAAACATCTGCCACAGGTAACATCATTTTAGTTGACACTGAAAGTCAAGCTTAGACCTGGCTACCCGTGCCTCTCTCTACAACCCCCTTCTGAGTGTCCACACTGGGCTTCACTTATTGAGATGCTCAGAGCAACTCCCTCCATGGCCATTCTGCACTGGACAACCACAGTAAACGGAGCTGACGTTTCTATGTTATGCTTTTCCAAACTGATCAAAACATAAAAAAGTCTTACACTGACTACCAGTAACCATTGCCGTGACAGACTCCGACTCATAGCAGCCCTACAGGACGGGGTACAGCTGCCCCATACGATTACCAAAACTGTAGTGTTTATAGGAGACTGCCACGTCTTTCTCCTGCGGAGCAGCTGGTGGGTTTGAACCACTGACCTTTTGGTTAGCATCCGAGCGCTTAACCACAGTGCCACCATGACTCCTTTACACTGACTACAGCAATTCTAAAACAGCAACTGCTTTTGACTTGGAAAATGTGCACACCCAAAATGCTGCTCATTCAGAAGAGCCTAGCGCAGAAATACACGTTCTCACACACTATCACATATAAATTGATGCAATGTTTTTAAGAGGAATTTGACAGAATTTTTACTAAAATCCTATTCAACTGCAGAAGTCCACACTGCAGAGACACATGCTGTTACATATGAATTGTATGATGTTTGTGAAATTTGGAAATTCTACCGAAATTGTCTAATATCCAAAATTAGAAACAGCCCAAATGTCTGCCAACAGGAGATGGTTAAATCAAGTATATCCAGAAAATATTCTCCGCAGTTGCTAAAATGAATGATGCAATCCATATGCATGTACTGTCACAGGACATGCCGAGACATTCTTTTAAGTGAAAAAGGCAGCATGCTTCAAAAATATAAACATGTGTAGGTAATGTGAACTTTTTTTTTTCTGGAAGGAGTCACAAGAAACTTCTCATGGTGGTTTTCTTGCAGAGTGGCTAGGGAAGAGCCTTTATACCTTTCTACACAGCTTGAATTTTCTAACTACATGCAAATAATGTCTTTTTTTTTTTTTTTTTAAGTCAACTGGGAATATCTGGGCCATGGGATTACAAGTCATTTTTGTTTTCTTCTTTATACATTTGCATATCAGAAAAACTAATATTTTTTTAAACAGTAAAAGAATGTGGTACATCCGTATATGTTAATACGGAAAAATACCCATGACATGTTTGTCTGAAAAATAAAAGTTGTAGTATGAGAAAGATGTAATGATGCCATTTTTGTTTTTAAAAACTCACCTAGGGCCACATTTCTGTGTATGCAGACAGTTCAGGCGAACAAACACATTAAACTGTAAACAGTGGTTACAAGTTAGGGGAGAAGAGAGCTTTCATGTTTCTTTATACATTTGTATTTCTTAATATCGTGAACACTATATTACTTTTGTGATTAACATTTTATCGAGAGAAAAAAACAAGAAAAGTACACATTATGCTTCAGAACGACCTTCTACGCCTCCAAACGATTTCTGAACACTCAGCCCATTTAGTCCTGCTGACAGGTCAGCCAGGCAGGAGTGACGATGCCCCTCCCAGACAAGCCTGTTTTCTGTGCTGGCCTGGAAAAGAGCAGTTCTTTAAGCTCTGAGCTCTATGTAAACAACACTTGCCAAAAAAGGTTCTAGAAGATACAAAGGACCCATGGAAAGTATGCTGGAGATGACCTCTTTTTTCCAGTTGGGCCTGCAGCGGTCCGTCCCATCATTCTACACAAAGAGACGACCTGAAGCATGTTTGGAGAGAGAGACTCAACTTGGGCTTTCCGAAGCCAAAGTCATTCTCTGACCCACTCTCGGCTGGCCACTGGCCATGCTCAAGCACTTGCATAATGTTCACATTCAAAGGGCTTCAGCGCTCAGGAAAGCCAGCCAGACCCATGAGCTCTCTGGGGCCCATACATTTCCGATTTCAACTTAGAAACACAGTTTTTATATTCCAAGGCTTGGCATACTATTTTCAAGAGATGATTATTTCAAGTCTGCTGCATTTTCCAGAATGCCTTCCCTGACCACCCCAAACCCAGGCTGAATTAGGCCTGACGCCTCGGTAGGCTCTTATGAAATCCTCTTACATAACCCTATTATTGCTCATCCTACAGATGTGACAGACATGGAAGACACAGTGATTGAACAAAAGCTACAAGATTCCGCTTCACGGTGCACTCGCTCACTCGCTTCACTGGGGGAAAAGGACAATTCAATAAGAACAAAATTGTATTCACACATTGTAAACGAAAAGTGCTATAAAGAAAACCAATAGGGGGCTATGAAAGACCCATGGGAGGGTGATGACAAAACCGAGAGGTTCGCAGAGGCCTCATTAAAGAAGTGCTTGGCATTCCCACCACTGGACGGTGAGCTCTTGGGGAAAGTGAGTGGGACATGCATCAGAGGGCCTAACCAGGACTGTGACAACCAGAACTTCACGGCTCATGAAAGAAGCCACCCTGGGCTCAGAGCTGGAGAGGAAGGTGACAAGGACTGAAGGAGAAAACTGATACTGTGCAGAAGAGAAGTGAAGAACAAGCCTGCACATGCTCTGACCTGGAAATTCCACTTTGGGGAAATAATCAGCCATGTGGACCAAGACTCCTGTGCAAGGATGTTCCCTAAAGCTTTGTTTATAAGAGGAAAAAATGGAAAACCTAAATGTCTAATGACAGAGGGTTAAATAAATCATGGCACATCCATATAACATAATTATGCAGTTTTTAAAATCCCTTTTTCTTCAATAGCTTAGGGGAACACACTAGAACAATAACAGGAAAAAGCAAACTATAACTTGTGCATACATTATTGGCCCAATTTTGAAACACACAAACAATCAGAGGGAAGAAATACATCAGAATTTTTACTGTAGTGATCTCTGGATGCTGAGATTACAGGTAATTTGCATTTTTGTTGTGCCATCTTTATTCTTTTCAGTGCTTCCCATTTTTTTCCCAATGAAAACATTATTTTTATGAACGGGAAAATATGTAATTAAAAAGTCTTACACAATGCCTGGGGCTCAAGGAGTGTGATTATGTCCTCCTAAACTCTGTGTTTAAATTTTAACCTCTATGCCTGTGCTTATAATCCCATTTGGGAACGAGTTGTTTTTGTTATATTAATGAGGCAGGATTAGTGTAAGGTGTATAGGCGTCCTCTGCTATCCCAAAGTACAGCGCTCCTGTGAAACATTTTGTAAGCTAAAATAGCGTAAAACAAACAATTACCATTAATTCATACGGGAAAATTTTTTTAGTATTTCCAGACCCAGAAAATAACCTATCAAATCATACCAAATAACGCATAAAACCCTTATGAGCTCTCAGACTTTTCGATACCTCAGGACACATCTTGCTAACCAATGCACAAAATAAATCGAGATAACGCACAGATGCTCACAGACACAGTTCAAAGCTATAGCAGTTTGATGCTGAAATGCTGAGTGTAGGTCCCAGGGAAGGAGCTCAGCCACACCACTCTTGTTGCTCGGGGTGCGTGCTGTCTCTTAAATGGCTCGCTGCAAAACAAACCCTAAACGCTACTTCTGCTTTTCACCCTTTTTTTTTTTTTTTTTTCATAAAAGCAAAAATTCTCTTTGGATTTCTTTTGGTTAGTGCAAACAGGTACTAATGTAGACCTTCCATAAAAGCAAGAGAGAGAGTAAAGCAAACTTTTGAAAAGCAAGTGATACCTGTACCTTGAGTTAATCTTTCTTAAAATGTAAGAGATTAAACAAGCAATCAAGAAAGCAAGCAGAGATGGGGGGAGAGAGATGCCAAGCCACATGGAGATTGCCCAGAAGCTCAGAAAGGACAAGGGCCTTCCTCCAGATCCAAGAGAGAGAGAAAGCTTTCCCTAGAAAAAAAAAAACTTAGAGCTGGCCCTTAAATTCAGACTTCTAGCCTCCTAAAATGTGAGAAAATAAATCTGCTTGTTAAAGCCACCCACTGGTGGTATTTCTGTTACAGCATCACTAGATAACTAAGACAGAATCTGGTACCAGAAGAGTGGGGAGCTGCTGTAACAAACACCTGCAATGTGGATGTAGTTTTCAAATTGGGTAATGGGTAGAGGTTAGAAGAGCCTTAAGAGAGGTCTAACAGTAAAAACCTAGATTGCCTTGAAAAGACTGTTGGTAGAATTATGGATGTCAAAGGCAATTCTGGTGAGGGCTCAGGAGGAGGTGGGGAGAGTGACAGAGAACATCTCTACTGTCTTAGAGAATACATATAGGGCCAGCAAAGAAATGTTGCTAGAAATGTGGACTTTAAATGTGCTTCTGGCAAGGCTTTAAAAGAAAATGATGAACATGTGGGTGGACGATAGAATGAAGGGAGATGCTTTTCATGCCGTGGCTAAGAATTGTCTAAATTATGTACAAATGTTTGGTGGAAGGTAGAACTTATAAGCGATGACTTAGATGCCTGGCTGAGGGGATTTCTAAGCAAAATCTTAAAAGGGCTGCGTGGTTTCTCGTTGCCACTTATAGTAAAATGTGAGAGGAAGGAAATGGACTTAAAAGTGAAGTGTGCAAAATGAAAACAGAACTTAAAAGATTTGGAAAATTCTGTTGTACAAGCTAAGGATACATGTCCTACAATGTTTCCCAAGGACATGGCTACACAATCTTTTTGAAAGAGATTAAGCCTGTGACTGATGGATTTAACCAACTACCATGGCAGAAACCCCATCAGCGTAGACCAAAGGGGACAGAAAAAGTATAAAAGGAAAGAATGTCATCTGCCTCTTGGAATTCTCAGGCAGGAAACAAGCCAAAGGAGATAAATCTGTTGTCCTCCAAAAAAAAGAAATGAACCATTCCTGGAGCAACTCAGAAATCAGCAGAACTGTCGAAGGGGCACAAGAAAGAAACAGGGCCTTCTCAGTTTCAAAGGGTGGGGCCGTGGTCTCCTCAACTCAAAAGGTAGGGCCACAGCATTCTAGGTTTGAAAGAGTCAGATCTTTCCCAATTGGGTTTGGAGTGTGGGGCTGCTGGGTGTGTGCGGGGCAGGTATGGAGGATGGGGCTGCAGCCCAAAGCTAAGGAAGCAGGGCTGCCATGCGCCAGGGGCAGAAGAATGGGGCCTGCCAGGGGCCAAAGGAGTGGGGTTATCATTCAGATGGAATAGGAGAACAGGGCCATCCAAAGCCCAGGAAACAGCTGCCGTTCCAGTGGGCTTGAAGACAGAGTTGAAGGCCAGAGCCAAGGGGCCTCCACCCAGAATCCAGAGGGCCTGACCAACACCAGGAGTCTGGAAGGCAGGACCATTGCCCAGATGGTCTCAGAGGATTATTTTCAAGCCTTGAGAGCTAATGTAATTTGTTTTGCTGGGTTTTGGACTTGCTCAGTGCCTGTGATACCTTCTTTCCCTCATTTGTGACAGAAATGTCTACCTTGTGCCTGTTCCACCACTATATTTTAGAAACGAACAACTTATAGTCTAGATTTCACAGGCTCACAGATAAAGAATTTTCCCCCAGGATGGAATACACCTAAGGTCTCATCCATATTGGATTTAGATGATTCAGAAGATGAGATTTTGGACTCGGACTTGATTTAATACTTCTGCGCGGATGTGATGGTATGAATGTGTTTTACATGTGACAAGGACATGAATTTTGGGGGCCAAAGGGTAGAATGTTACGGACTAAATTGTATCCCACAAAATGTGTTGTAAATCCTAACCTCTACGTGTGGTCAAAATTCCTATTGAGAGTGGTTGTCTTTGTTATGTTAATAGGACAGGATTAGTGTAAAGCATATCTTCAGTCAGTCTCTTCTGACTGAAGCGAGCAGAGCAGAGATGGGGGAAGAGCAATGCCAAGCCACATGAAGACTGTCCAGGAGCAGAGCCTCAGAAGGGACAAGGACCTTCCTTCCTCCAGAGCCAACAGAAAGAGAAAGCCTTCTTGAATTCAGACTTCTAGCCTCCTAAACTGTGAGAAAATAAATGTTTGTTAAAGCCATCCACTTGTGGTATTTCTGTTACAGCAGCACTAGGTAACGAAGACAAGGAAGGAGTACCTGTAGACTGGTAAAACCCAGCCCAGTACCGTAAGTGAGTTTAAAAAGCAATACTGCTTCTGCAACACCATAAAGAGGGAAAGACTGATGGTTCTTCTTGAGAAAAAAAGAAGAAAATGACAGACTGGTTAAAAGAAACCAGGTGCACAGGTAGGAAAGACAGAAAGTAACGGAAGAGAGAATATGAAAGACCACCAGCAACCTGACAGAGACTTCATTTTGCCCACAGATAACCCCGCTACATACAAAGCTTTACAGACCAGTGACACTGCCAGCATTTTACAGGTTCAACTGAGCCCTCCTCTCAGGTGACAGATGCTTCTCAAGTCACAAGGAAAATTAACAAGTACAGCTAAGAATAAAGCTCAACCAAGACTTCTGGCTCAAAAGTCACTAAATCAAGCCTCCTCCTGGTGCAAAGAGATTTCCCCTGTGCCACCCACAAATATAAACAGTGATATCATCGATGACTATAGCCCAAGTCTTCGAACTCCCCGAGGTAAGGAGGCCCAGTCTAAATTTCACCTTTGAAACCTAAAAGCTTGTCTCAATTTTATTTCATAAGAACAGCTCAACTCCAATTTTTTTCTCCTATCTCCAACGCCACAGGCAGTGCCTTTATTTCTTTGTTCAAGTGACAAGCCCAAGATTCCTAAAAGCTGTAAAAATCCCAAAAAGAATCTTTAACAAAGAAATCAAGTTACAATTTTAAAAAGAAGACAATCTAGTTAGCCTGACTTTTTTTAAAATAAAAAATATGAGATTCAGAGCACAACACCCAACAGATACCTGCTGGAAATTTTACTTTCCAAGGGGAAATGCATCGCCTTAAAAGCTAGTATAAATAAACCAAAAAACAACAAACCCACTGCCATTGAGTTGATTCCGACTCAGAGCGACAAGCTCTACTTAATACCTGCCTGCCCATAACAAGACACAGCAGAGAGGCTTCATGAGCAAATTTAGAAATACTTGTACTGGCCCATCTAGCCTATTCTAGTTTGAAACAGAAACCAACACAGAAATGATTAATCTTAAACGGTAGTATGAGAGACATAACTAGCATACAGCCGTCAGTAACATGAGTCAGTACGCTGCACAAAAAAAAAAAAAAAACCTTAAAAATACAGTAAAATAATCTTTTAGGAAAAAAAAAAAAAGAACTAAAATTTAACGGGGGTGGTGGGGGTGAAGACGGCGAAGAGGCCAACTAAAAGGTGTAACAAAAAACCCTCTGCCAAGCCCCAGGCAACTAGCCCTACGATGGAACTAGTTCTGACTTGCCGTTCCCGAAATTCCACTCTCCCAAGATTTTCTGGCTCTTCCTTCCCCAGGCTTGCCCATTTGGACACGATAAAGACTGGAGGAGTCCCAGGGTATGTGAGATGGCATGTCCACTCAACGTGGGGCATCCCAGGCAATCAGTATTTGGAGGCCCATGAATAAGTAGAACTCAAAGGTAATCAAAAAGCTTAGTGGGAGGAGTAGCTGATTCAGTCTCTTCCCTAACCAGCCAACTAACAAATAGTAAAGAGCCAGGCTGGGTCAGGAAGTAGTCAGATGGCAAGGCTCAGCTGGAGGAGAGAAGCAAGGAAAAAGAGAAGAACGACGTGACCCTGCTCAGTCAGTCCTACAACCAGGAGGCCTGGAGGAGGTTTAAAAGAAAAAAAAAAAAAGATAGCTGCGGGAATGCTGAAATGGCCTACAACAAATTCCCCACCAGACTGCAGAACTACTACGTCCAAGCAGAGTATATCCGGGAGCTATTTATCAAGAAGTCATGGGTTTGACCAAAGGCAACCGGGGTCTCAGGCCTCACCTGCGGCCAGAACTTGGCCCTTCCCATGGCCTGTGATAAACAGCAGCAACACCAGGTTTGGCTGAGCTCCCAGGCTCTTCTAAACCATTCTGGTACTTCCAAGCAGTTGAGTGGTATTCATGATTATTAAAAGGAAAGTCATACACAGTTTTACCACCCAGGAGAACAGGAGTTTTTCAATCAGGACTTTAGGAGGAATGAACCAGAAAAATTGGTAACCAACAAAAACTTACATTTTCATCACCTTCCTATGGATGGAAGCACTTTTCAACGAATCTGACATAAGGCTCCCAAGAGCCTCAACAGATACCCGAGGCAGGCACAATTACTCCCATTTTACAGATGCAGGAACTGAGGCACAGAGACTTGCGTTAAGGTAAACAAATGAGGACTAGAACCCAGGTCGTTCTGAGACACACTTGCCTGAACAAGCAAAGTTTCCCCAAATGAGCTGCCAATCCCAAAGGAAACCAGTTATCCTCAAAAGGCAAGGCTCCCTGGGTCTCTGCTTGTTGTCCAGGGTATATTGTATGGTTCTAGCCCTGCACACCCTGGGGCCAAGGTTAGTGACCTCTTACCACACCTCCAAAACAAAACCAAACTCATTGCTATCGAGCCGATTCTGACTCAGTGACCCTATAGCACAGAGAAGAAGTGCCCCATAGTTTCCAAGGAGCACCTAGTGGATTTGGATTCGGACTGCCAACCTCTTGGTTAGCAGACCTTTTGGTTAGCAGCCATAGCACTTAACCACTAGGCCACACCCCCAGTACTATTACATTCCTGAGGGCTCCAAATGCTACTCTTTCCCATCCTTGTTTCCCCACAGGGGCTCAGCACTGAAAAAACAATGCTTTGTGCCTTGAATTCCTTCTCCCTTGCCCATGTCTTAGACCTGTACCTGTGGCATCCACTGGCATGGCTCAACTCTACAGATGGCACCGCAAGTGGCTAACTTTTGTATCAGGACCTGATGACAGTTATATAAACAGCCATAAAAGGAACAATTACTGCGCACCAACTTCATGTTAGGCCCTTCATCATCTTCCCTACCCTGCTAGCTGGAAGGTGAACGTCCCTATTTATGCCAACAAAGATTTGAAGTGGACTGGTTTAGAGGTAACAGAAGCAGGATTTGCACTGCAAAGCCTGGGTCTCCCAGGACTCCATATTACACCAAAGCACTGTGCACAGACATGGCTAACCCACTACTAAATGGACGTAATTAGGACTGGTAGAAACCATGACAGACTTCAGAGAAATGATTACAAACACCAAACTGGATGATAATGTATGAAGCCATATGAAACGTACACAAAACCTTAGAGAAGGAAAAAAAAAAATAAAAATCTTGGGGTAAGTTTAGCAATCCCGTAAATCAAAGGATTTTAAAGGTTTCTCCCAGGTAGCCATTTAGCAAACAGCAAATACAAGTCCCCCTTTGCCCACTTCCTTCAAGCTCACTCTTCCCTTTAAAAACACCTCCTCTTCTTGCCTAAAGGTGGGCTCGGACCTCCCACGTTATTAAAAAAGAAAGAAAAAGCACCTTCCAATTTTATGTAGGCAAATCCACTCTTCAGAGGCCCACAATTTCAACAGTGCTGTGTTTTTTACTCGGGGGTAGGAGGAAGGAGGAAAAAACCATCTGGCAGGCCCTGAGTAACGACATCCTGTTTATTATTAAACCTTTTTAGCAATACAGCATTAAGTATTTTGAAAATAACCCTCTTTTTCCCGCACTCAAATCGTGTCTGTCTGGGGCAGCTGTATTAACGTCTCCAGCCGTGGCACACGGGCCAACAACCCCAGAACACCAACTTCAGAGACACCCGTGGGGGAACCTGTCGCCAGCTCCGCGCCCAGAAACGGATCTCTGCCATTCCCAGGCCTCTGGGCCTCGCGTCGACCCCGGCCACAGGATTCCACCTTCGGATGGTGTTTGCAAAAGTAAGCACGCCTGGGGTAGGGGGGCAGAAAACCGTCGCAGATATTTCGAGAGCACAGAGGCATCCTCGGTCCCCGGAATCTGCGGGCCGAGTGGCCAAGTCCCGGGCTCCGGAGGGCCCCTCCGCCACCACCTGCCTTTTAAACGAGAGGGGCCGCCCAGCCGCGGTCTGCGCCCGGAGCAGGAGACCGGCCCCGACGCACACCCCCGGCTTCGCCCGGCCCCCTCGCCCCGCGGGCCCCGCTGCACCCGCGCTCGCCCGGAGACCGCGCGGCGCCACCACAACAATGGCGAGCGGGCCCGGCCCGGCCCGGCCAGCGCCGCCGCCGCCCCCCAGCTCGGCCCGGCGAGGCCGCAGCCTGCAGCCCGACGCCCCGACCCGCCTGGAGAGCGGCAGCGGCGGCGGGGCCGGGGGACGAGCCCGGCCGCGCTCGCGGACAAAGGTCGGGCCGGGCCGCAGGGTCGCCGCTGTCAGTCAGCGGGCGCGGGAGACAAAGCCCGGCCGGGCCGCGCCACCTCCGCGCCTCCATCTTAGTGCCGCCGCCCCGCCGCCGCCGCTGCCCCCGGCCCGGCCCCTCGCCGCCCCGCGCCTCTCGGGCCCACCTGGTCTGGTTCCGCGGGCGCGACTGGGCCGGGAGATGGCGGTCGGGCGGCGGTCGGGCGCGGAGGCGTCGGGATGGCGGCGGATTGCGAGGCGGCGGCGCGGGCTGCTCGCTCGCTCGCTCGCTCGCTCGCTCCCTCCCTCCCTCCCGGGCTCACTCGTCGCTCGCTCGCTCACGGGAGCCTCCGAGCCTGTGTCTCGCCGCTCGCCTCCCTCCCGCGCTCGGCTCCCCGCCCCCCGCCTGCCACCGCCCCCGCCCCCTCCGGCCTCCTCCTCCCGACGCCGCCGCCCGCAGCCGCGCCTCCGGCCGCGCGCAGCGCCCCCTGCCGCGCCTCCCTGGCTCGGCGACCCCGCGCCGCCCGCCCCGCCCCGCCCCGCAGCCGCGCCTCCGGCCGCGCGCAGCGCCCCCTGCCGCGCCTCCCTGGCTCGGCAACCCCGCACCGCCCGCCCCGCCCCGCCCCGCCCCGCGCCGCCCCGCCCCCGCGGGCCTAGAAGATGAGGGCGTCCGGGGAAGGGGTCCGGGAGAAGGAGGACTGGGAGAGGAAAACCGGGTTCGCGAGAGTGGCCCACGAAGGAAGAAGGGGCCTCGGGGAAGGGGCTTGGGAGAGAAGAGGGAAGGAGTCTGACAGAAGAGGCGCTGGGAAGAGAGGAAGGACCCGCGGGAGGGGGCTGGGTAGAGAAGAGAGAGGGGTCCTGGGAAAAGGGGGACTGGGAAGGGGACCGAGGGAGGGGCCCGAGAAAAGGGGAGGGACTTAGTGGAGAGAGAAGGAGGAGGGGGTCCGAGAAAATGGGGGCTGGGAAGGGGAGGTGGACAGGGGAGGGGGTTGGGAAGAGAAAGGGGAGAGGATGGGGGGAGGGGCTGGGAAGGGGCGGGCAAAATGGCCCAGAGGAAGGGGGCTGGGACGGGTGGGGCCTGGAGGGATGGAGAGGGAGGGAGATGTGTTCTCCGCCCCCTCCCCCTTCAGGACTGCAGCGCCTCCAGACACTGAGCTGGGATTTTGTTAAAATGTGTATATCGTATATTCTCCAGAAGGAAGCAGAAACAATACATTGTTAAATTAAAAAGCAAGGATGTTGCACAATATAGATTCTTTATCCCATTTTTGTAAAATGAAAAATAATAAACCAAGCCTCTTGAGTATTTTTGTGTCTGGGTACATGCAAAACAAAAGGTTTGGGAGACTGCCCTCAGGTCTTGGTCACCTGATCTTCTGCCGCCAGAGACTGGGATTGGAAGAAGGATTCTCCTTGCTTCTTCTTCTAGATACCTTGGCAACTAGAAAAGCAATTTGAAAAAGAAAAGTAGGTAGTGCCTGAAATCATCCCGCAACTCCCCTTTCCACACTTGTTCTAACACACTGCAGCAGCACTCGCCCTGGGCCATGCCCTAGTTAGACCTTTGACATTGAGTTTAATCCCAGCACTGAGGCAGATATTATTGTCCCAATTCACAGGTGAGGAAAAGGAGGCTCTGAGAGGTTTAGTAACTGGGCCAAGGCCACACAGGAAGAGAGTTAACCAATTTGAGCTTAACTCCAAAATCCAGGCTCAAGAAATGGGATACATGGGTAGTAAGATTTTATAGCCTTCTTTATGCTTTTCTGAAATTTCCTACATTTTGTCCATGGTCATGTTCAATGCTATTCTCTCTTGAAAATAATCAAACGTGCATTGCCTCCCCACCAGTGTCTTCAGTGTCTGTATAAAACAGGGAGGAGGCAATCCTAACCTCCACATTACATTTCGTTCTTTAAAACCATCCGCAAGGAGGGCTACCAAACCTGCCGCATCCTTCCACAAGCAAGTAATAAAAATGATAGTAGAAGGTGGAGCAGTAAACCCGGGTTTCCTGTGTGCCAGGCACTGCACTAACTACTTCATATAGATTCATCTAATCCTCAGCTCATACCTACGATATAGGTATTACAATCGTCCTTATTTGCCAGAGAAGGAAAAGCAGCCTATATGGCAACCTATATGCTCCTCCGCCGAGATGTCCATTCCCGAAAACCTGTGACTATGTTGCTTTATGTGGCAAAAGGGACTTTGCAGATGTGATGAAGGGTCTTGAGATGCAGAGATTACCCTGGATTATCTGTAGTGAGCTCAATGTAATCACAAGTGTCCTTATAAAATGCAGGCAGGAAGGTCAGAGTCAGAGAAGAAGATGCAATGACGGAAGCGGAGGTTGGAATAACATAGGGCCCCAGTCAAGGAAGGGAGGAGTCCTCTAGAAGCTGGAAAACACAAGGAATTCTCCCCTAGAGCTTCCGGAAGGAATGCAGACCTGTTGACACTTTGACTTCAGGACTTCTGACCTCCAGGACTGTAAGATAATAGATTTGTATTATGTTAAGCCACTAAACTTGTAATTTTTATGGTAGCAATAGTAAACTAATACAACTTGGAGACTTACTGAAGGTGGCAGCTAGTGCTATGGATTGAATTGTGTCCCTCAAGAATAAACACCATTGCCGTTGAGTTAATTCCAACTCATAGCGACACTGTAGGACAGAGTACAACTGCCCCATAGGGTTTCCAAAGAGTGGCTGGTGGATTCGAACTGCTGACCTTTTGGTTAGCAGCCGAGCTCTTAACCACTGCGCCACCAGGGTTCCACCCCAAGAATATGTGTTGTAAGTCTTAACCCCTATTTTTTTATTCCTGTGGTTTTGGAGCCCTAGTGGTGCAGTGGTTAAGAGCTTGGCTGTTAAGCAAAAGGTCAGCAGTTCAAATCTACCAGCTGCTCCTAGGAAACCCTATGGGGCAGTTCTACTCTGTCCTATAGGGTCACTATGAGGCCAAATCAACTTGACAGCAATGGGTTGTTTTTTTGTTTGTTTGTTTGTTTATTCCTGTGGTTATAATCTCATTCAGAATGAATCTTTTTATGTTAATGAGGCAGTATTAATGTAGGGTGTGTCTTAAATCAATCTCTTTTGAGATATAAAAGAGCAGATTAAGCAAGCAAGCAAGCACCAATGGAAGGGAAGACATGCCACAGGATGGCCAAGGAACCTACGAATAGAAGCTGAAAAAGGGACAAGGACCTTCCCCCAAAGCAGACAGAGAGAAAGAACCTTCCCCTACTGCTGGCACCCTGAATTTAGACTTCTAGCCTCCTAAACTGTGAGAAAATAAATTTCTGTTCATTAAAGCCACCTAACTTGTGGTTTTTCTCTTATAGTAGCACTAGATAACTAAGACAGGGTTAAATGGCAGGCTGAGATGAGGGGAGGTTGTGGAACAGACTTGGCCTCAAACACTCACTCAGCCACTTCCTACCTCACAAGTTGTGATGAGGATGACATACAAAATCATGCCTGTAAATGCTCAGCAGCAAACCCAAACCAAACCCACTGCCATCGAGTCAGTTCCGACTCATAGTGACCCAACAGGACAGAGTAGAACTGCCCCATAGAGTTTCCAAGGAGCACCTGGAATTTGAACTGCCGACCTCTTGGTTAGCAGCCGTAGCACTTAATCACCACGCCACCAGGGTTTCCATGCTTAGCACAGAGGAGTTCTAATGGATACTGCAGGAGATCTCTGAGAATTAAATTCATTCATTCATTCCCTTCCACTCACACAGGCTCTGGGGCCATGGTGGTTGTTATGGATTAAATTGTGCCCCCCATAAGATATGCTGAAGTCCTAATCCCTGGTACCTGTGAATGTGATCTTGTTTGGGGCCTTTGAAGATGTTAACAGTTAACATGAAGTCATACTGGAGTAGAGTGGGTCTGAATCCAATAGGACTGGTGTCATTATAAAAAAAAAGAAGAGACACAAACACACACACAGAGGGGGAAGATCATGTGACAACAGAGGCAGAGATTGGAGCGATGCATTTACAAGCCAAAAAACTCCAAGGATTGCCAGGAGCCACCAGAAGCTGGAAGAGACAAGAAAGGATCTTTGCCTAGAGCTTTCAGAGAGAACACGGCCCTGATCACACATTGATTTTGGATTTCTAGCCTCCGGAACTGTGGGAGAATAAATTTGTTGTTTTAAGCCACCCAGTTTATGGAATTTTGTTACAACAGCCCTAGGAAGCTAATACAGCGGTGAACCAAGCAGACAAGGTCAACTATGGTCAATTAAACTAACACAAATTGCATATTCCGAGGTTCTAGTTCTGGTTCAGCGTCCAACCAACAGAGCCAACCTTTTGGTGCCTTAGGGTTTCCACATATGAAAATGGGGTGGCAATAATTGTTCAGAGTTTGGCCTTCTTGTTTCCATGTCCCCTGCCCCACCACCATGAACAGGGCATAGGAGATGAAGACAACACATCTGTAGATCCCTTAGCAGAGAGGAGAGCCTGGCACAAAGTAAGCACTCAGTACACATTTGTTTAAAAGTGGACATCCATTTATCAAAGGACTTTGTCAAGAAAGTGAAGAGACAACCTACAGGATGGCAGAAAATATTGGTAACTATGTATCTGATAAAGATTTAATGTCCAGAATATATAAAGAATTTCTACAACTCAACAAAAAAATACAATTGAAAAATAGGCAAAGGACTTGAATAGACATTTCTCCAAAGAAGATACACAGTGGCCAATAAGCACAGAAAAAATACTCAATGTCATTAAAAAAACAAAAACCAAACTTGTGGCCACCAAGTCAATTCCAACTCATGGCAAAACCACATGTTTCAGAGAACTGCACTCCATAGGGTTTTCAATGGCTGTAATCTTACAGAAGTAGATTGACAGGCCTCTTCCATGGCTACTGGGTGGATTCGAAAAGCCAACCTTTCAGTTAATAGCTGAGTGCAAACCATGGCATCATCCAGGAATTCCGACCACATGAATACAAACCAAAACCAAACCCATTGCCATAGAGTCAATTCAGACTTAGGGCAACTCTATAGGACAGCATAGAACTACCCCATAGAGTTTCCAAGGCTGTAAATCTTTGCTAAAGCAAACTGTCACATCTTTCTCCTGCAGAGCGGCTGGTGGGTTCAAACTGCTAACCTTTCGGTTAGCAGCTAAGCGCTTTAACCACTGCACCACCAGGGCTCACACGAATACAAGATGTTAATAACAGGAGAAACTGTGTGCGGTGGGGGCAGGGGACATGGGAACTGTCTGTACTTTCTTCAGTTTACTCTTCTGTAGATTCCAAGAAGTTTACAATACTTTTATAATTAAAGCAACTTCTTTTTAAAAAAGGAAAAATAGATCAGAAATCTGGCCAGGATTCTAGAAATGGAAGCAAAAGACAGAACTAGCATACTAAAGGAGTCCCTGAGTGGTGTGAGTGGTTAATATGCTCAGTTATGAACTGAAAGTTTGGCAGCTTGAATCTACCCAGAGGCACCTCAGAAGAATCAGCCACTGAAAATCCCGTTGAGCACAGTTCTACCTTGACAAACATGGGGCCACCATGACTCGGAGTCAACTTGACCAGCAACTTGTTTTTATTTGAATTTGTCACATGAGTCTTTGAATCCAGTATGTATTTTGCACTTTCGAGCATATTTCAATTCAAATTGGCCACATTTCAAATGCTCAGTAGCTCGGTGAGTGGAAGGGAGCAGGTGCCCAATAAATGCATGAATGAACTTGGATTCCCGCTGTGGCTAGTGGTTGCCATTTTGGCCTGTGCGGCTCTAGACCTTTCCCACTGTTCCTCACAGCCTTGGCCAAAATGCAGAGGGTAGAGGGGGAAGTGGCACCATGAGAACCAGGATGACCACATCCGTCTTACTCAATGCAAATACCCTCAGGGCTTAAGGCTGGCACAAGGAAGACCCAGTCTAAGCATCGCGAAGGCAGGGATTTTGCCCAATTGTTTCCCTGCTGTATCCTCAGCCTGGTCCCTGGCACACAGTGGGTGCTCAGAGCTTTGAAAGCTCTGGGACGGCAAACTAGGAAATACTAAAGAAATCAAGCAACAAGTGTGAGTAATCCACTCCTCTGGCAGACCTAGAAAGGGCGCGATGCCTTCTGGGGACGGGGGCTGCTGGGTCCCTGGGAAGTAGATGTCAGTGAATTCTTCAGTTGCCTTGCAAAACCCTTGTGCTAGGCTTCATCCAAACCTCATCCTGGGTTCAGGAAATCCTTTTCTTTCTACATTTCTCTCTGAGCTGATGATGTCAACCACAATAGTAGCAAGCATAGGTACTGTTGACTAAGTACCTTCTCAGGGCCTAGCCCACTCCTAAGCACCTCACAAGAGATAACTCACTTAATGCTTACAGATGAGACAGGTATTGTTCCCACTTTCTAGATGAGGAGACTGAGGCCAGGAGAGGCTAAATGACCTTAGGCAAGGTCACAAATGACACGAGTGGTAGAACCAGGATTTGACCCCAGCATTGCCAGCCATCAAAGCTTGAGCCTTTTTCCAAGAGGAGAACAAGGCTAAGATGCTGGGGCAGATGTAGGGGCTGCTGCCTGTGGTCTCAGGCTGTCTCAGGGCTGCGATCGGGGATTTCTCCTGCCTCTGAGACTCAGAGGACAAATGAGGAAGGAGAGAGCAGAGCATGATGACTGGTCCAAGGCTCCTGGGGACACTGAGCCCCAAAAGGCTGCCTGCCAGGTAGGGGAGATGTTCAGGGAGACATGCTTATATCATCACAGTTGCTCTAAAGAAAATGGCAACGACCAGAGCTGGAGTAGATGAGTAGACCAAGTAGTGCAAAGCTGGGGAGAGTTGATATGAACCAATGAGCAAATGTTTGTTTTCTTTTAAATATTAGGGAAGTTTGCAACCCTGCTTGTGGATGGAGAAAAATCTCTTCAGCTCCTCCAACTAAGTCAATAAGGATAGGAGGGCCCAGAGGGGGATTTTCATCTACACTGCAGGTCTATAAAGATTTTATCTATATATAATTTTATTTTTCCTCTAATGTGATGACTATTGTATGCTACATTGAAATTAAATATTTTGTAAGTTGTTGTTGTTAGGTGCCATCAAGTCAGTTCCAAGACATAGTGACACTATGTACAACACAATGAAACACTGCCCGGTCTAGGGCCATCCTCACAATTGTTGCTATGTTTGAGCCCATTATTGCAGTCACTGTGTCAATCCATCTCATCGAGAATCTTCCTCTTTTTCACTGATCCTCTACCTTACCAAGCATGATGTCCTTCGCCAGGGACTGGTTCCCCTGATAACATGCCCAAAGAACGTGAGACAATGTCTCTCCATCCTTGCTTCCAAGGAGCACTCTGCCTATACTTATTCCACAACAGGCTGGTTTGTTCTTCTGGCAGTCCATGGTATACTCAGTATTCATCTCCAACACCATAATTCAAAAGCATCAATTCTTCTTCTGTCTTCCTTATTCATTGTCCAGGTTTCACATTCGTATGACGCAATTGAAAATGTCATGGCTTGGGTCAGGCGCACCTTAGTCCTCAAAGTAACGTCTTTGCTTTTCATCGTTTAGGTCTTTTGCAGATTTGTTCAATGCAATATGGCACTTAGTTTCTGGATTGCTGCTTCCATGTTGACTGTGGATCCAAATAAAATGAAATCCTTGACAACTTCAATATTTTCTCCGCTTATCATGATGTTGCTTATTGGTCCAGTTGTGAAGATTTTTGTTTTCTTTATATTGAGGCGTAATCCACGCTGAAGGCTATATAATCCTTGATCTTCATCGGTAAGTGCTCTAAGTTTTCTTCACTTTCAGCAAGCAAGGTTGTGCCATCTGCATATCACAAGTTGTTAATAAGTCTTCCTCTAATCCTGATCCCATGTTCTTCTTCAGATAGTCCAGCTTTTTGGATTATTTGCTCAGCATACAGATTGAATACGTGTGGTGAAAGGATACAACCCTGATACATACCTTTCCTGATTTTAAACCACACAATATTCCCTTGTTCTGTTCAAACCACTGCCTCTTAGTCTGTGTACAGGTTCCTCAGGAGCACGATTAAGTGTTCTAGAGTTCCCATTTTTCATAATGTTATCCATAAGTTGTTATGATCCACACAGTCAAATGCCTTTGCATAGTCAATAAAACACAGGTAAACATCTTTCTGGTATTCTCTGCTTTCAGCCAAGATCCATCTGACATCAGCAATAATATCCCCCATTCTACATCCTCTTCTGAATCCAGCTTGAATTTCTGGTAATTCCCTGTCAATGCAGTGCTGCAACCACTTTTGAATGATTTTTAGCAAAATTTTACTTATACGTGATACTAATGATACTCTGATAATTTCCACACACTTTTGGATCACCTTTCTTTGGAATGGGCACAAATATGGGTCTCTTCCAGTCTATTGGCCAGGTAGCTCTCTTCCAAATTTCTTGGCATAAACAAGTGAGCACCTGCAGCACTGCATCCATTTGTTGCAACATCTCAATTGGTATTTTGTCAATTCCTGAAGCCTTGTTTTTTGTCAATGGCTTCAGTGCAGTGTAGACCTCTTCCTTCACTATCATTGGTTCTTGACCATATGCTACCTCCTGAAATGGTTGAACGTTGACCAGTTCTTTTTGGTGAAGTGACTCTGGGTATTCCTTCCATCTGCTTTTGATGCTTCCTGAGTCGTTCAATGTTTTCCCTATAGAATCCTTCAAAATTGCAACTCAAGGCTTGAATTTTTTCTTCAGCTCTTTCAGCTTGAGAAATGCCCAGTGTGTTCTTCCCTTTTCATTTTTTAACTCCAGGTCTTTGCACATTTCATTGTAATACTTGTCTTCTCGAGCTGCCCTTTGAAATCTTCTGTTCAGCTTTTATTTCATCACTTCTTCCATTCGGTTTAGCTACTCTACGTTCAAGAGTAAGTTTCAGAGTCTCCTCTGACATCCATTTTGATCTTTTCTTTCTTTCCTGTTTTTTTAATGACCTTTTGCTTTCTTTATGTATGATGTCCTTGATGTCATCCCACAACTCGTCTGGTCTTCAGTCATTAGTGTTCAATGTGTCAAATCTATTCTTGAGATGGTCTCTAAATTCAGGTGTGATATACTCAAGGTCGTATTTTGGCTCTTTTGGACGTGTTCTAATTTTCTTCAACTTCAGCTTGAACTTGCATATGAGCAATTGATGGTCTGTTTCAGAGTTAGCCCCTGGCCTCATTCTGACTGATGATATTGAGCTTTTCCATCATCTCTTTCCGTAGATGTAGTCAAATTGATTCCTGTGTTTTCCATCTGGTGAGATTCATGTGTATAGTCCCCGTTCACGTTGTTGAAAAAAGGTATATCCAATGAATAAGTCATCGGTCTTGCAGAATTCTGTCATGTGATCTCTGGTGTCCTTTCTATCACCAAGGACATATTTTCCAACTACCAACCCTTCTTCTTTGTTTCCAACTTTTGCATTCCAATCACCAGTAATTATCAATGCATCTTGATTGCATGTTTGATTAATTTCAGACTGCAGAAGTTGGTAAAAATCTTCAACTTCCTCATCTTTGGCATTAGTGGTTGGTGTGTAAATTTGAGTAATAGACTATTATACTATTAACTGGTCTTCATTGCAGGCATATTGATACTATCCTATCACTGACAGCATTGTACCTCAGGATAGATCTTGAAATGGTCTTCTTGACAATGAATGTGATGCCATTCCTCTTCAATTTGGCATTCCCAGCATAGTAGACCATGTGATTGTCTGAAGTAAAATGGAAATACCAGTCTAATGCCTAGAATATCAATCTTCATGTATTCCATTTCACTTTTGAAGACTTCCAATTTTCCTAGACTCATACTTTGTATATTCCATGTTTTGATTATTAATGGATGTTTGCAGCTGTTTCTTCTCATTTTGAGTCATGCCACATCAGCAAATGAAGGTCCCAAAAGCTTTACTCCACCCGCGTCATTAAGGTCAACTCTACTTTGAGGAGGCAGCTCTTCCCCAGCCGTATTTTGAGTGCCTGAGGGACTCATCTTCCCACACTATATCAGACATTGTTCCACTACTATTCATAAAGTTTTCAGTGGCCAATTTTTTCAGAAGTAGACAGCCAGTCCCTTCTTCATAGTCTGTTTTACCCTGGAAGCTCTTCTGAAACCTGTCCACCATGGTGACCCTGCTAGTATCTGAAATACTGGTGACATAGCTTCCAGCATCACAGCAACACGCAAACCACCACGGTACAACAAACTGATAGACGGGTGGTGGATATTTTTGTATAATGCTTGTAAATGTATTTCTTTATCCATGATTTTCTTTTATAGCTACATTATGGTGAGCTATAGATTGATTTCTTTTGCATTAATTTTGTGCAGAATATGAAAACCCTACCATTTGTCAGATTCAGGGTTGTTATTGTTGTTTGTTTTTATTTTGTTTTTAGCTCATATGGAAGTTATCTTTTATTCTGTCTTTTCCACTTGCTCTGGTTTTTTCTTGTCTAAACCCTATCGTTCACAAGCTGACCTTCCCTTCTCTATCCTCCACATCTTTCTGAGGGCCAAGTACTTCTCATTGCCTTTCATGGCTCAGCTCCAGGGCACCACTACCCTGAAAGCCAGCCTGACTGCCCAGCATGAACGGTGAGTTCCTGGGTGTTCAGCCATTTGCACACTTTGATCTCTCATTTTAGTCCCAGTCTTGCTAATGGCCATTACTTCTTTATATGTCTGTCTCCCCTACAAAATGGGGAACTCATTCAGGCAGTCACCAAATTATTCATTATTTCATTCCCAGAACCCAGCACATAATCTGTGGCACATAGTAGGTGCTCAATAAGAAGTTATTGAATGAAAGAAGAACGGAATAGAGGGAGGAACTTGAGACTCACAGAAGGAACTTGACCTCTGCTGGTGCCCAAGAGGGAAATCCGAAAAGCTTCCAATAATCACGCCTTTGCCTGGACAGTCTAGGAGTTCCCCAGGCTTCTCTCATTCCTCCATAAATAACAGTTACCATTAATAGTTACTACTGAGCACTTTCAGGTAACACCGGCATTGCCAGCCTTCAAAACTTGAGCCTTTTTCCTAGACAGAACAAGGCTAAGATGCTGGGGAAGATCTGGGGGCTGCTGCTTGTGGTCTCAGGCTGTCTCAGGGCTGGGATCTGGGATTTCTCCTGCCTCTGAGACTCAGAGGACAAATGAGGAAGGAGAGAGCAGAGCATGATGACTGGTCCAAGGCTCCTGGGAACGCTGAGCCCCAAAAGACTGCCTGCCAGGTAGGGGAGATGTTCAGGGAGACATTCTTAACAACATTGCAGTTACTATAAAGAAAATAGCAAAGTGTGAAGAAATTAAAATACAGACAGGTTTAGTGACTTGCCCAAGGTTCACACAGGGAGCTCATGATAGTGCTGGAAAGGAAAGAAGAGCAGGAAGAAAGAACACACACTTGTTGAGGATGTACTGTGGTGGCACCCACCTTTCTGTAAATCAGGGCCTCTTCACAATGATTTTTGAGTTAGGGTCTATTATTGCCCTATTTTACGGATCAGTAAACTAAGGGTCCAGGACCTTCACTCACTACTGCCTGGCTGTTAGATGCTATATCTTACTGCTGTGGTTGGGAGAGTCCTTCCAGCCATCTAGACCCCAGCAAACTCTGGAAAAACTAACATCCCACTGTGGGAAAGTGAAGTGAGGGGCCACGCAACACTTGTGAATGCAGTCATGGAGCCAACTTTTAAAACACTGGGCCAGGCATACAGCCCAGGTGGAAGCTCCAGGAGCTTGTCACGTGGACCCTTTCTGGTTTCAGGGCCAAGGCTCCATGGCGTGGCCAAGTGTAATATCTGCTGACTACATGATGAGCAGAGGCTGTCCAAGTTAAACTAAGAAGCAAGCCCTGGGCTTAGGTCCTTCCCCCTGTTCGCTTCCCAGCATAAAGCAATGGTTAAAAATGCTGGATCTGGAGTCAGATAGACCAGAGTCAAATTCTATCCCCATCCACATGGAGACAAGTAACTATGCTTTTCTGAGTCTCTGAAAATTGGGGAAGAGGTTTGTTGTGAGAATCGAATGAGATTTTGTGCATTGGCTGTTAGCACAAGCTGGCATCCAGTAGGCATTCACCACATGGTGGTTGTTACCGTTATTCCTTCTTACTCTCAGACACATCAGAGCCTCCTGTTTCAGTCATGTATTGCTGCCTAGCCAGCAGTCCCCAAACTCAGTGGCTTAGCGCAACAACCATTTGTTATTTCTCACAATTCGTTGGGTTGGTTGGGTGGTTCTTCTCTCTCACATAGTGTTGACGGGGGTCACACATGAGGCTCATTCAGCCTCTTCCACTTGGTGTCTCATCCTCCAGGCTTCTACATGTGGCCTCCCTTTCCAGCAAAATAGTCTGGGCTTCCTTACAGCATGGCAGCTGGGTTTCAAGGGAGTGAAAGTGGAAGCTGACAGGCCTCTTAAAGGTATCGCTTCTGCCGCATCCTATTGGTCAAAGCTAGTCGACTGAAGGGCAGGGGAAATAAATTCTACCTCTTGATGGGAGGAGCAGCATAGTAGGGTAAGATTTATTGGTGGCAGTCTTTACAGAGGAGTCCCTGGGTGGTGCAAACTGTTAACACACTCGGCTGCTAACCAAAAAGTTGGAGGTTCAAGTCCACCCAGAGGCACCTCAGAAGAAAGGCCATTGAAAACCCTACAGAGCACTGTTCTACCCTGACACACATGGGATCTCCAAGAGCTGGAGTAGACTCCACTGCCAACTTTTTTTTGTTTTGTTTTTTATCTTTGCAGATAATCTTCCATAGCTCCTTTCGGGTTCTCAGGCCCTTTTGCTTTCCTCCACCCATGCCTTCGTTTATCCTTTAGACTTTCTAAAGAAGACATTCCATCCAACTTCAGAAAATGTTTACTGACATTTATTATGTCAAGCCCCATCAGAGTGCTGAGAGATGGGAAGAAAAGAAATAAACTCTCCCTTTGCTCAAGAAATTCCCAAGGGGCATTAAAACAAAACAAAACAAAACAAACAATAAAAAATGCCCATTTATTGAGCTGTCATTAACATGCCATACAGGGTTCTGAGATGGGTCTGAATCTCTTAGGGTCTGGTTCTCACCTGGTCTACTGCTTCCTCCCTCCTCAGAACTGCAGGGGGACAGCAAGCAATATGCCCACAGCTAACTTGCAATAATGATCCAGGGTGTGAAGCCTACAACTTGTGTAGTGATCATATGTTCCAGAATTTCTATATAGGCCTGATTTCATATATTCTGCACCTGTTCTCCAAAGTGTAATTGTACTAATGAGAGAGAGCTTGAGTCAGATTTTCAGTTCAGACAATGTGGTCCTCTTAACTCAAGGGAAGGAAAGAAAATTCCATTAGACTCTAAATGGGGAGAAATTAATTCCAACTAGGGAGACTGAGGGAGCCTTCCTGGTGCAGGTGTTCTGAAGCTAGTCCTTGAAGCAAGAGTGGTTTTTATCAGAGGAGACTGGGGAAGGGCATGCCAGATGGAGAGGCCAACCTGAATGAAGGCATGGAGGGGGCAGTGTCTGAGCACTGGGAGGGGACCACAGGCTGGCTGGTGGCTATTGCAAATGTAACCCCATCCGACGGAATGTGTATTCCAACAGGAATGGGAGCCTTGAGCTAAAAATACAAGCTCCAGCATCTGAACTGGCAGCTGGGGGCCCTGCGTAGACCTCTTGCTTACACCAGGGAGGGCTGCATCTGAGTCTTAGCAACCAACAGGCAGTGTCTAAAAGCAAATTCTCTTCTGAGGGGCTCAATGACACAGGGGGTCCTGGGTATGGAGCCCTGGCACCTTCTCTTCAAATCGTACTTAATTCTTATAAATTTGCTCCCCATTTTTCACCTAGGGGAACAATGCTGCGGGAAGAGGTGGAAAGGAGGGAAAGAGCAGAGACTATGGAATAAAAGAAAAGTGAGGGTAAGATTTAAAACTTGGGAACTTTGCCTAAGAAAAAGCAGTGAAAAAATTATTGAGGTATTGGGTTTGGGAAAAGATTGAAGAGGCACCTCTCTAAGGAGGCTCCCTCGTTAACAATAGGAATGGCAAGTGCCAGAAAGGCATCCTACCTGCCCCTTTTCTGTGCCCACGAAGACTTCCTGAACCTATCTTGCTAAGGCCTCTATCCTGCTAAGCCAATTCAGAATCCTTCTCAACACAGAGTCCCAGGAAGCCATACCCATCCGTGGAGCTGGCATGAGATAGAGGCGGTAGGATAAAAGTAGCAGGATAAAGGAGGGTCCAGGGCAGGAGAATTTATTAATCATGTCTTGACCTCTGTAAGGAGCCCTGGTGGCACAGTAGTTAAGCGTTTGGCTGCTAACCACAAGATCAGCAGTTCGAATCCACCAGCCACTCCTTGGAAGCCCTATGGTGCACTTCTACTCTGTCCTATAGGGTCATTATGAGTCGGAATCAACTCGACAGCAACAGGTTTTTGGCCTGCCCTCTGGGGCCAGGGCCTCAGAGGTGTAGGCCCTGGAGGAGTAACAGATGTCAAAATCTAATTTGAGTGCTTGCTTTGGCAGCACATATACTAAAATTGGAACGATACAGAGATTAGCAAGGTCCCTGCCTAAGGATGACACGCAAATTCACGAAGTGTTCCAGCAGAAGTGATACCTTTAAGAGGCCTGTCAGCTCCACTTTCACTCCCTTGAAACCCAGCTGCCATGCTGTAAGGAAGCCTAGACTATTTTGCTGGAAAGGGAGGCCACGTGTAGAAGCCTGGAGGATGAGACACCAAGTGGCAGAGGCTGAATGAGCTGCATGTGTGACCTCTGTCAACACTACGTGAGAGAGAAGAACCACCCAAGCAACCCACCAAATTGTGAGAAATAGCAAATGGTTGTTGCACTAAGCCATTGAGTTTGGAAACTCCTGGCTAGTCAGCACTCTAAATCAGCAGTTCCCAAAATTTTTGGTATTAGAACCCCTTTTCACTCTTAAGAGAACCCCAATAAGATTTTGTTTATGTGAGTTATATCTGTCCGTATTTATCATACTGGAAAATAATACTGAGAAAATTATATTTACTATTTAACTTATTTAAAAATAACAATAAACCCATTATATGTTAACATAAACACTGTACTTTTACGGAAAATACTTCTATTTTCCAAGACTTCTTTTTTAACTGGGAAAAAATAGCATTGTTTTAAATGTTTGAAAGTCTCTTTAATGTCTGGCTTAATAGAAAACAGCTGGATTCTCATAGCTGCTTCTGAATTCAATCTGTAGTGATATGTCATCTTGGTTGAAGTATATGAATATGCTGTTGGAAAGTGAGGAGTATTTTTTTAAAACATTTTATTATGCTTTAAGTGAAAGTTTACATATCAAAATAGTTTCCTGTTCAATGGTTCATACACGTTTTTCCATGACATTGGCCGCAATCCCCGCAATGTGTTAGCACTCTCCCCATTTCTACTCTGGGTTTCCCATTTCCATTTGTTTAGTTTTCCTTCCTCTTCCTACCTCCTCATCTTTGCTTTTGGGCAAATACTGCCCCTTGGTCTCATATAGTTGATTATTCTAAGGAGCACATTCCCCATGGGTGTTACTGTCTACCTTTTGGGATTGTCTATTGTCTGGCTGAAAGGTGACCTCGGGGAGTGGTTTCAATTCCAGGTTTGAACAGTGTCTTAGGGCTATGGTCTATGAGGTTCTGCCGGTCTCTACCAGACCAGTAAGTCTGGTCTTTTTCATGAATTTGAATTTTGTTTTACATTTGTTTCCCACCCTAACTGGGACCATCTATTGTGTTACTGGTCAGAGCAGAGCAGTCTGTAGTCATAGCAGGGCACCATCTAGTTCTTCTGTTCTCAGGCAAGTGGAGGCTGTGGTTCATGCGGGCCTTTACCCCTTTGGACTAATTGCTTTCTTGAGTCTTTGGTTTTCTTCACTCAGGGTGTCTTAGGCTGGGTTCTCTAAAGAAGCAAAACCAGTGAAGCGTATGTACCTATATAAAATATATATATATATATATAGACAGAGAGAAAGATTTATATCAAGGAAATGGCTCATGTGGTTGTAGAGGATGGAAAGTCCCAAGTCTGTGGGTCAGGCTGGAGGCTTCTCCTAACTCGTGTAGCTGAGGAAGTCGATAAATCCCAAGACTGGCAGGTAAGCTGCTAGCTCAAGTCCCAAGAACCGGAGGTCAGATGAACAGGAGCAAGCTGCAGGATCCAGAGCGAGCAAAAACCTGAGAGCTTTGCCAGAAAGCCCACCTATATTGGATGCAGGCCATACCCCCAAAGAAACCCCCTTCCAACTGATTGGCTGCTCGTAACAGATCTCATCACTGAGGTAATTATATCAGATTCCATCATGAAGGCAATTACATCATTACGTAGCTGCCAAACTACATGGTAACCGCCAAACCACTGAGAATAATGTCCCAGCCAAATTGACAGACAACCTTAACCATCACACAGCAAAGAGTGTTTCAATAATTTTTTCAAATAATTGTGGATATTATTTTTTCATACTGCACCAAAATTTGACAATTGTTACTCTGTTACGTTAATGTTCACTGCTTTAGCTTTTACTTTCAATGGGTCCTTTACTCATACATGATTTTATAACACTACACATTAGTCATTTGAAGACTACTGATTAACAGAATTATATATATCTTCCAAACGTCAATGTATTTAATTTTACAAGATTTAAAAACCACATTTGTTAATATCGCCAATACTGTCACAAAAGTTTCTAACTATTAGGAAACTGTCAGGCTCACAGTAACTGATAAAATTTTTCCAGAATTCTAATTTTTGCTTGGCAACAAGTACAGTCAGTTGCTTTCCTTGGAGTGACAGTGTGTCTTCATCCATTCTTGAAGACTGGTGTCCGTGAACAGAGTAGCTAGTTCAGCTCACAGTTCAGTTGTATGAGTGCTTTTCTTGGAGATTACCATTGTGCTTCAGTGTACAGCAGAAGTGCTTTTTGTACACTTTCCATTTTGTCGTGCAAAATATTAAAAAGATGTGTCCTCAAAGGTCAAGATATAATAAAATAATTTTTACTGCTTCACTGAGGAATTCTCAAGTAAAACTGCTTTTTTTTTTTTTTCCTCTGTGAGAGCATAGCAGTGAGGAATACAATGGCCATTGAACAGTTTGGCGCCACTGCCTTGATTTCCTGCGAAGGCGCCAGCAGTTTCACCCACCATTATTTTTTGCACTATGAGTGCAAATGTCAAAACAAGGAAAAAAGGTGAATAATATCTTAGTATTGTCATAAAAATTGTTTTTACCTCTCAGATCCGTGAGAGAATCTCAGGGACCTCCAGGGATCTGCAGATTCCTAAAAACTCCCAACCTAAGCTTGTTTCCTTTATGGTAATTGTCTTAGTTTCTTAGTACTGCTTAACAGAAATACCAAAAGGGGGTGACTTCAACAAGCAGAAACTTATTTCTCACAGTTTAGGAGGCTGGAAGTCTGAATTTTGGGCACTGGCCTTTCTCTCGGTTGGCTGTCGGGGAAGGTCCTTGTTTCCTTTAGCTTCTCTTCCTTGGTGCCTTGGTGATCTTTATGTGGCATTAATCTTTTTCCATTTGTGCTTGCTTGCTTCTGTGCCTAAGGTGCTCCTTTTATATTTTAAAAGTGATTGGCTTAAAACGCATCCTACGCTGATATACCGTCAGTTGCTTTCCTTGAAGTGACAGGGTGTCTTCATTCATTTTTGAAAACTGGTGGTTCCTGAAAACAGCAGCTAGTTCAGCTCACAACTCAGTCACACAATTGCTTTTTCTTGGAGATGACTATTGTACTTCAGTATTCAGCAGAAGAAAACCCCATTCCCAGGGGGGATTATATCCACATGTATAGGGATTAGGATTTACAACATATATTCTCGGGGAATATAATTCAATTTATAACAGTAATTTAAAAGCAGAACAAATAAACCCACCCAGAAGCAGAAGGTTCTTTGTTGAGTACACGACACATAGTAGGTGTTCAATAAACATTTTTTGAACCTTAAATAATGGCTTTCACTTAATGCATGTCAGACATTGTGCTAAATGAGATGTACATTGTCTCATTGAATCTTGCGCCCCCATTTTACAGATGACAAAAGCAAGGGTCAGAGAAGATAAGTAACTAGTACAGACAGCTAGTACGGACCAGATCCAGGAGTTGAACCCATTTTTTGTCTGACTTCAAAACTTGTGCTCTAAACCACTGTGCCATACTGTAAAATGGCGGGAGTGGTAAAAGAATCAGAACCTGTCTAACTTTAGGGGGGATAATGGGTATCAAGATCAGCCCAAGGCTGCTTTCTATGAGGTGGAAGTCAGACATACCTCCACCCTCCAACCTTTTTACCAGTTCTGACACCAGCCATCCGTCCCACGGCACTCTCTACTTCTCTTGTGGGTTTGATAATCTGTTGCAATGGCCATACAGAATTCACAGACCATGCCTGTAGTTAAGTGGTTTATTAAGGAAGTAACGGGGGTGCAACTCAGGATCAGGATCAAAAGGCTACAACTCAGGATAAGGATCAGGAAGCTATAGGCACAGCCTCCCTTCTTCAGTGCTGGACAGCTTTCTCAGCTCCTCAAGGGCCTTTGCTATCAGTGCAAATGATACAGTGAATCAAAATTTACATTTTAACAAGATCCCCAGGTGATTCTTATGTACAACTTCCTGGGAACTTGTTAGAAATACAAATTCTCAGCAGGGAACTTATTAGAAATGTAAATTTCACCACGGGTTTGAATCAGAATGAACTGGTTCAAAACCCTGGTCTGAAAAACCTCTGTGGGGTTGGCTGCATATATATACCCAACTCCTTGTCAGTTGAAGGCATGGCCACTCCCAGAGGGGGAGGAAGGGAGGAGGACACAAACTGACCAATCCCTTATCAGTAGGCCACGGACACTTCATTTGTATAGTAGGTAGTAGTCACCTAATTTGCATAGTCTATTGACCAATCCCTGCACCAATCCCAATCACAGGGCAGGCTGCAGCTTAGGACCAGGTAAAAAGTATCAAACCATCAAGTTGTTTACAGTTTAACCAGGAAATGTCAATTAACCTGGACAAAAGTAAGAAGACTCTGGGGTAGAAAACTAGGGCAAAGGCAACTCCTCAGGGCTTAAGGAGAAAATCTCTCAAACTGTTTTTCCAAAGAACCAAGGCAAAAGGCCACATAAAGGAACTCATTTCACCACACATACTGAATGTGTTTCATGGCAAAATCTTTGGTCCAGGGTTAGATGAAGACAAATAACTGAAGGGAAATTTAAGAAAATGTTGTAAATAAGTTCAAATAACTAAGAGCCTATATGAATCTATTGTTTATTTCCCAGCCAATAAGCTCAATGAAGACATACTCTAGCCCACTTGCCTGGGCCAGTGGGTTATTAGCTAATTGCAAGGCTGTTCTAAAGAGGACACATTAAGACTGATGAATGGTGATCATGAAGAGCACAAGGGCTCCTGCAATTGTGCCACAGATTGCCATCATCCCAGTGGAGAAGAGACACAAACAATAGCCAGAGGGGGAATGACACGCCAGTGGTACCCAGGTGTGGAATCTAAAATGCAGCAAGAATAATGAGACAATTGGGCTTCCCTGGGCTGTGTCCTCACAGGCCAGGGTCCACACGTTCTTCTGGAGTGGCAAGCAGTAGCTTTTCCCTGGTGTTTAGTTCCTGCCCCAGCTTTGGGAGGCTGAGCTGATTTGCTCCCATGGTTACTCCTATTCTTTTCAGTAGAGGAATTAGCCAGTGAAATATCAGCTACCAGTCCGGCCAAGTCTTTATTAGTGCCTCAGGCCAAGCCCCTCAGCATTCTTGAATATGATCTGGCCCTACTTACCTCTTCAGCCACATCTCTCACCTCCTCCCCCTTCGAAAGCCATCTACCAGTGTGATGACTTGAAGTTCCAAGAATGTGGCCTTTTTCTCTCTTCCAGATCTTGGTACGTGCTGTTCCCTTTGCTTTGAATAAAGACCCCCCATTCCCACACAATCTCCTCTGTATGGGTGAATCCCACTCAACCCTCAGGACTTAGCTTGGCCATCACCTCCTTCAAGAACCCTCCCCTTTCAGTGCCTACCTCTAAACCACCATAGCACCAATTTTTTTTACTCCATCACTTGTTCAATACGAGGCACAGAGATGCCACAGTTTATAAGACAGACACAATGCTCACAGGGCTTATGGGCCAGTGGTTTTCATTGAAGATGCTGTTTACTTCTCTTACTTTCCCATTAGACTGTAAGATCCTTGGAAAGAGATTGTGTTTACGAGTTCTCTGCTATATCCCTGGGTCTTATGCAGTGCCTGGCACAGAGTAGAAGCTCAATAAATATTTGCTAAGTCAATGAGTGAGTGAACAAAAGAACCCACAAGAAGGAAAAGAGAAGAGAGGAGGAAAAAAGGGCTAGTGATACAACGAATAGGAAACCTTTGTACCTCACCTATGAGTACTTAACCCTGTTGTCATTCCACAGACATTTTTTGAGGAACTGGGCACTGTTATAGATTGAATTGTGTCTCATAAGAAGATATGTTGAGGTCCTAACCCGTGGTACCTATAAACATGACCTTGTTTGAAAATAGGGTCTTTGAAGATGTTATCATTTAAGTTAACATGAGGTCCTAATACAATCTGAGTGGCTCCTTATAAAAAAAAGAGAAGAGGCAGAGAGACACAGAGGAGACACGGCCATGTGAAGATGTGTGTGCAAGCCAAGGAACACCTGGGGCTACCAGAAGCTGAGAGAGACAAGAAAGATCTCCTCTAAAGCCTTCAGAGAGAACATAGCTCTGCTGACACCCTGAATTCAGACTAGTAGCCTCCAGAACTGTGAGATAGTAAGTTTCTGTTCTTATAAGTCACCCAGGCTGTGGTATTTTGTTATGGCAGCTCTAGGACACTAATACAGGCCCCGTGGAGGTAGGCCACAGGGCCAGGGGTAAGGCGGCATAAAATAAACAGAACTCAAAATAGGACTTAGAATTTCATGTAGGAGTAGTATGCACAGATTTAAGATGTTATCACAAAACAACACACTCTTCAAAAGCACAATTAATCTTGTGCCAACTGGGGCCAGAAATGTTGAGGGATACAAATAATGATGTTACAGTAATAACAGAAATGGCTCTGTATTAGGTTGGCTAATGGCTGTGCCCACCGTTTCTGAGGTGCATCACAATAAAAGTTTCCTTTTCCTTGGCACAGCAGTCCCAAGTGGGTTTTCCTAGTTGAAGCACTCTGCTCTAGGTGGTGCTGTAGGGATTCTGGAACCTTCTATCCTCTGGTTCCACTATCACTTCTGGCTCCACAGTCAGGGAAACTGATTGAGGAGGAAGGCAGGCCTGCAAGTATGTGTCTCACTTCTGCCCACATTACATTGACCAGAACTCAGTCTTATAAAAAAAAATAGCCCCACCTAACTACGCAGGAGGCTGGAAACTGTAGTATGGCAGTATGCCCTGAAGGAGAGTAAAATGAAGATTGGTGAACACATGTTAGTCTCCATCACAGTTCTCACTTACTGAGAATCTACTCTGTGTCAGGCACCATGTCAAGCAAGTTATTTTCATTTTTGCCATTTTATCCTTATACCAACTCTCATTTACAGTGGAGGAAACCAAGGATCAGAGAGTTTAAGTAAATTTTATGAAAGGCTCACACTTGGATGACTAATTTGGAACTGGGTTTGTCTGACACTGAAGACTATAATTGATAAAGAAGGACAGATAACACTAGTGAGGCCATAATTGCTCCAGAACTACACCCACCTGTTCAACATTATCATCATTTTGTTGCTGTTGTTAGGTGCTGTCGAATTGGTTCCAAGTCATAGTTGCATATGTACAACAGAACAAAACACTGCCCGGTCCTATGCTGTCCTCACAATCGTTGCTATGTTTGAGCCCATTGTTGCAGCTACTGTGTCAATTCATCTCATTGAGGGTCTTCCTCTTTTCTCTGACCTTCTGCTTTACCAAACATGATGTCCTTCTTCAGGGACTGGTCCCTCCTGATAACATGTCCAAAGTATGTATGATGAAGTCTTGCCATCCTTGCTTCTAAGGAGCTTTCTGGCTGTACTTCTTCCAAGACAGATTTGTTCTTCTTCCAGTCCTTGGTATATTCCATATTGTTCACCAACACCATGGAAACCCTGGTGGCGTAGTGGTTAAATGCTACGGCTGCTAACCAAAGGGTCGGCAGTTCAAATCCACCAGGCGCTCCTTGGAAACTCTATGGGGACAGTTCTACTCTGTCCTATCTGAGTCGGAATCGACTTGACAGCACTGGGTTTTTTGGTTTCGCCAACACCATAATTCAAATGCATCAATTCTTCCGCCTTCCTTATTCACTGTCCAGCTTTCGTATGTATATGAAGCAATTGAAAATACCAGGGCTTGGGTCAGGTGCCCTTTAGTCCTCAAAGTGACATCATTTATTTTTTTTTATTATGGTTTAGACATTGTTCTAAGCCCTTTCATATTAATTCATTTGATCCTGATTGAAATTCTGAGATAGATACTGTTAATACTCTTACCTTAAAAATGAGTACATTGCACAGAGATGTAACGTAAGTTGTCTAAGATCACTCCAAAAGTATGTGGCAGGGACAGGACTCAAGTCCAGACAGTCTGTCTGTAGAGTCTACGTATACATTTGTCCCCCTTCTGCCTCTTCTCAGAAAACAAAAGGAAGCCTCATAGGACAGATAGGGCACAGTCTCAGAGGTGAGTTGCTGGTATCCTGGGGCACGGGGAAGGGGGATGATGCAAACTAATCCTTTGAAATGCGACAAAAAAAAAAAAAAGATCTTTCTATTAATGTTTATTCTAAAAAAAAAATCAGGGACATTAAATTTACTTATGTTCTTCTTATGGAGGAGCCCTGGTGGCACAGTGGTTAAGAGCTTGGCTGCTTGAAAGCCACCAGTCACTCCCGGGAGAAAGATGTGGCAGTCTGTTTCCCTAAAGATTTACAGCCTTGGAAACCCTGCGGAGCAGCTCTACTCTGTCCTACAGGGATGAGTTGGAATCGGCTCGCGGTCAAGGGGTTTCTGAACGCTTCTTATACAGAATTGACCTAGGCGCCCTCATTCAATCCGTGTGTTAGATGATGTGTCCTGCAGTGCTTGAAAAGTGAATCAGTGCAATATGTTTAGTTTTAACGAAATTAACTCTCACAGTGTAGACAAGGGGTTTAAAAAGATTCATGCGATTGAAAAGATTCATGCAAAGAATGAATGACAGGCACCACCGCGGGAACCGCCACCGCCTTACCGCCTCAGGCTCCCTCACGCATGCCCAGAACCTCTACTTCGCAGTGTGTACGGCGAGGGCTTTTGGTCTCACCCCTTCCATTTTCCCCGCCCTCTTTTTTTTCCTGGGGTCTCATTGGCTGATTCCCCTTGCGTCTGGGCGAGGCACGCTTTGTCGGAAAGAGGCGATTGGACCAAGGCGCCGCCTTTCGCCCGTAGCCAGCTCCGATTGGCCGAGGTGCTGCTAGAGTTGGCATCACGGTCCTTGCTTTTGCAAATCCGCCCGAGTGCGCCCGAATGCTGTGTTTCGAGTCGACTGGCGCGGTTGCCGGGCCCCTGCGAAGGCGTGTCAGACGTTGGGCGGCACGAAATGAGCCGGGGACGCAGGAACCGTCAGGCCACGTGGCAGAGCGGTGCGGGCGAGGTGAGATGGCTGCTGCGGTTCCCTTAAGGAGCGGCCAGGAAGATCACTCTGGTGGAGGAGACAGAGGAAGGTGTGATCTGGCCACCAGGACCTCCAACAAGGTCTCCAGCTTACTGGCGATCTTGGGAAGACGTTACTGGTTTGGCACTCCTGGTTAGACGCTTCTCTTCTGCAGATAGATACTACTAGTCAGGAGCAGGTACAGGAAGTTGAGCCTGTGGCCAAGCAGGTGGAGCT
Organism: Elephas maximus indicus; assembly: GCF_024166365.1. Classification (NCBI taxonomy): domain Eukaryota; kingdom Metazoa; phylum Chordata; class Mammalia; order Proboscidea; family Elephantidae; genus Elephas; species Elephas maximus. The sequence goes on along the minus strand of NC_064827.1, from coordinate 82,299,847 downwards.
TCTGCGACAGAATAACTCGCAAGCAGAGGTTTCTGAGCAAGGGAAATGGCAGAAACAGTTTAAAAAAGCAAGACGTCATGACCTATAAATCCATCTCCAGAGCCCAGTGAGGGAAATGAAGACATTTCGCCAAAGAAAAAGGAACCAGGAGAAATGTGACCAGCAGAAACCTGTGCACAGCTTCTCATGTCTGAAAGAGTTCTGTGACCTGTGTGGGCAAGTAAATCCTGCCTGGGCATAATTCTCCTTTTAGAAGAAGAAAGAACATCCCTGGGAATGAGATTATCTGCAAAGATCGTTGTGAGATTGTTGAAGAAGCAAATGGAAGATTTGGTAGGAATTCATCCCTAGGCAAAGTCCAGAGTTGTTCTGGGTCAAGGTTTGTTTGATCTGCAAGATGCCTGAGGTCTAGGAGTGATCCCATTCACTTCTGAGAGGCTTTCCTTAGGCGTATTCGAAATTCTCAGTGGCTGACACTGTACTTGCCAGTGTAATAAAGACAGGCACTGGCAATAATGGCAACAACAGCTACCTACCTACCAGTTGCCATCCAGTTGATTCATACTCATGGTGACCCCGTGTGTTACAGAGTAGAACTGCACACCATAGGGGTGAATTCAAGGCTGTGACCTTTCAGAAGCCAGGCCTTTCTTTTGATGACCTTTAGGTGGGTTTGAACTGCCAACCTTTGGCGTAGTAGTCAAGTGCTTAACTGTTTGTGCCACCCAACAACAGCAACAGTCTGAAAATTGGGCAAGATTTCCATTCTATCAGAGAGAAGGCTACAGAGAAAGATAAATGGTGGATCCTACTAATGAAGCCACTTGATCTGATACTGATGCCGACTTTTCTGTCTAATGAAAATCTTTGCAAACTGTACTGAGCTTGTGGGATACAGTAACATATCATCAGGAGGCTATAACAATACCAAAAGGTGAAGTCCAACAAGCCAGTCAGCTTCATCATAGTATTCCAAGGGACCTATGGAAACAGCAAGGTTAATGCATATAAAAGGGCACCATGTAAGATAGAAGTATGACTACTTGAATAACATTCTGCCTTAGAGTTGTCTTGAAAATACCCCCATAAAACCCACTGCTGTTGAGTCGATTCCGACTCATAGCAACCCAATAGGACAGAGCAGAACTTCCCCATAGAATTTCCAAGAAGCAGCTTGTGGATTCAAACTGCTGACCTTTTGGTTAGCAGCTGTAGCTCTGAACCGCTACACCACCAGACCATTAAGAGCATTTCAGACCATTAAAATTACTTAAGGAGAAAAAAAACCCATGGGATTTTTCTATTAATATAAGATGTCTTAGTTATCTAGTGCTGCTGTAACAGAAATACCACAAGTGGATGGCTTTAACAAAGAGAAATTTATTTCCTCACGGTAAAGTGGGCTAAAAGTCCAAACTCAGGGCCTCAGCTCCAGGGGAAGGCTTTCTCTCTCTCTCTCTGCCTGGAGGAAGGTCCTTGTCCTTGATCTTCTTCTGGTTGAGGAGCTTCTCAGGTGCAGGGATACCAGGTCCAAAGGATGCACTGTGCTCCCAGCACTGCTTTCTTGGTGGTAAAAGCCACAGCTTTTAACCAAAAGGCTGGCAGTTCAAATCCACCAGGCACTCTTTGAAAACTCTGTGGGACAGTTCTACTCTGTCCTATAGGGTCGCTATGAGTCTGACTCCACGGGTTTTTTTTTTGGTTTAATAGTACACAAATACAGCCAGAATGGTCCTTAGAAGTGAGGATGGCGAGACTTCATCTTTCGTATCCCCGTCTTTCTGCTCGCTCCTCTCTTTTATTTCTCAAAAGAGATTGCCTCAAGACAAAATCCTATCTTGTAGATTGAGTCCTACCTCTCTAACACAACTGCCACCTACCCCCCTCATTAACATCATAAAAACAAAAAAACCAAACCTGTCAAGTTGATTCCAACTCATAGTGACCCTATAGGACAGAGTACAACTGTCCCACAGGGTTTCCAAGGAGCTCCTTTTGGATTAGAACTGCTGGCCTTTTGGTTAGGAGCTGTAGTTCTTAACCACTATGCCACCAGGGTTTCCATCATAGAGGCAGGATTTACAACGTACAGGAAAATCACATCAGATGACAAAATGGTGGACAATTACAATACTGGAAATCATGGCCCAGCCAAATTGATACACACATTTTTTGGGGGACATAATTCAATCTATGACACAAGACTACCGAAAAATGACCTCCAATTTTAATTTATGTGAAGTAACCAAAGCTAATAAGTAAAAAATACATCGTGTTCTTCAGAACCAGCAGGGGACATACATGCTGAAATAATAACTAACACTACACAAAGAACTCATAGTGACCCTACAGGACAGAATAGAACTGCCCCGTAGAGTTTCCAAGGAGCGCCTGGCAGATTGGAACTGCCAACCTCTTGGTTAACAGCCGTAGCACTTAACCTAACCGTTAAGCCACGAGGGTTTCTCTATGAGTCGGAATTGACTCAAAGGCAGTGGGTTTGGTTTTTGGTTTTGGGTTACACAAAGAAACCCTCGTGGTGTAGTGGTTAAGTTCTACAGCTTTTAACCAAAAGCCTGGCAGTTCAAATCCACCAGGCACTCCTAAGAAAACTCTGTGGGACAGTTCTACTCTGTCCTGTAGGGTCGCTATGAGTCTGACTCCACAGGTTTTTTTTTTTGTTTGTTTGTTTTAATAGTACATAAATACAGCCAGAATGGTCCTTAGAAGTGAGGATGGCGAGACTTCATCTTACGTACTTTGGACATGTTACGGGAGGGGCCGGTCCCTAGAGACAGACATCATGCTTGGTAAAGTAGAGGGTCAGTGAGAAAGAGGAAGACCTTCAACGAGATGAATTGACACAAAGGTTGCAATGATGGGCTCAAGTGTAGTAGTAATTGTGAAGATGGCGCAGGACCAGGCAGTGTTTAATTTTGCTGTACAAAAACGACTGACGATACCTAACAACAACAACACAAATAGCCAGTGATCTCTCAGTTTGTGTCTGGGCACTGCAAGTGCTTTACGTGTACTGTTTCATCAAATCCTTACAACAAGCCTATAAGGCAAGTGCTATTATTAGCCCCACTTCAGAAATGCAGAAACTCAGGACTGGAGAAGTTAAGCAAGTTGCCCAGGTAGTGAGCAGCAGAGCCAGGGTTTAAAGCTAGGCAGCTGACCAAAGATCATCTGCTTTCAAATTTTATGTTATACAGGGACATGCCCCAGCAAAGAATGATGGTATGTTTATACCATGGCCTGTTTTTGTATAATTAGGAAATGAAATATCAATATTTGCCTTCTCAACATGGATCCAAAAAGTAGGTTCTTAGTAAGAATAATACTATAAAATGTAAGGGTTTTCAATACCATAAGCTCTATGTAATCTGACCATTTGATTGGTGACAAGTTACAGTACAATTTATGAATACCATAGGTCTTTTCAAAACAATATCTTAAGAATAACACTAATTATTCAATGTAAGTTAATTCTCCAGATAACTACAGCAAATCCTTTAAATTCTAAAGTTAGCCCTCTAAGATAGAGGCTCTTAGACGTGGCTAACCTTTTCTTAACAGCTTAGCACTATTATTAATATTATCATCCTGTGCTTTAATAAAAATTCTGTCTTATTCTTTGAATTACTATTACTTTAATATCAGGCTGCCAGCCCACACTTCCTTTGTGGCCATGGTCTGCTTTAAATAATACCCTTCTTCAACCCTCTTCTCCCCACCCCTACTCCCACCCCCAATACATGGCCAATAAAATGCTTTGAGGCGCTCTGGTGGTGCAGTGGTTAAGTGCTTGGCTGCTAACTGCAAGTTTGGCAGTTCAAACCACCAGGTTTTCCTTGGGAGAGAGATGAGGCAGTCTGCTTCCCTAAAGATTGGAAACCCTATGGGGGCAGTTCTATCTGTCCTAAAGGGCTGCTATGAGTCGGAATCAACTTGACGGCAATGGGTGTTCTTTTGTTGTTGTTGTTGTTAAAATGCTTTGAACTAAGAAACCAAATAAGTTTATTATGAATTGTATTTTTAAAAGAGATTATGATTTAGCATAAGGTCTTTGTAACAGTGATTTCTCGTCCCTAGAGATCTTTTCCCCCTCTTATGTCCAGTTTAAGAATATGATTTGAAAGTTGATCTTGCTGGAACAATGACCAGCAGATAAACAGGTTACATGTGTATTTACCTATTAGTCACCTGGCAAGTATTCCTCACAATAGAAGTAGTTTTTTTTTTAAATAAAGGCTGAGTTACTCCAGCACAAGTATACACAGCAAGCTTTTCCCATAAAGAATCAGATAGTAAATATTTTAGGCTTTTTTGGTCATAGGGTCTCTGTTGCAATACTCAGCTATGCCATTGTAGAGTGAAAGCAGCTATAGAGAATACATAAATGAATGCTCGTGACCGCGTTCCAATAAAACTTTATTTACAAAAACAGGCAGAGGGCCCATTTTGAACTAACAGTTGTAGTTTGCTGACTCTTGCTCTAGCATATAAGGTATTGAAAATTAGCATTTGATAATTTGAATACTTTTGCAATCAGAAGTTTACAAAATACTTCACTGTGTGTAAACTCCTTCAGATGGGTAGGGAACCAGCTCTTTGGCAAACCACATTAACTCACTGCTGTGAGGAACCCAACCCACTGGGGAAGGAGGAGTCCTAATGAAAAGGTTATCAGTTCAAATCCACCAGCCGCTCCTTGGAAACCCTATGGGGGCAGTTCTACTCTGTCTTACAGGGTCACTATGAGTGGAAATCAACTTGACGGCAATGGGTATGAAGAAGGAGAAACTCTGTCCCAGGTAAAAGGACAATAAGGGCCACATCTCATTTGAGCTTGATGAAAGGTCACTTTTGAAATCCACTAATGATATAAAACAAACTTTAGTAGAAAATAAAGTTGAAGTTTAGCATTTCAGTCCCTAATGTTGTCATAGAATATGCCAGATCATTTGGGGTTTATTCTTTAAATGTTTCATTTTTTATCCGAAGGAATTCTTTCATTAATTTAAAGGAAAAAAAAAGTATAAAATGTACCATTTTCATACAATAGCTGATGAGTGGCAAAATGGCACTGGTACCAGAGTGTGTTTATTTTGTTTAGATTTTTATGCAAGAATTTTGTGTTTGGTTTTTTAGGGTGCTTTATAAGACTGCTGTGGGATTATAAGTGGTACTTTAAAAAATTTCATTGTCCAATTGCTAATTGCTGGGGTGGTAGCAAGCCTCTATGATGGCCTTCCATGATTCTTGCCTCCTGGTATTCATTCCCTTGAGTAGTTCCCTTTCACACTGAATAGGACTGACCTGTGTAACCATAGGATATCGCAGAAATGACGGATTGTGACTTTCAAGGCTAGGCCATAAAAGACATTGTGGCTTCTGGCTTGCTCTCTTTTGGTTGTGAGGACACTTAAGTGGGCTTACGGAGAGGTGTACGTAGCAGGGAACTGAGGCCTCCTGCCAATAGCCAGCACTGACTTGTCAGCCATAGGAGTGAGTCGTCTTGGAAGAAGATCCTCCAGCCCCAGTCAGGCCTTCAGATGACTGCAGCCCCAGCCAATGTCTTGACTGCAACCTTGAGAAATCCTTAGCCACTATCAAATTCCTGACCCACAGAAACTGTCTGAGATAATAAAAGTTTATTATTATTTTAAGAGGCTAACTTTTGGGGTAAATGGTTATGCACCAGTAGGTAACTAATACAGCTAGTAACCAGAAATAAAATTGACTGTTGTATTGACCTTATATCTTGTGAGCTTGCTAAGCTCACTTATTAATTCCAGTAACTTTTTTTTTTGTAGATTCTTTGAAATGTCCTGTGTAGACAATAATACAATCAGCAAAGAAAGACAGTTTTATTTCTTCCTTTCCAATGGGACCTTTATTTTTTCTTACCTTATTGCATTGGTGCTAGCAGACAGCCTTGTCTTATTTTTGATCCTAGGGGGAAAGGGGAAAAGCATTCATTCTTTCACCATTGAGTATGATGTTAGCTACAGGACTTTTTTTTTTTTTTAATTGTTCTTTAAGGGAAAGTTTATAAACCGAGTCAGTCTCTCATACAAAAACTTATATACACCTTGCTATATACTCCTAGTTGCTCTCCTCCTAGTGAGACAGCACACTCCTTCCCTCTACTCTATTTTTGTATCCATTCGGCCAGCTTCTGTCCCCCTCTGCCTTCTCATCTCTTCTCTAGACAGGAGCTGCCCACATAGTCTCATGTGTCTAGTTGATCCAAGAAGCTCACTCTTCACCAGTATCATTTTCTATCCCATAGTCCAGTCCAATCCCTGTCTAAAGAGTTGGCTTTGGGAATGGTTTCGGTCTTGGGCTCACAGAAGGTCTGGGGACCATGGTCTCTGGGGTCCTTCTCGTCTCAGACCATTAAGTCTGGTTTTTTTTACAAGAATTTGAGGTCTGCATCCCACTGCTCTCCTGCTCCCTCAGGGGTTCTCTGTTGTGTTCCCAGTCAGGGCAGTCATCGGTTGTTAGCTACAGAATTTTTGTAGATACCTTTTATCAGGCTGAGAAAGTTCCCTTCTATTTTTAGTTTATTGAGAGTTGTTTTTCATTCATAAATGGGTGTTGAATTTTGTCAAACAAAATGGCAACCCACAGACTGGGAGAGAATATTTGCCAAAAAATACATCCAGCAACTTGTATCTAAAATATATAAAAAATACTTACAACTCAAGAATATGAAGACAAACAATCCAGCTTTAAAAATGAACAAAAGTTTGAATAGACATTTCACCAGAAAAGATGTGTGGATAGCAAATAAACACATGAAAATATGGTCAACATCATTAATCACTAAAAACAACAACAAAAAAAACCAAACCCATTGCCGTCGAGTCAATTCCAATTCGCAGCGACCCTGTAGGACAGAGTAGAAGTGCCCCATAAGATTTCCAAGGAGCAGCTGATGGATTCAAACTGCCGACCTTTTGGTTAGCAGCCGAGCTCTTAACCGCTATGCCACCAGGGTTTCCAAATAAAGCTTTACAGAAGCAGACTGCCACATCTTCCTCCTGCAGAGTGGGTTTGAACCATCAACCTTTTGGTTAGCATTCAAGCATTTAACCACTGCACCACCAGGGCTCCTCATTAGTCGATAAAATGGTACAAAACCTTTGGAAAACAGTTTTGCCATTTCTTAAAATGTTAAGCATACAACGAATACTTGTACATAAATGTCCATGTCAGCTGTGATAGAATAACGGCCCCCCAAGAAGCCCATTTCCTAATCCCCAGAACCTGTGAATGTGTTACCTCATGTAGCCAAAGGGACTTGGCAAATGTGACTATATTAAGGATTTTGAGATGGGAGATTATCCTGAATTAGCGGGGTCAGACCAATGTAACCACAAGGATCCTTGTAAGAAGAAGGCCAGAGGGCAAGAGTCAGAGAAGGAGATATGACAGAAGCAGAGTGATGTGGGGCTATGAAACAAGGAGTGTGGGCAGCCTTTACAAGCTGGAAAGGGCAAAGGAACAAATTCTCCCCTAAAGACCAAAACCAAATCCATTGCTGTCGAGTCAGTTCTGACTCATAGCGACCCTATAAGAGCCTCCAAAAGAAATGCAGCCCTGCCGACAGCTTGACTTTAGGCCGGTGAGACTGATTTCAGACATCTGACCTCCTCTGTATTGTTTTAAGTCACTAAGTTTGTGGTAATTTGTTATGGTAGCAATAGGAAACTAATACAGTAGCTTTACTTGTTATAGCCTTTTGGAAATAACAGAAATCTTCATCAACGGATGAACAGATAAATTATGATATACCCATACAACGGAATACTATGCAGCAGTAAAAAGGAGTGAACTATTGATACATTCAACATTGCTGAATCTCAAAATAAGTAGGCTGAATGAAAGAAGCCAGACCAAGAGTATTACTGTATGCTTCAACTTATAAAAATTCTAGAAAATGCAAACTAATCTATAGTAACGGAGAGATCAGTGGTTGCCTGGGGATGACAGGGATGGGGGTGTGAGGAGGGATGGAAGGAAGCATGGATTGCAAACGGGCACAAGGAAACTTGAGGGTGTTGGAAATATTCATTATATTGATTGTGATAATTTCATGGGTGTACACATATGTCAAATCATACACTTTAAGTAGTGCAGTTTATTTTGCATCATTTGTACTGTAATAAAGCTGTCAAAGAATAATGAAACCATCTAAGAGAAAAAAAGAATAGATGAGGATAATATTAATGATACAAGCAGAAGATAGAAGTAATGATACACGAAAATGTCAGAGCTGACCTTTCTCCCAGTCCCAGGACTTGAATTGATCCAAAAGATTATTTGAAATGGGGACTTGCGGTCTGTCTCTTTAGATGAAGAACCTCGCCCAAGGTGTAGACTGGTCTTGAGAAATTAGGCTGTATAATATGAACCCACCCCAAGTAATAAAACATGTAAAAATCTAACGTCCAGACAAATCTCTACTTTTTTTTCCAGTGATGTTTAAAATTGTGGTTATACTTCAATCCGGTACTTTTTAAAGTTTCTTTAAACTGAATCATAAATATTTTGAAACCTTTTTGAGGTTTCTTGATAGCAAAAGCAGAAACTTCCATCCCACTGGGAATCATCAGTTCTTCCTGCTGTGGTAAAAATGTCTGTAGTAAAACTACAGGAAAAAAAGAAAAAATCTGGCAAGGAACTAAAATGTATTTCTTTATCAGCAAATATTTTTGGACAGCAACCAGCAATCATGGCTGAAGGAATACATATTAGGACAAAATATGCAGTGTGCTGTACAGTTGGATGATGTTACAAGTCCTTTTTAACACTTCTCTGCTTCTGGCGTTTGCTACATTCTGCTTCCACAATGAAAGACCCAAGTACCACTCCCTAATTTTTGTGAATCCCCAAAGCAAAGATGAACTGGAGAAAATGTAGCCTTAGCATTAAGTGGCTCAGTTTTTTGTTTTTTTGTGAGAATGTACCAGCAAAACTGCTCCCATTCCACAATTTCTAGACATAATATTCAGTGACATTGGTTAAATTCTTCATATTGTGTCAACATTCTCATTCTTTCTGTTCTAGTAGTTGCACTTCCTTTTACTTAATCTCCCTCCCCGCCGCCCCCCCCCCCCCCCCCCAACCTTCTCATCTCTGCTTTAAAATAGCTGTTGACCCTTTGGTCTTACATAGATACTTTTTTTGTTGTTGTTGCTTTAAGGTAAGGGGATGCCCAAGGGTGAGGAGCTTTACTCTTTGGGCTAATCTGTTACTTGGTTTAAATTAAAGGTGACTTCTGGAGATAGTTTCAATTCAAGGTTTGAAGAGCAACTCAGGGCCAGAGCCTTGGGGACCCCTCCTGACTCATTAGGTCTAGTAAATCTGGATTCTTCCGGAATTTGAAGTTCTCTTCCACATTGTCCTCCCTTTTTATCAGGATTTCTCTATTATGTTCCTAATCAGAACCTTCAGCAGTGGTAGACAGGCACCATCTAGTTTTGGTCTCAAGGCGGAGGACACAGAGGTTCATGTAGACAGTCCTGTAGTCCAGTTCTTTTTCTGATTCTTGGGTTTTCTTCTTTCTCTGTTGTTCCAGATGAATAAAGACCAATAGCTGTATCTTAGATGGCTGTCCGTAAGCTTTTAAGACCCCAGACATTACTCACCATACTAGGGGGTAGAACATAAATTTTAAGAACTGTATTATGCCAATTGACTGGATTGTCCCATGAGACCACAACCCTAAGCCCCCAAACCAAGAGTACTAATCCCATGAGGTGATTGGTTATGTCTAGCATCTGTAGCCCCCACCTTTTTTTTCATTGTTATTGTTGCAAAACCATATACCACTTAGCATTTGGCCATTTATCCCTTTTCTCTCTGTACAGCTTATTGACACCGTTATATCAGTCATGGTATGCAAACTTCACCCATATTCAGTGCCTCCTCTCCCATTTCTATAAACAAGAAGTGACTACAACCTAAGGATTACTTCTCACTTTTCCCTCTGCTCCACCCTGGTAACCACTAATGAACATTTGTATCTGTATATTTACCTATTCATGTCATTTCATAAAAGTGAGAATGTACAGTATTTTTTGTGTGTGATTGACTAATTTTGCTCAACATAATGTCCCCCAGGTTTATACAGGTTGTAAGATATTTCAGAAATTCATTTTTTCTTTATTGCTGAGTAGTATCCCATTGTATTACTCATATGGAAACCCTGGTGGCATAGTGGTTAAGAACTATGGCTGCTACCCAAAAGGTCAGCAGTTCAAATCCACCAGCACTCCTTGGAAACTTTATGGGGCAGTTGTACTCTATCCTGTAGGGCCACTATGGGTGGGAATTGACTCGATGGCAATGGGTTTTTTGTTTTTGTTTTATTCGGTTGTATGTATGTACCACATTTTACTTATCCGTTCATCCATTGATGGGCACATAGGTTGTTTCCATTTTTTTTTTTTTTTTTTTGCTATTGTGAACAGTGCTGCAATGAGCATAGGTGTGTAGTACGTGGCTCATGTAATAAAAACCATGATTCATGAAAAACAATGACAACAACACCTGTATGAATACAATTACTCATGGAGTTGCAGCTTTGGACCGGAGTAAGCAAGAATACTGGGGCGTGGTTAATGAGACAGCACAAATGAGACTCACCCACTGTATCGTTCCTGGGTAAGCTCTTGCCCAAAGGAAGAAGCCAAAAGTTGTACAAATGGTACTTCAAACAGTTTAATCTTCCAGTATTTTTTAATGAGGAGAGGAATTACCGTAAAATTATTATTATTATTTTTGCCATAGAAAAGTTCATTGGTTATCTCAAGGCAAAGAATCTACAAGGGATGTCTAACTTAAACATCAGTTTTGCATTTTTTTTTTTTACAAAAAGTTATGTGTTCCAGATTTACTGGTCTTTTCTCTGATGACAAGTAGCTATCAGTAGTGCTGTCTTAGCTGTCTGGTGCTGCTATAGCAGAAATACCACAAGTGGATGGCTTTATCAGTAAAGTAGGCTAAAAGTCCAAATTGAGGGCGTCGGCTCCGGGCAAAGGCTTTCTCTGTCAGCCTTCTCATAAATCTTCCCCCTGGATTAGGAGCTTCTCTGCACAGGGACCCAGGGTCCAAAGGACTCGTTCTGCTCCCAGCACTGCTTTCTTGGTGGTATGAGGTCCCCCACTCTCTGCTTGCTTCCTTTCCTTTTATCTCTCATAAGATAAAAGGTGGTGCAGGCCATACCCCAGGAAAACTCCTTTAAATTGGATTAGGGATGTGACCTGAGCAAGCATGTTACATCCCACCCTAATCTTCTTTAACCACAGGCAGAGATTATGATTTATAAAAAAAAATAACACACAGGAAAATCACAAAATGCAGGACAACCACACAATACTGGGAATCATGGCCTAACCAAGTTGACACAATTCAATCCATTACATCTATCTTACCCCATCTCTCTTCTGCTTGTTTGTCTAATCTCTTTTATACCTCAAAAGAGATTAACTCAAAACACACCCTACACTAATTCTACCTCATTAACATAACAAAGACAACCCATTCCCAAATGAGATTGTAACCACAGGCATAGAGGTTAGGATTTAAACACATACTTTTGGGGGGATACAATTCAATCCATAAAAGATGGCTGGAATAAAAAACAAATAAACAAAAAAAGGAAAATAACAAGTGTTGGGGAAGACATGGAGAAACTGTGTCCCTCATATATTTCTTGCTGGTGGGAATGTAAAATGGGGCAGCTGCTGTGGAAAAGTTTGGGGTCCTCTAAAAGTTAAACAGAATTATCCAGCAATTCCTCTCCTGGGTATATATACCCACCAGAATTGAAAACAGGAGTTCAAACAAAAATTTACATGCTCATATTCATAGCAGCATTAATCACAATAGCCAAAAGGTGGAAAAAGCCCAAATGTCCATTAACAGATAAATGGATAAACAAAATGTGGTGTATCCATGCAACAAAATATTATTCAGCCATAAAAAGGCATGAAGTACTGATTCATGCTACTATGTGGATGAACCTTGAAAACAGTATGCTAAGTGGAAGAAGCCAGACACAAAATGTCACATACTGTATAATTCCGTTTATATGAAATAGCTAGAATAGGTAAATCCATAGAAACAAAGTAGATTGGTGATTGCCCAGGGCTGGGAGGAGAGGGGAATGGAGAGTAATTGCTTAACGGGTGTCTTAGTCCTCTAGTGCTGCTGTAACAGAAATAACACCAGTGGATAGCTTTAACAAAGACATTTATTCTCTCACAGTCAAGTAGGCTCAAAGTTCGAATTCAGGACACTGGCTCCAGGGGAAGGTTTTCTCTCTCTGTGTGTCAGCTCTGGAAGAAGGCCCTTGTGATGCATCAGTCTTCCCTTTGTCTGCGAGCATCTCAGCGCAGGAGCCTCAGGTCCAAGGTACCGACTCTGCTTTCTTGGTCCTATGAAGTTCCCAACTCTCTGCTTACTTCCCTTTCCTTTTTATCTCTTGAGAGATAAAAGGTGGTGCAGGCCACACCCCAGGGAAACTCCCTTTTCATTGGATCAGGGATGTGGCCTGGTAAGGGTGTTGCGATCACACACTAATCCTTTTTAATATAAAATTGGAATCACAAAATGGAGGACAACCAGAGGATACTGGAAATCATGGCCCAGCCAAATTGATACACACATTTTTGGGGGGACATAATTCAACCCATGAAAATGGGTACCAAGTTTTATTTTGGGGTGATGAAAGATGTTTGGGAACTAAACAGAGGTGGTGGTTGCACAAGACTGAATGCACTAAAGGCCACTGACTTGTTCACTTTAAAATGGTTAGTTTCGTGGTATGTGAATTTTACCTCTATAGAAAAAAATCACAACATATACCTTATTTGGATCTTGATTAATTATAATAATAAAAACCCTGCAGAATCATAACATTCGTGAGATAATAACGAATTTAAACAGACTGAATATTGGATGATATTGAAGAATTATTATTTTTAGGTATATAATGGTATGGTTATGTTGAAAGGGTCATTAGGACCAAATACTGAAATGAACTGATTTTTTTAAATTGCTCTATCAAAGTATTAAACCAAGATTTTTAAAAAAATCAAGTATGTGATTATATGTATCTTACCTAAATGTTATTATTAGCACTATTTTAAAGTGAGAACCAAAATGTTGTTTTACTAACAATAAAGAAAATGACATGCAAGTTATTAAAAATATTATTTTATTTTATTTCACCCTTTACAACTTTATTACCTCTTGGGTTATGCAATATATTGTGCTAATATAGTTAAGGGCTTCCTCCAAGACCGGCCGCAGGAAAGGCAGCAGCTGGCAGGGTGACCTGTCAGAGGTAGTACCACTGCTCTGAAATAGCTCCCTCTGGCCAGTCAGGCTGCCTGACCGTCCACCATCAGTGAGTAACTCAAGCCCTTGGAATGTGAAGACTTTGGTGCACTTATCCAAAGCCAGACCTCACTCCACAGCTGGGACCAGCACTGTCTCTCACCTCTCCGCTTGGGCAGCGGGGTGTGGGCATAAACAACCACCTGGTGGGACTGTATGTTCTGTATCACAAAACCCACACAGCTGGCTAATTGCCTTCTCCTTTTTTCACTCTTTTCTTTGGTGTAGAATCACACACCTTATCTCCCGCCCAGAACCAAGAATCAGGCCAACCCAACAGAGAGACTTAGGCTCTGAGGTCAGAAAGACCTGGATCCTAATGCTGTCTGTGTGGCTTTGGGCAAATGACTTCCCTTCTCTGAGCTCCAGAGTCCTTATCTATGAAATCAGAGCAGTGATAACAGTGGACTTCCGGAATCATATCAGTTCGATAGCTTCCAGCAGGAGCTCGACAGGTAACGGCTATCGTGTATCATCATTATCACTGGTATACAGCCTTCTCTCTCAAGGCTGGGGTATCTTATGAACGTGTTTCCCTTGGAGTCAACCCTCTGGATCACCTGAGAGCTATGGTGACCACTTTCTGCAGGTGAGAAGCCAGGATTGCCCGGTCACAGTGGTGCTGGACTCTCCCCACCCGATTTCGGTCAGGCCGGGTGGGGACTCAGTTGTAGAGGACCAGCCACATACCAAGCCCCAGTCATATGGTGTTTCAGTGGCATTTCTACAAAAAGTTCCATCTTGACCCTAGCTTCATTCACGCTATAGCTCAGGAATGGAGGAATTATTATTATTTGCATAATAATATTATTGTGGTTATGCTAAAAAAAAGAGCGTGTATCCTTTAGAGATACCTATTGAAATATTTATGAATTAAAAAAAAAAGTGTACCAGCTCTCTGGGACTGATATAGAACAATTTTCAAGATACAGCATTAGGTGGATACTGCCAAGGGCGGAGCAGAGCGGCCTGTTCAGGATGGTCCCACTTGTGTTTTTTTTTTTTTTTAAAACAAAAGGTACATGTGCAGGTACACCCTTGAGCACACACACACTCATTTGCTGGGCTATGCAAATGAGAGGGACGCAGGGACCTGGCCGCTCTGGTGAGCAACTGGCTTTTGGTTGACATGATGGGATGGCTTACTTTTTACTACGTACTCTTTTGTTCTTTGAGATATTTTTTTCTCGTTATATACATATATTACCTTTTCGAAAAATTGCAAAAAAAATATGTTAAAATGTTCTTAACTCAAGAAAAAGTAAGAGTCCAGGCTTTGGTCCCAGAGAGATTTGAGTTTGAATCTGGGCTCTACCATTCACTAGCTGGGAGATCTTGGCCAAGTCATTTAGTTTCTTGGAATCTCGGTTTTCCCATTTGTAAAATGGGGATAATGTAGCTCCTTCCTTTTAGTGATGGCAAGAATTAAATGAGGTATTGTGTATGTCGTGCTCAGCACAGTGCCTGGCATATAGCAAGCACTCCACATGAGGTGGTGGGGATTACTATTCTTAGCCCTGAAAAGCCCATTCCTACCATGGTGTCCACGCGCCTTATCCTCTCACTTTTCCTCCCAACTTCCGGCTTTTCCTTCTTAGTCTCGGGGGTGGCTTCTCTTCCTCTCATCCCTTGAATATTGGAGCCTCCAAGGCTCTGACCTTGGTGTCTTCTTGTCTTATTCACCCAACCCGTGGTTACCATCTCTAAGCAGTGGATGATGGTCCATGAACTTGGAACCCCAGCCCAGATCTCGCTTCTGTGTTCTGAGTCTATACATAGGTCACCTGTCCACTGGACATCCATCTCCAGGTAGATAGATGTCCAACAAATACCACAGTAACTCCTTACCTACCCCCATGCCCTCTCCAGCCTCCCCTATCTCAGGAGTGACCCCACCAATCACAAGGAGGACTGGGAGTCTCCCTAGAAAGCCTTTTCTTCCCCTCCTGGGGTCCTGGCCTCCGGGTTAACTCTATCATCCTCAGGCTTTAGATGAACCAATACTTTCCCCAGGGGGTAGGCACTGGTGGGGGTCAGGGACTCCTCCCAGGTGCATGGGGACACATGCTTACAGTCCTTTGTGTTTCCAAACCATAATACTCAGTCTCATTTCCTTCTGGGACGGGAATTTTTAGCAATACAACATGCAAGTATTTGTAACCCCCCCCCACCCCATGTTCTAAAAGGATCCTTTGTTGCCCCTCAAGTCTCCTGGGGCTTTGCTCTGATATGAACAGTAGTGGGTGCAGCTGCTGAGGAAGGAGCTAGAACATGTCAGAAAATGCTCCACTATGAAAGGACAGGGGCTGCCTGAGGAAGAAGAGGAGGCGGGGAAGAGGGACAAATCAGGAGTGCAGGTGCTGAGGATTTGGAGCAGGCTGAGAGAGGGAAAGAGCAAGTGGGGGGAGCCGAGGACCTGTGCAGAGACAGGATGCTATCTAAAGAGATTCTAGCAAGTCTCTCTGCGTGCCATGCACTCCTTCCCCCCAGTCTTCTGCCCCTCAATCGAGATTCTGGAAAGACGAGCATTTTTCTCCTTACATGACTTGGAGTGGATGTGTGATTAGAATGTGGCAACATCTGAGCCCGGCCTGCAGGTGGCAGCCAAGAGGCTGGGCTTGTTCCATTTCAGAAGTTTGTGTCCCCACTGGACTTAAGGTCCTTGAGGGCCATGGCCACGGCTGCCTGTGTCCCCTGCATGTTCCCAGGACTCACCACAGGCAGGGTCTGGCGTACATAGGAGCTCAACACATATTCATTGAGTGACTAGAATAAGAGCTGCCTGGGCCCCACCTGAAGCAGCTCTGGGTGCAGCCTGGCAAAATGAGGACCAGGCGCAGAGATGGTGCTGTCTCCAGGGCAGGTAAGGAGGGAGGGAGGAGGAAGGGAGAGGGACCAGCAGAGGCCTGGATCTCTGGGCTCCTGGATTCAACTCTTCCCTTTTGTCTCCAGAACACGCAGGCCCAGGCTCTGCTACTCCCCTCTGAGGTCACTGACCCAAACCATCTTTCTGCACCATCACTGAAGACCCCCTCTGCTTCCCCTCTAATTTAAGTCTGGCCTTTAACACATGATTTTCTTTTCCTGCCTGACCCTTGGCACCCCGGGATCCCCACCTCCTGCCTGCCACTTCTCTATCTGGACCCAGGCTCGAGTTGGGGTTTGAGGAGTGTCTTAGGTCCACATGGCTCCTCATTTATTCACTCATCAAATGCAGTATTTATTGAGCACTGGTATGTGCCAGGCACTGTGCTAGGCACAGTGAACAGACTCAGAGAACAAACAGCTCTTAGAAGGACCTTCACTGAAAGGGCACACAAGGAGTGTGGGTCATAGAGGGGGTCAGGACTCTGGTCGAGGCCAGAGAGGCCGTCAGGGGAAGGGATATCTCAGCTGAGGCCTGAAGGATGTGTTGAGTCAGCCAGACAAAGAGGAGCCTCATCCCAGTAGTCAAAGCTCTGCCAAGAGCCTCACATTTCCTGGAAACCCTGAGACAAGAGTGTCCATGGGCCTCAGCCCTCCCTGGCGCAAAGGCAGCCTGCTTGTCTCAATTGAAAGCCATCCCAGGCTCAAGGTGACACAGCTGCCTAGGGCGGGAAGGAGGGGACATCCAAGCTGTGGCTCTAGCGTGCTATGCTGGAGTTCGTTAACATCTTTATTTTTCAACAGGTACCTCGTAGCTTATGGAATGTTATAGAAATGCGGCTGACACACATGTGAGCTCAGCCCAGCAGAGACATCCAGCAGGTTGATTCATTCATTCACCCAGTTTTGCATTTATTTATTCTACGAATACTTACTGAATGACTGCTATGTCCCAGGAACTGTTCTAGGCACCAGGGATACAGCAGAGAGGAGTGACACAGTTGCTGCCTGCATGGACTTGACAGTCCATGGGGGAAACAGACAGTAAACAAAGAAACAAGTAAACACACAATTTCAGGTAATGACAAGGAAGTGAAGAAAATAACGCAGCAAAGGGGATAGAGAGGGGTGAAAGGAACGGTCAGGTCTCTCGGAGGGGGTGACATTTGAGCTGAGACCTGAATCAACGAGGTTCCAGCCTTGTGGAAATTCGGGGGGAAGAACAAGTAAGTGCAAACTCCCTAAGTTGGGGCTTTGTGTTTTTTGGTCGCTGTTGTTTAATTTGAAAACTTTTATATATACTATTGTCACTGTGTGCCATCAAGTCAATTTTCGACTCATAGCGACCCTGTGTGACACAGTAGAACAGCCCCGTAGGGTTTCCCAGGCTGTAATCTTTACTGGAGAAGATCACCAGGTCTTTTCTCCTGAGGAGTCGCTGGTGGGTTTGAACTGTTGGTCCTTAGGTTAGTAGCTGAGCACTTAATCATTGCACCACCATGGGTTCTTTCCTTTACTGTTGTTGTTAGGTGCCTTCGAGTCAGTTCCGACTCATAGAGACCCCATGCACAACAGAAAGAAACACTGCCAGGTCCTGCGCCATCCTTACAGTCCTTGTTATGCTTGAGCTCATTGTTGTACTCACTGTCTCAATTCACCTCATTGAAGGCCTTCCTCTTTTCCATTGACCCTGTACTTTGCCAGGCATGATGTCCTTCTCCAGGGATTAACCCTCCTGACAACATGTCCAAGGTATGGAAGATGCAGTCTCACCATCTTGCTTCCAAGGAACATTCTGGTTGTACTTCTTCCAAGACAGATTTGTTTGTTCTTTTGGCAGTCCACGGTATATTCAATATTCTTCACCAACACCACAATTCAAAGGCATCAATTCTTCTTCGGTCTTTCTTATTCATTGTCCAGCTTTCACGTGCATATGATGCGATTGAAAATACCATGGCTTGGGTCAGGCACACCTTAGTCTTCAAGGTGACATCTTTGCTCTTCAACACTTTGAAGAGGTCCTTTGCAGCAGATTTACCCAATGCAATGCATCGTTCGATTTCCTGACTGCGGCTTCCGTGGCTGTTGATTGTGTATCCAAGTAAAATGAAATCCTTGACAACTTCAATCTTTTCTCCGTTTATCATGATGTTGCTCATTGGTCCAGTTGTGAGGATTTTTGTTTTCTTTATGTTGAGGTGCAATCCATACTGAAGGCTGTGGTCTTTGATCTTCATTAGTAAGTGCTTCAAGTCCTCTTCACTTTCAGCAAGCAAGGTCGTGTCATCTGTATAACGCAGGTTGTTAATGACTCTTTCTCCAATCCTGATGCCCCGTTCTACTTCATATAGTCCAGATTCTCAGATTATTTGCTCAGCATACAGATTGAATGGGTATGGTGAAAGAATACAACCCTGGCACACACCTTTCCTGACTTTAAACCACTTTCCTTTATTGTAGGCTAAAGGAAAAAAGACATGTAAGCAAAAACGGACACAAATGCAAAAGAAACCAGGGAGAGAACTAAGAATATGAAAGGCGTGGGATCTAGGAAAACAGGGACACGGCCCCAGGAGGACACGAGGCAGCAGGCCTAGGAGCAACCCGCCTGCAGGGGGAGCTGGAGGCTGGCAGATTGAAGGAGGCAAGGAAGAAATGGGCTGCGGGTGTTTGGGTGTGCTGAGACTCTCCTGAGAGGCATGTGACAAAGCTGTCCGAACTTTGGGGACATGTTATAAGAGATATTTACGAAACTAAGCAAAAACAAAAACAAGACAATTGTGAAATTCATGGAAGAGTCAGCAGCTACACCTATTTTGAACAGAATGAACCCCTGACCACCTTACCTCAAATAGCAGCAGAAGCATCAGTCAGATGCTGTTTTAGGTAAGACAGTCAAGGTTCTAGCCCCTTAGCCTTCTTTATTTTTCTTCGTATAATTTACCACCTGAAATATTACATATTTATTTGTTTACATGTTTCTTGCCTGTCACCTCCTCCATTGTAACGTCAGCAGGACTTTCGTTTTGTTCATTGCCGTACTCCCAGTGCCAAGAACATAATATGTGCTCAATAAAAGTCTGTAGACTGCAGACAAAACCTTAGTGAAATACTCAGCTCAGCAGGGAATAATATTTGCATAATCATAATAAACTTTGATTGGTTTTTACCAAATTTGTGATGAAACCATTTGTGGGAGCATTTGGGGGGATACAGGGAAAGTCAGTGCAGCAAGAGGTAGGGTTAGAAAGCTAATTCCTTATCTACCATAATGGGAAGTTAATCGGTAATGTTTAAAACTGATAAACCAAGAAACAGCTGGTAAACATATTATTGGGAAGGACGGAGGCAAATGCTCTGGAAACAGCTGGAAGACTGAGGGATGTGCCTCTGGGGAACTGGCCTGAGAGAGGTTGGGCAGGGGCAGCTATTTTCCATTATAAGGCTTTTATACAGTTTTTATTTTTTAAATTCCGTGCTTTTATTACTTTGCTGTGATGGTTAATTTTATGTGTCAACTTGGCCACAGTTCTCAGTGATTTTTGCCAAACACTAGACTAGTTTCTGTTCCATAATGTAATCTAAGGCAATGTAATGTAATCACGTTCCACAATGTAATCTAATGTGATGCAACCAATCAATCAGTTGAAAGGGGCGTTCCTTAGGGTACGGTCTGCTTTCAGACTATAAAATAGATATTTTGGCAGAGCTCATACCCTCTCTCAGCTCTGCACTCTTTCTGTCACCTGACCTATGGATCTTGGGATCAAGCCTGCAGAAGTTTCCAGCCTGTCACCTGACCTATGGACTGCGGACTTTCCAGCCCCCAACCTCAGGGCAAAGAGCCCCTAATTGCTGGTGTGCGGGTGTCTAGGGCAATAGCTTTTCTAGGTGGACCTCCTTGCGTGGCTCTAGGGCTGCATGCTCCCACTTACAGATGAGAATTCTGAAGCTCAGGGAGGTTGCAGCTGATCCAGGCCACCAGCCAGAGTGAGCAAGGCCTGGACTGGACATAGGTCCCATTGATGACCAAACACAGGCTGCCCTCCTATCCTTTGAGCGTCCAAAGAGAAGGAAATGTATCTCCTTCCTCTTTGTCCCCTCTTGACGTGCCGTGCTGGTGCATAATTTCCAGCTGCTGCTGTCAGTCCTGATTCATGGTGTCCCGCGTGTGTCAGAGTAGAACTGTGCTCTACAGGGTCAGGTCTTCAGTGCCTGCTTTTTCAGAAGGAGATGACCAGGGCTTTCTCCTGAGGCCCTCTGGGTGGACTCAAACCTCCAGAATTTTGGTTAACAGCCCAGCATGTTAACAATTTTCACCACCCAGGGACTCTGCTGGTGCATAATAGGGGCTGTGAATTTACATTGATTTGAAAGGGCACATTTTAGACTCCTTGGGGTTCAGAGGAGCCCTGGTAGCACAGTGGTTAAGAGCTGCAGCTGCTAACCAAAATGTCAGCAGTTCAAATCCACCAGCCGCTCCTCAGAAACCCTATGGGGCAGCTCTACTCTGTTCAATAGGGTCGCTTTGAGTAGGAATAGACTCGATGGCAACAGGTTCGGTTTTATGGGTTTTCGGGTTCAGAAGCAGTGAAACCCCACATACCTTGTGTAGGGAGTTCTTGCAATTATCACATTGGCCCGCTGGAGGGCACTGTGGGACAGAAACCCAGTAGCAAATGGATCAAAATGGCCACTTTAGCCCAGGCAGCGGAGGCTGGTCTGGGATGCGGTGATGACAGGTGATAATGAGTTTTCATTCCCTGAAGCTTGTCTTTTGGAACAACTACCTCATTGAGTCCTCACAGCGAAACCAGGAACTAGGTACCGTTAGGACGCCACGTTATAGATTAAGAAATTGAGGGCTCAGTGTTAAGCGTCTTGTCCCAAGGCCACCAAGTCAGAGATGGGACAACCAGAGCTTGAATTCAACTCTGACACCAAATCCCAAACTGTTACCACGTGACCCCTCACCCCCAGCCATGCTGTCTGGCTCCATCTTTCTTCCTGGGTCCCTTCCAGGTGGTTCCCTTAAGCTCATTGAGATTCACCCAGACCTGCTCAGTGGTGGGGAGGGGTTTCTCCCACATGAATTACTGTTGAGGGAGACCCAGCTGTAGGGCTGCCAGGTGAGGCCTGGGGAAGGAGCCAGGCGGCTGTGGGAGCAGCTGTGGACACGGGGAAGGGAGATTCCAGGCCACATGGCTGGGAGTCCTTCTGTTCTGGTCCCTGGAAGAACTGGCCTCCTGGGAACTGGCCAGGCTTATTAATATCCTGCTGAATCAGGGGGCCCTTGAGTTTCAACATCACAAGACCCGGGGACTGAGCACAGTGGGGATATTTTTGACTCCCCTTGTGCCCTCTCCTTCCCCTCTGCCTGCCCACCTCAGGCTGGGAACCCCGCACCTCTGAGTTGCATGTAGTGGGGAGGGGGGGTGGTAGTGGGCAAGTCACTTGACCTATGGATTCCGTGCAATACAGACAAGAACCTGAAGGTCAGGGCTGTCGTGACAGTCACTGAGATAATGCTCCCACATGCCCTGACTCCTGGGAGGGGCTAAAAAGCAGGAGCTGTTCTTTCAGAAAATGCTTTCTGTAGGCCTGTGGTGTGCCAGGCCCTGTCCTGGATGCTGGGGACCCTGTGACAGCAAGCAGCACAATCCTACTCTTACAGAGCTCACTGTTCACCCACACAGGGCTGAAGCTGGTGGCCACAGCTGATTAGGCTCGGCTAGGGGCTGGACACAGGCTAGGCCAGCCAGACAAACTTCTCGGACATTTGGAATTTGGTTCTGGGTACTCTGGTCACATGGAGTGGGCACTGGCTGAGGAGAAGCACAACTAGGCTCCAGGGCCGAAGGAACCATGTTGGGGTGGCCATGGGCAGCAGAGGGGTGGGTCTGTAGAGGCTGAAATGAGGCAGAGGTTAGAAAGACAAGGGCCTGAGAGATGCTTCCCAGCCACTGGCTTCTGACCCTTTGCACCGGCTTCTTGCGCCTTGCTCCAGGAGGATGTTCTGTGTCCCCCATCCAACTCCCACATGGCTGGACTACTTGGAGTGGGTTCCCAGCAAAGGCAGGTGGAGGTGGGATTATTTCTTGACACCTAGTCCTTGGAATTTCTGAAGTCATAGTTTAGATACTATTTACTGAAGCCTAATTCCAAACAGAAAACCTGGTGGTGTAGTGGCTAAGTGCAATGGCTGCTAACCAAAGGATTGGCAGTTCAAATCCACCAGGCGCTCCTTGGAAACTCTATGGGGCAGTTCTACTCTGTCCTGTAGGATCGCTATGAGTCAGAATTGACTCGACGGCAACAGCAGCAATTCCAAGCACAATACATATATCATCTCTTTGAATCCTCACAATATGCCTGTGAGGTGGGTACTCGGTTTCTCCCCATTTTACAGATGAGAAAACTGAGGCCCACAAGGCAAAGTCACCTGACCAGGGTCACTTTAGTGTCACACAGGTACTAAGTGATAGAGTCAGGCCTTGAACCTGGGTCTGGCTGATTCCAGAGTCCCATATTCTTAATCTAGATTTTATGCTTGCTCATTTAGTCAGGTATCTGTGGGATTTATTGAATAAAGATACTGATGAATAAAATTATTTCATATCTAGCAAATTCGGGAATGGCTGCTAGTCTTTTTATGTCCTGGTTCCCAGGTCCCTTGCACTGTAGGTCTCTCTAGGCAGTGACTGGCTCTTACTCCCCATTTAAGGCCCCCTCACCCTGTTTCCTGATGCCCCATACAAGGCCTGCCCAAGGTTGTGCCCCCGGCACATTTGTTCAGTGGCCGGGGTTCCGGAACAGTGGCCCCTCCTCAGACCTAGCCCACAGCTTGTCTGAGGGAGGCTATGGCTCAGAAAACCCACAGAGAGCCTTTATCAGTCTTCCCACAGGTCTGAGAGCCCACACCAGGGCAGCCCACCCAAGCCCCTCACAAGCCCTGTTGTCAGAAGGACACATTCTAACCCTGGCATCTCCTTGTAAGAAGAGAAAGATAAAGCCTGTGATTTTCTGGCCCCTTTTCCGAGTTTTGCCCAGTGGGGTGGGGGGTACACCAGAGGGACAGGAAGGGGGTCACCGAAACAGGAGGACCTGGCACTGGGCTTGTTTCTTCAGCCAGCTTGAGAAAACACCACTGAGCTGGCTGATGGGCCCTTGGGCCTAGGACGTGACTCTTCTCAGGAGGCAACCCCCCACTGGGGGCTAGGGGAAGTGGGGGAGGGACATCTGCCTCTTCGGAAGCCAAGAGGCCTAGTGTTTCTCTCAGGAGCCGGGAAGTGGCTGGAGAAGGGGTTTTAGTCAGAAGCTGGAGGATTCCTCTGGGGAGGGTCTCAAAGGGTTCTCACCTGGCCAGCCTGGCCTTGTCAAGAAGCACCTTCCTGTCTGCCCACTGCTGTTTCTCAGGCCAAGCCAGCACCTGGCACCCATTTCTTTGGGTTGGTACTGGGTGGCTGAGGGCTCAGAGACACTGGAGTCAGGCAGTCTAGGTTGGATTTTAGAAAAGTTGGTTAACTTTATTGAGCCTTGGCTTTTGCATCTATAAATTACAGATAATGGACGCTCTTATGTCATAGAGTCGTGGGGCAAAATTACGGCAAAATAAGGCTTAATATTGAGCCTGGCCACTATCAATCGGAATCAACTCAACGGCAACGGGTTCAGTTTTTTTTGGGGGGGGCTACTGAGCCTGGTAAGGAGCCCTGGCAGCACAACAGTTAAGTGCTCTGCTGCTAACAGAAAGGTTGGTGGTTTGAACCCACACAGTGGTACCATGACAGAAACACCTGGCGATCTGCTCCTGTAAAGATTATAGTCAGGAAAATTCTATGGGGCAGTTCTATCACACGAGTTTGCTATGAGTTGGAATCAACTTGTTGGCACCCAACAACAACAACAATCAGGCCTGGTACCTAGGAGGCACATAATACATGTTAATTAATGGTCACTGCCAAAAATCTCTCCTCTCTATCGTTCTCTCTCTCTCTCTCTCTCTCACACACACACACACATTTGTGGAGCACTAACAGAATGCCAGGAATTATGCCAACCTCTACACGTGGATAAACACACTAAATCCTCACCACCACTCTAGGAGCAACATACAGTTGATCCTTATTATTCACAGATTCTATATTTGCAAATCTGCCTGCTTGCTAAAATTTATTTGTAACCCCCAAATACTAGTGGCGATTTTGGGGTCATTTATGGACATGTGCAGGCATAGAGTGGTAAAAAATTTGAGTTGCCTGACACTCAAAGCTGATTCAGTATTCCTCAACACAGTGTTCTCAGGAACTTTATAGAACATAACGACCACAACTAATGATAGTCAGGTGTACTATTTTCTCCCCATTGTGCGGATGAACAAACTGAGGCTTAAAAAAATGAACAAACTGAGGCTTAGATGGGTTAAATTGCTTGTCCAGGGTCACACAGCTCCAAGTAGAAGAACCAGCACTGGATCCCAGGCTGTCTCACTTCAGAGTGTAAGCCTTAATGGCCACATTACCATGCCTTCAAATGAATTCATTTATCACCTTGTAAGTCCAAGGGGTTGCTGTGAGTTGGAAACGGGTAACAAGTAAGCAGACGTTTCATCTCTCCAATGGTCTCACTTACCACAATCATGACCAAGGAAATATACAAAATAGGCCTTGCTAAATAGTGCCAAAGTAGGTTTTTTTTTTTTTTTTAGGTGGCAGAAGGTCCCAGCTCTGCAGGTCATGAGCTTTGATCGCAGTGAGCCTATCCGATCCTGCTCAGATTCCATTTACCCTTGCACAAACCCTAACAAGCTCAGCACTCTTTCCGGCTTGTGGCAGCCCAGGAGCAGTAAACCCAAAGGTGGAACAGGCTTGGCACAACCAGATGCACTGTGGCCACAGCACCAAGTGACCCTGAGGGTCTGGCACCAAGGCAGGTGCGGGAAAGCTTTTGAAGGCAGGCACAAGAACTCTAAAAGCAAAGCAGGCTGGGGCTGTTCAGTGTGGGGCCAAATAGCTCATGATACATTGCCAGCCCCTGAGGGTATCATGGCAGAGTCACCCAACAGTAAAAAGCCTGAGAACCTTGCAAAGAAGACAGATGTTTGTAAACTGCAGACTTTATAAGTTAAATATACATGGTGAATAAAGGGTTGTGGGCTTCCAGTTGCATCGGAGTGGCTCAAGTTTCAGCCCTTGAGGGCCTTGGAATCATGACCGTGGGAGCTTTAAGGGACACTCCTGCTCCCTAACAAGTGACCCTGGATGCAGCATATTTTTTGAAGCATCGCTGATCTCATGAAAAGGAAGCAAACATCCCATGGAATCCCAAAACAAACAAACAGAAGACAAATAACCACCCAGACAAATGTGAGTTGGGTCCAGAGTGGTTGAAGAATGAGGCATGGGTGGCCAGGTGATGGAGCCACAGAGGTGGTAGCTGGTGGTGGGAAACGTAAATCCAGAGAACAGGAAACTGGCCTGGCCTAGCAGGCATCTGGGTGGGCAAGGTTGCTCAGAGAGGTTCCTAGGCAACACTGCTGAGGGAATTGCAGGAATACCTGTGCCGGGAACAACCATGAGGCGTGTGGGTGGCGATGAACTAGCTTGGGACGCCAGGTCTGAGCCAAATCCTCAAGCGGGCACGCTGGTTACAGGCAGAAGCAAATCAAACCTCTCTGAAGGAGCCCCCAGGACTCTCACAGATGAAGATCAAGCCATGAGCTCACAAAGATTAATTTACACATGAAGGTAAGTCACTTCGAAAGAAAGTCAATGGAAACAAGAACAATAAAGAACTACAGATATTAAGAGTCCTCTGATTCGGAATGTAGAACAGCTAATGTGTGAACGAGATAAAGAAATCAGGGATTCAGCTCGATAACCAGTTAACCAGTTGCCGCTGAGTTGACTCTGACTCCTGGCAACTTCATGTGTGTCAGAGTAGAACTGGGCTCCACAGGATTTCCAGTGGCTGAATTTTTGGAAGCAGATAGCCAGACCTTTCTTCCAAGGTACCCTTGGGTGGATTTGAACCTCCGGTCTTTTGGTTAGCAGCCAAGAATGCTAGCTATTTGTACCATCCAGGAACTATGCACATAATAAAGCACACAAAAAGAAATGACCTGGAATAAACAGACAGATTTGAAAAGCAAAAGTCAATGGAACTTCTAGAATGAAAAATATATTTAAAATAAAGTAAATAACTATAGATCAGTATAAAAGGAGATTAGACACAGGTGAAACAAAAACAGTAGAAGATATACCTGAAATTTTTTTTCCTGTAAGGATAAGGAATATACAAAAGAGAGACAAGATGACTGACTGGAGGCACCCCAGAAGGCATGGCTCCCGGTCTCTCTGTTAACCCAAAACTAAAACCATTCCCGAAGCCAACTCTTCAGACAAAGTTTAGACTAGACTATAGGACATAAAATGATATTCGTGAACAGTGTGCTTCTTAGTTCAAGTAGATACACGAGACTAAATGGGCAGCTCCTGTCTGGAGGTGAGATGAGAAGGCAGAAAGGAATAGGAGCTGGGTTGAATGGACAAGGGAAATCCAGGGTGGAAAGGGTCACATAATAATGCGTATATAAATTTTTGTATGAGAAACTAACTTGAGCTGTAAATTTTCACCTAAAGCACAACAAGGAAAAAAAAAGAGAGAGACAAGAGAATGAAGGAATAGAATGGGAAATAAAGCATTTACATTTATAGATGAACAAAGACCGTGACAGTTTACCACCAAGATACCTGCTCTAAAGGAACTTCTAAAGTTTATTTGTTAGGAAGAAGGGAAATGATCCCAGGATGGCTGAAGACGCGAGAAGGAAGAGTAGACAAATAAAATGGTAAACATGTAGGTAAATTAAAACAAATATTGACTGTATAAAATAACAAGAATGTTTCCATAGGATATTTAAAAAAAAAAAAAAAGACAGAACTTGAATTATTTGACAATACTATAAATTAGACGGGGGTAGTTTGAAGCTAAAGACTTTTTATTATTTGGGAAGGAGGTTAACATTTATAGACTTTAGACTATAAATGTTAGTAAAAAGTTGGCAAAATCTTGACAGTGACAATGAAAGGAATAGAAGAAATAGCATGTATTCCAAATCAGTAGAGAAAAAAAGAAGTAAAAAGGAAAATTGAACTAAAAACTCTGGACTCTCTGCTAACCCAGAACTAAAATCATTCCCAAAGTCTGCTCTTCAGACACAGATTAGACTGGACTGTAAAACATAAAATAATACTCGTGAAGAGTGTGCTTCTTAGTTCAAGCAGATATACAAGGCCAGAGGCAGGATGAGAAGGCAGGAAAGGACAGGAGCTGGTTGGATGGACTCAGGAAACCCAGGGTGGAAAAGGGTAGTGTGCTGTCACATTACAGAGATTGTAACTAGGGTCACATAACAATATGTGTATAAATTTTTGTATAAGAAATTAACTTGAGCTGTAAACTTTCAACTAAAGCACAATAAAAAAAAAAAAGAGGAGGGCAAGAAAGGAAAAAGAAAATAAAAACAAAAACATAGAAAAGGTAGAACAGACAGACAATTAAAAAAAACAAGGTGGTAGAAACAAGTCCAAATATATCCTTAATACTAATAAATAAAAATGAACTAAACCCATCAGTTATAAGAAAGATTATCAAACCGGGTGGGAGAAAAAAAAAATCCAGAATGATGAAGTTTAGAAGAAACCACCTAAAACATAAGGGTCTAGAAAGGCTGAAGATAAAAGGATGGAAAGAGATTGAAATAAATATTTTGATATCAGGCAAATTTGTCTTAGGCTTTAAAACAGTCATTAAGAATAGAGAGGATCACTATGTAATGAAAAAGTTTCAAACTATCAGAAGGCTGTAACAATTGCAAACATAAATAGCATCTAATAAAATAGTGTCAAAATACCTATGGCAAAAACGAACAAGGAGAACCTGCCAAATCCACCATCATAGTGAGAAATTTTAACACATCTCTCCAAGCTAAGTAGACAAAAAAAAAATTAATAATAATAATCAGCAAATATATAGAAGATTTGAACAACTTAAATAACATGGGTGCTCTAATGGACAAATATAGAATTCCACATCTAATAGTTTGAGAAATTATTTTCATTACATGTAGAGCATTTACAGAAAACAATCACAAATTAGGCCATAAAAGTTTCAACATTTTAAAAACAGTATTCTTTCTAAAAGTTCTTACCACAACACAATTCTGATACTGTTAATAACAGAAAGATAAAAATTCTAAAACCTGCATATATTTAGAAATTGAATAAAAAACTTCTCAATAACTCATGGATAAAAGAAGTCAGGATGAAAAATTTTAAAAGACATAGAACTGAAAGTTATACAAGGAGTAGTAGACTAAACATAAGTCAGCTCTGGATAGTCTTAAACGTCAAAAACAAAACTTTAAAATTTTTATAGAAAATGTGCACGGTTTTCTTTCTGATCTTGAAGTAGGGAAGACTGTTAAATAGACAAAAAAAAAAAAAGGCACTAACCATGAAATAAAAGATTCATACATTTTATTATATTAAAATTAAGAATTTCTGTTCATCAAAGGAGCTCTGGTAGCATAGTGGTTAAGAGCTCAGCAGAAGGTCAGCAGTTCAAATCCACCAGCCACTCCTTGAAAACCCTATGGGGCAGTTCTACTCTGTCCCGTAGGGTTGCTATGAGTTGGAATTGACTCGATGGCAACGGGTTTGGTTTTGGTTTTCGTCTTACCAAAAGACAACAAAAAGAAAGTAAAAAAAAGCAGCTGCTAACCTTGACAGGATATTTTTATACAATAATTGACAAATCTAGCATATATAAAGAATGCTTAGAAATCAGTAAGAAAAAGACAAAAAAAAAAAAACAACCCAATGGAAAACTAGGCAAGAGACATGAACAGGCATTTCATAGAAGAAGAAAAAAAAACCCCATTGACGTCAAGTTGATTCCAACTCCTAGCGACCCTATAGGACAGAGCAGAGACACCCCGTAGGGTTTCCAAGGAGCGCCTGGTGGATTCAAACTGCCGACCTTTTGGTTAGCAGCTCTTAACTGCTACACCACCAGGGTTTCCTTCATAGAAGGAAACACAAATAGTCAGTACACATGAAGAGATGCTCAACTTCACAAATGCACATCAAGACCAACTGAGATACAATTTCACATCCACTTGATTGTAAAAATTAAGAAGTCTGACAATACCATGTGCTAGAGAGAATGTGGATCAACCAGGTTTCACAGACTGTTGGTGTGAGTGCAAACTGATCAATTTGGTGCAATGTTGATTACTCACATAGTCTTTGACCCAGCAATTTCACTTTCAGGTGACTTACTGAAGAGAAACTCTTGGTTTGCCTGCAGATTTATACTAGAATATTAGCACTAATCATAACAGCAAAAAGGTGAATACAAGCCCAATACCCACTGAAAAGAGAATGGATAAATTCTGGTTTATTTACACAATCAAATATTATAAAGCAATGAAAACCAAATAAACTATAGCAATATAGATGACTCCTTTGACCATAACATTAAGTGATACCCTTTTTATAAAATACAAAAGCAATCAAATCTAAAAATACATTGTTTGGGCATATTTACAGGTGATAACACTTTTTTTAAAAGCAAGGCAATAATAAACACAAAATTCAGGATTTGAAGAGGAACATATAAATAGGTATGTCATGTCCTACTTGTTGATTTTACTGGTGGTTTTTGTTGACTAATTTTTGTAAGTAGATAGCCAGGCCCTTCTTCTGAGTCTTAGTCAGGAAGCTCTGTTGAAACCTGTCCACCATGAGTGATCCTGCTGATGTCTGAAATACTAGTAGCATAGCTTCCAACATCACAGTAACACACAAGCCACCTCAGTATGACAAACTGATAGATGGGTGGTGGTTAAATAAACAAATAAAAATACAAATAGTATGACTCAATAATTAGAGTTGTTACGAGCAAGATTATGATTGATCCAGTTCTGGATTAATCCTGGGTCTAGACATTCCACTTCCAGGAATTTAACACAACCTAATAAGGCAACTCTCTTGGACTTGTTTTGATTTTCTTCAGTTTCAGCTTGAACCTGCACATGAGTAATTGATGGCTGTTCCACAGTCGGCCCCGGCCTCGTTCTGGCTGATGATATTGAGCTTTTCCATCCTCTCTTTCCACAGATGTGGTCAATTTGATTCCTGTGTGTTCCATCCGTGTGAACGTCGTGGCCACCCCGGGTGCCTGCAGCAGGGGGTGCACGGGTCAGAGGACCCACGATGCCCACGCCCTGCCGCCCTTGGGCACTGGAGGCCGGAGGAGGCACCGCGGTCTGATACCTGGATGCATGAGAGCCCACTCACAGGCCCCAGGCCAGAGGCTCAAGCATGGAGTGGAGGGGCACGTTGGCTGTTGGTAGCCCAGGGCCCCAAACACGTCCAGGGTGCCAACCTCTTCGGTGAGTGTCACTGCAGAAGGAGAGGTGTCAGCAAAGGCATTCAACTGTGTGGATTCTAATAAATTATGGATAACATTGCAAAGAATGGGAATGTCAGAACACTTAATTGTGCTCATGAGGAACCTGTACATAGATCAAGAGGCAGTTGCTTGGACAGAACAAGGGGATACTGATTGGTTTAAAGTCAGAAAAGGTGTGCGCCAGGGTTGTATCCTTTCACCATACCTATTCAGTCTGTATGCTGAGCAAATAATCCGAGAATCTGGACTATAAGAAGAAGAATGTGGCATCAGGATTGGAGGAAGACTCATTAACAACCTGCGTCGTGCAGATGACACAACCTTGCTTGCTGAAAGTGAAGAGGACTTGAAGCACTTACTAATGAAGATCAAAGACCACAACCTTCAGTATGGATTGCACCTCAACATAAAGAAAACAAAAATCCTCACAACTGGACCAATGAGCAACATCATGATAAACGGAGAAAAGATTGAAGTTGTCAAGGATTTCGTTTTACTTGGATCCACAATCAACAGCCATGGAAGCAGCAGCCAAGAAATCAAACGACGCATTGCATTGGGCAAATCTGCTGCAAAGGACCTCTTTAAGGTGTTGAAAAGCAAAGATGTCACCTTGAAGACTAAGGTCTGCCTGACCCAAGCCATGGTATTTTCAATGGCATCACATGCATGTGAAAGCTGGACAATGAATAAGGAAGACCGAAGAAGAGTTGACACCTTTGAATTATGGTGTTGGTGAAGAATATCGAATATGCCATGGACTGCCAAAAGAACGAACAAATCTGTCTTGGAAGAAGTACAGCCAGAATGCTCCTTAGAAGCAAGGATGGCGAGACTGCATCTTTCATACTTTGGACATGTTGTCAGGAGGGATCAGTCCCTGGAGAAGGACAGCATACTTGGCAAAGTACAGGGTCAGCGGAAGAGAGGAAGACCCTCGATGAGGTGGATTGAGACAGTGACTGCAACAATGAGCTCAAGCATAACAACGATTGTAAGGATGGCCCAGGACTGGGCAGTGTTCTTTCTGTTGTGCATAGGGTCACTATGAGTCAAAACCGACTTGATGGCACCTAACAACAGCCACAATAAGGCACCTGTACAAAGAGGCATGGACAAGGAGGAGAGTCATTATAGTTGCATTATTTATATTTATAAAATAACTGTGAACAACCTAAATATCTAAAACAATGATGGCTCATCCATACAAGGGACCACCACGAGGCTGCGATGTTTAGTTATTGATGCAGAAAGGTGTTCACGATGTGTTAGTAAAGTGAAAAAGGCAAATCCCCAAACTATAGAGTATAATTGCCTTTTTTGTCAAAACACATATTTTTGGTATTTTGACAAAAAACATAAAAAGTATATTTTTTGCAAAAAATTATATAAACACATTTTAT
Organism: Elephas maximus indicus; assembly: GCF_024166365.1. Lineage (NCBI taxonomy): Eukaryota > Metazoa > Chordata > Mammalia > Proboscidea > Elephantidae > Elephas > Elephas maximus. The sequence continues at coordinate 82,267,676 of NC_064827.1, read as the reverse complement.
ATACAGTGTATTTATAAAATTATATTTGTGAAAATTATATTTTTATGAACACAGAGAAAAGAGTTCATAAAGGAATAACCAAAATGTTCTTGCTTTCAGTTTTCCTGTATGTTCTAATGCTTTTAAATAATGAAAATGCATTCTTATGTAATGAAAAAACATAGCCATCAGGGAAATAAATAATTTCTTAAAGAATTCACCCTGTTCCTTGTTAGGCTCTCAAAGGACTCATCACACATCTGCAGGCCCAGGGCCCTGGATTAGAATTCCTCTTTTCCAAGGGGTGGAGTGGCAGCCGAGGGGAGAGAGGAGGAGGCCAGGTCACATGGGGAGGGGCTGGGTGGGTCTGTGTCTTCCTGCATGTGACTCCCTCTGAGCTAAGGTCCACCCAGGACCTTGCTTGCCACTGTTGCTCCACAAACCCTTTTGGTTGAAAGATTTAAAATAAGGAATCAGGACTCTCAGGCACTTTTGCCCTGACTTGTCTTTCAGCAGAAGCAGAGATGGATGAAGATGAGGTCAGGCTGGGACTCCTGGGGGTCAGACTGTGTCCCTGACCCCAGCTGGACACCCCTCCGAGCAGGCCAGTCCCAGGCTTCAGTCATGAGTGGGGTTCCCAGAGCTCAGGCCACTACTGCCAGACCTCACAGCTGGGCTGTTGGAGAGAGGTGCTTTCTCAGGGTCCCAACAAGCCCTGCAGCTCTCTGGCTGGAAGCCTGTCCGTTTCCCACCAGCAAGCCTAGCACTGGGGCCAGGTTATTAAATGTGGTAACCGGGGGCTTGGAGCTGCACTGTGGCCTGCAGAGCAGCTGTGTGTTTTATTTCCAGAAGAACAGAACGTCTTGGCAGATCTCTGGGTGAAATAACATCCAGGGCTGGGCCTGGGGATCCTGGTTACTTCATCAGTTTGTGTGTGTGTGCAGGTACACATGGTAGGGTTGCTGTATAAAATGCAGGACGCTCCACCCCAGTTCAGTTTGAATTTCGGATAAATGAATAATTTTTTTAGTATAAGTATAACCACAGCTCAAATACCGCATCCTGTGTTTTTATTTGCTAAATCTGGCAAACCTGATACATGCAAAATGTGTGTGCAAGAAAACATGCAAGTGTATAAACGTGTACACTTTTGCAAGAACACACATGCATGTGTGTATAAATGTATGTGTGGGTAATTGTGCATATATACACATGGTGCATTTGCACCAGAATACAAGTGTACAGGTTTTCCTGTGTGTGAGCAAGTACATACTGCATGCTATTTCATATGGAGAGGGCATTGGTTTTTCAGTGGTAGAATTCTCCTTTTTCATGCAGGAGACCCAGGTTCAATTCCCAGCCAATGCACTTCATAGGCAACCACCACCCACCTGAGTGCAGGCTTGCATGTTGCTATGGTGCTGAACAAGTTTCCGCAGAGCATCCAACTAAGGTAGATTCGGAAGAAAAGGCCTAGCGACCTGCTTCCAAAAATCAGCCAGTGAAAAACCTTATGGATAACAACAGTTCCATCCACAATCCATCATGGGGATGGTGCAGGACAGGACCACGCAGCTTTTTGTTCTGTTGTGCACAGGTTGCCATGAGCCCGGCTGACTGTACAGCAGCTAACAACAGCCATTGTATATACAGATACATGTATAAAGTATCTGTGTGTGAGTGTGAACATATATATACATGCTAGCACACGAAATGTTAGACTAGAAGTGTGTATCTTGGTGCGTGTTATGGAGTATTAAAGCTGGAAGGAGGATTAGAGATCTCGTCAATGTCATTTTACACATGGGAAAGCCGACGCCAGCCAGCCAGTCAAGACTGTGCGTGTGCATGCGAGGTGCGGTGAGGGCCTCCTGAGCTCTTACGTGTCCAGGTACTGTGATGCAGCATCATCTCCTCCCCAAAACAACCCTCTTCTGATGACGCCCATTTCACACATGAGGAAGAGTCAGGTGAAGCGGCCAGAAGGGTCAGCCTGTGCCACGTGTACTCGCACGTGGCTTACGTAAACGCTGTGGGCCAAAGCCTCGGCCAGATGTTCCCTTTCTTCCTGGAGCCAGATGGCTGCTGATCTGGGAGTTGGTGCGATTTCCTACTCCTGCCTGCAATCCAGAGTTTTCCCCAGGCAGGGAAGGGTCGGGGGGAGCCGGATTTGGGGTCAGGTGATGATCGCCTCGGCCTTGGAAGTAGGTTGGGCGCGGAGCACCCCAGCGAGGATGAATCCTGGGACACCAGCTCCTCCTCCAGGATGCCTCCTTGCCCAGTGCTCTTCTCACACTGCCCCCAAGCGGAGAGGCTGTGCTGTGCAGGCGATGGAGCAGAGGCTGCCTGCCCTCTGTCCCCTACTCTCAGGGCAGGTCCTACAAGCGGTGCTCTATGTACGAGACCTGTCCCCTAAAAGCACCTGGTGTGTGTTCCATCCCCCTCAGCTTTGCCCTTTCTGTGGTGACAGGCGACAACTAACTGACCTAATAATCCCGCCCGGTGTGTTCTTGGGAGAGGGCTTCTCAGACCCTCAACCCCTGCATCCAGGCAATAGCCATGTTTTCATAGGGGTCTTCAGAGGCCCAGCCGGAGCCTGAGCCCCAAATTCCTGCTTTTGATTTTTTTGAAAATACTTTATTGTGTTTAAGATGAAAGTTTACACAGCAAATTAGGTTCTTGTTTAACAATTTCTACACGAATTATTCAGTGGTATTGGTTACGTTTTTCACAGTGTGTCATTATTCTCATTCATTCCGTTCTGGTACCATTTCCAGTACTCTAGTTTCTCTGCCCCTTTACTTTCTCATCTTTGCTTTAGAGTAATTATTGAACAATTGGTCTCCTATAGTTGATTTTTTTTTTTTTTTTTTTAAAGAAACTGATTACTCATGGGTGATATTCTTTATTATCCAATCTGTTATTTAGCTAACAGGTGACCTCAAAAGGTAATTTCAGTTTAAGGTTTGAAGCGTATCTCAGGGCAATAGTCTTGGGGAGATTCTCTAGTCTGGACTTTTTAAGAATTTGAGTTCTGTTCCACATTCTTCTCTTATTCTACAAGGATCCATCTAATGTGGCCCCGATCAGAACTGTCAGTAGGGGTAGCCAGGTACCATCTAGTTCTTCTGGTCTCAGGGTAGCTGAGGCTGTGGTTCGTGTCGGCTATTAGTCCTATAGACTACTTTCTTCGCTGAGCCTTTGATTTCCTTCTTTCTCTTTTGTTCCAGATAAGTAGAGACCAAAGTTGTGTTTTAGGTGGCTGCTTGCAAACTTTTAAGACCCCAGACACTACCCACCACACGGGGATGTAGAACACACTTTATGAGCTGTATAGTATGGATTGAATTGTGTCCCCTCCAAAATATGTGTTGTAAATCCTAACCTCTGCCTGTGGTTATAATTCTACTTGTGAATGGGTTGTGTTTGCCATGTTAACGAGGCAGGAGGAGGTTATGTTAACGAGGATTAAGTTATACTTGTTAAGTTAATGAGGCAGAGTTAGGATGTATCTTGAATCAATCTCTTTTGAGATATGAAAGAGATTAAATAAGCAAGTGAGAGAGCAGAGATGGGGAAGAGAAATCCCATGCCACATGGAGACCACCCAGGAGCAGAAGCTCAGAAGAGACAAGAACCTTCCTCCAGAGGCAACAGAGAGAGAAAGGCTTTCCCTAGTGTTAGCACCCTGAATTCAGACTTCTAGGCTCCTAAACTGTGAGAAAATAAATAACCGTTTGTTAAAGCCATCCACTTGTGGTATTTCTGTGATAGTGGCGCTAGATAACTAAGACACTATGTTATGCCAATTAACTGAGTTGTCCCACTAGACCATGGTCCTAAGTCTTCAAACCCTGAAAACCAATCCTTGAGGTGTTTGGTTATGTCTAAGAAGTATCCACATCTGTGTCTCCTATGTGGTTTACTATGAATACGGATTTACATGCATGCACACACACACCTGTATATACATATGCCTATAGATTATGCACCTACATATGTACCCACATATTCATACCCATATGTTTATATGCTTAGATACATATTTGTGTAACCACACCCACTTTTTTGGTTGTTGTTGTTGGTATTATTTCCAAATTATATTTGTCATATCCTTTACCAAAGATATCCTCTTGTTCTTGATTTTTGACAAATGAGAACTTCTCTAGAGGCCAAATATAGTCATTGCAAAGACCCTGGCGGGGACACCCTGACTCCCAGCCCCAGCTCTGTTGGGAAGAGGCAGGGAAAGGAATCATGATAAGCCAGGGAGGGAGGGGACAGTTCATACCCCTTGCTGCTGTGCCCTCGGTGGGGGCACAAACAAGCTCCAGAGTGCCTTGGGCACTTGGTGTGGTCCCGATACCATCTTTGGGCCTCAGTTCCCCCTGGTTTGAAATATGGCCACTGGTCTGGATAATTCTAGAGACCTCAAGGTTTGATGGCAATTGTTTTGGGAGAAGGGCAGTGAGGCTAATGGCCACAGCAGCAGCTACAGGGGTAGGTCTGGCAGTTTGCAAATGGGGATAAAATGTCTTACTGGGCACCTGTATCAGTTCCCTATGGCTGCTGTAACAAATTGTCACAAACTTAGTGCCTTCAAAAACCAAAAATTTATTATCTGAAGTTGTGGCGGTCAGAAGTCTGCTCCAGTCTCACTGGGCTAAGACTGAGGTGTCAGCAGGGATGCATTCCTTCTGGAGGCTCTAGGGGAGAATCTGTTTCCTTTCGTTTTCCTGCTCTAGAGCTGCCTACATTCTTTGGCTGGTGACGCCCTTCCTCCATTTCCAAACCAGTAACAGCAGACTGAGCCCTTCTCACATTGCATCACTCCAACCTCCTCTTCTGCCTCCCTCTTCCACTGTTACAGACCCTCGCGATTACATTGGGCCCATCCGGATAATCCAGGATCATCTCTCTATCTTAAAGTCAACTGATTACCAGCCTTAATCTCATCTGCAACTTTAATTCTCCTCTGCCATGTAACCTAATATATTCAGAAGTTCCAGGGATTAGGACATGGACATCTCTGTTGTCCTCAGTTGCTTTTGAGTTGGCAGTGACTTATGGTGACCCCAAGTACAGCAGAAGGAAATGTTGCCTGGTCCTGTGCCATCATCATGCTCACTTGTACACTTGAGTCAATTGTCGCAGGCCTTCCAATCTAGGGGGCTCATCTTCCAGCACTGTATCTGATAATATTCTGTTATGATCCATAGGGTTTTCATTGACTAATTTTTGGACATAGATTGCCAGTCCTTTCTTCCTAGTGTCTTAGTTTGGAAGCACCCTTGAAAATTGTCTCCCATGAGTGCCCTGCTGGTATTTGAAATACCAGTGGCAGAGCTTCCAGTGTCATAGCAACACACAAGCCACCACAGTAAGACAAACCGACTGATGGGTGGTGGTGATATCTTTGGGGAGCCATTATCCTGCCTATTAAAGCACCCCCCTCTACCTATTGTCCCCTCAATTCCTCCCCAGATCCTTGGGCAGTGGAGACTGCCATCCTCACCCGCAATTTACCTGCAGCGTGGCCAGGTTGATAACCTCTGATTCCCACAGGGAGTGTCACAACCAGGTCTAAAACCCACAGCTGCCTGACATGGGGGCCTGGCTCATAGCCCCTACCCTACATCACCTGCTGTTTGCTTCTGCTCTTTCATCCTATCTTGTCCCCATCCCAGACTTCAGGCCTTGGCAGGCTCTAGCACTTGGCCCTGGTGCTATGGTAAAGACATGACCTTGATCTTGAGATCTTTAGACCTGACTGAGGGCCAAGATCCTAGAGGAGAATACAGCTTCATTCCTTCCCAGTCACTCTCCTCCCCTCCCCAGGGTGGGGCAGAACCATCAAGGAGGTGGGATGTGAGGGGCGCAGGAAAACGACAACAGGTGAGGAAATAAAATCACCTCCCACAGCCCAGACTAAATTCCCACCCAAGGGTGGGGCTGTACTGGGAGAGAAGGTGAGAAGCTTGCACTCTTCTGCTGAGCTGATGCGGCTTAGTGGGACCACCTTTCCAGAGAGCAGTTTGCAAATGAGGATAAAACGTCTTAAAAATGTGCACTGCCTTTGACCCAAATCCACTCCTGGAAATTTATCCTAAGGAAATAATCACCGATGGGCACACAGATGGTCAGATAGTGTTTTCACCTCAGTGTTTTATAACAGTGAAAAACTACAAAGCCTAAACAGTCACACAAAGGGGGCAGGTTAAGAAAGTAATGTATATAATGGACTAGTACAGAAAAAGCAGTTAAAATCATGATGGGGAAGTGTGTCTGACTCAGAGATGTTTGTGACATCTTATTAAATGGAAAAGCAGATTGTAAAGTGTTATATATGATTTCATTTTGTTTAAGATGTGTGTGTGTACATACATATATGTTGCTGTGATTCCTACTCAAAGTGACCCCATGGGATAGGGTGGGACTGCCCCATGGGGTTTTCTTGGTCGTAATCTTTACTGGAGCAGATGCCCACATCTTTCTCCTGCAGAGCCCCTGGGTGGGTTCAAACTGACAACCTTTCAGGTTAACAGCCCAGCACTTAACCGTTGCTCTACTAGGGCTCCTTATAGATGTATATATTTATACATATGTATATATTTGTACATATGTATATATTTATACATATACTTGTAAGTATTTATACATATTCTTACATATTCATATATAAGATTTTAGATGGATGGTTTGTATCAAAATGTATATTAGTTTCCTTTTGCTGCTGTAAGAAATCATCACAAACTAGGTCACTAAAAACAGCAGAGATTTATTCTCTCACGGTTTTGGAGGCCAGAAGTGTAAAATCTCTCCCTGGAGAATCTACTCCTTGCCTCTTCCTAGCTTCTGGTGGCTGCTGGCAATCCTTGGTATTCCTTGGCCTGGGGCTGCATCGCTCCAAGCCTTCATCTTCACATGGCCTTTCCTTCAGTGTGTCTGTGTCTTCTATTCACAAGGTGCCCTCTTAAAAGGACAGCAGTCATTGGATTTAGGGCCCACCCTAAATCCAGAATGATCTCAACTTGAGAGCCTTATCTTAATTCATCTTCAAAGGCACTATTTCTAAGTAAGGTCACATGCACAGGTCTTGGGGATTAGGACTTGGACATATCTTTTGGGGGATGGTAAGGAGCCCTGATGGCGCAATAGTGAAGCACTCGGCTGCTAACCAAGAGGTTGGTGGTTTGCAACTACCCAGCAGCTCCATGCGGAAAAAAGACATGGTGAGCCAAGAAGACCCTATGTGGCAGTTCTGCTCTGTCACATGGGGTCAATATGAGTTGGAACTGACTTGATGGCACCCACAACAACATTCAGCCCGGTAGGGTGAAAAACTACAAAAATATAACTATCCCCTATAGAGGACTGGTTGGTGGATGGAGCAGTATGCAATGGACTAGTACGTATGAAGCAATTAAAACCATGGTGAAGAAATGCGTTGGACACAGAGAGATGTTTGTGACATTGAATAGAAAAGGAGATAATAGAGTGATATGTGTGATTTCATTTTGCTTAAAATATGTGTGTATATATACATAGATACATATACACATATATAAAAAGTAGGATGTTATATATCAAGGTGTCAGTACGGGTTATCTCAAGACAATATGGCAGTAAAAACATGGATGTGTGTCCTTCATGCCTGCCTTTTCCATTTTTTTTTTTTCCTGGATGAACACATGTAACATGAAAAGAACTTGAGCTTAAACATAAATATTGACTATATGAGTGGCCTTTACCCCTTTTCCCACTAGCCCATGGGTCAGGCAAGCAAAGTTGGTACTTTGGACCCAGAGGGGCTGAGCTATGACCAAGTCGTGTGTGTGTGTGTGCGCGTGCGTGCACACGTGCGCGCGCACTGCGGGAGATCACCGGGACATGCCAGAGGGCCATCCTTTTCCCAGAGGTGAGGTTGCAGTATTTGGGAGCCTTTGCCCGGGTCCTCCTTGTGAGCATGTTGAGGCCCTAGTGCCACAGGCTTTCCCCAAATCTACCCTCAGCGTCTGGTGAGCCCAGCGCCTCCCTCACTGGTGAACTTGAACAGGAGGCAGCAGCCCCTCTCCCACAGCTCCCCGGCATGTCACCAGACAGGGCAGTAGCAGCATTGCCTTTTACCGATGAAGAAACAGAACCCCATCTGGAGTCCCAGGCATAGGCTTCCCCTACCCATCCCCCACTGCCTCATGGGGGCTTCAGGATGCGGAGGGTGGGGATTAAGCACTGGACTAGGTGGGCGCTTAGCCACAGCTCCTGGCCCTCTCATCCAGGGCCACATCCTGGCCCCTCCTGCCCACCTTCCTCTCCTTCCCACCAGAGAGACGTGCTGTTTGTAGGCCCCCTGCCCGTGTCCCCCCACCCTCTTTGATGTTGAGGGATTTGAGTCCCTCTGAGACTGGAGCTACTGTCTCTTAGAGGGCCTAGAGGTACGCGGAACCCCAGGGCCCTCCCTTTCATGGGAACTGAGCCTCAGGGGCCAGAAGCAGGAGCTCCTGGAAGCTGGACGGTTGCTATGGGGATGGGAGCAGGTTTCTCAGAGAGAGCCGTGATTACGAGGCAGCTGAACACTTGCTCACCACCCTAGAGAGGTACTTAATGCCTTGGACACTCTTTTGAAGGCTTCCTGGGAAAGCTGGGTCTCCCTACTCCTGCTCCCCCGACACACCCAGGGTCGCACACACAGTCCTCACCATAATATGGATAAGCTGGTACCTCTGGGTTCCCCAACTCCCCACTGACACCTGCCCATCCAAGCCCGGAAGCATCTGCCATGTTCCTGAGTGCCTGGGGAGACTCGTCTGTGATTTTTTCCAGGAGGGAGTGGTCTAAGCAGTACTTTCCCAGCAAGTACCTCATCCTTTCTTTAGCAACCCTTCTGTGTGCCAGGCACTAGACTGTGTGCTCCAGATGCCTTTTTTCTAATCCTTACAACTGTGCAAGACAAGTATTCTCCCCATGTTATAGAGGGGAGAACCGAGGCTCAGAAAGTTCAGTGACTTGTCAGTAAGTGATAGGGCCAGAATTTGAACCCACATCTGCTAACTCCCAAATGTACACTCTTTCTTTGACACCACCTTCCCCAGCCCAAATCCAGGCTGGACCACTCAGCCCCCTGCAGCCCTTCAGCCAAGTGACGCTTCCAAATCTCAAAGCTGAGGCTTGAAGAGACACAGGAGATGTGCCCCAAACCCACATGGCTGGACACCCAGGTGACTGAGCTCTGTGAGCCCTACCCTCTGGGCCCTGCCACCTCAAGGGGACCATGACCTTGGGCCTCTGCTTTTCCTTTCCCTTACTGCCGGGGCCAGGGGTGGCTGACCCTCTGTCAATAGTCGCTCTGATCCCCACCCTCTAATCCACCCAACATGATGCCCTTGGTCCCCATGTCCCTTTGACTTCTGCTTTTTGTCAGTGGGCCCTGGACATTTGCACCCCTGCCTGGGGAGTGAAATGGCATGTGTAAAGTCACTTTTTCAAGTTTCCGTAGCCATGATTCTTGCAGGTGGTCCCCCAGGCTTCCATTCTGGGAGATGATCACATTGGCCATGACACTAGGGGTGGGGAGGGGGTGATGCTGGGGGGATGGGAAGGAGAAAGAAGAAATGGAGGAGACCGGAGGGCACTGGGCAAATTTAGGACCAGCTCCAGACTCTGGGGAGCCCAGCCTGTGATGGAGAAAGGCTGAAGCACCCTGGGGCTGGGTCTGTCAGAGGGTGGGAAAGGGCATGGGTCAGAATGAAGAAGAGTGGAGGAGGTGTCCCATTTGTGGAGAGCTTTCGGGGCTACATACTGGCCCTGGGAAGTCACTGGGAGTCAGGGACCACAAAGGCCTTGTTCCTATCATACCCAACATCCTGGCTGGGGTTGGGTGCTTCTTAAATACTTGTTGAGTAAATGCATTCTATCCACTGTGTCCTCTCAGGGTCAACCTCAGAAGACACAGGCAGCCTTCTGGTGCGATGAGACCTGACTCTGTTAAAAAAAAATTAGTCAACCCACCGCTGCCTGTCACGTCACCAGCCAGGCCTCACTCCAAGTTTGGTGGCTACTCTAACATTTCTGTTTTCAGGAGGGCTTGCTCAGTGGTTAAAGCACTCAGTTGCTGCCCAAAAGGTCGGGTGTACAAACCGACCAGCTGCTCTGAGGGAGAAAGATGTGGCAGTCTGTTTCTGTAAAGATTTACAGTCTTGGAAACCCTCTGGGACAGTTCTACTCTATCCTAGTGGGATGCTATGAGTAGGAATCAACTTAAAAGCAATGAGTTTGGTTTTTTTTTTGTTTCTCTGCTCTGGAGCCACTCCTGCCTGGGTTCCAATGCTGGCTCTACCACATCCTTAGGCAGATGACCTTTGAGAAATAACTTTCCCTCTCTGAGCCTCAGTTTCCTTGTCTGTAGAATACAGATAAGATTCTCATGAGGATTCAATGAGATAGTGCGTGTGAAGGACTTAGCACAAGGCCAGGCCCATAGGAAGTCACGAACCCTTCTCCTTCCTCCAAAAAAATTCATGTAAATAATTGAATGTCAACTCTGTGAAAAAGTTGGTTTCTGAGAGGTTAGGAGGAAAGAGAGATCTATGATCTCAAAAAAAAAAAAAAAAAAAGAATACGAATGTCATGGATGGAATTACCCATTACCTGCTGCTTTCAAGTCGATTTCAACTCATAGTTCTCACAGTAGAACCGCCCCAAAGAGTTTCCAAGGAGCACCTGGTGAATTTGAACTGCCGATCTTTTGGTTAGCAGCTGTAGGACTTAACAACTACGCCACCAGAGTTTCCATGGGTTGAATTATGTCTCACCAAAAAACATATGTATTAACTTGGTTAGGCCATGAGTCCCAGTATTCTGTGGTTGTCTTCCATTTTGTGATTGCAATTTCATGTTAAAGAGGATTAGGGTGGTATTGTAACACCCTTACCAGGTCACATCCCTGATTCAGCGTAAAAGGAGTTTTCCTGGGGTGTGGCCTGCACCACCTTTTATCTCTCAAGAAATAAAAGGAAAAGGAAGCAAGCAGAGAGTTGGGGACCTCGTATCACCAAGAAAGCAGCACCAGGAGCAGAGCTGAGGTTCCTGCACCGAGATGCTCCCTGACCAGAGATCGCTGGAGCCACCAGAAGCTAGGAGAGAGGCTTGGAGCCGTATCCCTCTGAGTCCTCAGAAACTCTCACCACGGCTGATGCCCTGATTTGTACTCCTAGCATCCAGGAGTGTCCAACAATCAATTTTTGTTCTTATAAACCACCTAGCTTGTGATATTTTGTTACAACAGCTTTAGGAAACTAATACAACCATTTCAAAAAGAGGGGCACTTATTGGCTTGGGAGTCCCTGGGTGGTGCAAATGGCTAATTGCTCGACTACTTTTTTTTTTAACTGAAAGGTTGGCAGTGTAAACCCATCCAGAGGCACTTCAGAGGACAGGCCTAGTGATTTGCTTCTGCAAGGTCACGGCCTTGACATCCCTATGGAGCAGTTCTATTCTGCACACATGGGGTCACCATCAGTTGGGGTCCACTTGACTGCAACTAACAATGATAACAGCTGTTGGCTTTAATCACCAAAACATATTCGATATTCCTGTGTGTGCACATGCTCTCTCTTTCTCTCTCGTTCCATTACTTGGGCTCTCGAAGCTGTCACCCAACCTCACGTCACCCACCCATGTCCGTGCCCAGGCTCTCTCCAGGAACAGTGCAATGGTAAGTTCCTGAAGGAGTCACAGGTTTTCTCTCTTCCTCCCTCTCTTCCTCCCTCCCTCCCTCTCAGGCCCTGCTCCTGCAGATCCCCCCAGAGGGCCCACCTGAGATGCCAGGATGGCATCAGGTCCTTCTCCTTCTCCCACCACCCCTGGATCTCCCTGGAGAGGGCCTGCAGAGTCAGTGGTCTGAAGAGATGTCAGAATCAGGGCGTGGTCAGGTCCAGCGGGTGCTCTACCCAGAGAAGTTGGAACCCTCATCAGCAGCAAGCTAACAGCAGTGCTGGCACAGTGCTTCCTGGTTCCTTCCATGCCAGCAGTGACAATAATGCCAGGAACCCTGTAACTGTTGTTGAGCATGGACCATGTGCCAGGCACTGTGCTAGGTGCCCTTGGCTCCACAGGGACCACTGTTTCCTCTGTGTGACAGATTAGAACACGAGGCTCAGTGAGGGGTCATCACCCCCACCAGGAAGTGCTGGCGTTGGGCTGGGTCCTGGGTCTCCAGCATCTCAGCCACTTAGAGCACCATAGGATGTGCCTCCCAGCCCACACAGCCGACTTCCTCCCCCGAGAGCCTTTCATCTGAACCGTCTATTAGGCAATCCTGGGACTCCATTGTCCACCCGCCCCCCCCAGGCCTTAGAGTATTTGCTGTGAGCTCTCCAATCTTCAGCAAGATGCTAGTCTCCAGAGACTACCCACCAACTCCGGCAGAAGCCAAACCCCTGGGGAGCCCTGGGGAATGGTGCCCCTGCTCAGAATGTGGGCCCTGGATGGCAGTAGCTTGTCTCTGGCCCAAGCCTGGAGCCAGATTTACCTTGGCTGACAGATTCCGAAGGGCGAGGGTGAGGCCAGAAGGAAGACACCCTTACCCTTCTGCTTAGCATCTCACCAACGGCACCACCCAGGAGCATCTGTAGGAGTGTGCAGGATGTATTTTAAAGTCTCCAGAACCAACCAGCATTCAAGATCAGAAGTTGGGTGTTTTAATAGTGTGGCCTGGCCATGTTTGCATCCCTGAGCTCCTTCAAGGCAAAGACAAGGTACAGATTCTCTATGCCTGCAGCAAGGCTGGGCACACAGGAGGCCCGGAGAGAAACAGGGGACTTGGGGTCTTGCCTGCAGAGGCTGGGGCCCTGGGGGAGAACTGCAGCCACTGAGGATGTGAGATCCCTGAAGCAGGAGGAAGGCAGGCAGGCCACGTCCACCAGCAGCTCTGTCGAGCCCATCCCTAACTCTCCTTGTACAAAGACCCACAAGGGAATTGAGGACTTGGGGAGAATATGGGACAGACCTGGCTCACACCCTGCTGTCTTGGCTCCTGGCTTGGCAGCCTTGGGTAAGTCACTTCTCCTTTCTGGGCCTCAGTTGCCTCATCTATGAAATGGGCATGTTGACCAACCCCAGTCAGATAGTTGCTGTGAGGTATTGATGAGTGCTCACACTCCAAGGGCTCACTCAGGGCACCCAGGGCCTCAACCTCACCGACACCTCTTCACCCCACCCCACAGTCTGGGTCCAGCCCCTCTGAACTTTGCTGGTCTTGATAGGCCATCGTCCCTTTTGCCTCCTGGCCTGTGCACCTCTCTTCCCTCTGCTGAGAACACTCTTCTACTCCTTTCTGGCTCACTCTATCCCAGCTTAGACTTTCCCTTCTCCAGGACCCTCTCTCTGATGCCCTACGGGTCAGTTTAGGTGCCTTTTCACTGAGTTCCCACCATATCTGTATGTCCCTCATTGCAGCTCTTGGCAGTCTTGACTGTGTTTGCCTGGTCACATGTCCTCTTCTTCAAGGACAGGGACTAGACCAGCCAGGAGCCACGGAGGGGCTGCAGGACAGCTTAAGGCTGGAGGAGAGGGGCTCTTTGGCTCCAGTGGAGATTCTGATTAACATCACGGGGGAGCTTCCCAGACTGTTCATGGCCCAGGCCCTGGGCTGAGTGGCCAGTGGCGGATGGAACACAAAATAGTGACCTCAGGGAGAAAGGACCAGCCTGGCAAATCCAGGAGCACACCTGCCTGTGCCCATTGCCCCCTGACCCCTCATGGCACTACAGTCCTGCCTGGGGTCCAAGAAATCAGGAACCCCCTCCCCCCATGTTAACAGGGACTCATCTGCTTGGCAACTCTGATGACTCTGGACCAGTTGTATTTTACAAGGAAGTAAAAAATGAAGGCGAGGATCCAATTGCATATCATCTGTATTGTCACATGAAATATACATCCATAAACAGTTGACTTGAAAAGACCTATTAGGTCACATGGAGTCCGGCCCCTAGGGGCCAAAGCAGCACTGTTGCCCGTGGGCTGCTTCGTGTAGCCTAGAGTCCCACAGGCAGCGGCAGGGGGCACCTGGTCTCCCCAGGCTCTGGGGCCAGGCACTGGAAGAGGCCAACTCGAGCCCCAGGCCCTTTAGCTCCTGGGGCAGCATCTCCCAAAACGCACTTGAGGAAACCATAGTTACTTGGGGTTAATAGCTGTTCTACGAGAAAAGGGTTCTGTGGTCAAATAAGTTTAGGAAACATGGAGTTCAACAAGGCTCAACAGGAAGCTTGTCTACAAGACTTTGTCAATGCCATTATGTCAATAATAGGTCTCATGACTCCAATATAGGGGCAGAATATACAGTGTTTCCCAAGCATATTTGACCACAAAGCCCTTTTTTCACCCTAAAGCATCTTGCAGGCTGGTATCCCATGGGGCACCCTTTCAAAAGTGCTGCCCTAAGCTATCGATGATCATTAATGAAAATGGGCACCTCCATTGGGTGGTGGGTTTGGGGTATTTTGCTGGGCATTGTGCTGTGGTGGGATAGGCACAGCTAAGAACTCAACAGTTATGATGACAAAAGGACAAGACTCAACCCCTATCCCGCCATCTTGCTTCTCGCTTGTCATCTCCAGAGCAGAAGCTTAGTAGGGCTGTCTCCGTGGCTGGGCCCCCTCGGGCCTAGAGAGGAGACATGGATTCCAAGCAAAAGGGCAAGTGGCACCCAGCACGACTGAACACATGAGTCACCAGTGGCTGGCCGGCTTGGGGTCGCCAGTCTCCAACCAGGAAGGGAAAGCTGAAGTGGGAGTGGCTGACTCCAACTCTGGGGCTGCTGGTTCACCAACCCCTGCTGACCCCATGCAGCCTCCTGCAGCCTCTCTCCAGCCACCCTCACCCTTGGCCTCCTTGGGAAGGTGTGCCATGAGCAGGCGGCTCACCAGACCGAGATGAGCATCTGGCAGGTGTTGGAGGACATCCAGACCAGCTCCACCAGACGGAACTGGAAGTAACCAATGATGAAGCCCGAGATGACGTCCGTAATGTGGTGGCGCCCAATCATCACACGTGACAGGCCCACACAGAAGGCCCAGAGCACCAGAAGGACACGAAGGGGCACCGCTAGCACCAAGTGGCTGAGGAAGAACTTGGACACCATGGCTGCACGGCTGGCGTGCCCAGCTGGGAAGGCGTAGATATCCATGGTGAGATAGTCCAGGAGGCTGGGGCTCGTCTCATACGGACCGCGCCGCTTGATGAGCTTCTGCACGCCGGCCACTGTCATAATGTCCAGGAGCAGGGCTGTGGGCAGGAGAGACAAGCACGTAGGCCATCAGAGCCACCAAGATGCCCAGCCCCTGGGTCCTCCAACCTCTTCTCCCCCCGACCACTTCACTCCAGCACGCTGACCTCAGAACACACCCCACCTCAGGGCCTTTGCCCCTGCTGTGCCCTCCACCTGGAACGCCCCCCTCTTGGATATTTATGTGCTTACCCCCTCATTTCCTTCAGAGAAGTTTTCCCTGACCACCCCATTTATAAAAGCCCCCACACTCTCTCTCCCCCTCACTTGGCTTTATTTTTCTTTATAGCGTTTCTCACCATCAGACATATTACACATTTTCTTGTTGATTTGTCTCTTCTTTCTCTTCCCTCCACCAGCATGTGCTCCATGAGGGCGGGGTCCCATTTTGCTCATCACTGGGAGGCATGAGGGAGTCTCTGGGTGGCACAAATCGTTAAGCACTTGGCTACTAACTGAAAGGTTGGTGGTTCAAATTCACCCAGTGGCATCTTGGAAGAAAGGCCTGGAGATTTACGTCCAAAAAATCAGCCATTGGAAACCCTATGGAGCACATTTCTATTCTGACACACATGAGGTTGCCATGAACCCAAACTGACTGGAAGGCAATTGGTCTGGAGATGTAAATGAAAGAGTGGGTGATTTTCTCAAATGACCTCACCAAAAGCCGCCAACAGCCCCAAGTGCAGGGCTATTAGCATCATCCCCATTTTACAGAGGACAAGACAAAGCCACAGGTTCCCTGGAGCATTCATACCTGCTGGTACTTCTTTCTGGAATGTTCTCCCCTTTCCCTCCCCACCGGCTCATCCTTCAGGTCTCAGTTTAAATGTCACCTCCTCAGGGAAGGCTTCCCTGATGCATAGACCAGGCCAGCCTCTGACTATGCTCTCTCAACACCAAGCGTTTCTCCTTCAAATCCTCTGTCCAGTTGTAACCGAGAAATCTATTGGGTGGTGAGATGCCAGCGTCTGCTCCTCCCTTCCCCATACCATCACTCATGGAGGCAAGGGCCATGTCTGCGTTATTCCTCAGTTTACCCCCAGTGCAAGTACCTAGTGTTAGTTGGGTTGCTGGCCCAAGGCTCAGGGCCAGAGGGGTAGAGCAGGGATTCCAACCCAGGGTTCCCTGTCTGTCTGGGCTCTTTCTCCGTTTTGGAGCACATGGGAGACTTGAATCTCCATCCCACCTCTGCCCCCAGCCCGCTGTGTGGCTCTGGAAGGGGGGCCCTGTCTCTCTGGGTCATAGTTTCACACAGCTGATCACAGTGGCCCCAGAAAACCAATGCCGGAAGCTCCAGGCAAACCCTCTGATGGGGGCTGGGGGTGCAGCGGCAGGGCCAGGTGCATGATCAGCGGAGAGCCCTGTACGTGTGCCCCACATGCTTTTCCAGCCCTATGAACAACTGGCCCCAGGTGCCCTTGCTTGATCCCTAGGAGGTCACAGTACCCTTAAGTCCTTCTTCAGGTGACAGTGAAAGCAAAACGGGCAGTGTTGTGCAGTGGTGAAGCACCAAGTGCCATAGTCAGGAATCCGGGTTGAGCCCCACCCCTGGAGCCTCTGGGCTGTGTGACCTTGGACAAGTCCTCTAACTTTCCTCACCTGTAAGTGTTGTGAGGCCAGGTAAGATCTGCACAAGGGTGCCTGGCCACCGTTCCTTCGCCCAGGTCAGAGGGGTTCCCCAGTATGCAAGATGTTCAGTGCTAAAATCATGACAGTCACAGGCAAAACGGGAAAAGATGGTCCCCCTGAGTGCCTAGCACACGGGGAAGGCTCAATTAGGCTAAATGACAATTATGCAGCCTCCCAGAAAACTTGCAGTATTCATCGACATTATTGGCTCACAACTGCTCTTGCTCAGAAATTAAAAAAAAAAAAAAGCTTTTGAAAAAAATTACGCAGTAGATGTTTGCTGTAGAAAATCTACAAAACAGAAAGCAAAAGGAAAAGTTTAAATTAACTCTGATGCTACCACTGTTCCAGACTCTTCTGTCCATCTATGGATCATAGAAGAACAACTGAAACACGCTGTCTATACATTGCTGTGTAACCTGCTTTTGAAAACCTTGCCACATGCTGCAGACGAGGCACCGTGTGTATTTAGCAGTCCTGGTGCATGAACGTTCAGATTCCTTCCAAACAACACTGCCCTCCCTGGTTAGAGCTTCTCCTGCCCACCGCAGGGGTTGTTGCTTAAAGTCTGGGCTCTTGACTTGGGATTTGAACCCCTGGCCTCTCCAGTGGTTCCTGCCCTTCTCAATAGCCACAGGGTTGCCCAGTGGGTTGGCTGATGTCTGCCCTGCTCTGGGAGGCCTGGCTACCAAGGCCTGAAAGAGAAGGAGACTAAGGGAGGGAGACAGCCTCCTGCTACACTCCCCATGTTTCCCTGGCAACTGGCTCCAGGCTTCCAGGCATGCCTCTCGCTGGAGCACACAGCACAGCGGCAACCGGGAGGTGAGTGGCCGGCCAGCCCACATGCTGCTGATCCAGAGGCCAGGCTTAGGCTCAGAGCCATCTGGAGCTTGCAGAGGTCACAGGCCTGGCATGAGAGAGGGACCAGGGACTGCCAGATCTCCAGGGCAGGCGGGAGGGAGGAGGTGGCTGTGTCTGACACCCGTGGGACTCCTCAACTTAACAGAGAAGCTGGGGTAGGAGGCCAGGCCAAGAGGAGTCAGCCAGCCGGCTCCAGCGCAGGGAGGCCCAGCTGTCATCTGCAATTCTCAAAGAAATGGCCTGGGGTGTCAGGCTTCCTCCATTTGGGGAAGGGCAAGAACTTGGCTGCTAAAGAAAAGGGTGGAGTTTCGAACCCACCCAGCAATTCTGCGAGAGAAAGACGTGGTGATTTGCTCCCATAAAGATTACAGCCTAGAATATCCTATAGGGAAGTTCTACTCTGTCACATGGGGTTGTTATGAGTTGAAATAGACTCAACAGCACCTAACATCAACAACAGTACATGGAATGGGGATTAAACTAGTAGGCTCTGGAATCACGGTGTGTTCAGAAGAGCCCTGGTTCCTCTACTTAAAAAGCAAGTTTCTATTACACTAAGAAGTACACAAGCATAAAGGACATTTTTGGTAACTGCTATACCATACACAATTTTGTAATAACAACCAAACACTATGTGTGTGGTTACATAGGTAGACGTGTATGCATATATGTGTAGGCGTATCTGTAGGCATATGTGTATATACATGTGTATATGTTGCATATATACTCATATATATGATAAAGCACGTGGGGGCACGGTGAACGGATACTTCCTAGACATAACCACTTGGTGGGATTGACTAACTGGATATGAAGGCTTAGGACCATAGTCTCTTGGTATAGCTCAATCAATTGGCATAACATAGTTCTGGGATCTTAAAAGCTTGTGAGTGGCCATCTAAGATATAGTTATTGGTCTCTACTCGTCTGGAGCAAAAGAGAAAGAAGGAAGCCAAAGACTCAGAGAAGAAAGTAGCGTACAGGACTAACAGCCTACACGAATCACAGCCTCATCTACCCTGAAACCAGAAGAACTGGACAGTGCCCGGTTACCACTACCGGACTGTTCTGACCAGGGGCACAATACCTGGTCTTAGAAGAGAAGAAAAATGTAGAACAAAACTCAAATTCTTTAAAAAGCCCAGACTTACTAGGCTGGTAGATACTAGAGGAACCCCTGAAACTATCTCCTTGAGATACCCTTTAAACTTCGTACTGAAACCACACCCTCATCTTTCAGCTAAATAACAGACTGGCTCATAAAATAAACAATATCACCTGTGAGTACTGTGTTCCTTTAAAAAATCATCTATATGAGACCAAACAGTCAACATTTACCCTAAAACAAAAATGAAAAGGTAAGAGGGGGGCAGGGAAGGTGAAAAGGTAATGGGGGGCAGGGAAGCTACAGCAATGGAAATGAAACAACCAGAAGGGAAATAATGGGCATGCTGACACATGGCGAAAAATGTAACCGAAGTCGTTGAACAATATGTACAGAAATTGTTAAACCTAATTTGCTGTGTAAACTTTCGCCAAAAACACAATAAAATATTATATATATAAAAAAGAGCAACTTTCTTGAAGAATGTAATCATTGTCACTGAATTGCAGATGTCTAAACTGCTGTGCTGGTGTACATTTTGTTAAATAAATACTAAACCACCTGGTGCCATTGAGTCATTGCACTTAGGTATATTTTCATCAAAATAAAAAAAAAAGGAAATTAAAAAAAATACAGAAAAGAGTGAGTTCCTCCGCCTCTCTGACTAAGCCTCAGTCTTCTCATCTGTAACAGGGGTTGTTGTAGGGATGAAATAAGCTAATTAGTGTATGTGAAGCATTTCGCACAGCTTGGCACGTGTCCAGCCCTTGAGAAACGGTGGCTGTTAGCACTGGTGCTGTTACTATTCCTCTCCAATCTAGGTAAGCAATTTAAGACTTTTAAACTCTGGAGGACGGGTGGCTTCAAGCAGGTACTTCAGTGAAAAGATTTTCTTCTCTGAGGTTCTACCAAGGTCAAAATGATCTGGCCTGGGGTCCAAGACCTCTGTCATCTGAAGGAAAGCTTTCCAAAGGTATTTCAGGGAGTCAGGGGGCAGGGCAGAGGGCAGGGCCTCTCTGGTGCTGGTGAGCAGTGGCCAGCCAGGGTTTGGGTACCAGGAGGGTCACTGGAACCTCAGGGGGGCTAAATAGGGCCAGAGTTAGGTCAAAGCATGACAGAAGCCACTGGAAGACGTGGGTTATCTGTCCTATTGGTGACCAAATTTTCTCAGTCAAAAACCAGATTCAGCAACTCGCAAATTATTGTCATTATGTGCCATTGAGTTGATTACGTGTTTCAGAGTATAACTGCCCCATAGGGTCTTCTTGGCTGCAATCTTTATGGAAGCAGATAGCCAGGTTTTTCTCCTAGAGTCGCTTGGTAGGTTCGAACCGCTGACCTTTTGGTTAGCAGCCACGCGCTTAACCATTGTGCTACCAGGGCAAATTATTACCAGTTTAAAGTCCACCTTTCCAGACAAATGTGAGCCCTAAGCAGGCAAGGGTCCATCTGTGTCGTGGGACCATGATCCTAGTGTAGGTGCCCATAGAAGGTTCTGGGTCCACGATGAAAATGGGAGGGAGGAGGCCTCGTCGGCCCCCCTCTGATAGGGCGGCTGGAGGCAAGGAGGCCTTGAGCTCTCCAGGTGCTCCAGTTTCTCTGCCTGGGTGACAGGATCCACGGGCCCAGAAGTGAGCTAGACCTATGCCTTTCATATATTTAGTAGCAAAACAATTTTTCCCTAATGAAAACATATACAAGAACATACTCCATGTAACAGATGAAGGAGGCGCTGCTCTGGCTGCAGCTGGGTGGGTGGGTGGGGCGAGGCATCTGGAGCTCAGCTCATGGGTCCTCCCTTCCTCCCCAGGGATGCCTCTGAGGCTGCCCTGTGTCCTGTGATTTGAAAACCAGGCATCTGGCTTTTGGGAAGCTGCTGCTATTTCTGGCAGGTTCTGCCTTTTGAGGTCATAGTGAGGTGGGGACTAGCCCCATCCCTCCCTGTGGCCCTTGGGGACTGTTGGGCTAGGCTTGGCTGTCTAGCTGTCCAGTTAGTTCTTTCCCTTGACTACCAGATCCTTTTTTTTTTTTTTATTTTTTTTTTTGTACTTTAGGCAAAAGTTTACAAATCAAGTCAGTCTCTCATACAAAAGGCCATTCACACCTCGCCGTACACTCCCTCCTGCTCCCCCTAATGAGACCGCACACTCTTCCTCTCCATCCTGTATTCCCCGTGTCCATTCATCCAGCTCCCGTCCCCCTCTTCCTTCTCATCTCACCACCAGACAGGAGTCGCTCACATAGTCTCATGTGTCTACTTGAGCCACGAAGTGGCTACTCATCAGTATCGTTGTTTATCTTATAGTCCAGGCCAATCCCTGTCTGCAGAGTTGGTTTCGGGAATGGTTCTGATCTTGGGCTATTGAGGGGTCCAGGGACTACAACCGTCAGGGCCCCTCCAGTCTCAGTCAGACCATTAAGCCTTGACCACCAGATCTGGGGTGTCACTGTATGCCAGGCACTGTGCCAGGCAGTGGAGCTGATGAACCAGGCTGGCAGGGTCCCTGCTCTCGGGACCATAAAGTTGAGGGGGCAAATGGTCAGTAGCAAATAATTACACAGAGAGTTACTCTATTACAGGTGTGGTGGGGCCTGTGGTCTTTCTGCCTCACCACACTGCAGCCGTCTGAGTTGTGGGGGGGGGGTGAGGATTTTTTTATAAGCTTCCCAACAGAGTGGAAGGCTTCCCTGGTCTCCCACCACCCACCTCCCCTGTCCAGGTTCCCTGGCCCCTGCTGCTGCCTCTGCAGGGAGTCTCCCCTCCCCTAGCATGGCCAGCAATTGGTGTGACTGCGACTCTATTTGGAGCCCAGAAATAGAAGCAAATGGCGCCATCACTCAAGGCTCTGTGAATTCTGCTCACATGGCTGTGTTGCGTCCCCTGACCTACATCTCCTCCTGGACTCAGAGGGGAGCAAGAGGTCCCCCATGTGGCAAAGGCCTAGTCTGGCAGGAAGCTCAGGGCTAAGGTCAGGAGAGCTGGCCAAGGTTGCACAGCTCCTGACTTGCTCTGTGACCCGGGGCAAGTCACTTAACCTGGGACTCTGCTCATCAAAGTAGACTGGGGCAGGGGCTATGCGCTTGGGCTTCAGAATCAGAGAGACCACATCAAGGTCAGCTGCTTGCAAACATGACCTCAGGTATGTCCATCCCCTCTGAGCCTCCATTTGTTCCCTCATTGATAAAATGAGGCTCATTCTAGAACCTAGTCTGAGGGCTACGTGCCACAAGCTCTCCATAAATGGCACCTGTGAGCAACATCAGATGACAGCAGTGCTTGGTTGGACCACCTCTCACGCCTGCCCGCCCTGACAATCTCTACCCTGAGATGGCTGAACCTCACATGCAGTAAACCTGGTTATTCCCAAGGCCCTGCTGTCCTGAAGGCCTCTTTCTCCTCAGAGGGTGGTGAGAACCTGCCTCGGTGCTCACCTCTCTCCACCAACTCAGCAATCCTCAGGATCTGTAGGGGCCAAGAGACCAGAGTGCTGGGGGCATTGCAGGGGCAAGGCAGCAACCAAAGCTTTCTTAGAAGAGGGCTGCTATCATGGAAGCAGCAACTCTAGAACATCAGTTCTCTGCCAGTAGCTTTGTGCATGGAGGCTGCCTGGAGCAGGGGGATGGCTGGGATGACCACATGTGGTCCCTTTCGGCATGGGCTGCCTTTTCCTGGAGGACCAGCTCAGCAGAGGGCTGGGGCCTGGGGAATCAGGGCTGGGATGGGGATGGGGGCTGTGGGCTCAGCTGTGGGCAAAGACAGAAGCAAAAATGGGTCTTAAATGTGCTCCTTGCTGGCTGGCAAGGGGACAGCTTGTGGGTGTGTGTCCCTGGCTGGCTGGGGCTCTGAGCAGGGGCCCAGTTCCTTTAGCCTGGGGGTTGACCTTGCCCCTAATCCTCCCATTCTAGCTTCTTCTGGAGGCTGAGAACCAGCCTGAGATCGTGTAAATTGTTCCTAACTTCTGGAAGGGCATTTGGCATTCAGAATCCAAAGTCTTTACAACATGTTTCCCTTTGACTCAGCTATTCTCTTTGCAGGAACATTTCCTCCGGAAATAATTAGGGACGTGCACCATGACTCGTGGTGAAGGATGTCCACTGCAGCGTTATTTATAACAGCGAAATATGTGAAACAACCCCACGCCCTTCAGTAGGAGACGGATGGGACAGATTGTGGCCAGTCTAGACAATAGAACACTGCGGCCACTGCAAACGATGAAGGCAACATGTATTTATAGCCACCCAAGGAGAGCTAGGGGGTCTGTTAAGTGGAAAAGGCCAATTACAAAACAGAACTTGCCAATTGTGTACAATAATATATACGCATAAAAATAAATGTGTTTATATTCAGAGAAAAAAGTCTGGAAGGTTCTATACCAATTGTAAACAGTCCTTCTCTCTGGGTGAGGATTGAGGTTAATTTTTTTAGAATTGTTTTTTTATATATGGCACAGTGGTTAAGAGCTACAGCTGCTAACCAAAAGGTTGGCAGTTTGAATCCACCGGGTGCTCCCTGGAAACCCTATGGGGCAGTTCTACTCTGTCTTACAGGGTTGCTATGAGTTGGAATCGATTTGATGGTAAGGGGTTTGGTTTGGTTGATTTTTATAATTCTGCATTTAATTTTTTCCTTACCACGAATAGTATAACTTATGTGGTTTTTTAGGTATGTTTTTAAAAAGTTATTCTAAAAACCAGTGCATATACATGCTACAATGTGGATGAACCTTGGAAACAGGCTGAGTGAAATAAGTCAGACACAAAAGGACAAATATTGGATGACCCCACTTATCCAGCATATCTAGAGTAGGCAAATGCATAGAGGCCAAAGAATATTAGTGGTTACTGGGGGCAGGTGGGCGGGGGGCGACGGGGAGTTACTGCTTAAGGGGCACCGAGTTTCTGTTTGGGGTGATGAAAGCTTTTGGAAACAGGTAGTGGGGATGGTAGCACAACATGGTAAATGTAATTAATGTTATTGAATTGTACACTTAAAAATGGTTAAAATGGCAAACTTTTTGTTACACATATTTTACCACAATAAAGTTAAACAAGCAAACAAAAAGCAGCACCCTGTTCCAGGAGAACATAGCCCCTGGGGAATGTGTGGTGAGCAGAAAGTGTGGGTTGAAAGAAAATTCACTGTTTTGGTGCTGGAGCCTGCCCTCCATTGGCATGTATGTCGGGCATCTCTCCTGACCAGCGAAGCCCCTGCCTCTGACCAGAGCCCATGGTGCCCCCAGGGCTGATGCGTGGGTCTGCTTTGTCTCTAACTCTCCTGGTCTGAGTGACTCTGAGCATGTTTCCTAACTTCTTGGGGCTTCTATTTTCTCACCTGAAGAATACAGACACTAAAGCCTGCTCTACCTGTCTCCAAAGACTGTTGGGGTGTGAGTGATCAAAATTCCAGGTATAAAGTCTGATAGCGTCTTTTAGTCACTCAGCTGAATACCAAGCACTGCTGGGAGCTGGGTCTGAAGCAGGAGGCAATGCAGACCAGGACCCGACCCAACTGCACAATTGGTTATTTAATTTCTGCTGTATCAGCTGCAAGGCCAGATGAAATAACAGCATACGATGGGGGCTTGGCCTGGTTTTGGGGTGGTCAAAGGCTTCCCTGAGGGGGTGGACAACACTCTACCGCTGAGAAGTTAGCGTGTGTCATCTCCAGTAGAAAAGAGTGTTGCTGCCAGGGAGGTTTTGGAATCAGCCTAAATACCCATCAAGTAGGGACAGATTAATCCGGCCTTGGTGGAGAGGTTGTCACCGAGAGCAGGTGCCGACAGACGGGAGATAGGAGAGCTGACAGAACAGATAACCTGGACAGCTGGCCAAAGAGGGACTGGGGTGGGGGTGGGGGTGCTGCTGAGAGAGGGTCAAAGGGGTTGGGGGGATGGAGAGATGCTATGAAATAACCAAGGGTGGCTAGGTGGTGGTGGGACGCTGTGAGGTGGCCACGAGGCCAGGGGGAATGCTGTGAAGTGGCCAGAGGGAGGATGAAGACTAGGGGGAGAGTGGTGGGAAATGGCTGCTGCCAGGCTGAGAAATCCAGTTCTGGTGTCCATGCCTCATGCCTGATGTGAAGGGATGTGGGACCGAGACCAGGATTCCAAAAGGGAGGGTAGATGGCCATGGAGGTCCCTCCCAGCCCACCCATGGTACAGCCATGAGAATAAAGCCGAGCCAGGTGAAACACCACAGGAGGTCAATTTAGAAAAATGTTCTATGTTAGCATGTGCACAGAGAAAATTCCAGAGGCGTGTGCCTCAAACTGCAGCAGAAGTTATCCCTGGGGAGCGAGGTCGAAGGCAGACGATCACTTTTTTGCATTATCTGTCTCTGTGATGTTTGCATTTTCTTTCCCAGAAGAATGTATCAATAAAGATACTTTAATAAATGACGTAGATCGTGACCAAAAGACATAGAGACCGCTTTCAACCACAGAAACATGCCCATAGGAAACTGGGCTTGGTGAACCAGGCTGGGCCTGGGTGAGTCACCCGTCGCCTGGTTCCCTTTGGGAAGGGAGAAGGGGAGGAGCTTTAGGGGACTTGGAGGGAGGCTGGACCAGGGCTTCTAATAACAAAGATGATACTCATTGCTACACAAGCAGTAACTGGGCATCACTAGGTACCATGCACTGTGCTAAGCGTTACGGGTAATTCTCTAGTGAACTATCCAGATGAGCCCCTGGGGAGATGAGAAAACTGAGGCTCAGAAAGAGGAAGTCACTTGCCCAAGATTCACAGCAGAGCTGAGATTTGCACCCAGGACTGGTTGATGCTAAAGTGCAAGCTTTTGCCAGGTGCTAAGTCTCCTTCTTCCTGGGAGGTTACTGGAGTCTGGGCAGCATGCAGTGTGGGAGGAGGGGGCGGGGAGGGTGCAGGACCATGTGCCATGCACGGAGCACACAGAGAGTGTCCTCCTGGCCTAGCTGGGACCCTTCACAGGCCAGGTGGTGGCCAGAGCTCCTATTTCCCAAGCCACCCAAGTGGCCCCTTGGGGGCTGAGGGGAGCCCAGGTCCCAAACATAAGCACGGAAGACTCAACTTCCAGCCCAGAGACTGTGGCAGGAGTCTGCAGGGTGCCCTGGTACTTGGAGTGGGTGGACAGGGCTGGGCAGAGCTATCTTACTCCCTGGGTCCTGAGGTACTAATTCTCCTACAGTTTCCACAATAGTGATGGTCCTATTCCCTGGGCATGGGCCAGGGGCCAGTCACTGTACCAATCACCCTCTCTTTAAATCCCCACCACAGGCCTATAGCCTCATCATACAGAGCAGGAAACTGAGGAACAAATTTACACAGTAAGTACAGGGCAGAGTAGGGACCTGGCCAAAGCCCAGGCCTACCTCAGACCTAGGCTTTAGGGTTGATAGCCCTCCCAGGCCCCCCAAAGACTAAAGAGCAGGCAGAATCCTGACATTTCTGTTCAGCTGGTGCTGTTTACCCAGGTGGGGAATGGTAGCCACAGCCCCTCCTGGTGGGTCAGGCCAGGGCTATGGGATCAGAGTCTGGGACTGGTTGCTGCAGTTTTTTCCCACTGAGCTGAGGGACTGGACCCTCGCCCCCAGGATGTGACCACGGGCCTATAGACCTGCTCTTCCCACTCTACCTGCTCTGAGTGGCCATTGCTGAGTGGCTGCTTTGCACCAGGCCCTTATTACTCCATGGTCTCAGTACCTGGATGTGTCACCAAAGGTGCTGGCAGACAGAAAACCTCCTCCCAGACCCTTCACCTCTTCATTGCGAATGTGCTTCAGGAGTGAAGCCAGAACTATGGGTGATAACGTCTGACCTGCCTGACCCCTTAGGCTGGTGGCGGTGAGGGGGAAGCCGTGAGGTTTGCAGTTAGGAAGACTTGGATTTGGTTCCCGGATCTACTACTGAAACAGCTATGTGGGTTTAAGCAAGCCCCTTAACCTCTTGGGGCCTCAGTTTATTCATGTATAAAATGGACATATTAATACTTACCTTGAAAGCTCACCGGGAAGATTTTTTTAAAAAATAAAATGTAGGATGTTCATGGCATAGTATTGGTACATAATGAAGCTCAATAGATCATTTCTCTAAAGCCTTAAAAAACTACTCTCCATTCATATACAAGAGGGGAGGCATGTCGGATCTTGTTCACCATCCTATGGAGCAAACACGTTTGTGTCTTGCTGCTGGAAGGAGCCAGAAACCTGATCTCAACAAGTGGTTTAGACACTTTTAAATACTTTGGGCAAGGGAGACTTTCTTAAAAGCAAATGTTCATGTATTTAAAAGAAAGATAAAAGTGGAGCTATTTTAGTTTGTGCCAAGGGGAAGCTTGCTTGCATGCCTTCTGCCACGGCGAGCTCACTCTCTTTCTGGAGCATCTGTCCTGGAGTTGGGCAGGCCTGACTGTGAGAAAGCTGAGATCTGCCTCCCCTGGCTTGTCCCTGCTTCCCTGCTCTTTGTCCAGCCTGAAGCACCAGACAGAGGCTGGTTCTCTCTGGCCCCTCCTCTAAAAATGCAAAGCAGAGCTAGAGATGCTCCCACTTCTAATCCTGACTCCACCACTGATCAACTGCGTGACCTTGGGCAAGTCGTCACTCAGTGCCTCAGTTTCCTCCTCTTTAAGTGATAATAATAAAAGCCTTTCCCTTGAGGGGTTGTAGTGAGGATGAGAAGTGATGATGTGGCCTTATGCAAAGCCAATCCATAGTAAACACTCAACACTCTCCTAACACACCACCATAGGGGAAAGGACGGGCAGAGGGCCTCGGGAAGCTGGTTTGAGAGTGAGGCTCGGGAATCTGCCCTCCTGTGAGCTTTTCCACCCCCATCCTCTGCTACACAGAATACGGTTTTCTTAAGCCCTGTGTGAGGCCTCAGCAGGCACAGGGGAAACCACAGGTAATGAGAGCAGGTTTCTGTCCCTGGAAGCTCCTAGCCCAGCACCTTGGCCACCCTGCTCTGTCCCTCCCTCCAAGCCCATTGCTCGGCTCACAGGAAGAGCAGAGGCCTGAAGTCAGGCAGACCTGGTGCCAATCTCAAGCTCTGAGGCCTTGACCAGGTGACTTTATTTAGAGGAACCTCAGTTTCCTAATCTGTAAAATGGGAATGATAATGACACCAGCCTTGTGAGACTGTTTATTCAGGATAAAAAAATGTTAGTAATGAATTGTAAATAATTTAGTAATAAGAACAGAAAACCTCCACGGAGCCAGACACACCGTCTCCTACAGGAAGTATTGTTTTCTCCTCGTCAAGTCCCTACCCACACCCAGAGCAAGGAGCACCCAGATGCTTGAAGACCTCGAGGGAGGAGATGCATATTTTTATCACAACTTCCTCTAGGACCACGTTCTCAGTGATCCAACCTCACCCCTTCTGGAACTGGGACCCCTCATCAGCCTTTGCTTCACCTGAGACCTCCACTCTCCACCTGTCTCCAACATGGTGGCCACACTAGGAAGGGCAAGAGAATTAACATGGGGCCCAGTGTAGAGGGCTGAAGCCGAGTTCATGGACGCTTTGGGGAGCCAGAAGTGCCCAGTGCTGTGGCCTAATGGGGACTGGGAGTCGCCCTGTGGGTGGAGGGGAGGGCTTTCCGTCCACGAGGTCCCCACGTGGTAACTGGCTTGGGGCAAGTGCTAAACTGAGCAATGCTGGTAGCAAAGACTTTGGTAAAATAGGCCAAGCCCCCTACTCCAGCGACCACCTAGGGGAGGGAGCAGGTAAGATCTCCAGGAGACTCTGGGTGGCTGGGAGCCCCAGACTGAACCCCCAGGGCCCCCCAGGCCCTGCGGGAGAATCCTGGGCAGGGTCCCAGAACAAAGCAGGCCTCAGTGCTAGGATATC
This sequence comes from Elephas maximus indicus, assembly GCF_024166365.1. NCBI lineage: Eukaryota > Metazoa > Chordata > Mammalia > Proboscidea > Elephantidae > Elephas > Elephas maximus. The sequence continues at coordinate 82,238,989 of NC_064827.1, read as the reverse complement.
AGGGTGCACCTAGGGGTGGCACATAGAGCTGCCTGCAAGTGGCTGAAAAACTCCAGGACCCCCGCCTGTGGGGCGGGAGTCACTCAGGTGAGACGCTGGCTCTAGGACACCTACCAGACCTCAACTCTTCCTGGAGCCCTTGGCCTTCTGGCTCCCAACCCTCCTTTTAAAACTTCCTTGGGGTAGTAGCACCTTCTGCCAAGAGCAGGGCCTTTCCTCAGAGGTTACCACTGGGCCTCCACGCTCTCAAGGCCCCCATTTTGCAGGGGGCCCTCCTCTGCACATCCCTGGTGCTTGCTTCCCCACAGCCTATTTCTGGGACACCCTTCCTGCTTAACCTCATTAGATTGTTCCAGGTGGTTTCCGAGGGCCCTGTGGCCACCCCTGCCGGCCCCAAGGAGGGGAAGGCTACTTCCCGAGGGGCCTGGCAGGGCAGTGGTGGACATCAGCACACTCACCCAGAAGCAGGTTCATGAGCACCTCCTGGCCGGCCAGCGTGCTACTCTTCACCAGGCAGAGGATCGTGCCCCCAATCCAGGGAATGCCGTGGCCTGTGATGCCGATGAGCTTGACCATGGAGCGGGCACTGGCCCAGGACGAGGCCCGGCCTGCGCACACTCCCAGTCGCTTGGACATGCAAATGTCGATGGCCAGCAGGGAGTTGAAGGCAATGCCCTTGAAGGAGGGGTTCAGCTGCATGCAGTCCTCCTCGGGCAGCTGCTGTGACTGGCGCCGCTCACGGGCCCCATCACCAGGGGGTGGTGGCTGCGCCAACGAGCCTGGGGCCTTCCTGCCGGAGCTGCGGGGCTCTGAGGCCCCCTTGGGGGGCTGGTTCAGAGACAGGAACTCGGCCCGGTTGAGGACATTGTTGCGGTCCCGGGCCCGGGCCCGGCTCTGAGAAGCTGGCATAGCAACCTTGTTCACGTGGAGAAAGCCAGTGCCAGCCTGGCTCCAAGGACCTTCTCCCCGAAGACAAGAGCGGCCCAGAGAGCCCCCACGTCCCTGTCTCCCTGCCTTCTCCGCTATACACAGCAGCTGTTAAATATAGACTGGAGGAATGCACATGGCTGTTTACCTCCGGTTGCTACCAGGCTCGAACGGGATGTCAGTGCCAGGCTGGGCAGCCAATCAAGCCCACCAATGCGAGGCCAGCGCCAATGGAGCCACAGGGAGGCAGAGGCATCTACAGCTGCGGCCTGGCTGCCTCAGGCCTGGGCTATTTAAATCTTCCAATGGCTCATTCCCAGACCTTGGGGGACTCTGGGAAATGTAGTTCTCCTGCTCCCCTGGACTCAGCCCTGCCTGCGGCTGGGACAGATGTGGGGCCCTGGACTAACCCTTGCTTTTACCTGCTTCCCTGTGAGTGGTCCAGAGCCCTGTGAGCCAGGCCAGCCAGCCCCACTGGCCTGGGCAGCTTGGGCCTAGGCTCACGATGGAACAGCGGAGCCCAGGCCAAAGGCATTTCAGGACACCAGATGGAGTTGACAATGTCACCATCACTGAAAGCAACATCTTGGGTCCCCTGGCACCAGGCCCAGCCCTTCCCCCTGTGACAACATGTCATTAAGCAGACAGGTTGGTTTTTCTTTTTAATCAGTAGTGAATTTGGCTTCGATATATCATGGTCCAATCAAGTGGAAATTTGTAAGGTTTGATTTCCATTAGAGGGAGGGGTAATTAGTTGGTGGGTGATGGATCAGACACGGTTGGGTCTGGTTGCCTGCAGTGCCAGAGCCGTGCAAAGGAAAGGAGCGCTGCAGCGGCTTCAGGCAGCCCATAAATGGTTTCTGAGTGCCTGGCACCGGGCTAGGTGATGGTAGATTGTAGCGAGTGACACAGACTCCGTGCCTCCAGGATTCTCGCAGTTCAAAAGGAATACATGGAACATGTTACTGGTCACAAGTGTGTGAACATGTTGCAGGATCATAGAACCAGGGCTCCAGGTCTGGTCTGGGAGTTGTGGAAGGCTTCTTCCAGGAAGGGAAATCTAGGGATAAAGAGGGAGGCCCTGGGCAGGAGAGAGCCTTCCCCTATGAAGACTAAGTAAAGTCCGTGTGGCTGGTGTATGTGGGGGGGGGCGGGGGCAGGGGGCAGGAAGACGAAGGAGGGACTGCAAGTCTAGAGGGGGGAGACCAGGCGGGTCCACTGAAGGATTCGGATCTGAGGCAGGCCTCCCTGTGTCCACCTGGGCAACCCGAGGGAACCCAGAGTCAACAGGGGTGAGTGCTCTCTGGCCACAGTGGGCCAGCCCACGGATTCCAGGGTCAGATAGATCAGGGGATAACATGTGGGTTCCACCAACTAGCTGTGTGTCCCTGAGCAAATCTCTTCACCTATCTGGGCCTCAGTTTTCCTGCCTGTAATATGGGAGTAATTATGCCTATCTCCAAGGGTTGCTGGGAGGCTCAATGAAATGATGTTTGCAAAATGCTGAGCGGGTCCCTGGCACATGGTGAACTTTCAACCCTATGGGTTAGGAACTGTTCCTGTTTGACAAATGAGGCATGGTCTGCTCTCACTTCTGAGCAACCGATTCAGAAGAGCCCATTCCCATGGGGTGAGGCCAGGGTCCAGGGACCGTCCATCCTGGGTTCCTTGCAGACACCCTGACTCTATACAGTTGGGCTGGCCCAGGCTGGGCCCATCTTCTTCCTCTTCCTTTTCCAGAGAGTTCCATTCAGACCACATAGTCTCAGAGGGAGGTGTCCCAGGCCACATTGCATCCTGCCCTCTTTGATGTAGCCATGATGACACTTGCTGCCGCACGCGGACTCTGTCATTAGCCGTTTGGATATAGATGCAGATGAAGACGTAGACGTGATGCACGGATATTGGGCGGTGTGTGACTGCTACGTGCTTTAGCTTACTGTCATTGTACAGCCAACCTTTCTGTGAAGTAGCTGAGTAATCGTACCCATCTTACAGTTGAGGAAGTTGAGGCTCAAGGGCTGGGAAGCCAAAAGGAGGGAAGGTCTAACTCCAAGCAGCTCCTGGGGTGGGGCATGTGGGCCTCCGGACTCTGATCTCTCAGACCACAGGGACCTGGATGTGCTCACTCAGCTCTCCACCAGGGCATTCACCCCACTCTTCCTGGGCGGGGCCTGTGACCTAGGCTGGCCTCAGGAGGGCCAGAGGAGCCCAGCCCAGATAGGGACTATTAATACTCAGTGGCCTGTGTCAGCATCTTGGGCCGGCAGGAGCTGCTGGCAGGTTCTGAGGGCCACAGTGGGCTCCAAGCTGGGGAGAACTGTGGGGTCCAGTTTGGCTCTGGCTCAGGAGTGATTAAGACCTGGTGTCTTATTTATCTAGTGCTGCTATAACGGAAATACCACAAATGGGTGGTTTTAACAAACAGAAATTTATTTTCTCAGAGTTTAGGAGGCTAGAAGTCCAAATTCAGGGTGCCAGCTCTAGGGGAAGGTTTTCTCTCTCTGTTGGCTCTTGGGGAGGGTCCTTGTTCCTTGGAGCCTTGGTGATCTTCATATGGTGTGGCATCTATCTTCCCCCATCTCTGCTTGCTTCTCTGTGCCTCGTCTTCTTCTTTTTATATCTCAAAGGTGATTGACTTAAAACACACCCTATGCTGACATGACCTCTTAACAAAGAAAACCCATTCCAAAATGGGATTATAACCACAGGTATAAAAAAACAAAAAACAAAAAACCATTGCCATTGAGTTGATTCTTACTCAGCGACCATATAGGACAGAGTAGAACTGACCCATAGGGTTTCCAAGGAGCAGCTAGTGGATTCGAACTCTTTCGGTTAGCAGCTAAGCTTTTAACCACTACGCCTTCAGGGCATAGGGGTTAGGATTTACAGCGCGTATTTTTGGGGGACGAAAGTCAATCCATAACACCTGGGCTCTGGAATAGGACAGCCCCTGTTCAAGCTCTGGGATAGGACAGCCCTGTGTTCAAACCCTGGCTCAGTCACCTCTAGCTGTGTGACCATGGGCAAGCCCTTCTGCCCCTCCAGGCCTGTTTCCCCCTCAGAGGGCTCTGAGAGGACAATGTGAAGGGCTCACTCAGTCCAGAGAGGTTGTGGCTGGGCAGCCAATCAAGACCACCCTGTGGTCTTGAGTCCTGTTCCCCTCCTCTGTAAGATGGGGTGATGCTGTCCACATCCTCAGGGTGGCCGAGAAGCAAGCACCACCCCTCAGCCCACAAATCTTTATTGAGCACCTACCAAAGGCCACACAGTCTTAGTTCTCAAGAGTCTTAGAATTCATTAATTCATTCAATCAGTGCTTTCATTGATCTCCTCCTGTAGTTAGGCAGATGGAGCACACACCCACGAAATAATTAGCCAATGTTTTCCAACAATATAATTGTAATAAAAGCCTTAATTTTTTTCTTACTATCAAAATGCTACATGCTTACTGTGATAAATTCAACAAATACCGATGAGGCAGGTGTAATCCCTCCAATCTGAGACCACCACTGTTAACAAGAGGATGGTCAGGTTATAGAGGGATTCTCACTTGCCTCATTTCCAATTGTGGAAATATTTTACAACAACCAAGTATTACTTTAATAATCAGAAAAGAATATATCTATGTACCTACACAAAATACATTTTAAAAATATGATCATATTATACACCCTTTTAAAAATAACCTACCCCTTTCACTTAACAATATACACCTGGCCATGTTACCATGACAACCCCATCATTTTCAATGGCATTTTAGCACGTGCATGGACCTTAATTTAGGCCCAATCCCTCATTATTGGGCATTTAGGTTGTGTCCATCTTGTGGCTATTCAAAACTGTTCTGGGCTAGCCATCCTTACCCATACATCCCTGTGCACTAAAACAGAATACAGATAAATGGCTAACGTGGCAGTGCCAAACAAAACAGTGCATGCAGACATATCGCTCTGAGATCTGATGGGCTAACCAGAGCCACTGACTGCAGGGCCCAGACATGGGAGAGCATGAAGGGATCATAGACACTTAGGGCTGAGAAGGACAAGTCCAACCATCCTCTTCCCATGTCAGAGATGAGGAAGAGCAGGCTCAGTGTTGTGACATCACCTATGAGGCCACACAGCTGGTCGGTGCCAGAGTTGGGATTTGGACTGGCAGGTCCCTCTGACTCCTAAGCCTGTGAACTGTCTTCCTGGTCATGTGTCTCACAACTTCTCTGTTTCCCTGGCCTGCTTGGCCTCACCTGTCACTCATCACTCATTTGTCGAATATTTCTTGAGGCCTGCTGTGCACCAGGCCCCATGCAAAGACCAGCGGTAAGTGCGAGGATGACTCTGCAGTAGCTCCGTTCCTCCAGACCACCTGGGAGGCATTGTCCCATCTGGACCTTGTTCCATGTAGCCTTCCTGTTCGTTGAGAGGTAAGGGATGAAGTGACTAGTCTGGGCCTACAGCTCGTAAGGGGCAGAACCAGGATTCCGACTCAGGTCTCAGCCTAATGCCCTTGCTCCTAACCACCGGACTATAATGTCTCTCACTAACTTGAGCAGGAGAGTTTTTCTGGCAGCTTCATAGGACCTAAAATAGCATTTGTACATTATAGGCATTTGTTATTTGTTGTCTTTAAATGCTTAAGATAGATTTACTAAGCATATTTATCATTAACTTATACTTATCACTTGTTATACAGCTCTGGTGGCTCAGTGATTAAGAGATTGGCTGCTAACCAAAAGGTCAGCAGTTCGAATCCACCAGCAGCTCCTTGGAAGTCCTATGGGGCAGTTCTATTCTGTCCTATAAGATTGCTTTGAGTTGGAATTGACTTGACTGCAATGGGTTTGGTTTTTATCGCTTGTTATGTTCCAGACTGTGCTAAGTACACGTGGCCCCATCCATCATCTCTTTTAACCCTCACAGCACCTTAGAAGACAGGTCTTTAGCTCCGATTATACAAATGAGAGAACCGAAGCTCAGAGGTAAGGGGATTCTATCAAGGTCATGGGGTGGGTCAGTAAGGGCACAGGTTCTAACATTCCACCCCAACCCCCCTTGCCCTCTTCTTTTCTTTCTTTCTGAGCCATATCACTTGCTAATGGCCATACCCAGTGCCATATAGCTTACTTATTCTCTGTGTGTTTGTGGTCCATGTCCTCTCAGTACAACATCAGCTCCATGGGACAGGGATTGGTATCTGCTCACTAATGTAACCCAGGTGCCCAGGCGGTACCAGGCACACAGTAAAACCAAACCCAGTGCCATGGAGTCGATTCCAACTCATAGCGATCATATAGGACAAAGTGGAACTGCCCCATAGGGTTTTCAAGGAGCAGCTGATGGACTTGAACTGCCGACCTCTTGGTCAACAGCCAAACACTTAACCACTGAACCACCAGGGCTCCTGGCACACAGTAGGCACTCAATAAATATTTGTGGAATCAATGACTGCCTGATTACAGAACCTGGGCTCTAATCTACTACAGACCTTGGCATCAAAGACCCATGGCCAGTACGAGGTCGTTGTTTGGAGCAGTGACTCCAGAAGGGAAGGAGTGGGGTGGGCGAGAAGCTCCACTCCATGAGAGACCCCCCCCCCCGCTCCAGGGGAGAAGAAGGCCAGGCAGCGGCAGGTGGGCGGGGAGCCAGGCGTCTACCTGCCAGGACGAGGCGGGAGCCCTGTGAAGGCATTTCATCACCACCTCCCACCCCAGGCGCTCCCCACCGGATCGCTTTCTCAGTTCAAATTTCCGACGCCGCTCCCCGGTTATTTCGGTCGGGAAACCTGATCCTTTGCTGGGTTTATTTTAGCACCTTGGAGAACTCCCAATGCCGCACCCGAAGTCAGGCCGCGCCCAGCCTGCTGATGCCCCGCTCCGTTCATCCCGGGAAGGGGGCGCGGGAGCTAGGGGGACAACCCCCCGCCCCCGCCAGAGCCGTCCCTCGGGCTCTGCGGGCGTCGCGTCCTCCGCTCGCCTGCACCTGGGGTGCTGGGTCGAGGGCCGCGGAGGGTGGCGCCCGGGTGAGCCCAGGGCGTGTTCTGTGTGCTCACTCACGGCTTGCTTCCTGACCTCGGGGTGCCCCTGAGCCTCAGTTCCTCATCTAGGAGATGGGGCGGGTTGTGCTTTCAAAGGAGGTCCTGGGAGGTGAAGAAGTTTCAGGCTCAAAATTGTGGCTCTGGAGGCTCAGGTTAGGCTGAAGGGGAGCGTTCAGAAGGAGCCGTGGGCGCCAGGCAGGGGATCCCAACTGGGCATCCGGCTCTCAGCCAGGTCTGAGCCCCCACCCCCTGCCCCAGGGCACGGCCGTGCAAGCTGGGTTTCCGGCAGAAGCATCCGACTCAGGGGCTCAGCGGTCCTACCAAGACCTCCATTCAGCCAACACAGTCTCCATCTGGCACCTCAAAGACCTCCCTCTGCCAGCCCCACATTCACACAGACATCAGTCACCCAGAGACATACACATAATCATACACCTGCACACACACACTTCCACAAATACACACACTCACACCTCACATACAAACTCATAAACACTCAGACATCACACACACTTATACATACACCCTCACCCGCAGACACGTGGACAAAACTCACCCCTCACATACATACTTACACATACACAGACACACATGCGCATACAAACCCTCACAGACATGCACAAACCCTCACAGACGTGCACACACAAACCCTCACAGACGTGCACACACATGGACATATACGCCATCATACATACTCAGCCACACCTCCTACAGAACACAATCACACATACCAGAACACACACAGACTCACATACAATATACACATATTCACACTGTCCTACACACAGTCATCTACGCCCACACCTACATGCTCACTCACACCATTACGCATCTTATACATATGTGTGTACACACACATGCACTCTCACAGACACACTCACACTCAGCCACATACACTCATATGGATGTACATACGTGGGCACTGATATGCCTCCTCACATAGTTACACAACTCTCAGGTATGCCCTCGCACACAGATATGCCCTTATGCCATCGCACGCTCATTTACACAAATAGACATACACTCACTCACACACTGTTTCTTAGCCACACACGCCATCAAGCGCCCCCCACCCTTGGTACATGCATCCTTCACTCTCCCCTCTCCTAGCTCAATGCTGGTCACACACTACATCAAAACAACTTACTCATAGACTTTCTGATTCATAGCAATCAATACTTACTCATAACCATTTTGAATATCATTTTTTATCTATTTATTATTGATGTTAATTAAAACCTTCATGAATCATTCCTGGATTTCTCCTTTGACGTCTCTCTGGCCCACAGGGGTGTCAGTGCCGTGGGGCCCACGCCTGTCATCTGTCCTGGTCCTGGCTGGGGGATTCCCACTGTCTTCCAAGTGCCTGGCCCAGAGGAGGTGCCCGTCAATACTGGGGAAGGAATGAATGTGAGAATGATGGGGAGGCGAGCTGGGAAGTCCCAGTCTAGCATGCCCTAGAAGAAAGGATGTTCTGAACCTTTGACTGGCAAGTCCCAAGCCTTCTGGCCATTCCCCCATGCCACATCACTGAGCTGTTTTTGCTTCTGCCCTTCAGTAGAAAGCAATGTAATAAGTGACCTGGGGGGCAGGAGACCTGGGTCCTAGTCCCAGAATCTTCCCTGGAAGACCTTGTTGGGCTTCTGTTCCCCATCTTAGGGAAGGCTGTTGGACCAGTTCTCTCTGAGATCCTGTTGGTGCTCACCTGGCCAGGCCAAGCGTGTACCCTCACCTGGTGCATCAGGGATGCAGGGATGGGCCTTGCACCTGGATCTGGCCTCCTTGACTCCCGATGCCCCCATTCCGCTGTCACCTGTCTGGCCCTCCAGCCTTGCCCACCTCCAAATGGGCATTCCAAGCCTCATCATTGGCTTTTTCTCTGGTCCCCCAAACTGTTGGGAAGAGAGCCTCATCTCCCAGGGCAACAGAATTCTAGCATTTGACTTTTTCCTCTGCAGAACAAGAACTTTTTTCCTTTGCATGAAAATCCTTTCTGCCTCACGATGACCTTGCTTTCAGAGGACTGGCTGTGGCCCTGAGATTTAGGTTGGAACTTGTTAGGGAAGGAGCCATGAGACTGTCTCTGTAGGCCATTGAAAATGAGGTTCCCAAAATGATAGCCTTCCTCAGAAGGTGCCCAAGGTCCAGCTGCATCCGAATCACCCAGCCTCCTGGTCAAGGAACCAGGCTGCCTGGTTCAATCCATGCCTTCCTCTTCCTGGGGTGTTAATGTCCTCATCTGTAGAACGGGATGATGGTAGGACATGGCTCATGGTGCCACTGTGGAATGCCACACAGATGATGTGTATAAAGCTCTGGGCTCATGGCGATGCTCAGGGAAGAGAAGCTGCCTGTTTCTACAGACCTCAGAGGGTTCTGGTTTTTGGGAGCTGAGTGTTAAAACCCAGCTGGGTAGGGTCAGTGTTTTTGCCTCTGATTTGCTGTGTGCCTTTGGGTTTTCACAAGCTTTCTGGATCAAATGTGCCTGGAATCGAGAAGGAGCACGGTGGGACCTTGTCCTCCCCCTAAGAACACTCTGAACTCCCCATTTGCAGCCTTGAGAAGTTCCCCATCTCTGGTTGGGGGTTTATACATCATCCCCCCATCCCCCAGGTTTCCCATTCACTGGTGATGTCACCACAGGGAGTCTGTAGAGGTCCAGGGAAGAGGAAGGGGCTGGGGAGCGTCAGTGTCGCTGTGGTGCTGGGCACATCCCAAGCAGATGTCCCTTCCTCTGCTCTGCAGACGCCGGGTGCTTCACACTTGCGTGTACACGTCATGAGCCTTTCACATATGCTGAGACAGCCGTGGGACTGTGCCCAACACCCACAGAGCTCCAGAAAATGCTGAGCAGAGAAAGGGCTGCATGGGGAGGGAGGTAGGAGGGCTGGAGAGGCCAGGAGCTGGGCAAGCAGTACGAACTTTGATGGGCCCTTCAGGAGCTGGCACAGGGAAAGTACATGTGACCGAGCCTGTCTAGACCCTTGGTCAGTCAGGGCTGGTCCTGGAGGAGCTGCCCTTCAGCTCAGGCCCTGGTAAAGAGGTCCAGGATGCTGCCTGGGTCCTCTACCCACCACCCTGCAGAACTGGGGCTTCAAACGGAACCAAAATAAAGTGATGCATAGAAAGTGATGTGAAAGAGGGACCCAATGCAAAGGGAGAGGTGTCTTCTATTCTGCAAGAGCCTGTGGGCACCCAAGCACCTCTTCTGGTGGTACTCACCAGAGTCCGTGCTCCCTAGTGGTCAGTCCCATCCTAACCTGGAGGTGCCAGACCCCAGCTAGCAGGGGCAGAGCACCCACTGGAGGAGTTAAGAGCCTGGGCTTTGGAATTGGTCAGATCTCTGAGAAGTCACTGTCCTCAGACTCTTGGGTCTGTCTATATAGCCCACCTCACAAGGTCAAGGTCACAGATAAAGAAGACAATGCTTGGGTGGTGCTGGCTCATTCAGCACCTGACACATAGTGGGAGCTTTATCATCATATCACAAACTGACATCAAGTCCAGGGCCACTTCCAAGTGGCCTCAGGGAAATTCATCCCCAGGAAATCACCTCTGGGGGTTTTGATATTTAACGAGGTAGTTTTGGGCACCTCCTTAGGAAAGCTGTCATTTTGGGAACCTCCTGTTTCCATCAAACCAGAAAAATTTGCAGTTAATTATTCTTAGTTATTCGGGTGGAGCACCCACTACACACCAGATAGTTCTGGGTGACAGACAGCATCCATGGATCATGGAGTGTCCCACCCAGTGGGGTCTGCTCTGTTCTAGGCAATGGGGGTGATGGGATTCGGAGATGAGATGGACACCCAAATGTTAACATCTTACTATACATAAACTGAGTAGCATCATAATTATGGGATGGCACAGGAGGTGTTGAAGGCTGCCAGTGAGACCCAGACGCACAGAACATTTCATGAAGACTTTAAGTTCATGGTGCAGGAGAGGTTGCTGAGGGTGGAGAGGCCAGGAAAGACTTCCTAGAAATGGAAATTTACACAGAGCCCTTAGGAGACCAGTGCTATCTGGGGTTTTACTGTGAGCAGTAAACAGACCATGAGGGTCACTGGCTCTGCTACCTCTCCTTGGTCTGACTCAGGGGATGAGGAAGAAGGTACCTACTAGCTGAACTGGAAAGGGATGACTCCCACTCTAGGCGACACGGGCCTAGATGTGGGAGGACAGAGTGAAGGCGAGGGTGGGGAACTTAGGCAAGGGGATGCAGCCAGGCAAGAGGCAGAGGACACTTTAACTGGCCGCTTCCTGGGAGCATGGATGTTCATCCATCAAAGGGGAGGCCACCAAAAGGCCAAAGCCTGCTGGTTGCTCCACTCTCCTCCTCTCACATGCACTCAGGATGCTCTGGCTTTGGGACAGGCTACCTGAATCACCCGCCTGGAGCCCAGCTGTGGGTGCCTTTAGAAAGCATAGCCATGGGTGGGAGGCCAGGCTGTAATGCGGCTGCCAGGTTCTCTGATGTCACAAACCACTTGGCCTTTCCCTGGGGGGTAGTTCCACCATGGGGGTGGGGCTACCGGCTGCTGGCGGGAGCTACTTGCTTAGCGAGATTCACAGCTGTCACTCTCCTGTCTAGGCTCAAAGCCCTTTTTGATCCTCTGCACTCAGACCACCAGGATCCCAGTCTCAGCTCCAACATCTGCTAGGTGTGGGGCCTTGAGCAAGTCTTGGTTTCCTCTGTAAAATGCACATAATAGGAGGCCTCCTTGCACAGAGTGGCTGATAGAGGATGAAATGAAGCTTGTCCAGAGCTTATCACACACTTGGGGCCCAACAGGCCTGGGCACCTGTCAGGGTGAGAGGAGGCCCAGCAGGAAGGGAGTGCCCCCAGGACCCTTTCCCAAACCTTCTCTCCCCCACCTTCAACCTACCCAGCCCTGGAGGCTCCAGGGTCACCTGCACTGTTTCTATCCAGCCATCACCTTCTTGTGACCAGGAACACCAGGGCAGTACAGCGTTTTTTCAGGCCTGCAGAGCTCGAGGGGCACGGGGGCAACCCACCTCCGTCCGAGGCAGAAACTGAACTACACTACCCAGAATTCCTGGCGCTAGCCAGAAAGGAAATGTCGTTTTAACAAGGAGAGGTTCAGCTCCCCGAGCAGCTGCAGCGAGAGAGAAGGAGGAGGGAGAGAGAGGGAGAGAGCTTACTAGGGGGAGGGAGGGCCGCGTGCTGGGAGCGAGGGTGGAAGAGCTCAGCCGGCCGGGAGGAGGAGGAGGCGGCCCGCCCGCCCGCCGGCGCCTACCGACCTGCAGCCCCGCGGGGCCAGCAAGCTGGCGGCGGTCCCTGCGTGCGCGGCGGCGCTCTGGCCCAGGCAGCTGCGGGCCAACGCCGGGGCCAGACCGGCGCAAGGGCTGAGTTTCTGCAAAGTTTGACCTGGTTGCCTTTCTGATGCTGCAGCAGAGCGAGGCAGAGCCGGGCGCACCAGGCGGCTGCGGCGCGGTGGCGGGGCTGATAACGACAGCACTCTCACAATGATCATAAAATAAAGGGGGCTAGCGGGGTGGGGGCGAGAGAGGCCCGAGCCTCAGCCCTCCGCCCCCGACCACCCCCAAGCAGCCCTGAGCTAGGAGGAGGTGGGGGCGGGGGGACAAGGCGCCCAAGCTGGCCCCAGACCCCTGTAGAGCCTAAGGACACTGCCCGGGAAAAGGGGTGGGGGCGCCCCGAGAACGTGTCCCTGGCGGGCCGGAGCCGCCTGGCTGCTGGCGGCTGGGTCAGGGGCGTCCGGAGGGCGGCGGCGGGCAGGTGAGTCGGCGGCGCTGCCCGGGTGGGGGCGTGCGCGCCAAAGTTTCCGGGCAGCTGTCCGCGCACCCGAAGCGCAGGGATCCCGGACCGCTCCCAGCTGGCGATGGGGAACCAGAGGCGCCCGAGCCGGGTCGGAGGTGGGGGATGGGGCACCGCGACCTCAGGGTGCTGGGGGAACCTGGCCCCGGAAGGGGCGCGCGCTCGATCTGGCTGGACTGGCGTGGGGTGGGGGGGCACTGCGCCCTCAGGGGGCCGGAGGGAACCGACCGGGAGTCGGGGGGAGGCGCCCGGCGCTAGCGGGGTGGTGGGGGTGGAGGTGGCAACAGCAGTGCCCAGGCTGGCAAGTCCACACTGCCCACTGCAGTGCCAGCCGGTCGCCCCCCCACCCCCAGGCCAGGAGGGTGTCAGCGGAGATGTCACCGGCGGCGATTATTCGCTGGTGCGCGCGGTCGTGCGGCCGCCACTGACGGGGCGGGCGGGGGGGCCGCCGCCTCCGGGTAGACCGCCCAGAGCTGCGCCGTCAGCTCCGCAGCCTGCGCCCAGCGCACACGCGTCGCCGCGCCCCTGTCGCCCCCCGCAGCAAAGTTCGGCTCAACTTTGAGACAGGCCCTGACGCCCTGTCCCTTCCACTTCCCACCAGGTCTTCGGGCGGCCGCGGCGGACCAGGCGGCGGTGGCCCGAAAGGAGCCCCGGAGCCTGCACAGCGACAGCGGCGAGGCGACCAAGAGCGCGGCGGGCGCTCGGAGGCGGGTGGGACGCAGCGCGCCCGCGTGGGGGCGTCCGGCCTGCGCCCCTGCCCGCGCCCGCGAGTGGGCGCCGACGGGACCGCGCTGCGTCGGGCTCCTCCGGGACCCCGCCAGCGGCCGGAGCCTGGCGCTCCCCTCCTGGAAGCCTCCGGTCGGCGCTCGCCCCCAGTGGCGCTTGGATCTTCGCTGATTGAACAGAAACTGCTCTTTAATTGATTCAGCTCCGTTGGGCGAGCGGCCGGGTGTGTGCCCGGGAGCGCGTGCGGAAGGCTGAAGGGCAGGAAGTCGGTTTTCTGCAGGGAGGGTGGCGGGACCGCGCAGGCGACCGAGGCTTCCTTATTTATGTCAGCCAGCAGTCGCCTTCTTCATCCGAAGACTTCGGGGAGCGTCTCAGACCTGCGTCCCCTGCGCTTGAGGCACGGAAGGGCTGGATGTCAAAACAACATGATTATCCATTAAACTCCAAACTTTTCTTTTTTAACCCAAAGAATATCGGTGGTTTTTGTCCACTGCTAGGAGAAGAAGAGAGCCCAGGGCTCCTGAAATGCAGCAAAATTCTTATTTATAAACAGGCCCAAGGTAGTGATATGCAAAACCCCTTTACTCGGTGAATTTTCTATCCTATGGATATCGATCCTGAGCTTTGAGACTGGCGAGCCCTCTGCACTGGGTCGGGCAGCCTTGGTCCTTTCAATGCCTGGTCTTCCCTGGGATTGCTGGCCTTCCCTGGAGATCAAAGCGGTCCTCTGTGCCATGGGCTGTATTCAGAGCATCGGCAGCAAAGCCAGAGTCTTCCGGGAAGGTATCACGGTAATTGATGTGAAAGCCTCTATCGACCCCATCCCTACCAGCATCGATGAGTCCTCCAGCGTGGTGCTCCGCTACCGGACACCCCACTTCCGTGCTTCTGCCCAGGTGGTCATGCCACCCATCCCCAAGAAGGAGACCTGGATAGTTGGCTGGATTCAGGCATGCAGCCACATGGAGTTCTACAACCAGTATGGGGAGCAGGGCATGTGAGTACTTCTCAGGAGCAAGCTCTTCGGACTGCTGGGTGGGTGGGTCCCGGTTTGGAGGTCTGGGTATGGGGGGGACAGGTGGGTCAGAGAGACCATTTACAGAGGGGCCTTGTCAGGGCCAGGGGGACACTTTGGGGAGGTATGAAAGTGGCCTCTGAGTCTGCCTTTGGTCAAGTGACTCTGGGTTTGCCTGTTGATGCAGATTGAAGTTGTGGCTCTAGGACCTTCTCTCTTACTGTCCCGGGCCCCAGGGTTCCTGTGCTCTTTCCCTGCAAAATGCTGAGAAAGCAGAGGAACATTCCACCCAGTGCCTCTTTGGCAAAGCAAGTGTGCCGTCTGCCCAGAGTGTTGATGCCATCAGGGGTCACCAGAGAGAGGCCTGGGCAGGCCTCCGGGAGCATGTGGCAGCTACTCAGGGAAGGAGAATGGAGCCCTCGGAAGCCTCCAGAGTTTTATAGTGCGTTGTGGTTGCCCCTCAGCTTGGCCCTCCGAAGTTTTACAGTGCCTTGCGGTTGGGCCTGAGCTTGGCCTTCCAGTATTTTTAAATGCACATCAGGACCTGAGGGAGACCTTTGCTGTTCCAAACAGTGTTTTGTTTGAGGGGTTAGTTTTAGAAACCCTGTTTGCTTCACAGTGTCAAGCTTTTTCTCTCCAAGGCAGAAGGCCACTTTATGCAGACTTCAAATGCCAGTGTCCCAAAGACCCTAACTAAGACTAGCTAAGTGGGGCCCATTGGCCTTTTCTTTCCAGCCTGGTACATTCCTAGGGTGTTGTAGGTCTTGATGCAAGATGCTGGGACCCTGGGTCTTATTTTCTGGCATATTCCCAGACCCCAGAGATGGCCATCCCCAATGTAGACAGAAGAAAAAGGGATGTGACTTGAAGTGCCACTTTAAGAACAAGAAGGAGAAGACAGTTGTTGTTGACAGAGGCTATGAAAATTATGGTTTCCAAGTACTAGGCCCCTTCTGTATGGTCGTTATGAGTTGGAATGGACTCAAACGCAATGGGTTTTTTTGTTTTTTTTTTTGTCTGAGAGCTATGCAGGCCATGAGGGGCAGCCCCCTTTGACCCTCACCATGCAACTAGCCACAAGCACTGCCCCCAGCCTCTCTCTCAACTTCCACCCTAGGAAGCCTCACTTCCTGGTTCTGCAAGTGAGGGCAGAGAATTTCTCCAGGAGTTGGAACTTTTCACCTTTTTAAGAACTTCATGGGCCACCTGTAAATAAGAGGGATTGAGGTGGGTCGGGGGTGGCAGGACCCCAATCTTTTGGCTTCTGCACTTAATGACGTTGACATTATAAGGCAAGCAGGAGGATGACTGTAAAACTTAAAGCGAGAGCGTAACCATGATGGCCCCAAAGAAGGTACATGTGGGATAGATCTAGATACCAGTTAGGTCCCCTCTATCAACCTGATTTCTACACCCTAGCCCCTCAGTTCTCAAAAGCAGCTATAATTAATTTCGGGTCAGAAATTATTCTTAGTTTTTAGGTGTGGAGCTTTCCTAGGAAGCCTGAAGCCCAGAAACTGTCTAGGACTTTGCAAAGCTTCCAGGACAATTGTCGAGAAACAAAGGCTTTTGTAGGGTGTTTAGGCTAAAACCTAGAAGGGGTAGGGAAGTCAGAGGGCCCTTCTGAATTTGGAAAGATACAACGGCTAGGAAGAAGAAAGCTTGGGGAGAATTAGAGAGACTAAAGGCTAATGAGACAAGATGCGCTGGGCAGAGGTAAAAGCCTGTGTTCGAAATTACACAGCCCAGCTATGGATCTGGTTCTAACTGGCTCCGCCCCTTGGGGCCCTCCCTGAGCCTCAGCTTCCCCATCTGTATACAGGGGTTTATAGGTGTCTTCAGGCACACAGGCCGTGTTCTCCATTCGGTGGTTGTACGTACATTTGGGCATCATTGCTGGATCCAGGCATGAGAGTCAGGAGACCTGAGATGACCTTGTCCTTACTGGGCAAGCCCTTTGTTCCTCGTTAGACCTAATATATGCTTAGCCCCTGCAGGCAAGCAGGCCTGGACAGGAGTCCCGGCTCTCTCACTTTCCAGGGCTTTGACTTTAGGCAAGTTCTGGAGCCACTCTGAGCCTCAGTCTCCTTGTCTGCAAATTGGGGCTAATATTCGTCCTTACCCATGATTTATTGTGATAATTACTTGAGGCAACCCTTGCCAAGCAGTTAGCACTACACTAAGCCTATGGTAAATACTTAATATAAGTGGCTACTGTCTTTAATGTTATTATTATGTGATGATGATTCTAGCAGTTGAGGTGTGATTCATGGTACCTGTAATGAGCTGGGGATCATGGTTCAAACCACAGCACTGGGGCAAATGTGAATTACTCATTGTCATGCCTTTTCTGTCCAGTCCAGGCTTTCTTCTTTCACACAGGGAACACTTCCTGACTTTTAAAAACTTAAAAATACTTTAAATCATGATTTGAGTTTCAAGTGGTTAAAGGCCATTTCCTTCTTCTCCATTCTCTCCTGATAGTTCCCTTTATTCCCTCCCCCTTCTCAGAATGTATCTTTCAGGGATGGGGTCCCCCGTGTCCTGCCCTCTGTGTGGGGCACATCTCATTCCCCCAGGGTTCACTCGTAGCCTTGGGATGGGACCAGCCCAAGAAGAGGGTGAAGTTTGAGGTTTCCTGGAAGGGGTGGCATGGCGCAGTGGTTAGTGGGCTCAGGCTCAGGGGTCAGAATGATCTAGCAGTCCTAGCTCTGGGGCCTCACTTGTGTCATCTGTGAACTGGGAAAAAGGACAGGATTTCTCTGTAGGCTTCTGTGAGGAATCAATGAGAAGAGAGGTGTAGGTGATGATCCCGTGACTGAAATTATGGCTGCTCGATTTCTTATTACTACTGAAAAAAATCATATTAAGAAAGTGGATGGTCACATAGCAGGACTCCCTAAGCGGAAAGGCCAGTCCCCTAGGCAGAGTTCTGCATTCAACCAGCACCCTCTGAAAATGAGCTGAGCTTGTTTAGACTCAGCCTCCTTCTCCTCCTTGGATGTAAATAGAAGTATTTAGGTGTGATCTAAAAAATTACTCTTCCCATTTCCCCTACCCCAGACCTCCTGTGATAACTACTGTTTTCTGTGTTTTTTAAGCTTGATGGCTTGAAAGAAAGTGAAGTGTGGTGAGTTGGTGAGACTGGCCATAAACCTCCACCAGCCCAGAATTGTCCCCCTGCCATGCCTGGATCTGAGCCGCATCATTCTTTGTGGTGGGGAGCTGTCCTGTGCATTGTAGGATTTTTAGCAGCCGCCCTGGCCTTTACCCACTAGATGTCAGTTGCACCTCCCCTCCCCCCAGTTGTTACAACCAAAAATGTCTCCAGACATGGCCTAATGACCCCTGGCAGGGGGAAGTGAGAGGAGTGTGAAATTGTCCCCGGTCGAGAACCAATGGACTGTCGTTACGTGCTGTTGAGTAGGTTCTGACTCACAGTGGCCCTATGTACAACAGAATGAAACACTGCCCAGTCCTGTGCCGTCCTCACAATCATTGCTATGTTTGAGCCCACACTTGTAGCCACTGTGTTAATCCATCTAGTTGAGGGTCTTCCTCTTTTTCGCTGACCCACTACTTTATCAAGTAGAATGTTCTTCTTCAGGGACTGGTCCCTCCTGACAAAATGTCCAAAGTACCAGAGATGAAGTCTCACCATCCTTGCTTCTAAGGAGCATTCTGGCTGTGTTTCTTCTAAGACAAATTTGTTCATTCTTCTGGTAGTCCAATGGTACATTCAATATTCTTCAACATCACTGTAATTCAAAGACATCAGTTATTCTTCGGTCTTCCTTATTCACTGTCCAGCTTTCGCATGCATATGAGGCTATTGAAAACTCCATGGCTTGGGTCAGGCACACCTTAGTCTTCAAGGTGACATCTTTGCATTTTAACACTTTAAAGAGATCTTTTGCAGCAGATTTGCCCAATACAATAAGGCATTTGATTTCTTGACTACTGCTTCCATAGGCGTTGATTGCGGATCCAAGTAAAATGAAATCCTTGACAATTTCAATATTTTCTCTGTCTATCATGATGTTGCTTATTGGTTCAGTTGTAAGGATTTTTATTTGTTTATATTGAGGTGTAATCCATACTGGAGGCTGTAATCTTTGATCTTCATCAGTAAGTGCTTCAAGTTCTCTTCACTTTCAGCAAGCAAGGCTGTATCATCTGCATATCTCAGGTTGTTGATGAGTCTTCCTCCAATTCTGATGCCTCGTTCTTCTTCATAGAGTCCAGCTTCTCGGATTATTTGCTCAGCATACAGATGGAATGTAGTGGTTAAGAGCTACGGCTGCTAACCAAAGGGTCAGTTGTTCGAATCCACCAGGTGCTCCTTGGAAACTCTATTGGGCAGCTCTACTCTGTCCTTATAGGGTCGCTATGAGTCGGAATCCACTTGACAGCAGTGGGTGTGGGTTTTACAGATTGAGTAAGTATGGTGAGAGGATACAACCCTGACACATAACTTTCCTAATTAAACCACACAGTATTCCTTTGTTCTGTTGGAATGACTGCCTCTTGGTCTACGTACAGGTTCCTCATGAGCACAATTAAGTATTCTGGAATTCTCATTCTTTACAATGCTATCCATAATTTGTTATGACCCACATAGTCAAATGCCTTTGCTTAGTCAATAAAACACAGGTAAACATCTTTCTGGTAGTCTCTGCTTTCAGCCAAGATCCATTTGACATCAGCAGTGATATCCCTGGTTCCACATCCTGTTCTAAATCTGGCTTGAATTTCTGGCAGTTCCCTGTTTTTTTCTTTTCACTTGCACAATATTCCGCTGCTATTCATAAGATTTTCACTGGCTGATTTTTTAGAAGTAGATCGCCAGTTCCTCTTTCCTAGTCTGTCTTAGTCAGGGAACTCTGCTGAAACCTGTCCACCATGGTTGACCCTGCTAGTATTTGAAACTGGTGGTACAGCTTCCAGCATCACAGCAACATGCAAGCCACTACAGCATGACGAACTGACAGATGAGTGGTGGACCATTGGACTAGCCCCAGATAAAATGAAACATTAAAGGTAAATCCACGCACTGAGGTTTAGTGGCCCCAGGTGGGGTAGCCAGGTGGCAAAGGCTAGGTTAGGCTTTTCATTCTTTACGAATGGGTTGTATTCAAAATATTCATTCCACGTACTTAACTGAAATCCGTAATGCCCCCAAACATTATCCCAGCTTGAGATTAATCTCTAATCCAGGAGGTGAACTTTTTAGAGTGACGTTGTGGGTTTGAAATGTTTACAATGGAATAAATATAAACACCAGCTCACTAATACCCTGATTTCTACAGAGGAGAGCTGTAAAATGATGAGTTTCTCCTTGCCAGCTTGAGAAGATTCTATATGGTTTTGGGTCCAACCCACATTACTTTTAAAGCCACCCCCCTCCAAACTGTTGGAGACACCTGCCTCCACAGCCCTGTCCTCCGCAATTCCTCAACTGCCACCTGTCAGCTGGCACAGTAGCTTCTAAGTGACAAGTCACAATTTCTTGCCTGTGTGGGAGATGCTTCAAGTTGCCTCTAGCTTGCCCTTCTCTGTGGCCCCCAGGGAACCTGGCCCAAGGTCAAGGTCAAGGCCAAGGCTAGTTTATGGCTCAGGATTCTACCAAAGGGCAGACTTGTGGTGGGGGGAAGGGGAGGAGAGCAGCTCAAGTAGAGGGGGTCTCTTTGGGTTGATAGTCCTGCCTCGCTGTACCCATGTCCAGCAGGGTGTGTCCCAGTCTCATAGCCTTTCTGAGCCCCAGTGTTCCCATCTACAAAATGGGATAGTAATACCTTCTTTATAGAGTCATCGTGAGGATTAAATGAGATAATGCATGGTGGGGCTTAGCACAGTGCCTGGTGCATATTGAGCGCTCAGTACATGATTGCTATTAATACTACAATTTGCTGTTGTTGTTTTTGGGTGTCGCTGAGTTGATTTTTGACTCATAGCAACCCCATGTGACAGGGTAGAGCTGCCCCATAGGGTTTCCTAGGCTGTGATATTTATGGAAGCAGACTGCCATGCCTTTCTCCTGCGGAGCAGCTGGTGGGTTTAAACTGCTGACCTTTAGGTTAGCAGCCTAGTGCTTAACCACTGTGCCACCAGGGCTCCTTAATGTACTAATCATAATCATCAATAATTTATTATCAATAAATTGAAATGGCTGGTGAAGAGTCAGCATAAAAATGGCTGTAATTATCGTTGTGGTTGTTCCTGCCCCGGAACCCTGTCTATAGTGTGAAAGTCCTTGGATGATGAGACGTCTGTCAGCCAGAGCTGATGACTTCGGGTGTTGCAGGGCTCTGACAAGCAGAGGTGGAGGGACCTGAGATGATGTGAGAATAGCACCTTGGACTCCCTTTCTACTCTTTACCTTCTCATTGTGTCCTCCTGAGGACTTCTTGAGGTTCTTATTTTATGACGAGGAAATGGCTTCTGTGACCTGAAGCCACTTACCTACCCAAAGAGCCCTGCTCATCTCCAGCGGATCTGGGGACCAGCCAGGGGGAATGTCCCTGGTGGCCATGTGGCCTCTTCCTGAAGCCTGGGCCTGAGCAGCAGCTCTGCACATCTGCACAGAACAATTGAGGACGATGCTTCCTCTCTGTGACCAACCGGAAGGCAGCAACTCCAGGGCTGGGCGGAGGGCACAGGCAGGGATGGGGAGGGAAGTCCTTCTTTCAAGGCTCTGCAGTGGGAGGAAGTGGGGTGGGGGGGCATGACACAGCCTAAAGAGACCTCTCCTGGACCAGCCCAGCCGAGTGATCACTCTAACCCTCACCCATCTTCCAAGCACTGAAAACAAAAGCTATCTGCTCCCAGAAAAACCAGCCTTAATAATTAGGAACACGAGCCCTGGTGGTACAGTGATTAAGAACTGCAGCAGGCTATGGCCGCTAACCAAAAGAATCCGCCAGGCACTTCTTGGGAACCCTATGGGGTGGTTCTACTCTGTCCTATTTTGTCGCTGAGTTGGAATCGACTTGATGGCAACGGGTTTTTTTTTT
Source organism: Elephas maximus indicus (assembly GCF_024166365.1). NCBI lineage: Eukaryota > Metazoa > Chordata > Mammalia > Proboscidea > Elephantidae > Elephas > Elephas maximus. The sequence continues at coordinate 82,217,472 of NC_064827.1, read as the reverse complement.
TCTTGGTGAATCAGGGAGACAGCAAGTTAAATACTGAGATCCTTTTCTTGTGATCCGACCTGGGTCAAACTGAAAAAAGTCAGTAATAGCCAGTGTTGGAGGAAACCAAAATCCTTTGCTGTTGAGTCAATTCTGACTCATGGTGACCTCGTGTGCTGCAGAGTAGAACGTCTCCATGGGGTTTTCAAGGCTGTGACCTTCCATAAGCAGATCACCAGGCCTTTCTTCCACCTCTGGGTGGGTTTGAACCATCACACTTTTTGTTAGTAGCTGAGTCCTTAACTGTTTACCATACCCAGGGACTCCTTCCTGTTGGAGAGGGGGTGGGGAAATGGACATCCTGGAGTGCTGTGCGTGGGAGAAAATTTCGAGCAGCTTCTGGGGGTTCAGTTGGTAATATCTATTAAAATGTCAAGTATACATGCCCTTCAACTGTTAGTCTACTTTTAGAGTCATCCTATGGAAATCAGTACACCTGGCCTGGTTCCTGGCATAGAGTAGGTGTACAGTAAATAATCTACCCAACAAATGAATTCATGATGAATAAATGAATGAAAGAACAAGAACATAAAGATATACGTGCGAGGATGTTCACTCCAGCACTGTTCCTGATAGCAAAATTGCAGGAACCAATCCAGCACCCATCAACAGAGGAGTAGATTATTGTCTGGCTACAGTGCAGGATTCAATAGGGCAGCTAAACATGATGAGGTGGGTCTGTAGATGCTCTACATGAGAGAAAAAAGTGTATTTTAAATTAAAAAATCAAAGTTCTAAAACAGTATGTAGGGTAGGAACCCATTTTTGTTCAAAAGAAAACACTCAAATGGGAATGTGTACCATGTGTATTTGCAAAGAGAAAGATCTAGAAGGATGTTTACCAAACCGTAATATGGTGAGTAAGCTCAGGGTGGGAGGAGGGGAGGGACGAAGAAAAGGCTTTCGTTTTTTCATTTTATACACTCCTTTAGGACTTGAATTTTTTTTTTTTTTTTAAACAAAAAACACACATTTTATAACTAAAAACTAAAACAGGCACTGTTGGTCCCTTCCTTCTGTTGTGAGACCTCCGGGGCCCAGGGCTGTGGCCTGGGGAAGAAGGACGAGGCTGGCAGGAAGAGGGTGGCCAGGCCCCGGAAGGAGTGGGGTTTGTTGTTGGGGGAAAGCCCAGCTGCAGTAGCACGGGCAGCAAGGGAGGCAAAACCTCCAGCGTCCCCCTCCTCGGGTGTGTGGGCAGGGAGCTGGGGGCTGGGAGAGGAGGGGCCTGGTGATCTGTTTGGTGGAAAAGGCTAGCCCAGTGGGCAGCGGCACACAGCAGGAGTCAGGAAACCAGATTCTAGACTTTGCTCTAGAAGGGAGCTCCTGGGCCTCAGTTTCCCTGTCTGGCCAGTGTGAGGGGAGTGAAGCCAGGGCTGGGGAGAAGGTCCATGTGCTCTCGGGCAGGCCCCTTACCCTGGAGACACAAACCCTTATGTGTAAAAACTTTTCTTAAAGTGCCGAACTGAAGCCACTTGTGGTAGGTGACAGAATCTTACGGGAGAGTTATGGCTAAATTTTATTTTAAAGAAACATATTTATTTTAATGTATATTAGGAAACCTTGGTGGCATAGTGGTTAAGTGTTATGGCTGCTAACCTAGAGGTCGGCAGTTCAAATCCTCCAGGCGCTCCTTGGAAACTCTATGGGGCAGTTCTACTCTGTCCTGTAGGGTCACTATGAGTCGGAATTGACTCGCCGGCAACGGGGTTTTTTTGTTTCTTAGAAGAGACGCAACTGAATTGGGAGTGCCTGGGTGTTGCAAATAGCTTGACTGCTAGCTGAAAGTTTGAAGGTCCCAGGCCACCCAGAGGCACCTCACAAGAAAGGCCTGGTGATCTACTTCTGAAAGATAAAAAAAAAACCCAAAAAACCCACTGCTATTCAGTCAATTCCAAAGGCCAGCCTTTGAAAACCCTATGGAGCACAGTTCTACTCTGACACACATGGGGTCGCCATAAGTTAAAACTAGTTTTAACTGTTCTAGAAGAATATCTTTTGACAAAAAAATTATAGCATGTACACATGGGGCTGTCATGAGCTGGAGTCAACTCGATGGCAACTGGTTTTTTAAAACTGTTGAGTTTTTAAAACAGCAACCCATTTTAAGGAAAAAATTAAATCACTAACAGTAAAGGTGATATGTAAGTAGAGAGGACAAAAATAGACACAGGAAGTTTGGGAAACACTGAAAAGAAGTAGAGGTGGGTCTTGTGGCTCTAAAATCCAGAAGCAGTTCCCGTGGCCTGGGGAGCTGTAGTCAAAGGGAGCCTGGCGACTCAGAAATTTAACAGGTGGAAAATGGGTTCCCATGAAAGCTTGAGGGGATCCTGCCTAGGCTCAGGCCCACCACCTGGCACAGAGTAGGGCTATTCCATAGTTGTTAGAAAAGACTGGAACCTTCATGTGGGTCATCCTTCCCAAAGAAGTGTGAAAGGTGTACCTCTGTCTGCCTGGTTCCAGGCCTCAGTGGCAAAGTCACACCCCTTCCTACTGAGGCACCCCTCCCGTTGAAGCCCCCGGGCACCCCTGTTTTCATCCACACCCCTCCAAGAGGCCTTCTGGAGTGGCCAGCTTCCTGCTGGTGGCTGGGCCTGGAGTTCTCAGCCTGGGCACTCCGCTGGGGTGATCCTCATTCACGCCTGTGCGTGCCTCCCTGGCAGCAGCCTCAGCCCCACCTCCAGCCTCCAGGGCAGGCGTCTCTGCCCCTTCAGATTCACTGTCAGTCACACCTCTGCATGTATGTAGGAGAGGCTCAGTTCGAGGCCACGTGGGTAAGAGCTGGCTCAGGTTGTGGGCCCTGGCCCAGATGCTTCCCAGTTGTGTGACTGTGGAGTAGCCTCTTAGCTTCTCTAAGTCTCCTCTCTAGAATGTCCCCACAGCCCAGCACCCAGGGCAGCTGGGGACTGTGACTGTAAGTACAGCTTCCGGCCATGCTACATACTCAGGGAACATTCCCGGTCTCGCTGGCATTGCTGCGGTGATGGCCATCCTGAACCAGTTGCTGTCATGTTGACTCTGACTCATGGTGACCCCGTGGTGTGTCAGAGTAGAAATGTGCTCCATAGGGTTTCCAATGGCTGATTTTTCAGAAGTGGATTGTCAGGCCTTTCTTCCGAGGTGCCTCTGGGTGGACTCGAACCTCCCATTTTTCAGTTAGCAGCTGAGCATATTAACTGTTTGCACCACCCAGAGAAACCCATTACCATTGAGTCAATTCCGACTCATAATGACCCTATGGGACAGAGTAGGACTGCCCCATAGGGTTTCCAAGGAGCAGCTGATGGATTCAGCTTTTGGTTAGCAGCTAAATTTTTAACCACTGCACCACCAGGGCTCCACCACTCAGAGAGGGGTGGCTATTCCAGCTGCAGCTTCTCCAGGCTGAGAAAGTCCCAAGAGCAGAGGCACCAAGCAACTCTGGGTGCCCTAAACTTGTCACAAAGCCCCCCTTGTGGCTGTGTAGGTTGCTGACAGTCATTGGCTCAGGCCACAGCATCACCTGTGTCCTGATTCTGGGCCAGGCACAGTGACAGATCCTGGAGTTGGGTTGGTGAGCAGGGCAGACGGGGCCCTGCCCTCTCGGCCCTTATGATCTATCTGGGGAGTCGATCTTAAACAAAATGATTGTATAATTATTTAATCACAGTTGTGCATTTGCCAAGAAGAAGCAGTCCCAGGATCCAGTAGCATCCAAAGGGGGCACCTGGCCTTGTATGAAGGGTCAGGGCATCCTTCCCTGGGGTGGTGACTCCAGAGCTTAGTGGTAAGTGATGAGTAGTTGTTACCTTGGGGAGGAAGACGAGGAGGGGGAGGAGCAAGACGGGGGGATGCCCCTGGTAGAAGGCCCTGAGATGGAAAGAGAAGGCCCATTAGAGGAACTGAAAATGAGGCCATGAGTCTGAAGCCTGGCAAAGGCAGGGAGGGGGCGTGGGGTGGCCTGGGGAGGTGTGCACAGAGGCTGGTGAGGTGGGCAGGGCCCTGGGTTTTAACAGCGTCTGGCTTTAAGGGTTTAACACCATTGGAGGGAGGAACAATGAGCGGTCACATTTGTGTTTTAAAAGAACCCTGAGGTTGCTGGGAGGGGAACAGACTGTAGGGCTGGAGAGGAAGCTACAGGCCTTCCAGGGAGAGAGGAGGGGTTGGGGCTGAGCGAAGGCAAAGGAGAAGGGGATGGAGGGGCAATCCAGAAGTGGGAGGGCCAGTCAGGGATGGTGCTGGGTGCTCAGAGGGTGCAGGCTCAGCCCATCTTGGGCACGACGTGGTGGCCAGTGTCAATGCAGATGCTCCAGTGAACGGATGGGTGGGGACGTGGCAGGAATGGGGTGCTGAAGGAAGCTGAGGTGTCCATTTTGGACATGTTGTGAGGGGCCCCAGGAAGCATGCTGAGGTCCAAGTTCAACACTGGACTCACCTGCTGTCCTTTGGGTTCCCACACCTACGAAGACAAGGCTGAGAATGCAACAGGTGGCTTCGTGGGTGGTGGGACAGGGCCCCGGGTATGATTTAATGCTCTGCTGTCACTGTCTTGAAATTCTTAACCCTTTTTAAACAAAGGTCCCACGTTTTTATTTTGTACTGTTGTTGTTTGGTGCCGTGGAGTTGATTTTCGACTCAGGTCGACCCCACATGACAGAGTAGAACTGCCCCATAGGGTTTCCTAGACTGCAATCTTTACAGGAGCAGATCACCAGATCATTTCTCCTGTGAAGCTGCTGTTGAGTTCAAACCGCGACCTTTCAGTTAGCAGTTGAGCGCTTACTGTTAGGGCCTGCCAATTCTGTAGCCCGTCCTGCCTTGAAGACCAGCAGGGGCCAGTGAGAGGATAAAAGGGGAAGAAGGGAGATCAGTGCTTCTCCAGCTCCCTGTGCAAGGGCTAGCTCAACATGCTTGGGTCTGGGAAGAAGGCCATGGGGGGAGAAGGTCAAAGTCTGTGCACTCATGGGCTGCAGGAACAGGTGAGTTTGAACTTATTAACAAAACTCCCCGCTGCCCAAATAGATATGTTGGTTGAGCACTTCTGGCCAGGCTGATGATGAGAGCTTTGCCTATACCTTTCAGTTGCATCTGCAAGTGGGTATCCCAGGATAACCAGTTGCCATTGAGTTGACCCCATGTGTGTCAGGGTAGAACTGCACCCCATATGGTTTTCAATGGGTGATTTTTTGGAAGTAGATTGCCAGGCTTTTCTTCTGAGGCGCCTCTGGGTGTACTTGAACCTCCAACCTTTTGGTTAGCAGCCGAGAGTGCTGACTATTTGCATTACCCAGGGCCCATTCCGGGGTAGGAGCCCTTATTGTTCCCATCAGGCAGACAAAGGCTGAGGTCTGAGCTCACTCCTCTACCCCATGTAGCAAAGAATTGAGGGTCTGCCTTGAAGTCTAAGGTTATTTCAGAACAACAGGAAATCTTACAGGGCGTAGGGAAGGCAGTAACTTATGGAATTCACTACTTAAGAGAAAGTATAATCCAAAAATACATGAGGTTAAAAAAAGGCTTCTGATTAAGTCAGGGATTGGAAATCTGTTACCGTTAGAGGCAGAGCTCTCAAGTGGCTCCAGAAGTTTCCATTTATTGCTGTTTACTGTATACCAGGAAAGATGTATTAATACACTTAATTGTCACAAAAACCTTGCAAGGTGGGTGTGATTATCCAGCTTACCAATCTAAACTGATTCCGACTCATAGCAACCCTATAGGACAGATTAGAACTGCCCCATTGGAGCCCTGGTGGCACAGTGGTTCAGAGCTACAGCTGTTAACCAAAAGGTCAGCAGTTTGAATCCACCAGCTGCTCCTTGGAAACCCTATGAGGCAGTTCTACTCATAGGGCCGTTATGAGTCAGAATTGACTTGATGGCAATGGGTTCGGTGTTTTTTTTTTTTTTTTTTTTAAATAGGGTTTCCAAAGCTGTCATCTTTGTGGAAGTAGACTGCCACATCTTTCTAACAGCGAGCAACTGGTGGGTTCAAATCACCGAGCTTTTGTTTAGCAGCCAAGTGCTTAACCATTGTGTCAACAGGGCTCCTTGAGTTGAAATTGACTTGACGGCAATGGATCCACAGTTTACTGATGAGAAAATGGAAGGTCAAAGGGTTGTGACTTGTCTAAGATGGTAGAGCTAGTAGTTAGTGCTGGGATCGGATCCTGGGCTGCTCTGTGTCATCCTGGGATCTGAGGGGGACCATGGCGACTAGACTGTGCCCACACTGGCCTTGTGATGATTCGAAAACATGACGCTGTTGGCAGCAGGGTCATTTATTTATTCTGAGTAATGCTCCCCATGAGATGCCGCTTGTCTGTCAGCTCCTGAGGCTCATCACCTGCCTGTGACAGGCTTGGGCATTTGGGGGCTGGGGAAAGAAGAGGGAGCCCCCAAGCTCGCTTCAGAGATTGAGTGAGAAGGGCCATTCTGGAGCTAGTCCCCACTTCCCAAAACAAGACCTTCAGCTTTTGGGAGTGAAAGGGGGGCCAAGGCAAGAGCAGAGTTCCTTTCACAAGCTTGCTTTTTGCCTTAAAAAAAAAAGAAAAAACTTGCCCAAGCAAGTATATCCACTGTGAGAGGACAGAAGAGAGTGCCTTCCGAGAGAGGAAGTTGGGTCACAGGGGGTGCAAAGGCACAGGGCCTCTGAGAAATTCAGACAGGGACCTGATCCTCTACCTGCCTGCAGCCCACCCGCTGGGGAACGGACACATGGGGCTAACAGACATTATCATTGCCCAGCCAATGGCTGCTGGCACCGGCGCTGCAGGGGCGGGGGGCCTGGGAGGACACCGTGGTCTTGGGGGCTGGCAGTACATGCTTTGGAAATGTGGGTTCAGATAAACTGCTGCCTGGGTTCCCTGGGGGTTGGATGTGTTTGGGGCCAGACAGGAGATGGCCTTCTAGGCAAGCATTACCATAATTAGTGAGCTTCCCAGTGAAATGGACAGAAAAATGAGCAAAATCATTTTCTTGATTGTTCTTCCTCTGTTGCTGTTAGTTGCCGTCAGGTAGATTTCAACTTACAGCGACCCTATACCTCAGATTACCACTGCCAACTAGGGTTTTCTTGGCTGTAATCTTTACAGAAGCAGATTGCAAGGTCTTTCTCCTGCGGAGCTGCTGAGTGGGTTCAAACTGTCAACCTTTTGGTTAGCAGCTGAGCACTTAACCACTGTGCCACCAGGACTCCTTATTCTCCCTCTAGTGGCCCCAGTTTTGCTCATTGTAACACCAAAGCTATACACGTCTCAGTGAAGGAGGAATGCATTCTGAAAAGCGACATGTACCTGGAGAGTACCTGAGCGTACACAGGTGTGAGAACTGAACAGCCGCATTCAGCGTCAGCATTGCAGGTGCCAAGTTGGGACTAGCACTGGGGAAAAGTCAGGCCTCCAGCATCCCTGCCCCCCGACTTAGCCAAACCACCTGGGGAAAAGGTCCTTCACTCCCGGCTTGGCTGTCCTCTGTACAGTAGGATTGGACGGAGGTGATTGTGAGTCTGTGCTTCAAAGGGGCCCCTGCCTGGGGAGGAGGGCTCTCCCGATGCTGCTGTGATGTTGCTGTGCCCACCGCCACATGGGAGCATGGGGTCTGTGTGCCACAAAGCAGTTCGGGACAGGCAGAGAGTTACTATAACTACGGCAATGACAACAATACTAGCAGCCACCATTCACCCGCATTTGCTTTGTGGCTTTGTTTTCAAATAGTCACAAGGCTAGTGTGGGCATGCTGTGGTCCCCGCGGTCTTCCCAGTGGGAGAAGGTAAGATGGTGGGTGGTTGGTTAAGGGCCACCGCTTCAGGATGGCGAGGACCAGCTGGGATTCAATGTCAGTGCAGGCTACCAGCTCTGTGATCTTGGGCAAGTCACAAACTCTCTGACCCCTCTTGGTTTCATCAGTAAACTGTGGACAGTCACACCTTGCAAGGGTCTTGTGATGATGGAATGCATTACTATATAGTGCCTGGCGCACAGTAAACAGCAGTAAGTGGGGACTTGTGGAGACCCTCTGAGGGCAGTGGTGGCCATGAGAGCAGTGCCTGTAACAAGAAGGGGTTTGTAGTCTCCCTGGTGACCCCAGGAGGGACGTGTGGGATGAGTCTGGGGTCCAGAGAGAGCTGGGACCTTGCCCAGGGTCTCGTGCCAGTGTGGGAGCAGCTGAGACCTGCAGCAAGGCCTGTGGGTTTCTGTGTCTGTGCTCCGGAGCCCTGGGCTACTGCTCCCATCCTGGGAGGGCTGAGCCCCCTTGGCCTTCCAGCAGTAAATGCAAGGCAACTACAGGGTGGGGGGTGGGAGGGGGTTTCTGTGTGGAAGGCGCAGGTCTGTTGCAGCAAAGCCCTGATTGGCCCAGTCCAGGAGCTGGTGTGAAGCTACCCCTGAGGCTGGGGCTGAGTCCAGCATTGGGAGGGCCCCGGTCCAGTTGTACTTTGTTCTTTCTAATGCTCTAACAAAGGGCGCTAACCAGATGGAGGCCATTCTGGCCATAGCGTTGCTGCTTCTCCTTCTAGGCAAGCATGAGCTGAAAGACAGTGCCCGGGACCTCTCCCGTGGCACTGGCTCCAATCTGGCCAGAGGGGCTGGGGAGGCTGGACCCCTGTGTGGCAATAGCTGTGGCAGTGAGAGTAGCCCCCACACCCCTGAGCTGAGGGGTCTGGAGGCCTGGCTCCTGTGCCTTTCACCACAGCACTGGGGGTGAGGGTCCCTCCCCTTTTACAGCTGAGGACACTGAAGCCCAGAGAGGGCAGGCATTTGCCTGAGGTGACACAGCTGGTTAGTGGAAGGGCCAGGAATTACCCTCAGATCTGGTGACCCCAGGCTCCTGTCGGCCCCTAGAGAAGGAAGCTTGCTGCCACTCTGGGGCAGGTGCAGGCAGGACCCACCCTATCCACACCTGACACGCTGCGTGGCTTCCTGGGTGTCATCCTACCTCTGGGAGCCCATGGTCTCTACCCTGCCTGAGGTCTGTGGAGGCCAGCACTGTGAGCTGGAGGGGCATGCTGCTCAGCCTGGTGCCCAGCCTGCTGCACCAGGACTCCCAGTGTTAACAACCACCAGGTTCTTCCAAGTGGTGCACCCCGCTCCCAAAGCCCAGCTGGGATCAGCCCCCATCTATAATGGTTTCAGTCCTGGGGGGAGACTGGGGATGAAGTGAGAGAAGGGGATATGGCTTTTGAGGAGGATCATGTCTAGGGGAGCCCTGCTTCACCCAGCATATTGTGTATCTGTTTACTGTCTATCTCCCAGAGATGGTAAGCACCCCCATGGACAAAGCGGACACGGTCAGCTTTGTCTGTGCCCTATCCTCAGGGCCCAGGACAGTCCCTGGCCAGCCACAGGGTTACAGAAAAGCCTTGCTGAGTGACTGAGTGTGTGACCTACACTTCCTTTTCCCCAGGTCCAGCTGGGAGCTCCCAGACCTCCAAGAGGGCAAGATTGAGGCCATCAGCGACTCAGACGGGGTGAACTACCCCTGGTACGGCAACACCACGGAGACATGCACCATCGTGGGGCCCACCAAGAGAGACTCCAAGTTCATCATCAGCATGAACGACAACTTCTACCCCAGCGTCACGTGGGCCGTGCCGGTCAGCGAAAGCAACGTGGCCAAACTGACCAACATCTACCGGGACCAGAGCTTCACCACGTGGCTGGTGGCCACCAACACCTCGACCAATGACATGATCATCCTGCAGACGCTGCACTGGCGGATGCAGCTCAGCATCGAGGTGAACCCCAACCGGCCACTGGGCCAGCGGGCCCGGCTCCGGGAACCCATTGCCCAGGACCAGCCCAAAATCCTGAGCAAGAATGAGCCCATACCACCCAGCGCCCTGGTCAAGCCCAACGCCAACGACGCACAGGTCCTCATGTGGCGGCCCAAGTACGGGCCACCACTGGTGGTGATCCCACCCAAGCACCGGTAACAACCATGACGCTCGCTAGGTTAGACTCACAAATAATACTACTACTCAGAATGAACCCAAATGCACTCTGTCATTCAGCAAAATACAACCATTCTACCTTTTCCAGCGGGACGGATCTCACTGTGCTCATGCCCAGGATGGCCTCCCCCGGATCTCTCAGAACCACTTCCTTACAGGGAGGGAGGGACACCCAAATGGGACAGACAAATCCCACATGCGCCCTTCCATCTCCTTCCCTCTCCTTTTCTCACAGTTTCATGCACTTGCAACAGACTCCCAGAAACAACTGCTTTTCTAGTTCTTTTTCTTTTTTTTCCAAATCCTCTTTATGAGGTTCAGGGGTGGGAGGAGGAGGAGCCAGCGACGCAGAATGCAGAGGCCGTGGATCCATCAGCCCAATGATGGCACTTGCGGGTGACTTGCGAGAGCGGGGGTCTCCCCGTCGCGGCTCCCCCTCGTCCTCCGTCTGTCACGCGGCCTTACATAGACTTGCTTTGCCAAACTTTTGCCTTAAGCTGGATTTAAAGGGAAAAACAGAATGGGACAAGAAAGCAGCATCTCTTTTCTACTGGACTCTCCGTCCTTCTGCCAGAGGTGGAGGGAGGGGGATTGGGTCTGAGGTGACAGAGATTCAGGAGCTCCTCTTCCTGGTTGCCCTGGAAGAGGTTTAGACCTACAACCAGCTGCATATTCTTTCATTTCAGCAGGAACAAAACCACTGACTGACCCTGCCCAGAGAGCACCTCTTCCCTCCCCCTAGTAGAGCCCCCACCCCAGTACCTGTGGAGAGGGGGTGTGAGCTCTGGCCCTGGGAGGTCTGCCATGGGGCCCCTTTTCTCCCCTCTCCTCAGCATCCTTAACTTGCCTCGGGTGGGTCTAGGAGGAGAGGGAGGGTCCCAGGAGCTGGAGGTTGAGCCCAGGGAATTTCACCATCTCAGTCCTCAATGCCCATCCAAGGTCCATGGCACCTCCTCACAGGGGGGCTGTCCCTTTTCCATCTGCATTGGTCCCGAATGCCTGGAAGGCCGGCCACCTTGACTGACAGGACACAGCTCCAGGGTTAGTCACCAAGATAAGGAAGGTACACATGTCCCTTCTTGCAACTGCATTGTCAGACTTTAACCTGGGGGGCTCATACCCTTCTAGGGGATACTCCTCCCTGGGGGGATGCAGACAAGCACTGTGTGCACATGATGAGCATGGGGAGCGGGGCTCCAGAGGAGGACACCCAAGCCATAGGTGGTCCTGGAGCTGGGCAGCCTGGGAGGCTGTCAGCAGAGACCCCTGCTGCTGACCTCCAGGGCTGGGGAGGGTGAGATGGACCCATGGCAGAGAGGTGCCAGAGCCACTCAGGAGGCTGGACCAGCCCAGTGATGGCCTGGGGACACTGGTCAGGTGGCCAGTTCTGAGCAACATCAAAGTTTCGTAGCAATGTCTGGAGCTTTTTGGGGACACCCTGCTGAAGCCATATCCCTGCAAGCTTGCCAAAACCTGTAGCCACATCACCTGGGCCCTATATTCAAACCAATAATAATCAAGCACAGAAAACTATCAGATAGGAAACAGAATCCATGTTTGCTGCAGATGAGCCACTTGTAGGAGTCTCAGTGACAACTTGGGAGGGTGCGGGTTGCCTGCATCCTTCTTAGACTCCATCATCCATGTGACAGTATATTTATTCAAGGGGTGCTTAATGTCCACTCAGTCTCCCAAGCCAAGTTTGTGCCGGGAGACTTGCAGGAGTGACCCAGAAACAAACTGGGCTGGGAACACTGGAAGTCACTGAGGGTGGACAGTGGGCATGGTGCTTTGGGACACCTGTGTTGTGACCGGGACCTCCCCTCTGGGAACTGCTGTTTCCCCTTTGCATGTTTGGAGCCCAGGCCATCCAGAGAGGCTGTAGCCTTGAGTAGGGGGAAGGTGGGGTCCCCAGCTCCACCTCCAAGGACAGGTGGGGGCAGGAGGTTAGACTTGGTCTCTAACTGGAGTGGCCCTTTTCTGTACTCAGGTTTTTCTTGCACTAAACAGGAGAAAGGGCCCTGTGCGAGGGGTCCACAAACCAGGGTTCTGGGCCGAGTCATCACTAAGGGGTTCTTACTGGGGTGACGGTTCTTACTGGGGTTCTTAATCATCACTAAGAAGAACAGTGGGGTGACCTGAGCTGCCCGAGAGCCCCCCAGCCTGCACGACTCCGAGGCAGGGGCAGCGCTGAGCCCATTTTGAGGGAAGCAACGTCTGCTCTGGCTGCCTCTGCTGTTGCCCCCACCCCACATGCTTGGCCCCCAGCTCACCCTGACCCCTCGCTCCCTATCACCCCCGTGCCCTTTTCTCTCCATCCTTCCAGCCTCTCCAAAGACGGAGCTGGGAAGGCCCTGGAGAGGCCACAGGTCCGACCAAGGGTGCTCAGCTATGGTTGGTGTGGTTCCCAGCCTCCTCCTTCATGTTGGGACCTCAGGCCCCCGGGGTGCTTCCTGGGCCCCCGAGTCCTCTGGCATCCTCCCTGACCTGGACACTGATCCTTCCAGCAATAAGAACTGTCCTTGGTCATGGAGTGTACTGTGAAAACAAACCAATGCACTTACTAGGAGGCATGAGACTCTTGAAGAAAATGTAAAATGAAACCTTTTTTTCTAAAAAAAAAAAAAAAAGAGAGAGAAATAAAATGTAATTTTAAAGTAGGCCTGGCTAGGTTCTGGCTGTTTCTGAGGGGCCGTGGTGTTTCCTTTTGGGGTTGAGGGGTCTGGAGGCTGCAGGAGAGACCGTGTTGAGGGTGAGGGGGTGAAGGACAGTCCGAGGCTGGGTATTGTGGCTCTAGTGGCCTATGGAGAGACCAGGGGGAGCCCGGCCGCTTCAATAATGGATTTGTTCCTTCCCACTGCTTTGTCCAAGTTCCCGCCTCCATCAAAGGCCAGCCCTGGGACTTGGTCATATGCCAAAAAGTGCCACCTGGTTGGTGCCCTGTGTGGAGGGGGATGGCAGACTTGGGGTAGAACTAGGACTTGGGGGCAGCTTGGCTTTTTGGCAAACAGTGGAAACCCATATGACAAGGGTGGTTAGTGTTTAGTTTGGGATATAACCCAGGCCGAATCGTGGACCTGCAAACCTGTCTTCATATGATCATACAGCTGCTAGGACAATATCAGCCTAGAGGACGGCTCTGCGTCCCATTCTCAGAGACATATGAGAGGGGGTTGTATGGAGTCAAAACCCTGGTAGAAATCCCTCTCCTTCTTATATAAGGATGGGCACTGGGGGACTCAAGAGGTCCTGGAGTGGGTATGGGCTCTGAAGGTAGATTGTGGGTTTAAGCCCATTTGTGTGAGCTTGGGCAAGGCATGTAGCCGCCCCCAGAGCCCCATTTATTTCGTGTGGAAATGGGGATTCTATGAGGGGACACCTCATGGCTGAAAAAAAAACAAAAAAAAAAAATTTTTTTTTTTTTTTCACGGTGTGAAAACACTGCTCTGCTCTGTTTCTGGGTATTAACTCATTGAACCCTCACAACAACCCCCTGAGGGAGGTGCTATCATTATCCCCATTTTACGGATGAGGAAACAGGAAAAACAGGGTCAAGAAGCTGCCCAGGGCCACGCGTGTAGTGAGAGGCAGGTCCAGGGCTGCAACCCCAGTTCTGGAGCCCATGCTCTCACCATTGCACGCTCCCAACCCGATGCCTGTGGCAGTGGTGAGCACACATTCGGGGCTCAATAATCATTGGATACTATTATTAAGAAAGCCTAGGCCTTTGGCCCTCTCCATCCTGAGGTTCCAGGAAATGCCTTTCTCTCCCCCACAGGAAGTCTTTCTGCAGGCAGCCCTCTGCTCGCCCACAATGAGCCCATCTCATTGCCTTTGAAGAGGGTCTGCCCAGCCACCTCCAGACCAGAGGCTCATTCTCTTGGGTGGGCAGCAGCCCCTTGCATCATCACAGAGGACAAGGAGCTTGTTCTCAGGGATTAGGTTTCTTCTCTGGGTCCTCTACATTGCAGCAAACCAAGGGTTTTGGTCCCTGAATCCTGCCTTCTGGGTCTGAGACACCAAAGCAGGAAATTGCATAATCGCCTTCTTTGGCTGCCCTCCACCCAGATGGCTTATGGGTGGTGCTGTTCACAGCAGTGGTTTGGCTTTTGGTTGTAGAGTCGGCTCCTGGGTTGTGCCCACGGGAGACTATGGTGTGTGTGTACACATGGGTGTGTTTGGGGGGAGGCGGGAGTTGGGAGGCAGAGAACGGGGTGCAGCCCTAACCAACAGCAGGAGAAAGCAGAGCTGGATCCCAGGACAAGGCCGAAAGTGGACGAATCTTCAAGCTGACAAGCAGTTGAGTGAGGCTGGGAGATGGCTCAGGGGGTTACGAGTAAAGTGGATTCCAAGTGGCATTTAGTCACACAGTGGGAGCCCTCCAGCCGCTCAAGCTGATAGCAGGTTAAATTTAGAAGTCCCAGACTGGGTTGAGAGACTCAGACACCAGACACTACTCAGCTGTTGCAGGCCCCCTCCAGGAGCTGGGGTGGGGAGAGCCGCTGTCTAGGCTGGCAAAGCTGTCCTGCCCCAGGACATCTGGGAGAAACAGCCACATAGCTGCCTCGTGGGGACCCTGCCTCTCCCCTTTCATCTTCCCCCCCTCAAGTAACTTCTTGGTAGAGCCCAGCCTCTGCTCTGGGGGACATAGAATCCCTGCAGGCTGGGCCTTGAGGCCATAAAGGAAACCCCCTTCAGGTCCAAAGAGGAGATGGTTTCACTGGGGACTGTAGAAAGGCGACAGCATATGGTGTTCTCTCAGGTTCTGCAAATTTCTAACAGCCGGATGCTCTTTCTGTAACTTCTGGCTTTATCTGTCTCTTGGTCATCAGTTGCCCAAGACCAGCTATCCTGCTTGGGTGGCCTCAAAGAAACTATTTCACACCTGGTTGGGGTCCAGGCATTCGATTAAAGCAAACGTTTTGGGTAACAAGAGGCCCTCGTGCACATGATCCAAAAACTATCCATCGAAATCATTAGGATGGAACCAAATACTTGGAAGATCCTTGTGTGAACAGAGGGCAGTCTGGTGATGCCACCAATGATCACACTGAATGTTGTCCTTCCCTTTTGACAAATGAGGAAGCTGACTCTCAGGAAAAGCCAAGTGACTTGCAAACAGTCACTGGGCTAGAAAGTCACAGGACTGGGCTAGTTCCAAATACCTGTCTTTTGGCCCTGCATCAGTGTTCTTTCTGCTGCACCACACAGCCTTTCCCTACCCTAATTCTGCCTGGCTGCCTTGAGTGGTTCTTTTGCTAAATGTGGTGCAGAAGGCCCTTGCATGATGACGAATATGAGCCACGGCCTGCCCTGTTGGCGCTGGGCGACGGAAATTATTAAATACAAGAAAACGCGTCTGAGCAAATAAGCTCAGTCTCTGTGTATGTGTCCAGAGAGGCAAACCCACAAAATTGACACTCGGTCCCGGCCAAACCAGCCCAGCTCCAGTCTGGGTAGAGCCCTTCCCACTTGTCTTGGCACAACCCATGGCTGAGGATGCAGAGCAGGATCCGTTCTTCCACTGGGCCAGGCCCGATTTAGGTGTAAGCTCTATTGCCCTGGTTCATATTTGATGGTCCCTTTAAGTTTTTTTTTTTTTTTAATCAGGCAGATGAAAGGTGGCATGGCTGGGTGTTTACAGCAAGCAGACGTGGTTAGGAGCTCTGCGCTATTCCTGGTCATGCCACTTGTCTTGCTGAGTGGGGCCAGGCAGGTCACCTGACCTCACATGCTTGAGTTTCCTCACCCACAACCTGAGAAGCGCGTCGCTAGCCTGTCCTCTCTGCCAGGACCCAGCAAACTTGGAGCCCTGGTGCCCAGTGTTAAATATAAAAATGGGGCTGCCTCAAAGCTAATTAGTCATCTTGGAAACCAGGTTTGTATCAGAGACTAGAAGCTCTTCTCTCTTTAAATGTGGCTAAAGTCATCTGCAACCTCTAGAGGACAAGGACCAGGCTTGGTTATTTTGGATTCTTAGCAACATCAACAAATACACGCTAAGTGCAAGTCAGTCAGATCAATATTTTTTTTTCTTTTTTAAATTGAGGTGAAATCCACATAACATAAAAGTAACCGTTTTAAAGGCAACAACAATTCAATAGCACTGAGTACAGTCACCATGTTTTGCAATCACTACCTCTATCGAGTTCTAAAACATTTTCATCGCCCTAATAGGAAAACCCCGCCCTAATTAAGCGGTTGTTTCCCATTCCTCCCCTACCCCAGCCCCTGGCAACCACCAGTCTGTGTTCTGTCTCTATGGATTTACCTATTCTGGATATTTCATATAAATGGAAGCATCCAATATGTGTTCTTTGGTGCCTGGCTTCTTTCACTTAGCATGTTTTAAAGACTCATCCCTGCCATAGCATGTATCGGTACTTCCTTTCTCTTTATGGCTGAATAAGAGTTCATTGAATGCATATACCACGCTTTTTTTTATCCATTCACCCACTGATGGACATTTGGGATGTTTCCACCTCTTGGCTATTGAGAATAATGCCGCTACGAACATTGGTGTACAAGCGTCTGTTTGCTTCTGTTTTCAATTCTTTTGAGTATATCCCTAAAAAAACTTGTTGCCATCGAGTAGATTCCAACTCATAGCAACCCTATAGGCCAGAGTAGGACTGCCCCATAGGGTTTCCAAGGAGCGCCTGGTGGATTCGAACTGCCGACCTTTTGGTTAACAGCCAAGTTCCTAACCACTGTGCCACCAGGGCTCTGAAGTACATACCTAGGAGGGAAAATTCTATGTTTAACTTTTTGAGGGCCCACCAAACTGTTTTCTGTAGCGGCTGCACCATTTTACATTCGCACCCGTAATGGATGAAGGTTCCAATACTCCCTGCTACTTTGAAGGCATTTCTGTCCAAGGCCATCAGTCCTGAATATTCAAAGGGCACCCCGATATTACAGCCCAGCCCAACCACAGTTCATGAGTGCACCAGTAATGGGTAGTTATATTGAGAGAGTGATGTCAAGAAGCAAGTGATGGTCCACTTTGGAAGATTTCCTGGTTAAAACAATAAAATTCCAGTGCTTTAAGGAGGAATTTTCCTCATCTACAAAATTCAGTTATCTGAAAACCCTATTTTCCGTGGAATGAAAAGGAGCCTTAGAATATGAAGATGTGTTTTGCCAAGTGCCATCAAGAACCTGGACTTCAGGGTGACCTTTGAGAAGGTCTATTATGATATCCTCAGGGGCAGGTGTTTACAGGCTTAACCTTGGGCTCTTCCAACTCTTTCCATCTGGACATGAATTATTAGGAGATGTGGTGGGACATGGGCTGACTCGAGGATGTGGCCAGGTTGCTTCTTCTGGATCATTGGCTGGTGTCCTCCTCATGGTGTAATGGCAGGGCCTCTGCCATGATCGAAGACAAAAACATTTATTTTGTTGTTGTCGAGAATATACACAGCAAAACGCACACCAATTCAACTGTTTCTACATGTACAATTCAGCGACATTGATCACATTCTTGAAGTCGTGCAACCATTCTCATCTTCCTTTTTTGACTTGTTACTTCTCCGTTAACATAAACTCACTGCCCCCTAAGTTTCCTATCTAATCTTTCCAGTTGCTGTTATCAGTTTGATCCCAAAGAGATAGTTCTTATAAAAGCATAATGCTCAAGGCAGACATTTTTTTTCCGAAATATTCTTTTTTTTCTTTTAAAAATTTTTATTGTTCTTTAAGTGAAAGTTTACAAATTAAGTCAGTCTCTTAGACAAAAATTTATATACACCTTGCTATATACTTCTAGTTGCTCTCCTCCTAATGAGACAGCACACTCCTTCCTTCCACTCTCTCTTTTTGTGTCCATTTAGTCAGCTTCTGACCCCCTTTCCCC
Organism: Elephas maximus indicus; assembly: GCF_024166365.1. Taxonomy (NCBI): domain Eukaryota; kingdom Metazoa; phylum Chordata; class Mammalia; order Proboscidea; family Elephantidae; genus Elephas; species Elephas maximus. The sequence goes on along the minus strand of NC_064827.1, from coordinate 82,199,651 downwards.
TTTCATCTCCCCTCCAGACAGGAAATGGCCACATAGTGTCATGTGTCTACTTGAACCAAGAAGCTCATTCTTCATCAGTATCATTTTCTATCCCATAGTCAAGACCAATCCCTGTCTGAAGAGTTGGCTTTGAGAATGGTTCCTGTCTTTGGCTAAGAGAAGGTCTGGGGACTATGACCTCCGGGCTCCTTCTAGTCTCAGTCAGAAGGCAGATATTTTTTACAAGTTAAGCTCAATTGTCTTTGGCTAAGAGAAGGTCTGGGGACTATGACCTCCGGGCTCCTTCTAGTCTCAGTCAGAGGGCAGATATTTTTTACAAGCTAAGCTCAACTTTGTTTTTAAGAAGATTTCCGGGAATATCTTTGGTTTAAGGTTTAAAGATTATCTCAGTGCAATAGTTTTAAGGGTTCATCCAACCATCATGGCTCCAGGAAGTTTGGAGTCCATAAGAATATGAAATTCTGTTCTGCATTTTCCCCCTTTTGATCAAGATTCTCCTATAGAATCTTTGATCAAAATATTCAGTAATGGTGGCCAGGGACCATCCATTTCTTCTGGTCTCATGGCAAAGGAGGCAGGTGTTCATGGAGGCAATTAGCCACATCATAACTTCCTCTTATTCCTGATTCTCCTTCTTCCTCTGTTGCTCTAGGCAAATAAACCCACTGCTGTCAAGTCAATTCTGACTTATAGTGACCCTATAGGGCAGAGTAGAACTGCCCCATAGAGTTTCTAAGGAGCGCCTGGTGGATTCGAACTGCCAACCTTCTGGTTAGCAGCCAAAGCACTTAACCGCTACACCACCAGGGTTTCCCTCTAGGCAAATAGAGACCAATTATTGTGCCTTGGATGGCTGCTTGCAAGTTTTTAAGACCCCAGGCACTATGAAACGAACTAGGAGATAGAACAGAAGCACTAAACATGTTATTAGGCCAATTAACTGAGATGTCCCAAGAAATCATGACCCCTAAACCTTCAAACCAATGAAACAAATCCCATGAGGTTTTTGGTTGTACATAAGCAGCCTCAGCAGCTACTTTTTTTGGTCATTGCTGTAATAAATCTATCACACAACTTTTGCCAATTCAGCTTTTTATAAGTGTACAACTTATTGACAGCAATTACAAAAATCGGCTGTGCAACCCTACCCTTAATCAATGCGATATTTCCATCACCATTAGACCCTCCCCTTTCCCCTTCCTCTACCTCTAGTAACCACTAACAAAATTTGTTCTCTGTACATTTGCCTTTTCTTGTCTTTTTATATGTGAGGTTATACAATATTTGTCCTTTTGTGACTTATTTCACTCAGCATAATGTCTTCCAGCCCCATCCATATTGTACCATGTATCAAGATTTCATTTCTCTAGCTGGCTGAGTAGTCTTCCATTGTATGTATGCACCACATTTTGTTTTGCCATTCATCTGTCGATGGGCATTTAGGTCGCGTCCACCTTTTGGCTATTGTGAATAATGCTGCAATGAATGTTGGTTTACAAGTCTCTGTTTGAGTCTCTGCCTTCAAGTCTTTGGACATATACCTAGGAGTGGAATTGCTGGGTCATATGGTAGTCCTATTTTTAGTTTTTTTGAGAAACCGCCACATTGTTTTCCACAACAGCTGTGTCATTTTGCGTTCCCATCAGCAGTTGGTAAGGATTTCAATTTCCCCACATCCTCACCAACATTTGTTCTTTTCTGTTTTTTTTTTTTTTTTTAAATCTTAGCCATCTCAGTAGGAGTGAAATGGTATCTCATTGTGGTTTTGATTTGCATCTCTCTGATGGCTAATGACGTTGAGCGTCTTTTCCTGTATTTGCTGGCTATTTGAATGTCCCTCTGCCACGATTTTTAGTGATGACTTTGGTTGCTGATCTGGCCGTAGGCAATGGAAAAAGACTCCCTTTCGGGCTTCCTAAGGTGCCTCTGATCAGCAGATTTCTGTGTGGTTGGGCCTCCAGGAATAAGCTTGGTAGCACAGGCACCAGCCCTTCACTGCAGTGCAGAGGATAGAGTGGTTAATGCAGCACTTAGGATGTTGTTACATTCTAGGCCTGGGGATTTCCTGCCTGCTACTTCCTGTGAAGTGAGGCAGACGAGGCTTCTACAGCTGCCTTCTTAACAGACAGTGCCAGGTGATTCCCCACAGGGACCCATTCCAGCTCCCTCCACCGGTGATGGTGGAGGGACACCCACTCCTCCCCCAGCGTGAAGCTGATGATTCTATAGGAATGATGGGTGTGAGAAATAGCTGTGGGATTGGCTGAATTGATGGGCTGATGGCCAGGGAACCCAGGAAGGTCTGAGTCCTGCACAGGATCCATCTTCCTGCCCTGGGGGATCTTAGGGAGATGGGCATGCAGGGAGGAAGGACCACTTCCTTCTTAAATGGGAGTCAGGTTAGAGAATCCGGCAAGCTGTGTCTTACAGAGGACCCCTTTGGACTTCAGTCCAAAGCAGGCCAGGTGGCTCACCCCACTCCACCCCTCCATGGCCAAACCCAGCCATGCAGCTCATCACCCTCTGGCTGCTTGGAGGGAAGGTAGAAGAATCAGACTCATATGCCCAAGTTCACCTCTGGGATTGCACAGTGACTCCATGCACCAGCACACCTGACCTAATCACCTAATCATAGTGCTCACTTCATAGGCGCTCACACAATTGCAGCCTTATTATTTTTTGGTGGTAGAGTATGTTTAACAAAACATGTATTTTGAGCTGAGCAGCAGGCATCAGCTTTCCGAATTTCTCTTTCCCAGACTAGTGAGACGGGGAAAGGGCTACTCAAACTCCTGTCTAAAAACAGCTTTGTTCTGGTATGATTGACATAGAATATGTAAAGGGAATAATTTGGGAAGTTTTATCATCTGTATGGATTCTCGCTTTCCATGCAGAAGACCCAGGTTTGATGCCCAGCCAATGCACCTCATGTACAGCCCCACCTGTCGGTGTAGACTTGCATGTTGCTATGATGCTGAACGGGTTTCAGCGGAGCTTCCAGACTAAGATGGTCTAGAAGAGATGCCTGGAGATCTACTTCCAAAAATCGGCCATTGAAAACCCTATGGACTGCAATGGTCCAATCCACAACCCACCATGGGGATGGTGCAGGATGGGGCAGCGTTTCCTTCCCTTCTGCATGGGGTCATCATGAGACCGGTGTGGCTGTTTTCCAAGGCAGTTGGACCACTTTACCTTCCAACCAGCAGCATATGAGAGTTCCAGTTGTTCCATATCCTTGCCAATATTTGCTATGGGCAGTCTTTTTAATTTTCAGCATTTTAATAGGTGTGCAGTAGTATCTTATCATGGTTTTAATTCGTACTTCCCTAAATGACTTTCTATTCCGTACAATTGATCTATTTGAGTATCCTGACACTAACAGCACACGGTCTTGAGTATGTAGCTTTATAATAAGGCTTAAAAACAAGTAGTATAACTTTCTTCTGTTTCAAAGTTGTTGTGGCTATTACTGGTCCTTTGCATTTTTGTATGAATTTTAGGATAAGCTACAAAAATAGCCTGCTGGGATTTTGACTGGGATTGTATCGAATCTATAGATCAATTTGGAGAGAACTGACATCTTAATAATGTTGAGTATTCTGATCCATGAGCACATATCCGTTTCCAAGGAGTGCCTAGTGGATTTGAACTGCCAACCTTCTAGTTAGCAGCCATAGCTCTTAACCACTGTGCCCACCAGGGCTTCCTCCACTTATTTAGGTGTTCTTAATTTCAATCAGCAGTGTTCTGTAGTTTTCAGTGCAAAAAGTCTTGCACATCTTTTGTCAGACTATACCTAAGTAATTCTTATTTTTTGATGCTATTGTAAAAGGTATTGTTTTTTTAAAAGCTTCTGATTATTTGTTGCTTGTATATAGAAATACAATTGATTTTTATTTATCAGGCTTGTATCCTGTAACCTTGCTAAACTCAGTAGTTCTAGTACCTGATCTTTTTTTATTGTAGATTTTATAGGGTTTTTCTGTGTAGATTATAACCATCTCCAAAGAAAGCCAACTTTACTTCCTCCTTTCCAGTCTGGCTGCCTTTTTTGTTTCTTTATCTTGCCTTAGTGACTGACTAGAACCTCCAGTATAATGCTGAATAGAAGTGGTAAGAGCAGACATTTTTGCCTTTTCCCAATCTGCAAGTGAAATCATTCCGTCTTTCATTACTAAGTATGATATAAACAGAAGGTTTTTCCTAGGTATCTTTTATTGGGTGGAGAAAGTTCCCATTTCTTCCTAGTTAGCTGAGTTTTTTTTTGTTTTTAAAAAAACTAGGAGTAGACACTGGATTTTATCAAATGCTTTTTCTGCATCTATTAGATGATGGTATATTTTTTGAAGTGTGTTACACGGTCAATTATATTGATTTTTAAACCAACCTTGCACTGCTGGGATAAACCCCACTTGGTCATTATGCATTGTTCTTTTTATATATCGTTGCATTTGATTGCTAAAATTTTGCTAGGAATTTTCGCACTTGTCTTGATGAGAAATATTTGTAATTTTCTGTTGTTGCATGTCCTTCTCTGCTTTTGGTATCAGAGTAATGCTGGCCTCATAGAATGAATCGGGAAGTATTCTCACATCTTGAGTTTTCTGTAAGAGTTTATGCAGAATTGATACAATTTCTTCCATAAATATTTAGCAGAATTCACTAGGGGAGATATTTGGGCCTGATGTTTTCTTTGTGGGAAAGTTTTTAATGACAAATTCAAATTTTTAAATAGCTATAGGGCTAAGCAGGTTATTTTTTTCTTCTTGAGTGAGCTTTGGCATTTGTGTCTTTCACGGAATTTGTCTATTTCATCTAAGTTGTCAGATTTATCGTCATAGTATGTTGATAATAGTCCCTGATTGTTCTTTTATTATCTGAAGAATCTGTAATGATGTCACCATCTCACTTTTGACACTGGTAATTTGTGTCTTACCTCTTTTTTCTCTTATCATTCTGGCCAAGGGTTTATTAATTTAATAGATTTTCTCAAAGAATCATCTCTGGTTTTATTCTATTTTTTGGTCTTGTTTTATTTTCTATTTTATTAATTTCTGCTCTGATATTAATTTTTTCCTCTGCCTATTTTGCTCTTCTTCTCCTAGTATCTGGAAACCCTGGTGGTGAGTGGTTAAGAGCTACAGCTGCTAACCAAAAGGCTGGCAGTTCGAATCCACCAAGAGCTCCTTGGAAACCCTATGGGGCAGTTCTACTCTGTCTTGTCGGGTCGCTATGAGTTGGAATCAACTCGACAGCAACGAGTTTTGTTCCTGGTATCTTAAGGTAGAAACTGAGGTCATTGCTTTGAGACCATTCTTCTTTTTATAAAGCAGTTAGTGCTATTTTAGCTCCATAGACACTTTATGGAGAAGGGTGCCCAGGGGCTTGGTCACTTGGTCGATAGACACAGTTCCAATACCATAGCTGAGGTACAGTCTGAAAGAGTTTTACTGTAATGATAAGCAGTGCCAGTTCTGTTTTTTCTTTAGCTTTCTGCCCTCTCAAATCTGGTATTAGTGCCAGGAAAAAAACAGAAGTCATTATTTGGCAGTATTAATAAACTTACAAATGGTAATAGATCACCACAACACAGGTCCCCATGGTTCCATTTCCTGTTACTAGGCAGCCAAACCAAGTGTACTTGGAATATTCTATTTGGTCTCAACAGAAGTTTAGCAGTAAGACAAAATAAACATCTTTGATTAAGCATCTACCGGGAAATTGAGTTCTAGATTAGAATGACTCTTATCTACTCAGACAACTTGCTCTCATGTGCCCTGATCAGCTTTAAATGATAAACTGAAAAGAGCTGTGCCCTTTCTCATTCCAGATTCCCCAACTGAATTGCTTGGGAACAAAATACTCTCTAAAAGCAAGATAAGCCATTGGAAAGAAAAATGAGTTTCAGAGAAGCCCAAAGTGTTTTCTGATTTTACACCCAAAAGGCAGTGGATGGACACCATCATGAAGTCTCATCTCTATAATAAAAACCAGTTAAGAAACTTCTTAAAGAGGCAGGTTTTCCTTTGTTGGTAGCTTCCAATTTTAGGCCAAGTGCATTTTGGGGGCTCTCACTTCAACATGGATTGCTGAGAAGTGAAATCGCACCTTCATGGGTGCCATTCCATGGGGGAAATTGTGCAGTGAGGACATGCAGGATGCCAGAAGGTAATTAGGGACAGATCTTTGTAAGCAGTGAAAAGTAGGAGGCAGGGCCTGCCTGGTTTGCACCTTCAAGTGATAGGTATCGTTATCCTGTGGACACACAAACACCATAAATGGCCCATGTGTTCCTGGAACTCCTCAGTCCATTAGAGACTGCATGCAGGTTATAACTAGATCTCCATGGTGTGACTTCCAATAATCGATTTTTATGGCATGGCTGAATATGAGAAGATAAAATATTTACCACAGAAAGTTTGACCATGAATATTTTTCTCATCCAGTGAACATCTATTGCACAAACTGACCCATCATGTACAGCTGAAGAGGAAGATCTTTTAAAGTTGTAATGCTCCTAGAAAGATTTCACCTCTTGGCAGCTGTCTCAATTGTTTTGGACTATAAAGAGCTAACAGAGCAAGCCACTCAGATCTCCTTACAACAGACTCATTTTAGCTCTTTGATTCTAGCCATATGCTAATAAATCCAAGAGTCATTATGTGCAGTAAAAGAGCAGTGGGTCAGAAATGGAAAAATTAGCTTTCTATTCCTACCTTGTCCATAAATATGATGATGATAATAAAACTACCAGCTTTATGTACAGTGTCTCATTTAATCCTCAACAAGTCTAATTGAAGGTATTATTCTTTCCCCCTTTGATAGATCATGAAACTGGAACTCAGAGAGGTTTAAGTGACTTGCCCTAAATCGCACTGTTAGGATGTGATTCAAGCCCAGGTATACCCACGGTCTTAACTAATACACTCTACTTCCTTCCCCTTCCTTCTCCTCTTTGGGTCTCAGTTCTCTTTTGTATTCAAGGAGAGAGTTGAACTGGATAATCACTTAGCCCTAAATGCAAGGTACTTGGATGCCTCATGGGTCAGCTTTGCTCTGAGCCACAGGCACAGAAGAGACCACCTACTGCTCCCTGAGCACCCGTCTTGCAGCCAGCAACACACACCCTGGGACTAGGGCCTGGGTGATAAGTGTGTGGCTGGAACAGCCCAGACGTAACCCTCTCCATGCTGTGCTGATGGGGGGTTGGCAGGACGGCTTCACACAGGAAGTATGCCACCTCGATAAATGCTTTTGGATGATGACCACCGGTCCCTACCATCTGTGAAGCTGACAACCAAACAGCAGAGTCTGAGCACCACTTGGCTTGACTGTCTCAAAGAAGATATTTCCTCCTGTCTCCAGAGTAGCTCCAAATAAAAAAAAAAGAGGGTCCTGAAGGCAACAGCGAGCAGTCAGCCAGGTCAGCAGGCCCAAAGCTCAGCAGTGGCCATGGTGAGGAGGATTAGGGCCTGAAGTCAGCTCAGAGGTACAGCTGCTGCCACTTTGCAAATGGTTCTCATTGGCTAGCTGCATCCTGGGCAAGAGGAACATGTGGCAAGGGGGGAGGTGGGATTCAACCTGCAGGATCAAATCACCAATACGGAGAACCTTGTGACATAAGTAGTTTCATTTCCCTACAGTGAGGTAAATCTGTGTTCACTAAAACAAAGAGAGTAAAAGTGAAAAGGCAAACATCCTAAGCCTTGAGAATTTGAAATGCTCCGGAGTACATTGGCTGGTGGCAGTTAAGCTGTTACATCAGCTCATACAGCCCCTTCTGTCAGCTGCAGCCAGGGAGTGACTCAAAACTCAGGATGGCAGCCCTTCCTGCCCTCTCCCCCCGACCCCTGCCCGCCCATGTCCCCTTGGCCAGCTGGAGAGAACTGGGATGGCAAGACTGGCAAGGGGTGGGTGGAGCATGGCTTTGGTGGGGGTGTGAGCTGTGACTCCAGCGTTCTCTCCTGCAGGGCCAGAAACCAGACCTGCAGACTGGGTAAGTGGACAGAGGTCCTTTCCCAGGGCTAGCCCTGTACCTACTGGGTCAGGCCAAGACCGGGGGGAAAACAGGGCCAGGTGTCCTTCAGTCCAGATCTGGCCCTCCTCCCCGGGTCTCTCAGTACATTCCTGAAGGAAGTGCTGCTAGTCAGCTCCTGCATCAGAGGAAGACCTTGTGGGCGTGTGCCTGGGCAGAAGGGCACTGGCCTGGTCTGCTCAGCAGGGCTACTGCAGCTCCTGGGTCTCTCCACAGTGCCAGGGAAGTTACCGTGAGGATGCCTGGTGATTCCATCCCACCACTGTCTGACGTCCTGTTCATACCCTGCCCTGCCCTGCCTTGCCATTTCACAGGTGAGGAAGCCGAAGCCTGAATCAGGTGAGACAACTCGTTCTACCTGGCCAGTGGAGCAGACGCTCGTACCCGGCGGGGTCTTTGTGTTCAGGCCGCAATCCTCATCACTTGCTGGGCTGCATGGACACGGACAGCCATTCTGGCCCTGAGCTAGCATGCCCCTGGGATGATGAGAACCAGAGGACCAATGGGCACGGAAGGGGTCACTGTATGGTGCCTGGTGGAAGCTTGGGTGAGCTCGGACGGAGCAGAGAGCGCCAGGGCCAGCCCTGGGCCTGTTCCAATACTAGCCTTGCTGTGTGACTATGGGGGACCAGCTGGCTCCACGCCCTTGAGCTGTCATATCCTACCGCCCCTTTGTCATCCCTTCCTGGGGTCTGGCTTTTGAGCAAGTTTCAGCTTCTTTCTAGGATGTGCTTGTAGGCAGTCATTTACCTGACAGCTCTTGACCCTTGCTCTGACCTGGCACTGTTGGGGGCTGGGGGCAGACAAGGCTGATACAGTCCTTGATCTTATGCAGCTGTTTAGCAGAGGGGACAAAGACGAAAGAAAGCGATCAAACAATGAATTACACAACTAACTGCAACTGTGACGTATCCCTCAGTGCAGCAGAGCACAAGGGGAGGGGTGCTGAGCAATCCGAGGGTGCAGGCTCTCTGGGGAAGCGGGGTTTAAACCGAGACCCACAGGATGAGTGGGAGTGTGGAACAGCCCTGAGGTGGGGAGAGTGGGCTGTCTGAAAAATGGAGTGTTCAGAGGGGCTGTGCCTTGAGAATAGGAAGAGCGATGCAAGAGGGGCGGTGGAGCGGGCAGGAACCGTAGCCCATGTGACTTGCAGGCCAGGGGCAGGATGGACTTGATGTAGGTGTCCAGACCAAAAACCAAGCCCAGGCACGGCCACGAATCATCATTAGTTTGGCTGCTAAGTAAAAGATTGGCATTTGAATCTACCAGCCGCTCTTTGGAAACCCTATGGCGCAGTCCTACACTGTCCTATAGGGTTGCTATGGGCCGGAATTGACTCTACAGCAACGGGTTTGGGTTTTTTGGTTTGGAAGCAAAGCCTCTGCATCCTTGTAGCCCGGCCAGCAAGGTCAGGCCAATCAGGATGGGGGAACCAATCACTGAGAACAGATTGGGGCTGGACTCCCGGCTTCCTTCCAGCATGGGTTTCTGCCTCCTGTCTCCCCCCACACAAACTCTTTCTCTGCAGCTGGCAATCTAGGGCCAAAACAATGCAGAGAATCTCCGGCCAGGGCTGTGGTATGGATGGGTTTCTATTTATAAGCAGAGAAGGGCTGGAACAATGCAGCAACTGCCGCCTCAGTGGTCTGTGGCCTGACCTCCTGTGGAATTCTGGAAAGCCTCAAAGCCGGACCTCAGGAGATGGCAAAGGAAGGGGCGCGCTAGACAGCTGAAGGGCTGGGAGCCAGCTGATTCCACGAGGGTGTGATCGTCTTCAACAAAAAAGCCTCCATCTGCCATCTGCACATGGTGTATGCCCCCCTCCCCAGGCTGCAGGTTAGACAGATGATGATGACAAATATGTATGAGATTAGAGCCAGTGGAATGGGAGGCAAGTAAGTGTGCAGAGTAGGAATATTTACTGTGATTGATGTCAAAGGTCAGTTCATTTTCTTGTGGTAAATGGGGGCAAGAGCATGATAAGGTGCTCCACAGGGTCCCTGGCAGAAAGCAGGCTGGTGTTTCTTCTAACGTGAATGAGCATCTTGGGGAAGAAAAACAGTGAGACCCAAATGCAGCCAGCACGGGCCTAGAAGACTGCTTGCTCCCCCAGATAGCTGAGGTGGGGGAGTGGTGTGAAGAGCAGGTTGGGGGGCAGTTCCGGGTTCCAATTCTGCCTCCACCACTTACTCGCCTCTGACTAGGACAAATTTCCTCATCTGAAAGTTATGGGTAATAGGGTTAAACATGAAAATGTTTGTGAAGTGCTTAGAACACAATACTTGGCACATAATCTGCATTCAATAAATCATAACTACTATTATAATCAAGGAAACCCTGGTGGCGTAGTGATTAAGAGCTATGGCTGCTAACCAAAAGGTGAGCAGTTCGAATCCAGCAGGGGCTCCCTGGAAACCCTATGGGGCAGTTCTACTCTGTCTATAGGGTCACTATGAGTTGGAATTGATGCCACAGCAACGGGTTTGGGTGTTATAATCAAATAAAGAGGAAAAAAAAAAAAGAGGAACGGGTGTTAAAAACAACTTCCAGGAAGCTATACTTCTGTCCAACAGTTCCCGGGAAGAGTTCCAAGTAACCTGACTCCAAGTGAATAGGTCTCATGCTCAGAAACACTTAGGAAACAGCAGGCTATTTCACCTTGTTGATTTACAAAGAATATTCACATATTAAAGGCTCCAAACAAGTCCCTCAATAAAGAGAGCTGTTAAATTTTATTCTGTTCACTTTTTCCCATACTCATTGGCCCCTGGAACTCCTTCTGTTTGGGCAGGATACTAACTGCCCATAGAAAACACTCTGAGGATGGCAAAAGTTTGGAAGCTGAAACCATCTCAATCCAATTATTTTTGTTCCCACATGAATGATGAAGGAACAGCGGAATCAGGGAAGGGGCGTAGGAGGGGGGAGAGAAACCCGATTCAGACAGCACAGCGTCCAAAAATATACCCTCCCCTCCCTCCTTCCACCCAAGACGTACTAACAACAAACCTGGAAGAAACGGACTTGTGGAGGAAGCTGCCTCCGGCATGAATCTGAGCCAGTTTTATTTGCTAAAAAGCGAATGCCTAGAATTACGGTCAGGTCTTGTTAGAAATTATAAACGAATATCAATGAGCTGATGAAATGTGGGAGAAAAGTACTGAGAGCCAGCCTCAGGCAGGATGAAGCCAGAGATACTCCTCCTCCTCCTAATATAATTTGGAATAAATGACGAGGTAGAAGAACAGAAACAAAGCGGGAGAGAGCTGTACTGTGAGACAGGGTAAGTCAAGAATATCCCCTCCTATTCCGTTCACTGGAGGAGAACTTACCCGAATGGGAAGGAGGTGACTTGGCTCAAGTCAAGTCATACTGATGGGGCCTGTTTTTTTCTGAACAGGTACCCAGAGAACAGTTTACAGTTAAACTTGGTGCTTCTTAACAATTTCAGAAAAGATCCTTTACCCTGAATTAACTACAAAAAATAAACATTTCCATGGGAGTTAGGTTCTATCTTTCACAATGCAGACGGGGCAGCTATTTATATTTATCGTGGTTAGATGAAAGCATTTCTCAAAATGTGGTCCATGGATATCTGCACTACAGTCACCCAGGAAGCTTGTTAAAAACACATATTTCAAGGGCCCATCCCAGCTCTGCTGACTCAGACTCTCCAATCAGGGTTTGAGAACCATTGTTTTAGAGCTACTTACAGTGGGGGAGACGTCCTCATTTGGCACAGGGTATTCATGTTGGTGTTTGATAAGGGGCCCCAGAGCCAGGTGGAAGATGAGGCTCCCCCTCCTCCCTGATCAAATGAAGCCTCAGGGGAAACACGTTTGTTGTTGTTGTTAAGTGCCATCGAGTGGATTTTCGACTCACAGCGACCCCATGTGACAGAGTAGAACTGCCCCATAGGGTTTTCTAGGCCGTAATCTTGCAAGGAGCAGATTGCCAGGTCTTTTTTCCATGGAGCAGCTGGATGGTTTCCAACTACCAACCATTCGGTTAGCAGTCGCGTGCTTAACTGTTGGGCCACCATTTAGGATTATGTAAACCAGATGCAGGACAAGATGCTATGAGGTGTGAATAAAGTACCATTTACTGACTGCTTACTTTACTGATCACTCACTCACTTATATGTATCATCTCATTTCATCTTCACAACCACCCTGCAAGATAGCTATTCTAAATTCCATTTTATCATCAAAGGGAAACAATCCCAGGACATTCAGGGGCCAATCCACTTGTTCTCATCAGAGAGCTAGTAAGGCGTAGGGCTGGGGTCTGCCTGCACAGCCCACACCCTTTCCGTGATGCCAGAGGCCCAACCTAGAACTCTCTCTGGAGGCATGCGCTGGGGCCCTCATACAGGGAGGGACAGGAGCCTCCAGGGGAACCAGAAGGGTGGAAGAAGACCGACTAGGCCTAGGCTGGTCAGGAGACATGCAAAGGCAGAATTTAGCTCTCTTCACCTGTAATTACATTGCTCACTTTAAAACTAGGCCCTCCCCCATCAGCTCTCCCCATGAACACTCGAGTCCCTTTGTCTCAGACAGGACTGTGCAGAGGGGATCACTTGCTCTTGGTGACGTATCAATATGCAAGGGGACTTCATACTTCTGCCCAGAGAAGGAGCCCCGTTAATGGGCATTACTTTGTTATTTTGGTTCTGTTTATCCCTGAGAAGCCCAACCCCTGGCCTCTATCACTGTGCTGCCACCTGAAGCACCAATTATGAACGTGTAACATTTATGTCTGGAAAAGCCAAGCAAAACACAACCTCATTAATCTGCTCCCCTTTTTCCTTCCTGCTTTTGAATATATATTCAACCAACTGTGCCTGATAACCTACCCACCACACTGTACTGCTTTGAAGAAGCTGGATATGGGTTGCTCTCCTGGGGTCATTTGGCAGTTATGACTGTCTTCTCAGCAGGACACTGATTTCTACACCCCACACTCTCATCCTCACTCTTTACCACCCTAGTTCTGGAAAGGCTCAAGCCCTGCTGGCCTCTCCCCGGCAGGTTGGAGCCACTGTGCATTCCCAGTCTGACATCCTGGGAGCATGGGTTTCAGGATGCACGCTGGCTGAGCTCCGAGATGACCCCTGCCACCTACCGTTGTTATAGAGCCCAAAAAAGGAACTCGAGGGGCTGTAACCCTCCAGCAGCACATTCCTCTGGTGCCGCCCGCCTCAGCAGTGAGTGGTGGGGAGTTATCTGGCAAAGCACAGCTGATATGCCTTATGGAGAGATGTCACATGCCACCTCAATAGAGGATTAATGTAGAGAATTTGAGGTCAAGGGTTTAGGCTGAACCCTCTTCTATTTATAAAAAAGAGCCTCCAGGGGAACCAGAAGGGTAGAAGACTGACTAGGCCTGGGTTGGTCAGAAGACATGCAAAGGCAGAATTTAGCTCTCTTCACCTGTAATTACATTGCTCACTTTACAACTACGCCCTCCTCTATCAGCTTTCCCCATCAACACTTGAGTCCCTTTGTCTCAGATAGGACTCTGCATAGGACAATGACAGCATATGTGGGAGACAACCCCCTGGCTGATCGTAAAGGCTCTTGGGGACTGGCCCCTTGCAGCTACCAACCCAACTGTCCCCCTGTTTAATGGCTGAGGGGCCTTAAGTGAGAGCAGGGCAAAACCAGATGACAGGCCATCAATTTTGCAAGGACTAAACAGATTAACCTTAAACTTTTGAAGTCCCCAACACTTCAAAAGTGGCAGCCCCGCAATATAAAGGCAAGTACGAACAGATGCCAACTCCACCCTCACAAACTGCAAAGACAGTGAGTTGACCGTTGACCATAGACACACAGATCCAGTTCCAGCTCTTAGGTCTGCCCACAGCTGGTTCAGGAGGGGTTTCTGAAACCCAAGAGTGCTATACTATGAGACTCCTCTAGTTATGAGCTTAAGATACCACTGAATAAAAATTCATTTGGGGTCCAGCTCCAGATCGGAATCTTGAGCTCGAGGCCTATGAATCTGCACTTTACAAAACGCTCCCCAGATGAGTCCGAGGCCCAGCCAGAATACGGCCTCCCAGATCAGGCTGGGCCACAGGGGAAACCACATTCTGGTCTGCCCTCCCCATACAAGCCAATAAAACCAAGGTTAAACTTGTTGTAACAATACAAATTAATATCACATGTACAACTTTTATTAAAACATTTTAAAATACAACTTTCCAGTACGCAAAACTCTAAACTGACCCCTTTCCAACTCTCCCCTGCTACTGACCCCGCCCAAAGCACTGCCATATTCTGGGCCTGAAAGATAAGAAATTCTTAGCCCTACTTTTGAGGCAGAGAAGCCCTGTTTGTTAGCAACTCTGTAGAATATTACAGGCCTAAGAAATAAAATATGCCCAGGCCTGTCAGATACTGCATTATAGGAAAATAAGCACTTTAACAAAACTGAAATTATGCTCTACTGGCCATGCTAACAAGCACTGTTGTCAAAGCCAGCACTGCCTGGCTAGTGGTATCTGGAGACAGCAGTGCCTTCACAACTCCTGGGTCTCCCCAAGGGTTATCCGCACTGTGGTTAAGAGAGTGCTAGGCGTGGTTACCAATGTCACTGTCACGTCCTGGACATAAAGAATGCCTTCTCAATCAACTGCCTACCTCTTCTCCAGGATAGAAGAAATCAGCTGTGGGACACACAGTGCCCAAGAGCTAAATGAAGGTCAATGAGGGTGTTCAAAGGCAGCATACCCGTTTGTCACAACTCAGCTGTGGCCTCTCTCCAAGGAAAGGAGATGGAAATCCTCATTTGGTCTATTTTTCATGCTTGCCTCACAGCTAACTATACTTAATGGTGCTATTACCACCTCTGAAGCGCAACTGATGCCTGCTCTTACGTGAGTTCTGACGCATCCACCTGGTCAAAGAGTTGGTACGTTGAGGCCCTGATACACAGTAGCAAAAAGGACATGCTGAGAAGATGCCAAGCTGTGGCCTCAGGAAGGCGGCCCTCCAGCATTCCACTTCCCCTCTACTGGGCCTTAGGTCCAAGCGTGGTCAGGGAGATTCCCTGGGAGAAGCCTCTGCCTAGTCCTTTCGTGTGTCAAGATCCTACGCTGGTTACTTTTGATGTCATCCTTGAAGACATACATTGCTGGCTGGGAGAAGGCTGTGGAGGTTTCTGAGCACCACAGAAATGGGAAAACCTCTCCTTGGCTATAACCTGAAAAAACCCACATATATTCTGTACCAAAACAGACCAGAAGAGTTTAATAGCAGAGAAACAAAAAAACTAAAATCCCAGGATAAAATATAAAAGAAAACAGACAATCAATCAAGCATCTTAGATTTTTTGGTTATTGTTGTTTCTTTCTGGGCATGTGTGTGTTTCAATGGAGAAGGTCCACTTTAGAAGCCGGCTTCAGGATTTCTCTGTGGAGAGGATCTGAGAGTGCAGCCGGTCAGTGATAAGAACTGAAAGGGACGATGACACCCACTCAACTTCTCCATCCACCAAACCCTTGGACAGACCTGCAAGGAAGTACCAGGAGAGAGTGGCGAAATCAGCAACCGCTTCTTACTGTGTAAGGGTCCTGGTGGTTACGCAACTGACTTGTGTTCAAAGTTCAGACTGTGAATTTTTAATGTTGCCGCAATTCTACACAGAAGCATTGCCTGAGGATAAAAAAAAAAGGGCTTGCTAATGGCCTAGAGCCCAGTGGTCAGCAGGAAGCTTCTGAGACACTAACAGGGAAAGAAGGAGAAGCATCTCTCACGTCCTGCCTTCCAGTTCTTTGTTCTTCGGAAGGCACATTTTTCTCTCTCTTTTATCTACTGTCCTTGAGAGGGCCAGGACTGGCATCTCCTGCCTTATTTTTTGGAGATTAGCAAGTCCACAATCACAGAGGGCAAAACCCAAACACTGCCACTGAAACCTCATGCTTCCAGGACAAGCTTTTGAAACAGTAGAAAAATGGATACGAAATACATTCGGCAAGATTGAGTATTTCAATAGTTATCTTTTCATATCCCACACACTCTTCTATTCTTATTTAATGCTTTTAATAAAAGTCAGACTCAAAGCTGGGGATAGACACTTACGAGTTAGATGTTCCAAAGCTGAATCCTGAAAAATAGAGGAAAAGGGCAATGTTAAAACACTCATACACTTGAAAGACAAATGTGGACTCTAGGCCATGTTCTTCCCTCCCTTATTTCCTATGGTAAAAGCCTCCCACCTGCTGGTTGGGCAGGAAGGGACCCACAGAAACTGCTCTATTCTCTTCAGAGGTGATCAGATCCATTAGGGAAGGCAGGGATATCCTTCGATGTCTAAGCGTTGTTGTTTCACTATTTCAGGGGTCCTCCCCTACCCCCTCCCCAGTTGTAGCAGAGGGTCTCTGGCACAGTCTGTCTCACTTAGATGTGCTATGCCACAGAGATCCATTTCAGTAGGAAAGCTTGTTGTTTTTCCTATTTTTTCATCCACTAGCTTCCTCTTTTTGAGAAGAATTGAGACACCTGGGCTCCAGGCCTGGGTCTGCTGTATAACTGCCTGACTATCTGAGCACACCACTTAACCCCTTGGAGCTTTTGTTTCTTCATTTGTAAAATAATGATGCCTAACTATGTATCTCAGAAGTTTGTTAAGTGATAAAAACAGAACACATATAGTCTGCTATCTGAAGAACCAGGGTTAACAAATGCAAGGTATTCTGTGTAGTTTCTATATCCCATTTTTTGAATTTGCTGGCTTGGATTTTTAAACCAAGGTTTAGTAAGGCTGTATTATTTTGGTTCTCAATTCTTGAGAGAAACTTAAGCCAGCCATTTCTTTGTTAGCAAATGGTACAACGTTACAAGTCTAATTAAGACCTAAAAAGAACTCTCAGCTTTAAAAATGCTAAACTGAATAGCCAGGTAAAAAAATACTCCTTTCTTTCGGGGATAAGGCCTTCCTCTGAGGGTTCAACATAAGATGGAAAAGGCAGGCAGTGCTTGAGAGGGAAGAATAGCTGCCTACCTCCTCCACTGGATCCAAAACCAGAGAATCCACTGCTCTGTGTCCCAAAACCGGAAGTCTGTTGAGACAGTGATCCAAAAGTAGGAGCATTTTGACTTGCGAGGGTGCCAAACGATGTGGTGTTGCTGCTGCTCCCAAACCTGGATTCCAATAAGAAATAAGGCTGTGGTCAGGGTGGCTACATTGTTACCTGGCCACCAGAACGCCTCAGTCCAATGACCTGACTCAGGTAGACTCTCAGAAAGAACCAACTATAACACAGAGGAAAACTTCCTCTCAGTTTTGGGAAGAAAAATAACAGTAATACAATATGAAATCCAACCTGTCCCATGTTTTAGTTTTCATCTACTGTCTGGAAATTCCAGGTCATTTGGAAATTAAGCAGCACCACACTTCTTGCTCTTTCTACCTCCCACAATTCTTAAATTTTATTCCATCATTTTATTTTAGCATTTCTCATTTATCTACAACTCCCCTCCGCCCTCCTTATTTATTTATCTTCAGCTCTTCTTGGAATGAGGTAAAGCGTCTTTTACATCCAAAGACCACTGTGTGCCTGTACTTACTGCATTTTTCCCCAGCCATGGCCCTAGCTGGCCCTGCTGTATTCCTACTCCTGCCTTGGGTCTCTCTCTCTTTAACAACAGCACAGACTTTTCAGATGGCCTGCCAGAGTCAGGGACAGTCTTACGGCAACTAACTCTTCTGGATACTTAATACCAGAACAGGTACTTACAATCTTGTTTTACGAAATGGAACTAACCAGCTAGTCAGGCCGAATTCATATGGGAAGGCCACCCCAAAGTAGAAGATGACACTTCTTTTCTACTAATAAAGCAAATAACTGGTTTCAAATAAATAAATAAAACCTCAAGATTCCCAGTCAACCAAAAACCTTTCCCACCTGTACAATAGTATGTGCCAGGCAGTCACTGTAGAGATCAGGGTCCATCAAGACTCCCAAGAATCCTAGTTTAAGCCCCTTCCTAAGTCTCCTTTAAAAGCTTTCCTTAACTTTAATTATTGGCATTTCCTGAAGGGAGACTTAATAGATTCATTAGTCTTTACATGAAATGCGAGAAGCAATACATAAACTTGCTCACTTGCCTTGAAACTTTCAAGCATTCTGCACCTGCACCATGGAGGGTGCTGTTGTAAGGTGTCATTGAGTTGATCCTGACTCATAGTGACCCCAGGTGACAGAGAAGAACTGCCCCATATGATTTTCTTGGCTGTAATTTCTACAGAAGGGAGCCCTGGTGGCGCAGTAGTTAAGTGCTTGGTTGCTAACTGAAAGGTAGGCGGTTTGAACCCACTAACTGCTTAGCAGTAGAAGGATGTGGCAGCCTGCTTCTGTGAAGATTTACAGTCTTAGAAACCTGACGGGGCAGTTCTACTCTGTCCTGTAGGGTTGCTATGAGTCAGAATTGACTCGATGGCAATGGGTTTGGTTTTTTGTAATCTTTACGGAAGCAGATCGCCAGGTCTTGCTTCTGCGGAGTGGCTGGGTAGATGTGAACTGACAGCCTCCTGGTCAGCAACTGATGGTAAAGGGTGTGAATAGGAGGCAGTGGTGTTAGCTGTGGCCAGGGCTGGGGTAGGGAGAATGAGGACTGGCTGCTAATAGACACAGGGTTTCTTTCAGGGGTGCTGAGAGTGCTCTGGAATTAGATAGTGGTGACGGCTGCACAACTCTGTGAATATGCTAAATACCAGTGGATTGTACATTTTAAAAAGATGAATCTTATGGTATGTGAATTATATCTCAATTTTAGAAAACTAAAAATTAAATAAAAAAACAGATTGGGACAAACTTCTCTGTCACAAACTGCTACTGGATTAACTATGCCTTCCCCTCTTTTGCAAAAGAGAACAAAAGAGTCAGTAGAAGGTAAGGGGAGGGGGGACTACAACCGCTCAGTCTGTCATACCTTGCTGTGACAAAAGAACTCAGTTTAAACCAGTCATGAAAAGAAATGGGTTCATTAAGTACACTGGAAATTTATGGTCAATCCACCTTAACTTTAAATGTGTAGCCTGTTAATTTATAGCTTGTCATTTCTCTTGAACATACAAGAGAAGAGGTAAGAAAGTTTCTAAGCTATGGTAACTTTTGTTTTTAATGTAAACTTTTGGGTTCAGGTCACTTTTACCCTCTCTTATCTCTAAGTCCATGTCAGGGTTTGCTCATGGCCAACTCAGCTGGGTGAGGACAGTGGCAGACCTGACCGTGGGTATTTACAGAACATACTTCAGTTTATTTTCAAGATAAAGATGCTATCATCTTGCCAAGCTTTTCCCAAGTACCCTTACAATCCCCCAAACAAAACCACCCCTGCCCTCTCAACTCTTTAGTTTTACCCTTCTTGAACCCAGTTACAAGGGCGAGAGGCATATTAGAGTCCCTTCCAGGCATTAATACCTCCCCTGAATTAGAAGCTATTTATAGTCATCACCAATTCCATTTTACTGGGACTTCGTGGTGTGGCAAAAGGCGATTTTCTCCTTGAGGTTTTGGCAAGAGATTGAATTTCTGGGGCCCTTAAAAGCAAACCCTACTATGGCATTTTCAAGTCAGGATGTGCACAAAACAGAAAGAACAGCTTTGAAAGCTGAGCAATCATCAAAACTCTTTAATGTGTTGGGATGCCAGGTACTGCCTCGTCTGGAAGCTGGCTCACGGGACTGTGAAACTGAATGCCCGCTTCAGGGGTTGGAATGGAGCAGGGACACAAGGAATTGTTTGCTCAAGGACAATGGGTTTAATGCAGAACAATTCCAAGAGGAAAGAATCTGTGAAAACTATTCATTCAGAACTTCATAAGGGAAGTTACCACATAAGGGGCAATCTTGGCTATGAAGTAGCCAAGGCAAGACTATGTATCTTCTTTTAATCAGCTCCACCAAGGAGAAGGGGGTTCTGACAACCAGTGCTCTACATGTCAGGGGACAGCAACACCGCTGATGCCCATCCACACATTCAACAGAGCCTGGCTTGACAAAATGAGCCTCAACCTAGACAGGATCAGGAATCCTGGAGCAACTTGTTTGCTGATTTGGAGGACCAGGTGTTCAGCTCACAGTCAAGAGCTGGAAAAATGTAAGAACTTTCTTTTCAAAACAAGAGCACTGGGCCCCAGCTCTTTTGGCTGGCATGAGCCCATTGGTGTCCCCATGTCATCCCCACCACATGGGGCTTACCCGAATCCTCCTGCGCTGGCAGCCGCAGTGCCCTCTCCGAACACTTTGCCTCCCGTCGAGCCCAGAGGGCTTGTAAAGGCTGGGGCTGAACCGAATGCTGGCACCCCTCCAAACCCAGGGGATCCCCCAAAAGTAGGAGGGCTGCCAAACACTGGAGCAGCACCGAAGCCACCTGAGCAAAACAGAGGCAAACAAACAGAAAAGGGGAGAAAGAAGACACGAAGAGAAGACATTGAATGATGAGAAACCAAATCAAAAGAAAAAGGGAAAATATGTTAGAAATTCAAATACAGAGAACTATAACAAAGGGAAGCACCCTTCTATCAGCAAAATAAAAATAAATCCTAAAAACCAGAAAGCCAAACCACATCCCCCGCCCCCTCCGATTCTAACAGAGGGGTCTGGAGTCCACTCAGGAGACTTCCTTGGAACTCTTAGTGTCTGTCTGGCATGACCTGTGTTTGTCCGAGAGATCCCCAATCCCTTCTGGAGGCAAGCTGGATGTCACCAGCTTGAACAGTCTTAGGAAATCAGATCACCACCAAAAACATTCCGGTATATTTCAGATCCCTTCTCAGCTCCTCTGAGTGGTTTTGAGGTTCCTCATTGAAAAAAATCAGTCTCAAGAACTCCAATCCCTGCCCAGCTGTCAAAAGATTTTATTATTTATCAGCATACACAGGCAAGGGATCTAGTTTCACAGAAAGCCAAATTATATAATGAGAGGCTGCAAACCCCTCTCAGGAAGAATCCATGACTCGGGTTACCGCAGAAACACCGGCGCCCAGCCAGGCACTTTTTATTTATTTAAAGCCTAATGGCTCTCACATCTCTCACCAGGGACTCTCTCTCTTTGTAGAGAAGAAGAATTTTTTAAAAAATGCTTTCTTTCCGCAGTCAGGAACTACTCCTAAACAAAAAGCATACCGAATTTCTTTTCTGGAAGAAAGCTGCTGTATCACTCTAAAGTAATAAATCAACTGTGAGGACAGCAGCCAGAGTCCGAGCCATCTTTTGCAAGCTCCCAGCATTGATGCTCACTGGGATACCAGGCTGGCCTGAGGGCAGCACACATGGCTGGTGATCACACAGAACAGACGCAGACCATGCAGGGCAGCAGCCTCCTCTGATTGGGTGAGATGCCTAGCAGGTGAGAAGATAACGTCCCTCCCTTAGCGATTCTTTCCTTCCGCTTCTCCAAGATATACCTCTGCTTAAATCATTCTAAGGTATCAGAATAGGCACTCAGTGTGCTCTAAAGGGGCCCACCCCCTACAGGAAGTACGGTATTCCCAAAATGAGTAGTGCTCGGTGAGCTACATGCTGAAGGGAGCAATAGTGGCCTAGTAACAACCAAGTAGATGATTAGCCCCTTTCAGAAAGTAAATCTAATTACTAGTGCGATGAATCAGGCATAATAAGCATAATCACACCACAAGCTTCTGCTACTTGAATCAGGAAAGATCAAATACCGCATATGAAAAGCTACCGCTGAATGCTTTAGTTAACTCTTATTTTGTGATCCAATTATTTACTTACCATTAATAGTGGTTGCATTACTAATAAGATACTTTGTGCTAAGGCTCATACTTGGGTTAACATTCTGCATTTTAAAACCTTGAGTGAAATTCCAAGCCATGATAATGGAAACTGTTGGATTACAAATATAACAGACCGGAAAAAAAAAAAAAAAAAAAAGTGCTAAAAAAAACCCTTGCAGTTGAATTATTTAAGACTGATTGTAGATCGAGTTACATGTTCTTCCTGGACACACAACACTCTATCTAGTGCCTTGCACTCAATACTGTTTAGATTTCTTGGTGGAAGATGAGTGAAAAACGAGAACTCACAATGATACAGAAATTAACTCGACAGTGGAGGAAAGGAGAGAGAGAAAACACACACAGAGAAAATGCCCCAAAACAACAACAAGCCTGGGTCAACAAACTTGAGTCTTGTTTTTGGAGTTAGGCAACTTACTCCTGATGCTAAGAGGGATTAGATTTTATTAGATGCCGTATTTTCATCTCCAGAAAAAACAGAAAATTAACAATAATCGATAATAACAAAGTTGCTAATTTACCAAGGGTCTGTTACGTGCCAGGCATGGTGCCAGGTGCCTTTCAACAGTTCACTTTAATCCCTATTTCACAGATGAGTAAACTGAGGCTGGGAGAACGTCACTTGCCCAAATTTAACCAGCTGGTTAGTGAGAGAGCTGGGACTAGTAACTCAGAAGCCCATCTATCATCAAACCATTATGCATCACACTGCCCCCCTCCACTTCCACTGAATTTATGTCATTCTAATAGCTCCTGTAATTGGGCAGTAATGTAAACGCATTGGACCAGGAAGACAGCATGGTACTTTTTTAGTCTATCCCCCACACCTCTCGGAAATCTCCATCAGTATTAGTTTCAAAAGCAGTTTTACTGAAGGGAGGATGGACACTTTTGGAATTCTTCAAAGGCTCATCCAAACCATCACCCTAAAATCACTCTTACAGCAAGAGGTAATAATCCTGATGCCTCAGATGTTTGTATGGCCTTGGCAAGGTTAACTCCTTATTCAAAGCAGCCTTTCCTTACACTCAGTACTTTGAGGCATTTCCTTCTGTAGGAGCTCCTTGGGACACCAATACACCAATACAAACAAATGCAACAGACACAAAAGGGAGTGGTCTTGAAACACAAGTGGGAGTGGTCTTTCCTCCACATTCACACGCACATTTGGGATTACTAGTTCATTCACCTCATGTATTTCAAAAGTGCTTTCCCCACTGGAATCCTCAATCTAGGTGGTTTCATAGATCTAATAAGAAACATACTCTAAAAGGTACGAGGATACATTTTTCTCTAAGACCCCCAAAAGTAAAAAGGTCAGATTCTCAAATCAATTGGGACTAGATCACAGGATAAGGTACCATATATACGAAAAATACAAGTCAGAGAAAACATTACCAGGTTACTTAAAAACAAATAAATAAAAAGTCCTGATGATTAATGAACTAAAAATTCAGTCAAGTGTTCAAATTTGCCTTGTTAGCTAGGGCCAAAGCTTTGTAGCCCTTTCATTTTTAAATCATTCACTGGGAGAGGGGGATGACCAAAATAAACATTTCTAGTCTGTTTTAAATTCTAGGACAAGAGTATCAAAAACTGACCCTCAAAGATTGAACTGCCCAAGCGACAGGTCTGAATTAAGGTGCACAGTGCATCCAGAAACCACAGAAACTTGGGCTCTAAAATGTGATTATTCCAGGCACTAATGTGGGGTGGTCCCGCTCCCAAGTCAGAGCCACCTATGCCTGCGGTACGATCCTTCCCCTGGAGTTAGCATAATTTCAAAGTATCCCATATACAAGAGAGAGAAGTATCTTGCCTACCGATACTTAGAGAGTTTGTTTTGAAGAGTTGCTTTCTTAGCAAATATTTTCCCTCACTCTCTACCTTTAAAACAAAATCTGCACATAATTTTCCATGCAGTTTATAAATTTATGCTTTAAAAGTAATGCTGGGATAAAAAGCTGTAATGGTTATATTCTTTTTTCTTGGTTACATGGTGTGTTCTAACTGTGAAAATTAATTGAACACTTATGATATATGGATATGGTATATGTACACATGTATATGTAATGTATAAATATATTTCAACTAAAAGTAAAAAAAAAAAAAAAAAAGAAGATTTGGGAAAGAGAAGACAAAATGATACAGGCCTAAGCAGTTAAACATACTCTGTCTTGACCAACCATCACAGGTAACGGGAGCCTAAAGCAAATCTGTGTATGACTTCAGATGCTTTCTTGTTTACATGCTCCCTTGTTTTGGTTGTTCTGTAATTGGTAACTATTTACAATGCTTTCTTCCCTAAGAAGACTCTAAGTTCTCTTATGGGTTGCATGACGTGCTTTCCATGTTTTTTAACATGTCTCAGAAGGCCTGGAGCAGTGTTAGGGACACAGTAAATGCTTGGTAAATACAAAAACAAATTGGGGGGGCGGTAATTTCATCCATACTACAATTCTATTCTCTTAAAATAACCACTTGAGAGATGTCACCATCCACATATCTATGTACATACAAATATCAAGGTAACCATAACTAATACATATAGGAGTACCTGCTTTATTTGGAGTAGAAAACCCAAAGCCTTGAGATGCCACACTTCCTCCTCCAGAGCTAAAAGTGCCAGCCGGTTTCTGTTCTCCAAATGATGAGCTGGTGAATCCACCAAATGTCTTGGCCCCACTGTTTCCGAATAAGTTAGAGGTATCTGGAGAGATGAAGAACTTGTGTGAGGGAGACCCAAGGCCAAGAAATGTCCTTATTTACTTTTCAGAAAAAGAAAAAATAAACCCTCAGTTGGGTGTTTGGGGAGAAAGGAATGACAAAGAAGTCTAGGATCCAAGGGAGCTAAACTCTGGATAAAGAGATACCCTCTCTGACTTTTATACATCTTGATTACACGTTTTTAATCATTTTGACATCCAGGGTCAAGATTTCCTGACATGATTCTATAGGCACAAAATAAAGCGGCAGCAGGAGACATCAAAAGCAGGCCCTATATAAATGCATTAAAGAATTTCCTTTTTATACTAGCTGAAGAAACGGAAAGGGCCACATAAACCAGAGACTCCATCGGCCTAAGACCAGAAGAACTAGATGGTGCCTGGCTACCATCAACGGCCGCCCTGACAGGGAACATAACAGAGAGTCCCTGACGCAGCAGGAGGAGAGTAGGGTGCAGAGCTCAAATTCTAGTAAAAAGACCAGACTTAGAAGGGACCCCAAAGACATGGCCTCCAGACTCTCTGTTAGCCCAGAACTGAAACCATTCCTGAAGCCAACTCTTCAAACAAAGATTAAACATAAAATCATACTCGTGAACAGAGTGCTTCTTAGCTCAAGTAGATACTGGAGACTAAAAAGGAGCTCCTGTCCAGAGATGAAATGAGAAGGCAAAAAGGGACAGGAGCTGGTTGAATGCACATGGGAAATCCAGGATGGAATGGAGGAGTGTGCTGTCACATTATAAGGAGAGCAACTAGGGTCACAAAACAATGTTTGTATAAATTTTTATATGAGAAACTGACTTGAACTGTAAACTTTCACTTAAAGCACAATTAAAAAAAGAAAAAAAAAATCTTTTTAGAAACTCATCTGTGTGCCCACAATGATATCAAGTCTACCCAGCAACAGATGACCACTATCTGAGCTTTACACGAGACTGGTTTCTGTAGAGTAACAGGGCTTGCTTTCATCAGTTTCTTCACATAAAGACCCACTTCAGTTTTTGTCAAACTAGGGAAACTACAGCTAGGACAAATCCAAACCTAGCATAATAGCTTCAAATACTTACAGCTAAGTTTGGTATCCTTGCCATTGCCTGATCTGTTCAGAGGGTGGTGGGGAAACAAACATCATGCTGCTTCTACTTCTGAACCAAAGGGAACTGGACAAGTTTTAAAGGATGCAAAAGAGGCCAGCAAGACTTCCAGGCTAATTTCCTCTTTTGAAGAGGTCCAATTGAGCTCTTGACCTTTTAGATGCATATCTAGTACGTCACTCCTTCAACCACTTACTGAAATCTGCTCCAAGAATGAAAGGAAAAAAGAGTAACTACTAGATACTTGCAGCCGCTTCTTCTCATTTTGAGTTATGCCACATCAGCAAATGAAGGCCGCAAAGGCTCGACTCCATTCACATCAATAAGGTCAACTCTACTTTGAGAAGGCAGCTCTTGCCCAGTCATATTCTGAGTGCCTTCCAACCTGAGGGGCTCATCTACCTGCAATATATCAGACAATGTTCTGCGGCTATTCATAAGGTTTTCACTGGCTAATTTTTTTAAACTTATTGCCAGGTCCTTCTTCCTAGTCTGTCTAAGTCTGACAGCTCAGGGGAAACCTGTCCACCCTGGGTGACCGTGCTGGTATTTGAAATACCAGTATCATAGCTTCCTGTATCACAGCAATACACAAGCCACCACAGTATGACAAACTGACAAATGAGTGGTGGAAACACCCGTTAATAATCGGAATGTGGAATGTATGAAGTATGAATCTAGGAAAATTGGAAGTCTTTCAAAATGAAATGGAATACATAAATATTGATATCCTAGGCATTAGTGAGCTGAAATGGACTGGTATTGGCCATTCTGAATCAGACAACCATAGTGTTGGGAATGACAAATTGAAGAGGAATGGTGTTGCATTAATCATCAAAAAGAACATTTCAAGACCTATCCTAAAGTACAACGCTGTCAGTGATAGGATAATATCCATATGCCTACAACAAAGACCAGTTAATACAACTATTATTCAAATTTATGCACCAATCACTAATGCCAAAGATAAATAGAAGATTTTTTTTTACCAACTTCTGCAGTCTGAAATTGTTCAAACATGCAATCAAGATGCATTGATAATTTCTGGTGATTAGAACGCAAAAGTTGGAAACAAAAAAGGACTGGTAGCTGGAAAACATGGCCTTAGTGACAGAAACGATGCCGGAGATTGCGAGACAGAATTTTGTAAGACCAATGACTTATTCACTGGAAATACCCTTTTCAACAATATGAACGGTAACTGTACACGTGGACCTCACTGGATGGAATACAAAGGAATCAAGCCGATTACAACTGTGGAAAGAGACAATAGAGAAGTTTAATATCGTCAGTTAGAACAAGGTCAGAGGCTGACTATGGAACAGACCATCAATTGCTCATATGCAAGTTCAAGTTGAAGCTGAAGAAAATTAAAACAAGTCCACAAGAGCCAAAGTACAACCTTGAGTATATCCCACCTGAATTTAGAGATTGACGCACTGAACACTAACGACTGAAGACCAGACGAGTCGTGGGGTGACATCAAGGACAACACACATGAGGAAAGCAAAAGGTCATTAAAAAGACAGAAAAGAAAGAAAAGGCCAAAATGGATGTCAGAAGAGATCCTGAAACTTGCTCTTGAACATTGAGTCCCTAAAGTGAATGAATGGAAGAAAAGATAAAGTAAAAGAGCTGAACAGAAGATTTCAAAGGGTAGCTCCAGAAGAGAAAGTAAAGTATTATAATGAATGTCCAAAGACCTGGAGTTAGAAAACGAAAACCGAAGAACATGCTTGGCATTTCTCAAGCTGAAAGAACTGAAGAAAAAATTCAAGCCTCAAGTTGAAATATGAAGGATTCTATGGGGAAAATATTGAACAATACTTGAAGTATCAAAAGAAGATGGAAGGAATACACTGAGTCATTGTACTAAAAAGCACTGGGCGACATTCAACCATTTCAGGAGGTAGCATATGACCAAGAACAGATGGTACTGATAGAAGTAGTTCAAGCTGCGCTGAAGGTACTGAAGAAAAGCAAGGCTCCAGGAATTGATGGAATACCAATTGAGATGTTTCAACAAACAGATGCAATGCTGGAAGTGCTCACTTGTGTATGCCAAGGAATTTGGAAGATGGCTATGAGGCCAACCGACCAGAAGAGATCCATATTTGTGCCCATTCCCAAGAAAGGTGATCCAACAGAATGCAGAAATTATTGAACAGTATCATTAATGCCACATGCAAGTAAGATTTTGCTGAAGATAATTCAAAAAAGGTTGCATCAGTACATCAACAGGGAACTGTCAGGAATTCAAGCTGGATTCAGAACACTTGAAACGAAGGGTATCACTGCTGATGTCAGATGGATCTTGGCCAAAAGGAGAGAATACCAGAAAGATGTTTACCTCTGTTTTATCGACTATGCAAACGCATTTGACTGTGTGGATCATAACAAGTTATGGATAACACTGCGAAGAATGGGAATTCTAGATCACTTAATTATGCTCATGCAGAACCTGTACATAGAACAAGAGGCAGTTGTTCAAACAGAATAAGGGAACACTGCGTGGTTTAAAATCAGGAAAGGTGTGTCAGGGCTGTATCCTTTCACTATACTTATTCAATCTGTATGCCGAGCAAACAATCTGAGAAGCTGGATTATATGAAGAAGAATGCAGCATCAGGGTTGGAGGAAGATTTATTAACCACTTGTGGTATGCAGATAACACAACCTTGCTTGTTGGAAGTGAAGAGGACTTGAAGCACTTACTGATGAAGATCAAAGACCACAGACTTCAGTATGGATTACATCTCAACATAAAGAAAATAAAAATCCTCACAACTGGGCCAATAAGCAACATCATGATAAACAAAGAGGAGACTGAGGTTGTTAAGGATTTCATTTTACTTGGATCCACAATCAACACCCGTAGAAGCAGCAGTCAGGAAATCAAAAGACGCACTGCACTGGGCAAATCTGCTGCAAAAGACCTCTTTAAAATGTTGAAAAGCAAAGACATCACCTTGAATACTAAGGTGCACCTTACCCAAGCCATGGAGTTTTCAATCGCCTCATATGCATGTGAAAGCTGGACGATGAATAAGGGTGGCCGAAGAAGAACTGATACCTTTGAACTGTGGTGCTGGAGAAGAATATTATATTCCACAGACTGCCAAAAGAACAAACAAATCTGTTCTGGAAGAAGTACGACCAGAATCCTCCTCAGAAGCAAGGATCGCAAGACTAAGTCTTACCTACTTTGGATATGTTATTAGGAGGGATCAATCTGTCCTTGGTAAGGTAGACAGTCAGCAAAAAAGAGGAAGACCCTCAATGAGATGGACTGATGCAATGGCTTCAACAATGAGCTTAAGCATAGCAAGGACTGGGAGGATGGTGCAGGACCAGGCAGTGTTTTGTTCTGAGTCAGAACCGACTTGACAGCACCTAACAACAACTAATAAAAACTGACATGAATGAAAAGGTTTCTGTTTGTTACAAGAAATGCAAACCTGCCAGGCAATATAGAAATAGCCAAAGGCATTTACAAAGAAGAGGAATGGAAGCAATCACTCAGATAATACAAATAGTACACTCTATTTCAGGAATTTTCTTTCAAACCCCTCTTTTTTTTTTTTTGTGGGTGGGGCAATTCACACTTTCTCACTATATTTTGATAATTTTTTAAATTAAAATTAGTTTGCAACCACAATAAAGCAGAGAGACAGTAACCCAAAATGGGAGGATGCCCAAAGACACATGCATAAATAGGATGCTGAAATGATATGCTCTGGGTGGGTAATGAAGAGCTGACTCTGTATGTCACTGACAGAGATGGACAAACAGTGCACAAGGCCAGTTTCTTCCCCAGCCAATCAGAAGCTGACAGTGAAGGTGACTGGAAGGGAAAGTAATTCCCTCTCAAAACTTAGCTGTTTAAAGAGGTGTTCCCGCACTAACCTGTCAGTTCCAAGGTATCTCATCTTGCTCTACTTCTAATCCTACCTAATATGAGATGCAATGTTTTTAATACTTCCAGTATTAAAGTGCTCCTTATCTACAATCCAGGAATTGACCTATCTTATCTCAGGGACCCTACCATCTCAAACTGCTGGGCACCAATAACATAGTATCAGGGTCTTAGGTGGTCCCCTATTCTGTAAAACTACTGCTGACAGTTAGGGAGCCTGACTAAGGACCTGTATATTCAAGGTACCAGGCAATAACAGTTGGGTTGGCTAAAAATTCCTTTTTATCACTCTCATATACAGTATCACATGATTGTTTATCCCTGGTGATATCTACAAAACACCCTCTTGAGCAGTAGCAGTCTGATCTTTCCCTGAATGAGGAGAACTGGAGGTTACATTTGATTTGTCGGCAGCAGCATATTTGATTACTAGAGACAGAAAAAGAGGCTTTTTGGCCATTCCTCTTACTTGGTATTTCAAGAACATAAAGACTATAATTTCCTGACATTGTTAGTGCTAGCAATGCAAAATTCTGAAGAAGAAACAAACTCAAGTGCAAGATCAGGCTGGGTCTCCTTTTGGAGAAACTCAGTGCAACCGTATGAAATCAGAGGTTAAATAATTTTACTGGAAGCATGCTGGGAGACTTAAATTCCTGAGAAGTCAGAGAACATTTAGAAGCCTTTTGATATTATGATCTCTTTAAGAATATTTGTTTTTAAGATCTTCATAGCATGTTGTAGTGGGAAAAGCCCCAAGAGTTTTGCCAGGCGACCTGAGTTAGAATGCCTAAAAGCTGCATGACCTTGAGCATGGACTTAACCTTCCTGAAGTTCCAGTTACTCATACATAAAACGAGGATAGTAATTCTGACTAAGGGTGTGAGGATTAAATGAGATAATATATACAGAGCACCTAGTCTGGCATATGGTAGACTCTCAGAAAATATTACTTCACTTCTCTGTTCTCCTTTAACTGTTCTTCGTTCTATATCCCAGTCATGTTCAATATAAAAAAACTAAACAGGTGAGCAACAGAAAACTAAATCTTTTTCATTTGGTAAAAACTACAAGAGTTAAACCACTAAAATTCTAACAGTTGTCATCTGCAGTCTCAAAAGGAGCTTGGCATATTAAAATGTTTTACAGTTTACTTAAGCTTGCTCTGAAACAAAGTAGCCTAAAACAACTTCCTCCTCTCTCCATCTCCATGGTCACCAGTGAGTCTCTAAGTTCTCTGCTAATGGCTCCAACACAGCAGTCTCTAGCTTGTGAACATATGTGAAAGAAGAGAGTATCTTTGATGTTGCAGCAATATTTCATTGTAGAAGATTGTTGTTCATCGTGGATAAATCAGTCAGTAAGAAAACAAGGTCTGGCTTTGCAGAGCCATCTGACGACTGATACTTTGGGGTAACAAGTACATGTAAAACTAGTATCTGCTCTGGCACAACATGGATCTCTTCAGTCTTTCATTTGGCAAAAATCGACCAAATTAAATTATATTTGATAAAAATTGGATATGAATTACATTTGAAGTTAATCTATATCACAAAAACCAGGTCAGAAGGGGGTTCTCAAGACGCTCCTCTCCAAGAGATTGTCCAAGCCATTTTCTTAAAGAACAGTTGTGGAAGGAGCCTTGTGGGCCCAAATGATTATCAACAAATGGCTTCTTCATCACTTGAGTCATATCTTTTGGGCCCTTGAGCAGACAGAGACAGAAAGAATGTGCAGAGAAAGATACTCAACAGAGTCCTAAGGACAAGATGCAAGAAGGTAATGAGTCCTTATAGATAAAAATTTACAGTGGTGTTGAGTTTTAAATGACCTTGGGGATTAATAGTTTATCTTTGGTAGAGACTCTGGGGAAGACAGAGAGAAGAAACCTTTACAGAACATGCCAACTTCAAGCAACAGTGTACCTAGCTTGTCTTTCTTGGTCACAACCATAATTTCAATTACTTCTCAGGGCTACAGAGAGTAGCTTCAGGACTAAACAAGAATTACAGAATTAAGCAGGCTGTGGCATCAATTTCACAAAGGAAACTGATGGTTCACTCAATTTGTGCTCAGATATCTATGCAAGGAAGTATGTTAGATGTCATGCAGAACATGCATAAGGGTTGTCAAATAAGGCAAACCCGGGAAAAGGTACATTACACTACAAGACTGGAGAAGATCTCAGGTGGCAATGTGGTGAACCAGAGCTCTGGAGACAAACCTGGATCCAGCCTTGGCTATACCAATTAATAGCTGTGTAACCGTAGTAAGTCCACATCCCCTCTCTGAGCCTGTTTTCTTATATGTAAAACAGGGACAACCACATCTAAAAATATGTTTCAAGATGTGATTAGACTGCATATATTGAGCATCTAACCCTGATGGCGTAGTGGTTGGTTAAGTGCTACAGCTGCTAACCAAGAGTCTGGCAGTTTGAATCCACCAGGTGTTCCTTGGAAACCCTGTGAGACAGTTCTACTCTGTCCTATAGGGTCGCTGTGAGTCGGAATTGACTCCACGGCAATGGGTTTGGTTTTTGGTTTAGCACACAATGGGCGATCAATAAAGGTTAGTTCCCTTCTACTTGATATTACGTGAAGGAATGGAATACAAAGGCTGCAGGATTTCCAGGGAGGGAGCGATCACCATGGACCTGAGTAACCCTTTGAGAAAGCTGCAGAGAGGAATAGACTTAGACTCAGCTTTAAAAGAACGGTAGGTTCAGAGGGGTGGAGCAGAGGGAACAGTGTGAACTCTGGCACTGAAACAGGGAGAAGTAAGGTATGTGAGGCAGAGAAAGAGAGACAAATAACATGCAAGCAGACAACTGGATGAAGCAGAGGCAATGTGCTGTGGAAGAGAGTCAAAGTCAGAACGTCAGTCTAAGGCATTGGTTTGGATTTTATCCTACTGTCAATGGGGAGCTGTCAAAGAGTTTTGAGTAGGACAGTGGCAAAATAAAAGGAAAGTCTTAAGCTACTCAGTTTGGTATGGATTTTCAGCCTATAGTAGAGGAGACTGGAGGTGGGGAGAGGGTGGAGTTTGGAGACCACTGTGATAACCCAGGTAACTATGGGGGACACACCTCACAATACCAGAAAGAAAAGAGAAAAAGAGAACAGGAATTGTTTGCGAGGCAGGAAGAGAACCACGACAGTCTATTAACACAGTCCAGGAAAAAAATGGTGCTCAAAAGTGTCAGATGTTACAGAGCCATCCAAGGAGAAAGAGGCTGTCACTGGTGATTTTACAGAAAGCATTATTAGTACTGTCATGCGGACAATGCCTTTCCCCAAATGACTTCTAGCTCCCTTCTCCCTCCCTCTTATCCTATACCCGGTCCTTGGGGCTACAGAGGCTACTGCCCCTTTCACTATCAAATCACATATTTAGGTTGAACTGGCTAAAGTTGTGTGATGGATATATTTACCAAAAAAAAAAAAAAGCGTAGCTACTGAGGTTGCTTATGTACAACCAAAAACTGCATGGGATCTGGTTCCTTGGTTTAGAGTCATGGTTTCATGGGACATCTGTTAATTGGCCTGGTAACGTTTAGTGGTTCTGTTCTGCGTCCTAGTTTGCTGCGCAATGCCTGGGGTCTTAAAAGCTTGCAAACAGCCATTCAAGGCACAATAATTGGTCTCTGTTTGCCTGGAGCAACAGAGGAAGAAGGAGAGTCAGGAAGAGGGGGAGGATATGGAACATGTGGCTAACTGCCTCCTTTGCTGTGAGACCGGAAGAACTGGATGGTGCCCGGCTACCACCACTGAATATTTTGATCAAAGGTTCTATAGAAGAATCCTGATCAAAAGGGGTAAAATGCAGAATGGAGTTTCAAGTTCTCATGGACTCCAGACTTCCTGAAGCCATGAAGGTTGGATGAACCCTTGAAACTACTGCCCTGAGATAACCTTTAAACCTTAAACCAAAAATATTCCCTGAAATCTTCTTAAAACCAAACAAGAGTTTACCTTAACTTATAACTGTTTGCCTTGAGCATTATGGTCTTTTAAGAACTATCCATATAGGATCAAAGTGACAATAGCAACTCTAAAAATTAGACAGGAATCTTAGGGAGCAGTGAGTTTATGTTAATGGGAAGAACAACTCAGAAAAGGAGTGTGAGAGTGGTTGCACTACTCGAACAATGCAATCAATGTCACTGAATTATACATGTAGAAGTGGCAGAATTGGTGTATGTTCTGTGTATATTCTCAACAAGGTAAAATTTAAAAAATCATACATTTAGTTTAAAAAAATAAAATAATATTAAGCCTTTCCTGTGCCCCTTCAAATTCACTTAAACTTCTCTGAAGCATAAATGTAAACAGCTGGTTCAATTTAATAGCCACCATTTAGGAGGTGAAGACCAGTGGGTGTCTGGTATCAAGAATAGATATGTGTTTATTTTAAACCAGAATTAAAGAAATGGAAGCAATGTGTGTCAGGAAATGTTTAACAACAAGCTGGGAGGGTGGGCAGCAGAGAGAGGGAGAAAAGCCCTGATTTGTAGCATTTGCCAATTTCCATGGTATAAATGTTCTCACTGTGGCTGATTTCAGGCTACCACCGTGACACCACTGAACTTGGATTTCGGGTGGTATGCTCACAGCTGGCTCTCGTAAGCCAATGCAAACTAGATCCAGCCCATCACTGAGAAATGGCAATTCTTTGACAGTTAAGAGCCATGGCATTAGACATGAATCAGCCAGAAGGAAAGAAATTTTTACAAGGATATGACACACCTGTTTTTAAAAAAATTGGCTAGTAACACAGTCTCACAGATGATAACTTACCTGTAGAATAAAGCCAATTTTCTAACTGGCATGTTGATCATCAAGTGCCTACTGTGTGCTAGAAGCTGTGTTTGGCAAGTTACCTATGGCCTAGTTAAGCTCTAGATCTGCCACTTTCTGGTTTTGTGACTTAAAAAAAAATCGCTTAACTGTTTTGGGTTTGTTTCCTCATTGAAAAATGGAGAGAGCTATACAAAGATCATGATTTTCAAAGTGTATGCGATGGGGTCTTACGGTTCTGTGGTGATTGCTGGAAAAAGATGGGGACACTATTCATATGTTACCTCAGAGTTCTTGACTCCTGCTTCAGAGTGAACCTACTTTTATCTGTTTTTCATATCAAGATTCTGCTTAAGTGTTCATTTGCAAAGAGTTTTTGGGAAAACTACTAGACTTGATTTCTAAGATTCCTTCATTCTGGGATTCTAAATCTATCCCAGCAGACTGAAAGCTGAGTAACAAAAATTTCTGATTACATAATTTTGTGAGTTAAGAGGTATGTGTCTCTTGACAAGTAATCGTTCCTTACATATTACTAGAGTAGACAGTGACATCAAACTAACGCGTTTGATCTATGAATTCAGAAGGGAGAATTAGGATAGAAAGTTTTGCTTTCAACTACATGGGCCTTAATATTAAGGAAACATCTGTCTTGTTTGTAGGGCATTAGGTCTTGATTCTTTATGATTAAGATCTACTGCATAGAAGGAGCTCTGGTGGTGCAATGGTTAAGTGTTTGGCTGCTAATGGAAAGGTTGGAGATTCGAACCCATCAGCTGCTCCATGGGAGAAAGATGTGGCAGTCTGCTTCCATAAAGATTATCACCTTGGAAACCCTATGACGCAGTTCTACTCTGTCCTATAGGATTGCTAGGAGTTGAAATCAACTCGATAGCAACGGGTTTGGTTTTTTTGGTTATTGCACATTAAATGAGAAAAGCTAAGATGAAGATGAGAAGTTTCCAACTCCCCACCTCAGCTTCCATCAGCAACAGAATATTTTTTAAAGAGTTAAACAAATTTCTTTCATGTTCAGCCATGAATAAACAGATCAACAAAGAATTTTAAAAATTAGCTGGAGAAGAAGAGCCAATATAGCTACAGCATCAGAGAAAATAAAACAAAAATGTAAGAGATGAAAAATAATGAAAGCTTCAGCATTTGGGTGACAATTCCCTAAAGCAGATGAATTTTAAAGCAAATTCAAAGAGAAGTACTACACAGATGAAAATCCAGATGCCCCTCGTCCACGCATCCCCCAGCTTGTTCTGCTGCCGCTCATTTACGCCTGTCTGTCTGCATTCACTTCAAACCATTTCAATCCTAAGAAGCAGAACGCTGTGGGCCTTGGGAGTAGCTCCATACACAGATTCTTGCCCTGCAGCTTTAATGTCTTTTCACGATTATATAGGACATCTCATTAAAAAATAAAAAAATTAAAATAAAAACAAACCGCACTGCTTTAGGGTAAATATTTTAAATGGGCATTCTAGACCTTTCCTTTCTATATTTGCTACTGAAACTTTTGGTAATGTCATGAGGAAGACAATGTCATTAGAGGGGCTGGGAAAACTCTTTCTCAACTTACTTGGGGTAGCTGTAGATCCAAAGCCCCCGCTGGCTGAGCTGAATGGGTTTTTGTTGGCTGCATCCTGGCTGGGTTTCCCTCCAAGGCCACTGAAGAAACCTCCCCCTCTTCCAGTGTTTCCAGACCCAAACACGCTACCACTGGAAGAGGATGACTGCTAAAAAACAAAAGAGGCAGGAAGCAAGATAGGATGAGAGGTCATTGTAAAATGGCAGGCCATATCCGTGGGCAGGAGGCGTTCACATCTGGTACAAATAGAAAAAGCAAGAGAACTGTGATTAGTCCTGGTACGGGTGCTCTAACCACCACAAAAGAAGCTAGACTCTGGACAGGGACTTCCTGCAAACAAGTTTCTCAAGCCATGCTAACGGTCCTCTGAAAACATGATTTACAGTAGCTGGAACTTCAAATGTTTATCTGCTCTGCTGCCTTCAGTCTCTGCATGACGTGATGCCAGGGGCAGGAAAACCAATCCTCAAGGGCTTCCCAAAATGAAAAGTTTAAAAACATTTATAGGCTATTATGAGTACCACTTCTTCTGATTCCTGTAGCATTAGGATGAACTAATCAGCAACTGATGACAAGTGATTCATACTGCCTTTTCTCTCAATTTGTGCACTTTTATTTCATAACGGCTTTTCCAGTGCTGCAGAAATTGGCTTAAATTAGCTGCATTGTTGAAATGATGACCATAGCTGAATTCTGTACAAGTTTGCAAATCTTATGTTCAGAGGATGCTGCTAGCTCAGGGGCATATGCTGACTCAAAGCTCTATCAGGCACCAGATACTATATTCTCTGTTTGGAACTGGGTTCTCTAAGGAAGACCAGTGCTAGGTTTGGGGGGCCATTAATATTAGTTAGGAGTAATATCGCCTTGGCTGATAATGTAGAATAAGACAGACTTTTAGAAATGGGTCACTGTGCACAGGAACCTTACAAAGGGGGGCAGAGTGGTGTAGTGGTTCCTCTTAAAATGGGGATAATAAACTACCCACCTCGAAATGGTGAGTGAATTAAATGAGCTAAAACATGTAATGCACTTTGCGTGCTCAGAAAATGGTTGTTGTTCAGTATCCGATAACATACTGAATAACAAGAATAATGACACTGGAGCTGTGATGGAACATCTGTGTTGGGCACTTTTCATTTAATTCTCACAGAAGTCAAACCTCCAGTGGGCTACTTCCAATGCCTGCACGCCTAATGTGTGCACTTTCGCTCAGCTGCACAGCCACCACCTGGTCCGAGCCACTGTCCCCTTTGCCTGGACTATGTGATAACCTAACTGGACTTCTGCTTTCACTGCCATCTGTTGTCACACAGTAGCTAGAATGATGGCATCAAGTCACTCCCGTTTAAAAGTTCTGAAGACTCGACATGATCTGGCCTAGCTCTCTGACCTCACCTTTTAACATTCTCCCCCTCACACAGTGTACAGTTCAATCAAGCCTGTCTTTTTGTGCCTTGAACATATCAAGCTAATTTCTGCCTCAGGGCAATGTACTTGATAGTCCCTTTCCCTAAAATGCTCTTTCCTAAGATCTTTGCAAGGTTTCTTTCCTTCCTTTTTTTTTAAAAAACAAAAACAGTTTATTATAACCATTTAACGATGAGAAACTGCTTTTTAAAACTTGGAATCCAATCATAATAGCATAGGCTTTGGTAACTGGGAAACGGCCTTTGAATGGATAAGACAGCTAATGCACGCACACAGGAAGTGTCAGATTTTTTTAGCTGACTTTTAAGTATTAGGCCAAACACGTCAAAGTGCAAATATATGGGCATTTTTGCTCTACAAAAGAAGTAGTTACCTATGGCTCAACCTAATTTTTAAAATGTGATTTGATAAATATCTGTAAAAATGAACAGAAGTAGATAATACACTTCACTGAAATGATTGTGGATTGCTATTGTGGTCCCATAAATGAGCCAGAGAATCCCATTCATTTGAATTGCGATAAATAACAGTTTTAAAAACTTAATTATGGTAAAATTTTTAAATGTACAAAAAGCAGACAGAAGACCGAAATGAAAACCCTATCACCCAGCTTCAACACTTATCAATTCATAGCTGACTGGGTTTTATCTCTATTCCTACTTCCCCTTCTGTATTAGCGTGAAGCAGTCTCAGGTATCACATCATTTCATTCACAGATTTTCAAATATAAAACTCTAAAGCATAAACCATAAGCACAATGGCTTTATCATGTTTTAAAAAAATTAATAATTCCTCAACACCACTGAATAGAGAGAAAATTCAAATTTCTATTGTCTCATAAATGCCTCTCTTAATTTCAGTTTGTTTCTTTGAATTAGAACCCAAATAAGGTCCACACATTGACACGGGTTGGTATCAGGGCTTCTAATATCAACTGGTTCGAACCCCTGCTGAGAATTTGAATTTCGAAGAAGTCTCCAGGCGATGCTAATGCAGTTGGTTTGGGAACAACTCTGAGAACCACCAGTAGAGCCCTGGTTCTCAAAATTTATTATACATAAGAATCAACTGGGGGACCTTGTTAAAATGTAGATTCTGATTCCGTATGTGTGTGTGGGGTGGGGGTGGAAATCCAAATTCTCAGCAGGGTCCTGGTTCGTATGCCTCTTAAATCTCTTTTCACCTATAGATTCCCCTTCTCTGTCTCTATTTTTCCTTATAATTCAGTTGTTGAACAAAGTAGGTCCTTTGATCAAGAGTTTCCCATGGTCTGGTTGCTGACTACATCCCACAGTACAGTGAACTTGTTCCTCTATCCTCTGTTAAAAAACCCAGATGCCGTGTGAGCTGATAGAACCTGTGGTAACCCCACGCGTGTCAGAGTAGAACCGTGCTCCGTAGTGTTTTCAATGGCTGATTTTTCAGAAGATCACCAGGCCTTTTTTCCAAGGTGCCTTTGGGTAGACTTGAACCTCCAACCTTTCAGTTAGCAGCTGAGTGTGTTAACAGTTTGTACCACCCAGGAACTCTGTTAATTCCTGCAAAGTGTCGGTTGGACCTGGAGACTTGACGAGAATCAGATTTGATTTTGGGGGGCAATATTATAAGCCTGGATCTTTCTTGTCTTTCAAGTCTTAGTTCAAATATTGCTTCTTCTGAGAGGCATTTCCTGACCATCTAACTGAAAACACCTTCCCTGATTACTATCAAATTATCCTGCTTTATTTTCTTCATAGTATTTAACACTAACTGAAATTATACTGTATTATTAATGACCGACTCCATCAAATGTAAGCTCTATGAACACAGCCACTTTTCTCTGCCTTACCAGTGAATTCCGAGGTGAATGACTACATTAAGTTGGACAACCCTTGGTTTCAATCTAAGCTCTGCAATCTACTAGCTGTATATTGCCATCTTAATATTGTATCTTCTGATCCATGAACATGGGGTATCTCTTCACTTCTTTAGATCTTTAATTTCTTTCAACAATGTTTTACAGTATTCAGATCATAACTTTTGCACTTTTTTGTTAAATTCATTCCTAAGTATTTTATTCTTTTTGATACTCTTGTAAATATAATTATGTTCTTAATATTCAATTGTTCCTTCCAAGTATATAAAAATATAATTGATTTTTGCATACTGATCTGTATCCTGCAATCCTTCTGAACTCTCTTACTAGTTTTAATGGTTTTTTAGTGAATCTGTTAAGATTTTCTATATACAAGATCATGTCACCTACAAATACAGCTTTATTTCTTCCTTTCCAACTGGAGTGCCTTTTATTTCATTTTCTTAACTAATTGCCCTGGCTAGAATCAAACATGCTTTTGGATTCATCCATATTACTTTCTTTTTACTGCTCAGTATTCCACTTTATGAATATACCACGTTTGCTAGTCTCCTGTTGGTGAACATCTGGGTTGCTTACATTTTTCGGCTATAATAACTCTGCTTTGAGCATTCTTGTGGAAGTCTTTTTGAAGATTTGTGTTTCAATTTCTTTTGGGTAAATACCTATGAGTGAACCTACTAAACCTTAAAATTAGTGTATATTTAACTTAATAAAAAATTGCTAGTTTTCCAAAGTGACTGCACCATTTCACACTCTCACCAATGATACCTGAAAAGATCTAGTTACTCTGCATCTTTTCCACATTTGGTTTTGTCAGTTTTCAAATTTTAGCTATTTTAGTGGGTATCAAAGCAGGCCTGGTTGCACAGTGGTTAAGCATTTAGCTAGTAACTCACCAGCCACTCCAAGGGAGAAAGATGTGACAGTCTGCGTCTGTAACAATCACAGCCTTAGAAACCCTACAGGGCAGTTATACTCTGTCACTGTGAATCAGACTCAACTTGACAGCAACAGGTGGGCATCAAATGGTATCTTATTACGGTTTTCATTTGTATTTCTCTAAAGACTACTAATGTTGAGCATCTTTTCATGTGCTTACTGGCCATTTATCTTTGGTGAAATATCAGTTTAAGTTCATTTTCCACTTTTTAGTTGGATTCTTTGCCTTTTTGTTGCTGAATCATAGGTGCTCTTTACATATACTACATATATTCTGGATATTAAACCCTTACCAGATATAAGATTTTCAAATATGTTCTCCCATTTGTAGGTTATCTTTTAACTTTTTTTGGTAATATCCTTTCATGCACAAAGGTTTTTAGTTTTGATGAAGTCCAATTTATTTTTCTTTTGTTGTTCATGCTTTTGGTGTCGAATCCAAGAATTCATTGCAAAAAACGAAGTCCTGAAGGCTTACACCTATGTTTGTTTCTAAGAGTTTTATGATTTTAGCTCTTATATTTAGGCCATCTTTGCATTTTGAGTTGATTTTCGTATATGGTGTGGGGAAGAGGTCCAACTTCATTCTTCTGCATGTGGAAATTCAATTGTCCCAGCACCATCTGTTGAAGAGACTATTC
This sequence comes from Elephas maximus indicus, assembly GCF_024166365.1. Taxonomy (NCBI): domain Eukaryota; kingdom Metazoa; phylum Chordata; class Mammalia; order Proboscidea; family Elephantidae; genus Elephas; species Elephas maximus. The sequence continues at coordinate 82,158,837 of NC_064827.1, read as the reverse complement.
TTTTCCCACTGAATGGACTAGGCACCTTTGGTAAAAATCAATCAGTCATAGATGTATGGGTGAGGTTGGTTAGCATTTTGTTTAGGATCTTTACATCTCTATTCAGGAGGAAGACTGGCCTATAATTTTTCTTTTAAACTTTTTTTTTACGTTAGGCTCATAAAAGAAGTTGAGGAATGTTCTTTTTTTATAATTTGAAAAAAATGTTTCTATAAGACAAACTTTATTATTTCCTCCTTCAATATTTGGTAGGTATCACCAATAGCTGTGAGTTTTTTGGGGGAGGGACGTGGGTAGGAAAAATTTTGACAACTCATTCAACTTCTTTTAATAGTTATATTCAGGTTTGTTATTTCATCTCAAGCCAGGGTTTTTTTTTTTTTTTTTAAACACCCTGACACCTCTTCTGAGAACAGTTTATGTGAGATCATTCCCCAGTTTCTGGGCCAGTTTAAGTCCCAGTACAAGAAGAACACTGGTATCTACTTCCCCAGTGAAGGTCCTCAGCCCAGGCCTTTGAAGTCAGCCAGTCATGCCATCACTACCACACCTTCACCTTGAGCAGCTCCCCCATCCTCATAGACACCCACAGCAGCAAAGGGCTAAGGACCATCACTGAGAAAACTTTTAAGGCTGTCTAATGGCGACTGTGTTTAAGACAACCAGCGTTCCTACAGGGCTGCCCAGATCTTAGCCACTCAACACTGTGTAACTAGCCACTCTACTAAGTCTGTTGTAGGTTACCTGCATCTGAGTGAGGGGCTAGAATTAAAACACTCATGTTGGAAACATTTTGGGAAAAAAAAAATCCATTTTGCATAAAATTTAAATAATATTGCAATAAGGTTGCTCTTACTGTCTTTTTAACGTCAGCGGCTTTGGTAATGACACCCCTCTTTGTTCCAACTTCTTGAGTAGGATACCAACCTAATTTTTAGCCTTTTTCTCTAATATTTACATTCAAGCATATAAATTTCCTTCTGAGCATTGTGTTTGCTGTATTTCACAAGATTTGATATTTACTATTTTCATTTTTTATTAGTTCAAAGTATTTTCTAATTCCATTATGATTTATTTTTTTTCTATTTAGAATTTATCTTATTTTCCAAACATGTGGGGTTAGTTATCTTTTTTTCTTTTACCAATATTTAGTTTAGTTGCACTGTGGTCAAAGAACATACTTTATGATGTTGATCCTTTGGAAATCTATTAACATATACACTATAGTCAATTATGTAATTATTCTATAAGTTTTTGAAATAAGATACAGAGTATAAATTTTGGCTGTTATCTTCTATAAACTTCCATTAAATCAAGTTTGTTAATCATGTTATTTAAACCGTCTATATTCTTTACTGACTTTGTGTGTGTGGTTTATTCTCTCAACTAGTGAGAAACGTCAGGTTAAAATTTGTCACCGTGATTATATATTTGTCCATTTTTCCTTGTTCTTCAATTTTTGCTTTCTAAGACTTTGGTATTAAATTTAAAACTGTTACATTGTGCTGACGAATTGAACCTTTTATCAGCATAAAGTGTACCCTTTTACCTCTAGTAATGTCTTCTGTTAAAAGTCAATTTGCCCTATATTAATACAGCAGTGCTACCTTTCTTTTGGTTATTATATGCACAGCATACCTTCTTCTAACCTTTCATTTTCACTCTTTCTGTATCCTTATGTTTCAGATGTATGTTCTGTGAACAGCCTAAGACTGTTTTTAAAAACCATCCTGACAATCTTTCCCTTTTTGGGAACATTTAGTCCATTTCAATTTAATGTAGTAACTGATAAATTTATCATCTTATTTGGAACTATCCCTCCTTCCTATCTTATGTTTTCCTCTCCGTTGCCTTCTTTTTAATTTTTTTACTATTCCATCTCCCACCTCTATTAGTTTGGATGCCATATATTTTGTTTCTATTCTTCCAGTTGTTTCCCCTCAGATTCTAAGGTACTTAACTTTCAAAGTCTAAAATTAAATGCCATACTTTTCCTGGAAAATAAAGGACCTTCGATTACTAAGTCTCTTTTCTCTCCTCCCAACCAATATTATAGTTTTTACGTATATTAATTATTTTTTTAATCCTCCAAATACGCTATTAATATTATGAATGGCTATTTTAAAATGTTGGTCATTTTTCACTTAAATTTATCTATGTATTTATCACTTTTTAAAATTTTCACTCCTCTTGTATTTCAGATCTTCCATACAGTGCAATTTTCCTTCTGCCTGAAGAATACGCTTTAGAATTTCTTTCAAGTCTGCTAGACATGATTCCCTTAGTATTGGTCTGGAAAATGTCTTGATTTCACTTACTTCTTTAAGAATATTTTTTGCCAGATTTAGAATAAACACTGCCTCCCGGCATTCATTGCTACAGAGAAGTCGGTTGTCCATTACCTCTTTGGAAGGTGACTTGTCTTTTTTCTTTGGCTGCTTTTAATATTTTTTCTTTGTTGTTCTGGAGTTTCACTATGATAGGTCTTGTCACCAATTTCCTTTTACACATTCTGTTTGCCACTTGTTGGGCTTTCTGAATCTATGGATTACTGTTTTCTACTAGTTTTGGAAATGTCTTTTTCTCTTCTAATATTTCCACACATTTTCTGTCTTCTTCTTTTGAAACTCTGATTAAATACATGTTAGAACTTTTCTTCTTTTAGGAGTTATACTCTCACTTTCATATTTTCCAACTTTTTGCTCTCCAGGATGCATTCTAGATAATGTCTTCTGACCTACCTTCTAGTTCGAGAGTTGGTGAACTAGAGCCCATGGGCTAAATCTGGCCTGCTGCCTGTTTGTGTAAATAAAGTTTTAATGGAACACAACCACGTTCACTCATTTAGGTATTGTCTATGGCTGCTTTTGTGTTAAAACAGCAGAGTTGAGCAGTTTTAACAAAAACTGTATGTAGCCTGCAAAGGCTAAAATATTTACTATCAGGTGCTTTTTAGAAAATGTTTGCTGACTCCTAAGTACATTACTTGCTCTCTTCAGCTGGGCCTAATCTGCTGTTAGGTTTGTCTGTTGAATTTTAAATTGTGATTACTGAATTCTCCTAGAAGTTCTATTTGGTTCTTTTTCAAAGCTGCTATGACGCTTCTTATAATTTTCTATTCCTTGTTGGTATTTTCAAGTTTGTCTTTTATTTCTTTTTCAATGTGTAAAACCTAGTTGTTTTATAGTCTAGAAAGTCTTCACTAATCTGTTTCTGATATTTATCCTGGCTCTTGCTTATCGTCCCTTGTTTCTATGTGTGCCTAATATAGGTGTGGAAATCAATGTTCTTAAAATGTATTTGTAAGAATAATTTGCAACCTAGAATAAGGTTGTTTGTTTTCAGAGTGGATTTGTGTTGCTTCTGCCAGGAAACTGGAAGCACCGCCATTCTAGGGCCAGGTTAGGTCATATTCACAGTCTGAGGGTAGAACCATTTGAGCCTAGGTCACTGTAGGCAGAGTCTCTTTTAAATTCCCCACATATCTTGGTTAGTGATTTCTGTGAACTTGCCTTTGAGGTTATTAAATAGATAATTCAAATTTTCTCAGATTAGCAAATGCTCTCAGGGCAAAACTGGCCTCTGTGCTCCATTAACTTCTCTAGGTGCTTTTTAATTTGGCTTGGTAAAATACCTTGGCAGCTTGCCAGTGCTTTTGTAAAGATGGTTTTTCTGTTTTATCCAGAAATTTTTAGTTGTTTTTGGTGGGAAACTTGATTTTAGTGACCTAACCTATCATTACCAGAAAATGGAAATTAGAAGTTTCTTTTCAACAAAGAGCACTGACAAGTGCACAGCCCATCTTCAAAGGAGAAAGGATACAATAAAGAAAGTCTTCTACGAAAGATGTGTACAAAACATATACTATGTCTTATATGGGCTTAACCACTGCTCTAATACCAATTTCACTATCAGAAAATCATACTAATTTCTGATCCATCCTTTTTTCAGAAGGATTCCGAATGAGGTTACTATGATCTAGCAGCAGCTGGCATGTGATTTAACAGTAAATGTAACCTCCCCAGGCCCTGTGTCCTCATCTGTCAATAGGGATAATAACAGTACCTACCTTACATTGTGCTTAGGTGATTAATTAGGTTATTAGCATAAAGCACTGAGAACTATATGTGGCACGTAGATAACTACTAGCTATATAAACTGAAACAGCTCAGTTGACTGAGAGGAGTCCCTGGACTACATACATACAGATTAGCATAGGGGTCTGCAAACTTTTTCTGTAAAGGGCCAGATAATAAATATTTTATGCTTTGTGGGTCACATATGGTCTCTGATCCCATCTTCTTTTTAAACAATTGAAAAATCTAAAAACATTAACTCAAGGACTTTAAAAACAAAACAAAACAAAAAACAAGGCCAAGGGGAGGATTTAGCCTGCCAAACTGTGCCTAACAGAACAGGCAAAAGATCGATGGAAATCAGGCAATGTGTTTTTAAAGCACTTTCCTAGGGGACTGTCACCAAAGGGTCAAAATGCCAGTGATTCTCACATCACAGGCTGAGACGGCTGTGTCCCAAAGGAGCTAAAGAGGGTGGAGCTTAAGAACCACAAACAGCTCTTTGCTGGGAATGGACATCTAACATGAATTGATTTCATTTTATAGGAGAAAAGCAGATGGGTCTGGCATAAGCTGATGTGAGTGAAGACAGACACACATATTTACCTGGCCAAAGACTGTTGCACCAGTACTGGCTGCTTGACCAAACACAGAACCAGTACTGCTAGACCCAAAACCTATAAAATACAAAGGAAACATAGGTTCAGTTTGGGTGAGTCTTTTATAATATCCAAGATTTTTTTTTTTTATGGCATTCAGGGGTGCTAAGCTATCCCACAGTAAATAAGCTTATGAATAAAACTTGTTTCCTTATTCAGGAAATGGAGAAAATTCTGAGTAACTAGTTTGAAGACTTTTTTATAGCTAATATTATATAATAGCATAAATTCCAAAGTTCCAAGGACTGAATCCTTTTCTCCCACCAAATCACAAGTGGGTGGTCTATTTTCAGAGTATAGCTTCTCTCCACACTTTAAGCCACCAAGAATGGTTTCCAGTGACTGATACAATACCATGAATATTTCTACACTCTGGTATCCTGAATCTCAAATACCAGATTTTTCAGGGTAGCTTATCTTTCTTCCAGGTGGCATAACATGGCTGAGGAGGTGGGCTGAAAAGGACCTGGGAAAACGAGGCAGAACTATTTACTGTAAGAATAGAGCCCTAGATGAGGAGTCAGAAGGCAGGAGTTTTATTCCATTTTGGTCACTGATTGAGGCAGGTGAGCTTAAGCAAGTCTCAATTCTTCAGGGTTGGAGTGGACTGCTCGGGTGCCTTTCTGCACAGTTACTAAATGAATAAAGATTTCTTTACGGGTTCTGAATTGTGTTGAAATAGTTTGGTAATGCCTATGCATAAGGGTTTCTCAAGTGTTGACTGAAGAACAGAGGATGCGCTAGAGACTCCATTAGATATCCTACTCTCTTTTAAGACTCATAATTCACAGGCCTTCTCTCTGCCCATTCTCTAGGGCAAGTCATTATATTTCCCATCATTCAAATGGGCCGACTGACCTCTTCACAGGATATCAGGTGGATCTCAAAGCTATGTCTCTCTTTTTACCACTGTGTCCTCATAGCTCAACACAGCACTTGGAACTTAGTAGGAACTTAATAACACTCGTTGAATGGAAAGAAGGAAAACATTTTCTTTCTAATGAATTATAAACCATTTTCAAAGAACTTATCACTGAAGGAATGAATTAGCAGCTACCTATAATCTTACCCATCATAAAATCATTGATCCTTGTTTATCCCCTAGAGCCTAATTGCTGAGGAATTGCCTTTCATAAGATAACCGTCAGAAAGCAAAACTGAGAAAAGATTTTCAAACTGCCTTGTCTATTGAAGACTTCTAGAAGTAAAAGCAGCCACTAAAATTGGACATTCAGTTGTGAAGGACTAAGTTTCACTTTCAAAAGTAGTAAAATTTAGAATTAAAAAAAAGAATCTTCACAATGAGAAATGGAAAAAAAATCCAACTCTATAAATGTCCGTATCTGTTCTCCTAACAAGCAAAATGGTGTTGGAGGAATATAGAATAATAGCAGGCCAGTGGGCTAAGAAGAGGAGACTTCACTGTTAGCACCCTAGAACACTACATCAGTAACCTTTAGTCTCGACAGTTTTGGACACAATGACTTCTAAGTCTCTTTCTCAATTTAAAATTTCATATTTATGAGCCATTAAATTATTTGCCATGGCCTTATACGAAAGATGCTTATTTTTTCCCCATGAAATTGGCACTGTAGTAGCTAACTGAGTGGAGAACATGCTGAGAAACAAAACTAGAGCTACAGTTAGCTGTGACAGATCCAACCAGTTAGGCCAAAGAAATGAGACCTCAAGTGCTTCAAAGTCCCTTCTGGATTTTATAGATTTTAGAGATTCTTTTTTGTTTGAGTTCCCTCTCTTTTCTTTACAAAAGTAAAGCAACACAAAGGGTCAAAGTAAAAATCTTCCATAAATTCTTACCTGAAGATGGACAAAAGTTAAACCCAGAGGATGTTGCTGTTGTGGTGGTGGCTGAAGTACTACCAAATACAGAGCCTCCCTGTCCAAAGCCTGGGCTCTGACCAAAGGCAGGAGGATTACTTTGGCCAAACAGTCCTCCTCCTGTGTTGGCAGAAGACTGTCCAAACGAGAAGGAGCTGGAACTACTGGTGCTTGAGGAGGGGCCAAAGACATTCCCACTGGTAGATGTGGTGGTGGAGGAAATGGATTGACCAAAAGCAGGCACTGAACTGAACCCAGACTGACTGAAGGAGAAGCCACTTGCGGAGCTGCTCGTAGGCTGCCCAAAGGCAGGCGCCTGCCCAAAGGTCGCTTGTCCAAAGACCCCTGTTGCTGAGGTGCCAAAAGCTGGACTGCCAAATCCTGAGCTGCTGACTGGTGCTGTGGAAGCTGCTGTGCTTGCTATGTTGCCTGTCTGCTGCCCAAACAGGCTTGGTGCAGTGCTGGCTGCCACCTGCCCGAACATGGGGGAGGTGGAGGGGGCAGTGGCTGTGTTGTTGGTGAGTTGGCTAAAAGCTGAGCTACAACTGGCAGCAGGTGGCTGAGTAAAGACAGATGCGCCAGAAGTGACAGTTCCAAACACTGCTGTTTCTGCAGCTGTGCTTGGAGCAATACCGGAAACAGTGCTGGAGGTTGTGGGGCTGTTCGATGTTTCTGCAGCCACAAGGACTGCACTTGTGATTGTAGTTGCTGTGACAGCAGCCTGCCCAGGCACTGAAAAAGTGGGAGCCGGAGATACTGCCTCTGTCTTAACGTCAGGTACCCCGGTGGCTGCTGGAGTGGCCTCTGCAGAAGGTGCTGCGAGACTGGCACTAGATGCTATGGTGGTGGAGTTGCTGACAGCAGGCTGGGCAAGAACAGGCTCTTTTTTAACAGAGTCAGAAGTTTGCAGAGGAGACTGGGAAAGTTGGGCTGACTGTTGCTGCCCTAGAGGTGAGGGCATTGATGCTGCAACCTCACTGCTGCCTGGCTTCTCTGGCAGAGCTGATGATGTGACTTCCTCTGTGTTTTTACCAGAGGACACAGGCTGGGTGGTAGCAGATGCTGAACTCAGGAGGTTACCAAGTGACAATGCAGGGAATGATGCAGGCAGGGCAGTGGCAGTTGTAGCTGATGGTGGGACAGATGGGGTCACTGCACTACCTGTCTGTTGGCTTCCAAATGAAAAACTAGCCTTGCCACCACTTAAAGAAGTCCCGCCAAAATTGATTACCCCGGAGGAAGCTGCACTGGTGAGTGGCAGGCTGCCAAAAACACCAGTTGAGGAACTGCTAGTACTTGTGCTGGCTGCTGCTGGTGATGCTACTGTGGTAGAGGTCATGGAGGAGGTCACAGGGGGCTCCACGTGCTTCCCTAACACTGGAGGGCCAGTAAAACTAAACCCTGAAGGTCCGGTTGAAGTCTTGGTTGTCTGTGCACTAGTTAGGCTTGTGGAGGAAGCCTTACTGGCTGACTTTGTAGAATCATCTGCTTGGCCAACCCGCAATCCTGAAAAACTTCCTAGAGTCTCTCCAGCCAGAGAATTTGGGAATAGAAAGTCTCCCAACTTTGATGAAGGAGTTTCTAGCTTGCTAGAGGCTGTGGGAAGAGCAATTCCAGAAGGTGCCACAAGTCTGCTGTTAGATGGAACAAACTCTCCTGAAGAAGCCACAGCAGCTCCAGCGGTGTTTGACGCTGATGTGATTCCTGAAGGAGGTGGGCTTTCAGGGGTGGTCTCATAAAAAGGTTTGCCCACCCCACCAAATGAGAACGCATCAAGCTGGTTTGCCTCTTTACTGGGGGGTGTTGCCCCTAGCAAGAAAAAGAAATAATAGGTTGGATACAGCAAAGTAGGTCCTACCACATTTCCACTGACTCTATTTCTAAGCCAAAGTTTATATTCTCCCTTTATAAAATCAGGGGTCGTTTGTTCTAATACAGCAGTTTTCTCTGGAGAAACTACAATGAGTGCTTCTCCACAGGAATATCAGGCTCTGTCTGAACCACCTTAGTGAGGTCAAAAGGAGCTAAGATGCTTTTGGTGATCATTAAATCACAACAAATACAATATACCTAGAATACACGAAAATAACACATTATCCCAAAATAGAAATAAAAAGGCATCTTCCCTTACTACCCACTGACTCTGTGTGCCTTCCTTAACAATATCCTCGGCAAAGTGCTAGCCTATGGCCTACCAAGGGGCCTCTTGGTAGACCAGAAATTGATCCAAAATGGAAGGTCTTCCTTTGTTTTTAATGGGTAAATAAAATATCGATCCACAGACATTCATTTTTACATACAATTAAGGGTTCCTCACTAGTGCTCTATGAAACAAGTGATTTTCCAGAGGTAGTATGGCCTAGCTGCCAAGAACATGGGCTCTAGAGCCAGGCACTCTGCCACTTGCAGGAAGAGTTAGTTGACTTCTCCAGGCCTTAGTTTCCCCATTTGAAAAACAGAGACAATGAGAGTATCTTCCTCATAGAGTTGTTACAAAGATGAAAGGAAATACAGTTAAAGCACTCAAGATAATGCCTAGTCAAACTGTAAGTACTCAATAAATAAAAGTGACTAAAATTTGATATTTATAGACCAATATTAGCTTATTTCAAGTGTTTACTGGTGCTTCTAACTCCATATTGTTTTAAGAAGTCTGGCTTTTTGGGGACACCACCAAGCTCCTACTAGCTGTGTGCAATTTCCAGAAAGACCTCTCTGTATCACTGATGCTGTACTGAGTAGTTTATGATTTTGGATTGTTCTCATTTTAATTAAAATGTTTACAGAACTACTGTACTTTATTACTATTTTAATTTATTTATGATTTTAGATAACTATTTTGTTCCTCCTCAATCTTTTTATATCACTGAGTTGTTTTTCCTTTAGAAAATGAGACTGGTGAGAAGGAGGGCCGTGAGGGTACTCTGCCACATCTACTAACAGGGCAAAGGTTAAAAAACAAGTTTAAGAATGTTTTAAAGAGGAAGGAATAAAATCACCAATGCTTTAAGTGTCACACATGAATCAGGTTTAAGAAGTCTGCTATGCTTTCAGCTCCCTAATTTCTCTTTAAGTAACTTATTAAGAAACTCCTACCATTTTGCTTGGCACACAGAACTCTCTCAAAAAACATTTGCTGAGTGAATAAATGAAAAATGGCCGTAATTACGTTTTATTATAGGGAAAACCTCGAAATACCCTAAAAGTACAATAGGTGAATGGTTAAATAAATTACAGCATATCCACAAGACAGAAATAATTTAGCCATTAAAGAGTAATATCGATACAAATTTTTTCAGTTATATTAGAAAATTCTCAAGATTGTGTTACATGGAAAAAAGAAAACACTCCAAAAGGAAATACAGCAGGATTATAAGTTATCACCGAGGGCACAAGGTGATTTTTAATTCCTTTGTGCTTATTTATATCTCCGTATTTTCTTCAATAAGGACACATTACTTTTATAATAAAACTTTCTTCAATAAAAGAAAAATGAATTTAATTACTTAAACCACAAAACTGGGTGGCATTTAAAAATACATTTGGTTTCTTTTTAAGTCTCAAATTCTTTAAAACATTAAGAACATGCTAGCTGATGGATTTGTAAAAGCATGCACGGGACCAGTGTGTTTACAGAAATGTTACCAAGGAAAAAAGATGAGCTGGGTTTTCTTTAGTATTATGTCTACCTTGCTCTACAGAGTTGTCCAACAAACTGATGAAATTTTAAATTACAGATGAAAAAGATGTTCACATGTTAATAGTAACATGTTAACACACAGCCCTGATTTTCCAGAAGCATCTCCTTTCCTTGTTCTTAATTACAAAAACAGCCAGAAATCCTTTGCAGGAGTTTCCTAAATTGAACATAATTCTAGTGCACGATATTAACACCAAACTTTACCGCAGAAACTTTAACCAAGACTCAGCAGTGGCTGAAATGTCAACACATTGGTACAAAAATAACCTACAGTTGTTCAGGGAAAACACAAAAATAAAGCTATCCAATGCAGAGACCGTACCTTGGGCACCAGTAAAATTAGAAGCTGGTGTTGATGTGAGTATCCCAAAATTAAAGCCAGTCCTATGGAGTGGAAGAAGAGAAGTTAAAAAAGAACACACCTAAGGCAGTGGTAAGGCATAATATCGCCCTTTTAATACTCCCTTTTATAATTCATCCAGAGAATCTGCTCTCAAGGAATTCACAATCTGTAAGACAAACAACAGAGTAAAAGTACATATCTCAGAAGTGGTAAACGCTCCACGATCTCTAAGCAGAGAGAGGTAATTTGTGGATGACATAAAAATGTGGTAGCAGTTGAGAATGCCTTGGAGAGGTCCAGCCATCCTGAGGTTTGGATGGAGACCTATTCCAAGTAAAGCAAAGGAGCTTAAGAACAGGAGCAAAAATACACTAGAAATGTACACTTGGAAATGGTGGCTACAGCAAATGGTCTGCCTAGTGAAGTAGTGGAAGAAAAGGCTGGCAACATACAACGTGGCTGGATTAGGATGAGCCTCTTATAACCCACCGCACGATGGAACTGCATGTCAGAAGAGCCCTACGCTACAAGTAGGGATGAAAAATAGCATGAAATATTAGAAGCCACTGACGCTGCCATTTTGACAGAACTCTTAGTTCTAAGCTGGGAAAATTTAGTTAAAAAACATTCCTGACTCCTTTCATCATCTCCTTTCTTCTTCTGTCCATTTACTTTACACTGTGAGTAAAGACACCAGAGCCAAAGAGGAAAATTCAGCACAACTGTCAATCAGTACAGACTAAAACCGCCCCCCCGCCAAAAAAAAAAAAAACAAAAAACTATTCACTGTGATAAAAGCTCAGACAGTAAATTTAAAATTAAATAAAGTGTTTAAATGTAAGGGACCAACCATGTCAAATACAGTAATTAAGGATTTAAATTTTCTACTCATCACTGCTTTCGTCTAATGGACAAAGGCCGCCTAGAAGACGTGTTACACATTTTTCTCATATTAAAAAAAAAAAAATCCTCTTCTTTGTCAGTAGGCCTTAACCTAGATGAAGAGATAAACTATTGACCCAATGATCCAAATCTTCCCAGCTTACTTTAAAAAAGGGATGCAGAGTATGATTTCACAGGGGTATTCTATTAGCATTTATAAAGGATGTGTTAATTCTTGGCATTGACCTACTCTTTAAAATTTGCTTCAAACTACCTTTGTGAAGTACAAAAAAACATAATGATTTATAATGAAGAAAAAAAATACATATAACACACAATTTTCCCCCTTAAATTATTTTCTAACATTCTTTTCTCCCAATGGGTTAGGATGAAGGACATTCAAGAAACATACACCAGGGGAAAAAAACTGTTGTTACTATGATTCCAATTACAAAAGCATAAACTGAAAAAGCTTATGAAGCTTTTCTAATGGAACTGAACACACAACCCTTTAATGGTAAAAATTCTTCTGACAGATTTTACTTTCAGCTACACAGAGTCTAACTTCATCACTGTAGGGAAGGGAACATTTTGAGAGCTTTCACAGGTTTCCACATGAGTGCTTCTAAGAGCCTGCTTTAGCATCCAGATAAACTGACCTTCAGAGAAAAGGCAGCTCATGCCAAGGTTAATGAAAGCTCACTTGAAATGTGGTTTATAAAATTCTTTTGTTTTTAAAAATGACTCTTGGATTTTACAAATACAGTCATCATTACTTGAAGAGAAACAGAAACAAATTTCCCAACATCCGTATAAAATCCAAATGTTCAAACAGCTACTGTCTTTCACTACTTTAAGAAATTCAGTATATTGAACTCTCAATGCAGTAAAACCAATTCAAATGTCACATCTAGCACCCAAACAGCGTCAGAATGAAAATCTTAGTGTGATAAACTAGATTAACTATTGAATTCAACACAGAACCATTACCCAAAGAAAATGAAACTTACCCCCCAAAACAAAAACAAATACATAGTAACACATGTAATAAACTTGAATTTCAAAGGGAAAATATATTTATATTAGGACATTAAGATATTGTCACTATTATCAGATGTACTACAGCAACAGTAAGAAATCTGGGCTCATGTACATTTAACAAGCATATAAATGTACCTACTGCTTATACCTCTATTTGACAGACCTGGAACAGTTAATGTCTGCTTGTAAGGTTTCCACTACAGATGCAAGAAAAATGTTTCCTCATTCCACTTTGTGTCTGTTTGATTTTGGCAGTCAAGATTGAATGAGGGAATACAGGAATTACTAGAAACTGGGGAGGGGGAAAAAGGGGAAAAGGTGTAGACAATTATTGCAACTCAGAAATAACCTTGTGAACAGTGAAGAATCTGTTTTACTCCATGGTTTAAATGGAAAACAAAACAACAACAACAACAACAAAACCCCTACTGATCATAACATTTGGGGACTCTATCTATAAGGCTGCTGGTGATCTGTCATAAAAGCTAAGTTCATTACTGACCCTGATGGAGAAAATGAGAAAGGCTTGCTGAACTGTCCAGCAGCAGATGGAGTAGACGTCACAGCTGTTTCTATCTTGGCTGTCCCTGGCCCTGAAATTATTGAAACAAATAAAAACATTACAAAAAGTCAGTTAGAAACACCATTCCAGTTAGTGATGCCCTGCAGCACAGCCTGTGTGGTACTGCTAATAGGCGTAGCTTCACTTTTGTGGACCTCGCGTGCAATCTACGAGATAAGTTGGGGGGTCACGGGGAGTGAACGTATTGCCTAACTCATGTTCAAGATCTCTGATCTTGCTCTTTGGCTCTGTCAATGTCAGTTCCAAACTAAGACCTGACACACTCTCCTTTCCAGAGAAGACATCACAGTAATTCTAGTGCAGTATAAAGCTTTAAAAGTATATTTTTTCTAGGTTTTAATAGTGTGGGAAAATGCTTATAATGTGAGGCTAAGCAAAAAAAAAAAAAATATATATATATATACATATATAAACAAACTTGTACACAGTTCTATAATTAATGAAAATTAATATATACTGAAGGAAAAAAAAATCCAAAGAGTAATAGGTTAGTATGCTAAGTATCTCTGAGTTATGGCTTAAGGGCTGACTGTATGCTTTCTCTATACATTTCTGTATTTTCCATAGATTTTATATACTTAACAAATAATACTTTTCTTTTTTAATTACAGAGCTAACACGATTGCTGTAATATAGAGATGTGTACAAAGTTAAAAGTACAATCCCTCGTTTTCCCCATAACCAATCTCAATGTAACTACTTTTTAATACTTTGGGGTGTAATTCTTAATATTTGTCTTGTTGCTCTACTTCAAAAGGGGGGTGGAGGTGGGAAAATGACGTAAAAACCCAAATCAAATCAAACCAAACCAAACAATAATAAAAAGCCCTTCTCTTTAAATGAGTATGCAGTAGATTTTAGTAAAAATATTTTTTTAAATGACTGAACTACAATGTGGCATGTCCAAGGATGTTCACTGCAGTATTGCTTATATCTTGAAAATTAGAGACAATCTAACTATTGGTAGGGTATCAGTAAAATTTAATACAGTGCAATTATACAATGGAAGCCCTAAGCACCCATTATACCCAATGAGGTAGAACTGTATCAGACCTGGAAAGGCAAACAAGATATTTAAGCGGGGGATGGGAAGGAAAAATTACAAATCAGTATGCATAGGATATATTTATTTTTGTTTAAAAAACAATGAAGAAACCTCAAGAGATATACATCTGTCAAGAATTGTTATTTCTGGTTATGGAATTTATAGGGCAGCTTGTGCTTTCTACATTGTATCTATACCACAGAAATTTTTTGTTGACAGGTAATAAATAGTTTCATAATCAAAAAAACAATGAAGGTATTCTCATTATGAAAAAATAAGAGAACTATTCTCCAAAGGTTTTGAAATGTCTTTTTAAAGAAATTCTTTGAAACTCTCAAATTATATTTTTTCAGGGAAATATTTTTCAGGAAAGTTTTCCTAGCAAAAATAAGTCCTTTTCTAAACCTTGATTACCTAGCAACTGAAAACAGAAGTAAACAGAGTATTTTTCGATCATCGCTGAGTAATAAATCTCAGAAATTTATTTTTAAGTCATACTAATTGCATAAGACACGCATGAAACAAAGTCCCTTGGATTTCCTAGATTTGCTTAAATACTTCAAGAGTAACAAAAGGTTCTCCAACAAAGTCCTTAAAAGGAATTAGTATATATATGATCATTCAAAACCTTTTTCCAAAATACGAGCCAGAAATGGAAGCAAATTTCTTGATCAGAATCCTAAAAGATTCAGAAGTCTCTGGCAATCCCACACTACTACTACTCTACTCTGGCTTACACAATGAACACTTTTCTTCTGAGTACAAGGGCTATTTACTGAAGATAAACTCAATATCCAATCAGAAAGCTTTTAATTATAGAGGAAGTTAAAAAAAAAAACCAAACCCATTGCCATAGAGTCGATTCCTAGTGACCCTACAGGACAGAGCAGAACTGGCCCACAGGGTTTCCAAGGAGTGCTCGGTGGATTTGAACCGCCAACCTTCTGACCTTTTGGTTAGCAGCCATAGCACTTAACCATTACGCCCCCAGGGGTTTCCTAGAGGAAGTTAGGATGATTGTATTACTGAATAGAGATTATGCAAAGGAGGCTGTTAATGCGTGAAGTTCAAGGTCTCTACAGAATTGCTTGAAGGTCCACTTGACAGCACGAATCAAAATAAAAGCCAGAGTCCAAAGGGCTATGAAAATGCAGGATTGCAGGTGACACAAGACCCTTGAAGCAGAAGGTAATACATGCCAAATAAGTCGAGCTATAAAAAAGGAGCCTACAAAAGGGGATATTGAGGAAGACTCTACATCAAAATTAAGCTATAAGTAAAAGCGTTTTTTCTGCTCCAAGTTGACTTGGGCAATGGGGACTCCCGGTCAAAACAGCTATGGTGACTATTAAAAATTTAGTTATTTAAGAATAATTATCCTTGAGTGAGTGTTGGGAGGAAGTATGTGAAGTTATAAGTTTACAATATTGATTTATTATATCTATTCTGAGACCTTACATTGTAACAGATCCATTTTAATTTCTGTATTTTACTGACTTTCAAACTGTCACTGTGAACCACTTGGATTTTTGATTCCCTTTAGGAGAAGAAAGATTTCAACATTCTGATACAGTATTCGTATTCTAAACCTTGATTATCTAGCAAGTCAGGAGAAAACAATACTATTACTCCTTTCTAGGTAAACATTTAAAGGAAGGTTTCCTCCTCTTACTCTAACGTTATTCAAGCTAAAGCTCTACACAGCTGTTGGAGGGCTTGCTAGGTTCCTGGAGACTCTTTGTCAACTGAGGATCTTCAAGTATCTCTTTCCTTGATTTCTATGTCAACTGCCTCTTTGATCTAGAACTATAAATTCTATTGCAGAGCTCTTCTTTCACCTTTATTTTCGCTGATACAAAAATGCAAACTGACCTGAAGCTTTGTCACCAGATGACAATGGAGTGGATGTTGGTATGGGCGTAGATGGCTTTAGGGAATCTATTAGAGAACCCTATAACAGAACGTAAGAAAAATATTTATATTACACCACTAATTATTCTTTGGAATAGAAGAACATGTGAAATGATGACATAATTTAACATAAGCAAGCACAAACACTTTTAACTTAATTACCAAAAAAAAAAAAAAGCTAGATCTAATTTAAGTCAACATTTTAAAATGCTTACCAAATCTAAGATTGTATTAAAAAAAAAAAAAAGATTGTATTAGAGGGTAAAAATACGAATATTCTGTAAGCTCCAAGAAGGCAAAGTTATGCCTGTCTAGCTCATGGCTATTTTCCCAGTGTTTTGCACAGTGCTTGGCACCTGAATATTTGGTAGACAGACGAATGGATGAATAAGTAAATGAATGAAACAGTCTGGCTCTCAATGAATTTATAATAAGGTTAAAAAACAGAACGGTTCACTTATCCATATCCATTCAACGTCCTTTCATTCTTGTTACGATTTACGCCTTATCATGTGTCCTCTGTGGTGAACATGAAAACCTCCAAAAGAATGACCAAATGCTAAATGCTTAAACACATTTTAAGTTATGGGAAACTAAGAAAAAGAGTCATGTTCAAGAACTCACACCAGGCAAGTTCTGATTTTCAATCTCCAACTCTGATCTCAAACACCATCTAAAGTCACTCATCTCAGAGAGAGCTGCAACAGCAGCATAGAAACCACGTTTCTTTAGGAATACTTTCAAAGGTAGCGTATGTAGCTTGATCTACCTTCCAGTCATCTCCCATTATTTTCTTCTGGATTGTTTAACTGTTTACTACATAACTTATTTTTGTAAGAGACGATGTTTATCAGGCAAAAGCCTGAAGCTAGACGTAACAAACATCACTGAAAAATATGCAAGCTCTGAAAAACAGGGATTGTTGGAGAAAACAAGATAACCCATCTCTTAAACATCAAAACTGTTTAAAAAAAAAACCTCAAACCCACTGCCACTGCAGTAGAACTGCCCTATAGGGTTTCTAAGTAGTGCCCGGTGGATGTCAACTGCAGACCTTTTGGTTAGCAGCTATGGCTCTTAAACACTATGCCACCAGGGTTTCCCAATACTGTATGGTGGAGAGAAAAAAAAAAAAAAAAAGGCAATGCACAGGGAAAAGTTGGAAGACCTGGGTTCCAACTCAGTCACTTGAACCTAGGTTTCTTCATTGGTGAAACATATCTCAACACTTTTCCTGTTTACCGCATGCGGTTGTTGTATGGACCAACTGAGGTAAGTGAATGAATACTGTAAACCAAAATACACCATACAAATGTAAGGTATTATCAAGATTACTAGATGCAGAATGTCAAATGGCCTATGAATACAATATGATTCCTAACTGACCTACCCTGATTAACAACCACGTCAATACCTGCATAAATTACGGGGAAAAGATCACAAGTCTTTGTCTGACTTACAGTTCATTTATACAAAGTCAGGACTTAAAGCACTACTATCTTCAGTTACAAAGACAGACACTGGATGACTGTTCACAAAGTAAAAATCAGTAAAAGTTACCTGCTTGGCTTGGTTAGAAGCCACTGGGGTCAACATTGGGTGCGGTACTTTGGCTGCAGAGTATGGCACTGAGGAACTGAAGGACACACAAAGCAGACACTCAGAGAGAAACATGACTGGAGGGAAACCACACCCATCCTTGAGCCAACTTTCTATTTTGGTAAAAAAACAGGTATCTAGAACCCCAACCAAACTCATTTGACATTTTTCTGATTGAAAAACATATTCTTTAATTGATTTGGGGCTTTAGCATAAAGGTCAAAGCAGTGATCTTCAGACTTACTTCCCTCTTGCAATCCTAAGGAAAGATTATTATTACGGTTTAGTAGATATTTTTCTTATCCGGAGAATATGTCCTTTATTCTCCAATTCTAGATCATGTGGGGTTCTTTTCCAAGCCTGAGGAAATGTTATCAGGATTTACGGGATGTATAAAATCTGTTGCCATGTATGGTGCTGCCCAAAGAAGACATCTCAGTTTCTTATAGTAGTCCCCATGCACCATGGCCCCCAAGAGCTCTGGCAGAAGAGAGTCCCAGGCTCACCAGGTCAGTATACAAGAGATTCAAACGTACCCCTGTTGTTTCCTTCCTGCACTTTATGTTACAGTATGAAAAGTGTATCCACTATTTGCAGAAAGAGCTCTCATCATCTCTTGTTAACAAAACATAAAATGTCACACATGCAACCCTGAACACTATATACAGGGAACTGTCAATTCAATAATCACTTAGTGTCAAATGCATAGGAACAGAACCTAATCAATCACCTGTTAATGCAATCACAGACAAATGCTCTATTCTTGGTTCCTGGGCAGTTATTTCAATCAATTTATCTGCTCAAAGTCCTTACAGAAACTGCTTTGACTGGTATGTATAGTGACAGCCAATACAGGATCTCTCTAGCTTTAGGCAAGATTAATATTTTTCCATCAAAAAGTTAACTTGGAAGACGGAATACAAAGGCAGGCCCATAACCTGTAGAAGAAAATTATCAAGCAATTTAACAATCCTTATAAGCAAGTCAGGATTCTCTGCTGGAATAACACAGGAAATTTCCCAATCAGACTATCAGGTTGAGAGAGAAGAAAGAAAATGCACTTATTTCCAACGAAACAAATCCTCGTTATTTTTCTACTGAAGCCAGGAGCTGTATATGTGGATCTCTCTGGAAAACACATCACTGTTCCCCTAAGATATTCTACCAAGCAGGTACAGAGGTACAGCACTCCCCTGAACACCTCTGGTGAATCTCCAACAGAGAAAAAGAACGTGTAAGCAAAACTGCTGGAACCCAAGAAATCCCTGGGAAGACATAGCAGACTAGGTTAGAGAAATGGTTTGCACTCACAAGAATCACAAGGGAAATGAAAATAGTTTACCTTTCTTCAAAGACCAACAAAAAAGAAGCTGGAAAGAAAATGAAAGCAATTTTTCCAATTTTTAGACTTTTTTAATACCCAAAATTTAGTTATGACTTCATGATAAATTAAATCATACATGAATTAGATTGAGGATAATTACTGTTCTATTTACTTGTGATAATGCTATATACCTCTTGGGTATTCTCAATACCCAAAAACACAAGATTAGGATTCATCGTACCAACACGCAGGGTCATGGGACAACCCTGTAGAGAAATGCTGTTCAGTGCAATCAGCCAACAAGCCAACTGATCTAATCTGATCCAGGCACTCTCCATCATGATCCAAGAGTGACA
The DNA here is from genome assembly GCF_024166365.1 of Elephas maximus indicus. Taxonomy (NCBI): domain Eukaryota; kingdom Metazoa; phylum Chordata; class Mammalia; order Proboscidea; family Elephantidae; genus Elephas; species Elephas maximus. The sequence continues at coordinate 82,139,479 of NC_064827.1, read as the reverse complement.
ACAGAAAAGAACAGTATACTACCAAATAAACATGTTCAAAGATTTGTGCACAGTCATGAACAAAAGCAATGAAAATCAACAGCTAGAAATGTTCAAGAGAAGATAGAAAACCCAAATTCAGAATTACCATATTTTGGATGACTATCTACTTTTTAGCAACACGAAAGACATCATCAGAAATTTACCTTGATACACTCTGTTCTACAATTGAGGGAAAAAAAATCAATCAAACGACTAGACATTGAAAGCAGAAAACAGAACTTTAACAGGCATGAAAGGGACATATATTTGCTGCACACATCTACAAATGGCATTTCCATTACTGGCTAACTTGGGGTTTCTGCTTTAGAAATGAGAAATACAAGCACAGTAAGGGCAATGAAATTATGTTCTTGGAGAAAAACTATTCCAACAGACCCTAAATTCTCTGACTCGCCATCATCCAAACTACCCTGGGGAAAAAATAATAAACAATTAAAGATGAAAATATTAAATATGATAAACATGGTGACATGCTACAACAAATCTATTTCAGAAACTGCCTTGAAAACAGAAGGGTCATGTTTTTCTCTGTTTTGCCATACTTTATCAGCACTACGTGTTGAGATAGGAAGATAAACACACACCCGTGCTAGGGATGTATACTCTAAATGCAGTTACAAAACTGAGTTGTTAAGATTATGAGGCATTAAGATGTCACCTAGGTGCTTTCTTAGTGATCCTTAATGAACTTTAACAAAGTAAATATTCCTCCTATTGTTGTCAAAGGGGTCAATTACTCATTCTTTCACCTACTTCAACATCTAAAAGGGCTTTAAAAAAGAGGGGCCCATGCCCTTTATCACCATCCTATCTAACATTGTGCTGGAAGTCCTAGCTAGAGCAATAAGGCAAGAAACAGAAATAAAGGGCATCCAAATTGGTAATGAAGAACTTAAACTCTCCCTATTTGCGGATGATATGAGACTATACATAAAAAACCCAAAAGACTCCACGAGAAAACTACTGGAACTAACAGAAAGATTTAGCACAGCTGCAAGATACAAGATAAACATACCAAAATCAGTTGGATTCCTATACACCAGTAAAGAGAACGTGAAAAGGAAATCAGGAAAACAATATCATTTATAATAAAAAAAAAAAAAAATTTTTTTTTCATTTATAATAGCCCCTAAAAAAAGCAAAATACTTGGTAATAAATCTAACCATGGATATAAAATGCCTGTACAAAGAAAACTACAAAACACTACCGCAAGAAACCAAATGAGATCTACACAAATGTAAAAACATACCATGTTCATGGATAGGTAGACTCAACATTGTGAAAATGACAATTCTACCCAAAGTGATTTACAAATATAATGGAATACTGATCCAAATACCAACAATGTTCTTTAAAGAGATAGAAAAACTTACCATTAACTTTATATAGAAAGGGAAGAAGCCCCAGATTAAGTAAAGCACTACCGAAGAAGAAAAAAGTAGGAGAACTTGCACTACCTGACCTCAGAGCCTATTATACAAAGCTATGGTAGTCAAAATAGCCTGGTACTGGCACAACAACAGATACACTGACCAATGGAACAGAATTGAGAACCCAGATGTAAATCCATCCACCTATGGTCACCTGATCTTCAACAAGGGCCCAAAGTCCATCAAATGGGGAAAAGACAGTTTTTTTAACACATGGTGCTGGCAAAACTGGATGTCCACCTGCAAAAAAAATGAAACAGGACCCATACCTCACACCATATACAAAAACTAACTCAAAATGGATCAAAGACCTAAATATAAAGCCAAAACTATGAAGTTAGTAGAAGAAAAAATAGGATCAATGCTTGAGGCCCTAATACATGGCATTAACAGGATACAAATCACAACCAACAACACACAAGCTCCAAACGATAAACTAGATAACTGGGATCTTCTAAAAACTGAACACTTATGCTCATCAAAAAACTTCACTGAAATGGTAAAAAGGGAAACAATAGACTGGGAAAAAATTTTTGGCTATTACAAATCAGACGAATGTCTAATCTCTACAATCTATAAGAAAATCCAACACCTCTGCAACAAAAAGACAAATAATCCAATTAAAAGATGGGTAAAGGAAATGAACAGACGCTTCACCAAGGAAGACATTCAAGCAGCCAACAGACACATGAGGAAATGTTCACCATCTCCAGCCATCAGAGAAATGCAAATCAAAACCACAATGAGATACCATCTCGCCCCAGCATTACTGGCATGAATCAATAAAACAGAAAGTAACAAATGCCGGAGAGGCTGTGGGGAGATCGGAACTCTTACACACTGCTGGTGGAAATGCAAAATGATACAACCATTTTGGAAAACGATATGATTTTTCCTTAGAAATCTAGCAACAGAAATACCATATGATCCAGCAATCCCATTCCTAGGAGTATATCCTAGAGAAATAAGTTGTCATATGAACAGGTATATGTACACCCATGTTCACTGCAGCACTGTTCACAAAAGCAAAGAGATGGAAATAACCTAGATGCCCATCAACAGATGAATGGATAAACAAACTGTGGTACATACACACAATGGAGTATTACACAACGATAAAGAACAACGATGACAGTGAAGCATCTCATAATGTGGATGAATCTGGTGGGCATTATGCTGAGTGAAATAAGTCAATCACAAACAGACAAATATTATATGAGATCACTACTGTAAAAACTCATGAAAAGGTTTACATACGAAAAGAAATCTTTGATGGTTACAAGGCAGGGGAGGAGTGGGGGTTGGAAAAACACTTAATTAGACAACAGGTAAGTGGAAACTTTGGTGAAGGTAAGACAGTACACAATACTGGGGAAGCCAGCACAACCTGTATAATGCAAGGTCATAGTAGCTCCACAGATACATTCAAAATACCTGAGGAACCAAATTGCTGGACTGAGGGCTGTGGGGACCATGGTCTTGGGGAACATCTAGCTCAACTGGCATAACATAGTTTATAAAGAAAATGTTCTACATTCTACTTTGGTGAGTGGCGTCTGGGGTCTTAATAACCTGTAAGCAGCCATCTAGGATACTCCAATGGTCTTACCCCTTCGAGAACAAGGAAGAATGAAGAAAACCAAAGACAAAAGGGCAAGATTAGTCCAAAGGACTAATGGACCACACCTACCACAGCCTCCATCACACTGAGTCCAGTACAACTAGATGGTGCCCAACTACCACCACTGACTGCTCTGACAGGGATCACAATAGAGGGTCCCAGACAGAGCTGGAGAAAAATGCAGAACAAAATTTTAACTCACAAAAAAAGACCAGGCTTATTGGCCTGACAGAGAGTGGAGAAACCCTGAGTATGGCTCCCAGACACCCTTTCAGCTTAATAATGAGGGCACTCCTGAGGTTCACCCTTCAGCCAAAGACTGAACAGGCCCATGGAACAAAACAAGACTGAAGGGGCTTACCAGCCCTGGGGCAGGGACTGGAAGGCAGGAGGGAACAGGAAAGCTGGTAACATGAAACCCAGGGTTGAGAAGGGAAGAGCATTGACACGTCATGGGGCTGTTAACCAATGTTATACAACAATGTGTATACTAACTGTTTGATGAGAAACTAGTTTGTTCTGTAAACCTTCATCTGAAGTTCAATAAAAAAAAAAAAGAAGAGGGGTCCAGTTACATTTTACTTTGATGAATCTAATCATTATGACATATCTTTATATAAATTCCTATATGATAATTATAGTGGATCTAAACTGTCAAAGCCACTAACGTTATTACTTAATGAGCAGTGAATTTTTGGTAATAATTTTAAAGGCTAGGCAAATAGGCGGGACAACTGAATAAGAGCAATTGAGGAAACAGAAATTAAGAGAAAAAACAAAGAAAGTAATAGAAGACATTGAAGACAAAAGCCATCAGTTCATTCTTCGAGTTTCTTCTGTCAATGGAGATCAGAACTTTGAGCTGTGGTCCCTTATTAGTAAATTCTAAGTCTCTGAAAACGCAAATACTCAAAACATCATCTAAAAGTCTGTAAAATCAAACTGCAGTTCCTGCATGAACGTCTAGATGCCAAATAACTTAAATAACGTAAGCTGAAACTGCATTACATCTTTTAAAAGACTAAGTTGAAATCAACTTGACAGCAACAGGTTTATATTAAATATGAAAGGATTCTGTAAGAATTTTTAATGACAGAAAATGTTAACAATAAAGTTTTATGATTAAGATGAAAAAGAAAGTTACGAAGCAACATGGTTCAAGTTTTACTTTAAAAACTAAATTTTTATAGAAAGAAGATTTTAAAAAATGTAGTGATTATACATTTATGGTAGGATTAAACGTGATTTTATTTTTTTTCTTTTTCGCTGTGTTTTTCATAGTATCTTCAACAAAATGAACATTTGCAATAAAAATAATTTTAAAAATAAAAAGGATTAAAGTTTTTTTTTTTTTTTAACATCTACAGATATTACTATAGCTGTTATTTTTAAAGTAGAGCCAAGATCTTTAAATCAATAAAAGGAAAAAAGCCATCAACCAATGGAGTCACTCCTCTAACAAATTCCTTATCAAAGATCAGCTCAGATCAACCATTTGAGGGAAACTAAGCCTGAGAAAAGGTAAAGTGAAATGACTAAGAGGTGCTTCTCATACATAGGTTAATGGCTAAACTATCTCAGAAATAATAGACCATATTTCTTTCACCGTAAGCTGGATTTTCCCAATCTTATAATATCCTGCCTTTCAGTGGCTTTTCCTAGCCTTTCGTACACTAGGAATCTGGGGAAAATTCCAAAACTCTCTAATGCACAGTTCTTTCCCTTGAAAAGTTCACAGTGACCACAAATACCATCTTGGTCTAAACAGCATACCAAGGCTCCAAGGTCATTATCAAGACAGGAAAGTGGGTAAGCTTGTTTTGTTTTTTGACTTTTAGGATGGCCCTGAGATAAACAAAAAGTTCCTGCAACAGGCATATTGATAAGCAGACCAATGTGAGAAAGAACGCCAGTGGACTCGTGAAGCAAGGCCACTTGATAAAGCGAAAATGGAACTGTGAGCAGAACTGCTCTTTTGGGGGCAGCAGGGAGCTGGCTTGTTTTGGAAAACTCTCAAGGTCTGTGGCTGCTGTTCTTGCCACTGGACTAATCATGGACAGCATCTGTAACTCCCTGAATGACAAGGGTTCTCACAATCTTCACATTCAAACCGAGGGAATGTCACTCAACTTTCCCCATGTCACATAAAGCTGGTTGGACCAAATGGATCACAGCTACAAAACGTGCAGAGCAAAACAGGGCAGAGGCATATTCTCTGAGCTGCGCTCCAGCACAGCATCGTGGGAAGGAGGCAGTGCCTGGAATTGTAAACACAGATTTGGACGAGACAAATACGGCTCTGGATCAAACATGGTGTGGAAGAGAAGCTGGGGCTCCCTACACAGAGCTGCTGTCTTTTATAAGATTATTTCTTTATACAAAAAGCAAAGAAACTTGCCAGACGAGAAATGCCTAGAGAGAAGAAATGAGGGAGAAGATGGCCAATGTCAAGATCATCACTGAGTTATCTCAATCAACAGTCTACATTAGTGTCCCAAAGTGTCAACTCCAGAACACCAAGAATGTTAAAAAAAAAAAAAAAAAACTACACCCAGACTTAACTATAACATGTACCCAAGTAGATTTACACATGGCAAAGAGTAAACTGAGTACACACCAATAAGACAGACTTTAAAGGTTTATGCAGCAATGGTAACTGGCAAACTGAAGAGGCAAATACCCTGAAATCCCAATTGTGTACACGGGATTGGCTGTACATCCCGTTATAACCTAAGGCTTCTTAAGAAAAAATTTTACACTGTGGCAGCAGCAATGCTGCACCCTACAGGCAGCTCAGCCCTATTACAGAGTAAACCACGGGTTTAAAAAAAAAATTGCAAACTAGTAACATACCCCATTGCTGGAGAAGGGGCTGCTGGATTATTCTTCAACTCCTGCACATTTACCACTTGAGGGACATTCTTCAAAGTCGATTCAGTCAAGGTACTTACAGCTATTTAAATGAAGAGGAGAAAGAGGCATGTTAATTCCAGTCAAGGATCAGAAATTCCAACCATACTAGTAGACTGCACAAAGGGAACCTGTTCTAGGTAGTTCTGCAGCAGTGTTCAATGGAACACCCGGCCTAATCCATTAACAAAAAATCATCGAATAAGCCACCATTCAATTTAATCAAATGTACTAGTGTAGGGAAAAAGAATTCCCTGCCCAGCTCTTCTAGAACAGAGCGGAAACACCTACAACATTGTTGGCTCATCCTGGAAAGGGGCAGCAAGAGCCAGAGGATTAAAAGTATTCAGACTTGGATTCGACTGGACAGCAATGGGCTTTTTGGTTTTCTCTGTCTTAGACTAGCCACCTTTATTTCTCTTTTTTTAGCTTACAGTTATCTTTTAACTATATTTCTGGGAAAAGTAGAAACTTGCATCACAAGGTAGAAGGCGGACCTGTGGTAGCTCTTTCCTTTCCTCCTTAGAGAAGTGACCAGGGACATCTTGCCTATGAATGCACATATTTCATCTTTCACATTCCAAAGTGCCTACTCCTTTGAAATTTTTGCTTTCTAAAATGATAATAGAAATCACACTTCCTCTTGCTGACAGTGGAACAATCCTAAATCCGGGCATATTTCAGTTTACAAATAATTAACTCAATCAGCTTTATTTTGGGGCTGTGCAGCACAATATCAGGATTCTGCTTGGTCCAAATAATATTTAAAGAGAACAATGAAGGTTTCTATTTTCATAAGGCTCAAAGGTATCTTAGTTATCTTTTTTATGATCTCCAGTATCTACTTTAGATGTCTTAATAAAAGTTTTAATAAACTTTTGATTTATCATTGCATAATGGTAATTTGCTATCTAAATCAAACCGCCATGTTTTTTTAAAAGGCTGTCTAACTTGACAGACGTTCTAAGCAGTGGTAAGACTAAAAATTTTATTAATCTAAAACTAAAGTATTTTGCTTACACTAAGATTTCTCAATCTTGGCAGTACTGCTGTACACTGTAAGATTTTTTGAAGCATCCCTGGCTTCTGGCTTCTATCTACTAGATGTCAGCAGCACACCCCGCCCTCCCTGCTGTGACAGCCAAAAATGTTTGTTTTGCCAAATGTTCCCGGGGTAGGGAAAATCACCTCTGGTTGAGAACCACTGGCTTGTACATATTGAACAAATGATAACTATAGTCCTTGAGGTCAGCTATGTAGATTGCTAAATCCTACTGTAGAAAATTTTGGATAATCACAACCACTAACAAAATGTTAACACTGATCAGCTCATTAGAGTGTCCTCTACAAAGGCCAATTTTGCAATTTTAAGAAAAAGCTGTATTGCAACAGAAAGAACACAGGGTTTGGAGTCTAGGTTCTGCCACCTATTGGTCAGGTAACCTTGGGCAGGGGTCTTCACCTCTGAACTTAAGGTTACTCAAAAGTAAAATGAGCATATTAATACTCACCTCACAGGGCTGCTGGAATCCTTAAGATACTATGTGAGAGACTATTCTAATGTATTAGATAATCTAATCACAACCAATAATTTCAGGGCTCAAAGCAGAGGCAGTATTCAAAAGTAAGGATTATCAGCTTCATAAAAGAAACAACAACAACAAAACAACAACGATTTGCCATTTAACTGAGTAGGCAGATCTAGTACCTCCACTTAAAAGGAGAAAGTTTCAGACCTAGTCCCCAGTCCCTGCCTTCTTGAAACTGTGCCCCTGAAAGGTAGAAAGGGCTATCATATCAGTCTTCTCTCCTGAAAGGCAGCAAAGCCATCTCGCTATTTCTTGTCCTGGCCTGTGACTCTGACAACTCACAGTCAGTCTCTGCAAAGGTGTGGGGCTAGTTTTTACCTGGCGCCTGACTGGCCATCTGCCGTCTCAGGGCTGCAGCAGCAGCTGCCTGGGGAGCTGAGATGGGGTGGGAAGAACTAGGGGCACCATGTTTCACGGTTTTTGTTGCAAGCATTGTGCTATCGGCCCCTTGAGGAATAATTTTGCTGGCAGATGTAGATACTGAGGGAAAAGAAAAATTAAGTGAGAAGGTGGGTCAGAGGAGAGGAATATGCAAAACTTACAACAGTAAATTCTCCACAGTGGGGTACAGGCAAAATACTAAAATTAAAAACTTCTTAAGCATTAAGGTAGAAAAGTGCAAATAAACTGACAGGCTGGCACCTGTATCTTCCAAAGATGCCAAGGCCAATTCACTGGCCCACTTCTACCATTAGCTAAAATACTCTATATGGATCGGTCCCTCTGATACTGATCAAGACATAACTTTGATGTCAGTGTAGATCAATTCCCTGCTGTCCTCTCATAAACTCTATTCATTCCAGTATGTCACATTCGTCGGTATTCGTCCCCTGCTAGAAGTCACCTGCCATGAAAAGTCCTGGAACTCTGAACTGCAGGTGTGAGAGCGCAATATAGGTCCACTTCACTGAGCCAGGAGCACTGTAGCTGGTGAGTTTTGAGGCAGAATATGGCTACAGGTAAGACTGAAATGAGCTAGAATTTGCAAGGCATGAGTGGATGTTGCTTTATACCGAGGCAAACTAAGAGCCTCCTTCCTTCAGTCCTGAAACAGACATGTTTTAAAAAATACAGGTTGGACTCAACACTAAAACTGTTCGAGTGTGTAACCTCACAGTCTCTTCTTCCTCATCATTTCCTACCAAACTCTTTCAAAAGGGAACACGTATTTTTTGAATTAGTCTTCTAATTTTTGGAATATTAGCAGAAATTAGTTGGAACCCATAAACTTATTGGCACGACAATATAAAACTCAGCTATAGTGTCTTCATTAATTAGAAATCTAACAAGGAAAAAATGATAGTTTCCTTTCTCGTTCTTTACTTACTTGAAGTTCCTATCATGCCAGGTGAAGAACCATGAATCAGATGAGATTTAGCAAAAGGAGTTGCCTGAGGCAAGAGATTGGGTTGGATGGAGGGTGTGCGAACCACAGGGGTGTGCCTGGGGACTTGGACCACCGTATCCTCATCCTTACATGGCACCTGTACATCTTCACTTTCCAAAGACTGGGAAATGGATGACGTCGAGCTGACTTCATCCAAGTCTTCATAATATCTCTGAGACAGGAAGGCTGACCGAGAAAGGCTGGCTGCAAAGCCCAAAGCAAAACACAATTGAGACAACTCAAAGCAAGTCCAGTGCCATGTAATTTTCGCTGTTGATAGGGAAATATCCAATTTGTAAACCAATTTAATTATTACTTATTTTAAGTGGAAGCAGCTGTTTTAAAATGTGAACAAAAACGGTTTTGGGTCTTTGCTAAAGTGAGGCTTTGAAAAACTGAGCCAAGTAGGACCAGAAAGTTTTCACTATGAAATAAACGAATCCAAGAAAGTGAGAGACAGAATGAGTGCCGGTGTAAAGCAGGAAACCTTATGCCCTCACCAGAAGCTTTCACAGGTAGAATAATAATATATCAGAAAAATAACAGACACGCTTCTAACAGCAGGGTGAGCAGTCACACCACTGCTGTTTCTTTCTAACAAGACACTTCTAAGAACAGGCCTAATGTGAACTGAAAAAGAGAACGTGCTCAGTCTCGAGTGTCTCAAACATTTCCAGATAAATCTCATGATACTTCTCAATCAGACAATTAGGCCCCAAAAATAAATAAATGTAATCACTGAGCTTAATCCTGGTCTTCCCTCTTTTTTTTTTTTTTAAATCTATAAACTATGAGGTAAAACTTTAAGCTATATTACTTTCTACTATAAGTTTCAGAATTCTGCATATTGTTACTGCCTATATTTGGAAAAAAACAAAAACCAAGCCAAACACCTCACCCTTGCTCCTACCCAAGTTCTTATTTAAAATGGCTTTGCTGATAATTATAGACTTGCCTGTTCTACAGGTACATGATTTTGCAAGGCTTTATTTGTCATAATGACAATGTAACTTATGCAAATGCCACTGAAAACCAATGGTACGTGCTAGAGCTGTGCCATCCGATTTGGTAGCCACTAGTTATAGGGTTGTTAGGAGTCCGAATCGACTTGATGGCAACCGTTTTTTTTAGCCATATATGGCTATTTAAGTTAAAGTAAATAAAAGCTCACTTCCTCAGTTGCACTAGCCTCATTTCAAGTGCTCAACAGCCGCATGTGGCTAGTGGCTACCATACTGGACAGCAGATACATTTTGTATCATCAGAAAAAGTTCTATCAAATAGCGTGATGCTAGAATATTGCGACACAATATGCAGCCGGATCACTTAGAAATTCCATACATAACCACGAGCACCACCACTAAAACTGCAGTTAACATTTATTCAGAACTCACTCTGAATAAATGTTTCTGTGATGCACAATTATCCTATAAGCTAGAAGTTGTTACTATCTGACTTTACGGTTAATGCTTAAAAAGGTTAAGCAATTTGCCCACGATCATGAGTTGTAAGTGGTAGAGCTAGAATTCAAACCCAACTGTATCTGAACCAAAGACCATATTCTTAACAACAATGTGATATATAAGACTGAACCTTATGGTAGGCAGAATTTTAGCCCTCATGAATATAACCCAAGGTTATATGACGTTAGATGGGAAAAGAGAATCTGCAAATGTAATTAAGGTTACAAACCAGTTGATCTTAAAATAGGGAGATTATCTTGGATTATCCAGGTGGGCCCTGTGTGAAATCACATGAGCCCTTAGAAGCTGAGAAATGAAGCGAAAGAGGAAGTCAGAGGGTTGTGAAAAGGGGAAGTTAGAGATTGACGCACGAGAGAAGGATTCAACATGCTGTTGTCAGCCTGAAGAGGAATGGAGGACACACATCAAAGAAACAAGGATCTCAGTCTTACAACTGTGTGGAATTGAATTCTGCCAACAACTTGAATGAGCCTAGAAGCAGAATCTTTCCCAGAGCCTCCAGGTAGTCCAGCCTAGCCAACAAACTTGATTTTAGCCTTGTGGGGCCACACTGCTCTCCTAGTTCCTAAAGTCCTACTTCCTGAGAGTTAGTAGCAATGAAAGATAACTCAGGCTTATCACCTTCAAGGACCTAACAGAGAGAGAAAACTGGCAAAACTACTTAACTGCCAAGGTGTGATATAACCTTGGGATACTCTCAGTTTCCTCCCTTCATCTTTCTGATGCTATTCATTAGCTTTGGGTGGAGGAAGGTCCATCAATTAAAAGATGCAATGGTCATGCTCACTGTCAAATGGTAGGATCCTGTGCTGCTCACTACCCCCAAAGGTACTGCCTACACAGCTGATATGCATGGCTCCCTGCTGTGATCAAGGATGCAGCTACCTTCCTGGCATCAGAAAGGGGGCCTCACTGAAATTTAAAGGATTTTATTCTGCTTAAGCTCTAGCTCAGATTAGGAAAAGCAGAAAGCCACATAAGCAGAAAAAAAAAGAGACAAATCATATGATCATATCGGTAGATGCAAAGGAAGTATTTGGTAAAATCCAGCATCTGTTCATGATTTAAAAAAACAAAAACAAAAAGCCCTTTGCTAAGTAGGAATAAAAGGCAAATTTCTCAATCTGATAAAGGTTATCTACACAAAAAGGCAGCACATCTCACATCTTATGGTCAACTACAGAAAATGTTCTCTTTGAGATCAAGGCAAGGATGTCCAATCACCACTTTCATTAGACACTGCACTGGAGGTCCCAGCCAGTGGCATACGGTAACAACAATAAATAAAAGGACTGGAAAGGAAGAAACAAATAGTATCCATGGATGATATAACTGTTTACATGCATGTTACTATAAAAAAATTAGCATAGCTTACTCACGAAAACAGCTTTCAGGGGAGAGCACAGTTTGGCAAATAAACATAGAAGGTGCACATTATTTGTGTAAAATACAGTAATCCCAAAATCTCAATTTTTGGGTGGGGGGGTAGAATTTGACAATGTAATTTAATATTAATATGGAAATGTGAAACACTAAGATGAACCAAAACACTAGATTCAGAAGTTAGTAAATGACAACCACGGGCCCGCTGTCTATTTTTATAAAGTTTTATTAAAACACAGACAGGCCATTAATTTGCACATTGACTATGGCTGCTTTCCCATTGCAATGGCAGTCAAGTAGGTACAAGAGAAACCATACGGCCTGCAAGCCTAAAATATTTACTATCTGGTCTTTTAGCAAAAGTTTGCCACCCCCTGCTTTAAACTGTAGAATTTTTTGTTATGATGAAATATTCTAAATTTGTGCTTCCCATTACAGTAGCCACCAGCCATGTGTGCTTACTGAGCATGCGAAAAGTGATTACTGTAACTGAGGAACTGAATTTTATTTAAATAGCCACATGTTGCTTAGTGGCTACTATACTAGACAGCACAGCTCCAGAATCTAGAAATAGAACAGTATTGAGATTTATTTTAATACTGGTCAATTAGGACAGTGTGGTATTAGTGCTTTCCAATCAGTGTATGAGATAACTGATTTATAATAAAGGTGGCCCTGCTAAGCAGCAAGGAGAGTCTCTTCAATTGCGCTGGGACAATCAAATATCTAAATAGAAAAAATGATACATGAGCCATGCTTCATATCATACACACAGACTGATTCAAGATAGGATAAATAAAACGTGGCATATCCATAAAATGGAATACTATTCAACAATAAAAAGGAATAAAGTACTGATAAATGGTACATATCACAGATGATTCTCAAAAGCATTATACTAGCAAAAGAAGTCAAACGAAAGGACAACATGTAATTCCATTTATATGTAATTTCTAGAGAGTCTATAAGAAAAAAAGCAGATCAGTGATAGCCTGGGTCTGGGGGTAGAGCAGGCACTGACCGCAAATAAGCACAAGAAAACTTTCTGAAGTAACAGGAATATTTTAAAACTAAAATGGTGTTGGTTGTACAAGTCTGTAAATTTGCTAAAAATCATCAAACTGTATCCTTAAAACAGATGAATTTTAAGATATATAAATTATGCATCAATAAAGTTGTTTTTAAAAAAATCAATTTCAGGTAAAGAGTAGATCTAAATGTGAAAGGCAACACATTACCTTCTTTTTTTTAGAAGGTAATAAATATGCACACTTTTGTATCTAGAGATAGAGAAGAATTTCTTAAACAGGACACAAAAAGTACTAACTGTAAAAGAAAAGGCTGATAAATCTGACTATATTAAAATTAAGAACTTGCGTTCATCAAAGGACATCATTAAGAGTAAAATGGCAACAAAGTGAGCATCTACAACCCACATAGCCACCAAAGGACTAGGATCCAGAATTTATAAACTTTTTTTGTTACAAATCAACTAGTCAGATTATCCAACAGAAAAACACAGGCAAAAGACTTAATCAGGCACTTCACAAAAGATCTCCGGGGTCAATTTACAACAGCAACTCGAAGATTGGACAGGAACCTTAAGGGGCACTGAGTTATGTTAACGGGAGAGGAACACCTGGGGGAGGGCGAGAATGGCTGCACAAGTTGAAGAATGTAGTCAGTGAAGAATGTGATCATGTCACTGAATCGTACATATAGAAACTTGAATTGGTATATATTTTTGCTGTGTATATTCTCAACAAGAAAAATAAATTATTAAAAAATATGTGCAAATTGTGGAAAAAAAAAAAAAAAGTATCTACCTGAATGGCTACAAGGAAAAAGACCGGCAATAACAAGCTCAGTAAGGATGTGGAACAACTGGGGCATCTACACGTTGATAGCACAAGTGTAAACTCGTACAACCACTCTGGAAAAAGGTTTAGCAGAACCTACTGAAGCTGAGCATATGAAGAGTACAAGCCAACAATTCCACTCCTAGCTACATACCTAACTAACAGGGGTACAAATGTGCCCCCAGAAACATGGACAAAAATGTTCAGAACAATATTCTTTGCAACTTTCTGTGTAATAATGAAATAGCAAATGTCCAAAAGTGGGAGAACGGATAAATAAATGCAGTATATTCACATAATGGAATACTATACAGCAATAAAATGAATAAATTAACAGCTATACACAACTTGGATGAATCTTACAAATCTAATGTGACAAGCCAATTCAGTGAATTTATGAATGAACTTATGTAGTATGCAAAGACTAAAAAAAGAAAAAGGCAAAGCTAAGTTAGAGTCTTTGGGGTATGCATAAAAAGCAAAGATAAAAGACATTAAAGAGAACGATAATATAATGCATAATCTTGTACTAGATACTAGATTTTTAAAAAAAAGTATTCCCATATAGGACACAATTGGGACATTAGCAAAATTTGAGTATGGACTGCATTTTAGATAACAGCATTCTATCAAGGTGAAATTTCCGTAATTTGCAAACAGTCCTACGGTTGTGTAAGAGACTATCCTTGTTCTTAAGAAGATACGAGTTGAAATATTTAGGAGTAAAGGGTACTATCTAAAGTATAGTTCAGCAGGAAAAAAAAAAAAAACAATAATAATGTGTGTATGGAGGGAGGGAGATAGAAAAAACAACTTTCACAAAAACTTAACACTGGTAAATATGGGTGAAGGGTGTTGTTTTTGTTAGGTGCTGTCGAGTCGGTTCCGACTCATAGCGACCCCATGCACAAGAGAACAAAACGCTGCCCAGTTCTGCGCCATCCTTACAATCGTTGTTACGCTTGAGCTCATTGTTGCAGCCACTGTGTCAATCCACCTCGTTGAGGGTCTTCCTCTTTTCCGCTGACCCTGTACTTTACCAAGCACGATATCCTTCTCCAGGGACTGGGTCTTCCTGACAACATGTCCAAAGTATGGAAGACACAGTCTTGCCATCCTGGCTTCTAGAGAGCATTCTGGTTGTACTTCTTCCAAGACAGATTTGTTCGTTCTTTTGGCGGTCCATGGTATATTCAATATTCATCATCAACACCAAAATTCAAAGGCGTCAATTCTTCTTCTGTCTTCCTTATTCATTGTCTAGCTTCCACATGCATATGATGCGACTGAAAATACCATGCTTGGGTCAGGCACACCTTAGTCTTCAAGGTGACATCTTTGCTCTTTGACACTTTATAAAGAGGTCCTTTGCAGATTTACCCAATGCAATAGGTCTTTTGATTTCTTGACTGCTGTTTCCATGGCTGTTGATTGTGGATCCAAGTAAAATGAAATCCTTGACAACTTCGATCTTTTCTCCGTTTATCAGGATGTTGCTCATTGGTCCAGTTATGAGGATTTTTGTTTTCTGTATGTTGAGGTGCAATCCATACTGAAGGCTGTGGTCTTTGATCTTCATTAGTAAGTGCTTCAAATCTTTTTCACTTTCTGCTAGCAAGGTTATATCATCTGCCTAATGCAGGTTGCTAATGATGCCCTGTTCTTCTTCGTATAGTCTAGCTTCTCAGATTATTTGCTCAGCATACAGATTGAATAGGTATGGTGAAAGAATACAACCCTGACGCACACCTTTCCTGACTTTAAACCAATCAGTACCCTCTTCTGCCTCTTGATCTATGTACAGGTTCCTCATGAGTACAATTAAGTGTTCTGGAATTCCCATTCTTCTCAATGTGAAGGATAAGTAGATGCTGTTATTCTGCCAACTTTTCTGGAGGTTTGAAAATTTTCAAAATAACAAAAAAAGTCAAAAGAAAAAAAAATCGGGCACAACTATAAGTTTGTATTTTGTTATCTTTGGGGTGGAGGGAAGCTGGGGGTGTAGAAGACAGGCTTATAGGGAGCTGGCAACATTCTATTTCTTAAGCTGGGTTATACAGATAGAGATTTTTATCTTCTGTACGTGTGTACTACTGTACTTCAAAATTTTTAAATTTACAATGTCTATATGCTCTGAGCTAAGCTATTCTTCACAGCATGTATTATGATATTAAATGAGTATATGTATGGTTCTCTGTTTAATGTCTGTTTTCCTCCCTTAACTGAAAGTTTTATGCCATCAGGGGCCATGTCTCTCTTATTTATCACTGTCTGGAACAAAGTAGGCACTCATATTTGTTGAAGGAATGAATAAATACATCATACAAATATCACTTCTAAGGAATCTATCATAAAGATATAATCAGTGATATGGTTACAGATTTGTGAACAAGAATGTTCTAGGTAAAATCTTGGCAACAAGATTAACATTTAACTGGGGCTGGATAAGTAAATTATGGCCTTCTAATACAAGGAAATATCGTGCAGTCATTGCAAGGCATGTTTTCAAAGAATATTTAAAAATAGAAGGCAGGGAAAAAAAGGCTCATGAATTTTTGATAAAAAAAAAAATCAGGACATAAAACCCTAAGCGTTATAATCCCAAACATCATTTTCAAAAAATCGAATTTACATATTCCAAGAAAAAAGTGTGGAAACCAAAATAAGATTAGTGATGCCACATCAGGATTAAGGGTAAAAGTGATTTTTATGTATACTTCTCCCTGTTTCTCCAATTATCTACCAAGAAATTATAGTCTTTAGATAAGGAAAAAAGTTATTAAAAATTCCCTTGTCTATGGTCATTACTTACCTAAGCTAAACCCTATATGATTATAAAAAAAATTAATAAATTATGGTACGGTAAGATTAAATTAAATTTCCTTCAGCTATTTTAACTACCAGGAGACACTGCTGTTGGTATAAAAGAGAACAATCTTAACACAAAATGCAGTATCAAAGAAAAAAGTAGATATGGACATTAAAGCAAAGGACTTTTTTAAAAAAAAGGAAACTGAAGCAATTGTGTAGATAATTCAATGGCAAAAAAAAAAAAAAAAAAAAAAATTTTTTTTTCCATCAGCTATGTGGCTTTTTTCAGCAAGTGTTTTCAGCCATTATTGCCTAATCAGGTTTGTTTTCTTCTTTCTTAAGAAATCTTTTCCCAAATGCAATCTTACTCAAAACCCCACACAAAGCAGAAAAGTAAAGCTTCTCTGGCTAAAGTGGAGGCTGGGATCGCTGGAGCCAGCGCAGCCTCCCCAAAGCCCCTCGGAATCCCTGCCATATAACATGGGGACTACAGAAAACACAGTTTAAAAAGTCAAAACAACTACCTGGAGCTGCTTCATCAATATGTGTAACCTGCTTCTGACTCCAACATCTAGACAAAGGAAAACACCTCTCCACACACACCCTACCCCACACACCATGTGCTGTATGGTTTATGTGAAAAAATTCCGAACTAGTTCTCTTTACCTGGAGCAGTGGATCTTACTGGTGGGGTCTTCCTCTTGGCCAAGAAGTTTCTCAATTGTGCCTGTTTCACAGGGGACAATTTAGCTGCAAGAAATTCATGAACTCATAAATGCTTAAGGATCAGTTTTTAAGATGTCAGTAGATGGAAAAGAACAAAGAGAGCCATAAGATCGAGAAAAATGCATTTACCTGGTATTTTGGGCAAGGGTTTGGTGTGAGATTCTACGGTGGTTTTCAATAAAGCATTGCGCAGGCTTTCAAGGTCGCTGTCAAAACTGAAAGAGGATAGCGTTACATTACCAACAAGCTATATGATCTGAGAAATCTGAGGATGTGGAGAGCACACTAGCCTCCCAAATATAAATGCAAGAGACAAGAGCAACTCCGTTACAGAAACATGCAATCTAATCAATGTAATCAATCCAAAAGGAGGGCCACCAATCTCAGTATTATCCACCACCCCACACCAAGCACAACACCAATAGCACCTTCTATACACCTGGCCTAAAGACAGAAACACACTACCACCTTGACAACTGCCAGGGTCTAAATGCTTCCACACTCAAGCAAAATGACAAATCTGGGCTAGGAAGACAAGTAAGCTAACCTAACCCTACCAGTTAATTTTCAGTAAGAACAACACTATTATTACTATAGAATGTGCTACCAACAAATGAGCACCTATTTCATCAGGCACAATACTTGGTGCTTTACAGACTTAATTCAACTCTCCAACAATTTCATAAGGCAGGTATTGTCACCCCTGTTTTTTAAGCAAAGAAACAAAAGATAGAGAGGGTGAGGAACCTGACCAAGACTCCACAGATGGCAGAGGGCAGAGTCCATCTCAAAGCTACATCTGAACTGCTCTAAGAATACCCACGTTACTCTCCAAATATTCATTTATTCATTCGACCATATTTATTGAGTACATGAGGCCCAAACTCCTCACAGACCTGTTAGTGCTGCTCTGGGAAGGAACAGGCGAGGGAAGACTCCACTGGGACGTCTGGTTATAAAGACGGAGCTGCTGAAGACTGTCCACCAGGTGATTCAGCCTCTTCCTCTGTTGGTTAATGATCTCCCGGTTGTTGGCTAGGGTGTTAAACAGTGTCTCTCGCTCTGGCACAAGCAGGCGCCTGTTGACAGTAATGAGAAAAGGATTTAACATGAATGGTTTAAGAAACCCCTCCACCAAAAAGCCAAAAACACACACACACAAAACTTACATCTGTAACAGTGAAAAGAACAAAATAAGAAACCAACAGTAGATAAGAAATTATTAGAAGATAAAAAGGGGATGAAAGCCTAATGATGATAAAACTTAATGAGGAATTCAATAAAGTACAACAGTCATTCCTAATAAAAGCTCTCAAAATAGGTATAGAAAGAAAATTCCTCAACATAATAAATGGCATCTATATAAAACCAACAGCCAACATCATTCTTAATAGAGAGAGGCTGAACACAGTCTCTGAGAACGGGAACAAGATAACGATGCCCCTTATCACCACTTCTATTTAACACTGTGCTAGAAGTCCTAGCTAAAGCAATAAGCCAAAAAAAGAAAGAAAGAAAGAAAGGGCACCCAAATTGGTAAGGAAGAATTAAACTGTCCCTATTTGCAGATGATACTATACTACACATACAGAACCCAAAGGACTCCACAAGAAAACTATTGGAACTAATAGAAAGATTCAGCAGAGTAGAAAATCCAAGATAAACATACAAAAATCAGTTGGATTCCTATACACCAATAAAAAGAACTACAAAAAGGAAATCAGGAAAGCAATACCATTTATAATAGCCCCTAAAAAAATAAAATAATTTAGAAACAAATCTAACCAGGGACATAAAAGACCTATACAAAGAAAACTACAAAACACTACTGTAAAAAACCAAATGAGACCTACATAAATGGAAAAACATCCCATGCTCATTGATAAAGACTTGAATTGTGAAAATGTCGATTCTATCCAAAGCAATCTACAAATATAATGCAATCCCGATCCAAACACCAACAGCGTTCTTTAACAAGATGGAAAAATTAATCATTAACTTTATATGGAAAGGAAAGAGGCCCTGGATAAGTAAAGCACTAGTGAAGGAAAAGAATAAAGTAGGAGGACTCGCACTACCTGACCTCAGAACCTACTGAACAGCTACGGTAGTCAGAACAGCCTGGTACTGGTATGGCGACAGACGCATTGACCAATGGAACAGTATCGAGAATCCAGATGTACGTCCATCCACCTATGGTCACCTGAACTTCGACAAAGGCCCAAAGTGCATTAAATGGGGAAAAGACGGTCTTTTTAACAAATGGTATTAGCAAAACTGGAAGTTCATCTGCAAAAAAAATGAAATAGTCTACCAGACTAAGTCTAGTACAGCTAGACAGTGCCCAGCTACCACCACTGACTGCTCTAACAGGGACCACAGCAGAGGGTCCTGGGCAGAACTGGAAAAAAACGTAGAACAAAATTCTAACTTATAAAAAAAAAAAACAGACTTACTGGTTTGACAGAGACTGGAGAAACCTTGAGAGTACGCTCCCCCACTCCCCGACACCCTTTTAACTCAGTAATGAAGTTACTCCTGAGGTTCACTCTTCAGCCAAAGATTACACAGGCCCATAAAACAAGACTAAAGGGGCACACCAACCCAGGGACAAGGACTATGGAAGGCAGAAGGGGACAGGAAAGCTTTTAAGAGGGAACCCAAGGTCGAGAAGGGAGAGTGCTGACATGCTGTGTGGTTGTCAACCAGTACCATAAAACAATATGTGTACTAATTGTTTAATTAGAAGCTAGTTTGTTCTGTAAATCTTCATCTAAAGAAAAAAAAAAAAGCAAAATTAAAAAAAAGAAAGCAGCAGGACCCTTACCTCACACCATACAAAACAACTAATTCAAAATGAATCGAAGACCCAAAAATAAAACCAAAAACTATAAAAATCATAGAAAAAAAATAGGGTCAACGCTAGAGGCCCTAATACACAGCATAAATAGCATACAAACCATAACTAACAATACATAAACTCCAGAAGATAAGTTAGATAACTGGGACTTTTTAAAAATTAAACACTTAAGCTCATCAAAAGACTTCACCAAAAGAGTAAAAAGAGAGCCTACAGACTGGGAAAAAATTTTTGGCTATGAGAAATCCAACAAAGGTCTAATCTCTAAAGTCTGCAAGAAAATCCAACTCCTCTACAACAAAAAGACAAATAATCCAATTAAAAAATGGGCAAAGAATATGAACAGATACTTCACCAAAGAAGACACTAAAGAAAACCAGTGCCGTCGAGTCGATTCCGACTCATAGTGACCCTACTAGGGCAGCTAAAAGACACATGAGAAAATGCTTGAGATCACTAGCCATTAGAGAAATGCAAATCAAAACTACAATGAGATACCATCTCACCCCAACATCACTGGCATCAATAAAAAAAAGACAGAAAATAACAAATGTTGGAGAGGCTGTGGGGAGCTTGGAACTCTTATGCACTGCTAGTGGGAATGTAAAATGGTACAACCATTTTGGAAAACAATATGGTGCTGCCTTAAAAAGCTAGAAATAGAAATACCATACAATCCAGCAATCCCACTCCTAGGTTATATATATCCTAGAAAAATAAGAGCTGTAACACGAATAGACATATGCACACCCATGTTCACTGCAGCATTATTCACAATAGCAAAAAGACGGAAACAATCTAAGTGCCCATCAACAGATGAATGGATAAACTACGGGACATATACACAAGGGAATACTATGCAACGATAAAGAACAATGATGTATCCACAAAACATCTCACAACATGGATGAATCTGGAGGGCGTTATGCTGAGTGAGATAAGCCAATCGCAAAAAGACAGACACTGTATGAGACCACTATTATAAAAACTCATGGAAAGGTTTAGACAAAGAAAGCAACTATCTTTGATGGTTACTAGGGTTGGGAGGGGTGAGGATGGAAATACACTAACTAGGCAATAGACAAGTGGTAACTTTGGTGAAGGGTCAGGCAGTACACAATACTTAGGAAGTCAGCACAACTTGATCAAGGCAAGGTTATGGAAGCTTCATAGACACATCTGAATTCCCTAAGGGACTGAATTACTGGGCTGATGGCTGGGAACTATGGTCTTGGGAGACATCTAGCTCAACAGCATAACATGGCTTATAAAGAAAATGCTCTACATTCTACTTTGATGAGTTGCATCCAGGATCTTAAAAGCTTGTGAGTGGCCATCTAAGATACTCTACTGGCCCCACCCCATCTGGAGCAAGGGAGAATGAAGAAAATCAAAGACACAAGGGAAAGATTAGTCCAAAGGACTAACAGACCACAACTACCACAGCCTCCACCAGACCGACTCTAGCACAACTAGATGGTACCCAGCTACCACCATCAACTGCTCCGACAGGGATCACAATAGAGGATCCCGGATAGAGCTGGAGAAAAATGTAGAAAACTCAAACTCAAAAAAAAAAAAAGACCAGATTTACTGATCTGACAGAAATTGGAGAGACCCTGAGAGTGTGGCCCTCGGACACCCTCAACTCAGTACTGAAGTCACCCCTGAGGTTCACCCTTCAGCCAAAGATTAGACAGGCCCATAAAACAAAAGGAGACTAAATGGGCACGTGAGCTCAGGGCCAAGGACGAGAAGGCAGGAGGGGACAGGAAAGCTGGTAATGAGGAACCCAAGGTCAAGAAGGGGAGAGTGCTGATGTGTCGTGGGGTTGGCAATCAATGTTATAAGACAGTATGTGCATTAATTGCTTAATGAGAAATTAATTTGCTCTGTAAACCTTCATCTAAAGTACAATTAAAAAACAAAAACTAAAAAGGATGGAAAAAATATATCAAGCAAACAATAATCAAAAAAGAGCAGGAGTGGCAATATTAATTTTTCACAAAATAGACTTTAAAGTAAAATGCACCACAAAGGATAAAGAAGAGCACTATATAATAATTAAAGGGTCAATACACCAGGAGGACATAACCATACTAGATATTTACCTACCCAACGACAGTGCTATAAAACAAACTCTAACAGCATTGAAAAGAGAGATAGACGGCTCCACAATTATAGCAGGAGACTTCAACACTTCGATGAAGGGCAGAACATCCAGAAAGCAGCTCAAGAAAGACACGGAAGATCTAAATGCCACAATCAACCAACTTGACCTCACAGACATGTACAGAACACTCCACCCAACAGTAGCCAAGTATACTTTCTTTTCCAACATGGAACATTCTCCAGAATAGGCCACATATTAGGCCATAAAGCAAGCCCTAACAGAATCCAAAGCATCAAAATATTAAAAGGCATCTTTTCTGACCATAAAGCCATAAAAGTGGAAATCAGTAACAGAAAAAGCAAGGGGGAAAAAAAAAATCAAACACATGGAAACTGAACAACACCTTGATCAAAAACTACTTGGTTATAGAAGAAATTAAGGATGGGATAAAGAAATTCACAGAATTAAACAAGCACGAAAACACATCCTACCAGAACCTTTGGGACACAGAAAAAGCAGTGCTCAGAGGTCAATTTATAGCAATACATGCACTCATCCAAAAAGAATAAAGGGCCAAAATCAAAGCATTAGCCCTACAACTCGAACAAATAGAAAACAGCAAAAGAAGCCCTGGGGCAACAGAAAAAACCAAATAATAAAAATTAAAGGAGAATTAAATGAAATAGAGAATAGAAAAACAATTGAAAGCATTAACAAGACCAAAAGCTGGTTCTTTGAAAAGATTAACAAAATTGATAAACCATTGGCCAAACTGACAAAAGAAAAACAGGAGAGGAAGCAAGTAACCCGAATAAGAAATGAGATGGGCGATATCACAACAGATCCAACTGAAATTAAAAGAATCATATCAGAATACTATGAAAAATTGTAGTCTAACAAATTTGAAAACCTAGAGGAAACGGACAAATTTCTAGAAACACACTACCTACCTAAACTAACACGAACAGTGGTAGAACAACTAAATAAGCCTATAACAAAAGAAGAGATTGAAAAGGTAATTTAAAAACTCCCAACAAACAAAAGCCCTGGCCCAGACGGCTTCAGTGCAGAGTTCTACCAAATTTTCAGAGAACAGCTTACACCACTACTACTGAAGGTAGTTCAGAGCATAAAAAAGGGTTGGAATATTCCCAAACTCATTCTATGAAGCTAGCATAACCCTGATACCAAACCAGGTAAAGACAGCACAAAAAAAGAAAATTACAAACCAATATCGCTCATGAACATAGATGTAAAATCCTCAACAAAATTCTAACAGAATTCAACAACATATCAAAAAGAATAATTCACTATGACCAAGTATGATTCATACCAGGTATGCAGGGATGGCTTAACATTAGAAAAACAATCAATGTAATCAATCAAATAAATAAAAGACAAGAAAACACGTGACCTTATCAATTGATGCAGAAAAGGGATTTGACCAAGTCCAATAGCGATTCATGATAAAAACTCTAAGCCAAATAGGAATAGAAGGAAACTTCCTCAACACAATAAAGGGCGTTTATACAAAGCCAACAGCCAACATCCTCCTAAATGGAGACAGTCTGAAAGCATTACCCTTGAGAACTGGAACCACAAAAGGATGCCGTTTATCACCACTCTCATTCAGCCCTGTGCTGCACGATCTGGCCAGAGAAAATAGGCTAGAAAAAGAAATAAAGGGCATCCAAATTGGTAAGGAAAAAGTAAAAGTCTCTCTATTTGCAGATGATATGATCTTATACACAGAAAATCCTAAAGAATTCACAAGAAAACTACTGGAACTAATAGAAGAGTTCAGCAAAGTATTAGGATACAAGAAAACATACAAAAATCAGTTGGATTCCTCTACATCATCAAAAAGAACATCAAAGAGGAAATCATCAAATCAATACCATTTACAATAGCCCCCAAGAAGAGAAACTACTTAGGAATAAATCTTACCAGAGACGTAAAAGACCTATACAAAGAAAACTACAAGACGCTACTGCAAGAAACCAAAAGAGACCTACATAAGTGGAATACTAGGCAACAATAAAGAAAGTCATGAATTTGCGAAACATCTCATAACATGGATGAATCTGGAAGGCATTATGCTGAGTGAAATTAGTTGCAAAAGGACAAATATAGTATAAGACCACTATTATAAGAACTCAAGAAAAAGCTTAAACACAGAAGAAAACGTCCTTTGACGGTTACACGGGTGGGAAGGAAGGGAGAGGTATATTCACTATCTAGATAGTAGACAAGAATTATTTTAGGCTAAGGGAAGGACAACACACAATCCAAGGGATGTCATCACAATTGGACCAAGCCAAAAGCTAAGAAGTTTCCTGAATACAACCAAACACTTCGAGGGACAGAGTAGCAGGGGCGGGGTTCTGTGGACCACGGTTTCAGATGACTTCTAGGTCAACTGGCATAACAAAGTTTCTTAAGAAAAAGTTCTGCATCCCACTTTGGTGAGTGGCATCTGGGGTCTTAAAAGACAGCAAGCGGCCATCTAAGATGCATCAATTGGTCCCAACTTACCTGGTGCAAAGGATAACAGAGGACACCAAAGACATAAGGACAATATGAACCCAAGACATAGAAAGGGCCACATAAACCAGAGATTCTACCGGCCTGACACCAGAAGAACTAGATGGTGCCTGGCTACCACCAATGACCACCCTGACAGGGAACACAACAAAGAGTCCTTGATGGAGCGGGAGAAAAGTGGGGTACAGAACTCAAATTCTAGTAAAAAGACCAGACTTGATAGTCTGAGCCTGGAAGGACCCCAGAAGACGTGGACCCTGGACTCTCCGTTAGCCCAGAACTGAAACCATTCCCAAAGCCAACTCTTCAGACAAAGATTAGACCGGACTGTAAGACATAAAATGATACTGGTGAAGAGTGTGCTTCTTGGCTCAAGTAGATACATGAGACTAAATGGGCAGTTTCTGCCCAGAGGTGAGATGAGAAGGCAGAAAGAAGGGGCAGAAGCTAGTTGAACGGACAAAGGAAACACAGGGTGGAGGGGAGGCGTGTGCTGTCACATTATAGGGAGAGCAACTAGGGTCACATAATAATGGGTGTGTAAGTTTTTGTATGAGAAACTGACTTGAACTGTAAACTTTCATTTAAAGCACAATCTAAAAAATAAAATACATTCAAAAAATCGAAATGAAAAATAATAACAACAAAAAAACCTAACGAAGAAAGAGCAGCCTAAAATATGCAGGACAGGATCTGTGGCAAAGGACAGCATAAATTAGTCAGGCAAAGCCCCAGAGAGGCTCCAGGAAAAACAGGACAGGCATGAGATGGGTGTCAAATACAGAGGGGGAAAAATTCAGCCAGTCACATATTTAGGATATACGTATTTTCCTGTACGTAAATTATATGCAATAAAAAGGAAAAACAAAACAAAACGGATTCACTGGAAGGCCACGGGAATCAGCTGTTTCTTCAGGCCACTGTCAAGAAATAGTGGACTACACATACAATTGCGTGTTTGGGAGGTAACCTACCTAAAAGAAGTAACACAGAAAGAGATAATTGTAGCTGTCTCTGGCAAGTAGGTCTTCAAGAGGAATAGGTCAAGAAGTTTCTGCTTTTCATTATAAATTCTTGAGTATCATTGATTTTTAAAAATTTTCTGACTATAAATTTGGAAAAAAAAATTAAAAGGGAAAACTACACACATAAAAGGTGGCGCAGCGGTTAAGTGCTCAGCTGTTAAATAAGAGGTTAACAGTTTGAACCCACCAGCCGGCTCCACAGGAGAAAGATATGGCAGTGTGTTCCCGTAAAGATTATAGCCTTGGAAACAGTATGGGGCAGTTCAACTCTGTCCCACTGTGTCACTATGAGTTAGAGCCAACTTGATGACAATGGGTTCGTTTTGGCTGTTTACAAGTAGGAACAAAATGAGTGGTCCTACGGCAGTTACAAACCAACAGTTTGTCAAGATATGTATTTTGCCTCTTAACACTATTCATGGAACGAATGATGCTCACACTGAACAGAAACTTCTGGCTTTGTTCCTCTTTCCCCATTACCTTCTGAGTAGTCCAGAGCCAGGTGAGTGACGGCTTCTGGTTCAAGGTAGTTCAACATAAAGTTTTAAAAATAGGCATTTCAGTAGGGTACAAGGCAATATCTAGAGTAGGGCCTAAAACAGAGAAGTGCTATCTAAATAGAAAACTGTATAGAAGTAAGAATTTGAAATCTGCAGAAACTTAGAAAAGCATGCTTTTAAAAGGCATACTACTTAGAAAATCCATGGGGTAGTCATAAAGGAGAAGAAAGCCTGGCTTCTCTACTGGCATTATGTACTTTTTAAAAAAGCCCATTAATTAATTAACAAAGTGAAATACAACTGTCAAGCAGAGCAGAATGTTCATGCTGACACATCAGGGCCTGCTCTCCCTTGTGAGGAAGCAGCACATATGGTCAAACTGAATTCAGAACCAGGGGAGTAAGGTGTGAAATCTCTATTCAGGGGCCCAACTGCACAAGGGGCCAAGTGCCCCAGTCCATACACCAGAAAATTCTGCCCCTAGACAGTGTGTGGGAGTGTGTGTGCATGTCTGGAGGGGGTGTTAACACTCACCTCTTATCTTCCACATCTACGCTCTGAGGTTCCTCAAGTCAGGGCACCAAGCCTTTCTTCACATTACAATATAATTGATTAAATTCTGCTTACTGAATTATAAGCATATTCTAGTCCTGCCCTTGATATTACACCCAGGTTGCCCCAGTTAAAAGCTCTCTGATTCCACAGCTTTGTAAACAAGTAAAAGACTGTTTCTTGGTTTGTTTCCACAGAGGGCTAATCACACTGATAAAGTGTAGGTGTTTCTGAAATCTAACAGCCTGAGGGCTGATCTGATTTCTGAGTTTCTCCTGAGCACATTTTCACTGCTCTCAATATGTATTGCAACCTATTCTTTCCAGAAATATATGGCATAAAACCAAATATCCTGAGATAGAGGATTGGGCTAAAAGGTTTTTCCGCATCTTTGCCATCATTCCTCTCATTCTTTTAACCATCCACAATAATTAGGGATGCTTTTTCAAAAAGAAAATTTGGGATATACAGAAAAGTATAATAAAGAAAAATTCCTCTTAATCCCATCTCACAGATATAGCTGTCAATATCTGACAGGTTTACTTCCAGTCTCTTTCCCACATTTATACATCCACACTGAGATCACCCAGTATGCTTTTGTGTCTTGCTTTTTTCTTAAGTATTTTATTGTTTCATATGTTGTATTTTAAAAATAGTTATATGATTATATATTTTATACACTTCATGCAACATATAAAGCATACTTAATATACTTTTTTTCTAAGAACATGCTGTTCACTGGTTACACAATATTCTGCAGCAAGAAAAAAAATGTGACATTTATTTAGCCATTCTTCTACTTTGGGATAATCAGGTTGAATTCAATTTTTCACTACCCTAAATTATGTTGTAATACAAACACTTTTATGTAAACGGTGAGCACTGCTTATTAATTTTGCAGAACGAATTTCTAGAAGCAGAATGACTGGGTCAAAGAGAATGAATTTTTGTAGGGTGTTTTTATATACGCTGTTAAATCATCTTTTATAAAGGGTATAGCAATATCTACTCTAAACCATGGTATAGGAAAGAGCTTGCTCACTTTTGTTTTTTCTTTTGTTCCAGATGCCGATCCCACTCCAAGTCTAGAACATCGTTCACATCTTGGACAGCAAATTTCACATATTGATGAAGACGCCTAATTTCCTACAACAAAAAAATTAAAAGACAAATATTTTTCCAGTACCTCGGGGGAAGATACAGCAAAACACTAAAAAATAATTTTGAAGTACTTTTAGATTGAGAACCGTAATGAACAAGGAAAACATAATAATTTTAAAAACAATCATTAAAACTTTCTAATAAAATGAAAACAGTTTTAGAAAAGTCAACATTGTTCATTGTGTGACAGAGAGGTGGTACAAAGACAAGGGAAACTGAATAGGTGTGCCTGCCTAGGGCCTCTAGGGAACAAATGTTCTTGCTTAGTTCTCATTTTTCAGCTCCTGTCAAGTATCTCAACATGGTTGGGGAATTTTCCACCGCACTCTGGTACTCAGATAGTACATACATTTAGTTTTTGCTCTCCCACGCATGAAATTAACTATAATAAAACACAATTATCCTACAAAACAGTGCTGAAAATAATTTGAACCTATCTATTCACAGTGTAGAACATGTAAGTCATCTCACCAGTTGAGAAATACTTGCTTCTTCTGAAAAACAAAGAATAAGTATCCACACTAGAAGTTGCATTCACCATTATTAAAATTTCTACCTATTTAACTTATTTTAGGACTAGAAAATTTTCTTTAAATTTGGATCAGTGTTAACCTTCATGGCTATGCAACTTGACTCTAAGAAGTTAAAAATAAAGATGAAGTACTCAGTTAAGCACGCACATTTCAGTACCAGTACGTACGAAAGACAACGTGCTATACGCTGAGGAAAGGTCTTCGCATCTGTACAAAGGTCTTATTGTATTTAAATGTACAGGCAGTTCCCGACTACAGGGTTCCATTCCAATGACTCTGTTGTAACTTGGGTCTGACATAAGACAAATACCTCTTTTTTTTTTTTTTTTTTTAGTTTTTGTCATGGATTGAATTGTGTCCCCCCAAAATATGTCAACTTGGCTACTCCATGGTTCCCAGTATTGTGTGATTATCCACCATTTTTTTTTTTGTCAACTTATGTGATTTTCCCTTGTGTTGTGAATCTTACCTCTACAATGTTAATGAGGTGGGATTAGTGGCAGTTATGCTAATGAGGCAGGACTCAATCTATAAGATTAAGCTGTGTCTTAAACCAATCTTGTTCGAGATATGAGAGACATGGGGTCTCTGCACTGAGAAGTTCCTAATCCAGGGGAAGATTGACGACAAGGACCTTCCTCCAGAGTGGCCAGAGACAGAAAGCCTTCCCCTGGAGCTGATGCCCTGAATTTAGACTTCTAGCCTACTAGACTGTGACAGAATAAACTTCTCTTTGTTGAAGCCATCCACTTGTGGCATTTTTGTTACAGCAACACTAGATTTCTAAGACAGTTTTTATTACTATTGCCTTTTCTTATTAGTATCTTTATAAATCCAATCTTTGAACATCTGCAAGTGAACACCTGAGAATGACAACATTAGCAAATTACACACTCCAACACTGTATGTAGTACATATTACTAGTGATAAAATGTACAAAAAACAAAAAGCAACACAAAGGGTCTTAAGGGCGGTTCATCATAACTCGAATATATCGTAAGTTGGGTACTACCTGTATTTTCAAAATGATTTTGGATAAAGGTATATGTCCCAACTGAAAAAGAGAAACTGTCATTTAAAAAGAGCCAAGTTGATTCAAAGGACATAGCAGTAACTTTAGCACCATATATAAATTTCAACTAAATACTAGGGGAGGCTCTTTTCTTCGAACACTTCAGATGTAATCATACCTCTGTGCATTAGCTGGTGCTGTTTTTCTGCATGGCAAGCCCTCCTTTGGTTCAGTGAATTGTTTTTATATGGTCTTTCTTGCCATGGTTTCTTAACTCCCACAAAAATAACTGGCTGGGACTATGCAAATAACTTTGAGGAGGCAGTTCTTCCCCAGTCTTATTTTGAGGGACTTCTAACCTGAGGGGCTCATCTTCCAGCACTATATCAGACAATGTTCTGCTGCTATTCAGAAGGTTTTCAGTGGCCAATTTTTTCAGAAGTCGACTGCAAGGTCCTTCTTCCTACTCTGTCTTAGTCTGGAAGCCTGTCCATCATGCTTTGAAATACCAGTGGCACAGCTTTCAGTATCACAGCAACACACAGGCCACCACAGTAGGACAAACTGACAGACACACGGCCTACTCCCCAAAGTAGAGTCGACCTTAATGACTTGGACGGAATTAAGCTTTCAGGACCTTCATTTGCTGATACGTCACGACTCGAGATGAGAAAAAACAGCTGAAAACATCCATTAATAACTGGAACATGGAATGTATGAAGTATGAATCTAGGAAAACTCGAAGATGCCAAAAATGAAATGGAATGTGTAAAAGATCAATATCCTAAGCATTAGTGAGCTGAAATGGACTAGTATTGGCCATTTTTAATCAGACGATCACATAGTCTACTATGCTGCAGATGACAAAGAGGAATGGTGTCACATTTATCATCGAAAAGAGTATTTCAAGATCTATCCCAAAGTACAACGTTGTCAGTGATAGGATAATATCAATAAACCTACAAGGAACACCACTTATTATGACTATTATTCAAATGTACACACCAACCACTAATGCCAAAGATAATGAAATTGAAGATTTTTACCAATTTCTGCAGTCTGAAATTGTTCAAACATGCAATCAAGATGCATTTGTAATTACTGGTGACTGGAATGCTAAACTTCGAAACAAAGAAGGATCAGTAGTTGGAAAATACGGCGTTGGTGTCAGAAACAATGCTGGAGACCACATGACAGAATTCTGCAAGACCAATGACTTTTTCATTGCAACAACATAAATAGCAACTATACATATGGACCTCACCAGATGGAAAACACAAGAAACAAGGAGACGGTGGAAACGAAATCATCAGTCAGAACAAGGCCAGGGGCCCAATGCAAAACAGACCATCAACTGCTCATATGCCAGTTCAAGTTGAAACTGAAGAAAATTAAAACAAGTTCATGACAGCCAAAATACAACCCTGAGTATATCCCAACTGAATTTGGAAATCATCTCAAAAAAGATTTAATGCACCAAACACTAATGACTGAACATCAGAAGAGCTGTGGGATGATACGAAGGATAGCATACATGAAGAAAGAAAAGGGTCATTAAAAAGACCAAAACCAAACCAAACCCACTGTCGTTGAGTCCATGCCGACTCATAGCGACCCTATAGGACAGAGTAGAACTGCCCCGTAGAGTTTCCAAGGAGCGCCTGGCAGATTCCAACTGCCGACCTTTTGGTTAGCAGCCGTAGCACTTAACCACTACACCATCAGGATTTCCATTCAGGAAAGAAAAAAAAGACCAAAATGGATGTCAGAAGAGACTCTGAAACTCACTCCTGAACATCGCTGAAGTGAAAGAAAGAAATGATGAAGTAACAGAACTGAACAGAAGATTTCAAAGCGCAGCTCCAGAAGACAAAGTAAAGTATTATAATGAATGTGCAAAGACCTGGAGCTAGAAAACGAAAAGGGAAGAACACACTCCGTATTTCTCAAGCTGAAAGAACTGAACAAAAAAATTCAAGCCTCGAGTTGCAATATTGAAGGATTCTATGGGCAAAATACTGAATGACTCAGGAAGCACCAAAAGAAGATCGAAGAAATACACAGAGTCACTGTACCAGAAAGAATTGGTCAACCCTCAACCATTTCAGAAGGCAGCGTATGATCAAGAACCAAAGGTGCTGAAGGAAGAGGTTCATGCTGCACTGAAGGCACTGGTGAAACGCAAGGTGCCAGGAAGTGACGGAATACCAACTGAGATGCTTCAACAAACGGATGCAGTGCTGGAGGTGCTCACTTGTTTATGCCAAGAAATGTGGAAGACAGCTACCTGGCCAATCGAATGGAAGGGATCCATATTTGCATCCATTCCAAAGAAAGGTGATCCAACAGAATGTGGAAATTATTGAACAATATCATTAATATCACTTGCAAGTAAAATTTTGCTGAAGATAATTAAAAAATGGTTGCAGCAGTATATTAACAGGAAACTGCCAGAAATTCAAGCCAGATTCAGAAGAGGATGTGGAACTAGGGCTATCAATGCTGATGTCCGATGGATCTTGGCTGAAAGCAGAGAATACCAGAAAGATATTCATCTGTGTTTTATTGACTACGCAAAAGCATTCAACTGTGTGGATCATGACAAATTAAAGATTTAACATTTTGAAGAATGGGAATTCCAGAACACTTAATTGTGCTCATGCAGAACCTGTACATGGACCAAGAGGCAGTGGTTTGAATAGAACAAGGGGATACTACATGGTTTAAAATCAGGAAAGGTGTGTGTCGGAGTTGTATCCTGTCACTGTACTTATTCAATTTGTATGCTGAGCAAATAATCTGAGAAGCTGAACTATATGAAGAAGGATGGGGCATCAAGACTGGTGGAAGACTCATGAACAACCTGAGATGTACAGGTGACACAACTTTGCTTGCTGAAAGTGAAGAGAACTTGAAGTACTTACTGATAAAGATCAAAACTATGGATTACACTTCAACATAAAGAAGACCAAAATCCTCACAACTGGACTAATAAGCAACATCATGTTAAACGGAGAAAATACTGAAGTTGTCAATGATTTCATTTTACTTAAATCCACAATCAACACCCATTGAAGCAGCAGTTAAAAAATCAGATACCATATTGCATTGGGCAAATCTGCTGCAAAAGCCTCTTTAAAGTATTAAAAGGTGAAGATGTCACCTTGAGGACTGAGGTGTACCCGGCCCAGGCCATGGTATTTTCAATCGCCTCATATGCATGTGAAATCTGGAAAATGAATAAGGAAGACTGAAGAAGAATTGATGCATTTGATTTATGGTGTTGGTAAAGAATACTGAATATACCATGGACCGCCAGAAGAATAAACAAATCTGTCTTGGAAGAAGTACAGCCAGAATGTTCCTTAGAAGTGAGGATGGCCGGATTTCATCTCACATACTTTGGATATGTTATCAGGAGGGACCAGTCCTGATAAGGAGAAGGACATCATGCGTTGTAGAGGGTCAACTAAAAAGAGGAAGGCCCTCAGTGAGATGGATTGACACAGTGGCTACAACAAAGGGCTCAAACATAGCAATGATTCTGAGGATGGCATGGAACCAGGCAGTGTTTCATTCTGTTGTACAAAGGGCAGCTATGAGTCAGAACTGACTGGACAGCACCTAACAACACCAACTATGCAAACAAGGTGCCTGTGGGCTACTCAAGGGATTGGTCAGTTTTGCCATCCTGCTAGGCTTAAAAGAACCAATCCCACAGAGGTTGAGGGGGGACCTCACTACCATCAAGAAGAAGAGCCAGCAGTGGAGCACATCCTTTAGACCTGGGGTCCCTGCACTGAGAACTTCCTAGGCCCAGGAGAGAGTGTTAACACTGAGGACCAAGAGAGACTGCGAGAGATGGTGCAGCAAAAGCAGCAGCAGTACAAGTGGCAAGAACCAGGAGACTGATGCAAGATGGCTATGGTGGGGCTTGTCAACTTATGGAGCTAAAGAGCTGTAACCCTTTCCTGAGCAGGGCCCAGCGGCAGAGGCCAAGAGCAAGGCCTGCCTACGGGCACGGCTGAAAAGAAGCTGTCCTTATTGAAGAACTGTATCTTGAGTTGTTCCTGTTACTTCCAAGTTGATCATGATCCTGAATTATAACCTGTTTCTTCCCTAATAAACCCCATAATCATGAGTATGATCTGTGTGTTCTGTATGGCCACTACAACAAATTGTCGAAACCAGCGGAGAAGTAGTGAATGTTGTGGGGGAGGAGGAGGACAACTGCTGTCAGAATTGGTGAAAATGTTTGGAGAGGAGTTATGTCTGACCTCCACCTCACAGGACTCAGCCTTGGGCTGATGTAAACGGTAATTTTCATCATCTCCCCCTTGTGAATTCAAACAGGTTCTGATACTACTACTAGCGTATTTCACCTCCCACCTTTGTCTATCAGCAAAAACCAGTTCTCTTTTAATGTCTAGCACAAAAAAGTCTCTTTTCTGTGACTTAGCTGCTCCCTCATCTGTGGTCCCACAGCAACATATCCTGTATTATATTTATCTGCTTATCTTTCATTACAGTTATATGTTAAATTCCTATCTAGTTGCAGGGATTCTGCATTATAGTGTAGTGGTTAAGAATGCAGACTCTGAATTTAGATTGCCCAGGTCAAGACTCCAGCATTTATTAGTGGTAAAACCTGGGTAGTTTCAGTATTTCAGTTTCCTCATCTATGAAAGGAGAATAAATGAGTGAATACATGAAAAGCTCTTAGAACTGTGCTTTGTACACAGTAAACACTCAATGACTACTACCTATTATTAACTACTTTGATAATCTACAATGAAAAAAGGTTTTCTTTTGAACAAAGAAATTTCCCTCCAAAAGCCATATGGGATGCACCCTGAGTCCTGTAACCTGATGAATGGCAGGCAAGTGGTTAGTACTTTCTTTCAAGGGAATTAACATCTATAATAAAAGAAGGGCTGCTGAATACAGCAGGGGTTCTTCAACCTTTCTGGGAGGAAGGACCATTTCTTTGATTTTCCTACTGTCAATAAATTTACCAGGTGAGAGATGGAAATGGTGGAAATAGTAGAGTCAAAATAGCCAAAGAGCCCCAAATTCTCTGAGGCAGGAAGGGATTCATCATACTCACAGACCATGATGCTCTAGGTGAGGAGGCCCAGGGCTGCTACCTGTGCGCCCCTCTCTATCAGTATTCTAGGCAAATGTGAGGAGGGGTGAGGTAAGAGAGTGAAATACAACCCCACTAGTGACTGGAGGATCTATGAGGATTTTCTGATCTACTGCCTGGGGACCCATGGGTTTGCAATGTAACAATTTTGGGTAAATAGAAATATGGAAAAAAAAAAACAGATTTAGCTAAAAGAGAGATTAAACATAATTGAGAATCAGTGAAAAACTAACTTTGCTAAAGTATAGCATATAGGAAAGAATCCGGGCAGACAGAGGTTTCAACCCTGGTTCCACTTGTACTAGCAACATTACTTTGGACAAGCAACTTAGCTTATCAGGCTCAAGTTCCTTATCTGTACAAAATGGGATCGATAATTCTACCCTGCAGACCAGCTGGTTTTAAAGACTAGGAATAATGTATAAAGACACATAACAGAGTACCAGGCACTTAATAGTGCGACTTTACTACTATCAATGATTTAATTTATAAATGTATCTTTTTCAACAGGGTACTCTCTACCAAGCTTAAGGTTTAACAAGGAATTTAATAATTAAAAAAAAAAAAACATTAAATAGAAAAGTATGCCCTTTTCTTTGCCACAGTTAAGCATATCTACGGAAAATAAGGGAAATTAACAACTTCATTAAAGGCAGTCATTGAAATAAATATCTAACAAAGGATAGCAACTGTTGCATATCCTTCTTTGGACAGATTGTCCTACCTGGAGTTGAGCTTCACTCTTGGGGTCCAGTGGTCTCTTATAAAGTAAATGTCGATATCTAGAGTCACAATTTCTTTCATTTTGTTCTCTGGCTTCTTCAACACCAGCAAAGCCCTCAAGTAAAGTTGTTTTCAGGGTACTTATATCTCCATGAAGAGACTGGAAAAGGTCCAAGAAGATTCTTATACAAAAAGAAATAAAACCTTTCTGTCTAGGGCAAAGAAGGTAGCGTTTCTCAAACATTTAACATGATAAACATCGAAATATACTTAAAAAAAAAAGAAGGTAGTGTTTCTCAAACATTTAACATGATAAACATCGAAATATACTTAATAGTCCTGCAAAAAAAAAAAAAAGACTGTCACTATTTGGAAAGAAAGACACTAATGTTCTTTAAAAAAAATGTTTTCTTCCTCATTAAAAAAATACATATTCTAATGACAGAAAACAAGAAAAGTATTGAGAGTACACATAATAAACCCACTACCCAAAGACAATCACTGTTAATGCCATGGAGAACTTTTCTCTTTTCCAAACATGTTATTTAAGACCAGAGCTCTGGAATGAGATAGCCCAAACTGGGATTCTAGCACCACCACAAGCTAAATGGGAGACTCTGGGTAAATTAATTCGCCTCTTTAAGCTTTAGTTTCCTCACTTGCAAAATGGAGAGAGCTATACTACCCACCACACAGGGAAGTTATAGGAATTCAGTGAGATAATACAGGTAAAGGGTAGAGCACAGTGCCAGGTACACAGTAAGTAGTAACTAACAGTAACACAGTAAATAACATCATTCACAATAAATATTTGGTATTTTTATGCTATATATGCTCTTAAAATTTCTACTTTTTTTACCTAACATTGTACGAGATAGTAAATTTTCAAATGTACCTGTTATGGATTGAATTATGTCCCCCCAAAATACCTGTTGTAAATCCTACTATACCTGTGGTTATAACCCCATTTGGGAATAGGGTTTTCTGTTATGTTAATAAGGTAGTATTAGTACAGCGTGTGTCTTAAATCAATCTCTCCTGAGATATGAAAGAGCAGGGTAACCAAGCACCAAGCAGAGCAGAGATGGGGAAGACAGATGACAA
Source organism: Elephas maximus indicus (assembly GCF_024166365.1). Lineage (NCBI taxonomy): Eukaryota > Metazoa > Chordata > Mammalia > Proboscidea > Elephantidae > Elephas > Elephas maximus. The sequence goes on along the minus strand of NC_064827.1, from coordinate 82,102,963 downwards.
GCCACATGAAGATCACCAACGAACCAAGGTACAAGGACCTTCCCCGAGAGCCGACAGAGAAAGCCTTCCTTCCTCTAGAGCTGGCACCCTGAATTTGGACTTCTAGCCTCCTAAACTGACTCGACGGCACTGGGTTTTTTTTTTTTTTAGACTGTGAGAAAATTTGTTTGTTACAGCTACCTATTTGTGGTATTTCCGCTATAGCACCCCTAGATAAGTTAAGACAGTATATAAACTAAATTAGCAATTACAATAAACTTTTATAGACTGCCTAAATTTTTTTTTAATACATGCCAATTGGGTAGAAACTATTGTTATCCCATTTTACAGATGAAAAAACTAAAACAGAGTAGCAAGATTAACTTGCCCAAAGTCACATAATTTACTAAGTGCCGAGGGCAGGATTTGAACTCAGGCATTCCTAGGTAAATTACTCAACCACATAAAAACAATGTTGGTGGTCCATTTTTTAAAAATGTAACTCAACTTAAGAAAAATGTCAATAAACACAAACCTCTGTGGTCTCTTTAATCTCCAAAAGAAAGGTGTGCAAGTCATCTGATTCTATTCGCAGCATCCTCATCTCCTCAGAAGTGCCCACTTGGAAACAGGCTTTGGAAGTGCGGGCTTTCAGCTCTTCCAACTCCTTTTGAAAGTGTGCAATCTGTAGAATCCACAAATAAGGAAACTACTCAGTCTTAATGGCAAAGTGGTGATCTCACTGCTCCTGGACTCACTCATGGCACTGACTCCCGGGACAGACCAAGCTTCAATGTGAAAATAAGGTGGTCACATTAGGAGTCTACACTCAGAACCATTAAGTCTCCTGGTCAGAGCTACTGCCGAAAAACATCTTCAGGATACACATTTACCTCCTCCCCGATTCCAGCCATCACAGGATCTGACTCTTTCCACTCATGTCCCTGCTTTTCTGAAACCGGAGGCTGAAGTGATTTCACCTGAAATGGAATGCGGAAGGTTTAAGAAGGCATCCTATACTCCAAGTTATGGCTTCTTGAAGCAATCAAATCAGTACCTGTCAGAGGTAATGGCACTCTCATAATTTAGTCATGGTTCCCTCATTCATTCTTTGGAGCATATTTTTACTGGGTACTCATTTTGTATTGACACATTCTAGACAGTAGACATAGCGGTGAACAACAAATAAAGGCCCTACTCTCATGGAATTTATCTCCTACTGAGGCAAGATGGAAAATAAAAAAGTAAACTAGTCAGATAATTTCTGCTAGTGTTGAGTAGTATTATGAAAAAAATCCAGCTTCAGTGAGCTGGCCAAGAAAGTCCTCTCTAAGGGTGACATCTGAACTGAGACCTCATACAGTAAGGAACGAAGCTATAAAAAGATCTGGGGCAAGCACCTTCCAGGCTGCAAGAACAGCAGTGCAAAGAATATGAGACAGGAAAGACCCTGGCATGTTCTAGGCAAAGAGAGTAAATATGGCTACAGTGAAGTCAGGGAGTGAGCAGATGTAGGCAGAGGAACAGGCAGGGGCAGGTTGTGGAAGGCCATAATAAGGAGTTTGAATTTTATTCTAAGTGCATTGGAAAGCTAATGAAGTTTTAGGAGAGTTTAAAATACGACTTATGTTTTTAAAAGATCATTCTCACTGCTGTGTATGGCGTGGATGATGGTGAGAGGTAGGGGCAGAACCAGGAAGATGAATCAGGAGGCTGACTAGGGGAGAGATGTTGATGACCTGAAATATGATGCTGGCAGGGGAGAGAGACATGGATTTATGACATATGATAAGAGGTGACAGGACCGTCTGCTAGGCTGGATGGGGCAGGAGAGGTGCTGTCAAAGAAAAGAGAGGAATCTAGGATGGCTTCTCAGTTTGGTAGTACTAGCTACTGAGATGACAATACTACAAAAAGAATGGATTCTAGGGGGACAGAAAGAAAAAATTCTGCTTTAAAGATGTTATAATCTGAGATGCCTTTTAGACTGTTTGATACACACACCAATTAACACTAGAGAGGTTTTAGACTGCATAAACATTCATTAAAACAGCAAACATTTATTAAACAAATACCATGTACCATGCATCATGCCAAAAGCTAGAAGTGTTAACTGGGCATTCACTGTGACTAGGGGAAGAGACAGAAGGATAAGACATGACTCCTATTCTCAAGGCACTCAAAAAATTAGATGGGAAACTGACAAAAAAAATTCTCCTTAAGTTACACCATCAAAATAAACTGAGGTCATGAATTGAATATCTAAATATGAAAACTAAACTAATAAAGCTTTCAAAGAAAAACACAGGAAAATATCTTTTTGATTTTGCAATAAGAAATGATTGCCAAAAGGGTCACAAAAAGTACTAATCATTAAAAAAAAAATTGATATACCAAACTGTATTGTTACTAAGAACTTACATTCATAAAAGAAACCACAAAGAGAATTCAGAGTAAGAAAGTACCCACCCATTCAAGGAAGAAACATTCAGAATATACAAAGAACTCTCATGAATCATTAAGAAAAAGGCGATCCAACAGAAAAATGGACAAATGATGTGAATAGATATTTCATAAAAGAAGATAACCAAATGACCAATAATCACATTTCTAAATGCTCAATTTTGCATCATCGGGGATATATAAACTAAAGCCACAAAACACAAGATGTGGAACAGGGGGAGCTCTCACAGACTGCTGGTGGAAATCTACTAAGGGGAAAAGATACGAATGCTCGGTAACTCAGGGTTCCACTCTTAGATATACACCCAAATGAAACGCAAACGTGTTCAAAGACATGACCTAGAGTGTTCAAAGCAACACAGTTCATAATAGCCTCAAAGTGGAAACTACTCAAATCCCCATGAAGTGTTGAATGAACAACTGTGATATAGTCACATAATGAAATTGCATGTATCAACAATCAGATGGGTAAATCTCGTAATGTTGACCAAAAACAGATACAAGAGTACGTACTATAGGATTCCATTAATAGAAGGTACAAACAGGCTAAACTAATCTATGCTGTTAGAAATAAACTAGGTGTCTAGTTTTGGTGAGGGTAGTGATGAGAAGGGGACACAAGGGGATCTCTTGGGCCCTGGTAATGTTTTATTTCTGGATCTGGATGCTGGTTACCAAAGTGTGTTCAGTTGGAGCCAATTCTTTGAGCTGTATGCTTATCGTGTGTGTAGTTTTTTCTATGTGTATTATACACAAAAATAAATAAATAAAAGAAACTGAGATGGTACGGAAACTCAGTGAAATCTATCCTGCGCCCTGGGATTGAGATTCAATAGTCTAAGATACTCTATAATAACCTATGTAAGTTCAGGAATCAGAAGAGAAAATAATCCTAAGACTCTGGGGTGAAGATTAATGCTTTTTAGGAGTACACATCATAAATATCCAACGTTCACGCTGCAGTATGTCTCATCACATACTCCTAAATACTCTTCAAAGGTCTAAATTCTAAAACATGAAAATCCACTTTATAAACATATATGCTTGGAGCAGTAAACAAACACAAGCACTGTAAGCTAAATTTAAACATACCTGGGGAGAACCTGACTTAGCCACTGGAGGGGTAATCCTGGGTGATTTCTGTACCATTGAGGACGCTGGACTCAGACTGCCCTGAGCAGATCGTCCTGTGAGAATAAGAAGTCAGTCAAAACAGACAGTATTTGTTCCCATTTCTTCTCCCATCACAAACGTCCTTTTCCAAAATCTAAGAAAACAAGTTATTGATTGTCCCTGGTTCCCTTTTACAATCTTTGTAGTCTAGAGTGTTGTCCACCAGTTGTGTCAGCCTCTGCTCCAAGATAACTGAAAAACATGGGTTAGATTTTTGAATGTGAAACCCTTTTATAAAGCAGGTGAAATTGAAGCACCTCTGGTAACAGGTATGTGTATCCATGTGCAGGGCCCAGAACCTGGCCATTTGGCCCATCCTTACACCCCACAGAGGCTCCTGATACACCTCTGAGAACTGGAGAACAAGGTTTTAAAACCACTAGAACAATAATCCCCATCACCCTGTAAGAACTCACAGGGTCTTCAGGACCCTCCTGGAAGTCTTTCAGACAGGCCTCACCCCACTGTGCATTACAATCATGCAGGCAGCTTTTGAAGAAACACACACCAAAAAGCTGTACCTAAGCCTTATCCCCAGAGTCTGATTAAATTGTTAGAGAGTGGATCTCCCAGTAATTCTAGTGTGCAACTGGGATTGAAATCCAATAATTTAGGACCCTCCATAATAAAGGCAACTGGGGTAGGGAGATTTGAGTGGTGAGCAGTGGAAAGGGAGAAATGGTGTATGCTTTATGGTTCAAGTTTTATCTCCCGAACAGTAGAGATCTGAAAAGACTCAGGCAAAGCTTCTTAATTTTGGGGGATAAAGGAAAATGCCTTTCAGATTCTGATGAAAACCATGGGCCCTGGAATGAAGAGGCTTTGGCAAATTTCACAAGGCAGCCCTTTCTCCCGGGTGACAAGAGAAGATTTCAGGAACTTCAAAGCTCAATACTTGCTCAATATTTTTCAAAATAATATTTGACACTCAAATACCAAATGGCTACCCAAAAACGTCAGACTAGGTACTATTGTTGGCATTCATGAAAATAACCAACTCAAAAGCTGTGACAGATCTGGCAGACACCACCTTAGCCATGTGAGCACCTAGGTCAGGACAAAGTGAAGGCATGCGCTCCTAAGGTGATACACATGACCCATGTGGGCATCACTGCCAAAAATGTTTAGTCTAAATCTAATGTGGAAACAAGCAAATCCAAAGTGAGGGACTATCTACAAAGCTGTATTTCAATTCTTGGTGCTTATTTGATAGTCTTTTTGCTTACAGTAAATATGAGACTATGAAAATATGAATACAGTAGCCAGAGGCAATTAGCACTAGTCACTGCAAACCCTTTTTCTTCTGTGCACCTTCGTGAATTGTTCTGTAACTGCCCTTCATGCAGGCTTTATCTGAAGGTAAGTAACTAACCACAAGATACCTTCTTTGAATCATCAAGTACACTTAGCTCTACAAGGAATGGCAGAAAAACCAGCATGGCAGTACTGATGCCACTGCAAATCCTCCCAATTTCGAGTTTGCAAATCATAGCACATTAGTGTGAGATACAGGGAGCAAGAAAAAATAATCCTGTCTAACTATTTTGGCTAGGATTCTTAAAAACTTTCAACAATGTTAATCTGAGACTACAGGACTAAGCTCTAAAGTTGGTTGCTTAAAATCATACCTGCTGCTGAGGGAGAGACTGAGGGCTTTAATGCCATGGAGCTGGATGGTGCTGAGAGAGGCATGGGGTGGCTGACAGACCCAGAGGAACCTGTCTTGGAGGCAGGAGAGAAGGGCAGCATCGAGGGTGTGCTCTGTGAGCTATTAACAGGAGCCGAGGTAGCCACAGAAGTAAACCTGAAAATGGCAGCCAAGAATACATCAGAACAGCCTGCTGTAAGATTCTTTCACTTGGGTCATAAGCAATGTCATCACAGGATAACTTACTACCCACACCTTTTTGCCTTCGTGAAACACAGCTATTTAAACATTATTACAAAAGGTGAAAGTTGTAAGGAAACATTTATCTTACTGTCTGCTTGTTCAGGAATGAATTACTCAACTAAAACATCAAGTACTTAACATGAAGATGAAACTAAGTTTACCACGATGTTGTTGTGTGCCATCGAGTCAATTACAACTCATACCAAAACCAAAACCCACTGCCATCGAGTCAATTTCAACCCTTGGCAACCCTATAGGACAGAGCAGAACTGCCCCATAGGGTTTCCAATGCTGTAAATCTTTACACAAGCAGACTGCTACATCTTTCTTCTGCAGAGCAGCTGGTGGTTTCAAACCACCAACCTTTCAGTTAGTAGCTGAGCACTTTAACCACTGTACCACCAGGGCTCCTTATTTACAACTCATAGCGATCCTGTAAGACAGAGTAGAGCTGCGCCAGTTTCCTAGGCTGTCATCTTTATGGTAGCAGGTCGCCAGGTCTTTTCTCCCACGGATTTGCTGGTGGGTTAGAATAACCAACCTTCTGTTTAGCAATTGAGCACTTTAACCATTACACCACTAGGACTCCTTTTTACCATGATGGAAATACTTATTTTCTATTCTATCAAGTTAAGAAAAAATAAAAGGGGAGGAGGTGTGGTGAGGCTCAATACTGCCTAGGAGAGCTTACCGCACTTTTACGCAAATAATGCCCCTAAGCAAATAACGTGCAACTTCTGCGTTTGTTTGCCAACTGCCCCCTGCCCCCTCCACAAGGTATCTCATAAGCGCTGCTTTGCCAATTATTTTTTACATGTTGTTGTAAAAAAAATCAGCAAAAGTAGTGCACTTACGAAAATACCTCACAGGGGGACGGCCCGGTTGGCAAACAAACATAGAAGGTGCACATTATTTGCATAAAAATACGGTAGGACTTTCTCTTTTGCCAAAGAAATTAGGAAGCACTCATTCTGGGAGGTGATTGCTGTTGCTCCTGCTGCTGTCACTGTTACTGCTCATGCTCAGTCAGCATGCAGAGAGCCACTTCATTCTAACGTCTGCATAGTGCTGCATTTTCTCGCTGCACCACATTTACCTGACCAGTTAACTGATGCTGGGTATTTATATTCTAACACCCTGCCTGACCTTTTGCTCTTTAGGTGGAACTGACTCAACATTCCTATTGGACCACAAGCATCCCAAAGACGGCATCCTGTTTTCCTCTTCCTTTTTCACTCCCCAGAGGAAGCAATCCGCCCTAAATCTTGGAAATTTTACAGGGCAGTTCCTTTCTGTCCTATAGGGTTGCTATGAGTTGGAAATGACTTTGCTGCAATGGGTTTGGTTTTGAGTTTTGGTAGAGAAAAAAGTTGGTAGTATTTATTATACTCAATGGTTACCTTGCTAAAGGTTACAGGATAAAGGGAATTACGTCCCTCAAGAAGCTTACATTCTAGTGGGGAGAACACAGTAAGTACATAAAGAAGTAAATAAATAAAATATGAGTGAACGGGCCAGACCCAGATCTACTGGAACTGTACACCATGTTGAAGAATTTGGATTGTACCCGAAGGGCAATGAGAAGCCAGTGGAGCTGTCAGGCAGAAGAGTGACCTATGTGTTTACGATTTCACAAGATCACTTTGGTGGCTGTGTAGAAAATAGTTTAAAGAGAGTGGACATGAGTGGACAAAAAGACGACAAGGTATTCACTTCCCTTACAAGATGTTGCTCTTTATTACTTCATTTTTTAAAAATAAGGATATCTCCTACACTTGTAATCTGAAAAAGCAAAGCAAATATTGAAATATAAACCAAAAAAACCAAAGCCACTGCCGTCAAGTTCATTCCGGCTCCTAGTGACCCTATAATCATTATTAAAAAAAAAACTATCTAAAAGACTTCTGGACTCCAACAACTGATGAAATACAAACCTTTTATGTTGTCTGAATTCTTACCATTTCCAAGAATTACTTCGGAAAAAGGAAAAAGAGAAACCCTAGTCACAGTGACTCTATTTCTACTGAATAACAAGCAATATTTCTACTCATCCTACACAAGAATCAAACCTCCTTTAATAGGTACTTACTTTTCACTAAGGTTGGCTTTGACCGCAGAGGCTGAAGGCGGGAAGGAGGACCTCATTCCTATGTTTGACACAGACACACTTGGCATTGATGTGCTTTCCAGGGTAGGTTTAAAACTTGATGACCCAAAGGAGAATGAAACAGCTGATGGCGCCACAAGATATGCCACAGGGGCAGGAGCTAGAGGAGTCTTAGGAGGAGGAGCAAAAGAGAAGGCCATTGCACCAGAGCCCAGCGCTGGTTTGGAATTGTCTGATGCAGTGGAATATGGAGGGGGCTCCCCAGTGACAGAAGCAGATGACTTCAAGGATGAAGAGCCAAAGGAGAACACGGCAGAGGTTCCAACAACAGATGGCAAAGAGAAGGTGGAGGTGGGAGCAACAGGCAACGCAGGTGGAACAGAAGCAGGAGCTGCAGCTGCTGAAGCATCAATCTTCTGTGGGGCTTGAGAGGAAGTTGGGGTTGTGGGAGTACTTCCTGCAATGAAAAAGATGAAGAAGAAAGAAAAAGTTAACACAGTGGCAGTCCACACAACAGAGTGCAAATAGAAAAGGGTTTATGGTAGAAGGAAGCCAGAAATGGCCCTAGTTCAAGAAGCAAAAAACAAGGAAACATAGCTGATCTTGGACTTTACATAGCAAGTATTCCACGTAAAGACGTATAAAATTTTGAAAGGAAATGGGAAAAGACAGTAGATGGCTAAAGAGGAATTCACGGGCCCCCAATTTAATAAGATGGAAATATACCTCTTAATGCTATCGTGGTATCACAAAACAATGAAGAGTAAGTCATTCTGCAACATTTGATTGACAATCAAGAAATGGTTTTAATTCAGACCTCCACCTCATAATATTCACTAAAAGCAATCCCAGTTGAAGTAAAGATATACACGTGCAAAAGCACATATATATGTATACCTCAAAACAGAGGAGGCAAAAATAAATTGATATATTTGTTAAGTCTCTGAGAATCTAACAACTTGTTAAATTTAGAAGTTATATTAAAAAAATCACAAAAGGAAAAGATTAAGATTTGACTCAATAAAAGATAGTTACTTAGATGTGACAATTAAAAAGTAAATGAACTAAAAATGCAGTAAATGACAAATAATACCTATTTTATATATAAAAAAAATTCATACACATCGAGATAAAAAATTTCAGGACTATAATAGATATAAGATGGGAGCCTACTTGACAAAAAGAAAATACAGCTCAACTTTTTATTTAAAGAAATGCAAATTTTAATGAAGTATATTTTTGAATGTCCTCTAGATTATCAAAGCCTAAATATATATAACCCTTAATGTTTGAAAAGGTACAATGAAATCTCGAACTCTTTATCACTGGGGGTATCTAATTCAGCACAGTTTTTTTAAGATAACATTTGTCATTACGCCTCAAAAATCATTAAAAACTAAACTCGGTAACCTCACTTCTAAGAATAAAGTCTATGAAAACATAATCTAAAAAATGGAAAAAGATATAAGCACAAAAACATTTTGTACAACTCAAAATAATAAAAATTATTCAGTGGAATACTGAGCACTCATTTTCTTAAACTAATCATGGAGATTACACAAGAACCTGAAAAACACGATTGAAATAAAAAAACAGCTACCAATGATGTATACATTATGATTACAACTATGTAGGAAGATGCTTATTAAAAAACACTGAAAGAGAATATCCCAAAAAGAAGGTTTTAATTTTTTTTCTATTCTCCAAACTTTCTGTGATGCAAACATATTAATACTTTAAAATTAAATCACTAAAGAAAAAAGAAAGGAACATTTTTGTGTCAATACATTTCCTACTTATATTGTTGGGCCTTGGTTCTTTCCAAACTGGCTGAGATGCCATAGGTAGTATCTTCCTGAAAGGTACTATATTTAAAGCAATGAAATATTTAGGGTCTAAAATGAAAATACCACCTTGGAAACAGACACCCAAGTATACTGTCACTTTTCAAAAAGTGAAATTTTAGTATGTGAGACAATATAATGCCCTTTTAAAAAGTTTTATATTATCTTCTCACAAGTGATAAACACGGTTACTGAAAATTTTGAAAATACAGATTAGTATTCATACATGTACATTTACATGCATGAAGAACATGTACCCAAATGCTGACTGTGGATATTGCTGGATCTTGTTTTTGTATTTACTGATTTTTCTCCAAAAAACCAAGGGGAAGAAAAAACAAACCTAAAGAAAATTATAAAATATAAACAAACAGAAAATCCTCATGTTCTTTCCATCCAGAAATAGTCACTATTTACATTTTATCATCCATCTTTCAAGTATTTTTTCCTCATAAAAAAGGGACCACATAGTACTTTCTCATAATATATCCCGCTAACTTTTCTCGTCAATAAACGTAACATTTTTAATTGTTACATAACATTTCACCCTATAAATACACAATCATTTATTTAGCTGCAACCCCATGATTAAGTACAATGTCTTTAGGATTCTGATCATATAATACATGGTCTTATAAGACGGTATTGTTGGTAAGTAATCTGATGGAATCCATCTGGCTATCCTTCCTTTTTTCTCTAAAGTAAAGAATCAGAGAGTAAAGACTGGTGGTGAGGGAAGCCAAATACATGCATATATATTCAAAGATTATTCCCTGTCTCATGAAAGGAGACAGGGCAGATAGTGATAATCACTACGCACGGTTTTCATCCTTAGGAATACCCCCACACAATCCAGTGATATTCCCTTCCTGCAAAGCAAGGAAAGCCACATACCTGATGACTTGGGTTGTCGCTCCCCTTCTAATGAGAGCTGTTCTGGTGACTTGATGAGGGATCTAATGCCAGGATTTTGATTGATCATATAAAATGGACAAAGCACACCGTCTGTTGAAAGTAACATAAGAACTGGAGCAGGAGGAAGAGTCTTTTCATCATCTGTTAAAAAAAAAAAAAAAAGTGATAAAAGCAAAGAGCCAGGTCATTTTAAGGGCCTGGTCCCAGAAGGGAAAGACTGCCCTGAAAAAGAAATGGGCTTGACGGACTCATCTCGATAGCAGCTCAAGTCTATTCTGATTCAGACCTGAACAGTCTTTGGTGCAACAGCTATTTAGAGAGTTCTACTGCCATTATCAGATCATCATCAGCCTACAGTGGCCCGCATGGAAACCATTTTAAGCCTGCAGTAGCTCTGACTTTCCCCAAGCTCCCTCAGTTCTTACGTCTTGGTGTTCAGAAGGTAGGTTCAGAATTCTCCTGACCAAAACAGGAGTCTTCGGGCAGTGTTTGGTTTAGCAGAGAAATGATAGGCGAGACTCTTTGAAAAGCACATGACTGGACACAGAAAGATGGATCAATCAGCTATATTTTTCACAGTAGAATCACCTATGGGTACTTTGTACTTAAGACATCAAGAGAACCAGAGTAAATCAGTATCTCTGTCTGAACAGTGCAAACTGCTAGTTAGACCAAATATTCCTGCCTGACCAGGGAAAAGGACAAGGAACTTAATGGTACCTGACAGAGACACCCCTCTAAACCGGAGGATCAGACCACAGATAAAGAGCACTTCTCTTCTTGTACGTTCACGTTTCCCCTGACTGCAGCACTGCGAGACTCCAGCAGTACAGCACAGCCCAGACCCAATGGGGAAGCCACGTGATCAAGGTCTCATTTCCTAATCTAGGCCTTCGAATCAAGTATTGGCATGCAGAATGTTTCCCTGATTAGGGCATTAGAGAACTCTCTGAAAAATTGAAGGGGGGGGGGGAAGACCAAGAACCCTATAGAAATATGAGCAAAAGACACAAACAAGAACTTCGTAAAAAGATTTTTGGCCCTTAAACACATGAAAGGATACTAATCTTCCCTCTAAAAAAGAGAAATACAAAGAAAAACACTTTGTATTTTACAAAAACACTATTCCTCACCAATTAGATTCAAAAGTTTGACAACACATTTCTGGCAAGGCTACGGGGAAACAGACGCTATCAGATATTGTCAGGAGTGCAAAATGGTGCATGAGGGGTGGGGGTGTGTGTGGGGGGTGGCGGGAGATGGCAACTGGCATATGCATTACCCCCTTGACCCAGCAACCTCACTGCTACGAATTTATCCTGAGGCTATACCTGCACAACTATGAAAACAAATGCACAGAATATTATTATTTAGGAATGACTTGTAATAGCAAAAATATTAAAAACAACCTACTCATGCACAGAAGACTGGTAGAATAAGCTATGGTACTTCTACACAACAGATGCCAATGCAGCTGTTAAAAAAGAAAGAGGAAGATCTCTACCCAGTAATATGGAGTGATTTTTTTTCCCCCAAGATATACTGTTAAGTGAAAAAAAGCAAAGTGTAACGGTACATACACAGAATAGCTTGTATAAGAAAGGAGAAAGAGAAGAAGTATGTATTAAGTGTATGAATTTGCTTATTTCTGTGGGGGGGGAGCAAAGAAGGGTAAACTAGAAACTAAAATAACTACCTATGGTGCAGAGGATTAGAGCAGAGTGCAAGAGACAGGAAGGGGAGGGAGACATCTCTGAGTACGCATTCTTAGAGTGTTGACTTTTAACCATGTGTAAACATTTTGTACCTTCACAAAAAGTAAAATGCAAACCAGAGTTTAAAAAATAAAATCCTATACTAAGTACACGTAGACACAAATGAACCTAATTGTATATCAAATTGATAACAAACAACATAGGAAAAAAATAGAACTGATTCAAAAAAACTTTTATACACAATAGTCTAACTGTACACCACTGACAGGATATAGTGTAAGCACAAAAAGAACTGCAAGGGAATCCTGACTTTTACTTAGCACGTTTGTTGTTGGTAGTGGTATTTGTGTAGTAATTCATTTTGCAGGATACAGCAAATGAGGAAACACATGCTGTTAAGGTAACCAGGGTTTTCACTCTGGGGGAAAGGGAAAAAAGTTGTAAAATTGTGCTATTTGACTTAAAAACGGTGGTAGCATTTTTTACTTCCTCTTTACTTTTATGTTTTTATGTATACCATGCCTCATTCCCCAAAATCAGAGGGCTTATAGTGAGAACCCATAAAACAAAGTAGCCATAGCAGAATCAGCACCAGTTAAAAATTCAATCACTGAAACCAAAGACCCAGTAGTGAAGGACAAACCGTTCTTACAGAGAAACTTTAAATCTGGCTCTAAATTTCTTTGGCACCAAACTAAAAGGGAGATAATCAGTTTCATAATTCTTATTGCTAGAAGATACCAGTGGCCTCAAGTGAAGCAAAGTTTTTCCAGCGCCAAATTTCAAAAGAAATTTCTCACATGGAGCTATAAATAGGGAGCTTGGAATGACGGCGGGGATGATTTCCTTGACAGCATTTCTATGGGTTATGTAGTGCCAGATTTCACACGTGTTCTGGTTCTTCTGATATCCTTGAACCAGGGCCTAACAATGAAATGCAACTCAACGAACCAGTTTCAGTAAGGAAACATTTTTCAGATTTACTTCACTAAGAATGTATTCACAATAATGGGGGAGAAAACCTCTTCTGATGAATGGATAGAGGGATATGTAATAAAGCAAGCAGAGTAAAATTTCGGTGGTAGCGAGTATACGGGTGTTCAAAGTACAGTTCCTCGAACTTCTCTGTATGCTTAAAATTCACATAATAAAATATTGAGGATGACAGACTTATCTGAATATTTAGAGGCCAACAGGCTTCTGTTTCTAGATCAATGATTTTCAGTTCAAGGATGAGAACGCATATGTGGTTTAAAAGTCCCTGCTCCAAGTTTCAGGTATATCTTTCCTTTATCTAAAATATGTTCTATATTTCAACTATATTCTGAAGCACACACATCCATAGAGAGACAGAGAAATATGGAGAGTGTGTTCACCCTTGGTCTCATCAATGAGTATCCATACAAATTAGTTTTAGTGTTATCACAATGCACTATGCATCATTCTTCAACTGTAAGTGGGCTAGTAAAAGTTAAAAGCGCCCAGCTACTGGAGTAGACTCTGCCATGAACATATATAAATCATGTTTAAATATCAACCAGTATAAGAAGGGAGCATATTTCTGCACCAAACATCAGGCCACACTTACTGATGGTGATTTCCATTTGGTTAGTATAATCTATGGCAACTCCCATGGGCAAGGAGTCATCGTTCTTGTCTGTCACAGGTAGTTCAGCTCGACCAGAATCCTCCAGTAGCCAAGACTCCCAGTTTATCTGGGAAAAAAAAAAGAAAATGCCATCTTGTTTAGGTTTGCGTTAGTTCCTCTCAGCATCATTTCAATAGAAAAGAAGAAAAAAGGAGACTAACTTGGTTTAGATTTGTGTATTGACTGTGAGGCTTGGAAATCTGGGAAGATGGTCTAAAAGCCATGGGTACTCCAGCAAGCAAGAGATTAATTTTCCTAATCAGCCTATCTATTGTTGGTATACCAAGTCCTTGCCTTGTGAATAAATAATCATGATTGTGAACATTTTCTGAGATATCCCCTACAATAACTGGGGCAGATTCCTGACACAGGGCGCAATTCCAGTAGCTGCACTAAGCCAGTCAATACCTACTCCTAGAAATTTGGGCCCAGGAGTTCCACTGATGTCTGCTGGGGTTGTGAACAGAGAAGCCTATAAAGCTGGGCCAGATGCCCTGTGCTTGTTCATCCAGAGACAGAAGGTAACCCTAGTTACTGTCTTTTCAGTTTCAGGTGACAGTTCCTCAGTCTGGTCAGTCTTCCTATGCCAGGATTCCTTGAGAAACCCCTACGTCTTTCCAATAAGCTCCCCTTTTGCTCATACTTGTTTGAGTGGTTCTGTTTTCTTCCAACAAATGATTCCCAATTCAAAAAATCACTAACATTTTGTCTAACTTTCAGTGATGATCAGAACTGGGTGCATGAATCCAAGGGGAGAGCCCACCGTAAGTAACATAAAAACAAAAAGTGCTTCAGGAAAGGGGACATAACCATACTACTTGACTTAGCTACGGAGTGAATATTATTCATATTTTCATAATGTAAACAAAACTGATGTCAACTTTCAAAAACAATCTCCAGACAAAACAAAGGTGTGTAATTAATAATCGATAACTAGTAATAAAGTACATTATTATTTAGAGACAAGAAGGTAATCATTAAAATAAAAAGCTTACAAGTTAAAAATGACCCCCTCTAGAGGGCAGGACTGGAACAGGATGCGGTAGAGCAGGGGACATTGATTTTTTTCATTTATAAGCCCTTTTGCACAATTTGATTTTTTAAGCATGTGCGTAAATGATTTTGATAAAAAGTGAAAATAATTTTTTTAAGCATGGATACATAAAATATTTGTGCTATTAAAAAATTACTACTGACATCTAGGGTTTTAAAAGCCTGTGAGCAGCCATCTAAGATTCTCCACTGGTCTCACCCCTTTGGGGGCAAGGGAGAATGAAAAAAACTAAAGACACAAGGGAAAGGACTAATGGATCACAACTACCATGGCCTCCACCAGACTGAGTCCAGTACAACCAGATGGTGTCTGCCTACCACCACTGACTACTCTGACAGGGATCACAATACTGGGTCCCAGACAGAGCTGGAGAAAAATGCAGAACAAAATTCTAACTCACAGAAAAAGACCAGACTAACTGGCCTGACAGATACTGGAGAAACCATGAAAGCATGGTCCCAGACACCGTTTAAGCTCAGCAATGAAATCACTCCTGAGGTTCACCCTTCATCCAAAGATTAGACAGGCCCATAAAACAAAATGAGACTAAAAGGGCACACCAGCCCAGGGGCAAGGATTAAAAGGCAGGAGGGGACAGGAAAGCTGGTAAAAAGGAACCCAAGGTCAAGAAGGGAGAATGTTGACATGGATGTGACATGACGTGGAGTTGTTAATCAATGTCATAAAACAATATATGTACTAACTATTTAATGAGAAGCTAGTTTGTTCTGTAAACCATCATCTAAAGTACAAAAAAAAAAAATTGCTACTGAAGTCAGTTCACGATAGGTATTTCTAGAGCAGCAAGTCAGAATGCTGAATTCTGTCCTATGACCTCAAAGTGGCCCACTCTGAACACATGAAAGCCACACCACTTTCAGTGGGCCAACTTGCCTCCCAGAGAACGATGGATAACCGCTGAATGACCGAAGAAACACAGGTATTTGTGTATGGAGTGCGGAAGTACTTATTTCTTATTAACAAGGGGGTACAAAACATTTGGAAACTCCCACCAAAGTTTTAAACAGAAGTTCTTCCCTTCATCTTGCCTCCTCTGGAGTCACTCTGTACAATATGTAAGTGAATGGCTTACCATCACTACCTCAGTCCACTTCTTCACCGCAAGGAAGACTAAGTGAAAGAAGGAAGAGAGGGAGATTCTTAAGTGCAGAGGGGCTCTTTTGCTTTCTGATGTTTTTTTCAAAGTCAAGCAAATTATTTCTGAGGAGTCACAATTTGCTATTATCTGTATGTCTTCCACAACCAAGGGAAGACCACAGTTTCTCGTATAAAAGGGACAGGGTCAAGTACTAGGAAGAAAATAAAGACGATAAAACAGAACAAGGCAGATAAAGCCTCCTATACAAGGTATATTCCTGCTGAAGGTTGATGACGTATTTTGCTTCCACAAACTGCGGGGCTAGATCCTCAAAGAACAGAAGGGCTTTTTACAACATTGAAGGAACTGCTAAATCTGACACCCACGTTTATCCAATGCCATAACCAAGCCATTTGATCCAAAGCACTTTGTCACTTATGCTTTGTGCTCATCCAGAAACTCATTAATAGGGGTGTGAACCCCCATCTAAATCTCAAATAGTTAATGCCTTCCAAAGTCTTTCTCTGGAAAATGCCACAAAAAAGTCACAAAAAAGAGAAATTTACCTGATCACTCTGTCGAGCAAGGATATTAACTTCTGTAGAAGCCGCAGATGCTGCCAGCACTAAATCCCTTTAAAGAATAAAACCAGACCATTAAATTCAAACACGGCAACAACTCTACCTTGATTTGGGTCCGTGGAACACCTAGGAGGATATCTTCCAGATGTTAAGGAAGGGGTAAGGTTTCCTGTATCGTTGAAGAAAGGTGGGAAATTTTTAGATGTAAAGTTTAACTTGTTTTTTTTTAAATAATTTTTATTGTGCTTTAAGTGAAACTTTACAGATCAAGTCAGTCTCTCACACAAAAACCCATATACACCTTGCTACACACTCCCAATTACTCTCCCCCCAATAAGACAGCCCGCTCTCTCCCTCCACTCTCTCTTTTCATGTCCATTTTTCCAGCTGCCAACCCCCTCCACCCTCTCATCTCCCCTCCAGGCAGGAGATGCCAACATAGTCTCAAGTGTCCCCCTGATCCAAGAAGTTCACTCCTCACCAGCATCCCTCTCCAACCCATTGTCCAGTCCAATCCATGTCTGAGGAGCTGGCTTCGGGAGTGGTTCCTGCCCTGGGCCAACAAAAGGTCTGGGGGCCATGACCACCGGGGTCCTTCCAGTCTCAGACCATTAAGTCTGGTCTCATGAGAATCTGGGGTCTGCATCCCACTGCTCTCCTGCTGCCTCAGGGGTTCTCTCTTGTGTTCCCTGTCAGGGCATTCATCAGTTGTAGCCGGGCACCATCTAGTTCTTCTGGTCTCAGGATAATGCAGTCTCTGGTTCATGTGGCTCTTTCTGTCTCTTGGACTTGTAATCGCCTTGTGTGCTCTTCATTCTCCTTAGATCCAGGTGGGTTGAGACCAATTCATGCATCTTAGATGGCTGCTTGCTAGCATTTAAGACCCCAGATGCCACTCTTCAAAGTGGGATGCAGAATGTTTTCTTTACAGATTTTATTATGCCAATTGACTTAGATGTCCCCTGAAACCATGGCCCCCAGACCCCTGCCCCTGCTACGCTGGCCTTCGAAGCATTCAGTTTATTCGGGAAACCTCTTTGCTTTTGGTTTAGTCCAGTTGTGCTGACCTCCCCTGCATTGTGTGTTGTCTTTCCCTTCACCTAAAGTAGTTCTTATCTACTATCTAATTAGTGAATGCCCCTCTCCCATCCTTCCTCCCTCCCCGCTCTTGTAACCACAAAAGAATGTTTTCTTCTCATACTATTTCTCAAGCTTCTTATAATAGTGCTCTTGCACAACATTTGTCCTTTTGCAACTAATTTCACTCAGCATAATGCCTTCCAGATTCCTCCATGTTTTGAAATGCTTCATAGATTCATCACTGTTCTTTATCGATGCTTAGTACTGCATGGTGTGAATATACCATAATTTATTTATCCATTCATCCGTTGATGGGCACCTTGGTTGCTTCCATCTTTTTGCTATTGTAAACAGTGTTGCAGTGAACATGGGAGTGCATATATCTGTTCATGTAAAGGCTCTTATTTCTCTAGGATATATTCCAAGGAGTGGGATTGCTGGATCGTACAGTAGTTCTATTTCTAGCTTTTCAAGGAAGCACCAAAATCGATTTCCAAAGTGGTTGTACTATTTTACATTCCCACCAGCAGTGTAGAAGTGTTCCAATCTCTCCACAGCCTCTCCAACATTTATTATTTTGTGTTTTTTGGATTAATGCCAGCCTTGTTGGAGTGAGATGAAATCTCATTGCAGTTTTGATCTGCACTTCTCTAATGGCTAACTATCGTGAACATTTCCTCATATATGTTAGCTACCTGAATGTCTTCTTTAGTGAAGTGTCTATTCATATCTTTTGCCCATTTTTTAATTGGGTTATTTGTCTTTTTGCGGTTGAGTTTTTGCAGTATCATGTAGATTTTAGAGATCAGACACTGATTGGAAATGTCATAGCTAAAAACTTTTTCCCAGTCTGTAAGTAGTCTTTCTACACTTTTGGTGAAGTCTTTGAATGAGCATAGGTGTTTGATTTTTAGGAGCACCTGGTTATCTAGTTTTTCTTCTGCATTCTTTATAATGTTTTGTATACTGTTTATGCGATGTGTTAGGGCTCCTAACGTTGTTCCTATTTTTCCTTCCATGACCTTTATTGTTTTAGATTTTATATTTAGGTCTTTGATCCATTTTGAGCTCATTTTTGTGCATGGAGTGAGGTATGGGTCGTTTCATTTTTTTGCAGATGGATATCCAGTTATGCCAGCACCATTTGATAAAAAGACTGTCTTTTCCCCATTTAACTGTTTTGGGGCCTTTGTCAAATATCAACTGCTCATACGTGGATAGATTTATGTCTGGATTCTCAATTCTGTTCCATTGGTCCATGTATCTGTTGTTGTACCAGTACCAGGCTGTTTTGACTACTGTGGCAGTATAATAGGTTCTAAAACCAGGTAAAGTAAGGCCTCCCATTTTGTTCTTCTTTTTCAGTAATGCCTTATTTATCCGGGGCCTCTTTCCCCTCCATATGAGCTTGGTGATTTGTTTCTCCATCTCGTTAAAGACTGTCCTCGGGATTTGGATCAGAATTGCATTAAACGTATAGATCGCTTTTGGTAGAATGGACATTTTCACAATGTTAAGTCTTCCTATCCACGAGCAAGGTATGTTCTTCCACTTATGTAAGTCTCTTTTGGTTTCTTGCAGAAGTGTACTGTAGTTTTCTTTGTATAAGTCTTCTACATCCCTGTTAAGATTTATTCCTAAGTATTTTATCTTATTGGTGGCTACTGTAAATGGCATTGACTTGGTGATTTCCTCTTCGATGTTCTTTTTGTTGGTGCAGAGGAATCCAACTGATTTTTGCATGTTTATCTTGTATCCTGATACTCTGCTTAACTCTTCTATTAGTTTCAGTAGTTTTCTGGAGGATTCCTTAGGGTTTTCTGTGTATAAGATCATGTCATCTGCAAATACAGATAGTTTTACTTTTTCTTTGCCAATCTGGATACCTTTCTTTCTTTATCTAGCCTAACTGCTCTGGCTAGGACTTCCAGCACAATGTTGAATAAGAGTGGTGATAAAGGGCATCCTTGTCTGATGCCCGATCTCAATGAGAATGCTTTCAGGCTCTCTCCATTTAGGGTGATGTTGGCTGTTGGCTTTGTAATAAATGCCCTTTATTACACTGAGGAATTTTCCTTCTATTCCTATTTTGCTGAGAGTTTTTGTCATGAATGAGTTTTGAACTTTGTCAAATGCCTTTTCTGCAACAATTGATAAGATCATGTGATTCTTGTCTTTTGTTTTATTTATATGGTGGATTACATTAATTGTTGTTCTAATGTTGAACCATCCTTGCATACCTGGTATGAATCCCACTTGGTCATGGTGAATTATTTTTTTGATATGTTGTTGAATTCTATTGGCTAGAATTTTGTTGAGGATTTTTGCATCTACATTCATGAGGGATATGGGTCTATAATTTTCTTTTCTTGTGGTGTCTTTACCTGGTTTTGGTATCAGGGATACGGTAGCTTCATAGAATGAGTTTGGTAGTATTCCATCCTTTTCTATGCTCTGAAATACCTTTAGTAGTAGTGGTGTTAACTCTTCCCTGAAAGTTTGGTAGAACTCTGCAGGGAAGCTGTCCGGACCAGGGCTTTTTTTTGTTGGGAGTTTTTTGATTACCTTTTCAATTTCTTCTTTTGTAAAGTTTAACTTTTTAAGCTTTTATATGATACAGCACTGGAGAATTAGCCAAGTCTATTCACTTAAAGATAAGGTAAAAACACAACAGAACCAAGTCAAAATTCAGAGTAAAGACGCCACTGTATAAGCAGAATAATCTAGCTTTAGGAACAGAATCTTTGCTTCAAGTACTCTATCTTTCAAATTTTCTTGCTCTCAGAGAGAAACAATCTATTCATTGTTGTTGATGTTGGTTGCCGTTGAGTCAGGCCCCAGCTCATGACAACCCCATGCATAGCCAGATTGGACCACTGCGATCCACAGGGTTTTCCCTGGGTGATTTTTGAATGGAGACCACCAGGCCTTTCTTCCTAGTCTGTCTTAGTCTAGAAGCTCCACTGAAATCTGCTCAGCATCACAGCAACATGCAAGCCTCCACTGACAGAAGGATGGTGGCTGCACCTGGGGTGCAATGGACAGGAACCGAACCTGGGTCTCTCACATGGAAGGTGAGAACTCTACCACTGAACCACCACTGTCCTCAATCTGTTCCTTAGATACCAGTTTTTTTACGCAGTCACTGGGGTTGCATAGAAAATAGAATTTTAAGATTAGTACCTATTCAATCTAAATAATTCAAGATTGAGGAAGTAGAAAAGCATTATCTAGTACCAGCTGGAAATATTTTCGGGGCAGCCAAAGCCTGTATTTTGCTCTCTTACAGAAAAAAATTCAAAGTGCAAAAAAAGTGACTCAGCAACAGCAGGAACTCACGTTGTGGGTTCTACACTCACCATTCCTCAATGTAACTGAGGAAGTAATGATGCTGTCTCTCCGTGCAGCTGCTGTAGCAGGGCTCCATGAAGTTCACAAATATCTCTGGGTGCTTGTCTTCCTTTTTCTGCAATGAACAGGGTGAGAAGAAGGCTTTGTGTGATTTTTCTTTCATGCAACACAATTAAGAATCTCAAAAGATTAAACCATTTTAGTTTTATACGAAAATTCACTCAAAATCTATGTCTAAAAATATGAACATGATACTCAGACGGCACTGAGTAGTACAAAGAATATAAACGTTGGCCATCAACTGAAATGCATTCAAACCCTGCTCACCACTTGTAGGCCATGGGACAAAAATGGGCAAATTATCCAACCTTTCTGATACTCAGTTTCCTTACTGTATACCGGCCTTACTAAATCTACTTCAGAGGTTGTTGCAAGTATGAAATCAAATGATGCATGCATATAAAGCTTCTAGTCAAGTATCAGAGCATAAGAAGTAGTTAATAAATGCTACTGTGTTAATATTATCCTTAGGAATAATAAAATCCTAATGATATCTTGAAATAAGGCACGTTAATAAACACTCCTTAAAAATTCAACCTTATCAAGAGCTGAAAAAAGTTGATTAAAAAAAGCCACTTTTTTCATGTATCTGATTGGCAAGGCACAGGTGCTAGGAAGCTGGTAGTCCCGGGAATATAAACAGGTATAACCTTTCTGAAAGATACTTTGGCAATGTTTTCCAAACCTTATCGGAAAAAAATATATTTCTTGACCTAAAAATAGTATTTCTAGGTATTTATCCTAAAATAAACACGATTAGATAAAATATACTTAAAGAATACAGCAAACCATTCTTTCTTTAAAAGTTGAGAAAAACTGAAAACCACCTGAATATCCAACAGTAAAGGAACTGCTAAAAGTAAATTGCTATTTGCCCAAATGATCAAATACAGATTCAGTGACACACAAACAATGTTTTCAACTTTACTGTTAAGCAAAACAAAGTTGCAAAACAGAATGACTAGTACAACTTCTACTTATAGATGCTCCATCTTATTTGTTTTTAAATGCCGTCGTGGTTTAGCAATACTTCATAGATCTTGTCACTAATATTCTTCTCCCCGTCTTCAAAAAGGCTCATTCCTTCATTCTACTCTGGTCTCTGCTCAAATGGTATCTCCTCAAGAGGCCTTCTGGACCACCCAACCTAAAATGGCACCCCAGTAAAATCATCTGTCCCTTACACTGCATTATTTTCTTCATTACACTTGTCCTTCTTTGATTCTATACTTATTTGTTTATTGGCTAACACATTCATTAGAATGTAAGATCAGCACAAAAGCAAGAACTCTGCCTTGGTTACCACTGTATTCTCAGCTTCAAAACAATGTCTAGCACACTGAAGGCATTCAATAAATATTTGATGAATAAATAAACAAATAAAAAATTTAAATCAAGACATTTTCTTGCTTTTTAAAAATTTTCTAATTGGGTGAACATCTACTAAGAGTTTACAGCTTAAGCAAAAGCAAGTTTCACAATTTTTTCATTATATAAGTGGACATCATAATTTTGGTCCCCAGGCCCATGCTGCAGCCCTGAAACCTTATAACTGAGGTTGCACCATCGTTGCCAGTAAATAAAGGAAACTGAAACCTAAGCCTCAAACTTCCTTAGAAGACTTCTATGACTGTCAAAGTCCCAAGACGTTCCTTCCATACACATACAGGCAGCAGGGCCATCACCACATCTGGCGACGTTTCCAAGGTGCCATCCGCAGCGGCATACACTATCGTGAAGACATAGGTACCGATCCACAGCACATCCAGAACTGAAAGACACATACCCTAATAAGTAGGTAGTAAAAATCAGAGCAACCAGGTGCAGCAAAAAGCTTCCCTATAAGTATAGGCACTGAATATTATAAAATTAACATCCTACAGATAAAAAGTCAAGGTATTATAGCTTTAACGAAGGTACAGATTTCACTGACTAAATATAAGTCACGGGTTATGTTTATATTATATTCTTGAATCACAAAGACTCAAGAAGCCCAAATTCATTCCAAAGCGGTATTATAATCATGGCAAATTATGAAGAATCCTAATAAAAATAGGAATTCATTTCATGTTGTTTACCACAAGATACAGTTATCTACCGCAGAATTATCATTAAGCTGATTTAATTAGCTAATTGAAATTATCATAAAGGAAGCATCAACACTGTCCCGTGCAGGTATGCAGGTACATCACACGATCTGAAATTTCTACAATACACACCTAGTCAGGTTATACAGACAATACCTCATTAAAGGTCAGTCCAATTAAGATAAGCAGGCATGTTACCTCTGACTGGATGATCCGACTCATAAAATGGAGGACAAGGGATGACTTTTTTTTCCTGCAAAGTCTGAAACAGATTTGAAGGAAAAAAAAAAGTGTCAAATGAAACAATCCCTCAACCAATGAAACTGTCAAATACTACACATTCTCCTTTGTTTCACTTTCCTAGACAGAAGAGACAAAGAGAAAAAGTGGACGTCTACGTCTAGAACACTATCCTATGGAAACACTCACATGAACATGTTCACATGCAGGGAATGACAATGTTCAATGCAATACCGTTTATAGTAGCAAAATCACTGATACTGATGTAGACGGCCATCAACAATGGAATAAGGAAATGACAGTACATCCTTCTAATGGACCACTATACAGACTTTAAAAAGAATGAAGTCGCTCTACACGTAATGAGTTAGAAAACAAACCCCAATATACTGTTGTGAGTTAAATTAAAAAGATGAACAGCAAACTAATAAATCGAACCAATTATGTTACCTTTTTACAGGATAATACCCTAAAAGACTATATACCAGATTTCACATAACAACTTTTAGCAATAACAAATAAGGCACAAAAACCTTAACTCCAAATCCATACTACCATGTTCACTTCACACACCATCCAGGGAATAATCTCTCAAGGAGCAATGCACAATAGCATAGGCCTTGGCACTGCCTAGTGAACCCCTCCTTCGTGTTCAGACTTGAGTGCACATATGTAGATTCTCTGTGAGGCAATTTATAATGAAGAATACTTGTGAATATCATCTTAAGAAAATCACAGGGAGAGGATGACAGAGTGTATATGCAACAATGGGAGTATCCATTTTCTTTGCTGTCTATAGTTACAGAAACTGACCCTTCAGATAGGACTTTGTTAAAGGGAAAAATAACACCTACTGTGCTTTTACCCAGAGTGATTTTGCACTGCGGTAGGTAATAATAGCCTTTCACCAACTCCTTTCCCCTTTGAGCCCTATTTTATGGAATGCACTAAAGATAGAGTATGATCACATTTTTATTTAAGAAACAAAACAAAAACCACGCATTTAACATACAGAGTATTTTTGTAAGCATCCAGAAAAGTCTGGAAGATTACTCACTAAGTAGAACAAAGTGGATGCCTCTAGGAGGATCAGATGATAAGAAGGAAGGTCAATTTGTTACAATGAGTATAAAACACTTTATAAAGGAAAAAACAACAAAGACACCACCAAACCACACCAAAACCAGTGGGTAACTTAAGTAACAAGAGTTCTTAAGTCTGAGGCAAGAACTTACAGGAAGATACTGGACCACAGTTCCATTCTGTTTTCCCACTGCCAGCTGCTTTCCTTTGGGGCTCCAGCACACTGAGCAAAGAGAATAATGCTACCAATTAAAAACTGAAGAAAATAGAGCAAACCAATGAGATCTGTCACAAAACAGTTATGTAGCCACCACTTTCATTCCTTCTGTCAGTCCACAGAAGGCTGCAGAATCATCCCTACTCTGCAAAGTTAAAAAAAAAGTGAAATCATCTTAATAATGCAAGCTAATCACGATTCATCACTGGGCCATTCAAATGAGAGCTGAAAATGCTATTTCAATGGAGTACTAACCAGAAAGCTGGAAAGTACAGAAAGCAATGCAGTCTTTAGATAAGACAAGAGTAGAAAAAGTCTTCAAACACCAAGAAATCATTTTACTGTACCTATTTTTTTTATTTTTATTTCTAATGTCTTTCCCCCAAAGGTACAAATGACTCCCGGAACATGACCCTTTTAGGTCCGGAAACAATTATTCTCAAAAATACAATTCTAAACTAGCTGTACCAAAATATTTCTTTCCCCAGAAAACCGATGCACACGCAAGTAAACTATGCATGCTGTTTGGCTTCAAGGGCATTAACTATAAAAATGAAAAATACTCTCCTCATTTCTACCCCCGCCACCCCCCCAAAAAAAATCAGTCCACTTTTATTTCCAGAAATTAATTCTTAAATAGATCACTGTTACTATATGTTATAGAGTGAAAGCCTTTATTACCCACCAGATGTTACCGCTACTGTGGAAGGAAGAGTTGCACACACTTTCACTGTTTCTGTGACTTGTAGGACAGCTATACTGCCATCAGCCAGACAAACTGCCACCATAGAGGGAACAGCGGGGTTCCATTTCATATCAATCACCATGCCTCCTGCATCTTTTAAAAGCTTATGATAGGCAAATGGGCGTTTCTGCTGTTTAGCCTTTTAAAACAAAGCAAACATAAATTAGTAAATACACAAAGATGCTAAGTATTCAGAGGAAATTGCATATGTAAGTTTTCTCCAATCATAGTTCACATTTCTCCTACAACTATGAAAAAGATTTAGCTCTACACAACAATCTATTGTTTCAGAAAATTCCCATATGGCTTTGAAATGGCAATTATTTTAGCACATTCAGGAAGGACTCCCAGGAAAAGAATATACAAATTCAAAATAACCAACAAAGAGGAGACACTAGATTAAAATTGTGGCTGTGCTCCTTGATAGTGCTGGGACCTAGGCAGTTACTTAAACTCTTTGAGCCTGTTTCTTCATTTATAAGATGACGGTAATAGCACCAAAAGGCTGTGGTAGACATAAATGAGGACGAAGCATATAAAACACTTAGTATAGACACTGGCACACAGTATAAACACTCAATATTATTAACTATTATTATTATTATTAAACTGCTTAAAATGGAAAACCACTACATTAGAAGGCCAGAGACCTATAATACAGAAATTCTGTCATTAGCTATTAACTCTATGACTTTGGGCAAATCGCCTAAACATCCCTGGGCTTTGGCTGTCTCATGTATAAATGAGATATGATAATACTTTGTTATGAAATAATCTCTTAAGAGTCTCCTTGGACTCAAAGAGCTATGATGCTGTAAATCTAAGGATTTTTTTAACTCGTATTTTAATCTAGAAAAAGACTTTAAAGGTCAACCTAAGAAGCTTCCAAGTTATGATTCAATACCAGAAAATCTCCTTAAGTTCCCATGTTTACACTAGAGTTTTCCAGTAGCTTACCTCATTTGAGAATGTACGAACATCAAAAAAAGCGATAATGGAGCCATATTCACTGGACATCATGCACACGGACAGTGTGAGGTTATCACAGCTCAGGGCCAGGTGATGTATAGGGAATTTCATAGGCACTAGTAAGCTTTGGACTTTATCAACTACGAAAACATAAAGACAAAGCAGAAAATGGCCTGCTCTGAGCATAGAGTCACAACCCCTTTATCCAGGTCTGTATGAAATAATTTTTGCATCTACAGAAACAAACACACACACATATACAGATACCTAATTATTATGCATATAAATCCTAACTTTCTTAAAGATGTATAATGATACATTAAATATCCTGGGGACTCTTCTTCATACAACCTAGGGAAACTTACTGGCCATTGTCCTTGTTAACTATAGTATTGCCCTGGGCTCATATTTTTGCAACAATGCTCCAAATACCACACATTGCCATTTGTTTGGATGGTAACATGTCAACTAAAAAGCCATGCAACTAAACCCTTCTCCTAGAAATCCACGACACAAGTTCAACTAAGCAAAAATAAAAGTATGGCATGGACAGTTCTTCCTTCCTTTGTGCTTAGGGAAACAACTCATCAAAAAGAGAAATACAAAGGACCAAAGAGAACACCTAGAAAAGTTCCCAGCATCCCACCTGGAATTTACTTTTCCTGGGGGGGTGAAGGGATCACAGCAGTTTTAATTTTAATATTAAAATGACTGTTTGAAAAGGAAACATTAGCACTCCACCACACTCTTCTTTTTAATATGCAACATAAGTCAAGTAACTTACCAATTTTATTGGGATCATCCCCAGGTTTATTTTGAATCAGAAGATTTTTAGTAGGAAAAATTTGCAATCCACTGGTTCCACCAGCAAAGACCAGACCATACTTGTTGGACACGGCAAGCAAACTCGTGCGTTCCTTGGGCAACTTGTCAGGGGACTCAAAGATTCTCACTTTTTTCAGTGCTCTAAACTGAAAATCCTATTGTGAAGGATTGAGGGGAAAAAAAAAAAAAATTCAGGGCTAACAGAAAATTATGTCTGTCGTTATATTCCAAGAGACCCAATTCCAAGGCAACAAAAGAATATAATTCCTTGAGGCTAAGGACAGTGTGTCTTTAAATTCTTGTGCTTATTATCATGGTGCCTGGCATAGTGTGCAATATTTGTTAAATGAGATAAATGAGAGAAAACTTTCATGAAATTTTTCTTGGACTAATCTAGCTCACACTGATCTCTTCTTTTTTCTGAATTCCTACTGTATTTATTCTTCGAATCACCACAAACTATATTATTTATAATCTTATCCTGTCATGTTAAGTGCATATTGTCTCAGACCCAGAGTAGAGCTTAATACTTGTTAAATATTGAAAGTATCACCTAACTACAGTGAACTCTTAACTTCTAGTGTAGTAGTCAACAAATATATATTGAAATAATGATGACAGAAGATGACCAAAGCCCAAGAATTGGCTTACTTATATCATATGCCAAAAAAGCATTCTATCACAAAATGGAAATGGACAATCTCTTGAAGCTCAATGCTTTTAAGCAAAACACAGATGCTATGAGAACATTTAAAACACAAAACCAAAATTCATAACACAATCTATAAGGTCAAGCATGGCTTGATCCCTCTACCTCTGTAGTCTCATCTCCGCTTCCTCTAAAAAATGCACTATCACCACTGCTACAGCTACCTTCCCTGCTCCCCCCCACCCCATTTCCCTCAGTCCTCATGCTCTTTAGTACCTTAAGGCCTTTAGACATAAATAATTGGCCTGGGAGCCTCCTCCCCTGATCTCCTGCCAATGTCTGACTCACCTGTCTTCCATGGATTTATCTAAGTTTTCAATAAGAGATACATAAGTTTATCAATCACTATGTTAAACTACACTGTGGGTATATATATATATATATATATACACACACACACACACTTTTTTTTTTTTAATATAATTCTAAGCCTGTCTTTAAGTCAAGGCCTCAGTAAATCAACTTTATGCTTATAATCCAAAATTGTAAAAAACAAGGACAGTTTTTCTCAGCCTTCATTTTTTTTCCACACTGGATTCTTATACAGTTTCATATAGGATCCTTTCCACACCCCACAAGAGGATCAGTCCCTGGAGAAGGACACCATGCTGGGTAGAGGGTCAGTAAAAATGAGGAAGACCCTCAACGAGGTCGAATGACACAGCAGCTGCAACAACGGGCTCAAGCACAACAATGATCATAAGGATGGCACAGGATCAGGCAGTGTTTAGTTCTGTTGTACACAGGGTTGCTATGAGTAGGAACCAACTCTATGGCCCCAACACAACCCACGTACTAGTTTCCTTGGGTTAGGTGTTTAATACATATTTGCTAAAAGATTAACTGAAATACTCTTTCTTAATTCCAACTAGGAGCCCTGGTGGCACAGTGATTAAGAGCTTGGCTGCTAGTCAAAAGGTTGGCAGTTCGAATCCACCAGCCACTCCTTGGAAACCTTGAAATTCACACAGCTTTTCAGATGAGACCACACTATAGTTTCATACAGGAGGAGAATAAAAATTTCATTTTTGTAATTCTTATCCTGATAATCCTAAATTTTTTATTTGGGTCTTAATCACATGGGTACAGTAGGCCAGTGGGATGAAGAAGCACAGGAGAACTCTCCTTTCTGTTACAATCATATAACTCAAAGGGAGACTATCGTTTCTAAGGCTGTGGTCCTAAAACCTTTCTTTTCTTCTGCTCCAGCATATCTGAGGAACATGACACATTCCCTCTGGGTTGCTCACCACAGCAGTGATTCTCAAGAAGAAAAAGTAAGAATCATTACTCTAAATATGGATCATTATCCCTACGACTCGAGGGCACTGGGTGGGTAAATGCTTCCTAGGGATTTGTTGTTCACATGAATGCCTGAAATCTTCCTGTAACTTATTTCCTCTTAGCCGTTTGCTATGTAAAAGAAATGTAGCTTGTTCTCTGTACTCTCGTTCTATCAGAAAATTTATAAGAAACGTCAAACACAACCATCCTGGGGACCTACCCCCGCACTCTCCAACTTTACCATCATTTGGACCACTTATTTCTCCCCTTTTCTTGACCTTAAGCTGATGTGCTGCGCCAAAATAGCCCTTCTATGCCAGTTACCTAAAGGTTTTGTAAGATGCCTGATCTTCGGCTCTATGTTAAGCAAGTCTGGACCGCCCTACAGAAGTAGTACCGTGACAGTGAAGAAAGTGTCTTAAATAAACCTAGACTTCAGTCCCCTTGTCAAATGTGACTGGATAAGCTACTTTCCGGGTCTCGATTTTCTCCTCTGTAAAACAGGGATACTAACAACCACTTTATAGGGTTGCGGTGATGATTCAGGGAGATAATGCTTACCACAGTGCCTGGCACACAATAAACGCTCAATAAACAGTTATTACCACTACTCAGACTACCACATGTAAGCAGCTAAGATAACTCCAGAAGAATGCACAAGACTAACAAAGACCGGGGAAGCTCATTCCGTGGGGCTACCACGCAAGCGGCACAACAGAGCGCTCCAGAGCAACGCCAGTGAGAACTCTGAACGCCGTAACCTGTTCAAGCCGAAGGCGGGGCTCCAAGGCAACGCCAGTACTAAGGGAGGGAGCCCCTGGCCAGTATCTGACCTTCATTTCCCGCTCGGGGATCATCGCATCCATCTCGTCTCCCATCGCGCCGCACACAGGTTGTCGAAGCAGCTACTGCTGCCGGCCTGGGCCTTGCCCACAGAGCACAAGCCGCTCCGAGGCCAACTTCCTTCCCTCAGGGACAGTACCGCGCAGCTGAACTCGCATTTCCGGCGCGCTTTGATGACGTCACGCGTCCTGTTCCGCTAAGTGTTTGAGGAAACTAGAGGTAGACTTGAAGCCGCGCGCTCCTCGGACTGCCACCTCCCATTGGCCAGTTCAGTCCGAGTGGGGGCGTGGCCCTAGGGCCCGCACGCCTGCCGCCTGGAGCGTCCTGACTCCGCCCCCACGCTTACGGTCTCGCCTAGGGTTGGAGTTACTCGTTCGGCGTCTGACGCCTGAGCGCTGCAAGCACCTTGTTCCGTTGAAACCTCACAGTAACCTTTCGATGTAGGTGGTTATTGTTCCCGATGCAGAGATGTCAGGGACTTGACAAATATTTACAGGGGCGGCTCTTGAGAGAGGCTTTGGTGGGGCAGGGTAAGGGAAGAGAAGTTCAGAAAATAGGTGGATGGAACCTTGTCACAAAAGTCCGTTTTGAAAAAGGGCACCAAAGACCAGCTTTGTTTACTCCTTTGAAGAGCCGTATCTATCTCCGTTAACAAAATAGTTTGTGCTGAGTTCTGGGCAAAACCCTTTAGTTGTGCTTATCTTATTTAATTGTCAAGACATCCCAGCCACCTGGGATTGCCGTTTAATTGATGAGACGACTGAAGCACAGAGATGTTAAGAAAATTCCTCCAGTGCCCCTCAGCCAGAAAGTGTTGGAGGTAGGATTAGAATTCATGTTGTCTGAATTTGATAACTATTACACAGCCCTGTTGTAGAAGAAATTTTTTGTAATGGAATTATAAATGCTGTAGGATATTCTACCACTATCAGGTTTGCAGTAAGTTGTTTATCTGCTCCAAGCCCAATTCTCATCTGTAAGAGGTTGACAATGACAGAACCTATCTCACGGAGGTTTTTGTGAGGGTTAAATAAGTCTGGCACATTTTAATCTGTTAACTAGCTCTTCTGAATTTGCTGAGCTAAAGAACTGTATTAAAAATAAACCAATCATGACATCGATAAGTTTGTCTGGTTTATTTCCAATCTGTAGAGATGATATCCCACACCACACGCACTCACATGCACACACACACACACATACTTCATCCACCTGGATTTACCCAACAAACTCCTTCCTTTTGAGTCATAGGGACAAAGCCATAATTGGCAGTCCCCAAGTTGCTGGTTACATTACAGATAGATTTGGTCTTTCAGAAATAAAGACAGCTGAAGCGCCAAGAAGCTGAGCCCCTAGCCAGAGAAGTAAGTATCCTAGAGCCAATAGCCACAACCTGAAATACATGCAGGCCCCTTGTCCGAGAAACATTCTTGAGACCCTTTCCACCAAGGGTTGAGTTCTAAGAAGTGGTGAAGGAACTGATGGGGTTTCCCAAGGTACCCCCCCATCCAATGAGAGAGCCCCTCTTCCGGCCCTTTCCAGAAGCTGGAAACACACCAGCTTGTTTTCCTTCCTTAAGGAGGCTTCCTTCGGTCTTGTAAGCTGCGGAACCCACTGAAATAAGCCTGGCTAGTTTTGTCTTTCTCTGTGAGTGAGGAACGGGTACACTGAATATGATGGGTAGTAAGGAAGGCTTTACCTTGCTCAAAGGTCCCAGCCTGCCCAAAGAGGACAGGCAGTGAGAAGCCTTGGGGTCAGGTAGCTGCTAATCTATTGATCTCAGGAAAAAAAAAAAAAAAGGCAGAGGAGGTAGAGGTGGGATTTTACATTTACAGGGTGGAGTGTTTTACTGGGGTTTAAACTTCGACTAGGCCTGTGCATTTGAAGCAGCTTCTTAGGCTGAAGATCAGCCAGTCATGGCCAAATAGTCTTGCTCCTGAACTGGTTGAGACCAGTGGACTAATCTAACCTGGCCATTTCCCCACCCTCTTCCTCCCTTATCCTCTCAAGCTACTATAGGGAGCAGCACGTTGGGCCCTTGATTATGGGTCACTAAGGAGCCACAGGGAGCCCGCACTGGCTCCAACAGCCCCCAGACCTTTCTACTTTAGGTTTTGCAAAGGTTTCTCCAAGTCTCCAGTCTTGGGCCCAGCTCATTCCCCCAGGACTGCAGGGCAGTTACCCTTGTATCCCCCATTCCTAACATTCATCTCTCATGTTATTATCTGGGTCTGACTTCCCCACTAGACTCACAATTCCATGAGTCTGTCCTATTTTACTGCTGGATTCTTAGTTCTTTGCTCATAGCAGGTGCTTAATAAATACGTTCAATGAATAAGTGCATCCAAGTCCTGCATGGGGAGAGATAAGGGACTGCAGAGCACAGGTGGTATCAAGGCTGAGACCCCCTGCTCAGCCAAGAAGTGGCCAAGTTTGACATCTTCCTGCATGTGTTCTGAGAACCAGGCACCAGAACTGTAAAGGCAGTCCCAGGCCTTATACAGACCCTGATGCTGACTTGGAAATGCTGGGTAGTTAATCCTGGCCCAGGGCCTTCCAGGCAAGGAAAATCTTACCCAAATGTTGACCTAGGAGACTACCTTTCCCCAATCCTTCCCTGTTTTCACAACTAACTGAGGATTCCAGAGCAGAGATGAGGTGTGGGCAGGGGATCAGAAGACCTGAGCTCTGGTCCAGACCCTTCCATCTCCAAATTAACCCCCTGACCTTGGGCAAGGCACTTAATCTCTATGGGCCAAACATGGTTTTCTCACCTGTGACATGGGAGGACTGCCCAGCTAACCTGCAGGGTGGATTGGGACTCTTAAATCCTGTGAGTCTATAATAAAGAACAAAGGTATCCCCAATCCAATTCCAAAACTCAAGGTTTTGGGTGATTTGGAAAAGGAGAGATGATTTAGAGAGACAGTGGACACAGCACATGTCAGGATAAAGGGGAAGGACTTAAAGCTCGTAACAGATGGTCAATAAATATCTGTAGAATGAATAAGTGAATCGTGTGAGTAGGGTGGGAAGACAAATGGGGGAAGAGTAGTCAGGTTTCATGAAGATTGGGGTCAGAAAGGTAGCTCTTGGTTTAATAGTAAGGTTGACTCTTTGTGCCATGAACATTTTATTCTTGATTCTCCTGTCCTTTTGCCCTCAGCATCCTTCCTAAAAGAGACTAGACTGAGGCGACCCCTCCCCTAAGGTCCCTGGCCCCATCTCTCCCTCCAAAGCCCTTTCCTGCTCCAGCAACGGCCGGCCTG
Organism: Elephas maximus indicus; assembly: GCF_024166365.1. Taxonomy (NCBI): domain Eukaryota; kingdom Metazoa; phylum Chordata; class Mammalia; order Proboscidea; family Elephantidae; genus Elephas; species Elephas maximus. The sequence goes on along the minus strand of NC_064827.1, from coordinate 82,069,732 downwards.
TGCAGCTGCACCTGCCCTCCAAACTGCCTGTAAAAGTGTGGTCGCTGCTGGTGGCATGGCCAGAGAGCTCCTTCCGGTACCTTCTCAAAGGGCTCAAATTGCCAAACTCCTCTCTTCCCCTCCTCCAGTCGCCTCCTTGAGAACCCTCATTGAGGATAAGAAGCACAGACTGAGTGGAGAGCAGCTGGGGTGGTAGGCCATGGTGTGGCCGGCAGGAAGCTGGGCCAAGCCAAGAACGCTGGAAACACAGAGCGGCCAGAGGAAATGTTCACAAGGCCCTGCAGCCTTGTCCCAACTCCAGAGCCTTCCCAGCCTCCCTGCCCTGGCTCTGGCCCTTCCCCTGTCCCTGTGGTTTTTGGTTTGATGTCAGCTCTTCTGCAGAGGGAGGATGGAAGGATGGGTGAAGAGGGGACTGAAGGCTCAGGATTCCACCACCCAGAGCCCTTTTAAGGCAGGTAGTTTGTGCTTTACAAAAAGATCACTGATTCTGTCCAATGAAACAAACAAACAAACCCGCAATGACCAAACAAACAAACAAGACAAATCACAATGAGTCAAGAAGGCCAGCGAGATGTGGAGAGAGGAGGAGGGGCGGGGAGGCCAGGTAGGGCAGGGGCAGGTCCAGGCAGGGTCCTCAGGGTAGGCTGGCAATGTCTCTCTCTGGAGGAGGGCCAACTGGCTTCGGGCTGTTCTCATTGGCTTTTCCTTCAAACATCATGACTCTGGTTTGGAGATGGAGAAAAACAAAAGAAAAGAAAAAAAGGATTAGGACTTCTTCCCCTATCCAGGGAAAGATCATCTAGCCCTCAAGTCTACGGGCCTCAACAGATGCCCCTCAAATCCATTTCCCAGTGGGATCTTGTGGAAGCCTAGGGCAATCTGCTAGGGCCATTGTACAGAGGAGAAAACAGGTGCAAAATGATGACTTTACTCTGCAGAACCACATAGGTACTCCAAGGCAGGGGCAAGAAGAGACACCAAACCTCTGATGCATAGGCCATGTGCCTTCCCCTGCCCACAATGCCTGGTGTAGGCTGAGCAAGGCTGGGCCATGGCTCTGCTTAGGAGACAGTTTTTAAATGCAATCCTGACCTTGCCACCGCCCTTCTTAACTGAACACCTAACCTGTTGCCCTCAACTCAGTTCTGACTCATAGCAAGCAATCCTATAGGACAGAGTAGAACTGCCCTACAGGGTTCCCAAGGCTGTAAATCTTTATAGAGGCAGACTGCCACATCTTTCTCTCGCAGAGCAGCTGGTAGGTTCAAACTGAGACCTTTAGGTTAGCAGTCAAGCGCTTAACCACTGTACCACCAGGGCTCTCTACTTAAAACTCTTCAAAATCCCCTCTTACCTTCAAATAACGCCCCACTGCTCTGAGAGTAAAGTCTGGGAAGTAAAGGGCAGGAGCTCAGAGTGTAATTTAGGAGGGAAACAGCCTGGACTCGAAGCTCAACCCACTACCTCCCAGCTGGGTGACTTGAGCAAGACACTCAGCCTCTCTGAGCCTCAGGCTTCCTTCTGTAAGTGGGGCTGCTAAAAGTGCTCACATCCTAAGGTTGTCCTAAGTAATGGTGCCCACGGTCCTGCCTTCTGCTCTTCTCCATCTATAGTCGCTCCCTGGCTGGGCTCTTCTGATTCCATGGCTTTAAATCCCACCTAAAGGTTGACAGTCCACAAACAACTTATCTCGGAGCCCCAGTCTTGCTCATCCAGCTCTCTCCTTGACTTCTCCCCGTAGATGTCTGAAGGGCATTTCCAATTTAATGTGGAAAACTGAACTCTCAGTTCCCCTCTTCCCCACCTGCTCCTCCATCTCAGCAAATGGCACCATCACTCACACACGTGCTCAGATCCTTCAGTTTCCTTTACACCCCACATCTGGGCCTTTAGGCAAATCCTTCCAGCTCCACCTTCAAAATCCCAGCTGCTCCTGCCTGCCTCCACTGTAGCCTCTCCAGGCCAAGCAGTCTTATCTCTGTCCTGGACAAGTACCTGAGCCTCCTACTGCCTCCCAGCTTCCCTCCTTGTAGCAGCCAGAAAGGGCCTTTTAAAAAAATCAACCCTCAGCACAGAATCCTTCAATGGCACCCCTTCACATTAGTATAAAATCCTAAGTCTGACCATGACCTTCAAGGCCCCATATGACTTGATTCCTGCCCACCTCTGCAGCCTTATTCTCTCACTCACTGCACTCTAGCCGCATTGGCCTCCATGTGTTCCTTGAGTACACAAGCATGGTCCTGCCTCAGGGCCTTTGCACATGTGGTTTCGTCTGTCTGAAGCCTTTTCCCCTGACCTCCACATGGCTCCCTCCTTCCTTTGCTCAGGGCTGTATATCAGATGTTCCCTTCTCTGTGAGGAGTACCCCCCTGCTCACTTTTCCATCCTTCTCTGCTCTCCTTACGCACTTTATTTTTCTTTGGTGCACATCATCACAGTGTGCTTGCTGTTGTTTTATATATTGTCTGTCTCCTGCCTCTAGAATGTAAGGTCCATGAGGCCAGCGCCTCATGTGTCCCCAGTACCTAGAATAATCCCTGGCACATAGTTGGTGCTCAATACATATTTGCTGAATTAATGAATGGTAAATGTAAAGAGTCAACATTTGGACTAATGCCTGACACATAGTAAACTGACCCACTAAGCATTAGGTGTTGTTTTGAGAGCACCATCACTCTTATTGCTACCCACTGGCCTCTCAGGCCCTGTGTGTCTGACCTTGCTGGTGTTCCCCACACACAGCTGTTGCCCCATCCCACCCCAAAATGAAAGCTCTGGCCAGACTGAACTGTGGGCTCACAAGCAGGTTATTCAGCCTCCTCAGGCCTCAGCTTTCTCCTTCATACAATGAGACTTAAAAACCTGTTCATCTTATTTCCTAAAAGCCAAGTGTCCTTTTCAGCTCTGAAAAATGACTACAAGCCTTCCCCCAAGGAATTCCTCTGCAACTCTTTGTGTGGAAGTACCTACAATATGCAAGTTTGGCTACCATATAACTAGATGTTTGCCATCAGCCAGGCACTGGGCTGCAATCTTCAGGGTAACATGTCACAGATGTTTATCATCATCCCTATTTTATAGATGAAGAAACTGAGGCTCAGAGATCTAAGGCAACTGGCCCAGGGTCATGTCAGCAGTGTAGTGGTTAAGAGCTCAGCTGTTGACCAAAGGGTCGGTAGTTCAAATCCATCAGCCATTCCTTAGAAACCCTATGGGGCAGTTCTACTCTGTTCTATAAGGTTGCTGTGAGTCGGAACCAGCTCAACGGCACCTGACAACAATAACAACCCCCCTTTAGAGCCCATTTTTAAGCCCATATTATGCTCAGAACAACACTACAGGGTAGTAGGTTGTTTTGCTCTGGAAGTTTGACGGTAGATTTATCTTTATCCTCATCATCACCACAGTTATTGCTTCCTGAGCACTTATTCAGCCAGTGGCTCTGCTATAGGATTTACATGTGTAATCCCATCTCATTTCCCCTGCAAGGTTTAACAGATAAGGAGACTGAAGCTCAGGAAGATTAAGTATCTCGTCCTGCAGGTCACACAATGAGTTAGAAACAGAGGGGTGGCTGCCCTACTGGCTGGGATATGGTTGAGGTACTCCCCCCGCCAGCCAGCAGAGAGGCTTGCCTTCGGAGTTCCCAGGAGAGGCAACGGAGGTACTCACAGCTTGAGGACAGCTGACCGTTTCCCCAGCATCATATTCACAAAGTCTCGGTAGGAGATAGTGTCGCTGACCCCGCCGGTCACCTCTGAGATCATCTTCTTCATCTCCAGATGGGTCTTGGGGACCCCAAGCTTCTCCATCATCCTCTTTAAAGACATCAGGTCTGCCAGGAGGGAAAAGCAGATGTGTTAAGTGTAGACTGGCTGCTGGGGCTGCTAGGAAAAGCTCCACTCTGGGGCCCCCCAAGCCCAGAAGCTGGATGGGGAGATGTCCTCGTGTGGAGAACTAGCCCACATAATCTCCCTGCTCTCGTTGGAGGCAGTATAGACTAGTGGTTAAGGACAGAGGCTTCTAGAGTCAGATACAGCTCTGTGTTCCTTGATTTAAGTCCCTGGGTGGCACAAATGGTTTACATGCGACCACTGACCTAAAGTTTGGCAGTTCAAACCCACCCAGCAGTGCCATGAAAAGGAGGTCTGGTGATCTGTTTCCATAAAGATTACAGCCAAGAAAACTCTATGGAGCAGCTCTCCTCTGTAACAAAGGGATCATAGTGAGTCATAATCAACTCCAAGAAAATGGGTTTGGGTTTTTGTTTTGTTTTGTTTTTTCATGGCTGTGGGGTCTGGGCTAAACTACTCTAGCTCTCTCAATTTCTGCTTCTATCAGTTGTAAATGGGTAATGGGGTCATTCAGAAGGACTAGGTCATGAAGCACCTGGCACAAAGCAAGAGCTCCGTTAACAAGAGCCATTGTTGTTAATTGCCGTCTAGTGGATTCTGACTCATGGCGACCTCATATGTGCAGAGCAGAACTGCTCCATAGGGTTTTCAAGGCTGTGACCTTCCGGAAACAGATCACCATGCCTGTATTCCAAGGCACCTCTGAGTGAGTTCAAAGCACCAACTTTTTGGCTAGAAGTCTAGCGCTGAACCATTTCTGCCACTCAGGGACTCCTGAAGAGAGCCACAATTTATGCCATACAACAGTTATTGCTCTCTCTCCTGCTCCCTTCAGTGAGGGTGAGCCTGGCCCGCTGCCTCCTGCTAGAAGTCACTACCCAGACCGGTGGGGGCAGGAAGTAGCCTGACCTCAGGCAATAAAAGCCACTCTCCAGGGCTCCGGGTGGCTTGTCCCTACCTGCCACTCCCACCCCTGCAGCCTGCTAGGCTGGAAGGTAGAGAGTGCCAAAAATATCCTGCAGAGCAGGAAAAAATAACAAAATTCAAGAAAAACAAGGGAGGCACCCAGAAGTTACTACACCCTGAAGAGCTGCTGCTTCTGAGCTCCCCACTCCAGCCAAGATCTGAGGCAATTTCCTTCAGATTGTTCTTCAGGGAACAATGGATTAGCAAGGCAGGCTGGAGCAGGAGTGGGAAGGGGGTCTGGTTTCAGGGCTAAGGGAGTGGTGGTGAGGCCAGCGCTCACTCAAGAGGAGGGCAGGCAGCACTGGGGCCAGGCCCCTAGGTACCAGGATGTCCAGGGCATTTGAAAGAAAGCTGGGTGGCATCCTCCAGGAAAGAGTGAAAGGTCTCCCCAGCTGCCGGACAGACTCTCAATTAGAGTGACCTTTCTGGAGGGCAATTTGGCAAGATGCTTCAAAAGCCTCTGACCCAGAACTTCTAATTCCTAGGATTCACTCTAAAGAAATAATCAGCAATGCAGACAAAGATTCACGTACAAAGATGCTCTTCACAGAGTTATCAACTGTAGTTGGAAATCATCTAAACCCTCAATACTAAGGCGTTGGCCAAGTAAATTATAATCCATTGCTACAATGGAGTATTATGTAGCCATTAATTTTATTTCAGAAGAAAGGTTAATATGTCAAAATACTCACAAATGTCAAGTTTCGTTTTTTTTTTTTTTTAGGTTCTAAAACAATATATAAGACAGTATTTGTGTGTGTGTGATTTAAAAAAAAAAAAAAGTAGAGAGATGTAAACCAAAATATTTATAGCAGTTATTTCTGGGATGTGGGATTGTGGGTGACATATTTTCAGCTTTGGGTTTTGTTGCGTTCTCCAACTTTATTTTATAATGGATATGTTTTAATTTTGTACTCAGAAAAAGCTTTTATGAAGAAAAAAGGATCAAAATATTCAAAAGGGAAAAGAAAAGAGAGAGGACAGAGAAGGAGGAACAGAAAAGCCAATGGCGGCAGTGACAACACCGGTGAGCGTGCAGCAGGGGAGAGAAGCCACTCAGAAACCGAAGGCTGGGATGCCAGGCCCTGGGCCTGCTGCTTAACAACCAGGTGGCCCAAAGTAGTCTGTTTCACCTTCCTTAGTCTCTGTTTCCTCGTCTATAAAATGGGGATAATTATGCCAGCTCTAACTTCAGAGCATTACTGGTGAAGCTCAAGATACGGTCTTCCCACCAGGACATAAACGCCACAGGGCAAGGCTTTTGAGACCCCTGGACAGCAGGATGCAGTAAGGATCTGTTGGAGGGGGAATCAATGAACATGGAAGCACCCCATCAATTGTTAAGAAACGTACAAATGGAAAGACAGTCTTGGGGACGAAGGAAATGCCAGCCTCTCGGGTCAGGGAGTCAATTGCCATTCACCCTGGAGCAGCCTGAGTCTTTCCAGTACAGGGTCCCTGTAGCACGTGGGGTGGGAGACCGAGACAAGGGCAGGGAGGTGGGGAGTGGGAGAGGAGCAGTAGGGAGATGGCTTGAGAGGAAATGGCCTTGAGGAGTGGATGGGGGGTCAGGCTGGCTCGGCTAGCCTGGCACAGCAGGGAAGCTTCAGCATGTGTGTCACACTCATGGGACCATCCTGTTTCCTCTGACCCTCATCACGAAGGTGGGCCAGCAGGGGTCTCCGGACCCTCACACCCTCTGCCCACACCTAACACCCCCCTCCCTGGACACACAATCCTCAAGACCTCACTCACCAATCTCGCCTTCATTGTTCAGGTCAAACTCCATGTACTTCTCTGAAAATCACAGAGCAAAAACTGGCATTAGCTTTGGAGCAGGATCACACCCTGTAAGGACCCAGTGGCTTCCCTTGAGGGTGACTGGGAGCAGGGTCCTTGGGGAGCCTGGGGCAACATCTTCACCCCACAAGGGTTGGAGGCCTTGACACGAGTCCCGTCATCTCGATCATCGTCTCTGGAGAAAGCGCTCACCCTGCCTGCACCCCTCTCCCGTGGCGCTGTGAGGGAAAGGTGGCCAGGGAACAAGGCTGACCTCAACCCAGCAGGCAGGTTCCCACTAGCGTAGGCTGTGTATGGATCAGCTGGGAAGGGACTCAGATTCCCAGCCCTGGAGAGTCAGGGGCAATGAATTTGGGAAGTGCAAGCAGGGCCGTGATTGGTGTGTTTCCAAAGTGTTGCTGCCAGGCAGCCAGGTGTGGGAGCCACCAATTTCGGTAGTCACCATGGCTCTTAATCTTTTGGAGGTGTCGTGGACACCACTGAGAACCAGATGCTCTTCCAGAAGAAATGCCTATAGACCTACCCTTGCCCACAAATTGGTGCATACAGTTTCCAGGGATACGTGGAATCTCCCCCCTCAAACCCCACCTATGGACCTTGAGTTAGAAATACCTGATCAAGGAGTTCAGGAAACCACTACTAGGGAGGGAAGACCACTCTGAGCAAGGAGCTTGGTATCTCTGACTGGGGCAGTGTGTGTAAACAACCACGTGGCCTTGGGCAGGTCTCCCATTCCACAGAGAGGTGGGGGCTGGGAGGCTCACTGCTAATTCTGCACCCAGCGGCCAGCATAAGAAAGTCCTTATGGCAGCCTAAGGGCCCCATGTGATCTTCACCAGTGTGTGTCCTTCAGCCTCTCAGCTGCCTGTCCCACGATCCCCTCCGTTCCAGTCCTACTAGCCTTGCTGTTCCTGGCACACTCCTCACCTGCCACTGCTCAGGACTCTGCACCTGTTGTTCCTGTCTGGAATGCTCCTCCCAGTATTCTCAGGGCCCCTCCACATGCCTTCAGGCCCCTCCCCACCTTTTCTAAGTGGGCACCCCTGCCCACATCCCTGTCCTTCCTACCTAGGCTCACATCTTACCAAAGTGCCCACTACCATCTGGTGTACTTTTTATCTCCTTGCTCTAAAAAAAAAAAAAATTTTTTTTTTCTTTCTCTCTGTTTACCACCCACCGTCCCTGCTAGATCGCAGGTCTCTTTGGGCCAGGTCCTTCTTGTGTGTTCACTACTATCTCCCCAGGCCTGGAATGAAGCCTGGCCCATGGTAACTGCTCAGTAAAATCTGGTGGAGATCAAACGAGTGAATGATTTGAAGACCTCTACAGTCCCTTTCAAGGAGCCCCGGTGGTACAATGGTTAAGTGTTCAGCTGCTAAATGAAAGGTTGGTGGTTTGAACCCACCAGCAGCTCCACAGAAGAAAAGACCTGGCGATCTGCTCCTGTCAACATTACAGCCTAAGAAATCCTATGGGGCAGTTCTCTTCTGTCACATGGGGCTGCTATGAGTTGGAACTGACTTGATGGCACAAAACAACAACGGTCCTTTTTCTTCCAAGGTAACTTCCTGTGGTCCCAGTACATCTCGACCTGCCCCATCCTACATTCCAGTGATGTCAAGGAGAGTGGACGGTAAATCCTTGTGACCTCAACCCTACTTTCAGAGCCACCTCTGGAGAGGGGCCCTGTTGGTATCCAGACAGAAGGGAATGCACGGCTTCTCCTTTGCACGACTCTCCTACAGGCGGCTGAGACGGGACAGGTATAGGGTGTCTTTTTTCTACTTCTCTTTGTTTTCTGTAATGTAAAAAGCATCATAGCATAATGGTTAAGAGCAGGGTCTTTGGAGTCAGACGGACGTGGCTTCAAGTCCCAACTCTGCCAGAAGTGAGCTACATGACCTCAGGCCAATGGAACACCCTCCCTGAGCCTCCGTTTCTCCAGCTGTATGTAAATCAAGGATGTCACAATCTCCCTCCTGGGTGGACTGGGATAATTCCTCAGAGCTAGGAATGCAGCATGTAAAGTGTGCTTCCACGTGGTCGGCACTCACCACATGCCAGCTGTTATGAGTAGTATTAGCCATAGGTGTCCTGCTGCCCAACCAGGCGGGAAGCTGCTTGAGGAGCACTTGGCCAGTTCTTGGCCTTGGAGCAGGGAGGATGCCCACATTGCCAAGATGCTGGGAGGGGGTGGGTGCAGCCTCCAGGGAGCCCAGGACTCCCACGCCCCGCATGCCTGGCCCGGCAGGAAAGGTGGGCCTGCCCTACTCCCTATGTGCATGGCTCCTCTCCTATGGAGTGCTGGCTGGGAACCAAGAGCCAGGGCCCTGAACAGAGGGATCTTTATGCCGTCCCTCTCCCTGCGCGGGCTTCCAGGCCCTGTTTTCTTTTCATCCCGTGCTGCCGAGATTCAATGGGCAGAAACTCTGCCCCCCTGCCCCACTGTGGTGACACAAACGTCCATTCTCCACAGGGGCTCCACCGCGGAGGGGGAGAGGCAAGGGCGGTTCACAAAGGGCTGATTGTGTGCTGGGGCCCCAGAACAAGCAGGGCCTGGTCAGCGGCAGGCAGTAGCCAACCTGAGCCCGGAGAGAGAGGGGCAAGCCAGGGTCTGCAGGCTGAGGGGCAAGGGCACCTGCAGAGGCCAGAAAGAGGGACGTTCTAGATGAAACAGAGCCATAGTCTGTCTCTGGCCCTGTGAGGCTAAGCAATGAAGTGTACAAGGGGCTGAGGGGTCAGCCCAGCTCTTCTAGGCGGGTAGGACAGCCAGCTCTGGCTTACCCTTGAAGGCAGCGAGCTTTTCCGGCAGGTTCTCTTCATCGCTGTACTTCTGGTCACAGAGAAACTCCTGCAGAGGTGAGAAGGCAGTGCTGAGGAAATGGGTCAGCAGGCAGAACTCATCGACACACAGACCCATGCCCCGTTCCTCCTCTCCTGCTGTATGTCCAGGCTTGGCCAGGCAGGGCAAGAGTCCCCAGTGTTTGCCCTGGCTCCATCAACCCTTGGTGTTGGCTCTGCCCAGGCCACCCTGTGGGGAGAAAATTTCTCAGCAGCTTGGGGTGGAGCCCAAGGGTCTTCTCTAGAAGACCAAACACTGGATTATGGGTGCAGGAACCAATGCCTCTCCCCAGGGCACCCTGGCTCCAGGATCCACGAAGCTGTGAGTTACAAAGACAGGCTGCCTGGTTCCACCATTCACTTCTTAGGTATGTGATCCTGAGCCAGCTAACTCACCTCTCTGTACACCCATTGCCTTATCTGCCAAAAGGGGATAATCATTGTAGCTACTTCCTGGGACATGTATGAGAATCAAATGAAAGGTGAATGTATGACTCTTGGCATATGATAAGTGCTCAATACACAGCCGCCATCATTATTAGCCTCTGCTCTGGCCAGAAAATGACTGTACAATGCTTGGGAGGCTATTTACCCTCTCACCTGTTTCCTCATCTGTAAAATGGGAGTTTTGATCCCCGATCCACCTTCCCTGCAGACGCTTAGGGTGCATCAAATGAGTCATTTCAGAACCAGATGGGCGGGGTCACAGGGGACTAACAGTAGCCTCCAGGGATGAAGATTATGCTCAACACCTTATAGCATCATCTCTTTGAATCTCCTAGTAGCCCCAAGAGGTAGCTACTATTATTATACCCATTTTATAGATGAGAAAACTGAAGCTCACACAGCCAGAGCTTCAACTCAGCTCGGTCTCATTTAGAGCCTGCATCCTTAAGCCTAACAGTTAAAGATGAAAGATTGCAGGAATTCATCCAATCTAGTCTCTGGTCTTAATGCAAAAGCTACCAACTAGCGAGCACCTGCCATGCACAAGCACAGCACCGTATCTTACTTGTCTTGTTGCTAATCTTTAGCAGTCCTAGAACCTGTATTGAGACAGGAAAGCAGAGGATGTGTTCCTACCCTTGCCCTGCCCAAATGCATTCTGGGACTCCGCTAGTCCCCTCATTTCTCTGGATCTCACTTGCCTCGTTATCGAGCCAACTGGACATGGGCATGGCCTGTCCATCCATTCATTCAGTCTTTTTGAAAGACTACAGTGCACACTGCACTAGGCTAGGCACTGAGGGAAGGAGTGTGACCAAGTTGAGTAAGATCAGGTCCCTATCCTAAAATTACAGAAAGTCTGTGTTTAAAACGATGTTAAATGTTATCTAAGTCAACCACTCAATCTGTTTCTAAATTCCTGCTATCATTCCCAACTAAATGGTAACCAAGTCTGTATTTACACATCTCCTAGAGCCAAAAGAAAAAGCCAAGCCCGTCACCGTCGAGTAGATTCCAACTCATAGCAACCCTAAAGGACAAAATGGAACTGCCCCATAGGGTTTCCAAGGAGAGAAGTGCCTGGTGGATTCGAACTGCCGACCTTTTGGTTAACAGCCATAGTTCTTAACCACTATGCTACCAGGGCTTCGCAGGTAACTCATTATCTTTGCTGGCACTGCCCCGTCTATTGTTGTAAACCCCCAAGAGGCTTAAAGTAGAATAGGAAGATGACAAGAACCTAAATGATTATAAAGCAATCTGGGTTTCAATCTCAGTTCTTCTACTTAGTACCTGTGAAATGGGCACAACAGTGCCCATCTCCTTGACTACTGACCCCTCAACAGGGATGATTCACAGGAACACTGAGCACTAGGCTCAGCACATCAGCTGTCAATAAGCAACGGGTGTGATTGTGCATATGAGGCAGAATATGATTCCTTCTAGGGCTCAAGTTCCTCCACGTTAACTGTGACAGAACAGGAGAAGCCATATTCAATGTGGCTTCCGCCGCTCCCCTCACTGGGTCTGGGAAGTCTGGGTGAAACATTTATTGTGGCAGGCACTGTGTTATCCCATCAAATCCGCAGTCACTATTGCTGTGATTTTACCGGTGGGACCTGCGGACCACAAATATTAAAGTCCCCAAGCAGCTGAGGATGTGGTACGATTGGTTTGGAACCTGGGTGTGTTGGACTCCAAGGTCCATGCCCTCCTGTGGCTGAGGGCAGCCCCAGGGCCATGGGTCTGGCTGGCCCTGCCACTGCCTCACTTGGGGCCTCGTTACCATGTGCCTGGCATGGCCCTGCCTCCATTTAGGAAGCTGATCCCTTCTCCCAGCTGGCCCTGTTGAGGGCTGCCTTTCCTCTTGGCTTTCTCTTCTAGTTCTTCTCTACTGCTCCTCTACCCCATTCTCTGACCAAAAGTAGGACAATTAATTCTTGTCTGTGACCCTGAGTAAACCAGGCACCTCCCAGGGCCACAGATCCTTTATCTATCCAGTGGAAGGACAAATTAGGTCAGTAGTTCCCAGACTTTGGGGGTAATAGGAACACAAAACATTTCCCTCAAAGGGGCGCGGTGGGGGGGACTGGTATAGGGCTGCCAAGTTTTTATTTTGCTAAGATTTCTTAAACAATTACCAATGACTAGTGCCAAGAGTTCAGAAAAAGACATTTCATAAAAGTAGGAAGCGTTTATCTCAGAATTTAAAAATGAAATCAGTTTAGCCCATGTTCAACTTACTACATTGCCTCTATATTCCCTTCATTCTACCAGTAAACAGAAAACCTTCATGGGGAGGGCACAGGCAAAGCCCAGCATCTGGGAACCTTTGGGGTGCCATTTGGAGGGTGCCTCCTTCCCAGCTCCCATGTTCTGGATTCCCAAAATCCTACACCAGCTCTGAACCTGTCAGTAAGTTTATACCAACCACCCCTATGGGCCCAGTTCTACTCAGTCACTTCCAAAGGGAAGGCCACGGCCCCTGGTCTTAGAGACAAATCACACAAGGACACAAAACAACCCGGCAGCAATTGAGAGCAGGGGTGGGCAAGAGCACAGCATGGACTCCTCGCAGCAGTCATCGCCGCATACATTGTCATAGCAGCCCTGGGGGTCTAGGAGTACCACCATGTCACTTAGCACTGTCACCACCTAACGTACTATTTTGTTTCCCCCATCTCCATTTACCCACCACTAGAGTGGGTGTCCCAGCCGCCTCGGCCTCCTTTCCATGCCTCCCATGTGCCAGACATGCACCCACTGCAGGATACTTGTTCTGGCTGTGTCCCCTGCCTGGAGCATACTTTCTATGTCTGTGTGGCTCATTCTCTTACCTCCTTCAATTCTTTCTCAAGTGTTACCTTCTCAATGAGGCTAACCCCATCCAACCTATTTTATCCTGCAAACTACCCGCTGCAGACCCCACTCTCCTTCCAATTCACCTTGTCTTGCTCTGCTTTTCCTTTTATCTCTATAGGATGAATCACCTCCTAATGATGTAATGGCTTATTAGGGTTATTGTCCACTGTCTGTCACCCCCAGCTAGACCGTAGGACAGCATACTAGGCACTCAATAAATATTTGTAGGATGAGTGAATGAACTCAATGCAGCACAGCTAGAAAGTGGCCAAGCGGGACTGAGCTCCATAGCAGATGCTGCTCCTGCTCCTTGCTGGCACAGAGCTGAGTAGGAGTGACCAAGGCTGTGGGCATTGGATGGCTGCCAGGAGGGGAGGCAGGTTCTCAGCCACAGGCTCTAGGAGGATGGGTTGATAGTCTGTGACCCACAGGATGCCCAGCACCCAGCAGTGCCCAGCATCTAGTTGGTGCTCAATAAACACTGGTCGAATGGAGAAGCCATTCAGACCCCCACTCAGTCCCCATTTCTTCTCTTCACCCTCACTCCTAGAATGGCTGGGCAGCTTTGCCCAAAGTGTGTGCATGTGTGTGACAGAGACCAGAGGAGACTAGGGGATTGGACTCACATTCTTCTGTACAGCCAACATGACAAGTGCTTGAGATGCAGAGTGACTATGGGTGGGAGAAGCAGCTGACCGGTTCATGTGTGGGTAGGCAGCCCTCACATGACCTAGGCTTAGGGCAGCTGTGCAGACCATGCCCTTGGAGCAGGCGGGTGGCAGGCAGAAACAGGAGTTCCATTGGTTGGGCAGCCAGCCCCCACCTCTCAGCTTTGGATTCTTGGTTCCTGCTCATGCACAGCCCACAGCTTCCTTCCTCCAGGCATCCTCCCCTCTATACCCTGGTCCAGCCTCAGGGCACAGCGATTTCCAGCGGGCAGGTACCCTATCTGTGCAGGCTCCAGGACCCCAGGCAGCCCTGGCCCTGGGTCTGTAGGCAGAGAAGGCAGAGGTAGGATTCACCCCGTATCCTTGGAAGAAAAACAAGAGAGGCAAGAAGAGGGCAAGCTGGAGCAGACTACCAGGGTTTGAATCCTCTTTGTGGCTGTATAAAAATTATTGTAAAAATTATCTGTGACTCAGTTTCCTCATCCACAAACCAGAAAGGATAAAAAACATCCACCTCACAGGCTTGCCCTAAGAACTATGGTTGTTGTTGTTGTTAGGTGCCGTCCAGTTGGTTCCGACTCATAGCGACCCTATGCACAACAGAACGAAACACTGTCCGGTCCCGAGCCATTCTCACAATCGTTGTTATGCTTGAGCTCATTGTTGCAGCCAATGTGTCAATCCACCTCGTTGAGGGTCTTCCTCTTTTCCGCTGACCCTGTACTCTGCCAAGCATGATGTCCTTCTCCAGGGACTGATCCCTCCTGACAACATGTCCAAAGTGTGTAAGATGCAGTCTCGCCATCCTTGCTTCTAAGGAGCATTCTGCTTGTACTTCTTCCAAGAAGAACTATGGTATATATGTAGATACATGTAAAGTGCTTAACACAGTGCCTGGCACTTAGCAAATGCTAAATAAATGTTAGATATTTATTATTATTATTTTCTAGCATTTATTTTATATAGTCAGCTTATAACTCCCAGTCCATCTTCAAGTGTTAAATAGATGTGGAAGAAAACTGTACCCTCCTCACTTAGGCTGGTTATGATTTTTCTTTTTCCTATCCCCATTTGACAGATGTGACAACTGAGGGCCAGAGAGGTTGCCCAACTTGCTCAAAGTCACAAAGTCTTAACAAGTCAAGGTCTACTTCCTGCCACTGTTCCTGCTCCCTCCCTGTCCCAAACTAGGAGAGAAGGTGGCCTGACCTGTTTTCTAGGCAAATAAAGTCAATACTGGACTTTCCTTGCCTCTTGGGCAGAGGCAGGAGGTTATTCCATAGGCCAGGGAACCACTCTATAGCCCTCTGGGGGGACGAGGGGGCAGATGGCTTACTCTGTCCCATCCCCCTCTCCCTCTCCAACCCACTGTCCCAAAAGACAAGATTTTCCAACTCAAGAAACTGCTGTCAGGGCCCCCAGGTATGAGAGATGCAGGGTGTCCCTGGACTCAGAGGAGGGGCAAGTCTGGAGGCCTGTGTAGCCTGGTCAGTCCCTGGCGAAGAGCCAGGAGTCTAGGGATGGAAAACAGGAAGACTTGAGCCTGCCAGTCAAGCCCTAAGGACCCCAGTAGGCTGTCCATGGGTAAGGCACAGAAGGTGGCCAAGCTGCAAAGACATCACCTAGTCCCAGAACCTGGGACTTCTCAGAGCATCCAGCTTGCCCTCCTTGTTCAATAACTGGGAAAACTGAGGCCCCAGAGAAGAAGGGTCTTGCCCACTGCTGCAATGGCTGGAAACCCTACATAAACCCCCTGAGGGAAGGATATACACGGCGGAGTGATAGGGGAAGTTGACTCAGATTGCCGGGCTTCAAGTCCAGCTCCACCACTTGGTAGCTCTGTGACCCTGGGCAACTTGCTTTGCCACTCTGGGCCTCAGTTTCTTCATCTTTAAAATGGGGTCATAATGATAAAATCTTCTCACTGGGCTGTTGTAAGATTAAATGAGCTAATACATAGAAAGAGCCTGGCTCCTAGAACTGAATGTTACTAAATATTAACAATTATTACAATCCATTCAGATCACCCAAACTCAAGCCACACCAGTAGATGAGGGGAAGGCCAGAGAAGAGACTCATTCCACAACAAGCCTTGACCCAGGCCATTCCTCATCAAGGGCAAACTTTGTTGTAGCTCCTCAGACTTCTGCCTAATCCTTAGTGATGGGCATCCATATGGGACATCTCAGCCCCAGGCCACAGTGTCCACAGCCACACACCTGCTCCCTGCTGCTGCTCTTGGTCATCTGCAACTTGTGATGCACACCAGAATCCCCCTAGGACTCTCTCTAGGTGCTCAGGCCCAGAAGGGGCTTTTTCCAAAAGCTCCCAGGCAAGTATGAGGTCCATCAGAGGTTGGCAGCCCCTGCTGTGCCCCCAGCCCTCAGATCTCTGCCACCTGTCTGCTTTTCCCTGACTTAACCCTCTTTCTGGGCTGGCACCTCAAGCACCTGCTGTTGGATGCTTGCTCCTGGCCCTTCAGGCTCACCTTTATGTATTAGCTGCAGCAGAATTTTGGGATGGGCAGATATCACCATCTTGGAGGCCATCCAACAGGCTGATGGCTGAAGCCCTGGGGGAAAACCCTGAGGATGGGCAGCACCATGTCAGGCTGCAAGGCCTCTGATGCAGCCTGCAGGCTCTTAAAGGGCCAGGACCAGGCCACAAATGGCCGGCCTGGTGCCTGGCGCAGAGCAGGAGCCTGTAATGTGCAACCACAAGGACAGCGCGCACATTCCCCATGGCAGCTCTAGGGCCTCATCCAGACACCAAGTCCTCGCCAATAGCCAGGGCAGCTGAAGAAAAACACCCACCAACTGCACAAATGAAGCAGACCCTGCAGAAATTCTATCTCTAGCTTCCTGTGACATGGCCACACCCAGGTCGTGACTGGCCAGCCCTGTGGGGACATTGAATCCTCTGAGGCTCATGTGGCCGCTTATCACCACCTCCTTTATAATATATTACGGAAGAGCAAGAGAGACGAGTGCCTGGTGATGCCAACTGGGCAGGGACAGGGAGCTACTGCCAGGTACACAGGAAGAGACACACCTGTGCAGTGGCTTAGGTCAGGTCCCAATGCTAGGGGAAAGGCAGGGGATATGTACACCCCTGGACAGAGGTACCTGGCCAGCTGTGCCCAGCTCTCTTCCCAGTATAGCATGTGGGTTCTGCAATCACCATTAGGCACCCAAATGCTACAAGGAATGCTGAGTGCCCTTCATTCGACCCAGGAGGCCTGGGACATCAGGACAGTAGCTAGAGATCCTTATCCACATAAGCGAGAGAGGCCTGTGTCACAGTCCTGTTCAGACAGGAGCCAGGCTTGCCACAGGCAGAGTCTGGAGTCAGACAGACCTGGTTTGAATCCTAGCTCTGCCACTTCCTGGCTGGGTGACTGCGGGCAGGTGATTTCACCTAGCTGGGCCTCCATTTCCTCATCCCTGAAATGGGAGTCGTAAGAATCCTTATCCTGTGGGGATATTTAGATTGTCAATCAGCCTCTATCTAATGGAGCGTTATGTTGGGATGAGTCCATGAGCTGGCACATGCCAAGCACTGGGCACGATGCAGAAGCAGGACGCACATTATTTTGTTAAGGAGCCTGGCCTCTGGCCACTCAAGCTGCAGCCCTCGCCATTCTCTGGGCTCTTCCTGCTTGGTCCCCAGGGCAGGGACACTCTGATGGGCAGCCCACCAGCCCCACCGCTTCTCTCTGTCCCTGTGAGGAGCTAGAGAAAATTTCTCCCATTGCTATATAAGGCTGGGCCTGGCTGGCCTGGGGTCACCCATCATGCCATCAGGGTGTGGGGAATGTCAGCTATGTGGAGGGAGTAGGAGGCTGGGCCGGCCCTGACCGCTCCAGCAGTGCTGAAAATGCATACATGCACACAAACACAGACACACATGTGTGCGTGCACGCACACACACACACATCACATCTCATCTCATCACATCACATCACACAGGCACGGAGGTAGGAGTGGGCACCAGCAGAGAAGACCCAGTCAAGCTTAAGAGGTTGAGAGAATGGGCTAGGTTAGAGCTGTGGCCGTTCAAACCCAGGCAATTTAAGAAACACCTCTGAGACTTGTTTTCTGTAAAATGGGGGTTAGGCTGAGGATTCAATGGGAAAATGCTCACAGCGTGCTTGGCACAGTGCCTGGCACCCACCAGGTGCTCAGAAAATGACTGAAAAAGCCAAAGTGAAACAAGCAAAAGGTACATTTCCATACAGCTCCTCCCTTTCTCCTTCCTCCACCAGGACCTGTGTTGTTGTTGTTGGGTGCCACCGAGTAGATTTTGACTCATAGCAACACTTTAGGACAGAACAGTACTGCCCCATAGGGTTTCTCAGGCTGCAACCTTTATGGGAGCAGATCACCAGGTCTTTTCTCCTGCGGAGCCACTGGCAGGTTCCAGCTGCAGACAGGTAGCAGCCAAGCGCTTACCCACCAGGGCTGCTTCCAGGACCTGTAGGTCCTCCCCAGTCTCCTACTTATATTCTTGGGTTCCTTATAATAACAGTAGCTGAGAGGGAGCTGCCATCTGGAAGCTGGCCAGCCCCAACGGAGGAGAAAGACCCCAAGGGAACTGGAGTGCTGGCCCAGAAAAGCCCCCAGAGCTGCCAGCAGCCATAGCAGTGCCCCAGCTGCTAGGCACAGTAGCAACCATGGGCCCCCAAGCAGCAGGGAGCCATGAAGCCCCATCTAGAGAACATTGGTCCTGCCTCCACAGCCACTCAGCTCAGCCCCAACCCCCAGAAGCCCTGCTCTAGTGGGGCAGTGAAGCTGCACCCCAAAGGAAGGCAGCCTGAGCTGCCAACATGATCCCCTCTGGAAATCTGTTCAACACAGGGACCCTCTGCTGTGGCTACAGCCATAGGTGAACCGGACTCAAGGCCTCAAAGCCTCAAACAAAGAGACAGCCCCAGACACCGCAAAGTGCTTCAGTCTGTTTTTCCCCACTGATTATTGTAGGAACTTGGAGAGGGTGAGGGCAGGGATCCAGGCTCCCATTTCAGGCAGAGAAGACTAAGGTTTTGCTAGATTAAGGCGTGGCCAAGGTTGAATACCAAACAAACAAACGGTAACAATCATGATAGCTGCCAGCTCTCCAAGGTGCTTTAAATAGATGACATGTAAATGTTTACATAGATTACATAGGCATCTCCCCCCCCAAAAAAAAATCACAACTCAACTACTGCTATCTTTTTTGGGAGAGGCAGGCTCAGAAAGGTCAAGTGTCTTGCCCAAGGTCATGACTCTCAACTCTTGGGGGGCCACCCTGACACCGGGATGGGGAACAGCTCAAGTGATCTGGCTTGATCCTGGAACCTCCTTCTTCCAGAGGCCCAGACCTTGGGTTCCACCAGCCCTCAGCAGCCTGGGCTCACATGGCAGGTCTCAACACAGCATCCTGGGAAGAGGAAAGGACCAGATTGCTGGCTATGCCACTGGCTCCTGTGTGGCCTTAAGCTAGTTGCCTGCCCTCTCTGGGCCTGAGACTACACCCCTTCTTGCTCTGACCAGGCACCTTCACCTTTCCCAGCCCAAAGGCACTGTCTAGATCAGTCCCAGATAGCCACAGGTCCCCTTTCCTTCCTGAGCCAAGCCAGTCCACTTCCCAGAACAATCCAGTAGCCTCGTCCCATAGATACACCCTCTCTGCCTCCCCAAGCGTGGTGTTGGCAGGGAAAGCCCCACATACTCTCAGCTCTACTGGCCTGTCCAACTACTGCGGTCACCTCACTCCCTTGTCCAGCTGTCTCTGGCTCAGGGTCCTGCTGGCTATGGGTGGATGCAGCCAGCTCAGAACTGCCTGGCCAAGTAGCCCCAGGGACTGTATGAGGTCAGGGTCCCAGGCTCCTGTCCAGAGGCAAGAGCAGCCAAGCCTGAGGCCAGGCTGACTGCAAAGATAACTGGGAGGGAGCCAGCAGGCCTAGACCCCCAAGAGCCGTCGCTAGATATCCAGGCAACTTTTCAGCTGTCCTTAGATGGCATTAAGAAGCAGGGTGAGGATAGGGGCAAAGGGGTCCCCAGAGTCCTCCATGGGATCCCTGCAGCCAGCAGAAGGAAAACAGAATGGCTGCCTTGTTCTAGGCAGTCCAAGAAAATCGAGGAGGAAATCAAGACTGCAAGCCACCAGCAAGAGATACTACACCCTTGCCCCACCTCCATGAGGGCTCTGCTGGCCCCTCCGGCTTCCCCTTCCAACTTCCCGAATTGGGGCTCTAAGCTAGGCTCAGACCTCGGTGCCCAGTGGCCCAAGGGGGCCAGCAGGGGCAATGCCCAGCCTTGCCTCGGGGGCACACCTCTGCCACCAGTTAGGAAATGACCCAGGAGACGTCCCCCTCAAGAAATAACAACTCTAGTACCATCCATAGTCTTCCTACATGCTGGGCACCGTACCAGGCATGCTACTTGCCTTCTCTCATTTAGCCCTCACAGTGACCCTGGGAGAAAGGCATTGTAACATCCCCAGTCCCAGAGGGAGAAACTGGGCTCTGCGATGACAGGCCCCTTGTGAAGACCACAGAACTGATAAATGATGGAGGATCGGACCCCAGGTCTGCTGAACCCTAAAGCCACTGGCTGTGCTGTCTTTGAAGTTTTGCCAATACAGGCAGGCCTGGACTTTTCCTTATCTTTACAATCTACATAGTCATTACACAAGTATTTAAGGAGTACCTACTGTGTGCCTAGGTCCCTGGGTGGCACAAAGGGTTTGTGCACAACTGTGAACCTAAAGGCTGGCAGTTTGAACCCACCCAGCAGTGCTGAAGAAGAAAGGCCTGTCGATCTACTTCTGTAAAGGGTCCCACCCATTGCTGTCTAGAGACCCTATAGGACAGAGTAGAACTGCCCCATAGAGTTTCCAAAGCTGTAAGTCTTTACAGAAGCAGACTGTCACATCTTTCTCCCACAGGGCAGCTGGAGGGTTCGAACTGCCGACGTTCTGATTAGTAGCCAGCCGGGGGTTAACCACTACACCAAGAAAACCCTATGGAGCAGTTCTACTTTGTAATACATGAGGTTGTCATGAGTCTGAATCCACTGGATGACAACAGGTTTACTGGGTGCCTGGCAACAGCTGGAAGGATTTCTTCATGTAAACCCACGGCCAGAATAGCAATCCCCTCTCAAAACTAACGAAAAAAGCATCAACTTCTTAAGGAACAATTCCTATAAACTGGAGAGAAAAAATAGACATGTGTGTGGCAGGAGGCCAGGCACAACACCAACCTTTGCCAGTGAGCCAAGAGACTTTCTTGTATGGTGAAGAGAGCACTGGCCTGGGAGTCTGGCCCTAGGTTCTAACAGCAGTCCCAAGAGACTTGCTGTGCACTCTCAGAGCAGCCATCTCACCTTTCTGGACCTCCTTTCCCTCTCTAGGCCGATAACCGAGGTCTGCCCGGAGACCTCCTCGAGGGTCCCTCCCAGCGACAAATCCCTGTGGCTCGTCCCAAGCCGGCTTCCGGGAAGTCCCGGCTTGAGCTGGCATTGGAGCTTCTTGACCGGGCGGCTCCACCTCGCGACTCTGAGAGTACCAACTTGCAACCCGAAACGCGGGGACTAGAGCTGGGGGGGGGGGTAGCAGGAAAGCTACCTGGTGTCGGAGGCGACAGGGGCGGAGCGGAGGGAGGAAATGGGGGCAAGCCCAAGGAAAGAGAGGAAGAGGGAGTTGACTTTGCTGTAGGCACAGCAGTACAGATGGAGGTGAGAGGCGGCGGGGCGGAGGGCGTGGACAGCTCCGCGGACTCGCGGGCTCCGGCCACTGGTAGGTTGCCGGCGGCCCCAGGGCTGGGGAAGCGAAGTGTGGGCGCGCGCTTACCCGGTTGATCTCA
This sequence comes from Elephas maximus indicus, assembly GCF_024166365.1. Classification (NCBI taxonomy): domain Eukaryota; kingdom Metazoa; phylum Chordata; class Mammalia; order Proboscidea; family Elephantidae; genus Elephas; species Elephas maximus. Next base: position 82,048,445 of record NC_064827.1, on the reverse strand, counting down.
GCCAGCCTCCTTTCTTGCCGGGCTTTGAGCAAGCCGAACGCCTTCCCTCCTGAAGGAGACAAAGAGGCGGGCTGGAAAGCTGGGGGCCTCCCAGGGCCGCGCCCCCAGCCCTCGCCGACTTCCCGCGCGCCGCGCACCCAGCAATCCGCCCCGGGCGCACAGGTGGCGGGCAGGGGAGTTGGGCGCGAGGGCGGGGGACAACGTGGCGGGAGCGCGGGGCAGGGGCGCGGGACAACGAGAATCAGCGGTGGACAGCGGCGCGGCGCCTACCCTGGAACCTGTTGCTGAGAGCGACCGACATGCTGAGTGCGGGGCTCCCGCCGGCTCGGGACTTGGCGGCGGCGGCTTGGGATCAGGAGGAGGAACGGGCGCCTTCGGAGCTCCGGCTGCGAGTGGCGGCGGGACCGAGGGGCGGAGGGGCGGTGCGGGGCGACCGGACACACCTCCTCCCTCCCCCGTCCCGGCCCGCCTCCCCTCCCGCCCGGCAGCCGCCTGGGCCGCCGGCATCAAAGCGGCTATTATGAAGGATGCGGAGCCCGCCCGCCGGCCCGTCCCCTGGAGGACCGCGAAAATGCAGGGCACGGCGGCCTCTCTGCTCCTCGGCACGAAACTACAGGGACCTCGGCCTAGCCGCTTCCCCACCCTGAGCCGCAGGCGTCCCATCAATAAAATGATCTTATTATCCACTTCAAACCGAGTCCTGGTGGCACAACGGTTAAACGCTCGGCTGTTAACAGAAAGGTTTGCGGTTAGAATCCACCCGGTGGCTCCGTTGGAGAAAGACCTGGAGATTTGCTTCCGTAAGAATTAGACTAGGAAATCCTATGGGGAACAGTTCTAATCTGTCGCATGGGGTAGCTATGAGTCAAAATCGACTTGACGGCACACAACAGCAGTACCTACTTCATGCTGGTCGTTGTGAGTATCAAGTTCAGGCACCCAGGCAGGGAGTAAGCCTCAAGAAATGAGGCTGCTGCTACACTTATCATTGGCCTTTGCAAGGTGTACATTTTTAGAAGGGAGGCAGGATCTCAGCATTTACTGCTAATTCTTGAATGGAAAATATATAAACATTTAGTTTTTTTTATTTGAGAAAATGCATAATGATAACATATGTGACTATAATATCACTGGCACTTTAAATCCGTGAGAATGAATTCATGTTCTGTTAATAAAAACTATTGAGCACTCACTACGTGCCAGGCAATTGCCATATAGTTATAGGATACATTTAATTCCCAAAACTCTGTGACACCAGACTCCTTATTCAATGTTACAGAAAAGTCAGGAAGCTGAAGCCTGAGGCACAAGTCCACCAAGATGATAAATCAAGCCTCTAACTTCAGGAAGAGTGGGATTCAAGGTGCGGGAACCAAGGACTGGTTACTAGGGCAACCGTGTAGTCTATTGTCCAAATCAGGACCTTTCTGAGAGGGAAAGGGGCCACAGTCATAGACCAGGCTGTCCTGGGCAAACTGGACACCTGGTCACTGGTAATGGTCCCGCCACACATTCTGAGCCTCCCTGTATCTGGGGACCGGATTCAGAAAGTCTCCTTCTCCACAGACTCTTCATTTGACCCCCAGGATTGAGATCTTGGAACCAGCCAGTGATCTTCTGTTTTGTGGCTGCTCCTGGGGAGTGAAGTAGCCAGGCTTTCCCAAGAGAGGGACTGGGCAGAGAAGAAGAGAGAATGGGATGGCCAGAGTGGGCAGACTCCAGGGTAGCAGTGTGGGGGCACAGTTCCTTCCTCCCCAACACAGAGAGTGCATGCTTTGAGCCAGGTCATGCTCCTAAGCTCATTCACTGCTAGAGTTTGGATCTGGCCAGGATGTATGTCTTTGGGGAAGACACTGGACTTGTTTGATCCTCAGTCCACTGATCTGCAAAATGAGGGAAACCAGAGCTCCTGCCCTCTAGAGTTACTGGGGGCTCAGTGAGCTCCTACAGATGAAGCCCTTGGTTACCGCCTGGCCTCCAAGGCCTGTTATCTGAGCAGAGGGTGTTACATTCAGGGTGGTTTAAGCAGATAGTAAATGCTTGGAGGAGAGATGAGCAGGGCCTTAGGTCACAGCACTCAGTTAAAGGGGGATCTGGAGGTCAAAAAAAGGTGCAGACTTAGAAAACAGTTCCCAATCCAGGCTGAGCTGGCCTGTTGCCCTTGTCAGTTGAGCTGATTAGCCCTGGCCAGCCAGGGGACCACCCCACCTTTCATTGCTCAGCCAGTGGGCTACATTGCTAACCAGATATTCAATAGCTGCCACATTCCACCCCCAGCAGCAGCCCCACCTCTGGGGCTGGAGAGTGGCTCAGCACGGACTAGTCATGATCACGAGATGTCAGGCATGTCAGGTATGAGATGTCAGGCCTGAGATAACGTCGCTGTAGAATGGAGAGGAAACCTGTTCTCCAACCGTCGGGGATGCTGGGACTGGGCTTTGCTGAGCCCCATGACTTGGGCAGATAAAGGTTGGATGCCAAGAGCAGACATCAGAATGCTGTGTACCCCTGTTAGTCTAGAAGCTGGGTGGAGCCCATCAGACCCCGCCCCAGAAATCTTCAAAGAATCTTCATTTCCTCAGCACCACCCAGACCAAATGTCAATCATCAGACTCACTGTAGAGCAACTGCTTCCCTGTCCTCACACCCCCCTCCATCTACCAAGTCACTCCCCAGGTCAGTGATGTCCACTATGTCAAACCTCTGCTCCCACCTGCCTGCTTTCCGATGTTCTCTGAACCCTCTCCTCCAGCAGGTTGGGGAGAGCACAACCCTGTATCTCATTATATGGTTCTAGGCTCTCCCCCACTCCCCCCCCCCAAAAAAAGTTGCCATGTCATTAATTCCAACTCACAGCAACCCTATAGGACAGAGTAGAGCTGCCCCATAGGGTTTCCAAGGCAGTAATCTTTCTGTTGTTGTTGCTGTTGTTGAAAACATATACAGCAAAACACACACTAATTCGTTTCTACATGTACAGTTCAGTGACACTGATTACATTCTTTGAGCTGTGCAACCATTCTCACCCTCCTTTTCTGAGTTGTTTCTCCCTCTCTGACATAGACTCACTGCCCCCTAAGGTTCCTATCTTCCAAGTTGTTGTTGTCAATATGATTTCATACGGATAGTTCTTAAAAGAGTATAATGCTCAAGGCAGACCTTTTTTACTAGTTAAGCTAAACTATTGTTTGGCTTTAAGAAGACTTCAGGGGATAATTTTGGTTTAAGATAAAAAGATTATCTCAGGGCAATAGTTTCAGGGGTTTATCTAACCTTCGTTGTTCCAGGAAGCCTGGAGTCTGTGAGAATGTGCAATTCTCTTCTTCATTTTCTCCTTTTTGATCAGGATTCTTCTCTGGAATCTTTGATCAAAATGCTCAGTAATGGTAGCCGGGTACCATCCAGTTCTTCTGGTCTCATGGAAAACAAGGCAGTTGTTCACAGAGGCAATTACCCACACAGTCCATATCCTCCTCCTATTCCTGACTCTCTTTCTTCCTCTGTTGCTCCAGGTGAATAGAGACCAATTGTTGTGCCTCAGATGGTCAGTTGCAAGCTTTTAAGACCCCAGGAACTACCCAATGAACTAGGAGGTAGAACAGAAGCACTAAATACCAAGGCTGTAGTCTTTATAGAAGCAGATTGCCACATCTTTCTCCTGCAGAGCAGCTGGTGAGTTCAAACCACCAACCTTTCAGTTAGCAGCTGAGCGCTTAACCACTGTTGACCAGAGCTTCTTCCTAGCCCCAGAGATCTGCATGGTTCTGAACGGAAGGACCAGACCTGAACAAAGGGGTCAAATGTATCCCCTCTCCCAGAAAGCTGGAACTGGGATGGTGTTTCCCACTTGCCTCTGTCAAGCACTTGGACTGATGATATATAAACCTGAGGGTCATGGTGGGGGAAGTCACAGCAGAGGGCAGTAAGCGGTTCTCTTCACCGAGTGGAAGAAGGGCAAAGAAAGCTCCTGTGCTTGGAGAAAAGAAGGAAGCAGAGGCAGAGACCAAAGGGAGGGGGAGGGAGATCGTCTGTCCCCTCCAGCCATGGGCCAGGCCGCCCAGGCAGTCTCCAAGGAGGCCTGGCAGCCTTTCTGCCCCAGGCTTCCAGGAGACCCTCCCATGTCCTCCCAGTGAACTCTTTTCTGCTTACACCAGCTTGGGAGGGGTTTAGTCCTGGTGGCTCCATACTCCCATCCTGGGTTCTCAGTGTGACCCCATGCTGCAGCAAGCCAGGCTCCCGCCCTATACACCCCAGTCTGCTGCCCACCCTCTTGCCTGGAATGTTCCCTTCCTCTGTGTCCCCACCCTTGGAGCCTAGCCTCAAGCCCTCCTCCTCCTCTATGTGGCTCTCCCTCTTTCGTCACTGGTGTCCTCTTCTGCCCCCACTGTGTCACTTGGTTGAGTTCATCGTTTCCTGTCTTAATGTCTCCAGACTGAGGCTCCTCCCTCCCCTTACCTCCAGCCCCAAACTCTCCTACCCCTAGACTTTGACTGATGAGCCCCCAAAGCAGAGAGGAGAGAACTGTGCCGTTGGTCACAGGACCCCTGCAAAGCCCACCAGTGGGAAGAGTTGCTGGCAAAGCCCGTGAACAGAAGAGACACTGGGACATCCTCCAAGTACTCCCTGGGCACTGGGTGTGTGCTCACACTCAGGTGTGCTCGTGTGTGCACCCTGCCCCAGGCTCTGTGTGGGTGGGGTGTAAGTCTGCATCCAGGGTGGCGCGTCTGTACCCACAGCAAGGACCTCAACCAGCATGGGAGGATCAAAGACACACCCAGCTCAGCAAAGAGGGCCTTTATTTCCATTAAACAGAAGAACTCCACACTGTCACCTGTCCCCTCTAGCCCCAGGTGCACTTTGGGGAATGGGGTACACTTGTGACTCAGGTAGGAGGAGCTGTGGAAGTGGGGTCCCAGCACCAAGACCCAGCAGCCTGGTTCTGTTGGCAGATGGCCCAGGAAAGGGGAAGGAGGAAGCGCCAGGAGGAAATGCTGAGACTCCTGGGCAGAGGCGGGCACAGGGCTGGCCACTGGAGGATTCCCCAGGCAGGACAACCTGGAACATCAGCCAGGACTCCCCACCCCTGGCAGCCTCCCTGGCAGCAGGTTGTTGAGGAAGTGGCATTCAAAGGCCAACCAGAGTCAGTGGGGTCACAAAGGGGTGGTCTTGGTAACCTATCTGAGCCCCTCAGGCCCCTGTAGTCTCCACTCTTTGGACAGGCCACAGGCTGAAAGGCCCAGGGCAGGGCAATTTCTTTGGTGAGCCTGGTCCAGTCCCAGGGTCCTGAGAGTGAGGCAGCTGATGAAGCCAATGGCACCCCTGCCAGGGGTGGGCCTTGCCCCTGGCCGACCTAGCAGCCTGTACCACATTACATTCCTTGGCCTGTCTGGTCGCTTGGCTGTGGAGGGCTGCTGGGTACGCGTGGTGGGTGATGGCTGTGTGTGTGGGTGGGGGGGGGAGCTACAGCAGGACAGACAGGGTCACTCTGAGACTGGGGGCTCTGGCTCTTGCTGAACGCATCCCAGATCTCTGTGCATGCTGTCCCGCAGCTTCCCAGGTGCCAAGCCTGCATGTGTCCTTGCTTTCTGGAATAAGAATGGGTACATTAGAGCCACAGAGTATTTAATATAAAAACTCACCCAGCATCCAGAGGGTGTGTAGCACAGAGCTGGCTCCCAATAAATACCTGTGGATTGACTGTAACGTGTGCGTATGCATGGATGGGCTTTGACACCTGTGCATCATACACATAGGCATGCATGCACAACAGGTACACGTGCGGGTGTGTACCTATTATTGACACTGGGTGAGGGCGCGCGCTGTGGATGCCTAGTGAAGCATGTGTGCACACTCACTCTGGTATGCTCATACTCTGCTGGCAGGACAGTGCTATGGGACAGACTTGGAGGGCATGTGAGTATTCACACGGGAGGGGAGGCAGCAGCAGGCTCTGGTAAGTGTGCCTGTATGGGTACACCTGTGGGGTGTGTGTGCATGCCCTGGGCCGCGTACACAAGGGGGACAGGTGAGGAAGTATGCACTGAGGTTTGGGTGGCCCTCACTGCCAGCTGGCACAGCCCTCAGGCAGGCTGTGCAGGATGGCTTCCAAGTTCTGCTTGTCAGCACGGATCTCAGCAAGGTCACTTTCAAAGTCCTGGATCTGCAGCTCCTGCTGCTCAGACTCCTGCTCCAAAAGCCTCAGTTTCCCCTGCAGGGCCCCTAGTGAGCCCAGCTGAAGCCTCAGGTGCTCCAGGGCTTGCTGGGTCTCATTCAGGGCCTGGGCTGGGGCTCGGTGGGTGTCCAATGACCCTGCAGAGGAGCAAAGGGTAGTCTTAGGATGGGCCAGCCCCCTTGTGGGCTCCAGGAGCCCATTTAGCCCTGAGACTTCCCAGCTCGAACCTTCCAGAATTCTGACTGCCGAGGCCTGCCAGAGAAAGCAGGGACCAAGAGGGCAGTGTGGTGAGGGTGGAGAGGACCGGGTCTGGGCATTTGTCCAGGCTCATATGCAGACTCGGCAATGTTGCCCCGGGTGGCACTGGGCCACTGTTAATTTTTGCTGTATCATTACTATTATTGTTAAAAATGGCAGCCTTGGGTGGGTCCTCAGTGAGCCCCAGTTTCCTTATGCATAAAGTGGTATGTGTGAGAGGTCCCCATGATTTCTGCTGGCTCAAGCATGCTGTGTCAATTCACCAAGAGCCACATTTACAGGCATGGCCTGAGCGCTGGGATGTAGGAGGATACCAGGCTGGACAGAAGGGTCTCTGCCCCAGGGAAGTTGGCTTCAGAATGATGGCTGGGCAGCAGATAGGGCAGGAAAGACTGTAGGCCTGGCAGCCAGGCAGCAGGGTTCTGGTCCTGGCCCTGCAGGTATTAGTACCATCTCTTGGGGTTAAGGACTTATCTGAGCCTCCCCAAGTGTAAAACAAGGAGGTAGGCAGGTGCTTCATAGGGGCCCTCCATAATTCATACTGGAAGTTGGTGGTGGCAATAATGGATTTTCCTGTACCTCAGTGCTCCCCAAGGCCCTGAATTTCCTGGGCATTGAAGGCCAGTTAGAAGGCAGGCCAGAGCCAAGCCAGAGGGCAGGAAGAGGCAGAGAGGAAATTGAAGTGATGGTAGGTGGGAACAGAGGTGATGGTGACTGGGAGTGGGGGTAATGGTGGGTGGGAATGGAGGTGATGGTGTGTGGGGGTGAAGGTGATGGTGGTGGGGAGTGGAGATGATAGTGACTAGGGGCAGAGGTGATGGTGACTGGGAGCAGAGGCCATGGTGGGTGGGAGTTGACATGATGGTGACTAAGAGTGGTGGTGGTGGTGGGAGTAGAGGCATGGAATCCACCAGCTGCCTCCCCCCTCTGGTCTTTGTTACCTTGTCACGAAGTGTGACATTCAGCAGAAAGATAGCTCAGCCACAATGGGGGAGGGGGAGTCCCAAGCTTCTAACCCCAGGGGATTTGCCTGGACCTCAGTGCTCCCCAAGGTCCTGAATTTCCTAGGCATTGAAGGCCAGTTAGAAGGCAGGTCAGAGCCGAGCCAAGGGGCAGGAAGAGGCAGAGAGGACGCTGAAACCATTCTCTGAAGTCACCTTTAAACTAAGAAACAGCCTGAAGAGTAAAGATTGTCACCCTTGAGTATTGCATTTAAAAAAAAAAATTATCTATATAATTTACCAAAGGGTCAAAAGCTATTTTAAAGCATACCTGAGAAGGCTGGGAGGCAGGGAAATAAAATAAATACGAGTGAAACAACTAGAACAGAAATAACGAGAATTTTGACACAATGTGAGGAATGTAACCCATGTCACTGATCATTGCATCTAGAAACTGTGGAATGGGAGCAGGTTTTGCTGTGTGTATTTTCATCAAAAGTAAAATAAAAACAAAATAACCCTATGGAGCCCAGCTTTACTCTGACACACATGGAGTCATCATGAGTCGGAGTCAACTAGAGGGCAACTGTTTTTTTTATGCCTATTTGTGGTGGACACACCTAAGGTGACCCCCCCCCCCCTTGTACAATCCCCTCCCTTTAAGTACGGGTGGAACCTGTGACTTGCTATTAACCAATAGAATATGAGGGAAATGATGGAACATCACTCCCTTGATAAGGTTATATTAGAGACTCCCTTGCTGGCTTTGAGAAATTGTCATGTAGTGAGGGCCACATGGCAAGGAGTGCAGGTGGCCTCTAGGAGCTGAGGGAAGCCTCAGCTGAGAACCAGCAAGAACTCAAGGACTCAGCTGTTACAACCACAAGGCAATGAATTCTTCCAACGACCCAAAGGAGCTTGGAAGCAGCATTTTCCCCAGTCAAGCCTCTGATGAGATCACAGCCCCGACCAACACCTGGACTACAGCCTTGTGAGCCCCTGAGCAAAGTACCCAGCTAATCCACACCCACACTTCTGACCTGCAGAAACTGTGAGATAGTAAACATGTGTTGTTTAAGATTTTAAAAAAGAAAGAGAGGCAGAGAGATGCTGAGGACCTGCTGCACCTGGGCAAGTCCTGCTCCCAGCAAAGACCTTGAGGGGTCTCACCACCCGCAGGGAAGTCTAAACGGCCCGACCTTTGAGGAGTTTCAGAATACAATCAAATTATGAAAACCTGTTGCTGTCAAGTCAATTCCAACTCATAGTGACCCAATAGAGCAGAGTAGAACTGCCCCATAGGGCTTCCAAGGAGTGCCTGGTGGATTTGAACTGCTGACCTTTTGGTTAGCAACCATGGTGCGCCTGCGTGGTGTAGTGGTTAAGTAACACAGCTGCTAACCAAAAGGTAAAAAAAAAAAACCAGTGCCGTTGAGTCGATTCCGAACTCATGCAGTTCATATCCACCAGGCACTCCTTGAAAACCCTATGGGGCAGTTCTACTCTGCCCTATAAGGTCGCTATGAGTCGGAATCAACTTGACAGCAATGGGTTTTTTTTATTTTGGTTTCACATTACAGTCAGTGCTCTACCTGCCCAGACCAAGGTTCCCAGGGGGAGGGGCCAGGTGTGTGTGGTTCACTCCCACATCTCCAGGTTAAGCACAATGCAGGCCCAGAGTTTGCTGAGTGAATGAATTAATAACGAGTGACAACAACAACTGCCAGGGTAGAACATGTGCCAAGTTCTTGAGTTAGGGGCAGTCTAATGGCCACGAGCACGCACTCTGACTCATGGCAGTGACTCACTGGCTGTGTGAGCCTAGTAATGCTGTGCTTTCTGTAAAACGAGCAAGAGAATAACAGTCCTCACCTGAAAAGGTTCTTATGAGAATTCTATAAGATCATGTGTGTGAATAATAGCTTAGTGTAGGCCTGGTGTCCAGACAGAATGCAGAACACAGAGATTCTTCCTCTTATTAGTAATAATAAAAACTAAATGTGTATGCTATTCACTTCAGCCCAACTCCTCTGACTATCGCCCCCTTCCACCCCGTCCCACACACCAGTGCCTCCAGAGCCTAAACACCTTGGCAGGTGCTGTCCCCTTCTTCTGAAATGTCTCCTTGTGAAAGTCAATCTCCAGTTCTACCTCCTCCATCAGAATTGCTATTTACTGAGTTTCTCATCACATACTAAGCACTGTGATTGCACTTTCTAAATCATTCTATTGTTACTCCCACTTTACAGATAGGGGAAGCGAGGCTCAGAGGGGTGGAGTGACTTGCCCAAGATCTCATGGGCAGGAAGAACAGAGCCAGCCTTGAATCCTAGTTTGTCTGATTCCAAAGCCAGCACTTGATTGTTGATGCCACACTAGCTTAATTGACGTTCTCTCTCTTTTTCTCAGGCCCTTCCTCACGGAGTATTGACCTGCTCATTGGGCACATAGCTCTGTACTTGTATGTGGTGGTTTTCTGTGCATCTCTCCCCCACCAGGCAAAAGCCTCTGGAGACACAGAGAATTATTCAAAGTGAATTCACTTCTGGATACTCACCCTGCGTCGTGTAGGGTACCTGGGGCAGCTACGAATGCTTGTGATTGACCACAGAATGGGAATGGCGGAAGCCATGGAGATGACAAGGAAGAAATCTTCCCCAGGACTGGGTGCCTTGCAGAAAGCTCCCAGGGGTGTCCCAGGGGCCCAGGGGTTCTGGACCCAGCCTCGGAGTCTCCTTACCCAGCCTGGCAAGTAGCTCCGACAAAGCCTTCATGTCCATTTCCAGGGATATGCGCGACTCCCGGATCTGCCACGCCAGCTCGCTCAGCCCGGCACCCACCTTCCGGGGAGAGGGAGGAACAGATGAGTGGTCCCCTCCTGGCTGTGGGGTAGGGGGAAATAGGGTGGGGGGCCTTGGCAAACATACCCACTCAGCTTCCTCAAGCTCCTGTCGGCGCGCTCCAGAGGCCAGCGCCTGCTGGGAGGCCTGGCAGAGCGTTGCCTTTGTCTGGCTGGTCAGCCGGCTGGCACGACGCCGCTCCTGTTTCCCTTTCCTCAGCAAAGCCTTGGCAAGCTATGGGGTGGGTGGTAGTGGCAGGGAGAGAAGGCGAGTTGAGTAAGTCCTCTACCTCGGGGGGTAGAGTGCTCTTGTGGCAATAATGCCAAGCAGGCATCTGCTTTGTGCACCAGATCATTAATTCATGCATTCAACACATACACACTGGATGCTCACTAGGTGCCAGGTGCTGTGTAAATTGCTGGATCTACTCATGTGTCCCCAGAGGAGAAATTCCAACTATTTTAAGGATGGGGAAACAGAAGCACAGAAAAGAGTAGGGGCTAGCCAAGGCCGAAGTGGCAGGAGCAGATATCAGTCCTCAGTATTCATACTTCGAATTCAGCACTTCCTCTAGACAACCATGAAGGAAGTTTACTTAGGGCCTGAGCAACAAAGTCAGTGACAGCACCAGGAGACACACATCATCAGAATTTGGCCCTAATTAAAAATGAAAGAAACTCTATGGGACAGCTCTACTCTGTCCTATAGGGTCGCTATGAGTCGGAATCGATTTGACAGCACTGGGTTTTTAAAAATGAAAAGCCTAGAAGTTTAGGCAGTCAAGTCAAACATTCTGGTGTGAGTCCTGATCAGGTGATTTAATTTACTGAATGTTCTGGGCCTCAATGTCCTTGACTGTAACATGGGCACAGCAACAACATATTTCATGAGGAATCAACAAGATCACCCATGTGAAGCCCCTAAGCTCAGAGCCTGGGATCCCTGAAAACTTGTAAGTGTGGAATAAGGAAGACTGAAGAAGAATTGATACCTTTGAATTATGGTGTTGGCAAAGAATATTGACTATACCATGGACTGCAAGAAGAACAAACAAGTCTGTCTTGGAAGAAGTACAGCCAGAATGCTCCTTAGATGTGAGGATGGTGAGACTTCGTCTCATGTACTTTGGACATATTAACAGAAGGGACCAGTTCCTGGAAAAGGACATCATGCTTGGTAGAGTAGAGGGTCAACGAAAGAGAAGAAGACCCTCAGCAAGACATATGGACACAGTGGCTGCAACAATGGGCTCAAACATAGCAACAACTGTGAGGTTGGCTCAGGATCAGGCAGCTTTTTGTTCTGTTGTACATGGGGTCACTATGAGTCAGAACCAACTCAATGGTACCTAACAAGAACAACATCCTGCATCAGACACAAGAAAGGGGGCAGATCTGCAGGGGCAATGTTTGTCCTACAAAAGGGTAGCTGTTATATGACAGTCCTCCCACAGGCCAAGGGGTAGGAAAGCTGCTGCCACCATGTCTGCAACCCTGACCTTAGCACTGTCCTTAGCCAGCAGCTCTGCTTCTCTGCCCTTCTTCTTGGCAGTAGAGGAGACAGATGCCACATTTCCCAGCATCCTCTCCACCTGCTTGGTCTTCTTCTTCGTGTCTGAAAGGAGCCGGTCCTGGATGATGCCTGCCTTCCTCCTCAGTGTGGCCTGGTCCTTGGGCTGAGGAAACTGCAGCTTCATTTCTGCAAATCCAGCAGAGGCTATGTCAGGAGAGCTGGGATCACATCTTAAGGGCCTGCCGGATGGTCACTGCAGATGCCTGACCAACCCCAGACCCTCAGACAATGTGATTCAAGATGCATGAGATCTGTGTGTAAACTTCTCAGGCTAATCCAAGAAACAGTGAGATATCATGCTCAATGTATTTAAAGATTTGTATTTTATTATAATACTTATTAAAGTCATGAAATTTTATGATGGCCAATGCCTGAGCTGGTGGCAGGAGTGGGGAGCCACAGTATTAATCCATCCAGTTCTTTATTTTTATATACTACCTATTTCTAAAAAAAAAAGGCTTTAAGGCAGCTTACAGTGACAGATAAATCAGTAATTGAATCATTAAAAAAAATAACAGTCATATATAATTGGGAGGATGGGGAAGGGAAGAGGAGAAGTGAGAAGTACCAGAAACTTAGGATATGACATTGCAGGAACCAAATACACTATTTACCTCTGAGCTTCCTAGCAGCCAAGACAAAAATGGAAATTCTACAATTCACATAGGTTTTATTGTCTAATAAGAAGTCATTTTCCTCTGTGTAAAGAAACAAGGATTTTTTTTCTTTCAGTAAATTCTAAGGGAAATTTATCATAAAGAATACTGAGTATAGTAGACAAAATCAAATTTTAAAAATAATCAAGCCTTCTAATTTTTAGGGACATAATAAGTGATCTACGAAGATAATTCAAAAATTAGATCTAATTTGATTTTTGTACAACAAATTTGTGTTTCTTAAAGTACATTCTGTGGAACACTAATTCTCAAAGTGTTAATAAATATTAGGGAGAAATGTCAGTTAAGTTTAAATAAAGTGAACCAGGTTTCTTTATAACAGGACTTCTCAGAGCCTTTAATATTCTAAAGCGTGCACTATGAGGTCTCCAGAGGGCGCTACAGCATGCAGCATTTCCTAAATTTCCTGGAACACAAACTCTCTCTTGGCAGAGCATACCAATGGCTAGGGGACTCCAGGCCATAGCCTGGGAAAGGCACCTCTAGGTTCCTTTTATCCTGAACAAGAACCGAGCACATGCCAACTGGTGGTACGAGAAGGTGTCTCTGAAATGGAGTGGGAATGGAAAAAGGAGGCTGTGGTTAGAGGATCAAGGTTGGTCCTTGTGTGGATTACTGCACCGCACCAGGTAGGCAACTTTCTGTTCAGAACATGTAAGAGCTTTCTCATTCTTAGAGCCATCCAACGATGAAAAGGTGATATTGTGTGAGACAGCTAATACTCTGTCACCAGAGGCAGGCAAACCGAGGGCAGTGAGCTCCATGCCTGGTGTGGGGTTATAGAAGGCGACTTTAAGAACCCTTATAATTCTAATGTTGTTGTGTGCCATCGAGTTGATTTTCAACTCACAGCGACCCCATGTGACACAGCAGAACTGCCCCGTAGGGTTTCCTAGGCTGTGATCTCTACAGAAGCAGATCACCAGGTCTTTCTCCCAAAGGTTGGGTTCAAATTGCCAGCCTTTCGGTTAACAGCCAAGGGCATAACCATTGCATCACCAGGACTCCTTGGTGCAAATTGTTAAGCGCTCAGCTACTGGATGAAAGGTTGGTGGTTTGAATCCACCCAGTGGCGACTCGGGGGACAGGCCTGGTAATCCACTTCTATAAAGATCACAGCCTTGAAAACTCTATGGAGCAGTTCTACTCCGCATACATAGGGTCGCTGTGAGTTAGAATCAACTTGATGGCAACTAATAGCTAATTAAATAACTCTAATGTTCTAAAATTCTGACATTTGCCACTACATATCTCATTTTTCTAGACCACTCTAGAGATGTAAAAGCATGTCCACACCTTTCCCATCAGAAGCCCCACACCAGTGGGTGACTAGGACTTCAATTCACCGAGGAAACTGGTGACTAGGAGGCACTGACCAGCTCACCTTCTGCACTGGAAGCCCTGGGTCCTTGGCTGGATCTATGTCACTGATGGGCGGGGAATAGAGGGTAGGGGGAAACTGTTGATCCAAGAAGATGACAGAGACTTCATCTGGGGCTCAGGGTGCATTCCTGCCTTACCCAGTGCTTTGGTACAGAGCCACAGATAAAGGGGGTGGACTTCTCTCTGAAGCAAAGAAAGCTTCTCAGAAGCCCATTACACAGGGGCACACTGAGGCTGAGAAATGTAATACTGCTGGTGTCTACTCCTGGCTCAGGTATGACCCAGGGATGTACATTAATTCCTTTCCTTAGCCTACTTATCTGTTAAATGGGGACATTTGACCTCATTTTCCCAAAGCTCAAAGTAAACCTTGACTGGCATCAGTCCATACCCCCTGTTAAAGAGAATCTCCCTTTCCCTCCTCTCAGCCCCAATTGGAGATTGGACCAGGGCAGCCATATTTGTACCAGGTAACCTGACCCTGGCCAGAGTGGACCAGACCGGGGGTGGACAGCTGACAGCATCAGATCCTCTTCACATCACGTCCTGAGGGACTCTGAACTGTGGTCTGATGACACTGGGTTTTGGAGGGAATGGCCACATGGGCAAGTCCTCAAGTGAGTGGTGGTATGTGAGGCCAGGAGAGATGAGCAGACATGGCAGAAGTCCTGAGAGGTGGAGGGAATGGACTTCTGTCCCTGGCAACCAAGCCTGCCCTGGCTAAGTTGAGACTCTAGGTAGCTGTCATGAATACCTGTGGGCCACAGAACCCGTGGCTCGGAAGGCACTCATACCTTCCAGGTCAGCCAGCAGTGTCCTGGCTCCCATGACGGTCACTGTGGCAGCCTGGACAGATGAGGAAGCCCGCGTCAGGGCGGCTCTGGCCTCCTGGTGCAGCTGTGCAGAGGAGAAGAGAGTGGCTCCAGGTTAGGTGACCACCTGAAAGCTGGTCAGGTGTGCACCAAACCCACATGTGGGGTCCCAAAATTTCACCAAAATACTGAAACTGTTTTTCAGAAGTACCTGATTTATTTTATTTTACAAATGTTAAACCCTTGAATATGTCTCCCAAGACATTACCTATCTCAGAAAAGCTCAGAAGAAAACTGGAGCACAAATAGTGAATCTGTTTATTAGGCAACATTTACTCTTAGAAAATCAATTTCTTTCCCACTCAGTAGCCTACACCAGTTGTTGTTGAGCCAATTCCGACTCACAGTGGCCTCAGAGTAGAACTATCCTCCACAGAGTTTTCAATGGCTAGTATTTGGAAGCAGATTGCCAGGCCCTTTCTTCCCCCAGTAAACTAGTGTAGACTAGGTATATAAAGAATGTGGACTTGACCAAGAGACAGAAAGAGCCACATAAGCCGGAGACTACATCAGCCTGAGACCAGAAGAACTAGATGGTGCCCAGCTACAACCGATGACTGCCCTGACAGGGAACACAACAGAGAATCCCTTAAGAAGCAGGAGAACAGTGGGATGCAGACCTCAAATTCTCATAAAAAGACCAGTCTTAACGGTCTGACTGAGACTAGAAGGACCCCAGAGGTCAAGGTCCCCAGACGTTCTGTTAGCCCAAGACAGGAACCATTCCCAAAGCCAACTCTTCAGACAGGGATTGGACAGGACTATAAGATAGAAAATGATACTGGTGAGGAGTGAGCCTCTTGGATCAAGTAGACACATGAGACTATGTGGGCAGCTCCTGTCTGGAGGGGAGATGTGAAGGCCGAGGAGGACAGAAGCTGGCTGAATGGACCAAGAAATACACGGTGAAGAGAAGGAGTGTGCTGTCTCATTAGGGAGAGAGCAACTAGGAGTATAGACTAAGGTGTATATAAGTTTTTGTGTAAGAGACTGACTTGATTTGTAAACTTTCATTTAAAGCACAATAAAAATTTAAAAAGAATATGTTCTGCATTGGTGAGTGGTGTCTGGGTCTTAAAAGCTATAGAGCAGCCATCTAAGATGCATCGATTTGTCCCAACCCACCTGGAGCAAAGGAGAATGAACACAAAAGACCCAAGGAAAATATGAGCCCAAGAGACAGAAAGGGCCACATAAACCAGAGACTCCACCAGCCTGAGACCAAAAGAACCTGATGGTGCCCAGCTGCCACCAATGACTGCCTTGACAGGGAACACAATACAGAGTCCCTTAAGAAGCAGGAGAAAAGCAGGGTGCAGAACTCAAATTCTAGTAAAAAAGACCAGACTTAATGGTCTGACTGAGACTGGAGGGACCCCAGAAGACATGGTCCCCGGACTCTTTGTTAGCCCAGAACTGAAACCATTCCTGAAGCCAACTCTTCAGACAAAGGTTAGACTGGAGTATAAGACAGAAAATGATACTCGTGAAGAGAGTGCTTCTTAGCTCAAGTAGGTATATAAGACTAAATGGGCAGCTCCTGACCAGCGGCGAGGTGAGAAGGCAGAAAGTTTCAGGAGCTGGTTGAACGGACTTGGGAAATTCAGGGTGGAAAGGAGGAGTGTGCTGTCACATTACAGGGAGACCAACCAGGGTCACATAACAACGTATGCACAAATTTTTGTATGAGAAACTAACTTGAATTGTAAACTTTCACTTAAAGCACAATAAAAAATAAAATATATATATTAAAAAAAAAAAAGAATGTGGACTTGAAGAGCCAGCATATGATGAGCCCTGAACACTTGAAGGATGCGAAAGACAGGAGGAAGGTGGGAGCATCATGGCGAGCTGGAAGAGCACTGGGCAAGCAGGCATCTGCACACCTGGAATCTCGACCTGACTCTGCTACAGCTCTCAGAGCAGCTGCGGGGATGAGGGCACCTCATCCACAGAGCAGGGTGTTGGACCAGATCGTTAGTACTACCTGTCTTAGCTATCTAGTGCTGCTATTGCAGGAAAACCGCAAGTGGATGGCTTCAACAAAAGGAAATTTATTCTCTCACTGCCTAGGAGGTTAGAAGTCTGAATTCAGGGTGCCAGCTCCAGGGGAAGGCTTTCTCTCTCTGTTGGCTCTGGGAGAAGGTCCTTGTCATCAATCTTTCCCTGGTCTAGGGGCTTCTCAGTGCAGGGGCCCCAGGTCTAAAAGACATGCTCTCTCCCAGCTGTTTCTTGGTGGTATGAGCTCCCTCTGTCTCTCTGCTCACTTCTCTCTTTTATATCTCAAAAGAGATTGACTCAAGACACAACCTAATCTTGTAAATGGAGTCCTGCCTCATTAACATAATTGCCTCTAATCCTGCCTCATTAACATCATAGAGGTAGGATTTACAACATATAGGATAATCACATCAGATCACAAAATGGACAACCACGCAATATTGGGAATCATGGCCTCACCAAATTGACATGCATTTTGGGGGGACACAGTTCTATCCATAACACTAACCCTGGGGACCCAACACAGCACAGTTCCCCCACTATGTGCTGAGCACTGGGCCTAGCTCTTCAGATAAAATCTCTCATAATCCTCACGAGGAGGGTTATACCCTATTTCCTAACTTTAAGGGAAAAGTAAAAATGGCTACCAAATTTTTCCTCCCCTGTTAATATAAATTTGCTGACCCCTAAGTTTCCTATCTAAAGTTTTGAGTTGCTATTGTCAATTTGATCCCATACAGATAGTACTTTAAAAGAGCTCAATGCTCAAGGCAGACATTCTTCACTAAAAAAAAAAAGCTAAATTGTTTGGTTTTGAGAAGATCTCAGGGGATATTTTTGGTTTAAGTCTTAGAGAGATCCATAGGGTTTTTATTGGCTGATTTTTCAGAAGTAGATTGCCAGGTCTTTCTTCCAAGTCTGTTGTGGTCTGGAATCTCTGCTGAAACCCGTTCAACATCATAGCAACATGCAAGCCTCCACTGACAGACGGTTGGTGGCCGTGCTTGAGATGCAGTGACCGGAAATCTAACCGGGGTTTCCCTCAAGGAAGGTGAGAATTCTATCACTGAACCACTCGAAAAGATCAGGGGCCGCAGGGGGATGAATAGGGAAAACAAAGAGCATTTTTAGGGCAGTGAAACTATTCTGCACAATACTGTAATGGTGGACACGTGACATTATGCAGTTTTCAAAACCTACAGAACTATCCAATACAAAGTGAGTCCTAGTGTAAACTGTGCACTTAAGCTAATGATAACGTATCAACATTGGTTCATCAATTGTAACAAATGTACCACATCAATGCAAGATGTTAATAATAGAGGAAATTGTGCTTTGGGTGGGGTCACAAAGGAACTCTCTATACTTTCTGGGCAATATTTCTGTAAAATTAAACTGCAGTGTATTAAAAAAAAAAAAGGCTACCAAATAAACAATCCCTGCAACAATTGACAGGATATGAATAAGGTGTATACACTAGTCTTTCGATTTTAATATTTACCATATTATATGCAAATAACACACACCTTCCATGTTTGTTTGCTAACTGTGCCCTCCTCCCTCAAGGTATTTTCGTAAGCATACTACGCTGAATTTTTTTACAGCAACATGTGAAAGAAAAAAAGTGGCATAGCAGCGCTTATGAAAATACCTTGTGGGGGGAGGGTGCAGATGGCAAACAAACATAGAAGGCACGAGTTATTTGTATAAAAGTACGATAGTTGCTGAGTTTAGGTAAAATGCCAATTTAAGGGGAATCTGGTGAAGAAGGGGGTAGGCATTCCTCACTTTATTACGCCTCACTTTATTGCTCTTTGCAGATACTGCATTTTTTACAAATTGCAGGTTTGTGGCAACCCTGCATCGAGCAGGTCTCTTAGTGCCATTTTTCCAACAGTATGTGCTCACTTCATGTCTCTATGTCATATTTTGGTAATTCTTGAAATATTTCAAACATTTTCATTATTATTATATCTGTTATAGTGATCTGTGATCAGTGATCTTTGATGATATTATTGCAATTATTTTGGGGTGCCATGAACTGCACCTATATAAAACAGTGAACTTAATAAATGTTGTGTGTGTTCTGACTGCCCCACCAACTGGCTGTTCCCCCATTTCTCTACCTCTCCTCAAGCCTCCCTACTCTCTGAGACATGACAATATTGAAGTTAGGCCAGTTAATAACCCTACAATGGCCTCTAAATGTTCAAGTGAAAGGGAAGAGGGGTAAATCCCTCAACATAAAAAAAAACCTAGAAATGATTAAGCTTAGTGAGGAAGACATATCGAACACCGATAGGCCAAAACTAGGCCTCTTGCACCAATTAGCCAAATTGTGAACGCAAAGGAAAAGTTCTTGAAGGAAATTAAAAGTACTACTCCAGGGGGACATCTAGCTCAACTGGCATAACACAGTTTATAAAGAAAATGTTCTACATCCTATTTCAGTGGGTAGCACCTGGGGTCTTAAAAACTTGTAAGCATCCATCTAAGATACTCCACTGGTCCCACCCCATCTGGTGCAAGGGAGAATAAAGCAGACTGAAGACACAGGGAAGGATTAGTCCAAAGGACTAATGGACTGCAACTACCACAGCCTCCACCAGACTGAGTCCAGCACAACTAGATGGTGCCTGGCTACTACCACCAACTGCACTGACAGGGATCACAGTAGAGGGTCCTGGACGAGCTGGAGAAAAATGTAAAACAAAATTCAAACTCACAAAAAAGACCAGACTTATTGGTCTAACAGAGACTGGAGAAACCCCAAAGGTATAGTCCCAGAATACTCTTTCAACTCAGTACTGAAGTCACTCTTGAGGTTCACTCTTCAGCCAAAGATTAGACAGGCCCATAAAACAAACAATAATATGTGTAACTCAACCATATGTGAGACTGAATGGGCACAGCAGCCCAGGGGCAAGGACAAGAATGCAGGAGGGACAGGAAAGCTGGGCGAGTGGAAATGGATAACCCAAGATCAAGAAGGGGAGGGTGTTGACACGTCACTGGGTTGGCAACTAATGTCAAAAAACAATATGCGTATTAATTGTCTAATGAGAAACTAATTTGCTCAGTAAACCTCCATCTAAATCACATTTTTAAAATAGTCCTACTCCAATGAACACACAAATGAAAAGAAAGTGAAACAGCCTTATTGATGATATGGAGGAATTTTTAATGCTCTGAATATAAAGATTAAGCCAGTCACAACATTGCCTTAAGCCAAAGCCTAATCCAGAGCAAGGCCCTCACTCTAACTGTACGAAGGCTGAGAGAGGTAAAGAAGCTACAGAAGAAAACTTGAGGCTAGCAGAGGTTGGTTCATGAGGTTTAAGGAAGGAGGGCATCTCCATAACATAAAAGTGCAAGGTGAGGCAGCAGCAAGATTTTCAATGCAGATCAAACAGCCTGGAAGAAGATGTCAGTCTAGGACTTGTATAGCCAGAGAGAAGTCAATGCCTGGCTTTGAAGCTTCAGAAGACAGGCTAATTCTCTTGTGATGGGCTAATGCAACTGGTGAATTTAAATTGAAGCCGTTTGGAAAATCCTAGGGCCCTTAAGAATTATGCTAAATTTACTTTGCCTGTGCTCTACAAATGGAACAACAAAGCCTGGATGACATCACATCTGTTTACAACATGGTTTACTGCATATTTTAAGTCCGCTGTTGAGACCTACTGCTTAGAAAAAAAGATTCCTTTCGAAATATTACTGCTCATTGACAATGCACCTGGTCACCCAAGAACTCTGTCTGATGGAGATGTACAAGGAGATTAATGTTTTCATGTCTGCTAACACAACATCCATTCTGCAGTCCATGGATCAAGGAGTAGTTCCAACTTTAAAGTCTTACTATTTAAGAAGTACATTTTGTAAGGCTGTAGCTGCCATAGACAGTAATTCTTCTGCTGAATCTGGGCAAAGTAAAGTGAAACCCTTCTGGAAAGGGTTCACTATCCTAGATACCATTAAGAACATTCATGATTCATGGGAGGAGGTCAAAACACCAACATTAACAGGAATTTGGAAGAAGTTAATTGCAACCCTCATGGATGACTTTGAGGGGTTCAAGACCAGTGGAGGAAGTAACTGCAGATGCGGGTGAGAATAGCAAGAGAACTAGAACTAGAAATGGAGCCTGAAAATGTGACTGAATTGCTGCAATCTCATGATAAAACTTTAACAGATGTTATGGATTGAATTGTGTACCCCCAAAATGGGTGTCACCTTGGCTAGGCCATGATTCCCAGTATTGTATGGTTGTCCACCATTTTGTGATCTGATGTGATGATACCATATGTTGTAAATCCTAACTAACTTGTATGTTGTTAATGAGGCAGAATTAGAGGCAGTTATATTAATGAGGCAGGGCTCAATCCATAGGATTAGGTTGTATTTTGAGTCAATCTCTTTTGAGATATAAAAGAGAGAAGCGAGGAGAGAGACCTCATACCACCAAGAATGAATAACCAGGAGGGGAACATGTTCTTTGAACCCTAGGTCCCTGCGCTGAGAAGCTCCTAGACCAGGGAAAGATTGATGATAAGGACCTTCCCCCGAAGCCAACAGACAGAAAAAACCTTCCCCTGGAGCCGGCACTCTGAATTCCGACTTCTAGCTTTCCAGGCTGTGAGGGAACAAATTTGTTAAAGCCACCCACTTGCGGTATTTCTGTTATAGTAGCACTAGATAAATAAAGATAAATAAGACAATGGAAAAGGAGTTGCTTCTTGTGAAGCAAAGAAGGTGGTTTCTTGGGATGGAATCTACTCCTGGTGAAGACGCTGTGAACATTTTTTAAATGACAACAAAGGATTTAGAATATTACATAAACTTAGTTGATAAAGAAGCGGCAGGGTTTAAGAGGATTGACTCCAATTTTGAAAGATGTTCTACTGTGGGTAAAATGCTAACAACCAGCATCGCCTGCTGCAGAGAAAACTTTCAGGAAAGGAATAGTCAGTTGATGTGACAAACTTCACTGCTGTCTTATTTTAAGAAAGTGCCACAGCCACCCCAACCCTCAGCAATCACCACCCTAATCAGGCAGCAGATATCAGCATGAACAACGCAAGACCCTCCACCAGCAAAAAGATTACAGCTCGCTGAAGGCTCAGATGATGGTTAGCATTTTTTAGCAATAATGTATTTTTTAATTATGGTATGTACATTGTTTTTTTAGACATAATGCTATTGCATACTTAACAGACTACAGTATAGTGTGAACATAACTTTTATATGCACTGGGAAGCCAAAAACCTCACGTGACTTGCTATATTCACTTTATAGCAGTGATCTGAAACTGAACCCACAATATCCCCAACGTATGCCTGCATATGGGAATTCTTTGTACTCTTTTTGCTACTTTTTTTGTTAAGTCTAAAATTATTTCCATCTGAAATGTTAAAAATAATTTTTAAGAGCAGGCCTGTATATTTTAATAGGCTGGAAACCACTGGACTAGACTAAATTCACCCTGTAATTCTTGAATTCCCATGATTCCCCTGCTGGACTGTAAATGTCAAACTGTGGTGTGGCACTATGAGCCCCAGTGACAGCTCAAAGTAGGTGCTCACTAAATATCTGGTGAACGAAGAGCCATGCTAGCTGTAACAGAGGCTGAATAAGTGTAAGGCGTGGTCCTCGAATGTCCTGGTGCTGCTGTCTGTCTGTCCCCACCCACCCGCCTCTCACAGTTCTACTCCCTTAATCTCAGGAAATCATAACTCCTGCCTTGGCTTTGGCTGCCTCTGAGGTTCCCTGGAGTTTTGGGGGAGGCACTGGAAAGAGCCACTTCCTGCCTTTGCTCCTCACTCTTCTGCAATCCTCCACCCCCCAGATCACCCGTGGCAGTCCTCCTCCAGGTTCCCTGCTTCAAACCTGTGTGAGGGGTTCTGTCTTCTGCAGCGCCTCCTGGGCAGTGGCTTGGAGGTCTTGGACAGCTTTGGTGGTCACACGCTCTCTGGCTGTAACTGTGTTCTCCAGGGTCTGCACCTTCAGGCCCAGGTCATGGGCCAGGGGCTTCTGAGGCTGCAGGGAGATGGGACGAAGCTCAAGCAAGGCCTTACAGGAAGAACTGCAGGGCAGATCCTCTACTTGGTGGGCAAGAGGCGCCATGCTGGGCTGCAGCTGAGGGTCTGCTCCTGGCTGCTGGCCCAGAACCCAGGCCTTCTCCCCCCTGAAAGCCCAGGGGGCTTCCCTGATGCCCCAGACACATCAGCAGCACCAGGGACAGGGGAACTGGGAAGGGGGCTGAATGTGGACTCAAGAGGCTGAGGAGCCAGGGCAAGAGAGCCCAGTTGGGGAGCCTGTCACTTTAGACTCAGATTCCATCCCCAACAATTTCTAGCTGCATGGCTTTGGGGAATTCCCTGAGCTATGGTTTCCTCACTGCAAGGTGAGACTCCTTGTCCAGGTCCACAATCCCTTGGGGCTAAAACCTTGGGGCCAGCTGTACTTCAGAATTCAGAACTTTCTGGAGATCAGAGAAGCAGGACTGAGCAGCTACTGCATTCAACATCCCCAGCAGGATCTGGGGCAGCACCTGGAAGCAAATACACTAATACTTGGGTATTGCCCCTCACATCCAGTGGGACAAGCAAAGACCATGAAGAAATAGTCTTAGGCCAGTCAGGGTCAGGTTTTGCCCCAAATACATTTGTAACAAGCTTCACCAGTTGCCATCAAGTCAATTCCGACTCATGGCGACCTCATGTGTGTCAGAATAGAACAGTGCTCCATAGGATTTTCAATGGTTCAATGGTTGATTTTTTGGAAATAGATTGCCAGGTCTTTCTTCTGAGGCACCTCTGGGTAGATTTGAACCAGCAACCTTTCAGTAAGCAGCTGAGCACATTAACTGTTTGTACCACCCAGGGACTCTGTATCAAGCTTAGCCTTTTCTTAAAGCTCAGTTTTCCTCAGGATTTCAGGACTACTGAGAGGGATGGTGGGCCCGACTTTTCCTGGAGGATGCACTGATGGCCGGAGGAAATGAATGCAGGGTGATGGGCAGCCAACAGGCATGAGGTCACCCTGTGCCAGAGCCCAGCTGGTGCTTTACATGCATTATGTGTGAATCCCCGCCACCATCAGTGCAGCCCTAAGATAACATTATGGGCGAGCCCCATCTGACAGACCAAGTAACTGAGGCTCAGGGTGGGAAAGTCTCAGCCAAGGTCACGGAGCTGAAGTGGAAGAGCTGGGATCTAATGCCATGTTCATCTGACTCCACCAGTCGGTGCTGGTACCTTTACCAGTGCCAGTATAATGCAGAAAAGGCCCTGTCTCAATATTATTATCAACAATAAGGACTGGCTGAGCCAGGAGGTACTCCACTGGGCTCTATAGGTAGATGACCTCATTTTAACCAACTGCTTTATAGTCGGTTAAAAGAAGCCACATCCAACTACCTGACACTTCAGAGAAGACAAAAAACTGTAGAAGCAGTAAAAAGATCAGTGGTTGCCAGGGGTTTGAGGTGGGGGGCAGGAGGAGGATGAATGGGAGGAGTACAGGGAATTTGTAGGGCAGTGAAACTATTCCACATGATACTGTAATGCTAGACACATGACACTATGCATTTGTCAAAATCCATAGGATTGTACCACACAGGGAGCCCTGGTGGTGCAGTGGTTAAGAGCTACAGCTGCTCACCAAAAGGTCAGCAGTTCGAATCCACCAGGCACTCCCTGGAAACTCTATGGGGCAGTTCTACTCTGGCTTATAGGGTTGCTATGTGTCAGAATAGACTCAGTGGCAATGGGTTTGGTTTGGTGTGGTACCACACAGAGTGAACCCTAACATAGACCACAGATTAGTTAATAATGACGTATCCATAATAATTCATCAATGGTAACAAGTGGACCACAATAGGAGAAACTGTGCAGGAGGGAGAGAGAGTATGTGGGAACTCTCTGCACTTTCTGCACAATTTTTCTGTAAACCTAAAATAGCTCTTAAAAAAAAAAGTCTAATCAAAAATAATAATAATAAACCAAGTCATCTGGCTCTGGCTGGGCCCCACCGGTTTCTCCGCTGCCAGATCCCCATCCCACCCCCAGGCAGAGCTCCAAGGAGGCCAGGCTGACCAGTGTCCCCGAGGCAGACAGTGAGACCAGGCTCAGGGCTCCGTCTGTGCTGACTTGCCGCACGGAGGCCAGCACCTCCTTGGCTTCAGGCAGCACCTCTGCCACAGCTGTGCCCAGTGCATTCTGGGCTCCCTGGACCTCCTGGTACCTAGGAAGAGAGAGGCAGGATGGCCCACAGAGCAGGGCACAGGGCCATTTCTCCCCATCGGTGCCGGGCTGGAGCTTCTCCCAACTTCTCTGGCAGTCACCCTCTGCAGGGTCAGTAGCCAGCAGCTGGCCTCAGAAACCGGCTGCTACTCTGCAGCTTTCAAATGAACATGAGAGGTAGTGAAGGGCCACTTCTTTTTCCATTCATTCAATTCAATCACACCATTCTGAAAGGCCTCACACTTCGTTTCCACTTGGGAATCACACATTTGGCAAATGGTTGGCTCCTCTGGATGAATCATGAAGAGGAGAATGGGGGCAGGGAGGGGCTGTGTGGTCTTATGCAAAGGACAGTGCCCAGGCCCTGGTCTGGGCTGGGCCACGCCCTTGCAGTGTGACCTTGGGTATGTCACTCTCCACGTGTAAATGGAGACCTGTGGACTAGACGATGTTGATGGGCCCCTTTAGCCCCGATGGCCTGTGGTTCTGAAATCGACCAGCTAGAACAGGTTCCTTGTCCTGTCCAGTTGTCCACATCCTGCTCTCCTCCCCACACCATGGGTATAGCTGGGGTGAAGACCTCCAGGTTCCTTGCCATCCTTCATTCCTTCTCAGAGAGCCAGTACCCACTGCCCCAGCAGGGGGTCATGTGACCTCATCCCAGCCATGCCGACTGGCTCTGGGCTGAACACCTGATCTGAGCTGGGCCAATCAGATCTTTTCAGAAACGTCAACTTGGGGCTCAGAGACATTGGTGGGTTGACCTTGAAATGACAGGGCTATAAGGGGGCCACCCAGAGCAGAGAAGCAGAACAAGCCGGTGCCAGAGAAAGCTGAGAGGAGATACTCCGTACTTGGGGTGGGGCTCAAGGGATGTTGCAAAGGGGAGAAAAAGGGGTCCACTGCTCTAGACCCTCCTGGTACAGTTCTTGTCCCCTTGTTCCAGAAGCTGAGCTGCATTCTCCAAGCATGAGAGGGCTCCTGTAACTCACCACCAAGAGGGCCCAAGATCCCATGGTTCAACCCTGAGTGGAATGCAGCCCCAGGCACCCCAACTAAACACCAACAGCATCAAGATGCAGGGAAGGAAGATGGTTCTAGAACCAGCAGCCTCTGGCCAGGCCCTGTAAGATCCCGGAGGCCAAACCCCAGTTTCTGCACCCACCTAAGGGAGGTCTCACCTGTCCTCCAGTTCCCGCTGAGTCTCCATGGCCATTCTACCCTCCACCAGATTCCAGAGGAGCGTGTAACTGGTGTTGGAGGCAAGCAGGGCCCTTTGAGCAGTGGCCTTGATCTTGATGGCGGTATCCCAGTGGCTGTGTGAAAATATCCACCTGACCATCATCGGGAATTCACAAAGAAGGAGGTCTAGGGTCTAAACCTACAATCCTGTCTGTATGGGCCTCTTGCCATCCCCTTCTCGGCCTCTCTGCCTGACACACAGGGAGAGCTTAATAGGAAGGGGGACACATACCCCCGTCCCTGTAATTATGATTAATGCCTGATGATTAATAATGATTAATAGGGTTTTGGGTTTTTTTTTCACCTGTAAAGTCATCCCAGTTTGGACAATGAATTATATGATCACCCTAGTAAAGACAGAATAAAAGAATGAGTGGTTATGACAGCCTGGGTTTGAATCCTGGTTCTATCACTTACAAACTGTGTGTTCTTAAGCAAGCAACCTAACTAACTTCTCTGAGCCTGTTTTCTCATACGTCTGACCTAAATGAGTCTAAGATCCCACAGTACAGCTAAAGGGGACAACTTCTGCAGACCTTGTGCTTTTAGAGTCTCGAGCTGCTTTTTAAAAGGCAGTGGGTGAAACAATCCAGATGTCCACCACCTGGTGAATGGATAAACAAAGTGTGGTACTATGCATAACAATGGAATATTATTTGGCCATAAAAAGGGAATGAAGTTCTGATTCCTGCTACAATATGAGTGAAACTTGCAAACATTATGCTAAATGAAGGAAGCCAATCACAAAAGACATTATGATTCCATTTATATGAAAGGTCCAGAACAAACCCATAGAGACAGAAAGTAGATTACTTGTTCCCTAAGGCTGCTAGGGAGGAGCCCTGGTGGTGCAGTGAGAAATTTCTTGGCTGCTAACCAAAAGGTCAGCAGTTCGAATCCACCAGCTGCTCTTTGGAAACCCTATGGGGCAATTCTTCTCTGTCTGTAGGGTTGCTATGAGTCAGAATTTACTCGACAGAAACAAGTTTGGTTTGGTTTTGGTTTTTAGGACTGCTGGGGGGCTGGGGGGAAAATGAGGAGGAAAATGGGGAACGACTGCTAATGAGAATGGGGATCTCTTTTGGAGTAATAAAAATGTTATAAAACTGTGATGGTCGTACAACTCTGAATATACTTAAAAGCCTTTGAATTGTGTATTTTAAATGGGTAAATTGTACGGTATGTGAATTCTATCTCAACAAAACTGTTATAAAAAAAGGCAGTCAACCTAGGCTTGCTTCCCCCACCTCAGGCAGTCTCTGGGCTCACGCTACCTCCACACACCTTTCCTTCCCATGACTGGTGACATTTCCCTCTACCAGGAAGCTCTTCTAATCATCTGATTCCACTCCTGGAGTGGGGGCCCATGTGGGCTAGCCCCGCCCCTGGAGCCCCCTGGAGAAGGGCTCTAGCTCCCTAGAAGATTGTGTGAGCAAGACCTCACCACACCCTGGGACCTTAGGGCTCACCTCCTGGCTAGAGCTCGGGCCTCTGTGGCCAGCTGGCTCCAGTTGGTAAGCTGACCGGGCCCTTCCTGAGGAATCACCTTTAGAGAAAAAAAGGAAAAGAGAAGGAAATTGATGGCCCATCCCTGAAGGGCTCTGGGCCAAACTGGACAGCATCAGTCATTTTATAAATGGAATGGAATATTTTTTAATTTTATAAATGCACAAAGCCAGTGCCAAAGTCAGCATCCAGTGAGCGGGGTGCACATAATGACAATGCCACTGACCGCTCACTGAGGACTCACTGTCAACCCAGAATGTGCCTCATTCTGTGCAAAGTTTACCTCCCAGAATCAACAAGGAGGAGCCACTGTATAATCCCCATTTTGCAGATGAGGAACTTGAGCCTTAGGCAAGGGGAAAGGTATGCCCAAGGTAACCAGATCAACAGCAGCACTGGGCAAGGACCTAGTCTCTCACTGCCCTGTCCAGAGTCCCTTCCATTGGCCAAGCTCAGTGGTGAGTGGTAGGGGGCCCCTGGGGTACCAGAGATGAGAGAACGGTGGCTGCGTGCAGAATCTCCTCCTCCGAGGACTCCAGCACCGCTGCAAGATCAGCCAGCTGGACGCAGGTCTTCTCAGCTCTGGCCTGGGCACAGCAGGCACTCCTGCTCAGCACCTGCAGCTGCTCCCGGGCAGCCTTCACAGAACCCTTGAGGTCTGTCATCTGCTCCAGAAAGGCTTCCCGGGACCCTGGAGGAAGCCCACAGCCCAGAGGTCACAGAGTGCTCTAGATTTTACACTGAAGACGCCACCCTCCTTAGCCCCATTGCCTGCCCTGAGCACCACGAATTTCAAAGCCAAAGCCTCCACATTTTACAGATGAAGACAGTGAGGCCTAGAGAAGGCAACCCATGACCCAAGCTCCTGAAGTAAGTCAACCACAGATGAGGGACTGGAAGGAACCAAGGCCTTCTAGGGCCACCACAAAAATTTCTTGAACCTGGGACAGCAAGGAAAACTCTGCCTCCAGTTAATTTTGTAATTTGCAACATGGCTAACTAACATCTAGGCATTTTAAAGATCGTTCCCTATTTTGAAACTATTCTTGCTGACAGGTGCTCACCTCACCTGTGACTGGCTATTAAAGGTGTACAGGTGCTTACAACACATTTCAGTAAAGAATCAATTCCCTTTTGCATACCTCTAAATTTCAATGGTCCAGGGCAAAATTGCAACCACTTGGCTTTAGTTATAATTCTCTTTCCCTTTTTTTTTTTTTTTTTATTTACTCATTTATATTCTACATGCTGAGCACTGTGCAGGGGATATGGCAGTGAGCGAAACAGCTAACAATCAAGGCGGTGGGTCTCTACCTATTCAGCACCTGGGACAGAGCCTCAATAATCATTTATTGGATGACAGAATAAATGAATGAATCCAGCCCCTGGCCTTACTGATCTTACACTCTTGTTGGAGCAATGGGGCTGGAGGATAGAAGCTATGGGCAAAGACTGGCATTCACAAAGCTACAAGTACGACTGGGCTAGGGACGTGAAGGAGAGGTCCATGGGGTAACAGGACTGTATCACCAGGGGCGCCCACTAGCCAAGAAGATGAGGCTAGCTTCCTAACCAAGCAAGCAGGAGGCCAGGGCCCTCAAAGCATCCAGGCAAGATGAGACTGAAGGGTTCCCTAGGGAAGCCTGAACCACCAGCCCTTTCCTTTTCCTCCTGGTCTTCTGGTCACTCTCCTGCCATACCTTGCACCAGGTGATGGCCCTGGTAGACATCTCCCTGTGGGGCCTCTCCCTGAAGAACATCCAGTGGTTCCCAAGGGATGCCACAGCTTGGCCCCTGCAGCCACCCCTCCATCAGGGTCAGCCTGGCCTTCAGCTTGGCAGCCTAGAGGCGAAAGGGAAGGGAGTGTGAGGCTGGGGACCTGGAAGTTCTGCCTGGACATGCGCCCCAGCTTCTGCCTGGCCTGCCTTCCCCAGGGGCTCCCTTTTCCAAATTCTACCCTGGACTTCAAAGCTAAGGTCACACCACACCTCCGAGAACAATGCCTGCCCACCTGCCGTAGCTGGCCCTTCCCATGCTCATGGCACTGTTGACATTCAGCCGTCCATATCTCTGTCCTAGTGAGGGAGGGCTGAAGGGAGCAATGGGAACAGAAGCTCCTGAGGATTTCTCCCCGTACCTGACACACAGCAGGTGCTATGTTGGACCCTTGCTGGTTGAGCAAGTATGGTCTGCAACGTCTCCTAGCACTGGTCTTTAATCATATGAACAAGAGCTGCATTTATGGGGCTCTTGCTAAGAGACAGCTGTGGTACAAATGCCTGCCACTTTGTAGCAACCCTAAGTGGCAGGGACCACAAGTCCCGAGCCCTCTGTTCTACTCAAAGTCTAAAATGCTTTGAAAACCTCATGGCTTTCTACTCTTTACAAGATGACAACAATCTGACCTGACCTGAACTCATCTAGAAGTAAAGTCTGTTTTGAAAAAGATTACTGTGGCCTTTTTTTACCCGCTTGATGTGAACATTCATCTGTTCTCCCACAGAAACATCAATGAGTTTGATTATGGGGGAACCCTGCTGGGGGTGTGAGGGTGAATTTTATGTGTCAACTTGGCTAGGCTGTGGTGCCCAGTTGTTTGGCCAAACACTAGTCTAGATGCTGCTGTGAAGGTATTTTGTAGATGTGATTAACATACACACAATCAGGTGACCCTAAGTAAAGGACATTGCCCTTGATGATATAGGTGGACTTCATCCAGTCAGTTGAAGGCCTTAAGAGCAAAAACTGAGGAATTCTGTGTCAAGACTGTAGCATAGATGCTATGGATTAAATAAAAATATGTTTTGAATTCCTTACCCTTGTTACTGTGGAAGAGACCCTATTTAGAAACAGAGTTTTAATTTGTTATGTTGATAAGGGCATACCAGTATAGGATGGATCCTAAGCCTAATCACTTCTTAGTTGTAAAAAGACACAAAGACACACACACACACACACACACACGGGGGAAGACAGACGCCACATGAGGACCCATCTACAAGCAATGATTGCCAGCAGTCACTAGAAACTAGAAGAGAGGGCCACAGAAGGAAATGATACAGCCAAGGCCCTGATTTGGACGTTTAACCTTCAGAACTGTGAGAAAAGAAATTGCTGTCCTTGAAAGCCACCCAGTTGTGGTATTTCTGTTACTGCAGCACTAGGAAGCCAAGACAAGAGATACCTTCTAGAGTTTCCAGCCTGCTGCTTGACCTACAGAGTTTAGACTTGCCAGCCCCAATAACTGTGTGAACAAGTTCCTTAAAATTAATCTCTCTCTCTCAATCTATACATATGTATACACACATATACATATAATAAAGTATATATGTCTATTATATACATGTATAACCCGCTGCTGTCGAGTTGATTCCGACTCACAGCGACCCTACAACTATTACCAGTTTTAGAATAGAGCAGCAACTCTGAGGCTTACCAAGGCTGTCACCTAACAACTAATGAGGCTAGTGGGGAGGAGGGGTAATCTAAACCTAGCACCCCTGACCCCTGCACCACACCCCTCCCCACAATTCTACTTGTGCCCCAGAAGTGGCATCGCCCTCCTCTTGACCCTCCCCATGAAGAAGTTATCAATGGTCACATTCCCACTGAACCTGAGAAACCCAGAGACCGGGACCCACAGAGGCATGGAAGGGCATGTGCCAAGAGGTGCCTTTTTCCCACCCTCCCAGGTAAAGGGGAAGGGCAGAGTGAGAGGTTGAGCTGGGCTGGAACAGGCCAGGGGTCTGGCTGGGCCTAGGAGGAGGTGGAGTGGACTCAGATCTGGTGCTCGCTGGGGCTCCGTCACTGTGTGTTGGTGAATGGGAAGGCGGAGCTGGGTGAGCCTAGGGTGGGAAAGGGTAAGGGGACTCACCTCCTCCTTCACCAGGATGTAGCAGGACGGGCACTCCTGGCAGTGCAAGCCACCGCCCGTGAGGAAGAAGTTGTCCTGGCAGCGGTCACACTTGTAGCCTACGAAGCCAGGCCTGCACACACACGTGCTGTTCTCATAGCACTGGATGGAGGCAGCGCCCAGCGGGGAGCACTTGCAGGCTGTGGGGGCCATGGCAGGGCCGCTGGGTGATGTGGGCTCTGCAGAGGTCTGGCTGGCACCTCCCAGAGACCCCCTGCATCGTCTGGGTTGCTCCTCTAAATTCTCATATCCGGCAGCTCCCCAGAACCCTCTGGGTAGCCTCAAATACAGATTCCTGCCCCTCCTGGGAGATTCCATTTCAAAAGATGGGAGGTGAGGACTAACAACCTAGCCTTATTTAAATACTCCCTGTGGTGGGAGAGAGGAGGGGACATCTGAGGACCAGCCAGATTCAGGAAGTGCCAATGCAGGCCAGCTGTACAAATGAGGAAACTGAGGCCCAGAGAGGGGGCATGATGGTTCCGGGCACACAGGGATTGCGCAGGAAGTCTGGAGCTAGATGCCCAGGCCACCATGAGGATGATGCCATTCTTCCCAGGCCTTGGGCCTTACTCGCTCTGCTCATGGCTGTTCCCAGGAGACCCACTTGGAGTCTAACCTTTCCCTCTCCTGCTGCACAGTCCTCTTCCCCTCAGTCCTCTGCTCAGAAACCTTCAGGCCTCAACTTCCATGCAGCCTCCCTCCTGCCCTCTGGAGCTAGAGCAGCCCAGAAGGACCCAGCTCCTTACCCCGGCAGCCCTTGGCGGAGAAGCCGAAGAAACCCTGCTGGCATATGTCACAGGCCTGGCCCCCCACGCCTGGTCGGCACGGACACTGCCCAGTCTTTGGGTGGCACTGGTCCTCCTGGGAGCCCAGCGGGTGGCACTTGCAGCTGTGATAAGGGATAGAGCCGGGGTCTGAGGCGAGCTCTGGGCTGCCTCACAGCTGGCAAGGGGCCTTCAGACCACGGCCCTCTGCTGACCGAGCCCGTTTTAATGGTGGTGCACGTGAAGTGATTTTCCCCAAGCCATGCTCTGGGGAACACAAGGTACTTGCAAAAAAAAAGGTTTTATGAATGAGTCTGTCCTGGACTACACCCCTTTGTTGGAGAGTCAAAATGCAATCAGCATATTAAAGGCTCTGAGCAGTCCTGCAAGGAAGAAACCTGTTTGCTTCACTTGGCATTTCCCTGGAGTCCTCTGCTGTGCCCTGAAGGCACTTGTCCAAGGTGCTATTGTGGCCAAAAAGGCAGCCCAGTGACGATGGTCACTGAGAAGGGAATCAGAGGTCAAACCAGCCACCTGTCCACCTGGATATCCCTTAGAGCTGCTCTTGGCTGGAATCCTGGGCTGGCAGGGGCTTGAGTTTGACCCCAAGGGACTGTCCCTTTGTTCCCCTTTGGTGAAGGGCACAGTGTCCCTGGCAGCGGGTTTGGGACAACCCATTCCAAATCAGGCTCCTCCCTGGATGCTCCTTGGCTCCTTCTTCCAGCCTAGCAGACACCCAGGTGCAGGGGCACCCATAGCCTCACCCCACCTACCTCCGGCAGCCCCTCCTGGGCTGAAGGTCATAGAAGCCAGGGCTGCAGTGGCTGCAATCCCGTCCAGTCACATGAGGCAGGCAAGAGCACTGGCCGGTCACTGGGTCGCAGGGTGGCTGCTCACTGACCGAGCCCCCCAGGGTGCAGCTACAGGCTGGGGAGGCGGGAAAGAGTATTGGGGAAGAAGGCAGATCATCAGCTGAGCCCTTGGGGGTCCAACAGAGGTACAGACGCTGGGAGAGCCCACAGAGATGCCTCCCATTCAAACCATCTGCTAAGTTCTTTCTGGAAGAAGGTTCTAGGGCAGAGCACACATCTAAACTCAGTTGCTATGTCCTTGAAGAAATGGCCTAGAATACTTGTGGCAGGATGGCCCTTCCCAGCTGCCCTCAGCCCTCACAGGCAGGAGAGAAGGCCAGAGACTCCCAGTGCCCCCCCTCACCCTCAGCCCTGGCTCGGTCAGGGATCACAGGCAGACCCTCTGCAGCCACTGCTTTGAGTCATGTGACCCAAGGGCAGCATCTAGTTCTGGGCCAGTACAGCATTTCCAGAAGGGGGTTCCATAAAACAAGAGGTCAGCAGGATGCCAACAGATGTTATGTGAAAAAAGGGTTCAGGGAGCAAATAAGTTTGGGGTGAATGCTAAGTGTCTGCCCTGCAGGACTTCTGAGAGCCTTCCAGAGGCTGAGGGGTGCTACGGCTCTGAGAAGGGTGCAGAGGTCTCAGTGGTAAACCAGCAGGTGGGGAGGAGGGAAGAGGAAGAGTGTCCTGAGGGATAGGGCACAGCTTGACTAGAAGCCCAGGGAATCCCAGGACCAAATATGATGAGGGCCTCTGTCTGGGATTGTCTTATGTGTTAACCGTGGAGCGTGAGATAAGTGTTAAATTATCAAGGAAGGAAAGAAAGTCACAAGATCACAGTTTATAAGATTTCAAGATTGAAAGAGATCTTGGAGAAGAGCAAAGCCTTATATTTCCTGAATGTGGAAATACAGGCAGTAAATAACCTGCCTGGGGTTGTACAGCCTCCCGGAGGGTTCCCTGGTCACTGTCTCTGGTCCCTGAGCCAGGGCAGGGGATGGGGGCCCACCATGCTCCACCCACCCCCGTGGCCCCGGGCATGGATACTCACGCACACACTTGTCTGCAGGCCGAGGGGCCAGGGCGCTCCCGTAGAAGCCCTCTTGACAGTGCTCACAGTGTGCCCCTGTCGTGTTGTGGAGGCAGCGCAGACAGCGGCCAGACAGGGGGTCACAATTGCCCACGGCGTTGGGGTCTATGTTCTCGCTGCACTGGCACTGCTGGCAGGGCTTGGGGGGCCCAGAGAGCCCCAGTGGGTCCCCAAAAAAGCCATCATCACAGACCTCACAGCGGCGCCCTGGGGAAGGAGAAGGCTGTGTGTGGAGGCAGCAGGTGCAGGGGCTGGTTATGGAAATGGAGGGGCAGTACAGTGGTAGGGTGGGGAGCAGGGCCCCAGCGGTGGAACTTGCTCCCATCTCCCAGCCCTGCCAGGCTGCTGGGAACTGCTTCTAGAGGGGGTCCCCTGGGAAGCTGGGCGCCAGGCAGTATCAATTCAATGGGCTGCTCTGATGCAGCCACAGGCACAAAATGTAAACCAGACGTCTAGGATGTCCCCGAGCTCCGGAGCGGGACTGAAGAGTGGGAAAAGACTTGGGAGGGGGTATATCTGTTTCACACACTACCTGATGACTTTTTTTAAAGCTGAAAGTTTAATCAGAGGTTTTCTACCTTAACTGGAGATTGGAAGCATCTAGGGAAGCTGTTAGGAATACAGGATCCTGGGCTCTGTCTCAAGCTACTAAGTCAGGCTCTATGCGACAGGGACCCATCTATGCGACAGGGACCCAACGTGGGTATTTTTAAAAGCTCATCTATGAGCTCGTTCTAAGGCATGACCATGTGGAGGACCACAGGGCCATGGTTTGTTTTTTAGGCCCCAGCAGTGTGCCTGGGTCCAAAGGTCACAGCTAGATGTGGTCAACGGTTTAAGCAGCCCAGGGCCCTTGGCTATAGGACTCAAGTGCCCCTAGAGGTCAGGCCTACCACCTATAAGCAGGGCCCACCCCCACCTGGCACACCCCAGACACGGGACCCACCCCTAGAGCCTGGTAGAAGCAAGGTATCAGGGCTTGGTCAACCCATGGGCCAGGGTTCCTGGGTACAAGCCACTCACCTCTCTGGCCTGGGGGGCAGTGGGTACACACCACCTCCCTGCTCTCTGGGATTGTCGCACAGGCCGACTGCCCAGGGCATGGACAGGGCTGGCAATCGTCGGCTTGGCCTGTGAAGGGGTTGCCATAGAAACCTGGCAGGCAGCGCTCACAGGATGGGCCCTCAGTGTGGTGGCCACACAAGCAGGTCCCTGAAGGGTATGACAGGCACCTGGTTACCAGCGCCTGAGCCCAGAACACCCCCGAGACAGCAGGCAGTGTGGGAGAGGGAGACTCCTACTCCTCCAGTATCTTGGTGGTGAGGTCATGGGGTGCATCCCAGGCAGACCTGGGAGGGGAACCCTTCCAAGGTGGAGGCAGGGTGGACCCAGGGATGAAAAGCCCAGGCCTGGAGCCAGACCACCTTCACATCCACTACTTACTATGTGAACCTGGGCAAATTGTCTAAGGCTTCTGGATCTCAGTGTCCTCACCTACCAAATGGATATAAGAACTAGACTGACTGCAAAGAAAGGGTTTTTGTCAGCATTCAGTGAGAGCATTCATTCAAAGTGCCTTTCATAGTCTCCAGCACACAAAATTACTATTATTGTCATCATTAGTATCTTGTATTCCAAAATGTATAACTGAATCCACAGTCAACAATGTTGGATTGGGGAGCCTCCTCCAGACTCGATTAGTGATGTCTGCCACAGGCAGGAGAAGGGAAGAGGCTCCACACCTTGCATGTGGTTGCCCTCCCTGGTTGGGTCTGCTGACTCCCGGGTTATGGTCCTTTCCACTGCCCTCAGCTCCATTGTTGACCCCAAGAAAAGCTGAGCAGGCATTTCCCTTCTAAGAGAGATCACATCTGCTCAAGGAGAGCCTCCCGCATCCTGGTGTGAGATGCCCATGAAGTAAGGGTACAAAGAAGCCTGCATGCCAGCCCCTGTTCAAAACCTTCCAACTGCAAGGCCTTGGGCAAGGTTTCCTGAGTTTCCTCAGCTGCAAGAGGGAACAACAGTAGTAGCTGGTTGTGAACAGTCAGCCTGGGAGTCCACAGATTTGTGGGAGGAGAAGCTCTGCCACCTACTGGCCATGGGACCTCTCTACACCTTACTCTGTCACCTGTACAATGGGACAACTATGGTCCCAGCACACCCAGGGGTTTTTTCGGGATTCAATGATGCATTATATGAAAAGGTACCTAATACATGGAGGAATACGGTGACATTATTTTATTAGTGTTGTCTATAGTGATCGCTCACACGTGCACAAAGCATCACTGCATACATCCACCAGTTTGGATTTCCCAATAGTCCTGTAAGGGAGGGACTTGCACTGTCTGCATTTTCCAGGTGAAGACCCTAAGTCTTACCCAGATAGTGATGGCTGAGCTTTGAGGCAAACCAGGTCTGTTTCAGAGCCTGGGTTCTTGACCTCTTGGTGGCCTTACTGTTATTATCCCCATTGTACAGGCTCAAGGAAGGGAGTGACTTCTCCAATGCCACAAGCCAGTAAGCAGTGGGGGTGGCAGGTCTCTGGCTCTATGTGATCCCTGTGTGCTGTGTGACCCTCACGAGAGCCCTCCTGCCATCACCTGGCCCCTTTCTCACAGCATCCCCCTGCATGGCAGGATCCCCCAAGGTCTTTTTCTGGTCTGTCCTGGGACCTTCCCTAGTGGGGGGACAGAGGGTGGACTCACAACACGCAGCCTACAGAGGGCTCAGCTTAAGACTCTAAGCTGATGCTACTGGGCAGCATCTGTAAACGAGGAGAATAACAGTAGCCAATAGGGGCAGAGTGGAGATTCAGTGAGAAGCTGTGTGCCCAGCTCTTCCCACAGTGCCTGAAATTCAGCAAGGGCCTATCCACCTGGTCATTACACTCTTAGCTGGGTTAAGAAGTAATTTTCTTGATCTTTGAGAGCTTCAACATTGGAATGATAATTATCTTAGGCCACAGAGTCATGTGAGGAGTTGAGATCCAGCATACGAAGTCCTAAGCACAGAGCCTGACACCTAAATAAATTCCAGTTACCACTTTTATAGGAATATAAGATGCCCAGGCAGCAGCTCGAGGGTGGTCCAGTGCCTGTGCTTCCCCACAGCTTCACAAACACTCCAGTGCCCATGCAGGCTGACCCTGTCCAGGTCAGTACCCATCTTGCAATTCTGGATGTAGCCCAGGTGGCTTTAAGATGGGGGTGCTGGGGTGGCTCACCTGTGTTGGGGTCACAGGTACCATGCTGGTTGCAGGTACAGGGGACACAGTTGGAATAGGGACCCCCCATTGGTGTCTCTCTCTTGTATCCTGGAGCACAAGATTCACAGAACTGGCCCACATACCCCTTGGGACATGAGCAAGTCTCCACCCAGGAGGCTGGGGGGAAACGTCCCTGCTGGGCTGACGTGAGCCGGACCTCAGTCAGGACCACTTGGCCTGTAGGGGGAGAAAAGAGAGAGGGTAAGAGTTACATGTGCATGTTTTTCCCCCAAACTTTCCCATTCACAGGTGTACCAGGCAAAGGGTTACTGCCCCACATATATAAAGGCAGACTATGAATCAATTGCAATTAAAAAATAAAAACAGTCTAGGGCAATGGAGACAAATAGGTAATTTTCAGAACAAGAAATAGATATGGTGGAGAATCTTGTAAAAAGACATCTTCTCTCACAGGTAATCAAAGATACGTAAATTAAAACTATTTGTACAATGGCATATTACTCTGCCATAAAGAGAAATGAAGTCTTGATACATGCTGCAACATAGATGAACCTTGAAAACATGCTGAGTGAAATGAGTCAATCACAAAAGGACAAATACTGTATGATATCACTAATATGAAATACTTAGAAGAAGTAAAGGTCTAGAGATTAGCGCTTAGTAGTGGCTACCAGGTGCAGGAGGGATGCAGAACCGGGGAATCATTGTTTTTAGGTAGCATAGAGTTTTTGTTTCTGGGGATGGAAAATTTGGCAATGGATGTCAGTGATGGTGGCACACATGACTGATGTGGTTGGTTTTACTGAACTGTATGTACATGTGAAAAATGCTGAACTGTAAAATGTTGTGTTCTTTATACTTTTATAACAACAACAAAAAAAAACTATAATGATAGCATTTACAGCCTTCACACTGGGGAACACCATAAAGCTCAGTTACAGTGAAACATGAAAGTCTGGGAAATTCACACATGTGCATGTATTAATATAAATTGGGAGGTAATAATAGAATAGTAATAAAGTAATAGAAGAGTAGCTTCTCTCAGGCCGACCTTCCCACAGATGGCAACTATAAACTCTGGACAAAATATAAAAACAACTGTCTGTAAACACTGGGGAGCAACCAGAAGCAGGCAGATAAAGGAGGAAGGTTGACACCTGGAAGAAGGGAGCAGCACTGGGCGATTTTCTGGTTTTTATGACTTTTAGCCAGAGGGAAGGCTCCAGACTGCACCATGTAGAATGGATAAAACTTAGAAACCCACAGTCTGACTGGATTGAAGACCCAGTAACAGAGATTGGGTGACTACAACAGCTAGAAAGTTGGGGAAGAAATTCCAGAAAGGAGAGAGCAAGAGATGGGGAGCCCCCAAACTCTGTATACAAACTCTACCCAAATCTCTGGCTGACTTCTGAATCACGTATGTACAAGACAAACTCCAAGCAGTTCAGCTAAGCCTAAAAGAACTGAACAGAAATTTTTGCTGCTTTCTATTCAGGGGCGATAAAGTCTACAGTAATTTAGTCAGATGTTGTATTGTACAGTTTGTCATTTTCAGTCAGAGGTTGTATTGTGCAGCGTATCGTTCATAATGACCAGGATACAATCCAAAATTATGTGACATACAAAGAAACACGAAAAAGCCACTCATACTTAAGGAACCCTGAGATGACCCAGATGTTGGAATTAGCAGACAAGGATTTTGAAGCAGCTATTATAACACACTTCAGGGACTTAAGAAGATATATGCTGTAATGAATGAAAAAAAAATCTCAGCAAGGAAATAGGAACTATAAAAAGGAATCCCACGGTTCTCCAAAGAAGATACACAAATAGCAAACAAGTACATGGAAAGATGCTCAACATCATTGGGCATTAAAACCAAGCCTGTTGCCATTGAGTCAATTCTGACTCATAGCAATCCTGTAGGAACCCCGTAGGACAGCTAGAACTGCCCCATAGGGTTTCCAAGGAGCGGCTGGTGGATTTGAACTGCTGACCCTTTTTTGGTTAGCAGCCATGTTCTTAACCATTACGCCACCAGGTAAATGCAAATCAAAACCACACTGAGATATCACTTCACCCCTACTAACCAAAACCAAATTCATTGTCATCGAGTTGATCCTGGCTCACCCCTACTAAAACCAAACCCATCGAGTCAATTCCGACTCATAGCGACCCTATAGGACAGAGTAGAACCATCCCACAGAGTTTCCAAGGAGTGCCTGGTGGACTCGAACTGCCGACCCTTTGGTTAGCAGCCGTAGCACTTAACCACTATGCCACCAGGGTTTCCTCACCCCTACTAGGACGTCTATAATCAAAAAAACAGAAAATAAGTGTTGGCAAGAATGTGTAGAAGTTGGAACCCTCATACGTTGCTGGTGGGAATGTAAACTGGTGCAGCCACTGTGAGAAAACTTGTACACAAATATTCATATCAGCACGAGTCACGATAGCCAAAAGGTGGAAACAGATCAAGTGTCCACCAAATTGATGAATGGATGAACAAAATGTGGTATACCCATTCAACGGAATATGATTCAGCAGTAAAGAGAAATGAACTTCTGATACATGCTATGACATGAATGAACCTTGAAAACATCATGCTGACAACAGACAACTCCTGAGGGAGCAGGAGACCAATGGGATACAGACCCCAAATTCCCATAAAAAGACCATACTTAATGGTATGACTGCGACTAGAGGAATCCCGGAGGCAATGGTCCCCAGACCTTCTGATGGCACAGGACAGGAACCATCCCCGAAGACAACTCATCAGACATGAAAAGGACTGGTCAGTGGGGGGGAGAGAGATGCTGATGAAGAGTGAGTTAATTAAATCAGGTGGACACTGGAGAGTGTGTTGGCAACTCTTGACTGGAGGGGGGAGGGGAAGATAGAGAGAGAGGGAAGACGGCAAAATTGGCATGAAACGAGAGACTGAAAGGGCTGACTCAATAGGGGGAGAGCAAGTGGGAGAAGGGAGTAAGATGTATGTAAACCTACATGTGACAGACTGATTGGAATGGTAAATGTTCACTTGAAGCTTAATAAAAATTAATTAAAAAAAAAAAGACCAGACTTAATGGTCTGACTGAGACTAGAAGGACCCCAGAGGTCACGGTCCCCAGATCTTCTGTTAGCCCAAGACAGGAACCATTTCCAAAGCCAGCTCTTCAGACAGGGATTGGACTGGGCTATCAGACAGAAAGTGGTGTAGTGGTTAAGTGCTACAGCTACTAACCAAAGGGTCGGCAGTTCAAATCCACCAGGCGCTCCTTGGAAACTCTATGGGGCAGTTCTACTCTGCCGTATAGGGTTGCTATGAGTCGGAATCGACTTGACAGCACTGGATTTTTTGGTATAAGACAGAAAAGGATACTGGTGAGGAGTGAGCTTCTTGGATCAAGTAGACACATGAGACTATGTATGCAATTCCTGTCTGAAGGGGAGATGTGAAGGTCGAGGGGGACAGAAGCTGGCTGAATGGACATGGAAATACAGGGTGGAAAGAAGGATTGTGCTGTCTCATTAGCAGGAGAGCAACTAGGAGTATACAGCAAGGTGTATATAAGGTTTTGTAGGAGAATCTGACTTGATTTGTAAACTTTCACTTAAAGCACAAAAAAAATTAAAAAAAAAAAAAACAACAAAAACATCATGCTGAGTGAAATAAGCCAGACACAAAGGGACAAATATTTTATGATCCCACTTACGTGAAATATCTAGAATAGGCAAATGCATAGAGACGAAGGTAGATTATTGGTTACCAGGGGTGGGTAGGAGGAGGAAATGGAGAATTCTTGCTCGATGAGTACCAAGTTTCTGCTTGGGTGGTGAAAAAGTTTTAGAAATAGATAGTGGTGATGGTTTGAATATAATTAATGTCTCCAAATTATACACTTAAAATGGTTAAAATGAAAAAAGGTTAAAATGGCAAGTTTTATGTTATATATATATATGTGTGTGTGTATGTATATACATATATATATGTATGGTTTTGGAAAGCCGGTGGCGTAGTGGTTAGGTGCTATGGCTGCTAACCGAAAGTTCAGCAGTTTGAATCCACCATGCGCTCCTTGGAAACTCTATGGGGCAGTTCTACTCTGTCCTACAGAGTCGCTATGAGTCGGAATCAACTTGACAGCAGTGGATGTATGTTTTTACAAAACAATAGAACATTACCAGAGAGAAGAGGAGGGCGTTCAGGCGTGGGAGTGGGATGAAGGCTCACAACCTTCACCCTGTCTACATCTCTAAGATTTACAGCATTCTCCACCAGCATGCTCTGATGCATCTCTTATGCCATTGAACTGTGGTTACCCTGTACCCCATCCATAACATGAGACCCCAGCAACTGGTAATCCCACCCAGAGAACCCCTCATGCGCTGACAGGAAAAGATGTCCATAATATGGAAGTGAAAAAAACATTTTTTTTTTCTGTACAATATACTCAACGGGATTTCATTTTGGAAAAACAAAACCTGTATGTGTGGGCCCACATCTGTTTTATGTCCTTGGATACACCCAAACTGTTAACTGTGACTCTCCTCTGAGGGGTGGATCTGGGGACAGGGGCTATTCGCTCTTAACTTTATAAAATGAAAACACAAGATATCACATTGGAGAGATGCCATTAAAGCAGTCCTTTGGGATGGGGAAAAATTATAGATTCAAATGCCTATATTGGAAAACAAGGTCTCAAATCCATGACCTCAGCTTCCACCTTAAGAAATTAGAAAAAGAGAGCAAATGAAGCCTGAAGTAGGAGAAAGAAAATAACTAAGATCAGAATGGAAATCCATGACATAGTAAATGAAAAAGCAATATTGAAAGGCAATGGAACCAATGCATTTATATCTTTAGAATTTTTACATGAGCCTGTATCGCTTTTGTAATTAAAACCAATGATCGAAAAAAAATTAAAAAGAACAATCAACAAACAAACCCATCCTGGGTTCTATTTGCCACTTCCACTGCAGACGGTCAAGGCCGTTTCTGCAGAGTGAAGACGTGCCTGGTCTGGGCCTCCACGCCAGCACTTGGCTGGG
This sequence comes from Elephas maximus indicus, assembly GCF_024166365.1. NCBI lineage: Eukaryota > Metazoa > Chordata > Mammalia > Proboscidea > Elephantidae > Elephas > Elephas maximus. The sequence continues at coordinate 82,005,833 of NC_064827.1, read as the reverse complement.
GAGGGATCAGGAGGAACAGGGAGAGCCCAGAGCTCCTGGCTGAGGCCCCATGGGATCCCTGGCCTAGGTACATACAGCTGTGGGGGGTAAGAAGGTGAGCTCGCAAGGAGGAGGGAAAAGTGCATGATGGGGAGAGGAAGAACTAGGGACAGGCCAGAGGACAATGATGTCAGTAAAGAATGGGATCCCTATGTGACCAGTTGCGAGGTGGGGGCAAATACTGGTCAATGATGTGGGTTGACTTAGCACCCTGCTTTGGGAAGAGGTACCCGTCCAGTGGCTCCATGGAATAAAGGCCTGGCAAACTGCTTCTGCAAAGACTACAGCTAAGAAAACCCCATGGAGAAGTTCTACTCTACAACACATGGGGTCACCATGAGTTGGAAGGAATCAGAAAGTGTAGAAAACCAGACCTGCTCATGAAGTGATTTAGATGTCATCCCACCAGTGACCAACAGGGGGACCGGCTCTTTCAGGGGAATCTTGGCTTGCCCCTTGCCATTAGCACTGACCAGGGCTCCCAGGGATCCATCCCCCTGGCAATGTGGATTCTGTGACAGTGGAGTGACTGCATCCAATGGTTCTTGGCTGCTTTGCTGGCCATAGATCTGTCCCTCTGAATCGTCCCTCCTCAGTACCCTCACCTGCCTAGTCCCCGCCTCTGTCCTCAGCATCCACCTCCACTGCCTGTATTGATTATAGGGCCTTGGGTAAGTGAGCCTGGGTAAATATGGGAAATAAGCACCCCGCTGTGAGGTTTCTACAGGACAGGGCCAGGAGGACCTGCTCCGAGGACCTGGTGATGCTCAGTTCTCTGGAGGCATCGTTATCATTACTGACCAGGAGGGTTTGAGCTTTGGCTGCTGGCCTGGATGCGCAGAACGGTGAGATTGGCGAGGAGCCGCTGAAAGTGGAAGGCGGGCAGCAGAGGGTTTGCGTCCTCAGAGGTTTCCTGCAACCTGGCAGGGAGAAGGGTCAAAACAAGAACTTGAGCATGGGGGCAGGGAGGGCAGCGGCCTTGGAATCATCACCGGTCCTCCAGGCCACAAGATGAATGTGAATTGTGCCCGAACCTCAGAGACCAGCTGAACACCCTGCCTCCCTTCCCACCACCCACCCCCCCCAGGGCAGAGGAAGACACTTACTGGAACCTAAGCTGCACCTCCCTGGGCTGCCCAGTATCCTGGGGGCTGGACAGGCTGAAGTGCCGCAGAGACAAGGCCAATCCTGCCCCTTCCAGCCACAGTTGCATGGGGAGTAGGGAGTGCCCAGGGGGCACCCTGAAAATCACTGTGAGGAGCTGCCCGTAGCTGAACCGCTGGTCTCCCAGGAACTTCTCTGCAGACAAAAGAAGGTGGCTTTAACGTTCTTATTTAATTAGCTTGACATTAAATGTCTATATTGGTTTTATTGGCAATTAATCATTCAAATAAGATAAAACTGCAGCAAGGCAGACATGAAGACTCCCTGCCCAGCAGTGTGAAGGGGGCCCACCCACATATCCTGGTCATAAATGTGAATGAGGAGCAACACACTGGGGTCATGCTTATTACATGTATCTCCTGCTCACTTGCATATGTGACAATCACACAGGGCCCCCATGCTTGGTTTAATGCTCTCTTGACACTTTTAGTAATTTTATCTTTGAACTTGTGTTTTGTAAGTGAAGTCCAATGAGACAACAGAGCGTGCATGTGAGTGAATATGTTAGGTTACATGGCAAGGGGGGATTTAAATTTCAGATGGAATTGAGGTTGCTAATCAGCTGACCTTAAAATAGGGAGATTATTCTGGATTATTCAGGTGGGTCCAATGTAATTACAAGGGTCCTCCAATGTGGAAGAGGGAGGCAGAAAAGTCAGTGTCAAAGGAACACAGCCTGAGAAAGGCTCAGCCCAGCACTGTTTTGAAGATGGAAGAGGACCACAAGGCAAGGAATGAGGGCAGCCTCCAGTTGCTGGAAAGGGCAAAGAAACAGATTCTTCCTTAAAGCCTCCAGAAGGAATGCAACCCTGCCAACACCTTGATTTTGGTCCAGTGAGACCATTTCGGACTTCTGACCTCCAGAACTGTAAGATGATAAATTTGTTGCGTAACAAAATGTATTAAGAAAACGTTCTGCATCCCACTTTGTTCAGAGGCATCTAGGGTCTTACCCATCTAAGATGCATCAATTGCTCTCAACCCACCCAGAGCAAAGGAGAATGAAGAACACCAAAGACATATGGTAAAGACGAGCCCAAGAGATAGAAACGGCCACATAAACCAGAGACTGCATCAGCCTGAGATCGGAAGAACTGGATGGTGCCTGGCTACAACTGATGACTGCCCAGACAGGCAACACAACAGAGAACCCCTGATGGAGCAGGAAAACAGTGGGACGCAGATCTCAAATTCTTGTAAAAAGACCAGGCTTAATGGTCTGACTGAGATTAGAGGGGCCCTGGAGGTCATGGTCCCCAGACCCTTTGTTAGCCCAAGTCTGGAACCATTCTCGAAGCCAACTCTTCAGACAGGGATTTGATAGATAGATAATGATACTGATAAGGAATGAGCTTCTGGGCTCAAGTAGACACATGAGACTATGTGGGCAGCTCCTGCCTGGAGGCAAGATGAGAAGAGGGGGACAGGAGCTGGATGAATGAACACGGGGAATAAAAGGGGGAGAGGAGGAATGTGCTGTCTCATTAGGAGGAGAGCAGCTAGGAGTACATAGCAAGCCGTGTGTAACTTTTTATAGGAGAGGCTGACTTCATTTGTAAACTTTCACTTAAAACCCTTAAAGTGCAATAAATAAATAAGAACTTTTTTCCAAGGGAATATAAGATTCATAGCATACCAATTAATTTGAAAAAAATCTTGTTGAAAAGGTCAGCAGTTCGAACCCACCAGTCGCGCTTCAGGAGAGAGATGTGTCAGTCTGCTTCAGTAAAGATTTACAATCTTGGAAACTTTATGCGGCAGTTCTACTCTGTCCTTTAGGGTGCCAATGAGTCATAATCAACTCGACAGCAACAGGTTTTAGATGAAATGGGCATATTTCTAGGAAAACTTTGAATATCAAAATTTATATAAGATGAAGTGGGAAGTTTGAATAGATCAATAATGAGAGGCTAATGTAAAGATTTTGAAAGATTTACATTAGAAAAAGTACAAGCAAGCTGGATTTATAAGAGAATTCGGTCAAGCCATCAAGGAACAGCTAATCCCTCTCTATATTATTCAAACTCTTCCAAAGATTAGGAAAAGACAGAACACCTCTCAAATTACTTTGTAAATCTAGCCTATCCCAGATTCAAAAACTTGATAAACATCACAAAATAGAAATTGTAGACCAAAATCATTTATGAATTCAGACACAAAAATTTCAAGTTGGCAAAGAGTCATACAACGCATTATGAAAATGAATCATGACTAAACTAGGTTTACTCCAAGAAGTTTGGATCAAAAGAAGCAACAAATGGTATTACTTTTATTTTTACTAAATGTTTTAAACAAAACGAGATGATAAATTTGTGTTGTTTTAAGCCACTGGTTTGTGTACTTTGCCACTGCAGCAAGAGGACACTGACACAGGGCAGTTCTGCCCCTGCCTGTGGCCGGTGGTACCTGGTGCTGTGAGCTCCTCCCCGGATTCTGGGCTCAGGATGATCCCCCTCGGGGTCCATCGTGCAGGGTACTCCAGGCCCCCCGCATTTCTGGCTCCCCAGCCCTCGGGTCCTAGGCAATAAACACAGACACACACATGCCCATCAGTGTGAGGCATGGAGCAGAAGGACACATTCAACAGGGCCCTGCCTCCCCTTCCACTTCACACCCTTCCCAGGGCCCCAAGGATGGCAGCCAGAGGGTACCCAGAGGGCCTTCTCTTGGACAAAGCCTGAACACAACACTGGGGACACAGCCTGGAGATCCCAGTATGGGGGTGTTGGGACATCAGGGCCATTTCAGAGAACTTTCTCACCTGTGACCTCACCATACCCATCATTCAAGATCATTTGAGTGCACGTGCCATTAGCCCCATTGTCTCCAGGAAGACCACCTGGTTAGGAAGTAGCAGAACGAGGACCAGAACCCAGCCCTTCTGGTCCCCAGTCCAAGTTCAGCCCACCCTCCCTCTGGCAACAGCAGGGTATGGAGCACAGGCCTCCACAGAGCAAATAATCTAAAGAGGGTGCTCTCCAGGGGGCAGCTAGGGAATGGGGTAGAGGTCAAATATCTGGGGCACCCAAAAGCTGAAAAAAGGAGAGGTCAGAAAGGGAGACACGGGGCTTTTTCAGTGCTGCACTAGCCTCTGTGACCTCCTGGATATGTACGTAACCCTGGGCAAGTTACTTAACCTCTCTGAAGCTGGTTTCTCGTCTGCAAAATGGGGGCAATGGTGTTCTTAAAGCCCTGGGTAGCAGTTCTCAGAGTATGGTCTGGATGCCCTGGGAGATCCCTGAGACCTTTTTAGGAAGCCTGTGAGTCAAAACCATTTTCTTAATAACACCAAGATGTCACGAGCACTTTTCATTCTGTCTCTTTCACAAGTGTACAGTGGAGTTTCTCAAGAGGGCAAAGTGTGTGATTTCGCAACGGATCTAATGGCAAGAGCCAATTGACTTCTATTAAGCCAGACCTTAAAGAGATTTGCAAAAATGTAAAACAAATGCCGCTTTCCTCATGAAATGTTTTGTTTTAAAAAAGATAGTTATTTTTCATAGAAGTATGTTATTTTCGTTATAACGTGATAGGTTTATTATTGTTCTTTTAAAATGAATTAAGAACTAAACATTTTTAAATGACTCGGGTTTGATTTTGAATACAAAAAATTTCCGTATAAATAATCACATGAACAAGAGCTCTTTGGGGTCTTCAACAATTTTCAAGACTGAATATAAAGGGATCCTGAGGCAAAAGAGTTTGATCATTAGGATAAAATAAGGTGATTCGAGTGAATTGCCAAACCCAGGAACAGGCGCAAAGTGAAAGGAGATAATAATGTTGTCCTTATGATCCTAAAATGAATTTCATGTGACAATAATATCCTAGACTCTATGGCCGTGCCCTGATCCCAAGCCCCTCTCGGGCTGGCTTTCCACGCGGCGTCCAGCAGAGGGCGTGCTGACCCTGTGTCTGGGGCACCTCAGAGCCTTCAACTAAATTTGTACCCAAGGCCAATGCCAGTTCCCAGGAGCCCAGTGGGGCCCCTGGTACCTCCCTAGGGCAGAGCCACCCTCCCACAGGCTCCTGTTAAACCAAGGTGAGTGGCTACTCCAGGGCAGAAAGGTGAGAGGGAGAGAGGGAGGGGACGATCAGCACACGTCACCCTCCGAAGACCCCTGGCCCATGGCAGGCTGTGACTTAATGCAGAGCTCAGAGCTCAGCCACTTTCCTGTGCCATGGTCTCACTGCCAATGCTCCAAAGTTGTGGCTGTGCCACCCTGGAGTCCCGGTCCCAGGTCACCACAGCACCCCTGGACTAGAGAGAGTCTGCATGTTGGTTAAGAGCAGAACTCAGGAGTTGACGGATCCAGGTACCAACTGAGTTATATGACCTCGGGCAAGGGACCTCCCTTTCCTGTGTCTTGGTGGCCCCATCTATAAGTATCTACCTGCCAGGGTCTCTGCGAGGTTCCACGCATGAAAAGAGCTTAGTATAGTACGTAGCATGAAGCAGGTGCTCAATAAATGGAGGCCGGGGGGTTGAGCTTGAACCTCTAGCATTTAGATACACCAAGGGAGGCCAATCTTGACAGGGTGATTGGCAATTTCTCTACAGGATACAAAGGATGGTACCCAGCCCCCAAACCTGCCAAATATAAACGCTGCTGGAGGCTGAGAACAAGGGCAGAGGCTGCGGAGGGAGCCAAGGGATGGACCACTCACAGCTGACTCATACTAAGTGTGCTCTGTGTGGGCATATGGAGACACTGCCTATCCCTCGGCTGTGGCCTTGGCTATTTCATGGCCACCTACACCAGCAACATAGGGTCCTCCCCAGGGTGGATCACTTGCCCACTCGGGTTAGAAGCAGACCCCTCCAAGGAGGCAGGAGGAGGCACCTCTTACCCTGGCGGAAGTCGGAGAGGACGTGGTGCTCTCGGAACTGGGTGGCGGCTGCACACACCTTGGAGTGGCCGTAGCAGAAGCAACTGCTGCACCCAGCTGGGTTGTGTGGCTGCAGGTTAAACGTCCCTGGGCGGCATCTGAAACAGAAGCAGGACAAGGCCACTGGGGCCAAATGAATAGGCCAGGGGTGGGGAAAGGGATGGCCAGACTGGCAGGTTTTGTGATCTCAACTAGATTATTGTCCAGAATCACTGGAAAAAAATTTTTTAAATAATTTTAGATTCACAGAAGAGTCACAAAGATAGTCCAGAGTTCCCATATACAGTCAATCCTCATCGTTCATGGGTTCTGCATTTGTGAATTTGCCCGTTTGTTATAATTTGTTTCTAGACCACAAATCAACGTTCATGGCACTTTTGTGGTCATTCGTGGACATGTGCAGAGCGGTGAAAACTGAGTCACCTGACGCACACGTTCGCCACTGATGTCTAACAAGGCAACACTCTCGTGCCGGTAAACAAGTGTCCTTTTTGTGAGTCTACTTAGTGCCACACTTTTTTGTATTTTTTTGCTTTTTTGGGTGATTTTGCTGTTTAAAGTGGCCCCCTGAGCACAGTGCTGAAGTGCTGTCTAGTGTTCCTAAGTGCTAGAAGGTTGTGATGTGAAAATATACATGTTGGGTAAGTTTCATTCAGGCATGAGTTACAGAGCTGTTGGCTGTGAGTTCAACGTTGATGAATCTAAAACATGCATTAAATAAACCAAACCAAACCTGTTGCCATCAAGTTGATTCTGACTCATAGCAACCCTACAGGACAGAGTAGAACTGTTTATAGGGTTTCCAAGGATTGGCTCGTAGGTTCAAACTGGTGACCTTCTGATTAGCAGCCAAGCTCTTAACCACTGTGCCACGAAGGCTCCATATATTAAATAAGCTATCTCTAAGCAGAAACACACACAAAACAAGGTTATGTAATGATAGGTTGACATAATTATTGTGACCAGAGGCTCTCAGGAACCTAACCCTGTATTTCCCTCGGAGCAATAGTTCAGTATTTGCTAATTCAGTGTTTGCAGTGACTATACGGAGCTGTTAACTGTGAATGATGAGAACTGACCGTACTCTTCACCCAGTTTCCCTAATGTTAACATCTTAACAACCATGGTACGTTTATCAAAGGTAAGAAGTTAACACTGATACAATGCTTTTAACTAAACTCCAGGCTTCATTTGGATTTCACCCTTTTTTTCCCCACTAATGTCCTTTTTCTGCTCCAGGATCCAATCTGGGATATGGCATTACATTTATTATCATGTTTTCTTACTCCCCTCCAATCTCTGCCAGTTTCTCAGGCTGTCTTTCATGACCTTGACTCGAGTACTGGTCACTTATTTTGTAGTCTGTTCCTCAGCTTGGGTTTGTCAGATGTCTTCTCATGATTAGTCCAAGGTTATGGGCTTTGGGAAGAATACACAGGGATGAAGCGTCCTCATCACATTGTATCAGGGGTATAGGATATCCAACGGAGCCCTGGTGGCACAATGGTTAGGCGCTCCACTGCTAACTAGGAGGTCGGTGGTTTGAACCCACCAGCCACTTTACAGGAGAAAGATGTGGCAGTCTGCTTCCATAAAGAGTTATAGCCTTGGAAACCCTATGGGGCAGTTCCACCCTGCCCTATAAAGTTGCTACGAGTTAGAATTGACTCGATGGCAATTTTTTTTTTTTTTACATATATGATAACCACATGATATCACCAGGGATGTTAACCTTCATCACTAGGCTAACCCTTTCATGTTCATGGGTACCTCTGGAGGCCAACTCCTTCTTCTGCCTCTGAAGGTTTACTGGGAAGCTGCTGTACCACTGACAGTGTGTGCTGCTTCAAGGCAGGGGCCTTTATGACTGTTTGAAACCAAAGAAACAGACAGGTGTGTACCACAAGCTACTGTTTTTACAGGGTATTGTATGAGGTGTCTGAATTTTTGGTAGGAAAAATAGAAATTTTGAAAATTTTAATTTGTTACACAGGTGTACCAATGGAAGCGCTGGTGGCGTAATGGTTAAGGGCTATGGCTGCTAACCAAAAGGCTGGTAGTTCGAATCCATCAGGCGCTCCTTGGAAACTCTATGGGGCAGTTCTGCTCTGTTCTATAGGGTCGCTATGAGTCAGAATCAACTTGACGGCAACAGGTTTGGTTTTGGTTCACGTACCAATAGACCCCGGTAGGGACACTGGGGTATAATTAGTGGTACTTTATATGTAACACTAAACACTTAGGGTAGGCTTGTGGGAGGGGGTAAGAAAAAAAAAATCCATACTACCTACAAAAATTCAAACACACTCAATGATTCAGCATGCTTCCATTAATGAAAACACATGGTATCAACAAAAAATTCAAAGCAGAAAATAACTGGTTCACAAAAGGGTTAAGGTGATGCCTGCCAGTTTTCTCCACTGTAAAATTTCTATATTCTAATCATTAGGAAGAAGCAAGTCACTAAGTCTAGCCCTAAACCAAGAAACCAAACCAGTTGCCATTGAGACGATTCAGACTTCTGGCGACCCCATGTGCTTCAGGGTAGAACTATGCTCCATCGGGTTTTCAATAGCTGCGATCTTTTGGAAGGAGATCTCCAGGCTTTTCTTCTGAAGTGCCTTTGTGTGGATTCAAACTGCCAACTTTTCAGTTAGTGGCCAAACGCTTACCCATTTGCACCACCCAGGGACACCAAACCCAGTCCAAAAGCAAAAAAAAAAAAAAAAAAAATTCCCGTCGAGTTGATTCTGATTCATAGCAATCCTATAGGACAGAGTAGAAATGCCCCATAGGATTTCCAAGGCTGTACATCTTTACAGAAGCAGGTTGTCAAATCTGTCTCCCTCGGAGTGGCTGGTGGGATTGAACAGATAACCTTTTGGTTAGCAGCCAAGCACTTAACTATTTCGCCACGAGGGCTCCTAATCCAGCCCAAGGGGAGGAGAATATAGCTCCCTCTCCTTGAGTGGGGGGAGTACAAAAAAATTGTAAATGTATGTTAAAACCATCATAGTAATTAATAAATCCTTTGAGGGAGATATTTTGAGTCTATGCAAATGTCCTGTTTCTCCTTAAAGTTTGGCGCATTCATTTTAACGTTCATCAGGGTGGTCTTGCCTGGAGCGATTATTACTGTGATGTTATAACAGTGATCTTCTATTTCACTCATTCCTTCCACATTTATTATTTGGAATTCTTCTGGAAGGAAGATGTGTCCTTTTGTCCCCAATTATTTATTTATTCAATAATCTATTTATATCAGTATGGACTCATGGGTATTTATTTTATTCTTTGGGCTATAATGCAATGCCATATCATTATTTATTTTGTGGCTTAAATTGTTCCAGCTTTGAGAACTCTTTCAGGTTGGCTCCTGTGTCCCTTTGACATGCCCCCATCCTGTTTTGTTGTTGTTCATTTGTTCTTGTTTGGTTTTGTTTTTAAGCACTTCCTTACTTTGTGGCTCTACAAGATGCTCCAGGAGCGTGTATTTTCTCTGCCCCAGTTCTAGAATCAGCCATTTCTCCAAAGAGCCCTGGGGAAACTTTTTTTGTTTTTAAATAATTTTTATTGTGCTTTAAGTGAAAGCTTACAAATCAAGTCAGTCTGTCACATAAAAACTTATATACACCTTACTACATACTCCCATTTACTCTCCCCCTAATGAGTCAGCCTGCTCCCTCCTTCCAGTCTCTCCTTTCATGAGCGTTTTGCCAGTTTCTAACCTTCTCTACCCTCCTATCTCCCCTCCAGACAGGAGATGCCAACACGGTCTCAAGTATCCACCTGATACAAGTAGCTCACTCTTCATCAGCATCTCTCTCCAACCCATTGTCCAGTCCCTTCCATGTCTGATGAGTTGTCTTTGGGAATGGTTCCTATCCTGGGTCAACAGAACATTTGGGACTATGACTGCCAGGATTCTTCTAGTCTCAGTCAGACCATTAAGTCTGGTCTTTTTATGAGAAATCTGGGGTCTGCATCCCACTGTTCTCCTGCTCCTCAGAGGTTCTCTGTTGTGCTCCCCGTCAGGGCAGTCATCGGTTGTGGCCGGGCACCATCTAGTTCTTCTGGTCTTAGGATGATGTAAGTCTCTAGTTCATGTGGCCCTTTCTGTCTCTTGGGCTCATAATTATCTTGTGACCTTGGTGTTCTTCATTTTCCTTTGATCCAGGTGGGTTGAGACCAATTAATGCATCTTAGATGGCCGCTTGTTAGCATTTAAGACCCCAGACACCACACTTCAAAATGGGATGCAGAATGTTTTCTTAATAGAATTTACTTTGCCAATTGACTTAGATGTCCCCTGTAGCCATAGTCCTGGGGAAACATTTTACATATACAGATTCCTGGTTTCTACTCCTGGAGGATCAGTATGAACAGGCTTGGGTGGAGGAATCTGATTCGTAAGAAGCTTTCTGACGACCCTGATGTCTAGCCAGTTCAGATGAACATATCTCAGCAAGCCCTCCCATTTCACAAATGTGCAAACTGGGGCTCAGAAGGGGAGGACCTACTCAAGGTCACAAGGCACTCGGGGCAGACTTGTGATGAGAAGCTTCCCAGCCACACTCTGGAGGAAGTTAGCCTCCCTCCCCACAGGCCCGTAGCCCACACATTTACAAGATGAGAGGGCAGCCTGGGTCTGGCCAGGGGACAGATAAGGCCAGTGACAGTTGAGACCAGGGACCAACCACACAGCTTTGGTACTGGCTTCTTCTTGAACTGGTAAAGCACCAACACATATTAATAAGAATAGAGTCCATAATAGAATACTATGTCAGGCACTTTACACACAGGGTCTGTGGCCAGCTCTGACCCTTAGGCTCAGTCACAGGACATCAAAGAGCTCCAGGCAGACCTAAGCTGGGTGCATTAAGGCTTCAAAGGTCCAAGACAAAGCCAGGAAGAGGAGATAGTGTATGTCCAAGGAGGTAAGCCCATGTTTGTTTGCTAACCCCACTGCTGGAGTAAGGAGGCCAGCTCCTGAATGCTTGAAATAGGAAGTTTAAAGACTGTGTGACCTTGGAAAAGTCCTTTCACCTCATTGAGCTTCAGACATCCCATCTGAAACATGATAGGGTTGCAAGGGTGGCAGATAGGCTTAACTCTCAGCTCAATTGGTAGGGCTTCTTAAAGTAGGAGATTAAGAAGGATTCTGAGGCTATTAGGGCTCATTGTAAAGACTGCTATGCTCCATTAGTGATGTCTGCCATGGGTATGAAATGGGAGGGCTGTGGTAGTGCTCCATTAGTGATGTCTGCCATGGGTGTGAAATCAGATGGTTGTGGTGCAAGTGTTACGTATTTGTTATCGCTGGATTAGATTCTCTCTCCTGTCCTTTCAGCTCTTTCTTTTTCAATATATTTTCATAGCTTATGTACTTACCAATGGTGCAGGGTCAAAGTATAAACAGTGTCATAAAGCCTTTGTATAACTCCTTGGATGGCAGATTCATGGGGTTCTAGGAAGTGTGTAGGGTGATGGGGATGTCCAAGTCTGTGACCTCCCCTGGCCCCACAGTCAATTGGTGCCTCCTCAGTGACACCTGATGTCACTTCCAGCAGGCTTTTTATCAAATCAGCTCACCCACCTGTCACACAGGTTGCCTTCCACATTCTCTTTGCAGGGGCAGTGTCCACCGCGGGGGTCACAGGTACCCAGACTGCCAGCAAGATTGCAGGTGCAGGGTCTGCCAAAGAGATAGGACAACTGAAAAAATGTCCAATGAGCAAGTCCAGAGTGGCAATAGCCCATTCTCCCTGGAAGAAATCTCCCTGTCCTTCACTGATCCTGAGAGGACCAGAAGCAGACTGACTGAAGAGCCTACCCCTGGCTTTATTATTCCCACCTTGCCAAGGAATTGACCCATCTACTAAGCCATATAGGGATCTATCTGCCCACCCACCCACTCATCCATCCATGCATCCGTCCACCCAGCCACTCATCCTTCCATCTATCCATCTACCTACACACACATCCTTCCATCTACCCATCCATCCACCCAACCACCCACCCACCCACCCTCTCACCCATCCACCCACCCACCCATCCATCCATCCATCCACTCATTCATTCACCAGGCACCCATTCATCCACCCTTCCAGCCATGTACTCATCCATTTATCCACCTTTCCATCTACCCATCAAAAAAGACACAGCTCCTACCCTCACAGTGCACACTGTTCAGTGAGAACAGACAGGTAAACAGGCAGACACTATACTGTGATACGTGCTATTGGAGGAGATTGTGGCAGCACCAAGGAGGCACATGTGCCCTGGTCTAGGAGTGGGAGCAAAGGGCAGGTGGAAGGGAAGACTTCCTGGGGGAGTGGCACTGTGGCTGAGAACTGAAGAACAAGTAGGAGTTTGCTAGACACAGATTGGGAGAGGCTTGGAGGATAAGGGGAGACCACTCCAGGCTAGGAAGAACAGCAGCAGTGTCACGGATTGAATTATGTCCCCCCAAAAATGTGTGTATCAGTTGGGCTGGGCCATGATTCCCTGTACTATGTGATTTTCCTGTATGTTGTAAAGCCTGCCTCTATGATGTTAATAAGGGAGGATGGGAGGCAGTTGTGTCAGTGAGATAGGACTCAACCTACAGGATTGGATTGTGTCTTGAGGCAATCTCTTGAGATATAAGAGATAGAAGCAAGCAGAGAGACAGGGGGACCTCCTACCACCAAGAAAGCAGCATCAGAAACAGAGCACATCCTTTGGACATGGGGTCCCTGTGCCTGAGAAGCTCCTCATCCAGGGAAAGATTGAGGACAAAGACCTTCCTCTAGAGCCAACAGAGAGAGAAAGCCTTCCCCTGGAGCTGCCATCCTGAATTTAGACTTGTAACCTACTAGACTGTGAGAGAATAAATTTCTCTTTGTTAAAGCCATCCACTTGTGTATTTCTGTTATGGCAGCACTGCATGACTAAGACAAGGCACAAAGGCCTAGAGACAGAGAGACGCTGGGGAATCAGACAGGTCCCCATCCAGTGGCCAGTTTTCTACCCAGAACCACTGAGTATTTTGCAAAGGATTGAAACTTCCCACACATCCCCAATACCATTGCACTGACTTTCAAACATACAAGGAGAGTGATGCAATTAATCAAAGCCAAATTCATTCAAAAGTGGTTCTGAATTTATAATAGCTGTACTTTTTTTGTCATTGTGCATTTTCTCAATCAAGTGATGACAAACGTCTCCTGTTAGACCCCTCTTCTGAGGGTCAGACCCCAGTAGCCCCCGTCCATCTCTCTCCTTGGATGTCCCATAGGCACCTGCTGACTCAGCACACCCCAGACTGCACTCAGCATCTCCATCCCCAGCTCCTTTTCTCATGCTGCCAGGATGCCTGAAGTAGAGCCCTGAAGTTGGCCTTGTCCCTCCTCCATCCTCAGCCTTCTGTGACCACATCCTGCCAACTCCGCCTTCCGAGAGGGGCTCTGGAATCTGTCCAGTTCTCTCCCTCTCCATGGCCAAACCCTAGTCCAGGCTGGCACCACTCCTAGGTGTTACTGCTGCAGCCCCTGCCCTGACCTTCAATCTCATCCCCTCCTGCTTCAGGTCAATCCACAGCTCCTCCTGAGACCCCTGAGGCCTCGCTGGACCCGGCCTCCTCTGCGCACCCTCTCTTCTTGCACTCCACATTCAGCTGTCAAGACCTCCCCCTGAAGGGCCCTGAGTGCACAAGGCTTGTTCACTTCAGGGCCTTCGCACATTCTCTGCCCCTGCCTGGAACACCTGCCCCTCCCTCTGCCCCTGCCTGGCCCTCATTCATCAGGTCTCAGGTAGAACTCAGCACCTGTTACGGGAAGCCTGTCCTCAACCCCCAAGACCAGCTGGTGGGCCAGTGGTGGGCCACCCATGCCCTACTCCTCCCCGGCCACCCTCACCTGCAGCCTCCCTCGCTGAGTGAGTGGAACCCAGGCAGGCAGCGGTCACACTTCCAGCCCGTCACAGTAGGTTTGCAGGTGCAGGCGCCCGAGCCATCACACTGGAGGTGCAGGGAGCCTGGTGGAGGGAGGACGCAGGGCAGCATGGACCGGGACAGGCAGGAGTGGGGGGCGGGGAGGGGCGGGGGCCTACTCACCTGCCAGGTGGCAGTCACAGGGCTGGCATGCCATCTGTGTGTCCCAGCGATAGAAGTTCTCCTGGCAGCGCTCGCAGTGTGGCCCGGCAGTGTGGTCGCGGCAGTGATGGCAGCGCCCGCCATGCCCTGTGCTGCGGAAGAGTTCCAGGTCAAAGGTGCATTCCTCTGAGCGGCCGCTGCACTTGCAGGCTGCAGGTGGGGGACAGGGGAGAGGGGGTGTGAGGGCCTGCCCAGCTCTCCCTTTGGTAGGTGCCTACAACAGCCGCTGGCACATGGTAGGAGGAGAGTGAGTGCCAGCCAACCTCCCTGTGCCAGACAAGCATGCAGCTCCATGGAGGGCAGGGTTCAAGCCTAGCTTGATCAAAGATTTGAAGACCAACTAATTGACCATCCAAACCAGGACACACTTAAAAGCAAAGGAGACACCATCAATAAACACACCAAAACATCAGGCCTAGACAGGACACCCCAGGGAAACCAGGATGTCTGGTCGCTGGGTCATGGATCGCACACTGACCACCTTCTAGAGATGCACTGTGGCTCACTCCGAGATGTCCTGCAGACTCTCCAAGACATGATAATTGTGTGAATCTGGTCTCCAGCACTTCAAAAAAAATCCCAGGTTATGCAGGCTCATGGAAAGCACAAGTCACCCTTCATTCACTCATTAATTCATTAAGAAAAAATACGTCCAAGGATCAGTTCTGTGTGGTGAGCCCAGGGGGATGTGCAGTGATAGACAGGGACGTTGTTCCTGTCCTGGAGTGACCCAGCCCTCACTCCTATGGTCACACCTCTGTCCAGAAGCCAGACACAGGGAGCGAGTGAAAAGCCCCATGGTGAGGCTCTGTGATAGAAGCATAGAGTGGGACTGGGGGGCTGGGACCTGAAAGGAGAGGAGGGGCCCCTACAACTGTCCTGGGGGTGATGCACCGAGCCTTCCTGGAGGAAATCATAGCTAAGCTGAACCTGAAGGATGAGCAGGAAATAGTTACCAGGTGAAAGGGGAGGGGATTTTCCAGGCAGGAGGTGAAAGCCCAGAGGATAAATAAATAAGATGTGCCCAGTGTCGGGGTGGCAAGCAGTGCACTACGGGGACACTGTGGGCGTGGCACACTACTGGCTATGAGCCAGGCTGGGTGGGGGTGGTATGCAGTGTGATGGGGCACAGAAGGGGGGCAGCTGTGAGGTCAGAGAGGTCAGAGAGGTCAGCAGAGCCTGCTCTGGGGAGGCCAGCAACGTGCTGAGTGGACTTTGCCTCTGAGCAAGGGGCCCATGGAAAGGTTTTGAGCAGGGGATGGGCATAATCTCCACTTCAGAAGGAGCCTCCAGCTGCAGGTGAAGGAGGACTAGAGGCAGGGAGATCAGGGAAGATGGGTGTACAGGCACCCAGTGGGGAGGCGATGGGGCCTGGACCAAGGACACAAGTTAGATGGATCAGAGGAATGCCAACAGAATCTGGGGCTCTGGGGCTGGCTGGCCTGGTGGGGGGGAGGGGGTGGCGCGGGCTCAAACACGAAGCCCTGGCTTCCAGGCTGGGTGGCTGGAGGACAGAGGTGTGACCACTGAGATACGGATGCGGCATAAGCCGCCTGGCCTTTTGTATCCCTGCTGTGGAGCCAGCCAGCACGGCCACCTGGGCCTGGAGGGGGCCCTGGTGGAGGCGGGCCAGAAAGGGCAGCAGGAACCCATTACGGCCAAGGCAGCACGAGGCAGCTCCTGCTGACAGCATTGCGTCCCAAGGAACAGGCTGTCCCTCCCCATCCCAGCCCTGGCCGCCAGCAGCCCAAGCCCAAACCCAAGAGGACAACAGGGACTGGAAGCCAGGCCAGTCAGAGGCGCCTCCGTATGAAAATACTTTTCCTCCTGGCAACAGTGCCAGTGCCTGGCGACAACAGAATACATGGGAGAACCTAAAGGAAACCAGATGGTGTCTGGGGAGAGAAAGGGCTGGGCTGGGGGTGGTAGAGGGCGTATGGGCAGGCCGGCACGCCAGGTGGCGGTGGGAAGAAGGCGGTGGTCCCCCACATGGCCCCATGTCACTGGAGAAGGTATGACGGCACCCTCCTCTCCTTGGCGCGTCTCTGAGGTTTGGCTGGCAAAGCCACATCACTCAAGGGGGTGTATATCAAAGGGCTGCCTGGGGCCATGGGAAAGGCTGGGGTGGGCAGGTCAGCACCCCCCTTGTAACTGGGGTGGCCTGGCTTTGATTAGCAACTGGGGTTGGAACAGTGAAGACAAAGGAACAAGTCGTTGGAGCCCACAGGCGCCTCTACTGGGGTGGACTTGGGTGGGGAAGCGGGGCTGCTGATGGGGGAGACAGGAGCTTAAAGGTCCCCCCAGTTTCCCCTCATCCCTGCAGTGGTGCGGAGGGCTCAGAGCCCCAGCTGTCAGCCAGGGCCACCCAGGCGCAGTCCCCACAGCCATGTTCAGGGGAGTCTGTCCTGCCTGGACACTCACGCAGACACTCGTTGGCAGCCTCGGCTGCACCTCGGGCCCACGGGCGGTCCTGGAAGAAGGGCAGGCAGCGCTCACAGTCTGGGCCGGTGGTGTTGTGCTCGCACCGGCAGGCTAGCTGGCCCTCCTCACTGGGGCCACACTCGCTGGCATGCCCATTACACTTGCACCTGGGAAGAGAGCATGGAGGAGGGGTATCCCAGGTTAATAGTCAGGTAGCTCCTGTGGGTGTGCGCTTTATTGAATGAATGCCTGCTATGTGCCCTGGGTAACAATACTAGAGAAATGGCTGCACTGGGCACTCGCTGTTCTAAGCTCTGTACTTACATAAACCCATTGTGTCTTCACAGCCCCTCATGGTCCCCACTTAACATATGAAAAAACTGAGGCACATTGACCAAGGCCACCAGCTAATAAGGGACAGAGTTAGCAAAGCTGCCACAAAAGGTTTCTGCCCGAGAGGAGCCCTCCTAGGAGCCAAGAGGGACCCAGGGAGAAATCATCTCTGTCTCCCATGGGGAAGGATGGGCTGGTGGTCTCGGGGTGGTGGGCGTGGGAAGGGGTGGCTAAGGAGGCTGCCTCATGTAGTTCTCTTTCAACTGTGTCTAAAAGGAGGAGAAAGAGGTTGTCCCTTACAGGGAACAGCTTGTCCCAAATCCCCAACAGACTCTGTCTTTGAGAGCAGCCCTGGGCCATGTCCCGACCCCCTCCTACCCTCTCACAGGATCAGGAGATGGGTGGACCCAGCAGGGACAAAGAGCTTTTCCGGGAACTGCATGACACGCTTCGCTGGCCTGAGCCTGTGTGGCCATTACCCCGTCCTGAGCAGCCAGACTGAGAAACTTAGAGGATGACCACAGCTCCCAGCTTGTGGAATTATTCTGTGCCTGGTCCCAGGCTGGGCAATCAGCTCACATCTTCTCTCTCCCTGGAACCTCACCACCAAGGCAGGAGGGGCTGTTATTATGCCCATTTCACAGATGAGGAAACTGAGGCTCAGGCCTGCAAAGTGACAGACACCAGGCAGCAGAGCTAGAGTTTGAACCCTGTATTCTGACTTCACACTGACCCTGAGCTCCTGGGCATGTCTCTGTAGTCATGTGGTAGCTCCCTAAAGTGGGTTGAATAGTGTCCCCTCCAAATTCATGTCTACCTGGAACCTCAGAATGTGACTTTATTTGGATATAGGGCCTTTGAAGATGTAATTAGTTAAGATGATATCATATTGGATTAGGGTGGGCCTAAATCCAATGACTGGTATCCTTACAAGAAGAGAAGAGGACAGACAGAGCCACACCGAGGAAAGACTGCCATGTGAAGATGGAGGCAGGGATTGGGGTCATGCAGCTGTAAGCTGAGGAACACCAAGGATTGCCGGGAGCCAACAAAAGCTAGGAAGAAGCAAGAAAGGATTCTCCCCTACAGCCTTTGGAAGGAGCGCAGCTAGGCCGACACTTCGATTTCAGACTTCTGGCCTCCAGAACTATGAGGAAGTAAGTTTCTGTTGTTTTGAGCCACCTAGTTTGTGGTGCTTTGTTAAAACATCTCCAGGAAACTCATACATTCCCCACAAGCCATATTCTACACTGTGTCCCCAGTGGGTGTTGAGGAATTGCTAACTACAGCCAGGACCCTGTGCTTTCTCTAACATGGGAAGACAGGGCTGGGGAAGGCTACGGGGCATCACTCCAGCAGGAGCCTGAAGTAGGGAGGCAGCACTCAGCACTTCTGGCACAGGTGAGGTGGGTGTCAGGCAGTCGTGGGGCACAGAAGCCCAGGGCAGTGACAAAGGACCACCCATGTCCTTGAAGGGGTGCTGCAAATGCCTCCCTCCTCCATTAAGCCCTCTGACCCCAAGGGAAGGAGAGTAAAATTCCTGGAGGCCACTGTGGAACACAGGCTGCTCGGGCCACCTGCACCCACCAGTGAGCTGCCTTCCCCAGCCAGCTGCCGGGCTGAGGGTGGTCCAGCTCCTCACGGCTGGGGCCCAGATATTCTCTGGCTCAAAGCCCCTGACAGCAGATGCTGGAGCTCACTGCTGCCTGCCAACCTTGGAGACCTCCCGTCCCAGG
The DNA here is from genome assembly GCF_024166365.1 of Elephas maximus indicus. Taxonomy (NCBI): domain Eukaryota; kingdom Metazoa; phylum Chordata; class Mammalia; order Proboscidea; family Elephantidae; genus Elephas; species Elephas maximus. The sequence continues at coordinate 81,987,116 of NC_064827.1, read as the reverse complement.
AGGTTAGAGCTGAGCCAAATGGGGCTGGCAGGGAGGAGAGCAGAGAGGGCCTCACCAATACCTCCCTTCACTCCCAAGCCCCAGCGTTCCCTGGCAGATGTAGACACCCCAAAGTTCAGGCAGTTGGGCCCATGGTCCACTTCCTTGCCTTCCGCATCTTGCTGAGCACCATCACCAGAATATAGAAACGGGAAGTATGGACATCATCCTGAGACTTCCTAACCCCATAGCCCATCACTTACACAAAAGAGCAGATTTTCTGTCCTAAATAGGTTTTGGACCTCTGTAAATACCCACCCCCCCAAGTCAATACCACTCCCTTCTTCCACTCCCCCTCACACTACCTTCACTGCCTCCCTGGCCCAAGCTGCCCTCATCTCCCAAATGACTCCTACGATGGCTGCCCCCGTCATCCAGGCTTCCTCTCATCTCTTACCTTTCTCCACACACATCAGGGGATTGAGATGCTTAAAAAATGTGACTCTGTTGCTTGCTTCTTATTGTTAGTTGCTGTCAAGACAACTCTGACTCACGGCAACCTTACATATAACAAAATTAAACGTTGCCCAGTCCTGTGCCATGTTCATGACTGTTTGCGTCCATGGTTGCAGCTATCGTGTCAATCCATCACATTGAGGGTTTCCCTCATTTTTGTTGGCCCTCTACTTTACCAAACATCATGTCCTTTTCCAGCAAATGGTGTTTCCAAAGTAAGTGAGTCAAAATCTCGCCATCCTCAATTCTAAGGAACCTTCTGACTATATTTCTTCTAAGACTGATTTGTTGGTTCTTTTTTTTTGGTAGTGGTGTGTCATTAAGTCGACTCCAACTTGGTAGTCCACAATATATTCAATGTTTTTCTCCAACACCACAGTTCATGCATCAATTCTTCTTTTTCATGGTCAAGTTTTCACATGCATTTTAGGTGAATGAAAAAGGCCATGGCTTGGGTCAGATGCACCTTATCATCAAAGTGATATCTTTGCTTTTCAAAACTTTAAAGAGCAACCCAGTTGCTACCCTGATCAAATCCTTCAACAGCTTCGCATTAACTGTGGGTTAAGAATAAACTTGGCCTGTGGTCCACAAGTCCTAAAAGTCTTCCAGCCTCATCTCCTGCCCTGCCCTGTACCACATCCTCACTCCAGCCACACCAACCATTTCCTAGCTCCTCAAGCCCCAGGATTCACACATGCTGATCCTCCTGCCTGGAATGCCCACCCCTCACCTCTGGCTCAGGCCTTGGCTCCATTCCACCAGCCTCCCTATTCTCATCATTCTGTACGTGTTTACACTTTTATTGGGGAGATACTCGGATTTGTGTCTGTTGCCCCAGAAGACTGGGGCAGGAACACATTCTGTCTTACTCTCTTAGGATCTCAGCCCCGGGCACTGGACTGGTGCACAGGAGGCCCTGGACAGATGTGCCCTGGATGTGCAAACAGGGCCGGCACTGACCCTCCTGGCTGCAGGGCTTTGGGTAAGTCACTCAAGCTCTCTGAGCCTCTGGTCTTTTGGTCGTAAAATGGGGACGATAACAAGTGATGGTTGTGGAGGTTCAAAGAAACCGTGGCTGCAAAGTGCTCAGCACGGGACCTTGCGAGCAGGATGTACCCTACAAAAACTGCTGGTTCATATGAGGAACGTGGCAGCGGCAGTCATCAAGGGTAGGCTTTTTCTCTCTGTTCATTCCATATTTTCCTTCCCCCAATGCCAAGAAGGCAGGCAGGCCTTGGTGTTCCTGGCTTTAGGGAAGCAGAAGTTACCTGGGGCTGCCACCATGCCCAGCTTTTGTATGCAGAAGTAGAGAGCAGGCTGAGGCAGGAAAGGAAAGGGGTTCTGAAGGCATAAGGACCCTGGTGGGCAGGGCTATGTGGGGCCCTGGGAGACGGGACCCCTGGCCTGGGATACTAAGTCTGGGTGTCCAAGCAGTCACCTGCCTCCCACCATGAGGCTTGCAGAATGGGCATGTCAGAGACCCAGAGTGGGCTGGGGGCTGGTAGGACCCCCCAGGTGTTCTGCTCTGGGTTCTTGAGAGGTGAGGGGCCTGAGAACCACCTGAGGCAGGGTGGCGTCTGGGGTGAGTAACCTGGCCCCCCCTTGCACATGGCATTTGTGGGATAAAATTCATGTGGACTGGGCATACCGCATTCAGTGGGCTGGCTGAAGTCACCGATGGAGATCAGGGCAGAGCTGGCCGGGACCAGGGTCTGCCAGCCACAGGGACAGCGTGGTGCCCCTCAGGAGAGGGGGAGATGAGCATCCCGCAGCAGGTCCAGCAGAGGGCAAAGTGGAAACAGCCTACATTTCCCAATAGCTGCAAGATGTGGCTGAGGGGCAGTCACTGGCACAGCCCTTCACCTCCTGCCCCAGCTAGTGGCTGATCAGTCGCAGCAGTAGGAGATACTGGGGGAGGGCTCATACAAGGGGTCGAACCCAGTCAGAGGGACTCTGGTGCCACTGGGCTGGGGGGAGAGGGGTGATAGGTGGCTCTTCAGGAACAAATGTCACACTCTGACCCACCCCCTCCACCTCCCCTCCTCCCTACCCCCTGCCCAAGCCCCCTGCCCAGGCAAAATCTGCATCCAGCAGACTTGTCTCCCACAAAGAAGGCGAGAGTTCCATCACTGAACCACCATTGCCATTGGGTACATAGCAGGTGCTGGACTAATGTTGCTTGTACAAGTGAATGATGAATGTCAGGGGTATGGGGTAGGGGCTTCCTCCATCTCTCTGACATGCTGTCAATCTTCTTCTCAAAGAAACAGGCTGTAAATGTTTATGGTGAAGACCACTGTCTGTGCCTTCACTCATGCCATGCCCTTATAGAGCCCCCAGGATGGGCAGCTGCATACATACAAGACAGGCTCTGGGGTGTAGAGATGAGAACCACCAGCCCCTGCCTTCTGGATAGCCCCTGCTTCTTGGAGATGGAGAGTCTCAAACAAACTACAACGTGCAGTGACCAAAGCTAAGAGAGGAATCTGGAACCCCGGGTGCAGACACAGAGTCCCTCTCTCTGGGGGCAGCGGGTAGGGGGCAGTAGTAGTTCCCACATGTGAAGAGGGAGGGGGAACTCCAGGCAGAAAAAGCAGCAGGGCAAAAGCCTGGGGTGTCTAGCCAGCAAACAGGGAGTAGCTCCATGGGGGGTGGGGAGGGGAGACACAGCTGATACCCCAGAGAAGCAGCAGGAAGCACACATCTGGGGTGGTGGGAGGGAGCCGGGCGAAGGCCTCAAAAGCCAGAGTCCTGGCTCCCTCCTCTCCCCTGGGGCACCAGAACTGGCTTCTCTGCCTCTCCACAGCTACCGCCAGGTGACTCCCACGTGGCCAGCCACCTCGCTTTACTCCTGCTTCCCCTCTAGGCCTCGGCACCCTGCCCTCACCTACCTGCCGCCCACGGAGAAGTCGGACACGGCATAGTAGTAGGACTGGAGCACTTTGGGGTCCTTGAAGATGTCGTCCCCAAATGTGTTGAGCCGGTCTAGGGAGATGAGGAGCTCAGTGCTGGTGACCCAGTCCTGGTGAGACGAAGGCGAGAAGAGATACCATTAACAGGTTCTTGAGTATATGCCCCGACCCCGCTCTGCTGGCAGGCCCGGCTGGCTGTGCTGGGGGGCTCCTGGGGCACAGGGACAGGCCAAACTCTGACCCTGAGAACACTGCAGAAATAAGCAGCCCGTGATTTGGGGTCATGCCAACCTGAGTTCCAGGCCACTCACTGGCTGTGCTTAATGTCTTAGAGCCTCTGTTTTTCCCATCTGTGAAATGGAACCAATGTGTCCACCCCACCAGGATGTTCGAAGGAGTAGATGGATGGTGAATGTAAGTGGTGGAGCTGTTGCTAGGGGGGCCAGGAGACCATATAAGATCCTGCCTGTGCTGGTCACCTGAATTCTCCTAGTGGCCCCCGAACTCCCATTCTAGAGCTCTGTGAGGGAGGGCATATCCCAGCACCCTTTTCCCCTGCTCCACGGGGCCTGGCTTAGGACAGTCCCCACAGACAAGTCACCTGCCCCAGGTGACATCTAAGCCCCAGGAGAGCAGGGACTTGGAGCTCCTTGATCTCACTACATCCCAAGCCCCTAGCCTCTGTCTGCCTGGCACGTAGCAGGCACTTGATAAATACTTGCTGATCAAACAGCTTCCCCATGGAAGAGCTTGATGGGGAAGTGGGGGAGGACTCACGTGAAGGCTGACATTTTGATCTGCCTGCTGTTATAATCAGAGGTAGCTCCCGCTGAATTTTAATCAACATTTTAATTCAGCCCAGGAGCCCCTGGTTTAGCAATCAGGCTCATCAGTACAGAAAAGGAGCTCCTGGAAACGTCTTTCTTCTCTCCCCAGCATAACTGGGACCAGAGGGGTCTCTCCAGCTCCCCCTGAGCTTGGCAACATGACAGCCCACTGCCTGGGATGGAGGGCCTCTGCCTGAGGGTGGGTGCTTTGGCGGGACCAGAAACCTTCAGTGGGCCTCTCCACACTGAGCTGAGTTTGTGCTTGAGTTTGCAAGTCCCCATCAGTCCTTGAATCACCTAACGCCGAGTTTTGTAAATGTTAGTGTACATTCAGCTCACCCAGGGAGCTGGTAAAATGCAGGTTCTGATCAGAGGTCTGGGGTGGGGCCCGAGATGCTGCCTCTCTAACAAGTGTCCAGGAGCTGCCGAAGCTGCTGCTGTCTGGATCTAAGGCCTGAGGTGGGAAAACCCAGCAGTCCACAGCTGAAAGCACTGCTGTTCTTTTCTTTCTCTAGAAAAAGTGCCACCTAGAGAACTCAAACCAGTTGGAAGTCAGAGTTGGACGACGCAGTAGCAGTGGCTGACGCTTACTGCATGGTTACTATGGGTTAGGCATGTTGCATTCTCCACCTCGTTGGGTCCTCACAGCAACCCTATGCGGCAGGTCCTGTTGTTATCACCATTTTACAGACAAGGAGACTGAGGCTCAGTGAGGGAAAGTATTCCGGTCCAAATTGCCCAACTTACCTGGCAGAACTGGGATTTAGCTCTGTCTGACCCCAGGGCCCAAGTCTTCACCACTAGACTAGCCTGTCTTCCAGCATCTACCCCAACATCCTCATCACACCAGTGGGGCCCAGAGATGGCAATGGCCTGCCCAAGGTCTCCTGGCCTGTGAGTGACAGAGCAGGCAAGTGCCCCTTCCTGCATCTGCTTTCTGGCCTGTGACCTGCTCTATCAGTCTGTAAAGAGGATGACATTAAAGGAACGAGGTAAAAGACACCAGGATGGGCGCTGGGAAAGAAATGAGCTTTGCTCCCTCAGCCCACATTGTAGAGGGCACTCCCGATGCCTTAAAGGTAAAGTCATTTAGGCAGACCGAAGCCCCACTGTACAAAGGCAAGGGCTTTTGCAATCTGTAATGGCCCAGCCACAACCATGGTGGGCTCAGGGTTTATCGTGGACAGATCCCTGGCTGCAGAACGTGGGGTTAAGGAGATGTGGAAGGTGTAGCACTTGGGTTCTAAGGAGCTGTGATTTTGCCCCATCCAGCACCACAGGGAGCCAGCCAGGGATGCTGCTGTTGCCCCTCACCTCTGGTGGCCTGATTATGGGTCGGCCAAGTAGACCTTCTCTCCAAGATCCCTGTACCCTCTGTGGGGGACAGAGGGACATGAGACCCAGCAGCCACATGCACACATCCTTTGTTACCTCCCAGCCTCCCACCCAAAAACACTCCACATCCTCGGAGAAAGCTCCATCCCTTGTGCCAGGAGGCGAGGACAAGGGAGAAGTGCCCGGGGTAGGGGTTGGGGGCTTGGCTTTCTTTGTCCTTCTTTGCCCTAGGCTTCTGCCCGGGAACAGCAGGGGGGACACTTCGATTTTCCAGGATGTATGTGGCAAGAGCTTCCGGTTAGAAACTGCCCCCTGCCAAGGGTCTCAGGTTAAGCCTGTCCCCGGGTGACAGCAACACAGATACACGCTGAGCAATAGCCTGGCCCTTCCTGCTTGCCCGCATCTGACCTTGGCCGATGTCCTCTACCCTAAAGAGCCTGGAGCCCCGTGGAGGAGAGACTGTAATTCTAAACAAAACCACGGCAATGACATGTGAACATTTTTAATGGGACAACAGAGCCTGGGCATCTAGAGATACGATCCAGGCAGGAGTGAACTAACCAGTGAACACACTATACACAGGCTTACAGTAAGCAAAATAGGCACCGGCTGAATCATGTTTACTTACTAATCTGTAGTGCACAATTTCACACGGGTTCCACCACATCTTTGATGTGAAATTGTGCACTACAGATTAGTAAGTAAGCACAATTAAGCCCATGCCTGCCTTGTTTATTGTGTAATCTGTCCCTGAATTGTCAAGTCTTGCTCTGCTGTGCAGCCCAGGCAGGGTACAGCTTCTTTCTGGGCCTCAGTGTCCCCTCTGAAGCCAGACAGTGCTCTAACCCCAGCCCCCTGGCTATCCCAGATAGGCAAATATATTCGTTTCCTAGGGCAGCCATAAAAAAACACCACAAACTGGGTGGCTTATAAAAATGGAAATTTATTGTCTCAGAGTTCTGGAGGCTGGAAGTCCAAAATCAGAGTATCAGCTGTGTTGATTTCTTCCTGAGGCTTTGAGGGAGAATCTGGTTTATGCCTCTCTCCTAGCTTCTGGTGGCTCCAGGCATTACCAGGCTTACAGCTGCAGCATCGCACGGCACCCTTCCTCTGCTTCCCATCTCTGTGCCCCTTCTCTTTTATAAGGACACCACTCAGGTTGAATTAGGACCCACCCTACTCCAGTATGACCTCATGCTAGCCTAACTGGTAACATCTTCAAAGACCCTATTTCCAAACAGGGTCACATTCACAGGTACAAGGTTTAGGACTTCAACTTATCTTTTGTGGGGGACGCAATTCAATCCATAACAGCAAAGAAATGCTTTGAAAGTCTCGAGGGAAGGAAGTGGCAGTTTTACTTGGTCAGAGGTCTGTTGGAACCCAGGGAAATGGACCAGAGGGCCTTCCAGCCCTTGGCTCCCTAAGAACACAAGCAACATCAAGCAGACCAACACGTCTGTAGGTGACGGAATTTAACACACATGAATGTAGGCATCTGTGGGTGCAGCCACCCATAGGGCCACAAGTCTGAGTTGACTCCCATGGGCTGGGCTTGGAGGGTCTGTATTGCTGGACACAGCCACAAGCCCACTGCTGTCTCTGCCGTGAGGATGAGAATGGCAAGTGCAGTGAACTCTCATATTCAAAGCAGGAACGAGCAGCTCCTGTATGCCCAGTCCTGTGCTGGCCACTGTGTAGACACTACCACTATCCCTTATCATGCTGGCCACTGTGTAGATACTACCACTATCCCTTAGCATGCTGGCCACTGTGTAGACACTACCACTAACCCTTAGCATGCTGGCCACTATGTAGACACTACCACTAACCCTTAGCATGCTGGCCACTGTGTAGACACTACCACTATCCCTTAGCATGTTGGCCACTGTGTAGACACTACCACTAACCCTTAGCATGCTGGCCACTGTGTAGACACTACTACTATCCCTTAGCATGTTGGCCACTGTGTAGACACTACCACTAACCCTTAGCATGCTGGCCACCGTGTAGACACTACCACTATCCCTTAGCAGGACTCTCCACAGAGCTGCTAGACACATATGGCTTGAAAATGAACTAAAATGTAAAGTTCAGTTCCTCAGTGTTATGGATTAAATTGTGCCTGTCCCCCCCCCCCCACTACCAAAGGTATGTTGACGTTCTAACCCCTGGTACCTGTGAATGTGATCTTGTTTGGAAATAGGGTCTTTGAAGATGCTCTCAATTAGCATGAGGTCATACTGGAGTAGGGTTGGTCCTAATCCAATCTGAGCGGTGCCCTTATAAAAAAGAATGGACTCAAAGACAGAGACAGAGAGGGAGGATGCTGGGTGATGAGGGAGGTAGAGAATGCTGCGGCTACAAGCCAAGGACTGCCTGGGGCTACCAGAAGCTGGGAGAGACAAGAAAGGATCCAACCCCCAGAGCCTTTGGAGAGAACATGGCACTGCCAACGCCTTGAATTCTGACAACTAGCCTCCAAAACTGTGAGACAATAGATTACTGTCATTTTAAGCCATCCAACTTGTAGTACTTTGTTCCAGCAGCCCTGGGAAACAAATACAGCTAGTCACATTAGTGACATTTCGGGTGCTCTATAGCCACCTGTGGCTGGTCGCTATGATACTGGACAATGCAGATATAGACCAATTCTATCATCACAGAAAGTTCTGTTGGATAGCGCTGCCTTACTATATTGAACCCAAGGCTATAGGATTCCAAAGCTCATGTTCTTTTCATGTTCTCCAGTTTATCCTCATGAAAGTCCTTGGAGACACACAGGGCAGGCGCTGTTAGCATTTCACAGAGGGAGGAAGGAGCTCTGTAGTATGGCATTCCAGAAGAGGACCGCCTGGGAGCCTGGAGACTCAGGTTCTGGTCTGGGCTCTTCCACCAACTCATGTGTTCCCCTGGCAAATCCCTTCCCTCTCCAGGCCTCGGTTTCCCCATTCATTTAAGGAAGGTTGCCACAGGGCTCCTGGGAACTGCAGGGCTCCGCTACAGGAGACAAAGGAAGGGGCACTTTTTATCTATTTCATTATCAGGTGTTCACAAAAGATTTAGACACAATAAAGATTCTGTTGCTTAATGTTTGGAAACCAGAAGATCTCACAGGGGCCCTGGTACATGACTAGTGTAGACTTTCCTGTGGTCCCCCTAACCCAGGCATCCCACCCCAAGCCCAGCTCCCATCCCCTCCCAGCCCCACTCCTCCCTGACCTGCAGCACGGGGCTCTCCTCGAAGTTGTAGGCGCTGGGCCGTCCCTCCAGGGTAGAGAAGGCCACGTTGCCTCCACTCAGCGGGGAGATGTCACTGAACTCGGAGGTGCAGAAGGCCACATGCTCGTCCTCGCCGGGGCGCAGGTCCAGCCTCTCGGGCCTGCCGTAGGTCTTCTCGCAGGAGGCACTATAGTACTGGTAGGGCTCCCACGGGCCACCGGCACGGCTGCGCTTGTAAATGGCAAAGCTCTCAGGGCGACTGGTGTGGAACTTCAGCCTCACATAAGTGATTTCATAAGCCTTCCCTGCAGCCAGGAAGAAACAGACCCCGTTTACAGAAGGGAAGGGAAAGTAGGAATCCTAGTCCAGGGGGAGTGGAAAGGCTGCATTGTATAAACTAACTTGGATGGATTGTCAGAGGCTGTCTCTTCTCTCTGGCCCTTAAGCCTGCCACACTGCTGCCACCTCTCACGGTCCACAGTCTTCCTTACATGCTGAGGAGAATCACTTTAGTTCTCTGCTTAAAAATCTTGGCCCTATGCAAGTGCTAAAACTACAAAACTCTTAGAAGAAAATACAGAAGTAAATCTTTGTGACCTGGGGTTAGGCAAAGCCTCCTTAGCTATGATACTAAAAGTGACAAAAGAAAACAGAAAAACGTGACTTCGTCAAAATAAAAATACCCGTATTTCAAAGGATACCACTGAGAAAATGAAAAAACAACCCACAGAAAGGGAAGAAATATTTGCCAAACATATATCTGATAAGGCACTCCTTTCTAGAATATATAAAGAACTCTTACAATTCAATAATAAAAAGACAAATAAACCAATTAAAAAACGGGCAAAGGATCTAAATAGATCTTTCCCCCAAAAATGATATACAAATGGCCAATAAGCACATGAAAAGATGCTCAACATCATTAGCTATCAGGGAAATGCCAATCAAAACTATAACAAGATATCACCCACTAGGATAGATAGAATCAAAGGATAATAATAAGTGCTGATGAGGATGTGGGGAAACTGGAAGCCTCAGGCACTGCTGGTGGGAATGTAAAATGGTGCAGCTACTTCGGAAAACAGTCTGATAGTTCCTCAAAATGTTAAAACACAGAGTTACTATGTTGTTGTTGTTGTTGTTAAGTGCCATCGAGTCGGTTCCGACTCATAGCGACCCTGTGCACAACAGAACGAAACACTGCCCAGTCCTGAGCCATCCTTACAATCGTTATGCTTGAGCTCATTGTTGCAGCCACTGTGTCAATCCACCCTGTTGAGCGTCTTCCTCTTTTCCGCTGACCCATCTGCCAAGCACGATGTCCTTCTCCAGGGACTGACCCCTCCTGACAACATGTCCAAAGTATGTAAGACGCAGTCTCACCATCCTTGCTTCTAAAGAGCATTCTGGTTGTACTTCTTCCAAGACAGATTTATTCATTCTTTTGGCAGTCCATGGTATATTCAATAATCTTCACCATCACCACAATTCAAAGGCGTCAACTCTTCTTTGGTCTTCCTTATTCACTGTCCAGCTTTCACATGCATATGATGCGATTGAAAATACCATGGCTTGGGTCAGGCACACCTTAGTCTTCAGGGTGACATCTTTGCTCTCCAACACTTTAAAGAGGTCCTTTGCAGCAGATTTGCCCAATGCAATAATACATTGTTTGAGTTCCTGACTGCTGTTTCCATGGCTGTTGATTGTGGATCCAAGTAAAATGAAATCCTTGTCAACTTCAATCTTTTCTCCATTTATCACGATGTTGCTCATTGGTCCAGTTGTGAGGATTTTTGTTTTCTTTATGTTGAGGTGCAATCCATAGTGAAGGCTGTGGTCTTTGATCTTCATTAGTAAGTGCTTCAAGTCCTCTTCACTTTCAGCAAGAAAGGTTGTGTCATCTGCATAACACAGGCTGTTAATGAGCCTTCCTCCAACCCTGATGCCCCATTCTTCTTCATATAGTCCAGCTTCTTGGATTATTTGCTCAGCAAACAGATTGAACAGGTATGGTGAAAGAATACAACCCTGACGCACACCTTTCCTGACTTTAAACCAATCAGCATCCCCTTGTTCTGTCCAAACAACTGCCTCTTGATCTATGTAAAGGTTCCTCATGAGCACGATTAAGTGTTCTGGAATTCCCATTCTTCGCTACATTATCTGTAATTTGTTATGATCCACACAGTTGAATGCCTTTGCATAGTCAACAAAACACAGGTAAACATCCTTCTGGTATTCTCTGCTTTCAGCCAGGATCCATCTGACATCAGCAATGATATCCCTGGTTCCACGTCCTCTTCTGAAACCGGCCTGAATTTCTGGCAGTTCCCCGTCGATATACTGCTGCAGTTGTTTTTGAATGATCTTCAGCAAAATTTTGCTTGTGTGTGATATTAATGATATTGTTCTATAATTTCACATTCAGTTGGATCACCTTTCTTGGGAATAGGCATAAATATGGATCTCTTCCAGTCAGTTGGCCAGGAAGCTGTCTTCCATATTTCTTGGCATAGACGAGTGAGCACCTCCAGCACTGCATCTGTTTGTTGAAAAACCTCAATTGATATTCCATCAATTCCTGGAGCCTTGTTTTTCGCCAATGCCTTCAGAGCAGCTTGGATTTCTTCCTTCAGTACCATTGGTTCCTGATCATATGCCACCTCTTGAAATGGTTGAACACTGACTAATTCTTTTTGGTATAATGACTCTGTATTCCTTCCATCTTCTTTTGATGCTTCCTGCATTATTTAATATTTTCCCCACAGAATCCTTCACTATTGCAACTCAAGGCTTGAATTTTTTCTTCAGTTCTTTCAGCTTGAGAAACGCCGAGCGCGTTCTTCCCTTTTGCTTTTACATCTCCAGCTCTTTGCGCATGTCATTATAATACTTTGTCTTCTTGAGCTGCCCTTTGAAATCTTCTGTTCGGTTCTTTTACTTCATCAATTCTTACTTTTGCTTTAGCTGCTCGACATTTGAGAGCAAGTTGCAGAGTTTCCTCTGACATCCATCTTGATCTTTTCTTTCTTTCCTGTCTTTTCAATGACCTCTTGTTTTCTTCATGGATGATGTCCTTGATGTCATTCCACAACTCATCTGGTCTTTGGTCACTAGTGTTCACTGCATCAAATCTATTCTTCAGATGGTCTCTAAATTCAGGTGGGATATACTTAAGGTTATATTTTTGCTCTTGTGGACTTGCTCTGATTTTCTTCAGTTTCAGCTTGAACTTGCACATGAGCAATTGATAGTCTGTTCCACAGTCGGCCCCTGGCCTTGTCCTGACTGATGATATTGAGTTTTTCCATCGTCTCTTTCCACAGATGTAGTCAATTTGATTTCTGTGTGTTCCATCTGGCAAGGTCCATGTGTATAGTCGCTGTTTATGTTGGTGAAAGAAGGTATTTGCAATGAAGTCGTTGGTCTTGCAAAATTCTATCATTTGATCTCTGGCATTGTTTCTATCACCAAGACCATATTTTCCAACTACCAATCCTTCTCCTTTGTTTCCAACTTTCGCATTCCAATCACCAGTAATTATCAGTGCATATCAATTGCATGCTCGATCAACTTCAGACTGCAGCAGCTGATAAAAATCTTCTATTTCTTCATCTTTGGCCCTAGTGGTTGGTGCATAAATTTGAATAATAGTCGTATTAGCTGGTCTTCCTTGTATGCGTATGGATATTATCCTATCACTGATAGCGTTGTACTTCAGGATAGATCTTGAAATGTTCTTTTTGACGATGAATGCCAACACCATTCCTCTTCAAGTTGTCATTCCCAGCATAGTAGACGATATGATTGTCCTATTAAAAATGGCCAATACCAGTCCATTTCAGCTCACTAATGCCTAGGATATTGATGTTTATGCATTCCATTTCATTTTTGACGATTTCCAATTTTCCTAGATTCACACTTCATACATTCTAGGTTCTGATTCTTAATGGATGTTTGCAGCTGTTTCTTCTCATTTTGAGTCGTGCCACATCAGCAAATGAAGGTCCTGAAAGCTTTACTCCACCCACATCATTAAGGTTGACTCTATTTTGAGAAGGCAGCTCTTCCCCAGTCATCTTTTGAGTGCCTTCCAACCTGGGGGGCTCATCTTCCAGCACCATATCAGACAATGTTCCGCTGGTATTCATAAGGTTTTCACTGGCTAACACTTTTCAGAAGTAGGCTGCCGGGTCCTTCTTCCTAGTCTGTCTTAGTCTGGAGGCTCACCTGAAACCTGTCCTCCGTGGGTGACCCTCCTGGTATCTGAATACCAGTGGCATAGCTTCCAGCATCACAGCAATACGCAAGCCCCCACAGTACGACAAACTGACAGACACGTGGGGGAGAGTTACTATATGACCCAGCAATTCTACTTCTATGTGGAGGAATGAAAACATAGGTCCATACAAAAATCTGTGCACAAACGTTGATAGCAGCATTATTTATAATAGCCAAAAAATGGCAACAATTCAAACATCTGTCGACTAATGAACGGATAAATAAAATCCGTTCAACCATACAAAGGAATATTATCTAGCAATAAACAGGTACAACCATACAAAGGAATATTATCTAGCAATAAACAGGAATGAAGTCCTGATACATGCTACAGCATGGAAGAACCTTGAAAACATTATGTTAAGTGAAAGAAGCCAGTCACAAAAGGTCACATATTGCATGATTCTATTTACATGAAATGCCTAGCATACGCTGGTGCAGAGTGAAGCACTTGACTTATAAATAAAAAGTTGATGGTCCAAACCACTGAGAGAAGCCTTGGGAGACAGGTTTGTCAATCTGCTTCCAAAAGGTCACAGCCTTAAAAAGCCTATGGAGTGTAGTTCTCTCTGCACACATGGGGTCACCATGAGTTGGACTGGACTCAACTCAACGGCAACTGCTTTTTTTTTTTTTTTTTTAGGGCTGGGAGTTGTTGGCTGGTAATGAGGAATGCCTTTTAGCAAAGACGTCACATTGAGGACTAAGGTACGTCTGACCCAAGCCATGGTATTTTCAGTCTCCTTATATGCATGTGAAAGCTGGACAATGAATAAGGAAGACCGAAGAAGAATGGATGTCTTTGAATTACATTACCGTGTTGGTGAAGAATATTGCCAGAAGAACAAACAAATCTGTCTCGGAAGAAGTACAGCCAGAATGTTCCTTATAAGCAAAGATGGCAAAACTTCATCTCACATACTCTGGGCATGTTATCAGGACGGACCAGTCCCTGGAGAAGGACATCATGCTTGGTAAAGTAGAGGGTCAGCAAAAAACAGGAAGATCCTCAAGGAGATGGATTGACACAACGGCTACAACCACGGGCTCAAGCATAACAGCGATTGTGCAGATGACGCGGGACTGGGCAGTGTTTCGTCTGTTGTACCTAGGGTCACTATGAGTTGGAATCAAATGGACTACTCCTAACAACAACAACAGTGAAAAGTGACTGTTAAAGGGTGCAAGGTTTCTTTTTGGGGTGAGGAAGATATTCTAAAATTCATTGTGATCACCGCAACTCTGTAAATATACTAAAACCCATTAAATCGTATACTTCAAGTGGATGCATTGTATGCTACATGAATTTTCTCTCAATATAGCTGTTATATTAAAGAAAAAAAATCTTGGCCCTTTGGCAAGGCAGTTGGGCAACACGGATGAAGAGCCATACAAATATTCCTGGCCTCCGACAGAGGAACTTCACTTCTGGGAATTCAAACAAGGAAAGGAGTCTAAATGCATGAAGATGCTCATAAAGGCATTTTTATACTAGGGAAAAATTGGAACCATAGGGAATAGCTAAGTAAATTGTAGGACATAAAGTCATGTGATGAGCGTAGCCATTGACACCGCTGGCAAAAAATACTTCAGAAAAGCTTAAGTTAAAATATTAAATGAAAAAAAAAGGCACAAGCTGATACACGTGGAATCACCAGATTTATATTTTAAAAATCCCAAGAGAATAGGCAGAAAAGAAAGACACAAACTGGTAGGTGCGGTGCTCTGCAGGGCGCAGGACTTTGAGTGACTTTTCTTCCCTTTTCCATTTTTCTACATTTTCCGAATTCTCTCTCATTAAGCTTGTTCTAATTTAAAAACGGAAGAAAACATTTTTTTTTTTAATTTTAAAAAAAGTAACTGCCTTGTCATGTTCTGTTTTAAGATGTTTTTTAAAGTGAAGTTGCAGCCCAGCTTGGCACTCTAAGTCCCTTAAAACAAAGCATGTGTAGCAAACGGAGCCAGTGTCTGGGAGTAGCGTGGTGTCTGCTTCGGTGACAAGCAGGCTTCAGGCCCCTGATCAAGGCAGGCTGCTTTGCCCCAGGTTCACATTCACTGAGGAGGCTGCTGTGGGGTCGCAGGCACAGACTGCTCAGTAAACATCTAGCAGCCAGACACCTCTCGGGAGGGGAGCTTGGAGCCACTTAAAAGGTAGCTGGCAGCTAGAAATCGCTATCGGGAAAAAGGCAGTCACTGGGATTTCATGCAAACAAGCAACATCACGTGCCATGAAATGGCTTTTCTTCTTCCCTGCCAAGCCAAGAGGTGAGAGAAGATACAGCAACATCACAGAGACACGGCAGGGACTTTTTGTTACAAGAGTTAATTAGACGGGCCAAGGCAGCATCTTAATCCCCGCTTTGTGATGAAAAGGTTTCTAGGGAAGGCAAACCAAAGGCTGAGGAAGCAAACAGCCTCAAGATCCTCTAAACAGCCACAAGAATTAGATTTGCAGCTCCAACCCAGACCCTCGCAAGTTCCAGGGTAATTTAGACAGATGCATTCCATAGGGAAAGTTGGCCCAAAACATCATCCCCAACTGTTAAGGGGGGGTGATGCTGCTTGGGAGCATGTAATTGCCTAACCGCCCAGCCACCCAATTCGCTGTTCCCTGTGCCTCGAATGCTTTCTGCCACTCCTCACCTGGCTGGCTCCCACTCATCCCTGCTCATCCCCCAGCTTAGCAGACTGACCAGATGCCCCAGCCTCACTCCTTGCCACTGCCCCCTCCTCCCGCTCCATGCTCCAGCCAGACTGAACCATGAAAAGGCCCTGGCTCTGGCAACACCTGGCCCAGCCCAGAACGCCCTTCCCTCTGCATTCCCTGGCTAACTGCTACTCATCCTTGCCACCTCAGCTCACGGAAGCCTTTCCTGATAGGTTTATGTAGCTCACCAGGGCTCCCAAAGCCTCTCTGTGATTCCCATGGGGCAGGGGCTGTGAATCCTTAGAGCTGAGCACAGCACCTAGCACACAGTAGGTGCTCAATAAATGCTGCCAATGAGCCAGCAAGGATGAAGCACAACTTGTAACTTTAAGGAACGAGTTGAGACAGGCAGGCCTGGCAAAATGGCTAAAACCGTAAGTGTGTGGACCAGTCACGATCTCCCAATGAGTCTATTTAACAAGAGTCAATATTTAGTGAGCACCTACTGTGTGGCAGGTAGCTGGATAAGAACTTTATGCCACTGTATCACTGAGATCCCCAAACAGTCCCATCACTGTGTGCATTTTCCCAATGAGGATACTGAGGCTCAGGGAGGAGAAAGGGAGCCGCCTGACGTCCTGCAGAGCACAACTGAGCCTCTCCTCCACCTTTAGCTTGTCTGCCCCAAAGTCGCTGCTCCGACTCAGGTTATCCTCCTATTCTCGCTGTGTATTCTCAGCGAGAAGGGGCTGCTGGGAAGGGGGTGCTGGTGTCCATGGAGACTGTGAAGGTCCCACTTTGCTCCCCAGCCTTCACCTGCCGCCTGGTCCAGCCACTGGCATGGTAGAGGCACACCCGAACCAAGCACTGGGCATGGCAAGCCATGTCTTTCCAACCAGCTGGGACATAAAGCCCATCAAGAATGACACGAGGGCCGGTCATAAAAACAAGCCGCCCACATCCGGCACTAACCAGAGAATGAGCTCGGAATGGGAGAGGCTTATTTTGAGAAGATGGAAACAAAACAAAGCCCTTTAATTGGAGCCATCTGGGGATCAGTGGCCTGGGAGTGGGGCTGGAGGGGGCAGGGTGGGGAGCAGATTGAGAATGCGTGGGCAAGGCCACCTTGCCCTCTGTGGGCATCAGGAACAGGCCAGGGAGCTGCTCCCAGCCTGTGGGGAGATCACACCGTGCTAGTCCTTCTCCTCGCATCCTACCTCTGGGTAATTCTGGGCATGATGAACTGCTGTCAGGAGCTGGGGACTCCCCATGACCATGGTGTCCAATACCACAAAAGCCTGGCTGAACTTAGGCTGAGCCCATTTCAGCCCTCCAGTCTCGAGATCAAGAGCCTGAGCCCCAATGAAGAATCGAGATCATCGAACCTATTGTCTCTCCTGGAGAGAGTACACAGGTTTCATCAGATAGAGTACTGCCTAGGGTTTTGTGTTGAGAAGGATTCAGAGGTCCAGTCTGAGCTGAGACATGACTGGAAAAACTACAATAAAAGGTAGCAGGGTATTCAGACCTGCACTAAGCCTGGGGCCAGATGAGGGGTTGAGTGGGGATAATGGGGAGGAGGAGGGCACACACAAGGGAGATTTCAGAGAACAATCTAGTTGTCTGGTGGATGCTAGAGTCAAAGAGCTGAAAAGAGAAAAGAATCACATTTGACTCCCAGGTTTCTGGCTTCAGTGCATGGATAGATGGGAGCGGGGAGGGAGGGACGAAGCCTTTCTTTGCTTTTGGACTCTAAGTCTAAGGCCCTCTTCTGACACTCAAAGTCTGATGTTTAGGAGGCTGCTCGAATACCTGGCCAAGGGCTCAGGTGGCAGACTGCATCTGGGCATGAGGTGCAGGTGGAGTCCTGAACGTTAGCCACAATTTCAACTGGTAAAGCCAAGGGCATGAGATAGGGTGAGGGCATGCCCGATGGAAGGCCTGGCACAGAGATGAGGGAGAGCGAGGAAGGGCGGTGGATGAAGTGGCTGTAGCCTGGGATGAGTGTGGGTGGAGTGTGGACAGGAAGGACAAGAAGGCCAGGAAGAAGACTGAGGCTATTTGGGAACACCACTGCTGAGGGGTCTGGGATATATCTGGAAGACTAGGGAACTTCATTCATTCATTCACTCATTCCTTCGCTCCTGGTGAGGAAATACAGTGTAGCTGTGTCGTGCTGGGGTTCACGTTTCAGTTCCACCACTTACTGGCTCTGGGGTAAAATTTCTAAAGTCCCTTGGGTTAACTAGGCAAGTGATTTGAACGTGATGCCTCAGTTTCCCCATTTGTAAAACCGCCAGAATAATGTTGCTTTTAGCTGCCATCGAGTTGGTCCCCAGCTCATGGCAACCCCATGCACAACAGAACAAAACACTGTCCTGTCCTGCACCATCCCCACAATCAGTTGCAGGTCAGGCAATTGTGATCCACAGTGTCTGCACTGGCTGATTTGCAGAACTAGGTCACCAGGCCCTTTTGCCTAGTTTACCTTAGTCTGGAAACTCCACTGAAACCTGTTCAGCATCACAGCAACACACAAGACTCCCCCTGCAGATGGGTGGTGGCACTTGGGGTGCATCTCTGGGCAGTTGAACCCGTGTCCCCCATATAGAAGGAGAGACATCTGCCACTGAACCACCACTGCCCTGAAAGGGCGTAATAACCGAGCTAAGTGAGCAAACACTGCAAAACACTCTCGAGAGCCCCAGGTATGGGGCATGCCAAACAAAAAACAAAACAAAACCCATTGCTGTCAAGAGGATTCTGACTCACAGCGACCCTATAGGACAGAGCAGAACTGCCCCACAGGGTTTCCAAGGCTGTAATCTTTACAGAAGCAGACTGCCACATCTTTCTCCTGTGGAGCTGCTGGTGGGTTCCAATACCAACCTCTGGTTACCAGCCGAGCACTTAACCACTGTGCCACCAGAACTCCTCATGAGGGGAGCATGCACACAGCAAAATTTGATCTGTTACTCCATTCACCCACTCGACAAATACTTATTGAGCACCTACCGTGCTGCAGGCCCTTTGCTGGGCACTGGGGGACAGCTGTGAAAACAGGCTCTCCCTCTGGTGGCTTGGAGCTTGTGATAGACACAAACAAACCCAAAACCTCAACAGAGCATGACCCGAACTGAGATGGGGGCGGGCAGGCGGGTGGCTGAAAGATTGCATGGGCGGGGCCTCTGCCTGATCCTGGAGGGGTGGGGGTGGGGAGCTGTCCAGAGGTGGTCACCTCTAAGCTGAGTGGGGCCGACAGGAGCTCATCCACTGCTGCCTCCCCAGGGATTGGCACAGGGACTTCAGCACAGTAGGTGCTCAACTGAGTTTTGTTGAGTGAAGGGGATATGGGCCAGCCAGAAGAAGGTGGGAAGGGAAAGGGTCCCAGCTGAAGCAGCAGCAAATCTAAAGGCCTGGAGGAAGGGAGGAACAGCCCCTCACAGCCCTGCTGAAGTGCATTTGGCTGCAGCCAGAGCGGTAGGGAGAGCAGAGATGATCCCAAGGCTGGGAAGGCCGACGGAAGGCCAACCTCCACCTGGTCAGTCCATACAGATGCCTGCATTTCCCACCTCTTTTTTTATAACTCCTGGGCCAGTACTCAGGGAGGCCCAGGGAGGGGCCAGGCAGCGAAGGCCACCTGGGCCCAGGCATCTTGGGGGCCACTTTTGTGGATGGAGGCTAACCAGGGCTGCTGCCTTGACCCCTCCCACTGGCCTGGGGCCCAACGTTCCAGACGGAACCCCCAGGGACAAGGAAAGAAGACTCGGCCCCCCAGCGCTGGCCCTAGCCAAAAGAAACAGCCTCCCACTCGACAGGAAGATGCAATGGTGCTAAAGCTCAGGGGACCCAGCTGGCTTTGGGGTGCCTCAGGGGCTGGCAGGGTCCTCTTGACATCCAGCCCTGCCTCACTGTGGCTGGCCAGGCCCCATTCTTTCCTCACTCCCTATGCTCCAGCGGTCAAGGCCCTGGGGATTCTAGAACACACCGAGCTGTCTCCTGCCTCCCCACATCTGTTCCCTTGGCTTGGAATGCCCTTCCCTCTTCTGTCAACTCCAAGCATCCTTCAGATCTCAGCAAAGCCCTTCCTGACCCCCAGACAAGGCTCCTTCACCCCACTATGAGCATCAGCCCTCATTCACAGAATTCCTGGGTACGACTTGTCTTCCAGGAAACTGTGAGCCCCACAGGGCCGGGACTGTGTGAGGGTCTTGCTCACAGCCATTTCTCTGTGGCCAGTGCAGTCGAGGTTCAGCAAATACTGAGTGAATGAGTGAAGGATACAACAAAGAAATCAGTTCTGCACATGGGAAATTAGGGACATGGGGCTGAGCCCACCCACCTTCTTCTTTGTACCTTCCTCTCGGCTCAGGGGCTCAGAACTCATCTGCTGGGGGACTCAGGGGTCTTTCTGATATTCTAGGAGATTCTTACGAATCCAAGCAAGCAGGATGCTGGGAGGAGAAATAGCCTCCCCCCCGCCCACCCTTGCCAAAAAGCCAAGACTTGGATTTGGTTCTTTCCAGGACCGAGGCTTGAATCACATGAATGCTCATCATTCCTAAGTGAAGCATAGTTAGTGATAGGGGCCCTGGGTCAGACTAGGCAGGGTTCAAAACCTGGCTCCATCATTTACTGACTATGTGACGCTAGGCACCTGATTTCATCCTCAGAGCCTCAGTTTCCCCATCTATAAAAGAATGAACTCTGCTAGGTTGGGGTACTGACTCAGTAGGGTTCCTGACATGTGTTGAGTGGCCCCCTGATGACCATTCACTTCCCCCTACTCCCCCTGCCAGTCACCTGGCCGCAGCCCAGCCTGCTTCCCTAGGCCTCGGTGGAGGCTAGGAGCAGCCAGACCCCACTGCTGCCTTTCATCCCAGACAGGAAGGCTCAGCTTAGCAACTCAAGGATTTAGAACAGATGTCTGGGAGCTCGCAGGGGGCTGGGAAAGCAGTGACCTCCATCCCAGCTGACCGGCAGACTCTCCCTCCCCTGCCCTTCACCGGACTCCCTCCAGGGCACCCCCAGCCAGAGCAGACCGCCCACTCTCCCTTCCCATGAGCCTTCAAGGAGTGGGGAGAGTGGGGGATGGAGCGAGTAGAGGTGGCCTGAGGACTGAGAGGAGAGGGCCTCCACTGGGGACAAGGGTCCCATCGCCAGGGGGACAGTGGCATAGCAGAGGGGATCTGGAGATAACCCTGACAGCCTCAAACCTCTCCTTCGCCCCAAAGTTATGCAATCCCTGGCTTAGCTTAGAGCTGACCAAAGTCATATGGAACCAAAAATGGGCTGAGTCTGGGGCTGCGTGGATCCCCAGCTCCCCGTGTGCATAAATGGGGCCCAGGGTCAGGGCGTCTCTTGGGGGCCAGGTTGGCCAGGTCCAGCATTTCTCAATCCTGACAGTAGAGCCTACCCTGCAGCGGAACCTCAGCTCTGAGCTATTCTCAGCAGAGTGACATTTTCCACACACAAGAACTATCACGGCACCTGTAAGTACTTGGCTGACCCAGCCAGGCTCATGGAACCCACACAACCACCTTGGGAGGTAATGATTCTTATCTCTATTTTACAGGTGAGAAAATTAAGGTGCAGAAAGGCAAAGTTGCTTGTCCAGTGGTGGCTGAGCTGGGCCTGAGTCCAGAGCCCTTGTTTTGTGATTTCTGTCCTATTCCATCTCCCAGAATAAGCAAAATAGAACTCTGAGCTGGGCCTAAAAGCCCCAGACAGGTGAGGTGACACCTTTATTTACTCACTCACTCATTTATTCACTCTCGCATTCCTCCATTCACGTACAAACACCCCTGGAGCATCTCCTGTGTGGCTGGAGCTGTACAACGTAATGGAAAGGACACCGGCTTAGGGTAAGACACGTCGGGGTGAAGTCTTGGTTCTGACCCTTACAGTGAGTGGCCTCTCTGAGCCTCAGGTTTTTTCGCTTATAGAGGGATAGGAACCACCCTGCCTCCAAGGGTTCTAGACAGAGTTCAACAAGGTCACCAGCTAAAGAACAGGGCCCAGCGCACAGCAAACACTTAGTAAATGGGACCCATTGATGTCAAGTCAATTTCAACCCATAGCTCCCCTACAGGAGAGTAGAACTGCCCCTGTAGGGTTTCCAAGACAGTAATCTTTACAGGAGCAGACTACTAAATCTTTCTCCCTAGGAGCCACTGGTAGGTTCGAACCACCAAAGTTTCAGTTAGCAGCCAAGGGCTTTAATCACTGAGCCACCAAATGACAACTGCCCCCAAATACAAAAACTTGGACGCCTCCCTCCCTCACCCCGCCCCTGCTTTGTTAGTGCCGGCCTGAGCCCCTTTCCCCTGCTGGCTCTGGATTCCACTGACACATGTAACATATCAGCAAAACCCACACCCTCTGCCACGGAACAATATGTCTCCCTTGCAAGCCCCCACCCTATCTCAGATTCCTTCCCCTGTGGCCTTGGGGTCCTGCCAGCACCATCCAGCCAGCACCTTCCTTAGCCTCTTCCCCCCATTGGCTTCCTGTCACCTCCACCTGGGTAGAGACCCCACCCCATCCAGAATTCCCACCTACTGGTCCAGACAAGTCAAGAGAAGTTGATGACACCCCAGGAAGTGAGCTTCACCAGCACTCCACCAGCAGCTGCCTGCTCTGACGAGGAGGGTCATGCTCCCCCCACTCCAGTATCACCTCCCAGTCCTCCCCATGGCACTGCCCCCTGGGCTAGGAACAGCCAACTTTGCTGACGAGTGGTGGAGTTTGTGTTAAGGACTTTGTACACAGGTTCATATCAACTCTCGAGTAGCAGCTGTGTGTCTTTGGGTAAAATACTTAACCTCTCTGAACCTCAATTTTCGCATCTGAAAAACGGGGATACAGTTCCAAAACGCCTTACCCGAACTCTTTGGATCCAGGTATGTTTTAGAATTCAGAATTGCTCAGATTTTAGGAGGATAATGCACTGCATTTATCATAGATTGTGTTAACACTCCCAGCAGGGTGTGGGGCTGCAGACTGTACTCAGATGAGATTTCAGTAGCAAATTGTATGAATATTCACATGAAGTGGGCTAAAATAGACTACAGATAGCCTCGGGTCAGATTTAGCAGTCAAAATGAGTTATTAAAAAATTTTTTTTTGGCTTTCAAAGCTTTGGGGGACTTTGACATTGCAGATAAAGGAGTGCGTGCTTGTGAAAATACTCCCTCCCCGGGACAGCTGTGGAGACTGCAACCAATACGATGCTTAGGGCAGTGTAGGGTTCAAGGAGGATGCTTGACTGGGCGGGTCCGGGGCGAGGGGCATTCCAGTTCCCTAAAATTGGGGGTGGCTGGAGAGTGAGGGCTGGACGCAGGCCTCTGAATTCTAATTCGCGGGTACGAAGGGGTAAGTTTTTGCCTACTAGCCAAAAGGTTGGTGCTTCAAATCCACTCAAGGTCACCTCAGAAGACAGGCCTGAGAATCTACTTCTGAAAAATCACAGCTTTGGAAAATCTATGGAGCACAGGTTCTACTTAGGGTCACCATGAGTCTGAATCAATTTGACGTCAATTGGTTTTAAGGCTCTCTGCACCTTAGCAAAAGGAGCCCTGGTGGCACAGAGGTTAAACACTAGAATATTAACTGAAAAGTTGGTAGTTTGAACCCACCAATGGCTCCTGCAGTTGGCTTCGGTAAAGATTACAGCCTTGGAAACCCTTTGGGGCAGTTCTACTCTGTCCTACAGGGTTGCTATGAGTCGGAATTGACTCAACGGCATTTGTTTCTTTGCACCTTAGCATGGGGTTGGGTGGAGGGAGGCATGGGCAGAGCAGAGGCCATGCCACCCAGTCAAGCTACCCAACAGCAGGATGAAACTTGGTCCTTCTACACAGAGGCTCAGCTTTTCTGGGTGATGAACACTTGGACTCCTCTCACCAGAAAAACACCCAAAGACTGCATGCAGCCATCACAGGGCACTGTAATTGTACGCAGACTCACCTCTAGGCAAAGAGCTCCTAGAGGCTTTAGGGCCCCTCTAGGCCCCAGGGGCACCCCCCAGTCAATCGTACCAGCCACTAAGGTGCACATGTCCTATTCTTGGGTCCCCCCATATCTTGGTCCTCCAACCGGGCGCACAGCAGCTGCTGCCTCTGCCTTCCGCCCAGGATGAGGACAGGGAAAGAGGTGGCTGTGCGCCGGTGGTGCTTACCCAGGCGGAGGGTAATGTTGACCGAAGTGGGGTACTGCACGCCAAAAACCATGGACGGGCTCTGCCACCAGGTGCTCTCATCCTGGCTGTGGAAGTCGGTGAGGTAGGAGGCGTTGTGGTGGCGATCAGGGTCTGCGGCGTCACAGCGCTGGCACTGAGCCGCAGCGCCCGGCGCTCCCACGTGCGGGCAGAAGTCCTCCGGAGGGTGGCCGCACGTGTGTGAGGCTTCCGCGCTCCTGCCAAAAGCCGCGTTCTCGAACACTGGCAGGCAGCGCTGCGGGCGCCCCTGGCCGTCGTAACACGCACCCATGCCGGCGCCAGCAGCCGGTGGAGCCAGCAGCGCCAGGCCGAGCAGGAGCGTGACCGCCCTCATGGTCAAGAGCACCGACGACCGCTCGCGCCCGGCTGTGCGCGCCTGGCTCTGCCTGCCGGGCTCCGTTCGGGTGGGATGGACAGTGCGCCGGGGTCCAGGACCCGCCTCCCCTGGCGGGCGGGACCGCGGCAGGGCTGGGAGCGCAGGAGGGAGGGGCCGACGACAGGCAGCACCCCTTGGGGGGACCACCTCCAAACTGCTCCGTCCCTTCGAGCTCACCCCCACCTGGCGGACGTGCTGGAGAGTGCCCGACTTTGGAGTGGCCCGACTTGCCTTCTGATCTTGGCTCTGCTAGGGGACCCTCGCCTCTTTCAGCCTCAGTTTTCTCATCCGTAAAATGGGGCTTGTAATGGCCAAACGGAAGGCTGGAGGCCAGACGATGTGGAATGTTGGGTGCCATGGCGATGAGCTGGGGCCCTGTCCTCTAGCGGTTTGCATGGGCTCTAGGCTGTGAGCTCCTGGCGGGCAAGGATGATATGTGCCTCATCCTGGTGCCCTCACGGCCTGTGCCAAGTGGAGTTCAGGAAATGTTTATGGAATAAACAGGATCAGGAGCCACACGGCTGGCAGAGGCTGACTCTATAAAGGTTGGACCAGAAGCTCCTTTAAGAGGTGCCGGTGGTGGCTGACATCACCCAGTTTCTGCCACAGCCCTTGGAGGGACCATCCTTTTCTGGCTAGCAACTTTAGTTGAGGTCTTTGACCACCTCCTCCCATACTCTTCGCTTCCTCCTGGATTCCCAGTTTCCCTTAGGCCTAGTGGTGAAGTGGTTGTAGTTAAGTGCTACGGCTGCTAACCAAAAGGTCGGCAGATTGAACCCACCAGCTGCTCCTTGGAAACCCTATGGGGCGGTTCTACTCTATGGGTCAGAATCGAGCCAACGGGTTTGATTTTTCCAGTTTTTCCCTATGCTCAAACCTCTCACTGAGCATGTTCACCCACTAGGTGGAGGCATTGGCCACCATACAGGGACTGGCCCTTTCGCCCCCTAGTGGCCAAGGACACCACCGGGAGCTGACCATCCTGGTCAGGCAAGGGGGCTCAACCGCCCTGACTCTCCTCTCCGCCTCTCTTTCCTTCAGCTGCCTTTAGCCCCAGACTGTTGTGTGTGGAGCAGCCAGGTCGATAGGAAGCCCAGATCTGGGTTGAGGGTGTAGGGGTAAGGCGCTCAGAGCAGGAGTGACTCCCAAGAACACACAGTGAGTAGAGGCCAGAGCCAGGACTAGAACCCAGGTGTCCCGCCTGCCTCAGGGCTCATTCTGCACTTGTCCAGGCCAAGGGATAGGGGTGGGGAGTGGTGGGGGAGTGGGTGGGACAGATACAGTGTCAGCCCCTCATGGGGAAAGGGAGGGAAAGAGACCTTGCCTCGCTTTGGGTCCACCCCTCTCCAGGTTCCACATATCAAAAAAAATCATTGGCCCCTCTGCCTTGCACCTGGGTGGCAGGGCAGCAGTCCCCTCAGCCCCCTCCCCTGAGTGCACCCCTGGCTCCATACAAGTGCTCTCTCCATGTGCCCATATGACAGCCACACTGGCACAGGGTCCCCAGACTCAGTAAGTGCCACACTTGGCACACTGGCTTTGAGTCCACAAAATGGGTTTGTCAGAGACCCGCTGGCTGAGGGTACTTGGACCAGCTCTGCCAGGAATGCCTTTCTCTGAGATCTTTCTGGATGCAGCCCATTGCCGTTGAGTCAATTCTGACTCATAGCAACCCTGTAGGACAGAGTAGAACTGCCTCCATGGGGTTTTCCAAGGCTGTAATCTTTACGGAAGCAGACTGCCACGTCTTTCTCCCTCAGAGCTGCTGGTGAGTTTGAACCACCAGCCTTTTGGTTAGCAGTCAAGTGCTTAACCTCTGCGCCACCAGGGATCCTTCTGGGCACAGAAGCCCCTAAACATTTTTGTGGCACTTCCATGGGGCAGACCCTGCCAGGCGCTAGTGCTTCAGGGAGTGCCCATCTGGCCTACTACCAGCAGAGAGAGCTGGGAAAATGGGCCTCGGGGTGGGAGGCGGGTGAGTGGAAAGGGCATGGCTGATGAAGTAACTGTGTGTGCAGAGCGGGGAGGTGGGAAGCATGGATTCTGAGGTTGGCGATTGGCAGAAATAAAGCCAACAGGGCTGGAGTTCTAGGTGAGGGGCTTGCCCTTTGCCCTAGCTGTGGCAGGGAGCCAGGGAAGGCTCTTGAGCAGCAGAGAGCCCCCTGCCAGAGTTTCTTTTAGGAAGATAGATGAAGTGGAGTCCAGGAGGCCTGCATGGAGGTGGTGAGGCCAGGGAGAGGAGACACTGCCCTCGCTGGGTTGTACTCTAGCTGGGGACTTGGGGAGTCCCTGCAGAGGCCTGGCCTCCCGCTTGGAGCCATGAGCTGGGTGGTGGGATCCCCTCCCTGCAGCCCACACACCAAGGGTTAAAACCTTCTGGGAGAAGGAAGGATGGAGGAAAACCCTGTAGTTCTGATTTGCTTAATGAACATTAATTAAGAAGACAGAAGATTCCTTCGGGACAGAGATGAAAGGCCCTTTAATTAAATCTGGGGAGAGGCAGCCAGGGCCCTGCTGATCCCACCTGACAGCCCCTGCAGCAGCCCCTTTGGAACCCAGAGTTGGGGAGGGGCACTCATCTGAGGGGAAAAGCAGGCCTTCAAGCCTTGGGGTCCAGACTCTGGAGGCTTAGGAAGGAGCCTGGGCTGGGACCAGCTTCACATTTGCTGCTAAGGTACCTTGATGGGCTCTGCCCCTCTGGGTTGCCTCGGTTTACCCATTGGACAGTGAGAGTGTTGGTCGAGGTAGTTTCTGATGACACCCTGTGGTGCAACGGACTTTCTAGCCGTGGTCTTATAACTCCTACCATAGGATTGGGTGAGACTGCTCACACAGGGATTGGCCAGCTTGCTAATAATGCAAACAAGGTGCATGGCACCCTTGTGGGGGGTGGGACCATGCAAATAAGGTATTTGGAACCCTAATGAAGAGATTGGTCAGTTTTGCCATTCCACTAGGCTTAAAATGAGCCATCCCAGAGGCAGAAAGGGGGGACTTTACTACCAGCAAGAAGAAGAGACAAGAGCAAAGTGCATCCTTTAGATCCACGGTTCCTGCACTGACCTAGACCCAGGAGACAGAGAGACAGCTGTAACACTGGAGATAGCCCCAGGCTGTGAGAAGCAGTGGCAGAGAAACAACAGACAGCCAAACGAGGAGACCAGTGAGAAAGGGCACAGTGAGCTTCCTCATCCACAGAGTAAGGCAGTTACGGTGGGCGTGCCGACCTATGGAACAACAGAACTGAGCATGGTTGCAGAGACTTAGTGGTGGAATGGGGTGCCCTGGGCACTTATTGGCAAAGTTAAAGAACTTTGTAACCTTTGCCCAAGCAGAGGCTGTTGAGGGGCCAAGAGGCCAAGCGCCAGAGAGGGGCCTGCCTGCAGGCACGGCTGAGAAGAGGCCGTCCTGATCGAATAACTGTATCCTGAGTCATCCCTGATCTTGAATTGTAATCTGTTACTTCCCTAATAAACCCCATACCTGTGAGTATGATCTATGAGTTCTGTGTGACCATTGCAATGAATTATGGAACTCAGCAGAGAGTGCCGTGGGAGGGATGGTTGGTGTCAGAATTGGTGAAGATGGTAGAGAGAGGAGGCATGTCTGACCTCCTCCTCACAGGAGTCAGCCTTGGGCTGTTGGTGTTGATAGTGATTCTCTCTCCTTCTCCATGTGAAGTCAGATGAGGAGGTCAGAGGCCTCCGCCTTGCCATTTTTACATACTCTATATGGCTCCAGGGTTGCGTAAGTCTGTGTTCTCTGTCCACATCCTGGACCTCAGTTTTGCTTCTGTCAAGTGGGGAAACTTCACCCACTTGCCAATAGGCTGCAAGGGCAGGAGGGAGGAACCAGGGATCTACAGAGGGTGTGTGGGGAACTGTGGGAAGAGGGAAGTCAGTAACTGACTATTCCCCAGCCCCCACTCCCTAGACCCCTGCTGCCATTCCTGAGCCTATCTGCATTGACCTCTGGGGTTCCATCTTGCATTTCTGAGCAAGGACACGGTGCTATCACAGAGGCTTGCTGGGCACCAAGCCTGGGCTGAGTGTTCCACCTGGATTAATATAATTATCGTTATCCCATATTGCAGCCAGGGAAACTGAGTCTCAGCCCAGGACCACCCAGCTAGTCAGCGACAGCCTGGATTTGAACCTGTGTGCCTGGCCCCAGAGCCGGTGCTCGTTTCTGCTTGCCTCTCACCTCATTTCATTCATTTACTCCATTAGCGAGTGTCTTCTCTGGGCCCACTCTGTGCTGGACACCAGGACACGGGTTCGCTAGGCCACGACCTCATGGGGCTTCCCCATGAGGCTCCTCTGGGGATCAAGGAGACAGAAAACAAACTGATGAATTAGGTAGTGGCTGATCATGATAAGAGCCACATAGGAAATAAACAAGGGGTCAACAGAGATAAACTCTGGGAGGGGGTGAGTTCAGTTTGGGCAATCAGGGGAGGCTTCTTGGAGGAGGTGACAGCTCAGAGAAGACCTGCAGGATGAGCTGGGAGGCTGGGTGTAGAGGGAGGGAGGGCTCATGCTGATGGAAGCTGACAAGGGGCCCCTCAGCTGTCACCATCACAGAGCATCTTCCCAGAGCACACATCCCCCAGGAGTTAACAAGTTCAGACAGGCTGAGGGACATGACTGGCCTTGGGGCATGCCACCACTCAGTCCAGCAACTTTCCCAACCCCCCTGCTGTGCCCAGCCAGAGTTGGACTCAAACCCTGGGATGGGTTAGCCCTGGGCAGCCCTTCCCATCAGGAGGGCCTAGAAGGCTAAAGAATGCCCCCCTTCTAGGTGGTGCAGGGGCCAGAGGCCAGGCTGGGGACGAGGGAACAGAGGCTATCCACTCATTCAGGGACTCACTTATTCCATCACCGGGCAGACATGCCAGGCCCTGGGCTGGGCACTGGGGACAGAGTGATGAATGACAGCAAAATTGTCCCTGCACTTGGGGGAGAGCCCAGACGATAAAGCAGTGATTTTAACACGGGGGGTGATCAGAGTAAACACCAGGGCTGTGAGAGAAAGAGGAGATGCCTAACCCAGCCTGGAGAGGTCAGGGAAGACTTTCCAGAGGTGATGGGGTCTCAGCTGATAGCTGGAGGAAGAGGAGGTAACCAGGGAAAGTGGAAGAGTGTTCCAGGTAGAGGGAACAGCATATGAAAGGCTCAGAGGCAAGATAGTGAGGAATTGAAGGAAGCCCAGTGTGACTGGAGCCTGGAGTTTGAGGAGGCAGGGTGGGGACAGGTAAGGGGTGAAGCTGGCGGGGTGGGTGAGGACCAGACCACAAAGGCCCCATGCCCTGGTGATGAACCCTGACTTTATCAGGGAGCCTCGGGAAGGTTTTCCGCAGAGACATGACCCAAGCAGGTTTGGTTTCGGAAAGTTCCCCCTAGTTGCTGTGGAGAGAACGAGTTGCAGGGAGCCAGCATGGAAGCAGAGTGACGGTGCAATGGTAGTTGCCGAAGGAGCCTTGGGAGACAGAGTGGTGGCCTGGCGCTGGTGATGTGGTCTGGGGCAGGGGCAGAGTGGCAAGTTCCAGAGATGGGAGCAAGAGTCCCCAGTTGGGCTAGGGGTGGGAGAGTGGGGGAAGATCAGGGTGGTGTCCAGGCCTCTGGCTGTGGCACCTTGGAGGGGCTGCCATCCTGAGACAGGGAGCCCAGCCCAAGGAGCAGGCCTGGGGAAGTCGGGGAGGTAAATTTTAAGCGTGTGCCCAGAGGTCATTCGGAGGAGGTATCCAGGAGGACCATCTTCTCCCAGCTTGGCCCCTCCCTCAGTGTGTCCTTGGGCAAGTCCCTTCCCCTTTGAGGGCCTCAGAATTCCCATCTGTACAATAAAGAGGTGGCAGAAGGTGGCCTCTGAGGCCTGTCTAGAGCAGCCTCTCCTCCCCAGACCTCTCCCAGGGGTCCAGGCTATCCGCTCCTCTGTGAGGGCCTCCAACCCTAGATCCAGCCTCTGGCCCCTGCTAGTTCCAGCTTCCATCTCCTCTGGGCACCCAGGGTCCTTGGTCCCCGAGAAGAGCTTGGCCCACATAGACATGGCCATGCCAAGGCCCAGAGGCTGCCCACACGCAGCCAGCATGTACAGATGGGCACAGGTCCTCTAGGCCTCAGCGTAATGTCATTTCCTGGGATGTCAGGAGCAAGGAGCCCATTCTGTGGGCAGATCAGACATCTTAGCTTCCCCACTGTGGGTTTTCTCATCTCTCCAGTCAGACTGTGAACTCTTTGATGGCGGGGGCTGGGTTGGCCTCGTGAGGCTGTGCCCCTCCACCCTCAGCACCCTCTGCACCCTGTGTAGACACTCATGGGCTGAATGATCTGAGGTGCAAGCAAGCAGCAGAACAGGGTGCAGAGTTCCCAACAGAGTAACCAGTTCCCAGAGGACACTGGCCCTCGCCGGTAGCTCTCACTCCAGGGAAGCTGTCCTCAAACAGTAATTTTGTTTCCGAGCTCTTTCTGCTGAGGACAAGGAAACAGTAGTTATAAGTCACCAGCAGAACCTAATGAGGGAGAGGAAGGTGCGAGAAAACAACAACCATACTCCAGCCGCCCTTGGGATTCTCAAATCTGAGTACCATGAGATCCCCGGGGACTGTTGGAAGGTCCAAGCCTGAGCCAGGCCGCTGTCCGTAACTCTAGCCACTCTTAAGGGTCCAAGTCTGGGGGTGCCTGCCTTGGCCTCCCCACCTCTGCTCATCCCCCTGCAATGCATCCCCACCCAGCAGGCAGTGGAGCTTTCTGCCCACCCATCTGCCCACCGAGGGTCTGGCACAACCCTGCAGGGACTCCTATGAGCCTTGAGAAAAGGCGACCTCTCAGGCCTCAATTCTTAAGACCCCTCCCAGAGCTCCTGTCTCACTGGCTGCTTCCTGACCTTCCAGTGCACCAGGGCTTTTGCACCTGCCAGTCCTCCTTCCTGAAATGCTCTTCTTCCTTTTCTCACCTCCTGCTGGTCCTCTCAGGCCTCAGCATAATGTCACTTCCTCAGGGAAGCCCTCCCTGATGCCCCCCTCTTTATTGTACTTCTAACACTCCTCATTCCCCCTTTCCCACCAGACTGCCGGTTCCAGAGAACAAGAACCCGTGGTTCCTACTGTGTCCCTGACATACACCCAGGCAAGGTATACACTAGGTGGTCAATAAATAGTGTGGAATGAATGAATGAGTAAATGAGTGAGTGTATGAAAGAAGCTGGGGAGGAAGAGGGCAGGGAGGGAAGGACAGAGGAAAGCAGGAAGGAAAGAAGGCAGGAAGGGAGGTAGGAAGGGAGGGAGGGAGGAAGGGAGAAGGAGAAGGAAGGGAAGGAGTGGGGTAGAAAGCAGGCGGCAGGCAGAGAGGAAGAAGTCTGGCAGAGAGAAGGGGGCTTGTGGTTGGGTTGCCACGATGGCGCTGGCCCTTTAAGGGGGAGATGAAGGCCAAGGGCAGGGAAAGAACTGGGAGGAAAGCCCAGGACAGGAGTGATCCATGAGTGCACCTCGCCTGCCCTTCACGTGGCTTTATTTTGAAAACGTGAACTTTACAAATGTCAGGGAAAGGCGGATTCTCGGCCTGGGACCATGCAGAGCTGATTAGCATTCCTGTATCCCCCACTAATGGGGCTCTGCAGAGGCCGTGGGAAATTTATGCTGCCTGCTGGGGCCTATGCAGAAGGCCATGGCAAGGCAGCCTAGAAAATAAAACCATAAGGATGCCGAATATATGCCTCCCCCAGGAGGGCCTGGGACAGTGGATATAGCATAACCCCCATAGATGGGTGGAAGCAGCGGGCCGACAGGGGGCGCTGTAGGGTGGGGAAGTCGGGTTGGAGGATATCTCTTTACTGCACCCCCTGAGACTTGGAGGGGTGTGTTGAACCTGGTGATCCCTCACCCCTACTCCTCTCCCTGCTCCCCCCCAAACGCATGCATTGGGTCAGGCTCTGTACCTAAGACCTCGCTACAGAATCATCTAGATTCACCCTCAGGACATCCTATTCAGGAGAGGGCATTAGCCCCATGCTACAGGTGAGGAAACTGAGGCTCAGGAAAGGGAAGTGATTTGCCCAAAGTTGCATGGCTGGAGATGTCAGAGCCAGGATTTGATCCCAGTTCTCTCTGATGTTCTTACCAACCTCTTTGTCCTGCCCACCTCCCTTATTTCTAGCATAAACCAGATTTCGGACGGTCTACACCATTGGTGCCTGATAAGAATTCCCCCTGCCAGTGCTAAGGGAGCTCTGCATAGGTCTTGGAGCCTTTATGCACACGCCATTCCCTCTGCCGCACACGCCATTCCCTGTGCCTGGAACACCCGTCCCTACGCACTCCTTTCCCTGGTTGTCTCCTCTTCTGTGTGTGCATGTGTGTGTGTGTGTGTGTGTGAGTCGTGGGCTGGGTGAGGACCCAGAAACAGCCTGAAGGCTGCAGAGACCTGTGGAGACCTGAAAGATCTGGGGTGAAGAGAGACCTGGCCTGGGAGTCAGCCAGGAGGAAGCTTCAGTGTGAGCCTGAGGGGGAACAGGGTTGGAACTGATGAAGAGGTGAGGCCCACAGAGCCTGGACCCCCGGGCGTAGCTGCGGGGTTGTCATAGATCCCTACATCCTGACCTGGACAGGGCACTGGACTTGGGGGAGCAAGAACACTCTTTGAGATGGGGGAGACCCAGAGTGTGGGAGCATCTGGGGGTGGGGGCCTCTAGGACGGAGGTTGGCTGGTGGCATCTCTCCAGGACAGTGTCTAACGGGGCACAGAGCAGGGGCACTCGAATCACAGGGTGCAGGAGTCAGCATGAGATGGGGGCCATGGACTGGCTGTGGAGGGCAGCCTCGAAGTCTGCCCCCTGAGCTCCGCAGCTGTGTCCTCCTCACAGGCTGGGGTCCTGCTGCAGCACGAGATGGGGACCTGTGTCAGCCACTGAGCCTTTCTGTACTCTCAGCACGGGGACTTATGGAGGCCAGGGACGATGTGCACTAGTGCCGCCACACCCAGCCCCTCCACAGAAAGTGCCCTGAACATATTTGCTGAGGAGCAGACATCTAGCCCCATGCCTTTGTTGTGCGCAGGACCTCCTCCCATCCTCCCTGCAACCCTGGGATAACGGCTGCTACACCCATTCTCAAGATGAGGGAACTGAGGCTCAGGGATGAGGTGACTTTCCCAGGGTCCCAGAGCCTGGACGTGCTGGCGCTTGGCTTTGAAGACATGGTCTGACTCCAAAGCAGAACTTGGTGGCCTGTCATGGAAGCAGGAAGTCATGTGGGGGTTCCCATGGGAGAGCTGGGTGGGGATAGACGTCTGTCGTGTTCTCTGAGAGCAGAAGAGCTGAGACACCCCTCCTGGGCCATGGGCAGAGGGAGGCCTCAGCGGTTCCTGCAAGCAAGTGGCAGAGCAGTGAGGGCTTGGTCCGAGTAGGGACTGTGAGGCCCAGTGGCAGGCAGAGGGCAGGGAGGGCAGCCTGCCAACGGAGGCCCCTAAATAACGGGGAGTGACCGGCACGTCTGCTCCCCATCCCAGCTGGGGGACAGGCTCCGGCTTCATAACGTGTGATGGATGGGCCTAATATGGGACTGGAGATGGTGGGCTGGCAGCCCCGGCCCGGCCTGCAGGCTGCCATTTGCCCATATATTTATTTATTTATGCATTCTCCTCCATGGCAAAAGCCCAAAAACAATAAAAGAAATTGAATTGCATATCAGATGGGACATCAGAGGGAGATACGGCCATAAATTGCATCGTATTTATTCCATAAATATCAGTGCCTCCCGAATAGCTAGGGCCCGTTATGAAGTTATAATCAGGGATCTGGTCCCATGGTGCTAGTTGCCAGCCCCTTACCCATTAGATAAACAAGCTGGGTCCCCAAAATAAACAACCACTTCCTCAGGCCACCTGTCCTCATTGAAGCAGGCAGCTGCTTACCCAGGCTGTCCCCACCCAAAGTCAGGGGCAGGGGCCTAGGGAAAGGGCGAGGTGGCTGGCATCACAAGGCAGTGAGGGCTGGTTCGCTCAGGCTAGAGGCAGAGAGCCAGGTCCTCTCCCTTCTCCCCAGCCCCGGGGGTTGCTTCAGGTTCCCCAGCCCCTCCGAGTCAGGCCTCTCTGCCCCCCACCTACCCACCTACCCCACTACTACCTGGTTGGAATCACCATTCTCTCTCTATGCCACTTTTCCCCCATATTACTGGTATTCATTTATTGTACTTTTTTTTTATTGTGGTAAAATACATATAACATAAATTTTTTCATTTTAATCATTTTTAAGTGTAAAATTCAGTACACAGTGTTGTGTAATATCACCCTCTATTTGCTTCCAAAACTTTTTCATTACCCCAAAGAGCAACTCAATACCCAAAGCAACGTTCCCCATTCCCCTGTCATGGTAACCACTACTTTCTGTCTCCATGCATTTGCGTATTCTAGATATTTCCTATAAGTGAGATCATACAATATTTGTTCGTTCATGTCTGACTTTTTTCACTCAGCATCATGTTTTCAAGGTACATCCATGTCATAGTATATATTAGAACTTCATTCCTATCCTTGGCCGAATAATATTCCATTGTGTGGATATACCACACTGTGTTTATCCATCTATTCATCTGCTGAAGGACACATGGGTCATTTCCACCCTTTGGTTATTATGGATAGTGCGGCCAATGAACATTGTTGTTGTTAGGTGCCGACGAGTCAGTTCTGACTCCTAGCCACCCTATGTACAGAAGGAAACACTGCCCAGTCCTTGCAATTGTTGTTATACTTGAGCCCATGGCTGCAGCCACTGTGTAAGTCCATCTCCTTAATGGTCCTCGTCTTTTTCGCTGACCCTCTACTTTACCAAGCATGATGTCGTTTTCTAGGGACTAAAAAACTAGCTCCTCCTAATAATATGTCTAAAGTATGTGAGATGAAGTCTTGCCATCTTTGCATCCGAGGGCCATTCTGGGTGTACTTCTTCCAAAACAGATTTGATCGTTCTTCTGGCAGTCCATGGTATATTCAGGCATCAATTCTTCTTCAGACTTCCTTATTCATTGTCCACCTTTTACATGTGTATGAGCCAATTGAAAATACCATGGCTTGGGTTAGGTGCACCTTAGTTGTCAAAGTGACATCTTTGCTTGCTAACACTTTAAAGAAGTCTTTCGCAGCAGATTTGCCCAATTCAATTTGTCATTTGATTTCTTGACTGCTGCTTCCATGGGCGTTAATCGTGGATTCAAGTAAAACGAAATCCTTAACAATTTCAATATTTTCTCCGTTTACGATGACTTTGCTTATTGGTCCAGTTGCAGGGATTTTTGTTTTCTTTATATCAAGGTGCAATCCATACTGAAGGCTATAGTCTTTGATCTTCATCAGTTAAGTGCTTCAAGTCCTCTTTGCTTTCAGCAAGCAAGGTTGTGTTATCTGCATATCACAGGTGATTAATGAGTCTTCCTCCAATCTTGATGCCTTCTTCTTCCTCACATAGTCCAGCTTCTCAGGTTATATGCTCAGCATACAAATTGAATAAGTACAGTGAAAGGATATAACCCTGATGCACACCTTTCCTGATTTTTAGCCACACAGTATCCCCTTGCTCTGTTTGAACCACTGCCTCTTGGTCTATGTACAGGTTCCTCATGAGCACAATTAAGTGTTCTGGAATTCCCATTCTCTGCAATGTTATCCATAATTTGTTATGATCCACACAGTCAAATGCTTTTGCATAGTCAATAAAACACAGGTAAACATCCCTCTGGTGTTCTCTACTTTCAGTCAAGATCCCTCTGACATCAGCAGTGATATCCCTTGTTCCACATCCATTTCTGAATTTGGCTTGAATTTCTGGCAGTTCCTTGTCAATGAATTATCTTCAGCAAAATTTTACTTGCGTGTGATATTAATGATATTGTTCAATAATTTCTGCATTCTGTTGGATCACCTTTCTTTGGAATGGGCACAGACTGGATCTTTTCCAGTTGGTTGGCCAGGTAGCTGTCTTCCAAATTTCTTGGCATAGACAAGTGAGCACCCCCAACACTGCATCTGTTTGTTCAAACATTTCAACTGGTATTCCATCAATTCCTGGGGCTCTGTTTTTCACCAATGCCTTCAGTGCAGTTTGGACCTCTTGCTATAGTACCATCAGTTCTTGATCATAAGCTACCTCCTGAAATAATTGAACACTGACCAATTCTTTTTGGTACAGTGACTCTATGTATTCCTTCCATCTTCTTTTGATGCTTCCTGTGTAATTCAGTATTCTCCCTGTAGGATCCTTAGTATTGCAACTTGAGGCTTGAATTTTTTCTTCAGTTCCTTCAGCATGAAAAACACTGAGCTTGTTCTTGGTTTTCTAACTTCAGTTGTTTGCGCATTTCATTATAATACTTTACTTTGTCTTCCCAGGCTGCCCTTTGAAATGTTCTGTTCATCTCTTTGACTTCATCATTGCTTCCTTTTGCTTTGCTTCCTACTTTCAGAGTCTCTTCCGACATCCATTTTGGTCTTCTTTCCTGTCTTTTTAATGACCTCTTGCTTTCTTCATGTATGATGTCTTTGCACAACTCTTCTGATCTCCAGTCATTAGTGTTCAGCGCATCAAATCTATTCTTCAGCTGGTCTCTAAATTCAGGTGGGATATACCCAAGGTCGTACTTTGGATCCGGTGAATTTATTCTAGTTTTCTTCAGCTTCAACTTGAACTTACATATGAGCAATTGATGGTCTGTTCCACAGTCAGCCCCTGGCCTTGTTCTGACTGATGATATTGAGCTTCTTCATCATCTCCTTCCACAGATGTAGTCGATTTGATTCCTGTGTACTCCATCTGGTGAGGTCCATGTGTAGTCACCGTTTATGTTGTTGCGAAAGTTATTTGTACTGAAGAAGTCGTTGGTCTTGCAAAATTCTATCATGTGATCTCCAGCATTGTTTTTATCACCAAGGCCATGTTTTCCAACTACCCATCCTTTGTCTTTGTTCACAACTTTCACATTCCAATTACCAGTAATTATCAATGCACCTTGGTTGCATGTTTGATCAGTTTTAGATTGCAGAAGTTGGTAAAAATCTTCAATTTGTTCATCTTTAACTTCGGTGGTTGGTGTATAAATTTTAATAATAGTCCTATTAACTGGTGTTCCTTGTAGGCACAGGGATAGTGTCCTATCATTGACAGCGTTGTACTTCAGAATAGATCTTGAAACATTCTTTTCGACGATGAATGCAAAGCCTTTCCTCTTCAATTTGTCATTCCCAGCATGGTAGACCATATGATTTGTCTAATTCAAAATGGCCAATACCAGTCCATTTCAGCTCACTGTTGCCTAGGATGTCAATCTTTACGCATTCCATTTCATTTTTGACAACTTCTAATTTTCCTAGATCCATACTTCGTACATTTCATATCCCAATTATTAATGAAAGTTTGCAGCTATTTCTTCTCATTTTGAGTCGTGCCACATCAGCAAATGAAGGCCCTGAAAGTTTGACTTCATCCATGTCATTAAGGTCAACACTACTTTGAGGAGGCAGCTCTTACCCAGTTATATTTCGAGTGCCTTCCAACCTGAGGGGCTCATCTTCTGGCACTATATCAGACAATGTTCTGCTGCTATTCGTAAGCTTTTCACTGGCCAATTTTTTCAGAAGTAGAACACCAGGTCCTTCTTCTTAGTCTATCTTAGTCTGGAAGCTCTGCTGAAGCCTCCTCCACCATGGGTGATCCTGCCGATATTTGAAATACTGGTGGCACAGCTTCCAGCATCACAGCAACCTGCAATCACCACAGTATGGCAAACTGACATTGGTGTACACCTATCTATTTGAGGTCCTGCTTTCAAGTCTCTTGGGTATATACCCAGGAATGGATCATATGGTAATTTTATGTTTAACTTTTTTAGGAAGCACCAAAAAAATTTACAACCACAGCAGCTGTACCATTTTACAGCCCTACCAGTAATACGAATATTTCAGTTCCACCACATCCTCTTAAAAAAAAAATTTTTTTTTCTTGACATTTTCCATTTTTCTGATAATAGCCATCCTATTGTTGGTTAGTTGTTGCTGAGTCAATTCCAACTCATAGCGACCCCATGTGTGTTCCATAGGCTTTTCAAGGCTGTGACATTTTGGAAGTAGATAGCCAGGCCTGTCTTCCAAGGCATGTCTGGATGGGCTTGAACCACTAACCTTTAAGCTAGTAATCGAGTGCTTAACTGTTTGAGCCACCCAGGGACTCCTAATAGGCACCCTAGTGGGTGTGAAGTAGTATCTCATTGTGGTTTTAATTTGACCATTTTTTTAGATCAATTTTACATTCAGTAAAATGCACAAATTATAATTGTAGAGCTTAATGAATGTCTACATATGTATGCACATGTAAAACCACCAATAATATCAAGATAAAGAACACTTCTGTCACCCTAGAAAGTTTTCTTGTGCCTCCTCCCTGTCCACTACCACTCCAAAGGAATCTGCAATTCTGTCTTCTACCACCATAGAAGACTAAGGTGCACCTGACCCAAGCCATGGTATTTTCAATCGCATCATATGCATGTGAAAGCTGGACAATGTATAAGGAAGACTGAAGAAGAATTGACGCCTTTGAATTGTGGTGTTGGTGAAGAATATTGAATATACCATGGACTGCCAAAAGAATGAATAAATCTGTCTTAGAAGAAGTACAACCAGAATGCTCCTTACAAGCCAGGATGGCGAGACTGCGTCTTACATACTTTGGACATGTTGTCAGGAGGGATCAGTCCCTGGAGAAGGACATCATGCTTGGCAGAGTACAGGGTCAGCGGCAAAGAGGAAGACCCTCAATGAGGTGGATTGACACAGTGTCTGCAACAATGAGCACAAGCATAACAACGATTGTAAGGATGGCTCAGGACCGGGCAGTGTTCCGTTCTGTTGCGCATAGGGTCGCTATGAGTCGGAACCGACTCGACGGCACCTAACAACGACCACCACCACCACCAGAGATCACTCTGCATGTTCTAGAACTTCAGATAAATGGAATCATGTAATATGCACGCTTGTGTCTGTTTTCTTGCTTGACATTAACGTATATGGGATTCATCCCTGTTATTATGTGTATCAGGGGTTTGCTCTATTTCATTGCTGTGTAGTATGCCAATGTGTAAATACACCACAATTTGTTTATGCATTCTCCTGTTGATGGATATTTGGCTTGCTTCTAATTTGGGGCCATTGTGAATCAAGCTGCTAAGAACATTCTTGTGCAAGTCTTTTTGTGAATATAAGCACTCATTTTTCTTTGGCATATACCCAGGAGTAGAATTGTTGGGTCATACGTTAGATGTATGTCTAACTTTATAAAACACTGCCAAATGGTTCTTCAAAGGGGCCAGTGCCATTTTATTCTCCCATAGCGGTGTTCCCAAAGGCATTCGACTGTGTGGATCATAACAAATTATGGGTAACTTTGGGAAGAACGGGAATTCCAGAACACTTAATTGTGCTCATGAGGAAGTTTTGCACAGATCAAGAGGCAGTTGTTCAGACAGAACAAGGAGATACTGAGTGGTTTAAAGTCAGGAAAGGTGTGTGCCAGGGTTGTATCCTTTCATCATACCTATTCAATCTGTATGCTAAGCAAATAATCTGAGAACCTGGACTATAGGAAGACAAACAGGGCATCAGGATTGGAGGAAGGCTCATTAACAACCTGTGTTATGCAGATGACACAATCTTGCCTGCTGAAAGTGAAGAGGACTTGAAGCACTTACTAATGAAGATCAAAGACCACAACCTTCAGTATGGATTGCACCTCAACATAAAGAAGACAAAAACCCTCACAACTGGACCAATGAGCAACATCATGATAAATGGAGAAAAGACTGAAGTTGTCAAGAATTTCATTTTACTTGGATCCACAATCAACAGCCATGGAAGCAGCAGTCAAGAAATCAAACAATGCATAGCACTGGGCAAATCTGCTGCAAAGAACCTCTTTAAAGTGTTGAAAAGCAGTTACCTTGAAGACTAAGGTGTGCCTGACCCAAGCCATGGTATTTTCAATTGCATCATATGCATGCAAAAGTTGGACAATGAAAACGGAAGACCGAAGAAGAATTGATGCCTTTGAATTGTGGTGTTGGTGAAGAATATTGAATATACCATGGACTGCCAAAAGAACGCACAAATTTGTCTCAGAAGAAGTACAACCAGAATGCTACTTAGAAGCAAGGATGGCGAGACTGCGTCTTACATACTCTGGACATGTTGTCAGGAAGGATCAATCCCTGGAGAAGGACATCATGCTTGGCAGAGTGCAGGGTCAGTGGAAAAGAGGAAGACCCTCAACGAGGTGGATTGACACAGTGGCTGCAACAATGAGCTCAAGCATAACAACGATTGTAAGGATGGCTCAGGACCGGGCTTTTCATTCTGTTGTGCACAGGGTAGCTACGCGTCGGAACAAACTTGATGGCACCTAACAACAACGACATGGCAGTGTGTGAGAGTTCCAGTTGCTCTATTTCTGTGCCAACGGTTGTTGTTATCTGTCTTTTTAATTCAGCCATTCTGGTGGCTGTGTACTGATACCTTTTTGTGGTTTAATTTGCATTCCCCTTCATTGACTATTATCTAGTTGGCTGTGTTGGCCACCCACCTGGAGTCCCTGTACCGGCCCTCGCCTCCCTACAGTCCATCCTGCACCCAGCAGCAGGGGCATCTTGTTGTCAGGTCACGCCCTTCCTCTGCTCTCAGCCCACTGAGAGTAAAATCTGAGGTCCTGATGGGCCCTGCTGTGCTGTCTCTGCTTCCGCCACACTGGGCCTCCTTGCTGTTTCAAGGACAAGGCGGGCACCTTCCCATTCCTGCCTCCGCACTTACCCGGATGTGTTTTCCTCCTTCTAGTCTCAGCTCAGATGTCACCTTCTCGGTGAGACCTGCTCTGGTCCCCACTCCCAGCCTCCCTTCCCTGCTTCGGTTTTCTCCCCAGCACTTAGCACCATCTAACATATCAGGTGGCGCATTTATTGTCCGTCTCCCCCTCTCTGAAGTCAGCGCCCAAGGACAGGATTTTTGTTTTGTTCATTGTTACATCCCAGGGTCCAGATCAGTACCTAGCACATAACAGAGGCTCAGTCAATACAGGTTGAACAATTGAAAACACAGGTAACATGGCATTACATCTTTTTTTAATAGAGGCGAAATTCACATAACATGAATTTAACTACTTTTTAGTGTGGTAAAAAGATATATAACAAGACATTTGCCATCTCAACATAAAATTAACCACTTTAAATTGAACTATTTAGCAGTATTTAGTACATTCATGACACTATGCAACCACCATTTCAATTTAGTTCCAAAATACTGTTATCACCCCAAAAGGAAACCCCATACCCATTAAGCAGTCAGTCTCTATTCGCCCTCCCCACAGGCCTGGCAACCACTAATCTGCTTTCTGTCTCTATGGATTTACCTTTTCTAGACATTTCATAAAAATGGAATCATACAATATGTGACCTTTTGTGTCTGGCTTCTTTCACTCAGCATGCTTTAGAGGTTCAGCTACACTGTAGCATGAATCAGCACTTCATTACTTTTTTGTGGCTGAATAATATCCTATTGCATAGATACAACATGCTTTTGTTTATCTATTCAGCCATTGATGGACACTTGGGTTGTTTTCACCTTTTAGCTATTGTAAATAACACTGCTATAAACACTTATGTACAAATGCTTGTTTGAACACCTGTTTTCAGTTCTTTGGGTATATGCCTAGTAGTGGGATTGCTGAGTCAGATGGTTATTCTATGCTGAATTTTGAGACACTGCCAAACTATTTTCTACCGTGTAACACGGCATTTTGACAGAGATGTTTTGACGTGGCCTCATCAGCCTCTAATGTGACCTGAATACTCTCTCTTTCCCTTTTCGCAATTAAATGTCTCTGAGCTTCTTTCCGACTCCCTCCCAACCCTGAGTCTTGCCACATCCGTGAGCCTCTCTCCAGCCTACAGGCAAAATGTCCCTCCTCCGTGGAATTGGGGTTGGTTGACCAGGCTTCCCATCCCAGTTGAGTGCCCCACAGCACCCCTCCCCATGTGACCATCCCTGGGGCCTGATCAGGAGATGGGGGTGGGAAGTGGCTAATCAGACTCTCTTCCTCCGTTAGGCACTCTGCCTGGGCCCACGGGTCCCCTGGAGGTGGGACAATCCCAGGTGTCACCCCACACCCTGGCCCCTCTCCCTTATGCCCCCTCGTCTCCCTCCTCCAATACACAAGAATCTTTCCTCTCCCTTAGCTAATAAGTGGGGGGAAGGGGAGATGACCCAATTTATGTGACAACAAATAAAGAGCTGCCATGATGGGGGGGGTTAAAGGATAAAAAATACCTTGGGTAATGCCATCTTCTGCATCTTTATTTTTTGAAATGGATCGTTCTGGACGCGGGCAGAAGGCCTGATTTAATATCCTCATGGAAAATACTGCACCTGATCCAATTACCACGGGAATTTTGATACAGTCAGCAGTCAAGATGAAAGATTCAGAGGCGCTCACTGCAGGAGTAAACACGGAGACCGAATTACTTGGGCTCCTCGGGGAGGAGTTAGGTGGTTCAGGTCGCTGTGAGGGTACCTCAGGCCATGCTGGGGGGCATGACTGGGGCTGGTTTGCCACAGCCTCTGATGGGGGCTCAGGGCCCATGCTTCTGTGTCCCATGGCCAGCCCACTGCACTCCCATCTGGGAGCTGGGGCTCAGGTGTGGCAGGCCAGGGGGTCCACGAGGAGAGATACCTGTGGCCCAGCCTGGCCTGGGGGTCGTCCATGATGCCTACCCTTACCAAACTCTGTCCAGGCTGCTTCTTAAACCCCTCTCTAGTGGAGCCACCCCAC
Source organism: Elephas maximus indicus (assembly GCF_024166365.1). Taxonomy (NCBI): domain Eukaryota; kingdom Metazoa; phylum Chordata; class Mammalia; order Proboscidea; family Elephantidae; genus Elephas; species Elephas maximus. Next base: position 81,943,948 of record NC_064827.1, on the reverse strand, counting down.
TCAGTCTCCGAGCTACCAGCCTAGCCCAGGCCCCAGACCCTCCCCTAGACACCAGTGGCAGCCCCTCTAACTTCCCTGTCTCGTCCTGCTGCTCTCCAATAAGGGGTCGCTTATAACCGCACGTCTGATGACCTCTTCCATGCTCAAATTCCTTCTGTACCCCCCAGTTGTTCTCAGGAGAAAGTCCAAAGTCATGATACACTTTCCTGGGGCTGCCAGACCTGGCCCTGCCCCTCTCCAGCCTGTCCCTCGCCTTGCTCCCTGTATCTACCTGGCCTCCACCCATGCTGGCCCCCCTCCAGCACCTTCCTGCCTCTAGGTCTTCACAGGTGCTGTTCCTCTGCTGGCACGGATGTTCTGCTCTCATACCTTTGTCTGTGCACATGGGTGTACACCCACACACACCTGTATGTACACATACACTCACGCACACACATACACTCTCATACACCGATATATACACATACACTCACACACACACACCTATATATACACATACACTCACTCACACACACACACACGCACACCTATATATATATATATATATGTATATATATACACTCACACACACACACATACACATACACACACACACACATTGCCCGGCAGGATCACAGTTGAAGTCTCGGCTTAAACACCACCTCCTCAGGCACACCTCCCCGAACCCAGACCAGACCAGGTCTCTCTGCTCTGTGCGCTCTGAGCCTCTGCCTTTTCCCTGCAAGATGCTGGCCACGGCTATAATCACAAAACTCTACAAGGAATGTCTATTGAAAGTCTGTCTCCCCCCACTGGACTCCTGCTGCACAGACATCAGAAGGACCAGAAGCTCCTGGTTCTCTGCCCTCCGCTGTCCCATGCTGGTCATACCACTTAGGGTAAGGTTCTAGACTCTGTGAGCCTCAGTTGACTGATCTGCAAAATGGAACAATAACATCTAGTTCACAGAGCTGGACGAAGTGAGATGCTGAAGAACAGGAGCGTGATGAAAAGCGTAGGTTCTACCGCCAGGCTGTTCAGGGTCACCTCCCAGCTCTGCCACACCCCAGCTCTGTATCTCAAGTTTCCTCGACTGAGAAACGGTCGTTATGAGGATTGCCTGAGTTAACTGTATGCAAAGCTTCAGCACCATAGCAATGTTAGCTGTTGGTATCTTCTTCAGTACCCTGAACACTTCCTGGATATTGTTCAAGTTCAATGACTTCCCCTGCTTGAATGGGACGGTTAACTAACGGCTCCTGGCAGAGTCCCCCCATTAGAGACCTGCTGGCTACCATCAGAAGGCCCTGATCGTTAAAGACCAAAGTGTTTCCCTCCGAGGCGAGATGTGGGCCACACGCCAATGCCTGAGGCTGAGTCTGTCCCCGGAGCGCACTTACCTCTGTTCCGTACACAGGAGCGGTAAGTTTTGAATAGGGACGCGAGTATGTCACGTGAGAGTTTGATGTTCCCTGGGGTGGCTTTTGTGCACAGAAAAGATAACTCAGACGATGACTTTGATTTTGAAAATTAACATTTGATTCATGAATGTTGCACATTCAAAAACGCTGTTCTTTCTCACGTTTTATATTCCCTCTACGTAGCTTGCTATTCTATTTATAAATCCAGCACAGCCAACAATCCCTTTTAAGGGCCGTTTGATTACTGCTTGGTCCCATTTACAGAACTAGCTAATAAACCCCTTTCAACATTTTAGACTACATAAATACATTTAATATATTCAGTTTTCTTTTTAAGTACTTCGAGTGCTTGACAGAGAAACCAACCTCTTTCCAGATTTAAGTACGTCTTTTGTGCTTCTAATAAACTGAACTTATCAATGTGGTGATTTCCTACACTGTTTACAAACTTCCTAAGGGTTCATCTTAAAATCCCAAGTCTAAATCAAGTAGTCCATCTCACATTTTAAATTAGAATCACAAGGCCGATCTAGTACTTCAGGTCAGCAAAAATCTCCTGAACGTTACAAATATTAAAACCCCCCAACGTGCACACACCTGAATAAAAATATTAATATTATTGTTTTGAGTCTCTTTAACATGTCTGTACAGTACTTGGTTCTAATATTTCCTGGGCTGAAAGATGCTTACCTACCATGGAAGTGTTTTTGTCATAGCCAGCAATTTTGGGGTTGCCCCCCCAGCTGGCTGAAGGTCATAAGGACCAGGGTAACCCACATCCTCACCCACAACCTCCAGTAGCACTGGAGCCCTGGTGCAGTCAAAATGTTGACATCCTCCAGAGAGGAGCTCCGGCCCTCCAGGATGAGTTCCCCAGCCCTTCATTCTCCTATCTGCTCACACCAGCTCACAGCCCCCTACCTGGACCCTCCCCCAGTTGATTGGATTCAGCTAATCGGTTTACTGCTTCATTCTGTCCTGAATTCTTTTCATATTCCTCCTCTCGGTTAGGGCCACCACTCTAGAGGACATTTCATGACGGGTGATTGGATTCTGTGTCTCTCCTGGGGTTTTGTCTGCGGCTGTGGTTATAGTTCTGAGGTCACACCAAGGACGGGGTGAGGGTAGGAAAGCATGGTAGGAAGAGGCCTGGAGGGAGGGGCGGCCGTGAGGAGCATGGGGCTCTCCTAGGGCTGCAGGGTGAAGGGGTGCCCCAGTCTCCTCACTTTTGCCAAGTGCAGGCTCTGCAGCAGGCTGCCACCAGGGGGCAGGAAAGATTTCTCTTCCCCAGTGGATGTGGTTTAGGGGAAGATCAGGGCCTTTGAATCAGGCTGGGAGCTGGCTGAGAGAGAATCGCACTTGCCCTACTTGCCCCGCCTTTCCTGCTGTGTGCTGTTGGGCAAATTGCTCGCTCTCTCGGAGCCTCACCTATTAAACAAACCAACGACACACAACCAAACACCAACCTCTTAAAATTAAAAAAAAAAAAAACCTGTTGCCATAGAGTCAATTCCAACTCATAGCGACCCTATAGGACTGAGTAGAACTGCCCCAAAGAGTAAGTCAGACATAAATGGACAAATATTGTATGATCCCACTTATATAAAGGCAAAAGTAGATTAGTGGTTACCAGGGCCATGTGGGAGAGCAAATGGGTTATTGCTTCAGTGGCTCTGAGTTTCTGTTTGGAAAACGGTTTAGAAATGGATAGTGGAAATGGTTGCACAACATGGTGAATGTAATTGATGTGGCTGAATGGTATGCCTAAAAGGGGTTAAAACAGCAAATGTTTTGTTGTGTATTTTTTTACCACAATAAAATTGAAAAAAAAAAAAAACAACCCTCACTTAGCACTGCCTCCTGGGCAGGGCAGGGGTGAGCAATGAGCTTAGGGCCTGGCGCCCTGTAAGCCCTTCATATATTCCAGCCTCCTTGCTGGGAACAGCTTCCTCCAGAGATCTGCCTATGGGGAGGCTGCAGCCGAAACAGACCTTACAAATGGTTAATGTGTTGCAACCCAAAAGGTTGGAGGCCTGAGTCCACCCAGAGGCAACTCAGAAGAGAGGCCTCATGATCTACTTCCAAAAAATCAGCCACTGAAAACTCTGTGGAACACAGTTCTCTTCTAATACATATGGGGTCACCGTGAGTTGGAATTGATTTGACGCAACTGGTTTTATTCCACAGCAGCCTTCGTTACTGAGCACTCACCAGGCGCCAGGCTCACAGGAGGGGCTGCCCATGCATTCTCACGTTTGATCGTCACCAAAAGCCTAGGAAGGCAGCATTAGTATGCGCTCAGTACTGGCACCCAGAGAGATTAAGTAACTTGCCCAAAGTCACACAGCTTAGAAACGATAGAGTCCAGGTTTGCACCCAAGTCAGTCTGATTCCTCAGTCCCCTCATCTTGGCCCCTGTCCTGTCCTTTCCCAGGGCTCTGGGACCCCAAATGCAGGCCTGGACTGAAAGAGGCAGCTGGAGGTAGGAAGAGGCAGGCGTGACCAAGCCTTTTCCACAGCGGAGAGGATTCCGTTCCATCTCCCGTCACTCCCTCCTCAATTATCTCGCCACAGGGAACCTGCAAGTATCAAATCCTCTGGGAAGGCAGCTTCTTACAGATGAAAGCCAAAGCCTGCAAACCCAGACTGACAGCCCTGTGGTGGGGGCACCACCAGCCCCTTGTCCGGCCCAGTCCGGCCTCTCCCTGTGTGACCGAGGGAAAGATGGGGGCTGTGGAGTGGGCCGGATAGGGTGGGGGTCTCCCCCACCTCTCCTCCTGTCCCCGCCACCAGTGGGAAGGGGAGGTTGTCTTGGTAACTCCGGCTAAGTTGACATTAGTCATCTTACCAGGGATTCTTTCCTGTGATGAAAGGTGCAGCGAGGAGGGAGGGAGGGAGAAGAAGGGAGCCTACGAGCCTAGGGCCCCCCTTCCTTGGGGCTGCTGATTTAATAAGACCCAAAGGCAGCTTTGAGGATTGTTTTCTGCAGGAAACCTCAACCTCAGGTTTGAGATGTATCCACAGGGTCTGGGGGAGCCAGGTCCGAGCTGGGGAGGGGGGTTGGGGTGCTTGTAGGGATGGCCTTTTCTGCCTCAGGCCTGGACCCCATGGGAAGGCATTCGGGTCATAACCCCCTCAAGAGCCAGGGCAGAGTCTGGGAAAGACCAAGTGTGGGTCTATGGCTCTGAGGTGGGGACAGGGAGAGGACCCTGGGAGGGTGGCCCCAATGGCCGGTGGTTGGACCTCAGGCCCTGAGGTGGGCTTGAGTCTCCTTTGATCTGGGCAAGTCACTTCCTGTTCCTCCTCAGTAAAGAGGGGAATAACACCTACCTGCCGATGCTTGTAAACAAAGGCCCTCCGCTCTCACAGATGGCCACTGTTGGCATTATCACAGATGAAGTGGGATGGCCAAGCCCAGCCTAACTAAGATGTCCACCCAAAGAGCTGAGCAGAAGGGAGACCAGGTCCCTTTTTCCTTCTCTGTTTTTAATCAGCTCACAATCACCTAACTCCCTTAGATTCGGAAAGAGATGCTGAGAAGAAGCTGGGCTGTGTCCTGGGCTGTGTCCTGCTCTCGGGCAAGAGTCCATTCCTGTCACTATCCATTATTCATTCGAGTGGGTCCTCTTTCACTGAAGCTCAGAGAGGTGAGGTGACTTGCCCTGGGCTGCCATGCCTAGGGGAGTGACTTGGGGGGGTAAGGGTGAGGAGGCATCTGCTGGCTGGCCCTTCCTCTGACAGCTCAGCTCTGTCCCCCCATGTGGAGAGACCCTCTGGTTTCCCCTGTAGGGGGGATGGCTTCACAGGAAAATGTCCGCACACTCTAATCCAATCCTTTTCATGATCTAGGCCACATCTCCAGGGAAGTCACTGTGTCGGAGACCAAACTTGGTCTAATAACTGATCACCCCAAGGCACCAGCCCATGACCTGAGTGGCGTGGGAGTTGTGTTATAAGCACAGAGCTGAGGACCAGCCGCCTGGGAGTACAGAAGCTTTCTAAAGTTGCTCTACTGTGCCGGAGACCCAGGCCACCCCCCACTGCCCCAGGGGCAACGCTTCCTTCCTCAGCGTCATTACTGACAAGGTTGCTACGAGTTCCATATTAATCAGAAGAGATTTCATTTACTGAGCACTTGCTACGTGCCAGCCCCTTTGTGCAATCTGCATGCTCTACAGAATGTTATTTCCATTTTACAGATGAGACACGTGGGCTCAGAGAGACAAAGTCACTTACTGTCTTAGTGAGTTTTCCCAGAAGTAGACCTGCATCAAGGATTTCAGGGCAAGAGACTTTATTAAAAAAGTGCTCCCAGGAGAAGCCTAGAAGGAGGTGAGAGAAGTCCAACAAGGGCGCAGTTTCAGGTGATGCCCCAGGCTTGGCCTGATCACCTGAGGATCACCAGAGCATAGGCTGCACCCTCAGCGTTTGTCCCATCCGGAGGCCAGAGCATAGGCTGCACCCTCAGCGTTTGTCCCATCCGGAGGCCAGAGCATAGGCTGCACCCTCAGCGTTTGTCCCATCCGGAGGCCAGAGCATAGGCTGCACCCTCAGCCTTTGTCCCATCCGGAGGCCAGCATCTGGCCATTTCACAGTTAGCAGCAAAGCCCTGAGATGCCGGGGGATGGTCTGCAACCCCAGTTCAAAAACCAAAGACCAAAACTGACTCAGCCTGTATCAGTTTCCTGGGGCTGCTGCTGCTGCAAAGCACAGCAATCTGGGTGGCTTAAAACCCCAGAAATACATTGTCTCATAGTTCTGGAGGCTAACTGTCTGAAATCAAGGGTCATGGTCTGGAAACCCTGGTGGCATAATGGTCAAGTGCTATCTATGGCTGCTAGCCAAAAAGTTGGCAGTTCAAATCCACTAGGCGCTCCTTGGAAATTCTTTGGGGCAGTTTACTCTGTCCTATAGGGTGGCTATGAGTTGGACTCGATAGCAATGGGTTTTTTTTGGTTTTGGTCTCTCTGAAGGTTCTAGGGGAAGGTCCTTCCTTGCCTCTTCCAGCTCTGGTGGTTCACTGGCTGGTAGATGAGTCACTCCAATCTCTGCTTCCATCTTCACACAGCTGTCCTCTCTCTGCATCTCTTTGTCTCTCTGTCTCTCCTCTTCTTATAAAGACACCAGCCATGGATTGGAACTCACCCTACTCCCTTTTAACTGATAACATCTTCAAAAGACCCTATTTCCAAACAACGTCACACTCGCAGATGCTGGGGTTAGGACTTCAACATATATTTGCGGGGGGCCGGGGCGGGGGGACAAAATTCAACTCATAAGAAGGACTCAAGGGGACCTGTGAGGGACACCAAAGGTCTCTACTGTACTTGCTCTAAGTCACACCTAGTAAATGGCCAGCCCTGCAAGGATGCTTAACCACTGCCCTACACCGCCGCTCCCTGGAGCTCGTTCACTGTCCTCACTCAGACCCCAGGCTTTCTCTTGGTTTCCGAATCTCTGCTTGGAAGCCAGCAGGCGTATTCTGGGTGCTGAAATGACAGGGGCATATTTTGCATGCTTTTATGATGCCATGTATTGTATCATACTCTAATGCATGGTCTCATCACAGAAAATATCGCACAGAAGCTCTCATGTATTATTTATGCTGCCAGATTCTTGGCTGGGGTAAAGGAAGGGCAGTCTTAGATATATACCCATGAGACTGCAAACTCGGAGAACTCCCTGTGCTCAGAGGAACAATTAGACATGCCTAAATTAGAGCCCCTCATCTTGGGTGGCAGAACAAACAAACAAAAAATTGAGATGGTTTAAAGAAAATGATGCTGTAAATGACACTGCAGTTGGCCCATGGATCTCGCCAGATCTAGACAGGGGACTGAGGTTTGGAAAACACTGACCCACATCAAACTTTCCATTTGAGGGATGAGGAAATGAGGACCACAGAGGGGGAGGCGGGTACAGCAATGTACCCCTATAATAATCACTTCTGCCCTTTACTGAGTGTCAATTATGTACTGGTCAATTTCATCTACAGTATCTCATTGGCTGCAATGCTCACAATAACCCTGTTGCTGTTGTTAGGTGCCATTGAGTCGGTTCCAACTCATAGCAACCCTATGTGCACGAGAATGAAACACTGCCCAATCCGGTGCCATCCTCACAATCGTTGCTATATTTAGACCCACTGTTGCAGCCACTGTGTCAATCTCTCTTGTTGAGAGCCTTCCTCATTTTCGCTGGCCCTCTACTTTACTAAGCATGATGCCCTTCTCTAGGGACTGGTCCCTCCTGGTTCCTAGGAAGTGGGATTCATTGAACCCACTCCTGATGGTCATTTCCACTCCCTTTATTATTCCACTCCCTTATTCCTGGAAGGAGCCCTGGTGGAGCAATGGGTAACGTTCGTTTGCTAACCTAAAGGTCAGTAGTTTGAACTCAGTATCAGTTCCGCAGTAGAAAACACCTAGCAATCTGCTCCCGTAAAGATTACAGCCTGGGAAACCCTATGCGGCAGTTCTACTCGGTCACATAGGGTCGCTATGAGTCAAAATTGATGTGACGGCACACAACAACAGTAACTAGTCCCTGAACAGTGCAAATGGTTAAGTGCTAGACTACTAGCTAAAAGGTTGGCAGTTCAAACCCACCCAGAGGCCTCAAAAGACAGGTATGGTGATCTATTTCTGAAAGGTCACAGCCTTGAAAACCTTATGGAGCCATTCTACTCTGCACACATGGGGTTTCCATGAGTCAGAATTGACTTGATGGCAGCTAACAACTACCAGGCACAGGAAGGCTCTTACTTCCTGGCCCTCTAGAAGTTGGGCATGGCCATGTGACTTGCTCTGACCAATGAAATATGGCTGTGGTGGGTGCTTTCTGGGCCAGAGCATTTAAGTGTTGGTGTGGGACCCTCGGACTCTGGTCTCCCCTCTATGTGGTAGACCTTCTGTGAGCCTGGTTCCCAAAGCTGATGTGGCATGGTTGTGTAGAATGAGCAAAGAACAGACCTTTGTGGTTCTAAGCCACTGAGATTCTGGGGCTGTTACCCAGCCTATTGGACTGATGTGGCATCTTAGAGCTATGCAAACAGTGAGATCCAGAGACACGAAGGGACTTGCCCAAGGTCACACTGCTAAGAAGTAGAGCAGCGGGGACTCAGAATCAATCCCTTAACCATCACCCCACACTGACTCCCTTCTATCTTTGGGGATAATTGGTTTTTCAAAAGACCAACCCGTTGCTAAGACCTACCGAGCCACATCTTAGCCTCTCGAGCCTCTCCAATCACCCCCATCTGCTCAGGCTTAGACCTCTGGGCCTGGGTGGGGGGGTGTGGAGGAGAGGAAAGGTCTTCCCTGGCCTTATCAAGGGCTTCTCCCCCATCTCCTGCTCCCCAAAATTCATTCTCTACAAGGGAGCCAGGATTATCTTTCCAAATTCTGAGTGTGCTTGCACCACTCACTGTTCAAAACCAGTCAGTGGCTCCCTAGTACCCTGAGGACAGAGTCTAAGCTCCCAGTGTGACTCACCAGGCCCCTGCTGGCCTCTAATCTCCCCCTCATCACTCCATTTCTTGCCAGATGCCACACTGGCTTCTTTCAGTCCCTCAGAAACACCACACTTGTCCTACTGCGGGGCCTTTGCACATACCGTTCCATCTGCCTGGAATGCTCCCCCATGCAATCTTAGCCTGGCTCACTCCTGCCCCTCCCTCAGGCCTCATCTCAAACACCGAAGAGGCCACTGCAGTACCAACTAATAAGTGTGATGGTGGAGGGTCCCCAGGAGCTTCAGAGTCCAGAGTCAGGGGTCCAGGAACAAACAGGGGTGTGTGTGTATGTGTGTGTGTGAACACCTGTGTGTGAGCTCCATGTTCCCCAATATCCCTCCCCAGATGCTCCAGTCTCTGCCCAGGTGCCTAACCCTCCTGTATCAAGCCATGCTATAGCTATTTGATCACGCCCATCTCTCCTACTAGAACATAAACTTGATGCAGGTGAGGACTTTGCCTTACTACTGTGTGTCTCTAGTACCTAGCCCAGTGCCTGGCATAAAGGAGGCATATTGCAAATAGTCACTGAATGAAAAAATGAATAAATGAATGAAGGCTTTCCACTGGTTGACACCATGAGTGGCCTTGAATCAATGAAGGTATATTTGAATATCTCTGCCTGTTCCAGTCAGGACATAAACCCAGCAGTCCCTCTGTTGTGGTCCACACCCAGGCCAAGGCTACTCATGGTCAAGCCACTGCCCTTCATGGGGTGACACAATGGGTGAACTCATTGTCCTTCCTGCCCACAGGCCTGGCTGCACCTGGAGCCCCTATGCTCAGGATCTGGGCTCCTTCGGGGTTCACGTTCAGAAAACTTCATCCTCTTCCAGGAGTCAGGTTTTGAGCCTGTCTCCCACTGGTGCAGTGCCATGGATGGTAAAGACTTTGGTCTTTGAGCCAGAGAAACCTCAGTTCCAGTGCCTCCTCCTAGCTGTGTGACCTTGGACAAGCCACCGAATGTCTTGGTGAAAACCTCACTTTTCTTCTCTGTAAACTGGGTATAATAATTGCACCCACCTCTAATGGCTGTCATGAAGATTCAGGGAACTGCCCAGAGCCTGTAGCTGTTACTGCTATGAAATCGGCCACCCAGCGCTGCCCTCTGGACCTGTATGCCCTACACTGGCACTGATGACTAAGAGATTCACAGGGTGTTAAAGATGGGTTAGCTCTCAGTGGAGACTTTCTCCTCAACAGAACTAACCAGAGGAACTGAAGGAGCCTTGATAAGGGAGTGTTTCCCACCTGGAAGAAACTGCTCACCTGTCTGCATTCCTGGGAAGGACATATCTATCAGAGGTGCAACAGCAGTGCCACTTGAGATTTGCCCACCCCCTGAGAGCCTAGAGGTCCCCACCTTGGAAGAAGTGGCCTGGTGTCCCACCAGGCTGGAAGCTGTCTCGAGCTGGGCTGTGTAGGGGGTAAACAGCAGTGTTTGGGGGTGAGAACCTGATGACCATTAGGTAAATGCTCTCTCTTCTCCCTAAGTTCGGGGAGAGGCTTGGCATTTTTAGACTGTCATCACAACTGTTTATATTAAAATCTGTTGTGGGTTGAATTGTGCTCCCCCAAAAGATATACTCAAGTCCTACTATAGTACCTGTGAATGTGGTCTTTTCTGAAATAGGGACTTTGGAGGTGTAAACAAGTTAAGATGGCATCATACTGGATTAGAGTGGGCCATAAATCCAATGACTGGCGTCCTTATAAGAAGAGAAAAATTTGGACACAGAGACCCAGGGAAGATGGCTATGTAGCCATGGAGGCGGAGAGTGGAGTGGTGCAGCCACAAGCCAAGGAACGCCTGGAGCCATCAGAACCTGGAAAAGGCAAGGAAGGATCCTCTCCTAGAAACTTCATAGGGAGCACAGCCCTGCAAACACCTTGATTTCAGACTTCCAGCCTCCAGAACTGTGAGAGAATAAATTTCTGTTGTTTGACGCTACCTAGTTTGTGGTCATTTGTAACAACAGCGAATACAAACTTCTTGCCATGTTTCCACCCCTGTGGCCCTCTTGCGATCATTAAGTAGAGATGATCTGAAGTCCCTCGAGGTTGGAGAGACGTGAGTGTTACTGGGAGGTGAGCAGCTGGGATTGCGGGGTGGGGGTAGCCTGAGCGGGTGCCCCATTGCCCTCATTCCTGCTGTCCCTGTGGGAACTCCCCTTGTGGCTGAGAGCCTGGCTGGAGTTGGCTCTCACACCAGGCACTGACATGCCCCAGGGGTGCTGGTAGTCGTAGGTTCTGTCCTCTGTGTCTCTCACTCCCTGCCTCCTCCCGCTCACCTGCACGTAGGGAGCCAGGCGGGAAGGATTGCTCTGCTCAGGCATCACAAGTCCCCTGGGGACGGAGGCAGACCCTTCCACAATGAGCTCAAAAGGCATTTCCATTCCTTCTCCAAAGAGGTCCACTCTGGGCCAGCCAGCACCACTGGGGATGGGGAGAAATAACAGGGAACCACACAGACAAGGTCTGGCCACCACAGCCCAAGGGCGGCAGACAGGCAATCAGATTTGTGGCCTGTGCTGTGATGAGAAGCTCCAGCCTGCACCTCAGAGCCCAGGGTCTGAGTCAGCTGCGGCAGGCAAGTGGGGGCAGGAGGAGAGTGTTCCCGGCAGAGGGAAGAGGGAACAGGTTGTGCAAAGGCCCAGGGGTAAGAAAGAGGCCAAGTGTTTCTGTCTAGGGAATGGAAGAAAGCCAGGGTAACTGGTCGCGGGGCCAGATGGAAGCGGGTGCTGGACATGGGAGCATGGGTTGCCCCCCAGGGCACCAGGAAGGAATTGGGGCTTTGAGGTGGCAGTGACCCAAGGAGGTGACACTATCTGCTTTGCCCTTCCTGTCCTGTCTGGGCAGGGGTCAGGGCCTGCATTGTCATCCCCCAACCTGGAGTCGCCCACTCCCTCTCCTCATCTCTAGAAGGTGGAGTAGGTCACTTGGAGCCCCTCGGAAGTCCCCAGAGAATAATGCCCACCGCAGTGTCCCCAAGCCTCCCAGGCCTGAGGGAGGAACTGTCATTTAAACAGCCATGGGATACTCAGGTCTGTTTGATGGCTGCTGGAAGTGGGGGCTCACCTCCTCCCTCCGCAGCCTGAGCTAGGATGGGCAGCTATGCTCGTAAGAAACACTGCCCTGAGGCTGGGCTGTGTTGATCGCTGTGTGCCTGATGCTCCAGTGCCTCAGTTTACCCATTGGGTGCCCACAGAACAAGGTTAATCCCCCTTCCACATGGCATAACTGAGTGGGGGTCAGACCCGGGGGAACTGTAAGCAAAACCCCAGCTGTGGTGGCAGGTTCAGTGACCACTGGGGACTCTCGGCCACACCACTTCCTCCTATAGCAATGCTTCCCAGCCCGAAGCTGCTCGAAAAGGAATGACTGCCTACATCCTGGGAGTGGCAGGAGATGGCCAGGTCTGGCGTCTGCACAAAGTGGGAGTGTGAGCTGGTCTGGGCAGCCCCCTCTGGTTGGGCCCCAGTGGACTGTGTGGCCTGAGCAGCCCAAGGCACTGGCCCAGGCCTGGCCCATCTGCCAAGATGGTGCAAAGGCAAATGTTCTGAGAAATAATGGGGCCTAATGAGCCAGGCTGATCGATATGCCATTGAAGAGGAGGAAGGGAGGGAAAGAAAGAGACCTAGAGAAACACAGAAAGAAACATATTCATACACAGAGACAACACAGCGGTAGACAGAGACGTGGAGAGAGGCAGAAACACAGTGAGAAAGCAGAAAAGAGAGAGACAGAGATAGATACAGAGACATATAACTAAACAGAGACAGGCAGACGAGAGACAGACACACACAGCACAGAGACATACAAAGACGTACACACAACAGAGGGGAAGAGACCAAGAGAGACCCCCCACACAGACACAAAAACAGACACACACAGCAGCAGCCAGACAGAGACACAGAGAGCACCCAGAGAATGGGAAGAGATCCAGAGGCTGTGTGGGGGGAAGCGTGGGAAGGAGCGGGAGGGAGAGCCTTGGGGTCTGAGCTCCTCAGGCGTTCAAGTGAAGCTGCTAAAGTTCTGGGCTTGCTGTCACCCTCACCCACTGGGCTTTGTCTTTGGTCCTCAGGCCTCTCAATGTGGGGTAGGGGAATATGTGGGTCACCCCATGTCCTGGCGCTCAGGACACACAATAACTGGGGCCTGGCCAGAGGGACTGGGAGGGGCCACCTCCCGCCCTGAGTAAGCCCTCCACCTCTTCAGCCTCAGGGTTCGTATATGTAAAACAGGGTCCCCCACTCCTATCATGAAGGGTGGCATTGAAGGTTAAATGAAATCAAAAGCTGTAACACTGAAAACAGCGACAGCTACCCTTTCTGGAACTTTCCAGTGTGCTAGGTCTATCCAACAACCCAACAATTAGCAACGAGTTAGGCATGGAAAATCCCCATTTTCCAGATGAGAAAACAGAGGTTGACACAGGAGAAGTGACTTGCCCAAGGTCACATAACTGGCCTTCCCAGAGATGGGATTTGGACACAGGCCTTTTTTGTTTTTTTTACAACTTTTGTGTGTGTATGTGCTTTAAGTGAAAGTTTACAATTCAAGTCAATTTCTCATACAAAACTTATACACACATTGTTATGTGACCCTAGTCGCTCTCCCTACAATGTGACAGCACATTCCTCCTCTCCACCCTGTATTTCCCATGTCCATTCAACCAGCTCCTGTCCCCTTCTGCCCTCTCATCTCACCTCGACAGGAGGTACCCATTTAGTCTCCCGTACCTGCTTGAACCACGAAGCACACTCTTCACCAGCATCATTTTATGCCTTATAGTCCAGTCTAATCTTTGTATGAAGAATTGGCTTCAGGAATGGTTTTAGTTCTGGGCTAACAGAGAGCCTGGGAACCATGTCTTCTGGGATCTCTCCAGTCTCAGTCAGACCATCAAGTCTGGTCTTTTTACTAAAATTTGAGTTCTGCACCCACTTTTCTCCTGCTCCATCAGGAACTCTCCGTTGTGTTCCCTGTCAGGGCAGTCATTGGTGGTAGCCGGGCACCATCTAGTTCTTCCGGTCTCAGTCTGATGGAGTCTCTAGTTTATGTGGCCCTTTCTGTCTCTTGGGCTCATATTTTCCTTATACCTTTGATGTTCTTCATTCTCCTTTGCTCCAGGTGGGTTGGGACAAATCGATGCATCTTAAATGGCCGCTTGCTAGCTTTTAAGACCCCAGACAGCACTCACCAAAGTAGGACGCAGAACATTTTAATACTCTGTTATGCCAATTGACCTAGATGTCCCCTGAAACCAGGGTCCCCAGAGCCCAGTGCCTGCTGCTCTGTCCCTCGAAGAGCTTGGTTGTATTCAGGAAACTTCTTAGCTTTTGCTTTAGTCCAGTTGTGCTGATTTCCCTGTATTGTGTGTTGCCTTTCCCTTCTCCTAAAATAAGTCTTGTCCACTATCTGGTTAGTGAATATCCTTCTCCCTCCCTCCCTCTGGAAGGCATTACACTAAGTGAAATCAGTCAGTCACAAAAGGACATACAATATTTGTCCTTTTGTGACTGACTGATTTCACTTAGTGTAATGCCTTCCAGATTCATCCATGTTGTTTCTCAGATTCATTGTTGTTCTTTATCGTCGCGTAGTATTCCATTGTGTGAATATACCATAATTCATTTATCCATTCGTCTGTTGGTAGGCACCTAGGTCGTTTCCATCTTTTTGCTATTGTGCACAGTGCTGCAATGAACATGGATGTGCGTATATCTATTCGTGTGTTGGCTCTTATTTCTCTAGGATATATTCCAAGGAGTGGGATTGCTGGATCGTATGATAGTTCTATTTCTAGCTTTTTAAGGAAGCGCCAAATCGATTTTCAAAGTGCTTATACCATTTTACATTCCCACCAGCAGTGTATAAGTGTTCCAGTCTCTCCACAACCTCTCCAACATTTATTATTTTGTGTTTTTTGGATTAAGGCTAGCCTTGTTGGGGTGAGATGGTATCTTATTGTAGTTTTGATTTGCATTTCTCTAATGGCTAATGATCGTGAGCATTTCCCCATGTATCTGTTAGCCACTTGAATGTCTACTTTGGTAAAGTGTCTGTTCATATCCTTTGCCAATTTTTTAATTGGGTTATTTGTCTTTTTGTTGTTGAGGTTTTGCAGTATCTTATAGATTTTAGAGATTAGAAACTGATCAGATTTGTCATAGCCAAATTTTTTGTTCCAGTCTGGCACTGGGTGTTGTTTTTTTTTTTTTTTGTAGTTGTCTTTTTACTCTTTTGGTGAAGTCTTTGGATGAGTGCGAGTGTTTAATTTTCAGAAGCTCCCAGTTACCTAGTTTCTCTTCTGGTGTTTACACATTGTTAGTAATGTTTTGCTAACTGTGTATGCCATGTATTAGGGCTCCTAGCATTGTCCCTATTTTTTCTCCCATGATCCTTATCATTTTAGGTTTTATACTTAGGTCTTTGATCTATTTTGAGTTAGTTTTCATGCGTGGTGTGAGGTATGAGTCTTATTTCATTTTTTTGCAGATGGATATCCAGTTATGCCAGCACCATTTTATTAGAGACTGTCTTTTCCCCAATGAATGGACCTTGGGCCTTTGTCAAATATCAGCTGCTCATAAGTGGATGAATTTATGTCTGGACTCCCAATTCTGTTCCATTGGTCTGTGTTTCTGTTGTTGTACCAGTAGCAGTTTGTTTTGACTACCATGGGGGTATAACAGGTTCTAAAATCAGGTAGTGCGAGACCTCCTACTTTATTCTTCTTCAGTAATGCTCTACTTATCCAGGGCTTCTTCCCTTTCCATACGAAGTTGGTGATTTGTTTCTCCGTCTCATTAAAAAATGCCATTGGAATTTGTATCGGGATTGCATTGTATCTATAGATCCCTTTGGGTAGAACAGACATTTTGACAGTGTTGAGTCTTCCTATCGATGAACAAGGTATGTTTTTCCACTTACATAGGTCTCTTTTGATTCTTGCAGTAGTATCTTGTAGTTTTCTTTGTAAAGGTCTTTTATATCTGTGGTTATATTTATTCCTAAGTGTTTTATCTTCTTGGGGGCTGTTGTAAATGGTATTGATTTGGTGATTTCCTCTTTGTTGGTGTGGAGGAATCCAAACGATTTTTCTATCTTTATCTTGTATCCTGATGTTTCACCGAATGCTTCTATTAGTTCCAGTAGTTTTCTTGTGGATTTTCTGTGTATAAGATCATATCATCTGCAAATAGAGGTACTTCCACTTCTTCCTTACTGGTCTGGATGCCCTTTATTTCTTTTTCTAGCCTAATTGCTCTGACTAGGACCTCCAGCACAATGTTGAACAAGAGTGGTGATAAAGGGCATCCTTGTGTTTTTACCACTTTTCGAACTTGAGTTTCTAACACCCAAGTCTGTGCTCTTTAAAGCTGTAGGTAGTCAGATCAGGCAGCAAAAACTCCTTTGTTAAGGATGGGCCATTGTCCCCCACTAGGGGGCAGAGCCATTCACTCACTCACTCATTCATTCATTCACTTTTAGAACATGTGTGAATGTTCTCGTACAGTGCTTAATTGTTGTAGATAATATTCTGAGTGTCCTTGTCCCCCCAGAGAGAGCTGGACCCCAGGCCTCCTTCTCCAAGGTCAGAACTCACATATATCCTCTGCTATCCAGGAGACCAATGCAGAGCAGCCAAGGCTGGGCTAGGAGGTGGGCATTCATTCTCCTGGGGGCCTCCTGGCACCACCAATCAGATCCACACCTGAATAATAGCCAGGGTGGTTATTATTCCAGCCACTACCAGGGACACTTACTGCATGCTTACCACATGCCTGGCACAAGGCTGCCTTCTTTAACCTTTGCCAGCACAGGAGGGAGGGCATTTTGGTGGCTTCATTGTAATGGCTGGGAGAGCAGGAGTGAGTCTGAGGATTTTGAACCTGAATCTGAACCTGTGTACTTAGCTGCCTTCTGGACAGGCTGGGCCCCCTCAAGAATCCCTGCTTCCCACCTGTGTGCCTGTATGGCCTCTCTCGTGGCTGTACACAGATGTGGCCACTCCAGGAGCCTCTCTGAAGCTTGGTTCCAGGGTGTTGCTCCACACAGTCAGAGGTCTCCCCAGTCTCCAGCATCTATAAATTGCCACCATCTCCTGTCAGAGCAGGATGCCACTTGCCCTGCCCTTTCTCGGCAGAATGCTGGACTCTTGAAAGCCCAGGTCTCCTATCTCAGAGGGCAGTGTCTACACTGCTGGGGGCCACTTGGCCACTGTCAGGCTGTCCACAATGTCCAGTGACCCACGGCCTTTCCTGCCTGGCTCCTGGGCTTAATAAAACAGAGAGTTTTAGACAAAGTGCTGTCCTCATTGTCCCATTTCAAACCAACCCTCATTCCTGAACCTCCTCTTCAAAACTTACCCTTCCTGAGAGCCATTCCCACAAGTTGCTGCAACCCAGCCTGACAATGTCCAGTACCAGCTATACAGCAGAATCACCTGGATGTTGTTAGTTACTGTTGGGTGGGCTCTGATTCATGGTGACCCTGTGTGCAACAGAATGAAACATTGTCCAATCCTGTGGCACCCTCACAATCATTGGTACGTTTCAGCCCACTGTTGTGGCTATTGTTCCAATTTGTCTCATGGAGGGTGTCTGTCATTTTGCTAATTCTCTACTTTACTAAACATGATGTCCTGAGGAAGATTCAAAACTCCAGATTCTTGGGTCTCACTCAGCAGATTCCAATTCAATCAGCCTAGGCATCTCTAGGAGCCTTGGTGGCCCAGTGGTTAAGAGCTCGGCTGTTAACCAAAAGGTCAGCAGTTCAAATCCACCAGCCGCTCCTTGGAAGCCCTATGGGGCTATTCTACTCTGTCCTGTAGGGTCGCTAGGGATTGGAATTGACTCCATTGCAATGGGTTTGGGCTTTTTTTTTTTTTTTTAAGGCATCTCTGTAGCATTGTTTCTTTTTTTGTTAGATGCCGTGGAGTCAGTTCCAGCTCATAGCAACGCTATGTACAACAGAACGAAACACTGCCCGGTCCTGCGCCATCCTCATAATCGTTGCTACGCTTGCGCCCATTGTTGCAGCCACTGTGTCAGTCCATCCAGTTGAGGTCTTCCTCTTTTTTGCTGACCCTCTACTTTACCAAGCATGATGTCCTTCTCCAGGGACTGAGCCCTCTTGATAACATGTCCAAAGTATGTGAGACGCAATCTCACCATTCTTGCTTCTAAGGACCACTCTGGCTACACTTCTTCTAAGACAGATTTGTTTGTTCTTTTGGCTGCCTGTGGTATATTCAATATTCTTTGCCAACACTACAATTCAAAGGTGTCAATTCTTCTTCTGTCTTCCTTATTCATTGTCCAGCTTTTGCATATACATGAGGCGACTGAAAACACCATGGCTTGGGTCAGTTGCACCTTAGTCCTCAAGGTGACATCTTTGCTTTTGAACACTTGCAGCCGCTTTGCACAATGCCGTGTGTCTTTTGGTTTCTTGACTGCTGCCTCCATGGGTGTTGATTGTGGATTGTAATATGAAATCTAGTATTTTAAAATGTAAAACTCAGTGGCATTTAGTACATGCACAATGTTGTGCAACCATCACCACTATCTAGTTCCAAAAGGAAACCCTGTACCCATTAAACAGTCACTCACCACTCCCTTTCCCACTTGTAACCACTACTCTCAGTCTCTGTGGATTTGCCTCTTCTGGACATTTCGCACAAAAGGAGTCATACAAGATGTGGCCTTTTGTGTCTGGCTTC
Source organism: Elephas maximus indicus (assembly GCF_024166365.1). NCBI lineage: Eukaryota > Metazoa > Chordata > Mammalia > Proboscidea > Elephantidae > Elephas > Elephas maximus. The sequence continues at coordinate 81,925,305 of NC_064827.1, read as the reverse complement.
TTTCATATGGTATGTTTTCAAGGTTCATCCATGTTGTTACATGTATCAGAACTTCATTCTTTTTTATGGCTGCATAATATTCCATTGCATGTGTATACCTCAAATGTGATCCAACAGAATGTGGAAATTATTGAACAATATCATTAATACCACACACAGGTAAAATTTTCCTGAAGATAGTTCATTGACAGGGAACTGCCAGAAATTCAAACCTGGATTCAGATCAGGGCATGGAATAAGGGATATCACTGCTGATGTCAGAGGGATCTTGACTGAAAGCAGAGAATATCAGAAAGATGTTTACTTGTGTTTTATTGACTATGCAAAGACATTCGGCTGTGTGAATCATAGCAAACTATGGATAACATTGCGAAGAATGGGAATTCCAGAACACTTAATTGTGTTCACGAGGAATCTGCACATAGACCAAGAGGCTGTCGTTCAAACAGAACAAGGGGATACTGCGTGGTTTAAAATCAGGAAAGGTGTGTACCAGAGTTGTAACATTTCACCATATTTATTCAATCTATATGCTTAGCAAATAATCCGAGAAGCTGGACTATATGAAGGATTGGAGAAAGACTCACTAACAACCTGCAGTATGCTAATGACACAACCTTGCTTGCTGAAAGTGAAGAGGACTTGAAGTGCTTACTGATGAAGATCAAAGGCTGCAGCCTTCGGTATGGATTACACCTCAACATAAAGAAAACAAAAATCCTCACAACTGGACCAATGGGCAACATCATGACTGAAGTTGTCAAAGATTTCATTTTACTTGGATCCACAATCAATGCCCATGGAAGCAGCAGTCAAGAAATCAAATGACATATTGCATTGGGCAAATCCGCTGCAAGACCTCTTTAAAGTGTTAAAAAGCAAAGATGTCACTTTGAAGACTAAGGTGGGCCTGGCTCAAGCCATGGTATTTTCAATTGCCTCATATACGTGTGAAAGCTGGACAATGAATAAGGAAAACTGAAGAAGAATTGATGCCTTTGAATTACGGTGTTGACAAAAAATACTAAATACACCAAGGACTGCCAGAAGAACAAACAAATCTGTGTTGGAAGAAGTACAGCCAGAATGCTCATTACAAGCAAGGATGGCGAGACTTTGTCTCATATACTTTGGATATGTTGTCAGGAGGGACCAGTTGCTGGAGGATATCACGCTTAGAAAAGTAGAGGGTCAGTGAAAACCAGGAAGACCCTAACAAGATGGATTGACAGTGTCTGCAACAACGGGCTCAAACATAGCTACAGTTGTGAGGATGGCGCAGGATTGGACACTGTTTCATCCTGTTGTACATGTGGTCACCATGAGTCAAAAGCGACTCAATGGCACCTGACAACAATAACAACATCTCACTTAATTCTCACGACAGTCTTTTGAGGCCCTCTTTGTGCGTTCATTTTATAGGGAGAAAACAGAGGCCCAGAGATGTGAGGGTCCCAAAGTAAGGAGCAGAGTCAGGAGGGTCCCAGGCAGATAAGATTTAGTTGCAAACACCTATTCTGATTGGCAGAAGCCAGAGGGACACAGATTGTTAAACATTTTCAATGTCACTGCTCCTGGCCTGTCTCTGTCTAATTCCAAAGCCCCTTTACTCCTTCCTCCCTTTCCAGGCAGGGTGTCTTAACCCCCAGGGGGTTGGCAAACTATGGCCCATGGGCCAAATCCACATTGCCTGCTTTTGTTCAGACTATGAGCTAAGAATGGCTTTTACATTTCTAAAGAGTGGTAAAAAGAAAACAAAGAGGGATATGTAACAGAGTCAAAATTTTTCGTGCTGCAAAGCCTAAAATGCCCATTGTCTGACCTTTTACAAGAGTTCCTGGGTAGTTAAGTGCTCAGCTACCAACCTAAAGGTTGGCGGCTCACACCCACTGAGAGGTACCTCCATAGAAAGGCCTGGCAATCTGCTTCCAAAAGATCACAGCCATGAAAACCCTGTGGAGTGCAGTTCTACTCTGCAATACATGGGGTCACCATGTGTCAGAATTTTTTTTTTTTTTTGGCCCTTCACAGGAAAAGTTTGCCATCGACCCCTGCTTAGCCCAGTGGGTAACTCTGATGGCAAGACCTCCAGCAGGAGGAAGTGAAGGGGCCTGAGGTTTGGGGCTTGGTCCCACCATACAGGCATCCCAAGCTGGGTCTTCTCCAAGGCCATGGTGGCCAAAGGGAGCCTAGCCAGGATCCCCCCAGCCCCAGCCCCTGCCTAGACCCCTAGTGCCACATCTCAGGCTCTCAGCAGCTCAACCCTCCCACATCCCAGGAGGAGGTGGAAAATGTGACACCTCAAAGTGGGACATTAAAGTTTAACAGGGGCTGATGCATATTTAATAGGACTTAACAAAGCATCTTTAAAGACATCCCAGACAGCCCCTGGGGGTGTGGGCAGGCTGCCTGGAGAGCCGCCCTGCCCAGCACAGCCGCAGCCCCGCTTGTTCATCTGTCTGCAGTGGCATCCCCGGGCTGACTTGGCATTCCACCTCCTGCCAGAGCTAAGCACGGCGCCTGCGGTCTCCAAGGGGGCTGCCCTTTCATTATTAATGTTATGAAGATGACTGATGTGCCATAAGAGCAGGGCCACAACTCCGGCTGTCTGGCGCCACTCCAAGAAGCATCCCCTCTGCAGGACAGACGCCGAGGCCTGCTCGTGTCCCTTTCTCCCTCCACCACTCTGATCTCCCTGCCTGTGTTAAGGGTCTCTGCTGGGGTGTTAAGGGTCTCTGCTGCACATTCTAAAGAAGCCACATTAGCCATAGGACCCTCATTTTGCTGACTGGGGCCCAATCTATACCACTTTGGGGCTGTAGCCTACACTCCAAGCCACCCTAGATATTTCTGGGGGTCCCTGAGAACGTCTCACAACAAACTCATCAGCCCTTACGATGTCCTCCCCGGGTCCCTTGACATAGGAAGCTTCTCGGTAACCGAAATTCTCAAGCTGCAAATCCCTAAGCCACCACCCATCTGTCAGTTTGTTGTACTGTGATGGCTCGTGTGTCCCTATGATGCTGGAAGCTAGGCCACCAGTATTTAAAATATCAGCAGGGTCACCTGTGCAACAGGTTTCAGTGGAGCTAAGACAGACGAGGAAGTAAGGCTTCGTGATCTACTTCCAAAAATCAGCCAGTGAAAGCCTTATAGATCATAGAATATCGTCCGAGACTTCGACTAGCCTACTTTGGATGTGTCATCAGGGACCTATGACTAGAGAAGGACATCATGTTTGGTAAAGTGGAGGGCTGTTGAAGGTGAGGGAAACCCTCAATGAGATGGACTGATACAATGGCTCCAACAATGGATTCAAACATACTGACAATCACAGAGACGGTGTAGACCAACCACGAAGTGTTTCGTTCTGTTGTACATGGGGTTGCCATCTTAAGTCTGTGCCGACTCAACAGCAGCTATCAATAAAGTCCCTGAGACTCAACTTTGACCCCGTCATTGTCTCATCCAGGTCCGTCACATCCTCTTTTGCCCCTTGTGCAGAGACACCTGTAGCCCGGCCACCTCCTATTTCCAGACCTTCTTGACTTCCCCTGTGTTTCAAAGGCTCCCCTTACCCAATATGTCCAATGTAGAACTTTGGGTCTCCTTTTCCAAGCTGGGACCTTGCCCAGGGTTCTCTGTAGAGGTGAATAGCACATTCATCTAAACGCTTGGACCAGAGGCTAGCCAAGGGGTTACCCTCGATGCCCCCCCTCCACCCATTTCAGGACCATAGCATGGTCCTTCCTAAGAACCCACTGACTCTATCCTTCCTGCTCCCTTGGCTCCTCTCCATCATGGTCCAAACCACCATCACCTCTCCTAGCCCATCACACTCAGAGTGAACTTCCTGTAGCACCCATCAAATCACATCAGCCCCTGTTTAAAACCCCTCAGCAGTGTTATGAATCGTGTTCCCCAAAAAGATAGCTTGAAGTCGTAACCCCTGGTACCTGTGAATGTGACCTTGTTTGGAAATAGGGTTTTGAGAATGCTATCAATTACCATGAGATCATACTGGAGCAGGGTGGGTACTATTCCAACCCAAGTGATGTCTTTATAAAAGAAGAGAAGAGACACAGAGAGACAGAGGGAAGATGTCCATGTGACTATGCTGTAGCCACAAGCCCAAGAATGGCTAGGGCTCCAGAAGCTAAAAGAGAACAAGACAGGATCTCTCCCCAAAACCTTGGGAGAGAAGACGGCTCTGCCTCCATTTGGACTCCTTGCCTCCAGAACTGCAAGACAACAAATTTCTGTTCTTATAAACCACCTACTTTCTGGTACTTTTTTATGGCAATCCTAGGAAACTAGCACAAGAAGTTCCTAGTTTGGGGACACACATCTTGCCGCTTCACGCCCTCCTCTCCATCACAGCTACACTGTCCTTCTTGTGCCCCTGTCTTCACCCTACCCCTCTTCCCACCTTGTTAACACCAGGTAGCTCTTTCCATCTTGTCCTTGTCACTTTGTAGGGGAGTAAGCCCTCCCTGACCAGGTCAGACCCCCGAGGGAGCTCCCCCAGCACCAGGTCTCTCTCCCTCAAGACAACTCATCACAGAGGCAACTTGGCCGCTCGGGGTGACCAGTGATTACGGTCTGACCCCTGGCACCAGACGTAAGCCCCGCTGACGCTCCCAGTTCTCAGGGACTCTGAACTCACTGCATCATCCAGGAGCCTGGGGTCAGGCAGAGATGCACAAGATTGGCTACCCCATGTCAGTGCCATCTACTCAACTGCTGTTTGTGGAGCACCTGCTGTGGGTTGGGCCTGGTCACCTGGACCCCAGAGCACACTGCATGGCCTCATGGGACCCAGAGTCCACCCTCAGAAGGGCCCCTTCACTGAGCAGACGACCCCACACCTCACCTTCTCTGATCTCTACACCATGCCCATGCTCTCCCCAGGAAGTAAGCACAAAGCTCTCTCCCCAGGCCACCCTCCCCACACTGTGGACACCTCCCCCAGGCCACCATCTGAGGGCCAGGGCTCAGCCATTTGTAGACACGGGCAGAATCTGAAGGTCCCAAGGTGGGATCCCAATTTAAGGATCCAAAATCAACATTCTCTGACTCGTGGGAGTTTGGGATGGCACCCCTACAGAGCGTTCATCTAAGCAGTGCTTAAAAATGCAGCCTGTGGTTTTAGGTTTCATGGAGCAACTTTGGGGTGCTGAAGGCAGGAGGGGCTGAGGAAGAAAAGAAACTGGGGGGTTAGCTGGGGGCCCTGGGCCCTTTAGCAACCCCCATCCTCAACTTGCACAGCTCTGGTGTTAGCCTAGGTAGTTCTGTATGAGATCTCGTTTGAACAGGGTATTACAGCTAATAAGGATTTGCAAGCCATTGATGGACTCCAGACACCTCATTGGACAGATGGGGAAAGTGTAGCTTCGAGGTTGCTCCTCCAGGTCACAGCAGAGTCCCAAGCTAGTGTGGACCCAGCAGCAGGGATGGAAATTAGCAGGAGAAAGTGGAGGAACTCGGGGACATCTGGAGTGGTGTGTCACATCTCTGGGTTCTTGCTCAAGAAGAAGCAGGTGTCCTGGCAGCCTCTAATGTCTCTCCAGCCCCCTTCATGTTCCCACTCCCTACCAGATACCCCACACCCACCCTCTGAGACGGCACAAAGAAACCAGCCGTCTTCACAAAGAAACCAGCCGTCTTCACATTTGGGAAGCATTTTCAAATTCTTTTGCCATTTGTTATCTCTCTCCCTCCCTGTTTTTTTTTTTTTTTCCCCTTTAATTTTCTCAAACATCCTGGGAGGCCTGTGATTTCATGATTCTAAGTTTCTCTGGTCCTGAGATTCCGATTCTAAGACTCTAGGAGTCAGAGATTCCTATTTCAAAGTCTAGGGGGATGGGCGGCCGCAGAGAAGTCAGTGATTCATCCAAGGCAAAAAGGCACATGGGCAGCGGAGTGCTTCCAACCACTCCCATGAGCTGAAAGAAAGTTCCAGGGTGAGATCCCAGCTGCTGGCTTTGGGACAAGGAGTTTGAAGACCTCCACTGCTACTTTCCCCATCCAGGGCATGGAAGAAACCTGTCCAGTCATCCAGACAGGCAGGTCCCAGGCCCTGGATGGAGCCACCTTGCTTGAGGGCAGTCACCGTGTATTGAACTGTCAGAACACACCACCACAGTTCTCCTCTTTTCCTTCCTGGGGTTCGAGAGTCCCCAGACTCGCATAAAGATTGAGGCCGTCGGCCCAGATGGGTGGTTCCAGGCAGGAGGGCAAAGCCAACCATCTCTGGCCTTAGTTCTCGGGCCTACTTCTCTTGGGGCCTATGGGTAGGAACTGATGCAAAGTGGGCATCTGGAGGTCAGGGAGCTGAGCTGCCTCTGGGCAGATTAGGCCTCAGTTGTTTGAAACTAGACAGAACAACGGCCAAGCCCCACTTCACCTCCCTGTCACTGTCATTGTCTCCCTCCAGGCCTGGATGACTCCCAGTTTCCTGGACAAACCATATCTAACAGTCTCACTCCTTTCTGTGTCCCCTGGGTCTCATCTGGTGCCTATCAGTGTCTTTGGGGTGGAACCATGGGCTGGTGATGACAACAGTTGATTCCATCCCGCCCTTTGTGAGCCTCCTCAGCGCTGACATCAATAATTTATGGAGAAATGTCAGGGGCACAGAGTGGTAGGTGGCGGTGTCAGTAGCAAATCTGGGTCAAAAATATGCACCTGCTTCATAATCAGGTCCCTCATGGGTGGGCCCAAGCCAGGATGGCTTTGGGGAGCCCAGTGATCAAGAAATCAATGGCTGGGCCCTGGGAGCAGAGCAGGGAGTTTTAACTCTTTGGGCACTGCTTGAGGGCCTGCTCAGGTTTGGTCCAGGCCCTGGGAGAGCGTCTATCTGAGAGGGGTCAGGGTGCAAGATGGGGAGTCAGGACCTTTTTGTAAAAGTCATGGGGAGGCGGTAATACTGGTGGTAGTGGTGGTAGTAGTAGTGTGACACTGACAGTGGTGACGGTGGTGAAGGTGGCAGTGGTAGACGTAATAGTAACGGGAATGGTGGTGGTAATGATAATAGTAGTCAGCGTTTATTGAGCCCTTGCTATTTGCCAAACCCTGTGCTTCTGGCATGTTCATGGCCACCCAAGGGGGTTTATTATTGTGTTATTATTATCAACTCCACTTCCAGATGAAGAAACTGAGGCTCAGAGAGGTGAAGTCACTTGCCTAAGTCAGGTAGTAAGTAGCAAGTCTGCGAATAGAGCCGACTTCTGTCTGCCTACACGGTACTGTGTTAACCACTCACATCTAGTCTGCGCTGCAGGGACACAAAGGGGTAGGCCCACTGGAGGAAGCTGGCACACCCGTGTTCCCAACCCTTGCAACTGACATTCCCTGGGCAATCACAAACACTTGGTCACCTTCCTGCCCTGTCAGCATCTGAGTCTGTGACTCCTCACTAACCCATTTGCAAAATGATCTCATGTCTCTATCTCTACTCACCTCCAAAATGGCCCTAAGGGGTAGGCCTGATTAACAGATGGGGAAACTGAGGCCAGAGAGGGGACATGACTGGATGGAGGAGGTCACAGAGCACATCTGAGGGGGTGATTGGCTAAGACCATAGTGCTTGATTCTCACCCAGGCTCTTCCCACATCCCTACCCAGGGCCATCGGCTTGACAGACTGTTCACTGTAGGGAGGAGAGATGCCCTGGATGGGGGCAGCATAAGGTAGTGATGAGGACACTTCTTGACTGTGCAACTCTAGACAAGTGTCTCAACCTCTCTGAGCCTCAGTCAAGATTCAGCAGGGCCTGGCACATGAGAAAAGCTCAGTCCACTGCAGCCTAGGAGGGGACACAGTGATGCCAGACACAAGCGGTGGTGACCCAGAACATCGGGATTGGTGAGGGCAGCCACCCCCGCCACTCCCTGCCCAGGATGGAATGTGCCCTCACTCCAGGAGGAGAGCAGTCCCAATATATTCCGCTGGGTGGCAGTTTTGTTGGCGACCATGCCCAAACTCTCCCTCTGGTACCAATTTTACAGGGGAGGAAACTCGGAGATAAAGCAAGCTTTCTGTGCTCACACAAGGAGTCGAGAGTGGCTGAGCCACAGTCCATGGGGACCCGGAATCACAGGGCTTTGCCCAGCCTGCTTGGAGGAGGTGAGTCCCCTTGTCCCACCCTAGTGGCCAGGCTGCCTGGCAGAACAGAAATCCAGGCTGGGCTGCAGCCCCTTCCACAGTGCCCAAGCTGTAGGTGATGGAGGAAATTAAGAAAATACAAAACCAGATGCTTCTTTGAACATTTCTGGCACTCAAAAGACAAGGAGTTTCATCCCAAATGCAGCTCGCTCCCTCCCCCCGCTGCCTCCGCCCACTGCAGGCCCCAGCCCAGAAGCATGGGCCTGTACCTCCCTGCAGTCTCAGTGGCCCACCTAAGCCTACAACCCCCATCCAGCCCCCAACTCTCTATCTGTCCATCCAAGTGCTCCATCTCTGCAGCTCTGATCTGGCTCCAGCCTCCCCCGGGAGCCACATTCCTGGCCAGTTGGTCTGCCCCTGTGCCTGGGCCCACATTTGACTGCTCCCCCCTTACCTGCCCCCTCCTCTGATCCAGAAAGGCCATGGCCTTTGCCAGCCCCCGGGGACCTCCTGCAGAGCAAATGGGGCCCTGGCTGTGCTCTGGAGAGAGGTGACTCATGACGTGGGGCTCTGGCTGCTGGCCCCCTTCCTGGGCTCAGCACAGCCGCAGAGAAGGGCCTGGGCCTCTGGGGACTTCAGCCTGCCTGCCTGCCCGGCACATTAACTTGGAGGGAATTTGAGTCGCCTGCCAACTAGCAGAGGGGCAAACACTGGGGCTCCAGGTCTAAAGCCTCCATAAGGCCCCACCCCAAGGTTTTCCTTGACACCCGTCCCAGGGTCTGGACTAGGAGGAACCGGGGAAGGACCCCTGCTGGGCATGCCTCTATCTCCCACCTGAAGGGGCTGAGCTACATGTCGCTAACAGCCCTTCCAGCCCTGCTACTGCAGGATTTTAGAAGAGTCCACCTCTCCACCATCGCCACCATCACTCCATCTCCATTACTAAAGAAAAATAAAAGGAAGGAAATAACACCCACCCCATCTAATCCTTTCCCAGCTTATACCACGCAGTTCAGCTCTCTCGCCGGCTCCTCTGGGGGATGATGGAAATGTGAATTTAAATAGAGTTATGTTGAAAGAACATTACCCAGCGCAGTCCCAGCAGGGAGAAGTCCTGCAGAGGCCGGGGCGTGTTTATGAGTGAGGCCAGCACCTTCGGACAATTACAATCAGGACAGCTTGATTAGCCTTCTTCCCCTCCTCACCCCCTCCCTATGAATCTCCCTAACAGCCTGCTTCCTTCTTTCCGGGCGCTGGGGCTGGCTGCTGGGGACTAGCTGGGTGTGGATAATCTCCTGGGTGGCACCACAGCACCATCCAAGACTAACCGGCACTCCAGACCTGCTCTCCTGGTGGCTAGTTCGCCCTCCCCGTTGGGGGTGGCCACCAGCCTGGGATAGGATTATTGCACTGTCTGCTCTGAGCTGAGGGCTCAGACTCAGGGCTCTGGGCAGAACAGAGCTGGTGCCAGGGAGCTGAGGGCATCCAGTCGGGCCTGAGCTGACTCCTTACGGCCCCTAGCTCATCACTGTCTCGTGGCCTGAGCATGGGAAGGGACAGAGTTGGCCTTGTTCACTGCCTAGGACAGGGTGGGAAGTCAGGGCTGGGGTGTTCCTCCCCGGCCCCATTTTGGAACATATAACTCAGCAAGATGGGCTACGGAGAGGTAGACAGGGCTGACAGGGTGGGCTGTCTTTAGAGGTGCACTCCTGGGGGCTTCTGACACTTCCAAGCTCAGGCCAAAGGGGCATGGCAAGCCCCCAGGAGGAGAGCCAGGAGCTGGGGCCCCATGGCATTGTGCCTGTGTGGACAGGCAGGTTGGAGCTGGGCCCCAGAACAGCTAAAAAAGGGGGAACAGGAAGAGAGCAGGTAAGCCCCAAGGACTGGGATTCTTACGGCTGTCAGAGCAAGGGTCCTCTGTCCACACGTGGGGTCCAGATGGGCACGGGTAAGGCCAGGTCTCTCAAGTAAACCCTCCCACAGTGCTTCCTGACACTGCAGGGCCTTCAGGGTGCCGCCAGCCCTGACATTTCTCCGCCGCCCCCTGCCTGCGGTTGTCCAGATGTTTTCCATTGAGGAGGCTCATGCCAGTGTGGGAAAGAAGGTGGGAAATTTCAAAAAGCAAGGCCAGAGCTGGGCAACAGGGATGAAGAATCTTAAAGTCATTCCTGCCCTTTGACCCAGTAATTCTCTTCCTGGGAATCCACCCTAAAGAAATAATTAGTGAGGCTGAGAGCAATTGAGGGCAAGGCTGTTCACTGCATGCTGTTTACAATAACCAGAAAATAGAAATAAATGTCCAAAAATAAGGAAGATTTACAAACACCACCACCCTCTGCCCCAACTCTGGAGTCAAATGACCTGGGTATAAATCTCCAGTCCACTAGATGCGTGGCCTCTGTGCCTCAGTTTCCTCATCTGTAAACAGGAATAAAAATAGGACTTAGCTACGGGTGGTGCAAATGCTTTGCACTTGACTACTAACCTAGAGGTTGGTGGTTTGAACCTACCCAGCAGCATCACGAAGTAAGGCCTGGCGATCTGCTACCATAAAGATTACAGCCAAGAAAACTCTATAGATCAGTTCTACTCTGAAACACACAGGGTCATCATGAGTCAGAATCGGCTCAACAACAATGGGTTTGGTTTTTGGTTTTATGGAGTCGCTGTAATGACTAGATGAGTCTGTATATGTAACACGCCAAGGTTAGCTCCTGGCATATGATAAGTGCTTGATACATATTAGCTAATTGTATTATTAAAAGGGCTTAACTTTTGAAAAACCAAACCCAAACTCACTGCCACCGAGTCAATTCCAACTCATAGCAACCCTATAGGACAGAGTAGAACTGCCCCATAGGGTTTCCAAGGCTGTAAATCTTTACGGAAGCAGACTGCCATATCTTTCTCCCATGGAGCTGCTGGTGGTTTCAAATCACTGAACTTGCTGTTAGCAGCTGAGCGCTTTAACCACTGCACCAAGGAGTTTATAAATTTTTAATAGCATGAGAAAGTTCTCACAATCAGGTCATAAGATGGTGTCTATTGTAGAACCTCAAGCTAATAAATCTTGATGTGTGCCAGAAACAACCACCTCTGCTTTAGCCTGAGGCCCTTCTATGGGTCAAGGGCAAGACCCGGTCCCTGGGGCACAAACACAATGTGGCCTCTATCACTACACCTAGAGTGGCTGGTGTCTGGCACATGGTAGCAGGAGGTGCTACAAAAACACAGGTTAGGTTAGAAGTTGGTGAATGACTGTGAGAAGGAATGGGAGATGTATGGAAAGGCTAGTGGCCTCATGCCAGCTTCCCCAAGAAGCAGATGCTGGGACAAAGATGTAAATACAAGTGGTTTACTTGGGAAGCAAATCCAGGAAGCAGTAGAGGAGGCGTGGGGGAGTGAGAGAAGGGGAAAAGCCAATATTGGGTGTTGTGTATCAGACTGCACCTGTGGGCAACTGGGGCTCAAGCCCACTGGGGGACTCAACATTGTAGAACACGCCCCTCAACATTATCCCACCCAAAGGGTGAGGAAGCTGACCTATTTATCCTCTAACTCTTCTAACACTCTCCATCAATGGCCAAGTGTTGCCCACAGGGGATGGGAGAGACAATTCAAGTCTTTACATGCTCTGGAATGGTGAATGCCAAGGGGATGTGGGCAGAGAACCAACAGTGTCTGCTGCACTGGTACATGGTAAATATTGAATAAATGCTGCTGATACTTTCCCATCATAACCCCAAAGGCTTGCCCCCAAAACTAACATCAAGATTCCCTTCCCCATTTATGCTGCATTTTAGAACATGCAAACAGATTCCCCAGAAGTCAACTAGGGCTGCAATAATGTGTGACAACCACCCCTATCACTCAATGTCGTACAACAGCATTTACTTTTCTGGCCTGTGGATCTGCTGGGTTCAGGCCTACACCACATGTTTCTCAAACTTCTGGGACAAGAGGCTTCCCAGGGCATGTTCTTCTCATGGCTCTGAGGGAAGTGCAGGAGGGCGTGCCTGTAAGTGTCTGGGCTCAGAATGGCATTCCATGCTACTGCCCACATTCCATAGGCCAAAGCAAATCACAAGGCCAAGTTCAATCTGATGGAGTGAGAGGCACAGTAGTCACCAGACAAAGGATACGGGTGTGTAATTTTCTAACAGGGTGAGAGGAATTGAGAGCAAAAATTCCATCTACCCCAGAGCCATAAAGAAAATAAAAATCCTCACTACTGGGTGAAGGATTTCATATTACTTTGATTCACAAACAACGCCCCTGGAAGCAGCAGTCAAGAAATCAAATGACCTATTGTGTTGGGCAAACCTGCTGCAAAAGACCTCTTTAAAGTGTTAAAAAGCAAAGATGTCACTTTGATGACTAAGGTGTGCCTGACCCAAACCATGGTGTTTTCAATTGCCTCATATCCATGCAAAAACTGGACGATAAATAAGTAAGACTGAAAAAGAATTGACGCATTTGAATTGTAATGTTGGCAAAGAATACTGAATATACCATGGACTGCCAGAAGACTGAACAAATCTGTCTTGGAGGAAGTACAGTCAGAATGCTCCTTAGAAGCAAGGATGGCAAGGTTGTCTCACTTACTTTGGTCATGTTATCAGGAAGGCCCAATCCCTGGAGAAGGACATCACGCTTGGTAAAGTCAGTGAAAAAGAGGAAGACCCTCGTTGAGGTGGATTGACACAGTGTCTGCAACAATAGATTCAAACATAGCAATGATTGTGAGGATGGCGCAGGATTGGGCAACATTTCCTTCTGTTATACATAAGGTTGCTATGAGTCAGAACTGACTCAAGGGCATCTAACAACAACAACAACAACCCCAGAGCCACCACCCACCCATCATCTAGTCTCACGGCTCAGAACTGATGAGGCCTCAACTTGTATCTCCAGGCTGGATCTCCCCGAGCCCCAGGCTCAGGTATTTGACTGCCTACTCCATGCCCTTCCTAGAGGTCTAATAGGCTTCTCAAACTTAACATGGGCAGAATAGAACTCCTGATTGCAGCCCCTCTTCCCCAGGTCAGTAAGTAGAACCCCAATCTTTCTGTGTCCTGGGACCTAAACCTGGGCATCATCTTTTTTCTCTTTCTTCACCCTATTCCCAACATTCACTCCATCAGCCAGACCTCTTGGCTCTACTTCAAAACTTGTCCCATGTCAGACCACTCTGAAACCTACTGGTAACAGCTCAGTCAGAGCTGCCTCCATCCTTCACCACGATGGCTGCGGCAGCCTCCTCACTGACCCTGCCCTGCAAGCCCCATGGACTCCATCCTTGACGTGGCAGCCAGAACGAACTTGCAAAAACATCAATCAGATCACCTCTGCGCCTGCCTACAATCCTCCAGTAGTTTCCCACTGCAGTCAGTGTGGAATCCAAATTCATTCCCTGGCTTGCAAGGCCCTGCATGCTCCATCCCTGCTTCCCTCTCTGACCTCACCTCCCTCCCCTTCCCCACTGAGCCCCAGTCACATGGTCTTTTGTCAAGTCCTAAAATATGCCAGTCTTGTTCCTGCCTCAGAGCCTTTGTACTTGCTGTTCCCTCAGCTTGGAGAGCTATTCCCTCAGAACCTCCCCCAGCGCCTCCTTCTTGTTGTTCAAACACCACCTCCTCTGCAGCTCCCCCACCAACTCTGTATGGCAGCACCCTGTTTCATTTCTCACAGCACATATCAGCATTTGAAAGTACCTTATTTGTCCACTAGAATTCTGCTCCGCATAGTAGGCGCTCAATGAGTACTTGCTAAAAGAGGTTGCTGGTGGATTGGACATGGAAAGTGAGGGAAGAGGTGAGTTAAGGATGGATGCTACAAGAGGTGAGAGATGGAGAGCTCTCCCTGGGAGCTCAGAAGGTGGGGGAAGATTCTGGTAAGTCTCCAGGACTGAGTATTGACTCCATGAGAGGCACAGCTCTTCGGTGCTAGGCCTCCCAAGGAGAGGTCCTAATTCCCATTGAGGCTTAGGTCTCACCCCGAGGAGCAGTAGAGGTGGGCTCTCACCTAGGCCAGCCTGACTGCCTGGCCCTCACTACACGGCCTCACCTGTCCCTCCAGGCAGGAGGGCCTGAGTGAGACCTGGAGCTTGATGTCCTGGATGTCAGTAAGTGCTGGGCAATGAAGCTGGCAAGGGGCTGAGCTGGGAAATATAATGGTGATTGGCAGCCCTTTCCATAGCACTGACACATTTCTGAGGTTTGACCAAGGCACCAACTTCCTTGGAGGCACAGATGACAGCCAAGCTTCTGCACCTGGAGACAGGCTGTCTCACCGACCCGCAAGCCTGGATTGTGCTCTGGCAAGGCAGGGTGGGCTGGCCTGCAGAGGAGGCACTCAGAAAATATTTGTGGAATGAATAAGTGAGTGAATGATGGGACACTTGGCAGACACACCATAACACCATCACTCACCATGGCACTCAAAGGAACACTGGGCAAAACTCAGTGTGAGATAAGGGGCACCTGGAGCCCCAGGCATTGCTAGTGGGACTGTCAAACAGTACAATCACGTTGGAAAGCAATCCGGCTGTTTCTTATAAAGCTAAACATACTCCCACCCTATGAGCCAGCCCAAACACTGTATACACACGTGCACCAAAGGATGGATATACAAAGGTTCACAGCATCACTATTCTTAACAGCCCCAAACTAGGGAAAAAAAAAAAAAAGTCCATCAAAAGGAAAATGGCTAAACAAATTGTAGCACAGCCATACAATGAAACACCATTGGCAATAAAAAAGAATGGATCACGGATACATAAAACAACGTGGATGAATTTCACAAACCTAACGTTGAGTTAAAGAAGCCAGACACAAAAGATGACACACTATCTGATTCCATTTACACAAAGTTTAAGAAATGGCAAAACTAAGCTATGGTGAAAGAAATCAGAACAGTGGTTACCTCTGGGGGTGCGGAGAGGTGTGACTAGAAAAAGCGTTAGGGAACTTTGTACCTACCCACTGCCATTGAGTCCATTCCAACTCGTAGCAACACTGTAGGACAGAGTAGAACTTCCCCCAAAGGATTTCCAAAGCTGTAAATCTTTATGGAAGCAGACTGCCACATCCTTCTCCCATGGAGCAGCTGGTGGGTTCTAACTGCTGACCTTTTGGTTAGTGGCCAAGGACTTAACCGCTGTGCCACCAGGGCTCAGGGAGTTTCCTAGGCTGATGGAAATGTTCTATATCTTGATTGAGGTCATGGTCAAGGCTCATTAAACTGTACCCTTAAGATCTGTGCATTTTATTATATGTCACTCAGACATTAATTATTTTTTAGGTTAAAAAAAGAAAAGAAAAATACACATGAGAGAAGAAGGAACTTTTGTTTTCGATAATATAGTAAACTAGACACCCACAACAAAAAACTCTACTACAACTGTTGGATATCACAAATATTCTTTTAACTGTATAGCTAAACTCACCAAAAAAAAAAAAAAAAAAAAATGAGAGAAATCAACAGAGGCCAGAAAACAAAGAAGGGGTCAGAAACCTGCTGCCCAGTGGCATTTGCCAGTTATGGGAACCATGTCTTTGTGTTTTCAGGGTCTAGGACACAAGACCTTAGGCTCCAACAAGGCGGGGAACCAGAAGTCAACACAAAGCCAGGGCTACACCATCAGTGAAGGGGCAGGGTAGGAGGAAAATTCATCTGCAAAAGAAGGACGATGACAAAGAAAAAATTCTCCCTACAAATTAGTAATCACAGGTATGTTCTCATGAAGATCTGGAGTTTGAATTTATTCTATGTGCAAGGTGAGAGAGCTCAACTTAGAGTGGTCCTGGGTTCAGAGTGCCCTGGGGTGCCTAGCAAAAACAAAAGAAAATCCCCCATGAAAGGACAAATTCCTGGCTCAGAACACACTGGATTCCCACAGATAAAGCACTGACAGTGATGAAATTCACAACCCAAAATTACAAATCATGTCAAAACTATGACACCATGAATGAAAGTCAGAATAACATTGAACGGGATTAGCACCTCAGGGGCCTCACACAGTATATCACAGTACATGGAATGTAAAAGAAGTATGAAACTAAGGCATGCTGGTTTTGAAAGCTTGTTCACTCGTAGGTTAGGATGTGGTCAATGGTTGCATCCAGACCTGTGAGTAAGGTTTTTGTTTTCTATGTCCAGTTCCTTTCATTCAACAGCAACATTGGTAACCCAAGTGTTTGCTGCCCAGGGTGGTACCAAATTCTGCAGTTATGAGGTTAGACTGGGTTCTAGAGTCAGATTTTAAGCTTTGAGTTCAACTTCAAGCTTTGAGGTTATGACACGTATAACCTTGAGCAAGGTACTTGACCTCCACATACTTCAGCTGTCTATCTGTAAAATGGGGATAATAAATAATAGGATTTGTTTCTTCTATTCTTGGGAGGATTTCAATGAGAATATCCAAGTACCGTGTACGGCACCTGGCACAGTAAAATGGCAGCTGTCATGATGCCTCTAAAATGTAAATTAAAAGAGCTCATGCTCATGTGTTCGCTCGTTGCCTCCTGGTCGGATTTCCTGCTTTCACTGTATCCTGGACCTCTGCAGCATCCCTCCTGTCCCCTGTGCTGACCTTGCTATGGGGCAGGGCCCTCTCCTTTCATTTCCCCAAAGCACCACAAACACAAGGCTGCCGGGCAGAGCCAACTTCTATGGAAGATTAGGGGATAACAGATGGGATTCCGCTGCAGCACAACACTGAAAACCACTTTCAATGCAGGCGCAAACATCTCTCTGCTCACCAGCACTGTGGTTCTCACTGCCCAGCCTTCTTCCCAGCCCCCCCCCACCCCCAGCTGCCTGGCCCCTTCCTCTCTCGCTCCCTCTTAGCCTCTCTTCTCTCTGCTCCTGAGCCCCTCCCCCTCCAGGTGCTTTTACCAAAAGCAAATTCCTCCCTGGGTTTCTTGCCTCACCCCTGTGTTCTGCCCTCTCCTCTGGGTCAGGCTTGAGCCTCATCTTTCTACACCTAAATAGTCCATCGGGCTGTTCTGCTAGATGAAAAACAGGTTTCTCCCTGAGAGGAACTCTGCTTCCAGCCTTTAGAACCACAATTTTTTCTTCCTACTACATATTTATTGAACACTAACTATGTGTCGGGAGGACCCGTGCCAACCGCTGGATCACAAAGACGAACGAGGTGGTTTGGTCCTTGTCTCTAAGGACCGCGCAGTCCTGCTCCTGGGTTCCAGTGTTAGCCTTGACACGGCCTGGCCTTGGCACACGTTTCTCCGGTTACATCTGGCAGACATGCCACAAGGTGCCACAGGTAGCTTCCCAGTGGACTCGGGGAGCAGGCCCACCACCCATGCACAGCATGTCAACACAAAGGCATGTGCGCACACACACACACACACACACTCGTTCACTCCACGCTAATTCTCGCCTTTGATTGTGGCCTCTAGTCTGTCATCATCAGTGTTGACAAAGCAAAATAAAAAATAAAAAGAAAGAAATTCACCCTGTCACTTGGACTCCCACCCCACTGGCCCCCACCTCGGGCTTGGCAGCCCCCACCCCGCCCCCGCCTTTGTATTATGGGTTTATGTCAAGGTATGTTGGATTCTAAATTAAATGTCAGCCCACTGTACATTTCTGGCTCCAGCCGCAGAAAATGAGGAGCTGACGTTGGAGACCATCCAGTTGTTCAGCTCCCCGTGCCTAACCGTGAGGGGTGACAAGCCCATTGAATCACTGCACAGTAGCTTTCCATGCCACAGGAAGCCAAGATAAATTTATTTTTAATGATAAATGTGACTGTCAGAGTTAAGTTGAAAGAGCTTTATGGTGAGAGCTGAGTGCCCTTGGCAGTGTCGGGCAGAGGCTGAGCAAATGAGGGCCAGAGATCCTGACCTCCTGGCCAGCTAGTTCTCCAGGCCCCAAGAGACAAGCGCATTCAACATCTGAGCCACGCTCGCTGAGCCTCCGCTGCACATCAGCTCGGTGTGTCTCAGCTTGGCTCTGGCAGACTAACAGGCATTTGAGAAAGAGAGATGGGATCTGGATGTACACACACCTGATTCAAATTCTGACCTCACTGATTGCTGTGTGACCTTGGGCAAGTTACATAACCTCTCTGAACTTCAGTTACTTCATCTATAGAATGCGGATATTCATAACACCCATAGGTTTTTGGTGAGGATTATGTGGAATAAGGTGGTGTCAGTATCCAGCACATGGAAAATTCTTATTGGATGGTAGCTATTAGTTATACCATATTTGTGATATATCACTATTACCCAAGTTACGTAACTTACTTTTCTGAGTCAGTGTCCTCATCCATAAAATGGGCATAACAACAGCTCCCAATTACTAGGGTCACTGGAAGATGACGCATGCCTAGCCCAGGGCTGAATACAGGAGTGAAGCTCAGCAAATAGGAGCTGGTCAAGTGGCCAGCATCCTGTTGTCACCCATCTCCAGCTGTTTTCTTATCTCTTTCACTGGCTCCCTTCCTTTCCATCTCCCAAATGTGGGCACACCTCACTACCTGCTCTGCACTTGCTCCCTGCTAAGGAGGGCGGTGTCCTGAGCCAGGCCCAGGACCCCAGAAGCCATGCTTGTAACACATTCTGCCTCCCAGCATTGGACCTGGATGGGCACCTGACAAAGACAGCCAACTCTGGTTAGCTGTAACCTATGATCAATATGCCCTAGCTCAAAATGAGGACCGGGATGGATCACAGCCTTTCTTGTTGGAATTTAAACTAAAAATCCCTGATGAGAATTGCCTGTTGATGGGGTCATCATGTCTAGGTGGTCACAGACAGGCAAGTTAGGTGGGTGCAGAATCTGCAAGCTAGAGAAAGGAGGAGGGTGAATGTGTAGAAAGCAGCCAAGGACCCAGGGCAGCTGCAGGTCTAACTTCATGCAGCCTAAGAGTCCTGGGTTTCAACTCCCCTGAGGTCGTGGCTGACCCCTGTCTTGGGCTAGCTGGAAAGCCCTGATCTTGCCCTGGGGAGACTGCCAAGCACAACTGGGCTCATCCCGGGTGCTCTGCAGCCACCAGCCTTGTCAAAGACAAATCAGAGCGTGGGAGACTGTTCGCTCTGTGTATCAGCGGCATCGTCTCTCACACAGATCTCAGGGTGGAGGGTAGAAATGGGTTGGGTCCCTGCCTGGGATCGAATTCCATCTCACTCCCTCTCCACCATGCCCCTAGGGTCCCATGAACAGGAGGCAGCCTTCCTCCTCTCCTGGAGGCAAGGCCCCAGGTGTATCAGGTGAGTGCTGCGTAAAGCACTGAGCAAATGCCAGAGCCGCGTCAGTGCTGTCCGTTCTCTTAGGGTACTGAGTAGAGGCATCACCACAAAGCGGGTGACAGGGTGAGAACACCCTGCCCACTCAAACGCATATTCACTACATTCCTGCTGACAGGAGAGTTGAGGAAACTGCAGCTGAACAGGTGAGATGACTGGACAGCAAACACTGCCAGGAGGAGCCGCTAGATGGCTCCAGCTTACCTGCCTACCCTCCCTTCTGCAGGCCTGAGAGATCTTCCAGAGAGTCCTTCTGTTTGCACCCTGCCTGCCCACCTCGCATCTTATCATTCCCTTTCTCTGCCTTTGCTTTGCAGCCCCACACCTGACGAGCCTGTTTCCTTCTCTGTCCAGAGACTCCTGGCCCTCACACTCTGGCTCATGCCCATCTCCTCCGGGATACCTTCCCTGACCATCCGGGAGCACAGCACACGAGACCTCCACTGGCCCTTCCCTGAATCCTCAGCTCAGGGTCTCCCCACCTAGACCGTCGGCTTTATGAGGCAGGGGTGGAGGGCAATCTCCTACTTGTGCGTAGGGCATGTCTGGCGTTTACATCCTCTCCCCAAACTGTAGAATCACAGCTTTACGGCCTCGTGCCTGCTTCTCACACTGGGCAGGGGCCTGCCAACCTCACATATCACCAGTAAGGGGGAGGGGAGGCTGCCGTTCCTTGTTTGAGGAGGAAGCGAGTCTCAGAGAGGCCATGAAATCTGGAAAGCGTGAGCTCTTACTTTGCACAGGCACATTGCTGAGTTGTTTGACCCAGTCTCTGAGAACCTCACAAGAGCCCTTCTGAAGAGGCCGCTGTTAAACCTTTGTTATACATGTGGAAACTGAGGCTCAGAGAGGTGCAGTCACTTGTCCCAGGCCACAGAGCCAGGGAGGTGTGCTTTCCACCACACCCCTCTGCCAGAGCAGGAAGGCCCTACAGCTCAGGAAAGAGGAAGAGGGCAAGAGAGCGTAAGGGCAGGTACCGTCTAGGAAGAGCTCTGGGGCACAAGTCTGCTGACTCTCAGCCAGTGTCCCCTCCCCCTGGGTAGCCCCCAAGTGGGCAGCCAAGCTGGGGCTGCAGATGAGGGAGATAAGGCAGGCAGGACGCCCTCCGAGGGGAGAGAGGGTTGTGGACAAACAGCAGGAGGGTGGTAAACCGAGCAGCTAGCAGGTGGTGACAGCCTCCTCAGAGGACATGGGACCACCCAACCCAACCGGCCTAGGCGCAGCACCACCACCTACCCCCCGCGCCCCGCGGCAGCCTGCACCGCCGGTATGGGGCTGAAAGGGGCCGGGAGGGATGAAGATGGGGCGACAGACTGGCAGCCGGTGGGGGAGAGACGAAGACAGTGCCAGGGAACAGCGTGGCGGGCCAAGGCGCCCCGGGAGTCGGAAAACATCTTTGGGGAGAAGCGGGAGGCGGAGAACGGGGGCGTCTATTCTAGAGGTAGAGGAGCAGTAGAAGATAGGGGGCTGCAGAAAGGGGCGCGGGAGGGGAAGTCGGCCAGAACGCGGCGTTGGACCGTGTGGGCGCCTCCGGTCAGAAACCACAATAGCAGCTCGTTAACAGCGCAGATTAAGGATTTTGTCAATTACCTCGGAAGGCTGCTCCCGGCGGATTAAACGTTTTTAAAAGTGCTGCGGACGGGAGGGGACGACAAACCCCCCCCTCCCGGCACAAATCCCTCCTCTCCCGGGCCGAGGAGGAGGCGGGGGCTGAGACGGCGCGGAGCGCGCCTGGGGAACGCGGGCAATCGGCCGGGAGCGCGGGCAGTGCGCGGAGCGGCTCGTACTCGAGACCGCCGCGGCCGCAGCTGTTGCAGCGACTGGGGGTCGCCCGTTCAGTCCGCGGGCTGGCTGGGCACGGAGGCGTCGGGGGGGCTCTCTGTCCGTGTGCGCCCGGGCGCAGGTCTAGGGACGCGGGCCGGGCTGCTCCCAGAGCTGTGGCCTGGAGGGAGGAGGGTCCCAGGGGCTGGAAGCTCCCAGGCTGCGCGCCCTTGCCCCGGGATGAGACTGAGACCTTGGAGACCCACAGGGGACGTGCCGCCGTCGTCCCACCTCCACTGCCCAGCCTGAGTCTCGGAGTGAGCACTGCGCCGTGAGCCCGTTGAGAGCTAGGAGGAGCGCGGTGCGAGTCGGCCTTGGGAGGAAGTTTGTGCAGAGGCGTCGCCGGGGGTTTCAGGCCCCCCCCCCAACCGCGAGCCGGCGAGAGCCCGGTCGCCGGCGGTTGTTTGCTGCCCTCCCGGGCTGCCGGGTGTGCTGAGGTAGGTGTTCTGCCCCCTTTATCCTGACCTTTTTGGAGGTGGAGTTTAACTCGGCCCGCGGGGTGTGTGTGTGTGTGTGTGTGGTGGGGAGATCGGGAGAGAAATAAAAGGCAAAGAGAGTCCGAGATAAAAAAGACAGCGAGATTGAGAAGAAGGGAGGGAGGGAGAGAAAAAAAGGAGGGAGGGAGAGGAGCGCGCAGGGGGAGGCGCGGGAGCGGAAAGCGGGGACCGCGCACAGCGCGAGCGGCAGGCGGGCAGCCGGCCGGCGCTCTAGCGCTCCTGCTGCCTCTCTCGCCCGCACTCACAGCCGCGCACACACTGGCGCACACGCACATTCACACACACCCTCACCCGCGTGCTCGCACGCCCAGGCCGCCCCAGCCTGCGCCCACTCGGCGCCTTTGCGCTCTGCAGCGGCGCGCCTAGCCGGGCGCCCCCACCACTCCTGCCGGAAGATGGTCAACGACCGGTGGAAGACCATGGGCGGCGCTTCCCAACTTGAGGACCGGCCGCAAGAGAAGCCGCAGGTACGCGCGGGCCCGGGGCACGGGACATGGGCCCGCGCGGCTGGCGAGGCGATGGCCGCTCCAGCCGGCGGGGCGGGCGCCGAAGCGCGGGGGTTGGAGTTTGGGGCGCACCCACGGAAGGCGCTGGAGGCTCGGAGCGGGCACTTTCCTCTCTTCCTCCTTCCACCGAGGCTTGAACTCAGGGTGCTTGTGGGCGGCGCCCGCAGCAGAGACCTCTGGTGCACGCGTGTGCGGAGGGGGAGGGGTTGTAATACTGGCCCTTTAGTTCACTGTGTTACCCCAGACAAATCACACTCCTTCATGAACCTCGTTTTCATCGCCTCTGTAATGGGTATATTAGTCTCTCACTAAGTCCCAACTCTGGGCGCAGTCTTGCGCGAGGCGCCTGGCATGGGTTACCTGAGCTTCAGGACCAGGACCTGACCCCTGTATCTCTGAATACTCAGGTTTTAGCCAACGCCCCCGCATACAGGAGGGATCAATAAATATTTGTCTTGTGTAAGACGCGGTGTATTGTGATTCTCTAGCTTTCACAGTCAAGGAAAGGGAGTCTTAGAGAGGGTTGGCTCCTGCCTGAGGCCACTCAGCTCTGCTGGGATTTGAACCCAAGTCTGTGTCTTCCAGGGCTGGTTCATTCCATACTTCCTGCTGCCTCTTCAGGGGCAGGGGAGGAGGGCTTGGAGGGTGCCTAGGGCAGTGTCCCACAAGGGGGTGAGAGCAGAGCACCAGGGCTGGCCAGAGAGGAGGCTGGAGAAGGGAAGCTGAGGTGGAGGGGCTGCCCTGGGGCTGCCCCAGGCCAAGCGCTAGGGGACGGGGGCAAGCAGGCAAAATGAGGAGGCCCTTTTTTTTTACTCGCTAAGGAGAAGAAATAATGGGCCTGCCCGTTTTAAATTTTAAATTTCTCCCAGACAGATGTCACTGGGGAAGGAACAGTTCGTGTTTGCAGAGGCAAGAGGGGGGCGGTGGTGTCGGGGCTTCACCACCCCTCATTCTCAGGAGCTGCAACCTGCTCATTCTTTCTGGGCTGACGC
The DNA here is from genome assembly GCF_024166365.1 of Elephas maximus indicus. Lineage (NCBI taxonomy): Eukaryota > Metazoa > Chordata > Mammalia > Proboscidea > Elephantidae > Elephas > Elephas maximus. The sequence goes on along the minus strand of NC_064827.1, from coordinate 81,902,107 downwards.
TGCCACGGTGTGGGGGGCCCAGGCCTCTACAGTTTGTAAATCCCTTTCCTATCCATGTGCACCACCTCCCTTCCCACAGCAGCCTGGGAGCTAGGCAAGGATGCACATTCTTATGTCACAGACCAGGGAATGGTTGCTCAGAGAGGTCATGGGCTGTGCCCAAGTCACACAGCATGTTAGAAGGAGAACTAGGATTCCAACCTGGGCTGAAGCCAAGCCTATCTCTCTGTACCTCCCAGGAATAGTCTGTTCCTCCTCCACTTCAGGTCCACACCCAGGCTGTCCCCAGATAATAAGTCACCCCCGACTGAGATCTGACTTTCTCCTCCCTTAGCAAAAGCAGTCTCAAATCCTGGACTTATCTTTCGAGGCTGTCCCTAGCCAGGCACATCCGTCCTTCCCGTTAGTCACCTTATATGTAGTGACTCCCTGGGCCCCACATCAGGCTGCCCCACCTCCAGATCTTTGCTTATCCTGTTGGCCCTATCAAGCTCCCCAACGTGCACACCACACACACACACACACACACACACACACCCCTTCACTCGGAAACTCTACATATACTTCAAAACCCAGTTCAAATGCCATCTCCTCAGGGAAGCCTTCCTTGATGCCTGGTGCCTGTGCCTTAATGTCCCTGGAGAGTTTAACCCTGCCTTTTGGCTGTCTTTATCTTATTGCCGTGTCCCCTAGTCCTGAGGCCCTGCCATGATCTGGAGCTCCTTTTGGACACTGCCCATCTCTAGGTCTCTACCTGGGCCCAGACTCTAGCCCTTCCATGCGCTCAGGTAGGGAACGGAGGGGTATTTGCAGAACTGAACTGTATGAAACCCGGGCAGGAGGAGCCTCAGGAGAGAAGGCAGCAATCCCTGCTCTGTCTGAAGGGAAGGTGGCTTCTGAGGAATCTGTTTGAAATGTGGCTTCAAGGCCTCTTGGGCTGGGCCCAGCCTCTCCCTGCTGCTCCCTGGGGGCACAGATTCCACCTGCCACCAGTCCAGAGCCCAGACATCTGCCCCCTGGCATCAGAGGTAGTCAAGAGCTGTGGCCCCAGGGGCTTGGGCCAATATCAACCACCCACCTCCCTTCCCCACCCCCTGGTGACCCAGCATTAGACAGGCTGTCCTTTATGCCAGCCCCAGGCTTGTATAAAGCTTCAGACAAGAGGCAAGGCCTTTCTTTTGCCCTCTTTTGGGCCAGCCCTTTCTTGGGTCCCACATTCTTTCCTCCCTTGCTTCTAGTTTCATCTCCACCACTGACAGGCTGTGTGACTCTGGGTAAGTTATTACTCCCCCTCCCTGGGCCTGGACCTGTAAAATGGGAACAGCAGTCCCTGCTTCCTCTTTACTTCACAAGGGCTGTTACGAGGGTCAAGGGAAATTCGCATGTGCTTTGCAGACTGTAAAGCACTTTGCACCTGTGAGGAGGACAGAAGCAGCCTGTCCCCTTTCACCAGCCATCAGTACGCTGGTCGCCCCTCCCCCCATCAGGGAAAGCAATGGATCCAACCAGCCAGCTCCCAGAGGAAGGACCTGGCAGAGGTTCTTTAAGGGCACTTCCTCTAGGGGAATAAAGGCCAATGCCCCACTCTGCACACCAGTTGGCCACACATCCACATTTGTCATTTCTTAGTCATAACCACTCTGGGAGGTTGGTGGTGCGATGATTAACCCATTTGGTAGATGAGGAAACCAAGGCTAAGAGAGCTGGAGCCAGGGCCCATGGCTCTGTGGGAAAATGTGGAAAGATGAGGGAAGAGAGGCTGGCTGTCCTTTCTCTATCCAGCCTGCGTTATGTAATTCATGAGGAGAGCCTTCGGTGTCAGGGCTGCGTGGTTCTCTGGGCACTCAGCACCACTGCCACAGAAGGGCCTGTGTCCAAGTGCTCCCACTCTCAGGAACTGCCTCAGGTCCGCTCTGCCCCACCCTGTCCAGCCTCAGCTACTCCTTTGCTGGGTGACCTTGGACAGGTTGCCTGACTTCATTAGTGTTCCTTCTCCACCTACAGAAGGAAGGGGCTCTCATACCCTTGGAGCAGGGAGATGACAGTGAAGTGATACTTGCCAGGAGTCTGGGGTTGCTTAGATGAAAGGATCTAGAAATAGACAGGATTATTCTACTCCCTGAGTTCGGGGCAGGAGTCATCCTGTAAACACCTCCTCCAGAGCCACCTTGTTTCTGAGCAGGTCTCAATCCACGCTACCTATAGGAAGTCAACCTTAGTGGTCCAAGACCACCCATCCCAAGCAGTGTATTTCTGATACATTTAAAACTTCTAAAAACATTCCAGAAAGAAAAAAAATCTTTTTTTTCTCATTGGGAAGTTCTTCCTGATGTCGAACTAAATCCCTTCTACATTTAATTCACTCAACTATTTATACAGTCCTGGAGCCCTGGTGGTACAGTGGTTAAGAGCTCAGCTGCTAACCAAAAGGTTGGCAGTTTGAATCTACCCGCTGCTCTGCAGAAGAAAGTCGCGGCAGCCTGCTTCTGTAAAGACTTAGAGCCTTGGAAACCTGATGTGGCAGTTCTATCCTGTCCTATAGGGTCCCCATGAGTTGGAATAGACTGGTTGGCATTGGGTTTGGTTTTGTTTTATAGAGTCCCTACCTTGAGCTAGGAGATACAGCCGTGAATCTGGTGGATATGGTCTGTGCTTCAGGGAACTTAGAGTCTCATGGGGGGAACAAATAAACCCACAAGTCAGGTATTACAAGCTGTGATGAGTGCCATAAAGAAAAAAATATGTGCGTCTTTCCTCCTGGTCCCTGTGGTTTGCACTGAGGTCACCAAATAGTCGTGAAATAAGGGAAGCAGAGGCCCATGGGGGATTAGAAGCCAAGAGTGTCTTCCTTCACTCATCATTACCCAAATGTCTAGTTCAGTGGTGTGGGCTGTGATGGGGGAGGCTGGGGAGGCCAGAAGCCCAGCTAGGGGCAGGGTGCACAGAAGGCTTCCTGGAGGAGGTGATTTCTAAGCTCAGCCAGAGTCTGGTTGGGTGGAGGGGGCCCCAGGAGAGAGAATAGCATGTGCCGAGTCTATACTCGAGGGAGGTCCAGGTGTGTTAGGGGGGAATGAAAAGAGATCAAGGCAGGCAGAGAGAACAAAGTAGGGGTGGAAGGTGAGGCTGGGGCTGGGGAGACTGAGGGTGCCTTAGGCCTTGCGGACAAACAATGCCTGCTCCTGAGGCCTTGGTAGCCCCAGAGGGGTTTAAGCTGGACAGTGTTCTGATCTGCTCTGCTTTTAGGAAAGGCCCTTAGGGGCCCACTAGAGAATGGGTTGACATCGCTAGGAGGCAGTAGGGAGCCAGTGGGGAGATGGTCCAAGTGATTTAGAGGCCAGTGATGTAGAAGCAGATGAGGGGACCTAGACCAGGGCAGGAGCTGGGGCCATAGGAACCTCTTTGACAGGGAATTGGAGGAGGTGGAGTGAACAGAACCAGGTGACTGGCTGGGCTTGGGGGTTGCAGGAGTGGAGTACAGGGAGGTACCTGACTTTGGAGGGGTAGCTGGTGGGTGTTGGGGCTATCCCCAGATTGGGAAACTCAGTGGGGCTCATGTTTCGGGGGAGAAATGCCTGGTTTGTGGGCATGAGACCCAGCTGGGCCATCCGGGAGGTCAAGTGCTGTGATGGCGGGGGGTGGAAGGGGGGAGGAAGGGGTGGGGAAGGTGGACAAGACTCTCACAGGAGACATCTGGAGACCCCTGAGAAATGGGCCTGGAGCCGACTGCTCCCTGGAGAGGGAGAGAGCTCGGGGAGCTTGGAGCCTCCAAGGGGGACAGCTCCCCAAGCCCTGCCTCTTTGTCCCCTTGGACACCTGCAGCTACTTCTCCCAGGACCCACCCTGGGACCTGAAGCTTCAGATGTCCCTAATTATCAGTTCCATTTAAAAGGCCCAGCAGGACAGGGGGCTCTCCCTCAAAGGCCTACAGACCCTCCCCCCTTCAGTCCCTAGGACCCTAGGATTTTGAGCCAGCCCCTCACTCTCAGGGGCTCTCCAGGACCTCCCACTGGGGCCCAGGGGCTCGGATTTCAACCAGGGTTCCAGCCATTTGTCCAGGGAGAGGTGAGGAAGAACCCCAGGAGCATTGGATTGGGGCAGGGATTGGTGCCCACCCTCCCCACTGATCCCACAGGCCATGCCAGAGTACCTGCTCAACCCCCTTAGTTTTCCAACCCAAAGCCCCAAGATGTGTTTTTGTTATGATGAGCAGCTATCCTGCCCTGGCTAGGGTACTCCTGGGAGACAGAGCGGGGAGGTGTTCAGATCAGCCTGCACCTAGATCAAACCTTGCCTGGCCTCCCTTTCAAGGCCAGCAGGGGGAGGAGACTTTCTTCTCACTTGAGTCCAAGGAATTTGATCTCTCAGTCCTGCCCAGGGGGATACCCAGCCCAGCTCCCTCAGAAAACAAGGAAGAAGGGGAGGGTGTGGGGCTAGGTAGGATTGTTTAGCAGGGCACTTTGGTGCCCAGTCTCTTTCTTCTGAGCCCTCCCTTCCTTTGCCAGACCCTCATGGTCTCTGCTGGAGGCTGGGGACTCAGAGGAGGCAGCCTCTGCAGATGTCATACTGCAATTGAGGACCCTCTGGGGATGCCTGCCTCTTGCCTCCACCCTGTCACCAGCTGCCCTTGTCCTTACTAAGACCAGGGTTTCCTGGGGAGCTGTTGACCCTGGGCCAGGGGCTGGGGGTCACCCAGGGAACAAAGCCAGGCACCCCCAGCTGGGAGCTCAGGCAGGAGTGGTAGGAATGGGTTTTGAACCCAGGGCTTCTGACTCCTCCCACGTCACGCTGCCTCAAAATGCCTTCCTGGGGAGGCAGAGTGTTTTGTGTGCCTCCCCAAGACCCCAGGCTGTGCACCTCGCTCTGCTGAGGCCGAAGGCTGATTAATAAGCTCCAGACTCAGTTGGGCTGCAAACCGCAAAAGCCCCCCCTTATTATCTCAGGCAGATTTCTTTGCGAGGCACGTAAAAGCCTATAAAAGCGAACAGTACTTCATCTTTAAGGTGGTCTCCAAAGACTAATTCTCCTCTGCTGAGTGGCCTGTTTCATCGCCAATCTCTATCATCCTCTGCTCACCCGCCTGCCCCTCTACAGACCCCCTGTGGCTTTCTCCAGCCCCTCTCTTCCTCCTCACCCTCTGCCCGTCCCCCAGTGGCTGGGATGGAGGTGGAAAGAGGACACCCGATAGGGCTGGCATCCCAGAGATGGAGACAGAGAGGAGAGATGCTGGCCCCTCTGCCAGCCCAACCCCTGCCTCACCGGCCGGGGGACCTTAATGCCATTCAGTCTGAGGATGCGCTCAGAGCCGCTTGCTCGGGGCAAGGTGTCTCTCTGGATGGACATACCTGGGGAGCGGGCACAACAGGGACTTGCTGACACAGAGCTTTGTCACTCAAATCCCAGCCATACGTTAGACAGAGGAGATAGCTCGGCAAGCAGCCCTGGCATAGATGGGCATGATTCCAGAGCCACCCAGCCTCTGGTTCAAGTCCCGGCTTTATCACTGGCTCCCAGTGTGACCTTGGGCAAGGGCCTTCCACTCTCGGAGCCTCAGTGTTCCTGTCTGCAAAATGAATTCAGCTGTAGCACCGACCGCAGAGGGTTTTGGAGGTTTCAATGGTGGGAACATAGTAATTGCCCAAGGGATGGTGGCGAGATTGTGATGCCAGCCTGTCTGGAAGCTGCTGTCTTGTGGTGGTTGGGGACTTGGGGCAGCCTGGAGGCTACCTTCATTCCATGCCATGCCATCTGGGCACAGAGTCAGAGGTGGCTTTGCCTGGGAATCCAGGGCTTAGCAGGGAGGTCCTGAGCCTCTGCCATGGCAAGTGCTGCAGGTCCCAGCAATGCCTCCACCTCCACCCCTTGCCAGCATCGTCTAGGAGACATGACCTAGTCCATCTGCTCTCTCTCCCTCCCTCTTTTCCTCTCTTTTTTCCATCCTTCCAGCAAACAGCCCTCAGGATTGCTCTGTACCCAGTGGTGAGCAGGACAGTACTCACCAGGTCTCTGCCCTCGGGGGGCTCACAATATATGGCCAGGTTCTTGGACCTGGGATTCACTGGCCTTCAGTCCCCAGAAATTGTGTCCACAGTCTTCATCAGATTTCCAGAGGGATCCACATTCCCCAAAAGGTTAAGGGTCACGATCCATGGGATATAAACTCCCTCAGGCAGGGGCCAGATCTGACTTGTCCACTGCTACCTCCTCAGAGAGTGGCCTAGAGCCTGGTTCATGTGAGACCCAGTGAATGTCGAATGGATGTTTGAATGAATAAACAGACAATGAATATCAGTCTTGATAAGCACCGCTACGCGGAAGCACAGAGGGTTGTGATCACAGAGGAGGAGTCCCTTATAAGTTGGGGAGAGGGATGATGAGATAGTCAAGGAAGGCTCCCTGGTAGAGGTGATATCTCGTCAACTGAGACCTGAAGGAAGAGAATAAGTAGGGCCTGTGGCGGGGGAATATGGAAACGGGCATGCTCCGGGCAAAGGATGCAGTGTGCAGAGCCAACCGAGGGAAACCGTAACATGTTCTGGTCTGGCTGGTGTAAATTGGTTGGTACCAACGTGGGCCCCAAGGAACCTGGGCAGTGTGTGGAGAGAGGAGGAGTGGAGCACTGAGCCAGGGGGCACTATCACTGCAGAGACAGGCCAAGGGATCCCCTCCCCTGCCAACAAAAAGGACCCCTTCCTTGGGGTTTGCTTGTCCCCTTCACCTCATGCCCCATCCACCTCTGGTGCCAAGTAGGGGATTCAGGAGAGACTTGTACAATTCAGATTTACGAAAGGAAGCTGTCTGTGCTACCGTATTTCCTCAGTAGTAAGCTGCGATGATGTAAGAGGCATTACTATTTTACGTCTCCAAAAAAAAGCTGCCAGTTGCAAGTGTAAGGTGCTCCCCAACATTGGGGATGTGCAAAAGAAGAAGGTGCACTCCAGCATCAAATACACACAGAACTAACACTTTGGGTGGAAAAAAAAAATCCCCTCCAGATGTGCTGTAAACATTGATCATGAGATAATAAAAACCGCTAATATTTATCGCTCACACACAATGTGCTGGGCTCAGCTCCAAGTGTTTTAATATACTAACTCACTTAAAGATGCATCTCGGATTCAGAAAGTTTAAAATGTGGGTGGAATTGTGTGTCTTAGAATTGAAGAAATAGAGCCTGGCCCTGGGAGAGAGGCAGGAGGCGTGGGGCCCAGTCTGAGCTCTGCCTCCAATTTTGCTGTGTGACTCTGGACAAGCCCCTTGAGCTCTCTGGGCCTCAGGTTCCTCAGGTGCCAAATGCTTAGTAGCTGCTCTCCACGCTCCCTTTGGGCTGTGAGTGATTCAATCCAGTGAATCTGGGCCCCCAAAGCATTTGCTTCCACATGTGGTACTGCCTGTAGATCGAGCTACCTGCTACATGCTTTGGGGACCATCCATAAACCCACTGCCATTGAGTCAATTCTGATACATAGTGACCCTGTAGGATAGAGTGGAACTGCCCCATAGGGTTTCCAAGGCTGTAATCTTTATGGAAGCAGACTGCCACATCTTTCTCCCTCGGAGGCAACTGGTGGGTTAGAACCACTGACCTTTCAGTTTCAGTTAGCAGCCAAGCACTTAACCACTGTGCCACCAGGGCTCCTTTTAGGGGCGACACCTAATTTAATTGCAAGTTGCATTTAGACTTCCTTTGCTGTTAGGGCCCATGTAAGCCCTGCCAGTCCCGGGAGCCAGTTTTTATCACGCCTGCACTGCCTCCACTCTCCCATTTTGCCTCATTGCTCTGTTCTGGGATTCCTGGTGCTCCACTGGCCAGCCCTGGCCTGGATGGAGGTGGGGACGCCCCTTTCTCCACAGTGGCCATAGCGCCACTCTGCCCAGCCCTTTGGTATTTGTCCTGCCAGGGGCATGCTCTGTGAAGGAGAGGAGGAAAGTGAAGGAAATAGGGGTTCAGTCAGCCACACTGTGCCCACGGGACGGGAGAGCCAGCCTCGGGGGCCTGCTGAGGCTGCTGGGGATTCCTGGGACGTGGATACCCCAGGTTGGAAGGGACCTTCAGTGATGGGCGCTCACTACCTCCAAGGCAGTCATCCTGCTGTGACAGTGTGATGGCTTTAACATCATCACCATTCCTGATCTCTTTTCCTGAGTCTGAATTACAGGTACTCGTGGGTTCTCAATAACCCGGAGAGGTGGGTATCATTATTGCTTCCATTTTACAGGTGAAGAAATGGAGCCTCAGAGAGGTGAGGTCCCTTGCTTGAGGTCACACAGATGGAAATGGGAGCGCAGGGTCCTAAACCCAGTCCCATCTGGCTACAGAGCCAGAGTCTTCACCTCCAGCCCTTACCAGACCTGGTAGGGCTCGAGGGATAGCTTTAAACCCATGCCTGCCTCCTGTCCACCCTCAGAGTTCCCTGGCCTCTTCCTGGCTTCCTCAAACCCTCAGCTCCTGTACACCTGCTAGGGACGCAGCCATTGCAGAGCACCTGATGCTCTTGGTCCCTACTGGCCACCTAAATACGTCACAGGCGCGTGCCCGTCTTCCCACCCAGCAAGCGGGGCTGCTCCTGCGTGCAGACACTATGTCTGCAGTTTTGTGTTTCTTCCCCCAATATCTGTGGCCTGCAGGAGCCAGAAGCAACAAAAGGGAGGGGAGGGAAGGGGTCACTGTGCTCACACCATGTGGGACACACACGGGGCAAGGCAGGTGCATCTCTCTCCATCGGTCTCCCTGTCTCTCTGCCTCAGTCTCTCTTTTCCGTCCCTTTCCATCTCTGCCTCCCTGTATCCCTCGCGCAGGATTTTTCCCTTTCTTCTCTGTCTCTTTCCCTCTGGGTGTCTCTCTCCATCTTCTCTGTCCACCTGTGGTCCTGCCTGCTCACTCTTGTTACATCCTGGTGTGTGGCCCTATCTGTCTCCCTCTGGTACTCTCTCTCTCACCTCTGCCTTTTCTGTAACTCCTTTCCCCTACCCCCAGGAAGGAGGTCCTCTGAGCCTTGTCCCGGCCTCACAAAGGCCAGAGGCTCATCCCTGGGGCTGCCTGCACCCTCCTGAGTGGAGCCAATGCCCAGCCTGCCTCTAACGTGGTGTCCCTTCTCTCCATCTGTCTGTCTGTCTGTGTGCCTGTGCGGGCCCGTAGCGGCCGAGCTGCGGGTATGTGCTGTGCACTGTGCTGCTTTCACTGGCTGTGCTGCTGGCCGTGGCTGTCACAGGCGCCGTGCTCTTCATGAACCACACACACACGCCGGGCACGGCCCCCCCACCCATCGTCAGCACCGGGCCGGCTGGGCCCAACAGTGCCCTGGTCACCGTGGAGAGGGCCGACAGCTCACGCCTCAGCATCCTCATCGACCCGCGCTGCCCTGACCTCGCTGACGGCTTCACCCGCCTGGAGGGCGCCCAGGCCTCGGTGCTACAGGCACTGACCGAGCACCAGGCTAGGCCACAGCTGGGCGGTGAGCAGGAGCAGGCGCTGCTGGACACGCTGGCTGACCAGCTGCCTCGGCTGCTGGCCCGGGCCTCGGAGCTGCAGGCAGAGTGTGTGGGGCTGCGGAAGGGGCATGGCATGCTGGGTCAGGGGCTCAACACCCTGCAAAGTGAGCAGGGCCGCCTCATCCAGGTAAGGGACAGGCTCTGCACCTCTGGGTCTTGGCGGGGGCATGGGGTTGCTGTCACCGCATGCTGGCCCTGTGCTGGCACCTGATGTCCACAACTTCCCTAAATCCCTAAGTGCTTGGGCACTGGGCTGGGGTTATTCCCATTCACAGACGAGCAAATGAGGCCAGAGAGGTAAAGACTCTTATCCAAGGCCACACAGCTCCTGGTTGGCAGCGCCAGCACTCAAACCCAATTTCTCTGCTCTCATGCTGCCCTGGTGGCCCTGGGGCATTCAATAGTCAGGCCAACCCCAAGGTCTGCTCCCCAGGTGCCCCGAGATGCAGGTGAGGGGGACAGTGACCCATCAATAGGTAAGTAAAATTGAGGCCCAAAGGGGAAGTGACTTGCTCAAGGACACAGGTTGGGCAGTGGCAAGCCCTCTTCCCAATGTCACCATACCAGAGAGAGCTGCACCCCCTCTCCCTTGCTCCTCTTGTCTACTGCCAAGTGATGCCCACGGTTTTCCAGGCAAGGAGAGACCAGTTGAGAGAGCCCAGCTGGACCCTTAGCCAGTCCTAAACTATCCCCAGCCCCACTCCTGAGCCAAGCCAGGGTTCTGGCAAGCATCAGGTGGGTGTAGGTGAAAGGTTTCCAATCTTGGCTCAGAGACCACACCAAAGTGCTAATAAGTTTCCCCTTCATGGAATCAGGGGTTTAGGATCATCTCATTTGCCTTCCCCATTTTCCAGAAGAAAACACTGAGGTCCAGATAAAACCAAATACCAAACCTGTTGCTGTCGAGTTGATTCCAACTCCTAGTGACCCTATAGGACAGAGTAGAACTGCCTGAACTGCTGACCTTTTGATTAGCAGCCAAAGCTCTTAACCACCACGCCACCAGGGTTTCTAAGGCCCAGGTAGGGGTGGTGATTTGTTCAAGGGTCAGTGGCTAGGTCAGCCTAGAATCTAATCTCCCGGCGCCCTGCCCAGCCTCCAACCCTGCACCCTGTCATCCCTCTAACTTGGATTCTTAGAGGGTGGGAGGCTTGCCTCCCACATTGCCCCGCAGTCCTGCCAGCCCAGCCGCCCCATCCTTTTCTGCCTGCCCCCTGCCTCCCCACCTAGACACTCTGATGACCAAGCAATCTGGTCACCCAACAGCTGGTGAGCAATGAGGCCTTTCCCCCCTTCTGAAGGCTACAGCTGGAGAAATTACAGTCCTCATCACCCTGTCTGAGTGACGGATGGGAAGGCGGCTTCCCGCTCCTGGGGTGGGGTGGGGGTGTTTAGTCGGCCTTTTCGCTGCCCCCTCCATCTGTGACTTCCCCAGGCATTGTCAGCAAGGCTCAGGGAGACCTCCAAACTTTCTGGGTGATCTGAGTCCCCACCATTCTCTCCAAAAGCTCATTCCCAGGTCAGCTTGAGGTCAGCCCATAAATGCTCACTCTTAATGATGGATGGGTGATGGGAGGGGTGGAGCCTTGGAATCCCCAGCCCCATAACCTATGAAAAGGCCTAGAACTATTCTTGAAAGACTAATGTCTTTTCTGGGCCACAGGAGTGCTCCGGCTCACCTGATGTATTTATTTCTCAAGGAATGTTTAATTTGACTCATTTCGCACAGACTCAGGATGATTTCAGAGACAGTTTGTCTTTGTGTCTCATTCAGAGGCAGCCAGCCAGCTCCTAACTCCTCTACTTCAAGTTTCCCAGACCCTCAGCTGATTGAGACCTGGGCTCCTCCAAGATATGCCCTTGGGTACCCTGGGCCAAATTGCCAGGGGTGCTTATTAATAGGCAAGTTCCTGGGCCTCATCCCTTAGATCCTAAGTAGGGGAAGAGGGCAGGAATCTGCATCTTAACAAGAGCGCCAGGTGATTCGTATATGCACTAACCTCTGAGGCCACTGCGAGTTCAAGTCAGCACACGTGGGATCCGATCCAGGCTCCAGCTGTGGGACCGCGGGTAGGTCCCGTCTCCTCTCTGGGCTGGGTTTTCCCACCTGTAAAATGGGGATGACGTGGTACACCTCTGATGAGATGCTCTGAGCACCATACTGTGCCAATGGGTTTGGCCAGCGTCTGGCCAGGGAGAGACGTTTCCTGTCTGTTATTATTTTCTATTTTCTGTTCTTAGGGTGGAAATTGTAAGCTGAAGTTTAGAGCTATGGGGAGATACCATTTAAAATCTCTTTTATAAGACCAGTTTACTAGTTGCCGCCGAGTTGACTCCGACTCACGGTGACCCCCTGTGTGCCAGGATAGAACTGTGCTCCATAGGGTTTTCAGTGACTGGTTTTTTGGAAGTAGATCGCCAGGCTTGTCTTCTGAGGCACCTCTGGGTGGACTCAAACCTCCCACCTTTCAGTTAGCGGCCGAGTGCATTACCGTTTGCATCACCCAGGGACTCCTTCGATTTTATAACAGTAATGGTGAAAATTACCACTTAAGAAAACCCTGGTGGCATAGTGGTTAAGTGCTACGGCTGCTAACCAAAAGGTCAGCAGTTCAAATCCACCAGCCTTTCCTTGGAAACTCTATGGGGCAGTTCTACTCTGATCTTTAGGGTCGCTATGAGTCGGAATTGACTTGGCAGCAACGGGGTTTGGAGCCCACACCATGTATTATACTCTTTGCTGCACAGTAACCCCAGGAAGTAAGTAGAATTATGGCCCCCATTCAATGGAGGGGCAGACTGAGGCTCCGAGCAGCAGAGTATCTTGTTTAAGTTTGGCCCCACAACTAAGTGCCAGAAGCAGTGATTCTGACTTCGCTGCCTCCAGAAGCCTTATCAAAGTCCACAGCTCAGCACTCAGGGACTGACTTCCCCATTAATGGGGTCATGCTTATACGTACATTTTCAAGTTTAATCATTTGCTTGTTTAAACCGAGGTCTTTCCTGCCCGTTAGCAAGAAGGGGCTGTGCCTGAGTTTCTAGAATGTGTCTTGGCCAAGCTCCTCCTCTGTGGCTGAGTCAGTTCAGAAGGATGGTTCTCAGACAGGAAAGGTGTAGTGGAAACCACTGAATCTTGAGCCCGAGGAGATCTTTGCCACCCACGCCTTGTAGGCTGGCTTCACCCCCAACCCACACGCGTCCCTCTGCAGGGCTCCCCTGAGGGCCTGTCTACAGGACTGTGCAGTGAAGCCCAGGGAGGAACCCCACCTGGCCAGGCTCTCCCTGTCCCTGTGCACACCTCTGCGCCCCCAGGCTCAGCCCTCACTGTATCACCTGCTCAGCAGAGGGGAAACTGGCAGGGAAACTAAAAGCTTTGCAGGGCGCCTGCCTGCGATAAGCTGGAGTATTATATTTTGTAAACTGCCGGTACTGTGTATTTCTAGTCTCCTTCCTCGGATGGGCTATTATCTGCCCAGTGACAGATCTGGTGTGTAAAGACCCAGCCAGCTCCATGCTCACTGGCCAGCCAGCTGCGGTCTGCCCGTGACCCTGCCTCCCCCTGCTGCTTCCTGGGCCCAGAGTGGGGAGGCAAGAGTCCCAGACCCCTCGGGCAGCTGGCACAGCTGAGAGGCCAGGGAGAAACTGTGCTGCACTTTGTGAGAAGAGACAGGCTCCGGTGATGGGAGGGGGCCGCAGTGGTGGGAGCAATAAGATAGGTAACGCTGCTGAGCACAAAGGCTCCAACACAGGTTATCATAAATCTCTGCCCCCCCAGAAAAATAAGTCTCATTATTCTGGTATATGGGAGGAGGAAAGTGAGGTGTGGAGGGCTTCGTTCACGCTCCCAGAATCACATGGGTAGTGAGTGAGGGAAGGAGTTGGAGTCAAAACCCAGGTGACCAACACTAGGGTCTGGCTCGAAACCACTGCCCCCAGGCCCTGTGCTGCCTGGAGCCTGGACTCGCTACACAGTGACCTCAGCCCTGGGTTCCGTTTCTACCAATCAGCCCTGGGGAACTGGTGTGAGTCCTGGTCCCGTGTTGTCCTTCACTCTCATGGCCTCTTCTTCTGGGCCTCAGTTTCCACATTTGTATCAAGGAGACAACTTAAGTCCTACCTGTTTAAAACATTGTGGGGGCGGGGGTGGACTGGTGAAGTCGTGGACATCAGAAAGCGGAGGACAGTCAAAGTGAGGTTTGCATGGGAGTAGATGGGATATCGCTGTCCTCATTTCTGGGCCCAGCTTGAGCACAGGGGCTGCACTAAGGCCCCCGCCCTCCCAAACCTCAGGGTTCCCATCTGTCAGGTGCAGATGAATCACCCTGCCTTCATGACCTTGAATGGGGCCCAGAAAGACCAAGGAAGGGAGGATGCTTCGTAACCTGCAGAGTGCCGTACAAATTCACATAACGAGATGGACTGTGGCACCAGCGCTATGCCAGGCACCACCCCCATGGTGTCACTGGTCCCTGTAGCAATTTGTCCAGGGAAGTCACATTACCCCTGTTTGCAGAGGAGAGAAGCCACCCACCCCAAGTCATATGACTGGTACAGGGATGAATTAAGGTTTGAGCCCACGTTTACCTGGTGCCAGGTGCTGTCTTAGCTGCACAGCAGCCCCCTACCAGTTTATTCTCACCTGGGCTGTGCACAGAAATGGCAAAAGGAACAGAGCTGGGGGGCAGCAGGAGCAGCAGGTGCCTGTTGGAGCCACCTTGTCCCTTTTTACCTGAGCCGTCTGTCCTCGGAGTGCTCACTGTCCCGACAAGTAGGCTCCATCCCAGCACAGCTGGCCCTTCAGACCCAGAGCAGGGCCAGGGCTGTTGTTACACCTGGAGTCCACATCTGTCTCGGGGAGGGCACAGAAGGCACAGGAAGACAGCCTGGGAGGTGATATGCTGTGGTCCCTGAGGTCCACCAGAGCCTCACCCCCTGTGCCCTGCAGCTTCTCTCTGAGAGCCAAGGCCACATGGCTCACCTGGTCAACTCCGTCAGCGATGTTCTGGATGCCCTGCAGAGAGACCGGGGGCTGGGCAGACCCCGAGTCAAGGCCGATCTTCAGAGGGCGCCTGCCAGGGGAGTTCGGCCCCGGGGCTGTGCCAATGGTGAGTGGGGGGGCTGCCTCCCTGGGGGCACTTGGGTGCCCAGCCCTGGGGAGCTGGAAAGCTGGGGTGATGGTTGCCCTGTCACAAGACATGTGGAGCCCAAACTTGGGTCCCACGGCCATCCACATTTTTACCCTCTAGCCTCCCCAACCCACCCCACAGCCCTGTGTTTTTTACTGAGCATTGACTACGGACCAGGCAGTACTTGAGCACATTATCTGCACCCTCCCATGGAGCCTCTCCCATACCCTACAAGGTGGAGTCATGATGCCCATTTCCCAAATGAGGAAAGCAAAGCTCAGAGAGGGTAATTCACTCACCCAAACTCACATAGGAAATGGCAGAGCCAATGCTCCCAACCCAGGCCTGCATTTTCAGCCACTCAGGACATTGCCCAATGATCAGACAAGTCAGAGAGACTCCAGGACAGTTTCAGAGGGAGGGGGGTGGGCAGGCACTCAGGAGCCTAGGCCCAGTGGCCCCTGACCAGTCTTCCCTGCTGCAGGCTCTAGGCCCCGTGACTGTCTTGACGTCTTCCTGAGCGGACAGCAGGAGGACGGCATCTACTCGGTCTTCCCCACCCACTATCCCGCTGGCTTCCAGGTCTACTGTGACATGAGCACTGACGGTGGCGGCTGGACGGTGAGTCTCCCTGCTGGTGGCAGCTCAGCCAGACCTGGCTTCCTCTCGGCTCTGCAGACAGTGGGGGCCCTGGAGGGGCCTAGAAGGCCATGCAGTTGGACCCAGGGTGTTCTGAGCAGCCTCTTCCCCAGTGTTTCTCCCTTGGTCGGGCTTTGCGCAGGTACTACTGCCCCAACCTCCACATGGCTTGGTCATAATCTCTCCAGAGAGCTCTGAAATGGAAAGAGTGGAGGGGTCTGCAACCTCTGGCTGCAAAGGGCCAGATAGTCCACATTTGAGGCTTTTGGTCCACACAGACTCGACAGTCTCTGTTGCAACTACCTACCTCTGCCGTGGTAGTGGCAAAGCAGCCAGAGACAACATGGAAACACGTGGGCCTGGCTATGTTCAGTAACACTGTATGTACGGACACCGAAATCGGAATTTCATATATTCTTTCAATTTTTGAAAAGTCATTTTAAAAAATGGTAAAAACCATTCTGAGCTCACAGGCACTACAAAAACAGGCAGCATGTAAAGGATATGGGGTTTCTTTTTGAGGTGATGAAAATCTTCTAAAACTGGCTGTGCGGATCATTGCAAAGCTCTGTGAATATACTGAGGGCCATGGAATTGAACACTTTAAATGATGAATTTATGGTATCTGAATTATACCTCAATAAAGATATCGAGATAAACACGCAGCAGGCAGGATTTGGCCCATAGGCGGTTTGCAAGCCCCCTTTGAAAGCCAGAGGATTCCTAACAGGGATGTGAGGAATTGGTGGGCTTCTGACCCTCTTCTGTGGCTCAGGCTTGGAGGTGGACCTACCACTGACCATCAGGTGACTTTGTGCACATTTTTAAAAATCCATATCCCTACCTTTGGGCAGGAGTAGACCATACTCAGTGCATGGCTTGGCAAGGAGGCAGATGTGGGCCATATTTGAACCCACTTTGTCCCCTGTGCCAAGTGCCCTTAAGCAGTGAACAACCTGTACCACCATCCCCGGAGGCCCGTGCACCACCCTGAAAGCTGTTTACCACCCCCCAACCCAAGGTGGCTGTGGCTGGGATACCCAGTGACAATGGGAAGCAGGACCAATAGGAACTGGTTCTTTAATGATTCTCAGCTTCACATGTAATTTCGACTGGACATACATGTTTGAGCACCTACTGGGTACCGGGTCCTAGACAAGTACAGAAATAGGGAAGCTCAGTCCCGGTTCTTCCAAGAAACTTAGAATCTTTGGGGATTTGGGGTACAGGAAGTCACTGTTAGCAGACGTGGGGGAGGCTCTGAACCCACTTCCTGGAGAACGAGGTGTTTCTGATGAGCCTTAGAGGGTGGGGAAGGTTTCTGAGTGTGCAGGAAAAAGAAGATATCCCAGGAAGAGGAAACAACATAATGAGGCCATGGGAGTCAGAAAGCACATGGCGTATTCAGGGAACAGGGAGTCTTCTGGGATATGTGGCGCACAGAAGGGATGAGGGTACGGTGGTCAGTATCCCAGGCTGTGGGGTTTGGGGCAGACACTGGGGAGCTATTGAGGGTGCTGGAAAGAGGAAAGATGGGATGAGAACTGTACTTCAGAACCATGACTGGACTGTGCCTGTCCTAGAGTGGTGAGAGAGAAGGGGAAGAGGCAGTTCACTTGTTCAGCTGACAGGCATTTAATAAGAGCCCTTCCACCAGAGAGGTTTACACACTTGGGCTCCATCATCCACGGAGAGAACGGGCTGTGGCTCTCAGTCCTGCTGTGTGAACTTGGGCAAGTTACTTAAGTTCTCTGAACCTCAGTTTCCCCAGCTATGAAACGGGGATACCCACTTACATCAGTTAGATGTTTTAACTGCAAGCAACAGAAAGTGGCTGATTTAATCAGAAAAGCAATGTACTTCAGGGAGACTGAGAAACCAGCTCAGGGCTATGCAGCCTGGAGCAGAGCCCCCCATACCAGGTCACACGTTGGTCTGGTGAGAACCCCACTTCCCCGGGGCTGCTGCCACTGAGCACTGGACACAGCTGACCCTGGACACGAATACCCCCACCAAGATTGCACCTGGGGCAAAATCTCACAGTTCTCTTTGGAAGGGATTCCCTTTGTCACTGCTTCTTAATTCAAAGTCAGTGGGTGTTTCTGATTGGTGCCTAGGTCACATGACTATAACCTTCACTGCAAGGCAGGCTGGGAAGGCAAGTGGCTGGTGTTTTTAGCAGCTGCAGTGGAGCCCTGGTGGTTAAGAGTTCAGCTGCTAACCAAAAGGTAGGCAGTTCGAATCTACCAGCTACTCCTTAGAAACCCTATGGGGCAGCTCTGTAGGGTCACTATGACTCAGAATTGACTTGATGACAACGGGTTTTAACAGTGGGGGTTGGTCTCTGCCTCCCACCAATCCTCAGAAGATGGGGAATTCCTCATAGGAAGGACAACCAAAAAGACACTTGTCCACTTTAGAGGTCCATAGGGTTGACCTAGGCTTCCATTACCAAATGTTTGTGGAGCATTTAGCATAGGAGCTGGTAACTGTTCAATTATGATTTATCACAATGAGCCATGCCCTGTGCAAGACACTGGCAACCCAACCATGACCAAGATGCATGTGACCCTGCCCTCACAGAGCTTTTACCAAGCAGGAGTCTACAGTGCTCCAGGGAACAGTCCACATTCCTCACAGGGGACATGAAGAGATGGGAGTTGGGGGTTCACTTGCTTCCAGAGGTGTTCAGTTAGAAGTTTCCGCAGCCTTCCATCTTGACACTTTGGGCATGAGGGAGGCCAGCAGGATGCATCACCTTCTCACCAAGGATCTTGGTGTTGACTATTTTTAGCATATTGATTTCCAGAGGAAGAGTTTAACTTCAGATAAAACAAGTGACTGAGAAGAAGAGGGGAGAGGGAAGCCTTGTGAGAGGATTACATGGTGGGATGCTAGGGCGAGGGCAGCCTGGGTGAGTTTTGAAAGGGGTTAGCTGGTCTGAGCAGGGGTGAGACATGAGTAAGGTGGGCCGCAGGGGCGAGGTGAGCTGACAGGGCAAAGCCAGCCATTTAGGAGCCAGTGAAAGAGCAGATGAGAATTCCACAAAGACCCCAAAGATAGACATATCTCTAAACTTGTCTTCAGACTCCAACGGAGAGCTTTTAAATGTGCTGGATCTGTGTCTGGGGGTTAAAAGCTCTTTGTTTTCCTAACTCTGAGAGCATCTGAGTTACGGCATTTGCCTCCGGAAAGCCCTTGGTGGGTAGAACAGTGCAAACATACCAGCTGGAGCCCAGACATCAGAGTTGAGGGTTAGGATAGACTTAATGAAGGACCGAGACACCAGTCAAGGCCATGTGTCTTCCACTTGGGTGGACTTGAAACTAATCTCTGGGGAAGTCAATCAGGATTTGGGCCAGGAGGTGGTAATTCTGACGGCCCGGGCTTCGGGGTGGGTAGAGAGGAGCTGATGAGGAACAGCACCCCACCGAACCCTGGTGCTCAGACACCTGGATCAGGGGCTCTGGGCCCTGAGTTGCCACGGAAGAAGCGCCATTACCATCTGAGAAGTGCTCGCACGGCCGATAAACGTTAATATCCATTTGGGCTTCTGTCAAAAGCAATCTTTTCCCAGGTACCTACGGGCATCTGTCAGCATCACTGCCCTGCCACATGGAATCTCTTGGAAACTCAATTGTTGTTTAGGAGGGAGTGGGCTGCTGCCTTTCTGAACCCCAATACCATCTATCCCCATTAGGCCTCATGTCCAAACTGCCTGGCCTCAAGTGCCCACACCAGGTCATCCTCCCTAGTGGACAGGCTGCCTAGAGCTGTGCCCCAGAGACCATGGGGCTGCTGGACACCTGCTATCCAGTGAGACTGAGTGGGCAAGGACAGCCGTGAGCCTCAGGCAGGCTAGCAGTCCTGTCAACCCAAGGGACCCTTTATACTTCATGTATCATTGTCCTTCCTGGCATTGCGTTGACTTCCCTCCAATCCCTGGAGGCTGGCAGGGCAGCCTTAGAGAGGGCAAGAGATTTGTCCAAGGTCACCCAGCAAGCAAGTGTCCAGGCTAGGGCAGCACCCAGGCCTCCTCCAGTAGAATTAACTGTCACATGGTAGGGGTCATTTATTTGGGTGTTCAACCACTGAGTGCGAGCAAGGTGCCCAGCACAGGGGATTCAACGGGGGATAAGGCGGACCAGTGAGCTCCCTGTCTGGTGGGGAGAAGGACAGGTTAGCTGACAATTTCCAAGTAGTGTGATGGCTGCAGGGCTGGGGGCCATGAGGGCTGGAAGAGGGGCCCCTAACCCAGCCTGGGGCAGCCAAGAGAGGCTTCCCAGATGAGCGGGGTCTTGCCACCCAGGGATGAGGCCGACTGAGATGGGGAAGAGTTTTCCAGGCAACGGGAACAGCAAGTGCTGATGATGTAGCTTGTTCTGGGGCCGTGGGTGGTTGCGTGCTGCTGGTATGTTGAGTATGAGGGGGCTTCTGATCTGGGAGGCAGGCAGGGGCTGGGGCATGTGGGTGATGCAGGCACGTTAGGAGTTGGGCTTTCTCCTGAAAGCAGAGTGGGCTCCTACTGCCCACTGGATTTCCAGTAGAGAAAGTAACCCAGACAGACGGGGCCTAGGGGTGCTGCGGGTGAGGGGGCAGTTCAGGAAGTGTGAATTCCACATCTCCCTGAGTCCTGGCTGCAGAGAGTAGGAGCTGCCACGTGGGAATGGGGCCACATATGGCTCCTTGGGGTGGGGAGTCCTCAGGGCTAATGGACAAACGCCTTAAGGTGGCCTTTCAGCCAATGTGGCTGCTGACCTTGGCTTAGCCGAAGCCCCCTCTCCAAACTCATCAAAGGCCACAGTGGCCCAGGCCCCACAAGTCACGCCGCTCATCAAGGCCACCCCTGAACTTGACATTCCCACCCGTCCCACCTTTGCCCCAGGAAGGGAGGAGGGAGAGGGGCCTGCTCCTCTTGGCAGAAGGCACCCTGGCCTCGAGTAGTAAACCCTTCACTCCTGCATGTCTGCGGCCAGGCTGGGTGTGTGACCCTGGGCAAGAGGCTTTCTTCTCCAGGCCCAGCTTGGTCACCCATCTGTCTGTGTGTTTACCTGTCTGTCTCCTAGCCAGAGTGTGAGTTCATGGAGCAGGGACCCCATCATCACACGGCCGGTATAGCATAGAGGTCAGCACTGTGCCTGCACACCATTAAAACTTATTGCTGTCGAGTCGATTCCGACTTATAGCGACCCTATAGGACAGAGTAGAACTGCCCCATAGGGTTTCCAAGGAGGACCTGGTGGATTCAAAGTGCCAACCTTTGGGTTAGGAGCCGAGCTCTTAACTACTGCACACCATTGGTACTCCCTAAACACGTGCTGGATAATATTGGCATCCTTTGGCAGTGCGACTTCATCTCTGTAAGCCTTACTTTTCTTATCTGTAAAATGGGGTAATACAGTGCTGTTTCACAGATGTGGGGAGAGTCTGAGTTCTCAGGCTGCTCATCTGTGAGGGACAAAGAGGAGGAGGGAAGGCCATGCTGAACACAGGGAATTTCAGTTAACCCAGCTCCACCCTCAAGGATCTTGCAATCTAGCTGTGTTCTTAAAGCCACAGGGAAGATTTCCTCATTTGCAGGTGATGGTGGGATGAAGTGGGCCATTTCCACCTCACCTCCTGCCAACTGTGTGAGACTGGGCAGTCATATCCCCTTGCAGAGTGTCCCTGTCCTCGGTCCTCCTCTGGCCACTGGGATAGCCTCATGCCCTGCGCTGCCGACCCGGAGGGACTGGGGAACAGGGTGGCTGTGCTCAGGTGGAGTTGCAGGTGTTGGGTGGGAGGATGGAGGATCTCTGCTCTGCGTCAGTGGATGCCCCACCACCCCCACTGCCCTGCCTCTCTGCCCCAGGGCCTGCCAGTCCCATTTTCTGGACTGCAGCACAGCCTACCCCTGCCAAGACCCTCCCAAGGCGGCAGTGCTAGCACCGGGGCCTAATTGCCAAGCCTTCGTCTTTGCATAATCACTGGCCAGGGTCACACAGATCAGGTCCATTTCCACATCGCTTTACAGCAGGGATTTGTGAGCGGAATCGATACGCTTCATGCTGCAGCTCGGTCAGCTTCCTTGTTGCCAGTGGCCCCAGCCCTCTCTGCACAGCAGCTGTGTCTACTGGGCGTTTTATTTTCGTGTGGGGTCAGCAGGTTCATATTCTCCTCTAATTGGTTATGTGTGAGCAAAGCGCCCTCCTCATGGCCCCCCAGCTCCCTACCTGGCCTCTCCAGGAGGGGAGGAAAATCCTTCTCTCACTTGGAAAACATCAAAGGAGCCGCCACTAAGCGGAGCCTGGCCAGCCACTGCTGTAACCAGGCCCTGGAGGTAAAAAACTCCCCAGCCCAGGCAGAGGCGGATGCAGACTCTGCCACATGAGACCTTGGCTTTCCCTGCTCAGGCCGAGGCTGCAGCTGACCCTCCTTGTCCTGAGGTTGGGTTGGGAGAGGGACCTGGTGTGACAGTAAGGGCCATGGTGTCCCCACACTGCTGCCTGGCTCTACACTGGTCCCTCACTGCTCTGGGGGAGTGGTCCTTGGAGCCCATACTCCTTAATAATGACCACGGTGACCATTGACAACACCCCACGTTCCTTGACCAATCCATGCAGAGAAAGCCAGCCTCCGTGGAGAGTGGTTTGGATTTTTCAAGCTTTTAGCGTAAATGGGGTAACATATGTGAAGTGCTCAGCCCAGTGCCTGGCACGTGGCTCAGTGTTTGATAAATGGCAACTCTGATGGGTACTTTGCCAAGAGCCAGCAGGCACTGGCTGCCAAGCCTGGGAAGTGTGGCAGGGTGCCAAGCCTGGGGGTACCATTTTCAGTCAAAAACAAGGAGTGGGCCTGATTTCCTTCTGGACTTGGCAGCTGGTTCTGAAGGGATAGGAGGGGGACATTAGTTAGACCTACTGTGCGCTGCCCAGCTGACTAAACCTTTGGTGCATCCTCACTGCAGCCCTGGAGGGGCTGCTTATGGTGCCTTTTTGTAGAAGGGAAACTGAGGCTCAGAAAGGTTCAGTGACTTGTCCAAGGTCACACAGCCAGTGAGAGGCAGAGCCAGGATTTGAATGCAGTTCTGCCTTATTCCGGAACCTGTGCCCGTGAAGACAGCCCAGCGGCCTCCAGAGGGCAGTTCCTAGAGGTGTCCAGGAAGGATTTAAGGAGCAGCAGCCTTCCAGGAATATGGGCAGAGCATCCTTGGGGGCTGCCTCTGAAGGACTGTTTTTGCCCACATGTCCAAGTTCTTTGTTCCGTAAAAAACAAGAATCTGCCTCTGCATGGTCTCTCCACCTCCCCTCCCAGAATCGCCTGCCCAGGAGGCCTGAGAGGCTGGTGGCCTCTGCTACACAACCAACATGGTCCTGCCTGTAACTGGTTTCTGCAGCCACTTCATCAGATCTAGGAAAAAAATCCCACACGCTGCCTCCTGGGGACCCTCCTAAGCTGGCAGTGACCCCCCAATCCATCTCATAGGGCCTGGACCTACCAGCCCCTGTCCCTTGGGCCTCAACGACTCTGACCACCGGCAAGCCCCTGCTCACATTGCAGTCCAGCCTTCTCAGAAGCCCTCTGGGACCACCCGCGCTCACCCCAGCAGGATGGCTCGCTCCTCCTCTGAGCTCCCGGCAAACATGGTTTGCCAACAAGGCTGGGACCTTTATGAAGAGTGGGCCAGCCCAGTCATTTAACCCTTACCATACCCTTCTGAGTAAACAAAACCAAACCTGTTGCCGTGGAGTCAATTCCAGCTCATGGCGACCCCATGTGTTACAGAGTAGAACTGCTCCATAGAGTTTTCTTGGCTGTAATCTTTTACAGAAATAGTTCTCCAGGCCTTTCTTCCAAGGAGCCTCTGAGGGGGTTTGAACCGCCAACCTTTAGGTTAGTGGCTAATCAAAAACTGCTTGCACCAAGCTCCTTACCTTCTGAGTAGAGGCTGTTACAATCTCCATGTCACAGATGAGAAAACCGAGGTGCAGGGGAGTGGGGACCTGCTCTGCTGTGTGATTAGCTGGTTTGTGTGTCCATCTGTCCTGGGGCAGTGAGCTTTCTGAGGGCTGGAGTCATCCCTGTAAGCCCAATTATGTACCCAGTGCCCTCTGGTTTGCAGAAGGGGAAGTCAAGAACTCAGTCACCCAGCCTTTGGCTGGAGTCTTGATAGAACTCGAGTCTTCTGGGTGCCACCCAAGGGCTTTCTGGGACCAGCTGGCTTAACCAACGATGAGGACTGGGATGGGCTCAGTGGGAAAAAAAGAATCACAGGCGTGGGGGAGCACCATCCATCCCTACTGAGCAGTTGGGGACCCCTCAGCTGCCTTCAGCTGATGCATTTCTGCACCTCCAGTACCGTTTTGTCCTTTTAGCCTTTTCAGGCACCTCCAGTTATGCATAAGTTGCCCTACCTCTTCAGGCCTTAGTCTCCCTGTCTGCCAAATGGGATCAAAACCCCTCCCTCAGGGACTGTGCTGGGGAGGGGTGTGGCTGTCTGTAAAGCACTGGCCAGTGCCTTTGATGACCGCAGACCCCGGCTCAGGCACTCAGCATCTCCAAGTCCCCTTGGCCCGCGGGCCCGTATGGCAAACACGGACGTCAGCTGCTCCTTCCTTTGAAGCCGCCCAGCACCATCTGCAGCACCATGTGGGCCCAAGGCTCCCTTGGCAGAGCCCCCCAGCAGGCACTTCGAAGACACGCCGGGTGGCAGGTGGCTGGCTTTTGAGAATCCACACCAGGAGAACACACACTGTCTGTCTGCCCACTCGTGGCTCTGGCCCAAGAGGGTGGTGGCGGTGGTGTCCAGGACAAGCACGTCTGCAGCGGGTGCTTTGTAGCAGAACCCAAGGGAGAAGCCCCCAGGCTGGACAAGTGAATATTTTAGCCTCAAAACTCATAATTATGTTTTTTCCTTTTTTGCCTAAGCAAACATTTTATGGGCAGGGCAGAGGAGGGAGAGGTGAACACGCTGGTCATTACTCGCCCCTCTTTTGGTGTCTTCCTGGCCGGCTGATTGCTGCTGTAATTAAAGGCCTTCCCACTGGGTGACATCCTGACATCCAGCATCACATCCAGATGTTTTCCGGAAATCAGAAGCCACAGCTGCAGTTCACCCTGGGCCTCGGAATCAGACAAGGCATGCCCATGTGCCTGGGAGCCTCGGAGAACCCACCTGACCTTCTGTGGGCACTGAGGCACCTGGTACTTGTTGGGTCACATTGGGCCATAATTGGCTGGAGGGCAAACCCAGGGTTTGCGGATTCTGAGATCCTAGCGTGGCGTCCAGCACGCTGTAGCCACTCAGTGTTTGAACCAATGAATGAGGACAGCTTGGTGCAAAGGTCGGCCACATGGAATACAGTGTTTCTCAAACTGCAGGTCGTGATCCATTGGAAGGTAGTGAACTCAACTTGATGGGTTGTGATCAATGCTATTTTTTAAAATAAAATAGAGCAGAATACAAAATATTAGAGGGTGTCTTTCTGAATACACTTAGTAAGGTAAGTATTTCGGGAAGCTTTTGTTTCATATATAAACGTCTGTGTGTGGTGATGATGATGATGTAAACTGTATTTTAACTCTGGGTCATGGTCAGAAAGTTTAAAAGTCATGTCCTGGATGTGGCTCAGCCCCTTGAGGAGGGTGGGTCACAATTGGTGCCCACACTAGCAAACAATCGCTATGGTTTCTAAGTTGAGGTAGAGTCAAACTATCTCAACAAGAATGTATATCCTGCTCATTTGATTTCAGATGTACTTTCTTAGGTGGGGAGCCCTGGTGGCACAGTGCTTAAGAGCTTAGCTGCTAACCAAAAGGTCAGCAGTTTGAATCCACCAGCCACTCCTTGGAAACCCAAGGCGGGGCAGTTCCACTCTGTCCTATAGGGTCACTATGAGTCGGAATCAACTCGATGACTACAGGTTTGGTTTTTGGTTTTTCTTGAGTGAAGGAGAAAAGCTGGGAGGCCCAGGCGGCCCCCAAGTATGTGCCCACGCTTATAGATCACGCACCTCCCTTACATGTGCCAAGCCCCAGAGGGGATTCAGGAGTCATGTTGTGGTTGGAACCCACCCCAGGACTGCAGGCTTGGAGGTCAGCTCTTGGCAGAGAGGCCTGGGCAGGGAGACAGGCCCCAGATTTCAGACACCCTGGCCAGTGGCAAACACGGGCAAAGACTTGGGTGGCAGGACTTGGGTCTTCAGATGCTGGCAGTAAGGACAAGTCCAGTCTGTCCTTAGGCTGAGGACCTGAGGTCCGAGTCTGACCATCCACTCCTCTACTCATGGCCACCTGTGTCTAAGCTTCCATCTGCTCACCTATAAGGGGGCACAGGGAACAGACCCCCAGCTCTGTTTGGTGAATGCGTGCACATAGTGAGGGAGGTTCAACCCTAGCTGCTGCTGTGATAGGCTCTTGACCACTATGTCCAGCAAGCCTGGCTTGAGCTCCCTGACCTGGAAGGCCCCTCCTGCTGCTTCATTCAGACTCTTAGACTGGGCTCATCAGAGGGAATATGTCCCTGGGTGGTACAAAGTTGATGGGATTGGCTGCTAACCTAAAGGTTGGCAGTTCAGGTGTGCCCAGAGGTGCCTCCGAAGAACCTGGTGGTCTACTTCTGAAAAATTAGCCACTGAAAACTCTATAGAGCACAGTTCTACTCTGACATACATGGGGTCCTCATGAGTTGGAGCCAACTCGATGGCAACTGGTTTTGGTCTATAGGGTCTGGGTGAGTCACCTGGATTACAGCATCGTAAGAGGCCCAAGCCTCTTCCATTCATTCACACTTTCCATTGAGCACCTCTGTGCCAGGTGCTGGCAGGGGAAACAAGTCAGAGGGCATGTGGCCAGGACCCTTTCCTCAGAGACCATAGAGGCAGAGGAACAAAGGGGAGAGATGGCAAGGGGTAAGGAGCCAGGCCTCCACTGAGCTCTGAGTAGGAGGCACAGCCCTGGAGGCTCAGTCTGGGACTACCAGGGCTCCTTGCCCTCTTTCTGGAAGGCTACACAGTCACCCTGAGCCTTCAGGAGGGCACAGCTGGACACCCGTGTAACCGGGTCCTACCTGCTCACAGCCTTGGCTGGGCATGGTGCTGGCTGCTGCAGACCCCCATTTGCCCTTCTCAGCCTTACCCCTCCATTCCCCTCACATCCCCTGTGTTTGCCTGTCTGGCTTGGACTTCCCAGTACCCAGGGTTCATCCCTTGCCCTTGCCTGGAAGCTAGTACACCCCTTTCTACTTTGTAACAGTAGTAGCAGGAAAAATAATAACCAATGACAGCGGTACTAATATCAGCCGTGTGCTGTGTGCTTTACACATTTCCTCATTCAATGCTAAGGAGGCCCTGAGAGGCTTCTCAGTAAGTGAGGAAAGTGAGGCTCAGAGATGAAGTGACTCACCCAGTCACATGGCAGGCAAACTTGGGATAGGACCCTGCCTTTCCTCCAGGTTCACCCTGGACTCCCTCCCGAAAGCCTGGCACCCTGAGCTTTCTCCTCACCCCCCAGGTCTGTCCTGCTTCCCACGGGGTGGGAGGCCCCCTGAGGACACACCTCTCCCCTCCATTCCTCTGCCTCTAAGATCCCTAAGGATAGGGCTCTGGCTACTTGTCCTCTGACTCAGTTTCCCCAGCCAGTGCCTGGCACGGAGGTGCTCAATGGAACGTTTGAATGAATGAAGAGGCTTGGATGGACCCCTCAGGAAGGCCCAGGGAGGGGATATGCAGGGCCTTCGGGGTCGGGGAGCTCCAGCCTGGCTGGTCGGGTGGAGCGGTGAAGAGCCACTGCAGCAGCTGCCTGTGGTTTGTCATCGATTCTAGAAGGAGGAGTAGGGTGTGACCTGGGTCAGGGGGCTGAGGGACCGGGAAGGAGAGGGGACCAGTGTGCCTCAACAGGGCTGGGCCCCATCAGCAGCAGTGGCCAGGCCTTCATCTCCATGATATTGATCATCAGCTCAAATTTACTGAGTACTTACTATGTACAGTTATGTGCAGTGTACTTAATCTTGGAGGATTATCAAAGCCCACAAGGATGTGCTTGTGACCCCCACTTTACAAATGAGGAAACTGGGACTCAGAGAGGTGGAGTGACTAGAACCCAAGTCCTTAACCGCTGTGATATTCCACCTGTCATGGGCCTCCGTTCAGCACCAGGGGTGCTCAGAGGCCTGACAGATGCCAGGAGGGCCGGAGTCCCCAGGACAGTGGCCCTGCAGCCCCGCTGGTCCCTCCAGCTCCCCTCCTCCGGCCAGGAACAGCCCTGGCTGCCTAGTTCCTTCTCCTGGGAGCACCTGAGTCTCTACCAGGATTAGGCCTTTCAAAGGGCGCGTGCTCAGGGTCCCAATGTGCAGCCATCAATATGGCTCTCCACTGCCTCTCAGATCTCACCAAGCCTTATCGAATTTCCTTTCGCGCCCGCCGAGCTGGTCCCTTCTGAAGACTTTCAGACTCCAGGGCTGGGCCTCGTTTGAGGTAGTGGAGCAAGAAAAAAGAGGTGTCATCTCCCTCCAGCTCCTTGACGTCAAAGCTGCCCATATGCTGTGACTGACATGTCCCCGCGGATGCGAAGCATCCGGCAAACACTCACCCAGCAGACATTGCTGGTCAGACTAGCACCCGGGGCGGTTCCGAGCGACTGAAATCAGGCTGCTTAGTAACGAAACTGGCAGCTCATTGCTGCCACAGCCAAATCTCTAAGACATCAAACACTGACACAGGTGGAGGCAGGTCAGGCTGAGGGATGGGCTGCTGTCTCGGCAAATGAGCTTGTTAAACAGGGAGTTTGCGGTGGCGAGGGGGCGAGGAGACAGCCGGAAACAGGACTGTCAGCGAATCTTGTAAATACTCAAGGCAGCTCTGGCCTGGACCATCATGGTACTTATTTCAAAGCAATTTAACCGATGGGATTCCTGACTCCCAAATCAAGAATGTTATTAAAATGAAGAACAGAGGCAGCTCAGAGGCTCATTGGCACCCGAGTCACAACCCAGCCCGGCTGCGGACGCCTCGTCTTCCCCCGAGAGGTGGCATGGGCTCTGGTTTCCCAAGCCCCCACTCATCCTTTTGCCTAGACTTTAAAAATTTTTTTTTGTGTGTGTGTGGGGGGGGGCGGTTATGACGCTGATGGACATGTGGAGAGATGGAACTCCGGAGGCCAAACTCAAGGGGTGTTTTTGGTTTTTAAAACCTCAAGAATGGGTTTTTGTTCACTTTTGTTTTGACCTGGAAAAAAAAAAACA